>NC_132988.1:101880000-103130000 GCF_048564905.1 Vicugna pacos | reverse complement strand
ATGTACCCAGGAGTGGATCATATGGTAGTTCTATTTTCAGTTTTTTGAGAAACCTCTATATTGTTTCCCATGGGAGCTGCACCATTTTTGGCATTCCCACTAACAATTTTCATAATCTTTCCCTGTCCCCTTAGATAGATTCTATGGGGCAAGGATTCTAGTATTCTGGGTCAGCTTCTAGACTGTTAGTTATCAAGGGGAATCCTGTTAATGAACCAACAAAAAATGAAGAGGCCGGAAAGGTTAATCTGACTTTCAGAATAAAGACAAGAGGGAGTATGAGAGGAGAAGGACAGTTAAGCCCTCAGGTTAGATTTCTGGAGAGAATTTTGTGATTTGAAAAGTGAGAGTACAGGGGAGAGAGTATTTTGGAGGGAACGGTATCAAATAGAGTAGTTGGTACCTAGTAGGTTCTCAATAAATGCTTCCTGATTGAATAAGTGAATAAACAATTGAATGAATGAATGAATGAATGAATGAAGAGCTGTCATGTCTATGGAGGCACTGAAAGTGGCAGAGACAAGGAGGGGAGTTTTCTAAAGGCTTTAAGGTGCAAAAAACATACAATCCTTGGATGTTTCCTGAAGCAACTGGGTAATACTTTCATTCATTTCCGTTGGTGGATGTGCTTCTTTGAGGGGCTCTCCTGGAGATGGGGGACCTCAGGACTCACTGATATTATATACACCATGTGAGTTGCACATGGAGGGGCAACCATGGGAAGGGCTCCATGAGAGGTTAAGCGCACAGAGATGAAGAACAGACGTCCTCTGATGCTGAGAAGGTCACAGACAGGCATAGAGAGAGCAATGTACATCCCACTTTGTCAAGGACTATCACAGGGACAGGAGTAGATGTGTGGACGCTTGGAGATGGGGATGACCAACTTTGCCTAGGAATCTGGGGAGAATCTTCACAAAGGAGGTTATGTCTTGAAAGAGAAGTATTAGGAGCTTTCCTGGTAAGGAAGGTGAGGAAAGACATTCCAGAAAGAGAAGGAGCAGAGACAGAGAGTCCTAACACACCAAGGCAGAGGCAGGGAAGAGTGAAGATTCAGGGAGGCTGCAGTGAGGGGATGGGAGGCGCCAGAGCTAAATGGAAAGTTAGACCGAGTGGGAAAGGGCTCTGTGCTCCCAGCTTTGTCCCTAGGAAGCAAAGCTGGCAGGAAGAGACAGAAGCAGAGTTTTCCTTAGGGATATAGCATGAGTGGCATCCGAGGACAGATGGGGGCCAGGAGAGATTCAGTGCTGAGAAATTATCTTTAACGCCCCACTTTAGCCCAGAACTTGAGGGCGATCACCCAAGTTGAAATCCATGCTCGATGACTTACTAGCTCTCTGACCTTAGAGCAGTTGCTTGATTTCTCTGTGCTTTAGTTCCCTAAATGGGAATAATATTACCTACCTCACACAGTTGTTATAAGAATTTAATGAACAAATATAAAGAGTCTAGAAGAATCTCTGCCATTCTCAATAGATGTTAACAATTAATATTAGTATTAATATTGGTTACTTACCTTGAATTGATCTCCATCATTTTCTAACTCAGAGGCTACATCTTGGACAACAATTACCACCATCCTGTTCCTCCCCCTTGATCTTTCATCCACAGTGGTGAGAATAGAACCTTCTTGATGACAGAATCTAGGTGACATATAGTTCTCTCGAAGCACAGGGTGAGCATGTAGTCATTGCTTAATACATGCTTGCTAAATTTATGCCAAGTAGGGGAGTCCAATTTTCCAGAGACAGTCCAGGAGGGTTGGAGTTAGAAGTCTGGTTACATTGCCAGTGGAACTCCAACAGTCAAAGGAGTTCCTGTCCCATCCTATCTACCTCTGCTTACCCAGCCCCAAAGAGAGCCCTCGAAATCAGAGCTAGGACAAAGAATCCAATAAAGGGAAGATGTAGTATACAAGAAACAGGGAGGAGCCAAAAAAAAAAAAAAAAAAAAGCAGGAACACAAAGTCTAAACAATTGATGACAATGGAGTTGTGAGGCTTCGTGTATTAAGATACCACTTGTTCAATATAAGGGATATAAAATTTTAAAAATTCATATCTATCTGGAACCAAAATTTCAACAAAACCTGGGTTGGAGGTAGCTGATATGAGGAAAAACAGAGATAAAAATATGCATTGCTTTGTCTAGGAAAGCAGGACAGTTATAGATACTGATTATTTATTTTGGTAGAAAAATATAGGCTTATATGTTTGTTAAAAAAAAAAACAAAGGCAATGAAAAAGCATGGAGAAAACTTAATTGCATATAGCTAAGTGAAAGAAGCCAGTCTGACAAGGCTATAGACTGTCTGATTCCAGCTACATGACGTTATGGAAAAGCCAAAACTATAGTGACAGTAAAAAGATCAGCGTTTACCAAGGATCTGGGGGGTAGGGAGGGATGAGTGGGTGGGATACTGCAATAGTGGATACGTGTCATTAAACATCAGTCAAAACCTACAGAACGTACAACAGCAAGAGGGAAGCCCAATGTAAACTGTAGACTGTAGTTAATAACAAAGTATCAGTGTAGGTTCATCAATTATAACAAATGTAACACACCGATGCAAAATATTATTAATAGGAGGAACAGAGGTTGGGGAGAGGATATATGGGAACTCTGCTATTTCCCACCAATGTTTTTGTAAACCTAAAACAGCTGTAAAAAATAATCTTATTCTTTCTTTAATCAAGGGCAAGCACTAGTAAAATAGAAGTAGGATATAGTCAACTGCCATACCACTAAAGGAGGGGAAAAAATTAAAAATTTGGATCAATACAATGAGAATCAGTAGTAGGAGAGCAATTAAAGGAGCTAGCCACCCAAATTCTACAATTCTGAAATGGGGAAACTGAGGTTCAGATTGGCTGTCTACCCAAGTGGGGTTAGACAGAACCCAATCTGATCCTTCTAGGGCACTGTGGGCATAGACTTCCTGAAATTGCCTTGAAAAGACTGCCAACATGCTTCTGTCTGTGGTCAGCTCCATTTATCTAGAATGTATGAGGCACCAAGTGGCCTGGTTAATTTCATATTCTGTTTAAGTGAAGGTTGCCGTGGATACCATACATAGCCATCCAATTTTCTCAGAATTAGAATGCATGCAATAAAATCAGTTTAAGGAGAAAACTAGGCCAGACCAAATTTAAATTTATTCAATGATGAGTCCTTAGTCATGAGGAAGGCACTCCAGGATCCAGCAGGGCCTCAATGCGTCATTCCAAATGCCACTGCTTTTTCAGGACTGCAGAGATGTAGGGGCTGGGAGAGGTGCATGAATTCTCAGTGACCATAAGGAAGAGCCCTGGAAGTGGCCCTTTTGCATAAATCCCAGATACTCTGCTGTGTCTGTGTCTCAGGAGAGCAGGGTAGAGAACGTGTATGCAGGAACATTAGAAGAATACAAAAAATCTTTCATTTGAGTCATCTGATGGTTGCATCCTGCCTGACTGGCAGTCATGTAATTAGATTTGAATCCTTTCCTGTCTCCTTTGCCATTGCAAAGACCTGGGTAATTTCTTAATTGAGTTCAGGACCTCAGTCGTTCCGGCAGGATGGTTAGCTGGCTCTGGTGTGAGCAGGCCCTGCTGTTGAGATCTCAGCTCTGCCTCATCCTGGCAATGGCAACTTGGCCAGTTACCCAACAACCACCGAAAATGGAGATGGATGTTACTAAATGGCTCCCTCATAGGGTCTCTGTGAAGAGTCAGTAAGAAAATCCAAATAACGAGCTTGGCACACAGTAAGCAATAATACATGTTAGCAATGCTCATTATTAATATTCATCTAGTCCATGGAAAGAGCCCAAGGTGAGACTCTATATTGGGATCTAAGTGACCTTGAATTAATAACATCCTCACCCCACGTGGAGTGGAGTTTTGCACTGTCTTGTATTCATTTATTCTTTTCCACTTGGAGTTGCTGCTGTTTCAGAACATCTGAAGCAGCAGGCCCAGGGTACACAACCATAGGTCCACTTCATTCCAAGAACGCTCTCCCAGAATCTGCCACTTGTGATGTGGAAATCCAGAAACGCACAGCAGCCTTCGCTTTAGTCACGGAGCGTCCGGGTGCTGCTGATAGATGTCAGATGTCAGCACTTTTACTCCACGTCTCGGTGCCGACCTATCCCTTCTCTGGCTGCTCTTATGTTCTCCTTCCCCAGGGTCCCAAGAGAATGCTCCTTAGCATCTCTGCTTTCTGTGTTTCCTGACTGCTACTAGTTTCCAGGCCTCAGCAGCAGTTCTCACTCCTGTGTCCGTCCCACCGTGATGAGCAGGCCCCCAGGATGCTTACAGCTTCCCCGTTCCTGCAGCCAGCATCACCCCCCTGCCTCCTCTTGGCCATCCGCCTTTCATCTGGAAGTTGGGATCTGGACATTGTCTCGCAGGTACGCTTGTGAAAGCGAATCTGCCACAGGGGGTTAGCCACAGGGGTTTATTTGTTCGAGCTTATTTGCTTTCTGCTTTTCAGAGGCAATCTGGTTGTAATTTCAGCAGCAGACTCTCAGTTTGGCTACTCTATCCATCCCTCCTTATTTTGCCATTTTCCCCAGTTGCCGCTTTGCAGACTGTCTCTGTTTGGGTTATTCCTTCTAAAACATACACCCAAACACGCAGTTACACACATGCACACTCCCCACACACGCCCACTCATGGGCATGCTGTCCAGGGTAAGAATTCTAGCGAGGTGCCTATCTAGATTGCACTGCCACAGGGATTTGTCATCAATAGTGATGTTTTGTTCTGATATGCATGATTTATATCCCTCTCCGTCCCCCTTCCGATTCCTATTTTGTTCCACATTTCGAGTTTCGCAAGGTTCTTTATTCAAGCCTATGTTTTCTGATTTGCATCGTCAAGTCTCTGCAATCCTCCTCTTTTGAAAACCAGGGGAAGAAAAACAACACCCAAGAACACAACATGTGACTAATCAACGAAATTCTAGGTAAAACTCAAATTTTTACATGAAATTGGACAAAATGCTAGGAACTCTCCCATTGGGAATAATCTTAAGTTGGCTGGGAGAGAGGCCATGAGTAATAGGTCTTTTTCCTCTCACTGGGTCACTATGAATAGCTTGACCGGGTGGATGTAGAGCCGCTCTCCTTTCATTCATGTAGAACTTGGCTCCGTAGCGCTGGGTACAGAAACTCTGTTACCTTGATATTTTCAGTCCTACATCTGAATGGTGCCTTGTTTTGGCCCTGATTTTTTTTTTTCCCACCTCCATTAACTCAGCTCCACAGGCGGAGTCAGCACTTAATAAAACAATTATTGGCTGAGGGTGCCAGTCACGGGAGAATTTCAAGCTCTTCTTGGTTTTGTTTTTCTTAAAAGTACCCATGACTATAGCCAAGCAAATCAGCATATACCCATGGGCTTCCTTGGGAGAAATCAAAACAAGTTAGGCAGTGGGATGGAGAATCAGGCAGAGCCTAAAAGAAATTTAATAAACTCAGTGCCTTTCTTCTCACTTTATCTCTCTCTCTCTCTCTTTTTTTTTTTTTTTTTTCTTTTGTGAGGGTGGATGGGATGTTGTCCTGAATGAGGCAGAAAGCTTGCAGGTGTTTGTGGTGGACCAATTCACCTCTTCAGTTGAGTTGGGCTGCAGTTGAAACAAAACAAAACAAAACAAAGGAACAAAAGGAACCCTCCTATACTGTCGATGGGGATGCAAATTGGTGTGGCCACTATGAAGGACAATCTGGAGGTTCCTTAAAAAACTAAAAATAGACTTATCATATGATCCAGCAGTCCTACTCCTGGGCATGTATCTGGAGAAAACTCTAATTCAAAAAGATACATGCACTCCAATGTTCATAGCAGCACTATTCACAATAATCAAGCCATGGAAACAATCGAAATGTCCATCAACAGTTGACTGGATAAAGAAAGATGTGGCATATATATATATATATATGTATATATATATATATATGGCATATATATATATATATATATAATGGAATACTACTCAGCCATTAAAAAGAATAAAATAATGCTATTTGCAGCAACATAGATGGACCTGGAGATCATCATACTAAGTGGAGTAAGGGAGAAAGAGAAAGAAAAATATCATATATTTATATGTAGAATCTAAAAAAAATACAAATCTTATTTACAAACCAAAAATAGACTCATGGACATAGAAAACAAAGCAAAAAGGGCAGAGGAGGGACAAATTTGGAGTTTAAGATTAACAGATACACATTACTATATGTAAAATAGATAAGCAACAAGGACATACTGTGTAGCACAAGGAGCTATATTCAGTGTTTTACAACAACATATAATGGGAAAGAATCTGAATACACATATATGTATGTGTATGTATAACTGAATTGCTTTGCTATATACCTGAAAGTCACACAGTAAATGAACTACACTTCAATACAAAACAAAATTAAAAAAAACAAAAATGTAGCTGAGGGAAATGAGAGGAACTCCTCTTGAGTGGGTCAGTGTGCTTGGACCTCTAGGGCTGAACCCTGGCACAGTCAAGAAATGGATGAAAAGTTCCATAGTGGCCCTCTGTTGCCAGGTCTTCTTCCTCCTGTCTGGCCCAGGCAGCCCTGAGCTTGGCTACTTCAAGAAACTGCACCCCATCCCCAGGTTTCCTCCTACCCAGAAGTATTTGCCCCCTTAACTTTTCCATCTTTCTCCACCTCATCAAAACATTTTCCTTATGGGGAGAAAAAAATAATCAGCAAGGGCACCAACTTAGGTGTAACCAGACCTGGGTTCAAATCCCACCTCTGCCACTTACTAGCTCTGTATCTTTGAGCAGAGAGATCTCACCACTCTGAGCTTCAGTTTCCCTCCTCTACAAAATGTGGATTCATAACAATGCCAATACTGTATGGATATTATTATAAGCTAATAGTAGAATAAGAACAGTGAGATAATAGTAGGAAAAAAAAAAAAACAAAAGGACAAAATGAGTTAGTAAATGTAAAGGACTGAGCCAGGATTCAAATCCAGGCAGTCTGGCTGGTCATGACGGTGCCATACCAATGCCTATAAAATGGATTTTTTAAAATGTCATTAAGGTGCATGCTCACTGCAGTGCCACTCACAATAACCCAAAGGTGGAAACAACCAGGCTGACTGGCTTTTTGCCTCATTCTTACTTTACTAGGAACCATAATTTAGGCAAACTTATGTTTTTATTATAACTCACGCAAATGAACCAAAGACAATAACAATATTTAACACTTATACAGTAGATAGCAAGGAAGTGGCAGTCAGGGTTTGAATCTGAAAGACTTATTCAGACAAGTCCTTGTTCTAACCACTAGACCTACTGCCCACACATAATTAGTCTGTTATAATGGTTCTTTTGTTTCTTTAGATGCTCCTTATTTCTGATGCAACTGATAGTTTATTTTTATCTCCTTGCAAGTAAGTTCAGTTCATTTCTCTTCTGTTTTTTTCTTCAACTAATCATTAGCTTTCCACTTTTGTCCTGACATCATAATGGTTCACAAAATATATTCATAGTAAAAGAAAAATGACAAGCATAGCTTTTGCATTCTGCCACCTTGTAATGAAGTCTGATAAAATATCTCCACTGATATATTTTGACACCTTGTGGAAAGTGCTCCACTGGACTGTCATTTTTATCACCTTACCTTGAGATGGTGTCAAGAATAAATCCCTCCCCCAGGCTCTCTGACAATATCCAACAAGGAAATGTGTAAGTGGGCTTTATAAACATCAGCAAAAGTGATGGATTCTGAACATAAAAACGCGTCGGTGGAAGAATCAACCACTTCGATGATGTGACCTGTTTCCAAATTTATTGATTGAAAGGAGAAATATTTTAACTCCATTTTATACCCCCAAATAACCACAAAGTCATAGGCACAAGGCTGGAGCCTCATGAACAGGTTGATTATTTTAAGTAAAACTAAATAATTGATTTAGCCAATTAGCTTGAATTGCCATTTTCATTTAACAGAGTCCTTTCTTTGAGATAACCAGTCAGTTCAGCCCAATTGTAAATCTAAGACGTGTGTTCCAAAAGGAAATGTTGTACCAGGTCCAATTATTTTTACAGGGTCTGTTTTTATCAGTTCTGATTTTCTTCCCACTGGTATGCATTTGGTAGTCTCAGGGAAGCAATCAATTCGTAACTGAATCTGCTTAAGTAAGAAATATTGTTTCTCCTCCCCATAACAACAATAATAACTGTTTATTTAGTGCTGACTATGTGCACTACATCCGTCATTAGAGAAATATTTCAGTGGCAGTTGAGTAGGTGTCTCTGCAGCCCATTCCACCGTTGTGTGGCTGACAGCAAATGGCCTGGATCTCTCTGCACTTGGTTTCCACATCTGTAAATCGTGATACCTATATTATAGGATTGTCATTAGGATTAAATACATTTATATATATAAAGAGTTGAAAAGCATGCCTGGAACCTGGTGTAAGTTGGCTGTTGTTTTTCTGTTCCTAAGCACCGTCTAGGTTTTGTATTCTTATCCCTGGATTACAGTTAAAGGAAGTGAAGTTCAGAATGGTAAATACTTTGCCCAAGGTCTCACATACAGAGCAAGCAGCTGCTTTTCCCTCCCCAGATGTTCAAGTAGTAGCATACGCACTGTAGAAAGAATTAAGACAGTCCCTTTTTTTCTTATCTGACATCCTGAAATGATTAAGATTTGGGATGGTTGGTGCTTGATTGGACATTTATTTCCCCAGATGGTGAGCAAAGCATTGCTGAATACATTTGAGGACTGATGGGGACAGAATATGTGTGCTATAAATTGAAATACTGGGGGGAAAAAACTGGGAATGATTGCACCCTTGTTATCCCAATATTCTTTCTTAGAGGCGCTTACATGACCACAGGTGTCAAAGTAGCAAACTATTCTTTACACATTTGATTTGCTTATTACCCACCATCTGATCTGTCTCTTGCAACAAGTTTTCCTTCCCCATTTGGGGTTGTATTCAGTTATCCTTTAGAGAATTAGACCCTCTGATTCCCCAATCCTTTCAGCCTCATTAAGATGTTGCCTTGTCTCTATTTCGTGTGTGTAATGTTAGCTCATTATTCAGCTGCTGACTCTGTCTTCTGACTCTGATTTTCTGTTAAATTTTCCCCAACACCATAATTGTTGAGGTCCTTAGGCTCTTCAACACTGTT
This sequence comes from Vicugna pacos, assembly GCF_048564905.1. NCBI lineage: Eukaryota > Metazoa > Chordata > Mammalia > Artiodactyla > Camelidae > Vicugna > Vicugna pacos. Next base: position 103,120,845 of record NC_132988.1, on the reverse strand, counting down.
ATAATTCTTTTGCATTTCAGTGTGTCTTTTCAAAGCAAAAGCAAGAGCAAATAAAAGAAGCACAGGTTATGCACCTTTGTGGGAAGCACTGAATCAGACAAGGTCAGAGACTCATTGATATGAAAACTGAGAGTCTTGTTCAAAAGGAAATTGGAAAGTGTTTCTGTGAAATGTCTCTTTTGGCAAAAATCAAAGAGGAACAAGTGAGTTATCAGCCATGTATAGTTCTGTCCTTGTGAATTCAGGGCACCTTAATATTTAGGTGGCAAAGAATTTTATTAACAGTAACAGGATATCCCTAGCTTAGGCAGGAAATCATTTTCAAAAAATGTCAGAGCTCATTGTACAAAAAGATTATAATTACAAAATAGTCATGGTGGATTCCAGTTTGGGGTTTGGAGGTGAATAAAGACAGCTTAGCGATTATAGGGGCTTCCTGTTTTGAATTTAGGAGAAGCCAAGACTTTCGAAAATCTTTTTAGATGTAATGTTTATGGAAGGCAAAGGATACTATCCCAGAATGTTGGATCATGCAGCTAAATGTTGGTTTGTACATTCTAAGTAATTTAGAATATTGGACAGAGTACTAAACTACTGTAGTTTCCCCTTCATTTCTTGCCTAAAAAGGGCAATAGTGAGAAAATGACTTTAACCAAAATATTCAACAGGCATTTATTAAAAGCCTGCGGTACAAATAACATTCGGCAGAAGGCGCTTACATTAGACCTGAGGAAGTAGAAGATGGAATATACACTCCTGAGGATTTACTAGGGGACAGAAGAATAATAAAATTGCCAGCATGAAGGAACCCAAGAGTAATTCCCTAGTTGTATATAAATTAGTGGTGTGCTCTTCCCCTAGGTAACCACATTGCTCACTTCCTCACCTCTTTCAAGTCTTGCCCAAATGTCACCTTTTCAGTAAGAACTTCCCTGACCAATCTCTATATAAATTGTACCACCTGTCTCATAAACCCTGTTTTACTTTTCTCCATCACCTTTTAGCTTATTACACAATTTGTATATCATCTATCCTACGCACTGTACGCCTTACGGCCCCCACCTCTAAGTGTAACTTTCATAAAAGCAGAAGGAGTTGCCTTTTGTTCATTGCTAAATCCCTAGCAGATGGTGGAGTACTTGGCACATAGTAGGTGTTCAAAAAACTGGCCTAATATAGTGTTTAATAGGGTAAGCCAGACGACATGTTAATGCTGAAATTTTTCAAAATAAGTAAGATTTGGCAGTGGTAATGAAAAGAAGCTTCTTGGAAGAAGTAACGTGTGCCTTTCAACCCCAAACAGATTGATTTGATGAAAATAGTGATTACAACACAGGTTTTTGGATGCTAGACCAAACTCGGCCTCTCTTTAGCTGGGTGACCTCAACCAAGACATTTAACTTTGGTTTTTGTGGATCTCTGAAGTTATTTCTACCTGGGGCCAAGGACTTTTTGAAAAAACAAAACAAAAAATGAAGAAATTTAAAGAGAGAATCACTGCATTCTTTGCCTAGCCTCTTCTGGGTGAAACTGAAGCAGGAGATATTCAAGATGATGCTTTGCACAATGGTCACCTTTGTTAATGCGGCTTGGATGGATCAGGCCTTACATCAATTTGTAAAGAAAGTTCCTTCCCACTTCTGGTGGCGTCTCTGGGCTCTCCTGGTGCCCTCTAGCTGTTCCAAAAGCCCTCTGGGGCATCCATCCAAGCCTGCCTGCTCCTAAAGTTAACCATACTCAAAAATTATGTCTTCCTGTCCTTTGCTCTCCAAGCAAAAAGTCTGCTTCCTCAGCCTCCTGCCAGTTAGGACTGGATCCTGTTGCTCTAATTCCCTCTAGGGTGGGAACGACAGATTGTTGGCTGGACTGACCTTCTTTTTTCCTCACCACCAAAGTGAGACCTGATGCTACAGGAGCAGTTGGAAGGGAAGGAAACTTAAAACATCCAGTGCCTAGAATCTTCCTGAACTTTTAACATAGTAAGTATTTCATCCTCAACCAGGTATATGATATTACTCTCTGAGGAATTAAAGTTCATGAGAGGTAAAGAATCCAAAACTTTCTGTGTTATCACATAACTGCCCCGAATAAATGAGCTTAGAAGTAGAATTCTAGATTTTGCAGCAGGCTTCTGGGGCAGTATTTGGGGGCACGAGGAGGAGAGTCCTTGCAACATCCTTCTTCAGCTACATAAATAAACTCTGGCTGTGACCTTGAGTAAGTCCTGTGACCTTGAGTAAGTAACCTCTCTTACCGTTTCCATTCTCTCAACTGAGAAATGAGAGATATTAATAATACCTGTCATTAATTATTTCTTGCTTATGACAAATCACTCCAAAACTTAGTTTCTTAAAATAACAACAGCCATCCTTGTGGGTCTGAAATTTGAGGTTCTTTCATGAGGTTGCAGTCAGATGTCAACTGGGGTCCGCAGTCATCTGAAAGTTGGACTGGGGATGGAGAATTTATTTCCAAAAAGGCTCACTCACGTGACTGGGAAGTTAGTTTCTCTCCATGTGGGCCTCTCCACAGTGTTGCTTGAGTGTCTTCACAGGATGGCAGCTGGCTTCATCCAGAGCAAGCCCTCTAAGACACCAAGACGGAAGTTGCAATGACTATGCCTTATGACTTAGGAGTCACCTACCAGCATCTCTGCTATAGTCTATTGGTCACCCAAGGGTGGGAGGGGAAATGCAGGGTCATTGTAGAAGCTTCTACAGCAGTATCTACCCCATAGGTTGTGAGGAAGAGTAAATAAAATAGCCCATGTTAAACCCCATACATAATAAACACTGAATAAATGGAAGTGTTATTACAGAATGTCTACAGTAAATGCCAACCTACATTAGGGCTGGGGCTGACTCCAAACTCTACCCTGAGTTTAATTTTATTAGATTTTCAACAAGAAGCTACCTTGTGAAATGCTTGATCCCACATGAGAACCCAGCAGGAAGAACCCAGAAAGCCACAGAGCTCAGGCAAAACAGCAACAACAACAAACACGAGTTCAATGAACAGATGAATTAGCAAATGACATATGGGGGCCAGGCTCCGAGGACCAGGGCAGCCACTTGCCCTTGGCAGGCTCAACAGCTCACCCAGGCTGGGAAGCGCCTGGCGTACCTTGTCACTCCCTCCTAAACAGCAACAGCAACAACCAGTCCACCTCTAGCTAGTCTTATCTTGCAGGTGCTGTCCCTTAAATAGTGTAGTGTTGTGCTTTCCAAACGTATTCAGGGAAGCATTACTGCAAAAAAGCATTACTAAGTGGATCTCCAGAGCAGCTACATGGTCCAACACATCTGAAAAGGCTGCCCATGAGATCTCTTTTTGGAGACTTACAGCACACATTTTGTGCCACGTTCAAGACTCTAGGAAGCCCGATGGTTAAACAAATAAAAAATTAGAAGGAAAAAAAGAAAACTTGCTTAGTTAGATTTGACTCGGCATTTTGCAAACTCATTAGAACACAACACACGCGCTGTTTTCTTCCCCCACTGCAGGTGTAAGCCTCCTGCTTGGAAGCATTGCCAACTTCCTCAAGTCATGATGATGGATGTGACATAGGAACATGGGGTGGGAGAGGAGGGCTGTGTCCCAGGTCTCAGGTGAGTCCCTGGGACGTGCACCACCAAGTGAGGGTCCTTGGTTTCGGGCAGGAAAGAATTCAAGGGTGAGCCGCAGTAGAGGATTATTAGCGGGTAGATTTATTCAGAGAGATACATACTCCATAGACGGAGGGCAGGCCACCTCGGAAGGCCAGAGACAGCGACCAGGATGTGCAGGGTTGTTAGCTTTTATCGGCTCAGTATCTTCATACGCTAACAAGTGGGAGGAATATTCCAACTACTTTGGGGAAGGGTCAGGGATTCCCAGGAATTGGGCCACCGCCCACTTTTTTACCTTTTATACTTAGCCTTAAAGCTGTCATGGCACCTGGGGGAGTGCCGTTTCCCATGACAACGTATTTCAATGAGCGTATAATGAAGCTCTAGTTCTATGAGAGTCGGATCTTCACTTCCTGTGTCATTCCTCTAATGGCTATGCCCTGCCCCCTTGCTTCCTGTCCCAGATGAGCCGCTAAAACTTTTTGGCCCTTACTTGCCCCATCAGTATAATGTGGATAATACTCACTTCATTAGGCTACTGAGAAAATTAAATAATAAAGGTACTTCACTTGGTATTTGAGTCCCAGTAAGAGCTTGACCCTTAAGGTTCCAATTCCAGCTCCACCATGAAAGAGCTGTTTGACCTTGATTGACCAAGTTCCTTTTACTTCTCCATCAGCTTTCGGGTCTGTACAACAAGGAGAATAATTGCCCCTATCTCATAGCTTTAACATGGGGATGCAGTAAAAGGAAGCCAGAGACATGCTGAGCGCTGGCTTGGCACTCCACGAGAGCTCGCTCGTTGTCCAGGTATCATCATGACTGTTGTGGCCAGAGGTCACAGAGCTGGCAAGGGACAAATTCAGTTAATCAACCCTAGCCCGGCTGCCTCAGGGTGCATGTGCTTCCCCCTCTGCTGTGACATACAATCAACAGAAATGAGACATGGTCAATTTCGGAGTGGCTCTGGGAGAGGAGTGTGTCGGCAGTTAGAGACAAGTGGGTGGCAACGATTCCGGAGAGCTTCCCAGAAGCAGTGGGGTTGCAGGAAGATATTTAAAGACGAGGAGGCAGGTGGCTGGGCAGATGGGGGTGGCAGGGTTTTACATACTCAGGACAGCCGGAACAACGGCTTGCAGGAGTGAGTGGCGGCGGCTGCAAGACGCCAGCTTTGTTGGAACAAAGCAGCAGGTGAGGGCCAGAGAGTCCACACTCCAGGCACCCAGGGAGGGCTGAGGCAGAATAAAACCCTTGGCAGGGAGATGGCGGCCCCATTTGCCTTTTTCAATCAATCAGCCCACAATTGAGCGACCAGCCTTGAAGCAAAGCCCCTTTCCCCTCCCTCCCCACACTCTGTGCCCCAAGCAACGGCTGTGCAGATAACACTTCAGCTTCTGAGGACTTCTCCTCCCTCCTGAAGCCACGATCAGCCGTACAGAAATTTATTTTTATTATGGAGCTCCTATTTCTGCTTTTGCCATCACCGCAGATCAGTTTGGGTTTTGTCTCCCAGCCAAGGGCTTTTCATATTTTCCAGATCACTCAAAAGTCTGTATGGGCTGCCTGGAGCAGGTTTAAGGAACAATCTGAGATTTCTTTCTGAATAAGCAGTTATTTGTACTTTGTTTTGCTTTTCTTGGTTACTGAAGAGAAACAGTGACACAAAGTAAGCACTGCTAACACCACATTGAGCAGCACAAATGTCAATGGTAGTGACTTTACAGATAAATAGTCACATTGTCGGGCGCACAAGAGTCTCATTGAGGAAATCTGTGCAGTGACTGCTAACAGGGTTAACACTTTGGGCACAATGTAATCAAGGAAAGAACTGTAAACCTTGCACAGAGTGACTTGGGAAGGTATTAAAAGGAAATACCAACCCAGGATCCTGGGATACATACACTTCCAGAACAGTCACAGTGCCTGGAGGAGAGAGAGAGAGGCACAGAGAGACACAGAGAAAGAACCTGACAGAGTGGAACTCTATGTTTATGGGGAAGTGGAGAGCGTTCCTTAATTATTTCAGTGATTATGGTAAATCCAGTTACACTCTCTTTTATTCTCTGTTTTATTCATGGTTCTACTCAAAGCCAAGAGATTTTTTAAAAAATGAGATGTAAAATGCGTTTTACCACTTTGCAATATTTTTCTTGTAAAGGATGTTATTGTAAAGAGAATAAAACCCTTTTAGCAGAAATTTAAATAACTGAATACTTAGAACTCCCACCACCCCCTTCCCAGAGCTTTGGCAGATGACAATGTGGGCAAAATTTGTGTGTCCTGCCTCCCTGTTTACGGTTGCCAAATTTAGCAAATAAAAATACAGGATGTCTAATTAAATTTGAATTTCAGATAAACTATGAACAATTTTTTAGTGTAAGTATATTCCGACCATTGCTCGGGACCCACTAAAAAATTATTTGTTGTTTATCTGACATTCAAGTTTAACTGGGGAATATGATATCAAGCATGTGTGGAATCTAAAAAAAAAGAGAAAGAGGACACTAATGAACTCATCTACAAAACAGAAACAGACTTGCAGGCTTAGTAAACAATCTTATGGGTACTGGGGAAAAGGGAGTGGGAAGGGATAAATTTGGGTAGTTGAGATTTGCAAATGTTAGCCACTAACATAAAAATAGATAAAAAACAAATGTCTTCTGTACAGCACAAGGAACTGTATTCAATATCTTGTAATACCCTTTAGTGAAAAAGAATATGAAAACAAATATATGTATATACATGCATGACTGGGACATTGTGCTGTACACCAGAAATTGAGACACTGTAACTGACTATACTTCAATTAAAAAAAAAATTAACTGGAGATTCTGTATTTCATTTGACAACACCATTCTAACTGACTATAAATGTGTAGTTTATTTCTGGACTCTCAATTCTATTCTCTTGATCTCTAAATCTTCACACCTATACTACACAGTCTCGTGATTATTGTAGCTTTGTGATAAGTTTTGAAATGGGCGAGCTGAGTCTTCCAAATTTGTTGTTCTTTTTAAAGATTATTTTGGCTATTCTGGGTCTCTTCTATTTCCACATGGACTTTAGGACCAGCTTGTCAATTTCTGCAGTGAAGTCAGTTGTCATTTTCATAGTAATTGCACTGAGTCTGGGGGTCGGCTTGAGGAGTACTGCCACCTGAACTGTATTAAGTTTTCCAGTTCATGAATATAGGATGTCTTTCCATTAATTTAGATCTTCTTTCTTAATTTACGTCAATGAAGCTTTGTAGTTTCCAGTGTACAAGTCTAGTACTTCTTTCGTTAAGCTTATTCCTAAGTATCTTATTCTTTTCAATGCTGTTGTAAATAGGAACAACGGATTTTGATATACTGATTGCTGTAATACCTGAGTGTGAGTTTGAAAATCCACTGTTTTAGTGAGATAAAACTGACATACTGATTGCCTGCTACAAGGACATTAACTTTTCTGGGAATTTCATTAGCTTGGCTCTTTGGGAAAATACTGCTGTCACTAGCTAAGGGATCATAAACACATAATCAGATTATCAGTTCAGATAAACCCCTGGAAGTAGGAAGAGGCAAGAACTCCACAGGCAAATGTGCTGTACTTTTTTTTTGTTTGCACTCTTTTTCTTTTTTCTGCCAATTTTTTTTTTGAGGGGGAGGTAATTAGGTTTATGTACTTATTTATTTTTAAAGGAGGTACTGGATATTGAACCCAGGACCTTATGTATGCTGAGCATGGGCTCTACCACTTGAGCTATACCTTCCCTCCCTAGAGGTGCTGCACTTCAGTACTGTAACCGCCAGTTTCTCTTACTGGACTTCGACCTCCCTGAGAGCTGAAACAGGTCTTCTGCACAGTTCTGCCTCTAAAGCCCAGTCTGGTGCCTGCTGGAAGTGTTTTGCCTGACTCATCGACTAAATGGAGTGGGTTAAAAATGACACTGCTCAGGGGACAGAGCTCAGTGGGATCTTATCTCACTAAGGGGCCTCGCAGCCCACTGTGGTCAGAAGTGGCTCATTCACAAGCACCCTGTTCATAAAAACAAAGGTCTATTGGGCTGTAAAAGTATTATCTGTTATCTATAGGATGTGCTGTAATATTTTTATTGCAGTCACTTTAACTTTTTTAAATATGTGGTACAGCAAACTGTCCTTTATGATTCTTGTTCAAGATTCTCTTGACAATTTTTGAGTTTCTCTTTTTTAATATTCTTTTCATTACTGGGTCCTTAGTGGGATTTTGACTGGATTCAATAACATTTTTATATTAACTTGAGAAGGATTTTATTATCATGATTTTTTTCTAATCCAAGATTTTGGTACGTCTCTCCATTTATTCAAGGCATGCTTTATTTCCTTCAATAAAATTTTACTGCTTTCTTCCTATAGGCTCTAGACTTCCCTTGTTAAATTTGTTCATGACACTATTTTTAAAGAATTTATTTTATAATTTCTATGTATAACTCATTATTTCTAATATACAGAGAAGTTATTGTTTTTAAAAAAAATATTTGTCTTAGCAGCCACTATGGAAAACAGTATGAAGTTTCCTTAAAAAAACTTAAAGTAGAGCTACTATCTGATCCAGCAATCCCACTCCTGAGTATATACCTGGAAACTACAAAAACTCTAATTCAAAAAGGTACATGCATCCCAATGTTCATAGCAGCACTATTTATAATAGCCAAGACGTGGAAACAACCTGGAAACAACTGGAAACAACCCAGGTGCCCATCAATAGATGATTGGTTTAAGAAGATGTGGTGTATATATATGTGTACAATTTTTATTCAGTCATGAAAAAAATTGCCATTTGCAGCAACATGGATGGATTTAGAGAATATTATGCTTGGTGAAGTAAGTCAGACAAAGACAAACTCTATGATATCACTTACGTGTGGAATCTAAAAAAAATAATACAAATGAATCTATATTCAAAACAGAAACAGACTCACACACATAGAAAATAAACTTATGGTTACCAAAGGGGAGGGGAGAGAGAAACAAATTAGGAATATGAGATTAGTTTATCGAAACTACTATACATAAAATAGATAAGCAACAAGGATTTACTGTACAACAGAGGGAATTATATTCAATATCTTATAATAACTTATAATGGAATATAATCTAAAAAAATAACTGAATCACTATGCTGTACACCTGAAACTAACACAATATTGTAAATCAACTATATTTCAACTAAAAAATTATCTTATACTCAGTTATTCTACCAATTATCTTATTGATTTTAATATTTTTAATTGAGTCATTTAGGATTTCAAGACATAAAAGCATATTATATACAAACAAAAATAACTTTGCCTTTGACACAACATTGTAAAATGACTATAACTCAATAAAAAAAGTTAAAAAAATAGATACTTCAAAAAATAAATAAATAACTTTGCCTTTTCTTTTTCAATATTTGAAATTTTCATTTGTTTTTCCTATCTTATTACATAGTTGAACCTCCCAAATAAAGCTAAATAATAGTGGTGGTATTTATCTATTACTGAAGTCAAGAGTATTTGCTTTCAAAATTTTTCTAGCCAATACAAACTTTAATACAAAACAGGAAGGTAAACTATATCATTTTGGGGATTTAACAACAATTATATCTATAATATAGACATTAACATAATAACATATATACATATATGTAAGGATATATAATAGTGAATAATTCCCTGAGAGCACACTAAGCTTGAATCTCCGTGGGATAGAAATAGAGACTTGGAGGAATTTTTCATTCCTTAAATTCTTAAAAGAAGTGATGGGAGAGAGAAGCCAGGAAGAATCTGATGTATCCAAGATGGCAGATTAACAGTTCAAAGATTAGGAACAGCTGGGGAGAACAAGAGACCAGAGATCAGAAAGCAGGATTTTCTTGGGCAAAAGCCAAAAACACCAGCTGGGAGGTGACCACTATGTCAAAACAGTTTCATGCAGAAGCCAAAGAGGGAATACAAAACTCTGATTGGAAAGAATCTTGAAGATTAATAGAAAGTCTTGACAAGCAGCTTCTAGAACAGAGATTTTCAAGCTCACAAAACATAACTTCCTATTGATATCATCTTCCTAGTGGTGTAGTGGCATTCCTTGCCTAGCATAGTGCCCTGTATACAGTTGGTTATCAAAAAAAAAATTTGGTTGTTGTGGAATTAATAGACAAGGAGAGAGAGAAACAATAACACCTAAAAAACCAAAAAGAAAAAAATGGCATTATTTAATACCAAAAGAGATGACTTTTGGAAGGGTCTTTTTTTTTTAAAGAAAGCATGTTATTAAACTATAGCATGGATAAATAAAGGTGTACAAATCATATAACACAATAAATTATTACTTCCAGCTACCTACCACTGAAAACAAGAAACAGAACATCACAGTTCCCCAGAAGTTCCCCTTGAGTCCCCTCCTAGCCACTACCCCCTCCAAAGGTAATCACAAAACAACATAGACTTATTTTAGCTGCTTTGTAACTTTGTATAAATGAAATCACACAGTATGTACCTTTTGTATCCGGCTTCTTTTGTTCAGCATTGTGTTTTTGAGATTCCTGCATGGAGTTGCATGTAGCAAAATTTCTTTGTTTTCACTGCTGTATAATAATCCATTGCATGAATATATCACAATTTATTTATCCATTCTGTTGTTTATGGGCATTTAGGATGTTTCCAGATTGGAAATATTAAGAATAGTGCTGCCATGAACATTTGATAAGGCATATGTCTTTGGATGAACATGTATAAGTTTCTGTAGGCTGTAAGTCAAGGAGTGGAACTGCTGGTCACAAATATTTATATTTTCAGCTTTAATAGATATTATTAAACAGTTTTCAAAGTGGTTATACCAATTTATGTTCCTGCTAACAATATATAGGTGTTCCAGTTGCTCTATACCCTCCCCAACCCTGCATTGTTTCTTACATTTTAAACATTCTGGTGGATATGTAATGGTATTGCATTGGAGTTCCAATTTGCATTTTCCTGATGACTTATAAGGTTTAGTGACAATTTGGGGGGTTACAAATTAAATCATGTCCACAGTAAAATACCTAACAATTCAGAAGTATAAAAAATAAAGCCAGTGGATTTGTTCCCAGGTTTTGGCACTGAAAATAAAAATAAAATGTAAAGCTGGTGGTATCAGTTTCCTAGCCTCAGAAACTGAGACTGTATATCATAAACACAAGTTTTCTCAAAGTGGAGTTTGTGGAACCCTATGGTTCCACAGACACACTTTTTCTAAGTCTGTACATTTTCTTTACGAAATGAAATTTTGTACTTACATTTTGGAGATCATCTAAAATATAGTTTAGGCATTCTTTGGGTCATCTGGATGACCAGCTTCTAACCAAGTATTGCCAACCAGCTTTGGTACTTTTATTCCCTATTATATTTATGATTGCCATGATGCCAAGTCAAGGAGTAACACACAAAAATAGACACAAAGCTAGTAAGTTCGCTCCAATTGCAGGCCCAGTAACACGCACTGTAGGAATGAAGGTTTTTAAGTGGTTTGAATAGAGAAAAGTTGTGGAAGAACAGGATCATCACAGTAGGGAGAAACCGAATGAAAAGAATCTAACGGAGTAGTCAATTCCGTTCTCACAGTTAGGGTAGCCAGCTGCAGTGATGCGGACCACAGAATTTCTATAGTTTTGAATAGTTGCCTTTTAGTATAATTTTAGAATTTGTCTTGGGTTCTATCATTTCATGTGTAAAAACTACAAGTATAAGGAGTTTGTAACTAGTTTTCTGTTCATACATTTTAAAGCCACGTTCTCTGGACTAATTTAAATCAATAATACAATTTTATTATCTATCAAAGGATTGCTCAAGTCTCAGAAACACTAACCTAGCAGGTAACTCGATGCAGAATTTCCAGACCAGGGCCTTCAACATGGGAAAATATCAGCACAAACAACCATACAGGCCTTTGGCTGGAGAACATCAGCTTTTGAACTTGAATGTAAATTTGAATATCCATGTTTCTCTAATCCAATCTCTATCAGAAAGACTGGGCCTAGGGACTAGGCTGGTTTTGCTTCCTAACCTGTTTCTACCACATTTGAGCCTCAGCTGCCTCTTCTTTAAACTAGAGATTAATAATAATACAAAACTTGCGTGTTTGCTATCAGGATTATATTTAACATATTTAAAGCATCTGGGGAATATTACCGGTGTTCAATGGTAGCCACTGATATTACAGGGACATTTGACCTGTAAGTTTTGGGGATGTTCCATGAGCTTTATGTCATGCTTAAGTTCTTTCCATACTTGGGAAAATATTTTAAACTGAGTAACCCAGTATTATACATATAATCATAAAAGCTCTTAGATTGAAATCCAATTAATTGAATTTTTATCAACTTCTGTTTAGTTAGATAGTTTAGTATTTCAACCCTCCATGTTGGAAATATTTCTGAAGTCTGCCAATTCACTTTTTATCCAGTAAAATTCTGTAGATTTGCCTCAGCATCCCCAGTCAGACTAAAATCACTGAAATGTGAATGTCTACGTGGGTATAAGTAATAAGGTGTCCATGAAATTGAACTAAATCTATCAGATCATAAACCAGAAGTTTATTTTTATATGTATGAAAATCTTGATACCTGCTTGCTTCCTTGTGATGGATTTTTTTCCTATAATTGGAATATAATGAAGGAGAGATTCTTATCCCTCTGAGTTTAGAAATAGTAACAATATTTTAAACAATTATATGGTCTAAAGCAAGACTGGTGCAAAATGATGATGTTTAAAGCTTTTGGAATTTTGCTTTACTTATAAATTCCATCTTTTCCCATATTAGTAAAAAGAACATTCAGAATAAGTTTGGGAAACATGCCTAATTGTGTCTTCTCTGAGCGTCAGAATCTGTCCTATTCTCCCCATTTCAAATGCAGCCATCTTGGTTCACATCATCCTGCACCAGATGCACAGCATCCTGGCTGGTTTCCTAGCTCCCACCCTAGCCTCTTCCAATCCACTCTCCATACAAAATGTGAGATTGACCTTTCTTAACTGTAAATCAAATCATGTCACCACCTGCTTAAGACTCTCCAATGGTTTCCACTGCATGAGGAATAAAATCCAGTCCTTGGCTGTGATGCATACAGCCCTACCTGATCTGTCCCATGCTTCCGTCTCTCACCTCTACTCACACCACTGTTTCCCTTGCTCACTGTGCTGCAGCTCCATGGGCTTTCTGTCTCCAGATATTCCAAATGCATTCCCATGTTAGGGTCTTAGCACTTTCTGTCTTGGCACTACCACATTTGAACCTCAGCTCTTCTTTGAACTAGAGACTGATACTAATCTGAAACTTGCATGTTTGATATAAGGATTATATTTAACATTTTTAAAGCATTGAGACAGAAGAAGAAGGAGGAGGAGGAGGAGAGGAAAGGAAAGGGAAGGAGGGGGAGGGGAGAGGAGAAGGGGAAGAAGAAGGAGACGAGAGAAGAAAGGGAAGTTCTTTGCCTAGTCCTCTGCCTAAAACACTCTGTTCCACAATCTGCACGGTTCCTTCCTTCTCTAACTCCTCAGAGACGTCTTCCCTCCCCATACACACCATCACCCTGTGTCCAACACTCTATTTTATTTTCTCTTAAGTATTCAACACTCTGGTTTCATCTGTACCATTTGTCGGGTAGCTGGCTTATGCTACAGCATCTCTCTCCCTAGAATGTAAGCTGCAGGAGTGTCCTGTCATTCAGTGCCTAATATGATGCCTATACATGGACGTCTCTCAATAACGTTGCTTGAATGAATGAATGAATGAATGAATGAAAGAATGAAATGAACAAATACCCAACTTCAGAAGTCACCTCAGTTCTAGTCCTGGCTTCTGAGTAATGGAATAACCTCTGGCAAACACTGAAACTCTTTGAACCTCGGCTTTCCCTAGAAATAATCAGGATGCTGGTCTAGATGCCATTAAGGGCACTTCCTATTCTATATGTTCATGGTTCATATTCAAACATTATTTCCAATTTCCCTTCCTTTCCTCCTCTCCTTCTCCTCCTCCTTCTTTTCTCTCTCTCTCCCTCCCTCTGCTCCTCCCTCTGTCAGCAGCAGCACTCCCTTGGACTCACCAGCAGTTCTAAACCAGCTGGAGACACTTTATGCCTAAACACAAACCTTTTGAGGATGCACGGTCCCCAGACAGTGAATTGTCCTCACAACTATTGTAGTGTTTCTTTTCCCCTGCCCAGCCAACCCCACCAAAACCACACCCTCCACTGCCAAGCCACAGCCCCACCCTGCCTTTGGAAATAAAAATGGAATAGAAGGATCCCTGGCTTCTGAAAAAAAAATATGCTGCACAAATTTTAACTAGTATGATGTTTCTAGAGAAATCAGGGTGCAACTCAGGATTGATAATAACTTTAAAATTTCTTTCTTATATAATAAACTCCATGAAGCTAATAGGATACAGTGATATCAGATTTTAGATAATGCCAGACAAACGTCCAAATTACTTTTTCTAGACCACACCTAATTACAGTGACTCTCCTTGTGTATGTTTAACGTGTAACCACTTAGTTTACAATATGCTAGAAATAGACATTAAAAACAACACAGTGATGACTAGACAGCAATGTTACACATTAGAACTTACATTATTCCTATTCCAGATCTTGTAAAAAATGATCTTAAGAAATGAAAAAGGGAATTTCTTTCATGTCTAGAAGAATTGAAGTCAATATCAGATTTTAATTTGCCTGTAAGCGCATAGCTGCAAGCCAAGCTTTTAAAATTTAAAACCATATGAAGGCTGAGAATCACAGCATTTCTGAACTGAAAGAACATTGTGACCTTCATTTAACACACGGGGAAATTGAAACTCAGGGAGATCAAATGACTAGGCCAAGGTCATAGACCCCACTAGTGCTGGAGCTGGAACAAAACCTCTGGTCTCCTGTCAATGGTTCCATGCTTTTCTCATCACACCCGGCTGCCTTTATGAGACACTGGTTATTTGCAACTTTCAATCATATGTACCAGCACATCACAGAACATGGTAGGTTAGAATATAAAACCATGAACTGAGAAACCACTTGAAGAATTATATTATTAATTTATGTATTTATAGTTCTTGCTAATATTTGCTCGAGTTTATATGTCAAGTACTGTACTATGTGTCACTTTTATTTATCCTATTTTATCCCCAACTGGCCCTATGGGCTAAGTAATAATGACAGTCACTTTTCTAAGCCTTTTACATCTAACAAGTCATTTATTCCTCAAAACTACTCTATAAAGTAGTAGTATTACTTCTATTTTATAGGTGAAGAAATTAAGTCATAAAGTGGTTGAGTCACACTCAAGTTCAAACTTAAGTACATCCCCTTAAACCAGTCCGAAGGCTACTTCTCCGTGCTATTCCACGTACCCATTAGTTTCCACTTTGCTATCACCAAACATTAGAAGAACAAGTAGCTTAACTCAAGCTGCTTCTCCCTGCATTCACCTAACTTCTCAATATTAGCTGGCGGTAGGGACATTTAAAGACAGAGGAACCAAAAAGGAGAGAAGATTATCTGCAACCTGAATCACTTGGACAACCCAGGATTTCACTATATCAGCCATGCTTAAACTGCAACAGGTATGGCTGTGGACCATGAGAGCACGTTTTCTGCACATGCTGGCCTGGTATAAAAATATAATCTGTAAATTACTAAGTGGGCTAGATTTTTTCCACAAGAAGGAGCAGAACCACATTCATATTACGTCAGTCAGTGGGAAATTTGAGGCAAGAATACATGAAGAGGTGAGGAAGCACAGGAAATGGCCTCAGTGGCTGCGGGCAGGCTTCAGGAAGCATCATTCAGTTTTCTTCTCATTGTAATAGTAGCTCTGGTCATTCAGTAGCAGTTCTAGCTGCCCACCACATTCAGGACTGGACTTCTCTGCTGTCCCATCTCTTAGCCTGCTCACTAAGAGCTGACTTTTCTGTCTCTCTGACCTCTCTCTCCTTCCTCCCTCTGTTCTTGGCCTCTCTTCTGCCTCTATTTATCACCCATGTTTGTTTGTTTGTTTGTTTTCTCCTGTAGGGTTACCGATCAAACCCCATGAGAAAGAGTAGGTCCATGAGTAGATCTACTGGTGAATCGAGTAGGTGGTGCTCCCATTGGGTAGAGGGATCCCCAGATCTGTAGATGGCTGCCTTCCCACTCCTCTCCTCACTGCCTCGCCAGAGAAACATCTTTGTGTCCATTAGCTGCAGCCAATGTAGCAGGGTCATAGAGAACAAAGCATGGACCTAAATGTCTAGAAGGGAACCTTGAGCACAGCAAATAATTTGTATGGCTTGTCTGGTACAAATGCAAATCCTATTTCATGTACTGATGGTGTTAATCAGGGCAAGTGGTCTTACTGAAAAAAAAATTATTAAACTTAAGGGTAGAAACCAAAAAATAAAGGGTCCTTGCTAACTATTTTCTCCTTGCAGACTTCCGCTAGAGTTCCCTTTTTAGCTGCGGCATACTCAGAATTGGACACCCTCAACTTCTTTAATGCCCTTGCTCCTCAACTCTCTTCCCTGTTGAATCTCTAGTCAGAAATTTTAGTTGACTCAAGATGCAAGAAGCATCTGTTACCTGTCTTGTTCTTTTATAATCCAGAGGTTCTGATAAATCTGACATTTTTATATGGTTAAACAATGGAGGTTTTTGAAATTGTTTTGTTAATGGGGTTGACTGACCAGGAGATGGAAATCATAGGACAGCTCAGTTGCAGACCATTTTGTATTTTTGAAGTCCTCCTCATTGAAATGCCACTCCCTTCCTCCTTTGTACTTCCCTGGGGCTCTGACTTTGCCAAACCATAAAATGAAAATCCTTCACAGCCCCATTCAAGGATCCTCTCCTTTTCCATGAAGCCATCTGGTTTCCTGAATCCATGTGATCCTTCTTTTCTCTGAACTCAGTATCGTCTCATTGCCTCTGCTGTTCATGCATGGACACATCTTGCTGTAATTACTTTTAGGAAACCATGAATTTTTACTTGTTTATGGTAAATTCCTCACAGGCAGAGAAAATGAGCAATGTCTTATTCCCTAAGCCGCCTAAAACAGTATCTTGCATATAAAGGTATGAAAAAAATAGGAGAGGGGGATGCATGGGAAAAGGCAGGATTGTGCCCACTTTATAGATGAGAAAATTAAAACACATCATTTGGGAACTGGGGGAAAATATTGCTCATGGTGGCCCTAAAGTGCAGAAGCAAAAAGAGAAATGATTTAAAGGTAGAAGTAGAGGACTCAGGCAAAGAGTAAAAGAAGGAAGAAGAAAAAGAGCGAGAAGAGACAGAAAAGGAGGAGATGCGTCACTGGATCGCTAAGATGAGCAAATAAGCAGCAGAGGAGGGAATTTTTTTTAAGAGGATGAGATGAGAGACAAAAGCAGAAGAAAAAGGCAGAAAAGCACTTTTATCATCTCCTTAGGAAAATGCTTTATGTCAACCAGAAGAGCTAATTTGGGCTTTGGGAAGTAGAGAAAAAAAATGAGGAAGGCTCTATCCCTTGGTAAAAGGTAAGAGAACTGAGAAAAGTAAATAGAAGATAAAGGGGAAGAAGAGAGGGAAGTGGCTGATCCTTTTTTGGTTATTAAAATTATTCCACACAAAATCAAGTTTTGACAACTTTGCAAAATTAAAGGGAAAAAAGAAAACCACATTGAAAGGAACTGAAGTCTAGATTATACTTTACTTGTTACGTGAAATATTTGACTATACCTTGAAAGTTACTTCCACCTTCTGCTTTAATCTAATGATGATGTAGACCCAAATAGCACCCTGAGATGTTGAATGCTCCTCCAGGACCGGGAATGTGACCAGGCATGTGATGCTTTGAGTCTGAAATTCTGTGCAGTTTGGATAAATGCAGGCCAAACTTCTAAAGCATACGTTTAAATTCTTTGTCATCAAATGAGAACTTTTCAACCATTTTAAATCAGAACTTTCAGATGTCTAATCTAGCAATGTCTTATAGTCATCCTAAGTTTGACACCAGAGTCCTGCCCATCATGCAAAGCATTGGAGAAAAATTAGTTCTAATTTTATTTAAATTAGAAACTCAAGACAGATTTGTGACATCTTTTCTGTTGGCTTTCAGGACACCTCTCTTTAGGACATAGTTTTCCTCTTTCCACACTGACTGCTTCTCCTCAGTTTTTACTGAAGACTCCTCTTCCTGGATTCCTCCCTTATGAATTCCTCCTAGATTCCTCCATTTTTCTAGAATCCATCTTTGATTCTCTGCTTTTCTAACATTACACAGTTTCCTTGGATCACATGTTCTATTTCTGTTGTTTTCATTATTATTCAGAAACAGATACCTGCCTCCCCCATTCACTATCTGCCAGCTAATTCCTCTCTACAAATCTTCAGAACCATAATTCAAAGGCTCTGGATATCTACAGTGTGGTCCTCAGGCTCTGCAAACTTGTCCCATCCAAAAATTGATCCTATTTCCTGCCTCCCTCCCCCAAACTTGTTCTTTCTGTCATCCATCTTGTTTCCCAAAGCAAAATACTGGATGTTACCTTTAATTTCTTATTCCACTACACACCAGGTTATTTGGTCACATGGAGTCTACCTGTTAAGTATTTCTTGAACTGTCAACTTCCTATCAAGCTTGGTTCACTCCTACTCATCCTCAAAGCTCCACAATAAAATCCTCCTGACTTTCCCCAGATTATGCTAGGTCCCTCAATTTTACTCTTTCATTTTACTCTGTGACTCTCTTTTATAGGTTGGTTTATGGTAGACTAAGCTGATATAACAAATAGACCCAAGTAAGTAATAATTCAGCCATCAGGAACTATTTCCTACTCACGTAACACTCCTGGGCTAGTGTTCATGTTGTCAGTGCCACTTTTCTCCACACATTTAGGGGACCTGGCTCTTCTCTATTTATTTCTCTATCACACCCTATCACTTCTACTTAGATGCCATTGGCTAGACTTTAGTCACATGATCACACTCCATTGCAGGGGAGGCTGGGAAATGTAGTTCAGCTATCTCCCTGGAAAGAGAAGCACACAACAGATTTGGGGGGAAAGCAGTCTCTGCCACAATAGCACCTGTCACAGTGGCCATTTTACATTTATTTATACAACTACTTTTTTCTAATTTCAGGAGGGAGAAGGGAGGGAGGTAATTAGACGTATTTATGTATCTATTTGGAGGGAGGTATTTGGGATTGAACCCAGGACCTTGTGCATGCTAAGCATGAACTCTACCACTGAGCTATACCCTCTCCCCTCATGACTACATTATTAATGTCCATTTTTCCCACCAGATTTTAAGCTCTGTGAGGGTAGATGCATTTTTGTTCACAATATGGTCTCAATAAGTCTCTATAAATATGTGCTGAAGGAATCAGTAAATCCTTCCTAATTTAGATCTCTAGCAGATTTAGCCTGCAGCACTACAGCAGCCTCTCAACTGACCTGTCTCTTCTCCTCGCCCCCTCTGGAGTAAAGCCTCTCCACAGTGATCCTCCTACACTCTGCCTTTGATCCTGCCATCTCTTCTCCTCTAAAACTCTCCTACAGCTCTTCATTGCCCCCAAAACTCTTGATTTTGCCATGCAATTCCCTTCCTGTTTATCTTCCCCGCCGTACTTCTCATCACTGTTCTCTTTCCACTCCTTCCCGTCACATATGCACACACCCTCACTCACACTCCCACAAGTACTCTCTCCCTTTCCAGCCTAGCCACACTGAAACCCTGACACGTCCCCCCAGAGCACCATGCCCCTCCCCTGGCTAACTGCTCATTCCCTTCCAGTCTCGGCTTAGTTTGTCACTTTCTTGAGGCTACCCCTTAGCCCTCAAGATGGTGTTGGTGCCCTTGCCCTGTGCTCCCATGGCCCTCTGCCTACTGTAGTGGCTATCTTACGGTTTGCCTGAAGTTATCAAGTACTTCTCTGCCAGCAGACTGCCCTGCCACATCGTATGTTAAGTGTTCCCAGCACTTAACACATTGCTTAGCACATAGTCTACATCCTGGAAATAGAGGATGGATGAATGAATGTGATACAGAAAAATGGGGCCAGAGAGGATGGGTGAGTCCCAGGCCTCAGGTGAGTCCCTGGAATGCGCCCAGTTAAGTGAGGGTCCTTGGCTTTGTGCAGGAAAGAATTCAAGAGTGAGTCATAGTTGAGTAAAAGTAGATTTATTTTGGAGAGATGTACACTCTATAGACAGAATATGGGCTATTCTAAAAGGCAAGAGAAAGACCAGGAGGTGCGGGGTTGTTAGCTTTTACGGGCTTGGGAACTCCATATGCTAACAAGTAGGAGGAATATTCCAACTACTTTGGGGAAGTGGCGGGGATTCCCAGGAATCGGGCCACCGCCCACTTTTTGACTTTTTATGGTTAGCTTTGGACGGTCTGGATGCCTCATTTCCCAAGCTAATATATTACAAGGTCTACTGGAAGTCAAATCTCCTGCCATCTTGGGCCTCAAGGTCTCCTGAGTGTTGAATCTTCAACTGCTCTGTCCTTTGTTTAATGGTTGTGCCCTGCCCCCTTCCCTCCTGTCTCAGACTGGTGGAAGGATGGATGGATGGATGGATGACATTTAGTAGGAGGAAAGTTGTGAGCCATCAAGTTCAGCTTTTAAAAAGATCAGGTATCACTGGTGACATCAGTTAAGAAAGCTTCAGTGATGGAAACACCCAAATTCCTAGGTAAAATTGTGCTAAATATAGAAGTGTTAATTATCAAAAAAGTTTTTCAAGTTTCTTTCCATAATCTTAACCTCTTAATCTTCTTGCAAAAGTTCCAAAGAGGTGCTTTTCTTCTCTTCTATAACATTAATTTTTAAAACCCAGATGGCCTTAAACTTGTACTTTCTGGTGGTGCAAATAGTTGATAAGTTGTCTTTTCTCTTGATTTCAATATAGAGCAGGAGATATGGTTACACAGAAGCCCAACATTTACTTCACCTCTTTTTCCTGGGGCTCATGGAACTTGATGGATCTCTAGACCTGTGAAATATCAGAGGA
The DNA here is from genome assembly GCF_048564905.1 of Vicugna pacos. NCBI lineage: Eukaryota > Metazoa > Chordata > Mammalia > Artiodactyla > Camelidae > Vicugna > Vicugna pacos. The sequence goes on along the minus strand of NC_132988.1, from coordinate 103,100,227 downwards.
CCTGATTTTCCCCATGTCATATTTGCTTCTGGGTGCTCCAAAGTCTGGGAGCCTGAAGGGATGGGGCTTGGAGATGGGACAAGGCTTGTCCTGGGTCCAGCCTCCCAGTGTAAAAGCAATTCAGCAGCCAGAATAACAAACACCCAATTTACGAATTTGCCATGGAAGCTGCCCAAGGATCATTCCTGGGTTCCTCTGAGTGTATTAGATGAGCTGGAAAAAAAAAAAGAAGCAGCAACTCATATTCTGATGTAAATGTCAGTAGTCTATCATCACCTGAGCAAGAACAATAGATTTCTAAGTGCTTGTTACTGCTAGAGGCAATGGAATGAATCTGATGAGGCATTCACAAGGCAGGAAACTTTACAATTTTGATCTAAGAGTAACAGCTACTTGCAGAAGTAGAAATAAAAAGATCCTCCTGAGAGGAGGGTATAGCTCAGAGCACGTGCTTTGGATACAAGAAGTTTTATGTTCAATTCCCTGTATCCCTATTTAAAAATAATAATAAATAAATAATCCGAATTACCACCACCACCACCCTCCCTGAAAAAACCCAAAAACAAACAAAAATCTTCCTACTTAATTGACCTGCCCAATTACATCTGACATTCCTGTAAAAATAACCAAAGGAATGAAATGAATAAGTGTAAACTTCTAAACCAACGCTTCTATTCTAAGAATTTTACTCATCTAAATTTCCTGAAACTTAGTTGAGCAAGGCTGTAAGCTGTTTTGATTTTTGTATGGAGCGTAGAAGGGAAAGAACAGCACACGCTCTGATTTAGCGTCAACTTCCCTGTCTTATTTTCAGCCCAGTCAGAAAACCACGCTCTTTGCTTGCCTCACTCCTTTATTTTTCCAAAAAAGTATTCTCTTCTGTGTAAGGTTCTGATCCAAAATAATCAGGATTGGAAGCTGGGCTGTTTTTGCTTCATTTCTGTGGCCTGAGTCATTCTCTCCAAGACCAGGATGCCCTCAGGGAAGATACAGAGGAAATGATGTAATTCTCTTTGGTCTCTTTCACGCTTTGGGCTTTTTCTTTGGCCTGAGCCTTAATGAATCTGTTTTCTAATTAGCCAGCAAGGAGTACAGTGAAAAAAATGTGGGTCTCCTGCCTCTCCCTTCCTCACTAGATGCTCACATACTGTTTTTTCCTTCCGAGAGCCCAGGTGATTTTGCCAGAATTAGTGCATAAATCTTCTCAGTGTCATTGTCAAACAGCTGGAAGCAAAGGTGTTTTCTTATGCCTACTTGACGAGTTGGAAACCAAAAAAAAAACAAAGTGTCATGTTCAAGGTTAAGCATTGCCAAAGGCAAGGGAGCAGCAGTGGAGGGGGTTGGAGGGGCCCGGGGAAGGCTAACTATCTCCCTCTGAATTCTTCAATCTCATCCCCCAAGCAAGGCCTTTTCTATGCAAATAAAGAAAGCAAAAATCTAAATTCAGAAAAATACATTTAGAACAGACTTCATATATTAACTCGATAAAGACACGCTCAGTTCCTGTGCATTTTGGACACCATATCATCTCATAACTTGGAATCGGTTTTCCTCTCTTTCTCTAATATTTGGCTTCTTAGTCTCTTCTGGTAAACTGGCAATTGGCAAATAGATGCGCTTTAATTTGATGGGGGGAAGAACTGGGATGCTTGGACCAGGGTTTCCCCCCAACACTTGCACCCCGACTTCAGCAGACTGGAAAACCATACACCTCGGGGCTGTTCAAAGCACCTTCTCAAGTACCCTCCCCTCTGAGCCCCAGGACTGGCAGTTATTTTAACCCATAGCTCTCCCTGTTGAAATGATCTGTTCAGTCTGTCAGTCTCTTAAACCAGACATCAGCTTCTTAAGGGCAGGGGCCAGTCTTAATTTATTTTGATAACCCCAGCACCTTAAACTTTAGTGGAAGCTCATGAAATGGCTTCTGGAACTAAACTGAAGAAAAGGAGGACCAGGTGAGGGGCTAGAGGAGAATTCGAGGGAGGGAAATGAAGGGAGAGAGAGGGAGGGGATGCCCAGAGGAGAGAAGAGCGGAGTTCAGGCTGGCACCCCAAATTACCTAGAGGCAGCTAATACTTATTTTTAAGAAGGATCCAGGCCCTCAGAAGGAAGCAACATGCTAAAGAGTTAATGGAAAGATTGCATGGAAACAGAAACCGGCTTATAAAGTCAACGGGTATTCCTCAACCAGTGAAATTGCTGGGATGGTGGTTAAAAGACCTATTCCTGGCTCCACCCTGGACCACGAGCACAAACTCTTTGGGGACGGGACCTCAGAGATTTCTTAACAAGCACCCAGGGTACTAGAGTTTGAAAAGCATTGATGTGGTCTTTCCTGAATTTATTTTATCCCCCTCCATTCCACTCAGGTCCAATTAGTGCAGAATGTTTTTCATCAGAGACCTAGCTAGCCTTCTATGGGAAAGCCAGGGTTGTCAATTTGGAAAGACCAGGAGACTCTAGCATATCAACTATGATGTCCTTTTATTCATTCTGCCCAGTGTCACTGCTCCACATAAACGTGCACGGACATGCTCGCATGTGAAGTGCACACGAGCTCGAGGAAGATTCCAGGTCTCTGCAGGGCCAGTGCCTGGGGTCACTTGCCTCATTCCTTAAAATGCCTCCTGTGCAGGGCAGCCCTTAGGCTGAGTCTGAAAATTAGGTAGGGGGAAAAAAAGAGCTGTTTTTAGGGCAAAACCTCTGTGGACAAAATTCCGTGTATTTCAGACATTTGCCTTCTGTTTCTAGATAAAAACCAAGGGATATCTGCAGGAAAGAGAAAATGAAAAGGTTAATTCTATTTTCTAAAACTCACTACAGATTTGGTGACGGGTGAACTTGCATTTGGCCTTCATTTTTTCCAAAGTGATTCATTCTTCTTGGTTCCTGAACACCTGTTTAAAAACAGGGCTTTCTTCTCTCTGTCCTTAGGGCATGCCAACCATGTTTGAAACCATGAGGTAGGTCTAATACCAGGGGAGGGGTGGGGGGGGGGGAGAAAAGTCCTATTTGATCTACATAATATATTCATTGTTTAAAATCATACATTGCGCGGAAAGCTGTGGTTAGATTTGTGGTGTGAAACAGGCAACTTGAAGCAAGCTCTCAGAGCAAGAGTTTCCATGCCCAAGGTGAATGTTTACATTATAGGGGATGGAATCCCTGTTAATACCTTAGGTTTTCCTTCCATGAAGACGGTGTTAAGTTTGGGGTTTTCTTTCCCTCCAAGTTTTTCGGAGCAGCCCACAATAAAAAGGAAGATTCACCCAGCAGAATTTACTTGCAATGAAAACTGGCCTGTGTCTCCCAAGTTTACTCAATTTGTACGACTCCCTATTGCTGCCTCCCACTTCCCTGCTTCTCTTTTTTTTCAGCTCCTTGTCAGTTAATTCACATTTCCTGATTTGGCAAACAGCAGCACCCGCCTCCACAGCCCCACCTCCTTTTTCTTGGGTAAAACTTCCTGAGTTGACATTAAAGAAAACTGTTACCTCACCAGAGAGCTTTAGCAGGAAAATGGCATTTAGGTTTAATTACATAAAGCCCCACAGTAGTTACCACTTTATAAAATTCAAGTGACTATTTTCCAAGCTCCCTGTTTTCCAAAGCCTGCTGGCTGGCGACCGCCCGCCGGGAGGGTGGGATGCTGCCCACCCGGGCCTCCTGGCCTTGGCAGGCAGCAAGGGTGAAGGCCCTCCCAGCGCTCACTGGCTGCAAGTGGCCGGCAGCAGAGTGGGCTGTAGATTTTCAAGGCCATTCTGGAATCTGCAAGAAGAAGGGCATCTGTTACGAGACAGAGAAGAACCACTCTCTGGACCATTTTTACTCAACGACGCACACCCTCGCCCTCCTTCAGAAAAGCCTAGAAAAACAGGCCAGGGAGCTAGTCACGCCACAGCTTCTGTCCCCTCATCGGCTTTCAGGGAGAAGTGGGAAGTGGGCTGTTGTTTTCGTCAGTGGTGACCACAGCCTCCCTCCGTGGCCCCTGCAGTCACTCTCTCAGAGGCGGGGACTCCAACTGTTCCTCCCTCTTCCTGAAAGTGCTCCACAGTCAAGACTCGGTCAGCTCCATCGGCACCTTCCTGGGACTCTGCCTAGGCCCACGGTTGCTTCTCCTGATGGCATCTAAGTCATCCCTGACTTGAGGGAAAAGAGTTGATTTTTGATTCACTTCATCTAGGACAGCACCTGGCACATAGTGCTCAGTCAGTGTGTGTTGACTAGTGAATGAATTTGAGGAATTTCTGAAACCAGAAAGAAGATACGGGAGGATATACTTTTGGACTGAGGAGAATCTAAGATACCAGGGCCGGAGGGAAAGGATGGGACTGCATGGAGGAAGGCAGCGTTTAAGTGATGGAGAATTGCCTTCTTGGTCATTGAATGTTTACAGTAACTACAACTGATTGGGTGTCTTTGTTGATATGACACAAATGAAGAAGCAGAGGCAGAAAGTTTCTACATGCTTACTAAGCTGACACCAAAAGAAAGTGGCAGGGGTGCCTGACTCCATAGGGTGGTGCCCTTTCCACCACACTGCCATTGGTTCCCTGACTCCAGTTCGGGACAAAGGCTAATCAGATTCAATTAAAGTGCACCCCACCTGGATTCAAATCCCACCTCTGTGATTTTGGCAAGGCTCTGAATCTCTGTATGTACCTGTTTCCCTATAAAGAAAATAAAAAGGTGGGACCTGGCATTTTATGATTCTACTTACACCCCCAACAGCCCAGTGGGGAGGAAGGGAACGAGTGTTAATAACTCCGGAACAAGAAATTGAAGGCCAGGAAGACTGTATGATTGGCTATGTGGTTAAGTAACATGTCAAGTCAGTGGCCCAGAGAAAGACCAGCAGGGCAGGAGGTATCTTGACACGTCACAACTGTCACCTCTTCTCCAAACCACATAGTTTTAATGGCTCACGAGAAAGACTGAGTGGCGTGCTAAGTTGAAGCTGTAGGGAATTTAAAGCTCTTTCCTTACGGTGACTAAAACAAAGCTTTAGAAATTGTAGCATGTTGGGGAGCCCTGAGGCTCAGGGATTTTGCAGGCCAGGCAGGCTGGATGTGAGGGTGGATGCTACTAGTCCTGGTGAATCCACAGAAGTCTATTAAGATGCAATCTGTGGAAAATCTAAAGTGGCCTTGGGCTCTAGGCTTGTACTTGCTTTGCTGTTAACACACTGGAATGCTGTCTCTGATGATTACTTTTCCATTTTCCTGGACTTGCTGGTTAAATGCTGTATGTGAAACACTTTGAATCATTTAAGTGGGGGAGAAAAAAACAAACAAGTCTTGACTTCACCATAACATCAGACCCACAGTAGTGGCTTTGATCATTTGATGTTTAATTGAGCACATACTGTGTTTAAAAAAAGCTTTACATACTTCGAGTGTTAGGTTTAGTGTCCCTGTAGCTTTGGAGAAAGGTTATTTAGCAAAGAAATCTTTCTCTCTGTGTCCTTTGCAGCAAGGGCAGGGTCAAATATCTTCCTTCTTCAACCTGTGAAGTCGGTTTTGACTTTTTTTTTCCTTTTTGTCTGGATCGTATTCTATCTTGGCCGGAACAGAATCATTGGGCCACATGATATAAGCAAAAAAGCCAAACTTGTAAAAATTGGGCTCCGATCCCACTCTGTAACACTAGCCCTCATGAAAAATCCAACATTTATGGAATTCCTTAGTTAATGATTTAGGAATCTCCACTCCACCCCTTGTACCACCAGACAAGAGCCTCTCTCCTTTCTTGGGTCTGGAGCTAGGCCACAAACCTGAGGGCTGTGGGGCCTGGCTTCTCCAATGCATGGCCCTTGTGGGTTACCCTTGAGATTTGCTTAGGTGAGTGCCAGCCTGGCCAGGCTGCAGGTGCCCAAGAAAGCCAGGAAAGCGCCAGGGAAAACTTGATCTGTGAAGAACATGATGTGAAGGGTACACAGTCTGTTCATTTCTTTTATAGGATTTAAAACTATCTAGGATGGCAGTGATACAGGAAAAGATGGCAAATGTCAGCAGAAGGGAGAGACTTAGCTTGGACATATGGGCTTACATTCTTCCCTGAGAGAAATGCTCTCCTGACCTGCTCTAGCCCCAAAAGCCCAGAGGAAGGATTTTGCTGGCACACTTAGGGTTTCTAAATGTATTACTTTTCCCTATAGATTTCTGTCATGTTATTAAAAATTGGACTCAGCATCCATGTCATCTTTACAAGTTATTTGTACGTGATATCTTCATGTTCTTTCTCCTAGTTGCTGCTTATTTCATATTTATGTGCATATTTCATATATATGAAAATATATATCTTGTTTCCCAAGCTAGCTCCTTTGCTGAATCTTTATTGCACACCTACTAGGTGCTAAGCAGTGTATATAGTATTGTGCCGGAGAATGCCAAGACTTAGACATTCTAAGTAGAACCTCTTGAATGATTTTGGCCTTTTACCCTCTCTTTGCCCTCTTTGCTTTCTAGTTAATTTATCACATGTACTTCCTATTTATCTTCAATTTTCTGTCTAAAGATAAGGTGCTAAAATATAATTTTCAGAAAGATAAACCAAAAAAAAAAAAGAAAGAAAGATAAAACCATGACTCTCATACAAATATAAAATGAGTATGTACTAAAGACTTTAACTTGTTAATTCATGAGAGAACCAGAAAGATGTTACAACCAGTTGAAAGGACAATTTGAAGAACAAATACGTATGTAGGCGATCTGGAATGCCGAGAAGGATTTACTAATAGATGAAAAATGGCCTGGCACACAGTAGGCACTCAATAAATGTTAACTGTTTGTGGCCAATGTCTGTCCGACCTGGTAGTTCATAATAAACATCACTAAACTAGACCTGATTGAACAGAAGGGTGGGTGGGATGGAGGAGGCTGGTGATCGGCAACTAGCCATGAACAGAGGGGCCACTCACAGAAGACAAGTCTTGCATAGCAGGCTGTTCTGCAAAAGATATTTGAAATGTTTACACCAATTCCCAGAGTCGCTTAGACTTGCTTTTAATTTAGGATTATTCTAAGACCAGACTAGACAAGCAGTGATGAATTTCAGAAAACCTCCCAAGCAGATAGCAGGTTTTTGCATGCCACACTTTAACTTCTCATTTTCAGGTAGAGAGAGGTGAAAGGGTTCAGGCGAGTGGCGGTGAAACTGTATTTTAAGTACTAAAATCATAAAGAGATGTTGCTCCTTGGGATGGAAGGGCAGAAAAGGAAAATCAGCTCTGTTCCATGGCCAGGAAAGCCCCATACCTGCCCTGGCCTAACCATGGATAGTGGCAAATGTCCAGACCAGATCATTCTCTGAGCCTAAGGTAACTGAGTGAAACATACTTTTTAAACTCTTCTATGGAAGTATTTTTGTAGCTTTACAAACATTTGATTCAAATTTCATTTTTTACTGTTTAAAAATTAGTTATGAAAAGCAAATGGTTTGATTAATGCCAGACAAAGCATTTACCAGAAGCCCCACTCACAGCTTCATCCTCCCTCTAGTTTGAAGAGTGGGGTCAGAGTGGCCCCCACCATCAGGGGACAATCTCCCTGGGGAGTCCTGCTCTGGATTAGCTGTCATACTCAGATGGGGCAGGAGTAGAATGACAAACCTACATGAGGAGTTCCTAGTTTTAATATTTCCAATACCCTGCAAACAGCGATTTCCCATTACTGATGTGGATTAGATGACTGATAATTCACCTTTCTAATGTGAATCTTCCTAAAGGAGGGCAGTGGAATAAATTAATTTAAAAAGTAAACTGGAAAATCTTTAAAAAAAAGCAAATGGTTTTAAATAATGAAAAAGTTCTGGAAATGGATAATGGTAATGATTGCACATCCTCGTGAATATATTTAATGCCACTGAATTGCACACTTAATGATTAAAATGGTAAATTTTCTGTTATATGTATTTTATTACAAGTTTTTAAAATTTAAAGCAAATTCATATTCAATGAGTTATATACTAAATTTTCAGAAATTGGAGACTTCACATATGCTATCTAGATTTTATGTAGACTTTGAATAAAGTCTTTAATCCCATCTTTATTTGAAGAACATCCTGACATCAAAAGGTGACTATTTATAAAAATTGTTGCCATTTGCAATTACATTTATATCCAAATCAGACTTGTTTTGCTATTTATTGAGTAACCAAAGCTAAATACAGAAATACATTGGAGGATGAGGCTGTAACTATTTTCCATTAAGTCCTATGTCTAACTGTTTTTGTTAAACAAAAACAGCTCCTTGAAATGACATTATAATGAGGAGCTTTAGTTTTAACATATAAAAAAACGATTTATGCTAAAAATGCCATTTTAATCTATTTTGGGATACTGTTGAGAACCCATTGCTTAAAAAAATAAAGTTTGAAACCACTCTACTACATCATTTTAAAATTCTCTCTGGCTTATTTATTGTTGTAATTATAAAATATTTAGTGTTTAAAAAAGATTTATAATCTGTGGGTTGCTTTAGCAGCCAATGAAAAAATATAATATAAGCGAGATGTATATTTATCTTCAGAATAGGGAAATCAAAAAGATGGAAATATCCAATAAGTCTATCCCCTACCTTCAACTGGCTACAAGTAAATCATAGACATTAGACTCCTAATTTCTTAAGGTCTGGACAGAAGAGTTATGCTAATTTAATAGTTCTTAGTCTTGGTCTTATAATGTTATTTCTTAAAACCCTTTTGTTCTAATTTAATCTTCCTTTTCTGAGTTACAGAGCTCTTTCAAAGAAAGAGCTTCATCCTTTCCAAGTTATCCAGACCAGGGAGGGCCTCCCTCCCATAAATTTCCATGCAAACGTGATGTGTATGTGTTTATCTAGGAAGAAGGTCATCGTTTTATCAAATTCTCAAGGGATTTATGAGACATAAATAATTGCCTTCATCCTTAATCCTCCTTTTCTTTTTGCTAATGTAAATCTTGCCTATGAATCATCTAAAAAGGAATTCTGCTACAGACAGTACGATCGGGTCACCAAGAGAAGTAAATCCTTGAAAAAGAACACGTCCATGTCCCGTGCATTTATCTCTTCTGGGAGAAAATGTCAACACTATGTTAAAATCCCCATGCTACTATGAGATTGCACTTGTATTTTATTTTCCAGTTTCTAGTTGAATATGAGAACATGAACCAAAATCATCTGAGGAAAAAAAAAAACAAAATAAACTAATACAAGAGACAGAGAGTTGAATGATAGATTTCATATTCAAATACATATCCAAGAAATTTAAGTGATAACATATCAAATGAGCTTGATCTATTTCTTGACAGTTTGACATTATAGTAGAAGGAAATACTTAGTTGAGACCAGGAAAACATTGCTCTTTCGTTCTTTAAATGTCGACTCTGATTTTTTTAAAATAAAGATCTCTTATAGGATTTTCTAAAGCAAAAGGAGTCAGAAGCTATTGATTTTCTCTTCTTTCCTACTAAATGCATTTAAATAAGCTTTTTAATGCAGTGATTTTGGTGGTTTGGTAAGACATCCAGAAGATTTAAGTCAGAGGTAAATGTTGACTAGGTCACCCTACTCCAACATATTCATTTTCTCATAATACCCAAATTAATCAATATATCCAAATTAAAGGATTAAATATAGTCATGACTATTAAAAGCACCTCTCAGACTGGAAAGTTCTGTTGAATAGTACTTATTCAACTGTTGTATTATGCTACCTACAAAATCCCAAAGTGAGAAACAAGGCTTGAAGAGAAAAAAGCTTACAGAATACAGGGCTACTGGCTTCACACTCATCGGAACAAACTATAGTGCATTTCCTTAATAGCTGTGTTGTCGGGTTTGTAAAGGTTGTCTTCTGCTTACTAACTAACCCCCTACAGTAATTAAGATTTTTCAGCCCTCCGACTTCATACTTAGTGGAAATAAATTCTGGTTTTGCAACTAACAACTATTTGGTTAAAAATTGACATTACCAAGTCGAGACTGTCCCAAAGTATCATATCTGGTTCATATCAACTTATATTTTCTGTTTCATTTGGGATGAGAAAGCCTATTGTGTAGCCTTTATCCCTAGAGCAAGTTAAGCTTAAATATTCCTTCAAACATGGATCTCTGTGACCAGACTCTAGAAAGGCATTTCTGCATAGCATCCACACCCCCAGAAAAGTGTTCTGAAGCCCCAAACCACCACTACTATGGTGATGCCCAGGCCCTGGTGATCTGGAACTAACAGGATCTGCCACCTTCTTTCAGTTCTCTATTGCTGCATAACCAATCAGCCCCAACTTTTACCATAAACATTTACTAGCTCTACCCCTCTTCATTCCACCTGTCTCCAGTACAGGAACAGCCGTATCTCTATCAGTAGATGTGGTAAAATCCCCCACTATCATTTCAGAGAGTCTGCTCCAAGATCTGCTCCAAGATTTTAGCAAACAAATATTACAGCCTGGTTCTTTCCACAGCTTGCAAAGAGAGACTGTGAGAGAAGGGAGGTGGCTATAATTTGGTGGCCAAAGACAAACATTATTATCTATAGTATATATGTTATCCATGGTAGTGGCTCCGTGGGTCGTGATTGCCATCAACTCTGAAGTCCTCACTGAACCCCTATGTAAAAATAGCATGTTACCAAATGCAGATTCCAGAAAAATCCCCAGCACCATCTTCCACCCAGATTGCTACCTCCTCAATCTTCTCTTACACAGAAATTCTAGAGCCATCCTTGCTTGAATATAAATTATTACATGTATTTCCAGAGCTTAGCACAGCTTCTGATGCTAGTTTGTTGCATATGTGAACAAAATTACCCACTAAGAGTCCATTTAAGTGTTTATTCTAAAATCTTCAAAGTATTTTCTTGTTTTATCCTAGTATAGTAATTTCAAAGACTGCCTTTAGTCATCACTCTGGGAAAGTGATTATAGAACATGTACTGTGGGCTCTTGGCTAAATATATTTTTCTATCTTACATGTGATCTCTCTGTCCCCCAATATCCCATAATTCATTGTTCTGATTGTGCTTAGAACATCCTGTTTCTACCAGATTGTGAGGACTTTAAGGGCTGGAATTTGGAGTTAATCTTCTTTGATTCTGTACGGTATCTTACAAACAAGCAGGTGTTTACATCAACATTAATTCAGTTTGTGTAATTTCCTTATCTGAGGGGCATCCTTTCTTTTGTAAAACGATGTTGTAAGCTAAAAACTCTAGTTGGCATGTTTTCAAGTGAAGAAAAGCCAGGGAAAAATAGCATGGTCTGGCAGGAAAAAGTGAGTATTGGTTTTGAACCATTTCACCCGTATTCTTAGATCTCTGCTCAAAAACAAAGGAGCTTTTCAGATCATTAAGAACAGAAAAGAAAGAAAGGAAAAAGAAGATGACATAAAATGGAAGAAGATGACTAGGGAAGGGTCTAGCTCTAATTTTGCCATTTACTTAAATGTCCTTGAGCATCTCATTTAACTTCTCTGCTTCAGTTTTCCCTCTGCACAATGAGGGAGTTGAACCACATGACTCTGATGTGATTTCCAATGCAATGATTCTAAGGTGTTGGGACACTAGAATTTCCTTTAATAACAACATCTGGGAAGAGCAAGTTCTGCTATTTGTCCTCACAGTGTTCTCCAAGAGGATAGACAGGTAACTGTAGACATTTTATCAGTTACCTATTGCAGTATGACAAAGTACCCACAAATTTAGGAGCTTTAAGCAAGAATGCACATTTATTCTCTTACTGAGTTTCTGAGGGTCAGGAATCCGGAAGTGGCTTAGCTGCGTGGTTCTGACTTGGGAGTCTCTCAGGAGTTTGTAGTTAAGAAATTGTTTGGGGGTTCAGGCTTCTGAAAACTTGACTGAGGCCAAAGGGTTGGTTTCCAAGATGGCACACTCACATGGCTGTTGGCAAGAAAGAGACTTGAGCTGTTCATCACATGGCCTTCCCTGTAGGGCTTCTTAAATAGTCTCAGGACTTGGCAACTGGCTTCACCCGTTCATGAGTGATCTAAGAGTGAGAGCAAAAAGGAAGCCACAAAGTTTTTAATGACCCAGTCTTGCAAGTCACTCTGTCACGTCTGGCACATTCTATCTGCTGGAAACAAGTTACTAAACACAGCCGACACTCTTACGGAAAAGAAATGAAGCTCGACCTCTTAAAAGGAGGGGTATCAACAAATTTGTGAATTTACTTATGAATTTGTGAACTTGTTTGAAAACCCCCACAAATATCACGTGCCGGTTAAAGTAGACTGGACCAGCACTGCAAGGGTATGGAAGTCAGAGCAAGGAACATTTCTAGGGTGACTCACTGTTTAGAAAGCGTATTCCCATGTTTTCTCAAGTTTGGTTGTCCCAACAACCCAGTGGATTGACAACATTAATATCCCCATTTAGAAATTAGGAAATGAAGACTAGGTGATTTTTATCAGGTTATTCAGCAAGTGAGTTGTGTAGCTGGGAATGAAAACCAGGTTTTCTGACACAAAACACAAGCTCTTTTCACAACCCTTCAAATGGGAAAATTGGCAAAAAGGCCTTTGCACCGACAAGTGTCCCTGGTGAGTTTGACTATTCTTTACTGCCTACTATTTTTCCTGTTTTATTAATTTCAGTATCTATTGTCAATTTACATACTTCTAAAATTACTTGAGGCAGTTTGCAAATGAAGTATTTAGGAAGAAAGTAGGAGGAGTAAATACTTCTAGGCACCAGAGTTGATCAGATTACCACACTTGGCAATGACTTCGGTTCGCATTTTTCTGGCAGGGAAGGTGGAGAGAAACATGATAGGTTACAGGGTTTCACTTTCTGACAAGCGTGAGCATACAAGTTATCATCGCCCAAAACCAAGTTCAAGAAGGAATTTAGCACATGGATCTGTGTAGAGATAACGCCACTTGACATCGTGGTCAGTATCTTCAATCCTGCTTGTATGGAAGACAGTCTCATTTTCAATCCTGTATATATACACAGAGAGGACATACATCACCTTTAACTTGATGAATATATTTGAGCAAGAGGCTAAGGAAAACATGGCCAGGGCACATCGTCTTCTAATTCCTTTATAAATTAAGAAATGGTACTTGGAGAATATACATGAAAAATGGTTAATCTGTCTGCTGGACTATCTTTAAAAAAATTTTTTTTTAATTTTTCTTTTTTAATGGAGGTACTGACATTGAACCCAGAACCTCGTGCGTGCTAAGCATGCAATCTAACCCCGAGCTATATACCCTCCCCACCGCTGGACTATCTTAAGTATCAGGAATCATAAGTGAGGCTGCTTGAAATACCTGCTAAATCTCATTTCTTTGTCTTCACATCCTCTAATGTTCTATCTTGTCAATTAAATGAAGGGTTTCAGCTATCTGCTATAAGGGAGCAAGGAACACTAATACAATGTTATAGAAAAATGTGAAGTAAGTTGGACCACATGAACTCTAAAGTCCCTTTCTGGGTACAAATGCTGCAATTCTGTGACTTTAAGGGTGAGATACCAATATGCACTCTTGTCCTCATGGAGAGCCAGCCCACTTTGACCTGGGTGTGAGAAGCTATGCTGCCAAAAGCCTTGGCCAATTTTTTCCCCAAAAGGAATTTCAAGTATATCCAAGCTCCTGTGTTAGTGACTGATTGAAACCAAAGCTTTATGCCGCATGACATAGGATCCTGGAAGAGATAACTTCAGCCTGAAAAAAAGTTCAGGCAGGTGCAAGCAGCTGTCCAGTCCTGCTATAAAAGAACTCAAGTTTAGCTCCAGTGATAATGTGCCTTCTTCCAAGTACTCTGGTCCTGTCAGTATCTCTCCATTCAGCTGAAAAGTACACTCTAAATACTCACCCCAAAGAACAGGACTCTGTATACTCTGATTTAGATATCATAGTACTTATAAATATTTCTATTTATTAATGGGAATCCTCCTTCCAGAATAGAATTGTGAATGAAATGCATAAAAATTAATAGCCCTTATTTCTGTTTAAAACCAGTCTGTCTTCCTTCGATGAAGTAGGTAGATAATAAAGTAAATAATCCTTTAGTTAAAAAAATAAAAAGCATTCTTCTTGAACACTATTTATGTGCCCTGAGCAAATAGATACTCACTTACAAGGTTTTGCTTTCTGTTTATTACCTATGTTTCCATAATACTTGGTTGAGAAGTGTTGCAGAGACAAAATGAATGTGCATGGGAAAAGAAAAAAGAAATGAGTGTTACTCTTTGTGCAATAATCCAGGGTCCAGAAAAGGAGGCAATTAGCGTGGAGAAGCTACTTGTCAGACTGACTAGTATACTTAGATGCTCTTCTGGTCCACTGGCCAACATCTGCATTAGCCTTAACAATGCGTTGCCTTTCTGATTTAATAGGACATTGTTCAGCATAATCTTTTTTTTATATCAAATAGAATTGTGAGTATTAATTTTCATGGCATATAGAAAACTCCAAAAGTTGGAAAACTATTGGGAAGATGTTATGAAAAGTTGTCATTTAGAGTAACAGAAGAGGCTTAACAATCATACAACTTCAGAGCAACGGGGAAAATGAAAACATTAAATTGTGATGGGGAAAAGTCTATCAGGAAATTGTGTGAACTGAACAAATATTTACCAAGAAGAAAAGCTAGTGGAAGTCCCTCTGAGCAGATAGAAGGAGTGGCAAGGCAAGGAGGTCTTCCTGCATTCAGGAAGGAAAGACATTTGAATATAGCTGGAGCCCAGAACTCTGGGAAGGGAGTGAGAATGGGAGGAAAGGCTGGAGACAGGGGCAGAAGCCACACCTTGTAGAGCCTCACAGGCCTGCTAGGGGTCCTCTCTGGCTCAGCCTGGACCCCTTATCAGGCCTGCGTCAGTCAACTCTCAGCATCCTCCTTTCTATGTTGGCTGCAGGCCCCCGGGGCTCTGCTAGCTTTCTTCCCTCTGATAGCAATCGCCACCCACCCTTTCTCTTGCCTCTGGAAGGGAGTGTCCTCAGCTCCCAGCGTCTGTGTATCCTGGAGGACAGCACACAGCTTTGGTGGTGAAAGGATTTTCCATGCTAATTACAATGACAAAACGCTTGAGGAATAAGAAAAGTAACAGACTTGTATATGGGAAGTTTTAAACTTAAAAGTAACATGATTTGATTTACATTTTTGAGAGGTCACTTGGGATATCCTGCAGAGAATGGATTGTAGGGGGTAGTGGGTAGAGGAGAAGGAGGGAGAAGGTGGGAAGGCAGTGCAGGTACCTAGAAAGAGGTGATGGTGCCCTGAACTAGGATGTAATGGGCAGATGGTAAAAATTATTACATGTAGGGTACAGTTTGAAGATAGAACCCACAGGACTTGCCGATGGACTGCATAGGGTTGATGACAAGAAGACAGGAATCGAAGCTGAACCACTGAGTGGGGGAGGGTGTAGCTCAAGTGGTAAAGCACATGCCTAGCTTGCAGGAGGTCCTAAGTTCAATCCCCAGCACCTCCTCCAAAAATACACAAACCCAGTTACCTCCCTCACCCCTGCCAAGATAAAATAATCAAATAGTGCAACAGTAAGTTAAAAAATAAAATAAAATAAAAAGATGAACCATTGAGCACCTAGATAGGTGTTGCCCTGCTCACCAGGCTTTGCCCTTCCAAGCTATGAGCCTTTCTACACATCTCCTTTAACTGAGTAGCTTTGGGCTTTGGGATGAAGTGCTGTAAATAACTGAAAACATCTAAGTAGGGAAATGACAAGTTCATTTTTTCTCCTCTTCCATTAGGCTTACATTTCCTCCATCAGAATGACTTTGTTGGGTGAGATGACAAGTGTGGCTGCTATCCAGGAGGAAAGGGTGTGAGTGTGGATGTGTGTGGGTGCACACATGTATGGGGAAGAAAAGTGCTCCTTCCCCCATTCACAGTGTAAATTGCTTTATCTGTCTCATCTTTTTAGACAGCAGGGAGTTGGCTCTGATGTGATGGAGCACAGGACAGAACACTGATGAGATAAGGGTGAGAGAAAATGCTGACAGCAGCAGAGGAGGTAGCAGGTGAGGGATTCCAGAGGCCCACTTTACCCTCCTATACCCACTTCTCAGAATTGGTTCTATGAAAAAAGCAAGTCAGCTGGAGGTCCCTTCCACCCTTGTTGGCCAGGCTGCATCAAGGAATCAATCACAGAGCTGATTTGGGGCTCAAAGGAAGGGCAATGGTTATAGGTGTTCACCACCTTGGTCCCTGCTCGTCCAATAATTATACAATTCAAGGATGTCTGAAGGGAAAGGAGCCCCTTAAGGAATTCCTGAGCCTTTCTGCTGGGCTCACATTCAGACTGTGGTGCTGGAGAGTTACCCCAGGGGCGCAATTAGAGGAATAGTGTAACCATATAACCACAGTAAATCACTTCACCCTTGTGATGCTTATTTGATATCAGTAATTGAGAAAACAGATTTTACTCCATTTAGAACTGTTATGACAACACCTGAATGAATGAGCCCAGAGGAGTCCAGAAGGGTGCAGTGGAGTGAAAGTGTTCCCTCTGCCTCCACTGAAGAGCCTTCCTTTGAGTCTATCTTGAGTGGAGTTTAGAGGAACTAACTGGACGCCTTGAAATGGCAGCTTCTGTAATCGCCAGTCGTGGCATGGCTTCCTGATGTCGTTGCTTCTGTAGAATAGAAAAGATGCTCATATTGAGCACAGTGATCTCCCATTATAATTACAGGAACACAAAACTATTAGTTGCATCCCTACCTACCCCGCCCCTGACAAGGCTCTTTTTCTTCAGCACTAGAGAGCTGGGAGTAGAACTGGGCCTGAAACTCAGCTGTTGAATGTAGCTCCTAAGTCTGAAGTTGTGCATGATGTCCCTGTGTCAGAGCAATGTTAGTCAGGCTCAGTGGCAGTCTAGTGGCTTAGGGAAGAAAAGCACTAGAGCATTTATTTACTCATCTGTTCTCCACTCTACTTCATAAATGTTTTAAGGAAGCTGCTACATACAAACTATTAGAATCTTACTCTTTACCCTGATGAATGACAAATGATTTTATTTTAACCAGTGACATTAATGTTTACATTCTATTTTCTCCCAAGTAGAATATTTTCCTTTGCACCTAATACAAGCTTCATATTTGCAGTTGGCTACCTACCACACCCTCTCTGAAAATCAAGGTCACAATAAAAGAAAGAGCATTCTGTTAACAAGCAACATCCATTTAAAATAGCAATACTGCTTTCAAGGTTCTGTCATTATTCAGACAGGCACTCAAGGCGATCACTTCCTTGGATCACTTTCTTGGCACACATAGAAGTCCAAATGTAAGATGTATTCTGTGGGCAACTGTCTGCTTATTTTCCTTTCTAGACAAGTGGTTAACCCGTGTTGAATATCCTGTGTTTATAGAATTCCAGAAAGGTTATGTCATAGAAATCACTGGTGTATGTGTGTGTATGCGTACGTGTGAGAGACAGAGAGAGACAGAGAGAGATTTTTGGAGAGAATGTAAACTGAAACATCTTGAGGAGAAACCCATCGGTGTATAGTGAGTGACTGAGAATGTCCACAGAGGATGCTGGCCTTCACTTCCATGTGTTGCTTATTGTGTGCACTATTTTCGGTTTTATAAGCAGGAGAATAAAAGGATACACCCAAGTGGCAACAGGTGAAAAAAAACAAAAAACAACTAAAGTTAGTCATATCAGTTTATTAAGTCTATCACTTGTAAAGTTAAAAAACTTCTTGGAGTGGGGAGATTATAGCTCAGTGGTAGAGTGCCTGCTTAGCATGCAAAAAGTCCTGGGTTCAATCCTGAGTACCCCCATTAATAAGTAAATAGACAAATAAACCTAATTACCTTCCCCACAAAAAAAAAAAACCCAAAACAACAACAAAAACACCTTCTTGAAGTCATAATCAGATGCAAAAAGCCTTAATTTACATTAAAAAACTTCAATTCATTTTTGTTATAAAAATCTCTCAGGGTTCTTAAATGAGCCTCAGCTTCTAAAATAAACAGAGTGTATGAAGGAAAAAAATAGAATTTATTAGAAGGAAAAAGTCCCAGAGGAGCATTTATATTTTTAACATTGCCTTAAATTGAAAGAAAAATGTTATTACATGGTTTATCCCCATGAACTTAACTACTTTTTTGGGGGAAGAGTGCTATTTTAAATTCAGGGCTTTGTTTCTGATTTTATTTTTATTTAAAAAAAAATTTTTTTATAACAGAGGTACTGGGGATTGAACCCAGGACCTCACGGATGCTAAGCATGCGCTCTACCACTGAGCTACACCTACTCCCTCGTTTCATTTCTGGTTTTAAAATCACAATTAGCATAATCACTAAAGAAAATGTTTCTCCTGATATCCAAAAAACAGCTTAATGTTTTAATTTATCCAAACTACCAACTGAATGCTACAGGCCATTTTGAAAACCTTCCCTAATCCTTGGAAATATCATGCTTTCTGTTATGTATTTTCAATCACTAATCCCCGGAAAAAACATACCTTCTCTCATTTTCTATTTAATGTTTGCTATTGTTGTAATCTAAGTAGGGTCTCTTTGTGAAAATGAAAAACCCACAATTGAGTCTTACATCCTGTGGTCTTGGAATTTTAAAATTTCATTCAAAACACACATTATAAACAAAGTCTCCCAAATGACCATCTAGAGAGGAATGTGGCAAAAATCCAGGAACTATTGTAATATTTGGAACTAGCATAAGCACAAATAATCAGTATGTTTTTTTCAAGGGGGGATTAAGGGTTACAGTTTTACAAACCCTACAGAGGATTTACACGAGATGGGCAAAGCTAAATTCCAGACTCGTTATGTGTTTCCAAAAGTAACCAAACCCGTTACGGTGAATGAAGAGGAAGAAGCATTAAAAGGACCTTCTTGATAACTAATATTTGTTCAATATAACCATAATTTGAGGAAACATTCTGGCTTATACATTCCTATAAAACTCAAGTTCAAAGCTGTACACTTGACAGGCAGTTCTTTAACACGTTAGTTAGGTGATTATTAACAGTGGAGACGATTCAGGGTGGGAGGGCGTGGTAGAAGGAACGACAATGGACAACACCAAAAATGATGTCACCAAGTCAGGAAAATCCAAATTTTAGAGGCAGGAAGACCAGTGGAGTTATTGAAACACAAAGTAAGATTCTGAAAAAGCACTTTTAAGAAGTAAATCTGTCAAATGGATTGAAGTAGAATTAAGACTAACCATTTTAGAGGCATTTAAAATTGAAACTTGTAAGAGAAAAGTTAGGGCAGTGAAAACTGTATTATTATCTGAAAATATGCAACCTGTCCTGTAGAAACATCACGTTTCCCTCTAGAAAAAGAAAGAAAAGAAAGAAAGAAAGAAAGAAAGAAAGAAAGAAAGAAAGAAAGAAAGAAAGAAAGAAAGAGAAAGAGAAAGAAAGAGGGAGGAAGAGAGAGAGAGAGAAAGAAAGAAAGAAAGAAAGAAAGAAAGAAAGAAAGAAAGAAAGAAAGAAAGAAAGAAAGAAAGAGAAAGAAAGGGGGAGGGAGGAAGAGAGAGAGAGAAAGAAAGAAAGAAAGAAAGAAAGAGAAAGAAAGAAAGAGGGAGGGAGGAAGAGAGAGAGAGAAAGAAAGGAAGAAAGAAAGGAAGAAAGAAAGAAAGAAAGAAAGAAAGAAAGAAAGAAAGAAAGAAAGAAAGAAAGAAAGAAAGAAAGAGGAAGGAAGAAAGGAAGAAAGGAAGAAAGAAAGGAAGAAAGAAAGGAAGAAAAGAACTCCAAAAAAGGAATGAGGTAATGAACTCGAGATAAACTATTTAGGGACAGGGCAGGGGAGAGAGAATCAACTAAGATGCTGGAAACCAGTCACATTTCAAAACGATTCTTCTTGGCAAAGTTGAATGTACTATCTTTAAGTGTTTCTCATTTTACACCTCAGTTGTTGGGGTCTACTAATTTATAAACTCTTCTAAACCTGCTTAGAAGAACATCCTTACCTAGAGGATTCACCCTAAATTTCATGCTATTTTCAATAGCATTATTAACGCCTAATGTAGATCTGCAGACACCGACAGTATCTAATTATTATTATTATTTTTTTGCCTGTAGATAGTTGAATGTGAGTAGATTTTACCACCTCCATAGTGTTTCAGTTTCAGTTTTAACACACCGTTCTGAGAAACTTTTATGAACTAATATAGCATTTTAGGCTGTTTTGCTTTTAATCATCATGAAAAGGCATCAATTCACTGGGCAGAACAAAGGAAAAAGATTTTCTTTATTTAAATGATACGAATTTTATAGCACACAAACAGGAATTACATTATCCTGACAAACAACAAACTGCTTCTCAGAAATGATAGTTATGACTGCTTTTAAAATAACATAGTAATCACTCCCCTTCTAAATAGATAATTATTTCTGAATATTAGCTCTGATAATACATGACCTAACAGGCAAAATGAAATGGGAAGTTACGTATTGTAAATTTTTTTAAATGATGCTCTAACACTTATGACAAACCTCAACATACTGCCACTCCTTTCACAGTAAATTTTTTTTCTTTTTAGTGAAAACCCTTAATGAAGAAGCAATGTTTCTGGAGGAGTAAAAATAGCATGAAATTATAGGTTATCCAGTATACGTAAAAGAGTTCTTGACTTGAAGGCAGAAAGATGGCATCAAATCTGGTTTGTCCACTTCTGACCCAGGTGTCCTTGGGCAAATCACCTGAAATTTGGGAGTTTCACTTCCTTCACCTATAAATAGGGATAAAAACCATCTAACAGCACTTGGTCAGGGGTAAGAGTTGGCGGGTGGATTATAATGTGAATAGCTGGTAAGAGGCTTTGCCCATTTGTAATTGGCACTGAGAATTTGAATGCTCATCACTTTCCTTTTCCTATGTAAACTTCACCAAAGAAAGGTAGAAATATCCAAGTCTGTACTTTTGAAAGGCCTTGGTATCTACATCCTGCTAGAGTCTAAGAGTAAGCTTAAAATTGTAAAGGTTGTTGCTCTCTACTTGTATTGTTTGAAAACCTTTTAAAAAGAAATTACACAATTGAAGCACTTGGAGCAGTTTAAGCACAATGAAAGGAATTTACCATGAAGAGGGCAGTTGATCTGAATAAAGTCAGCTTCCTCTTCCTCCTAGCATTTTTCCTCCTGCTCAGTTTTTTGCATAGCTTTCATCATTATTTAAAACGGCCTTACTTATTTGTTTACCCTTTTATTATCTGTCTCCTCTTTGAACACAAGTCCCCTGAGGACAGTGATCTTGTCTTAGCTTGCTCAAACCTGTCTCCCCAGCGCTTACCAGAGTGCCTGGCTCATGGTGCTCAGTAAATATTTCTTTTTGAATCAATGGATGACAGAGAAAGATTCAATAAGATGAAAGTTGGATAAGACAAAATGAGCCATCAGGTGGAGCTGAGGCTGTAAGGAGGTAACTGAGATATCTGATGGCAAATTTAGAAGGTTATACTCAGACAGACTCAGTCCATCTGGCCCTGGGTTTCCAGACAGGGACCTTCGGGTTGAACTTATGAAAGTTACAGATGAATATCCCAAAACATCCAAACAAGGAGGGGACTCTGCTGATCAGACGCCTATCTTGTTATGACAGGCTTTTTGCATATGTATTGTGTGTATCTTATTCACTACAAACATATGAGGTGAGTACTAATATTAACCCCCTTTTGCCAAGTGATCCCAGAAGTTAAGGAACATACCCAAGGTTAGCCAGTTGGTATGAAATAAATTCCCTCCTCTGTGCATCACATGACTTCCATTAATTTCCTTTAGTAACTGTTATGGGTCTAAATTAAAAACAGACATCACTCTATTGTTTAGATCCTTTTTTTTCAGATTCTACTTTTTGCTGAGGCTTGATAAACTTGATTGCAGTAAAAAAGAAAGTTGATTATGGACTATCCTGGTAGGATACTCAAGACACTGGTGATAGGATTTTCTTTGGAGAGAGCAACTGGGTTCCTGGGAGACCACAGCCAGAGGGAGTTTTACTTTTCTCTACATTTAGTGTTGACAACTAAAACACAGGATGTCCACTGAAATTTGAATTTCAGCTAAATAACAAATAATTTTTAGTGTAAGCATGTCCCAAATATTGCATGGGACAAATTTATACGAAAAGTTCTTTTGTTGTTTAACTGAAATTCAACTGTAACTGGTTGTCCTGTATTTTTCTTTGCTATTCCTGGCAACCCTAATGTGCATTCTCTGCTGTGAACTTACAATTTTGTTCCATGTGTATACAATACCCATTCTAGAGATAATAAAATTTAAGAAAATAAAGCAGTTTTTGCTATTTGCCACATATTTAAAGGCAATTTTAGCTAAGGACAAGAAGTAGACATGGTATAGATTAAAGTTAAAAATGAGACCTAAGGATAATTTTTTTTTTAAGTATAAAAGGGCTAAATTTGCAAAGATGATTTTGTTGGCATCCATTTTGCCAGAAGATAACAGCTAAGGGGGAAAAATGTCTGAAAACACACTTCCTGATGGAATTGTAGACACTGGAGACCTAAAGAAAATACCTCTTCAATCATGGATCCTGGGACAAGAGTAAGTCAGGAGAGGAAGAAATAGTTTTCTGAATTTCAGGTATCTTCAGTTCCACTACTTAAGCAGATTGAGCTTTAGAGCTGGAAGGAAACTTTCGGATTTTCTTTTCCATTTCTCTATCATTTCCTCTACATTTGAAAATATAGAAGCTCCATTTCCAATTCCATTTCTCCCCTCCATACTCCTACCCACCAATTTCCCTGTAACCAGCTCTCAGGAGTAGCCTAGAGGCGGTGTCTCAATTCTTAGGTCCTCAAGGTAACATTAGCATATCTATTATGTAATTATCCTACAAGTCCCAAGCCTTTGGGTTTGTCAAAAGGTAAAGAAGGAAAAAGTGACCCAGTAGGCCCAGCAAGGGCAGATGACAGGAAAGGTCAGAAAAGCCCACAGCATTCACATTCTGGCTGTATCTGCAACTGTGAGCTGAGGAAAGTTAAATTTCTCCAGGCCATAGCCTCCTTGGCTATTAACAGGGGGAGCAGGAATCTTATTCAGGGGTGTGAGAGATCATGTACATGAGATCATGTACATGAAATCCCTTGGATTAAGTTGGTACTCAATAATTTCAGCTATTAATTTTATCTTAAAATAAAATCTGCTCACTTCTGAAATGTTAAGGAATCTCATCCTTGTCAGACATATAATCTCAAACTTACTATGATGCTAAAGGGTAAATCAACCGACATAGTGACAGCTACTTTCTAATTTTCCATGCAGCTTATTATTTATTTGTCCACATTCTAACATTTATATCAGTATATGACTAAGTTAAGGTTATGATCATATGGACTTTTAAAATATCTAATTGAGTAAATTTAAATTTTAATTTTTTCTGCCTTTCTTTTGGTTAACAGCCTTATTGGGATACACTTCACATACCACATAATTCACTCTTCAAAGTGTACCTTCAGTGGTTTTTTTAGTATATTCACAAAGTTGTGCAACCATGATCACAATCAAGTTCAGAACATTTTCATCACTCCAAAAGAAGTCCTATACACTTTATCAGTCACTCACAACACATCCCTCCCAATACTAGGAAGTCCTAACCCTAGGCAACCATTAATTTACTGTCTATCTTTATAATTTTGTCTAAACATTTCAAATACACAGAATTGTCTAGTACGGGGCCTTCTATGACTTGTTTCTTTCATATAGCATGTTTTCAAGGTTAATTCATGTTATAGCATGTATCAGTACTTCATTTCTTGTTATGGCCTAATAATATTCCATTTTATAGATATATCACTTTTTACTTATCCATTCATCAGTTGATGGATATTTGGTGTGTTTCTACTTTTTAGCTGTTATGAATAATGCTGCCATGAACATTCATGTACAAGTTTTTGTTTGGACATAGCTTTTCAGTTTTCTTTGGATCATACAGTAACTATCTTTAGCCTTTTGAAGAACTGTCAGACTGTTTTCCAGAATGGCTTTATCATTTTACATTCCCACTAGCAACATATGAAGGCTTCAATTTTCTACATCCTCGACAACACTTGTCATTATCTGTCTTTTTAATTATTGCCATCCAATTGAGTATGAATTGGTGTCTCATTGTGGCTTTGATTTGTATTTTCCTGATGGCTAATGATGAATACTTCTCTATGTGGTTATTGGCCATCTGCATATCTTGTCTGGAGAAATAACTATTTAGCTCCTTTGCTATTTTAAAATTGAGTTGTCTTTTTATTATTCAGTTTTAAGAATTCTTCATATATTCTAGATACTAGATCCTTATCAGATATATGATTTGCAAATATTGTCTTCCATTCTGTGGAGTGTCTTTTTCAATTCCTTGAGAATGTGCTTTGAGGCACAAAAGTTTAGTTTTGATGAAGTCCAATTTATTTATTTTTTTTCTTTTGTTGCTGTGCTTTTGGTGTCATATCTAAGAAACCATTGCTACTCCAAGTTCATGAAGATTTATCCCTATGCTTTCTTATAAGAGTTTTATGATTTTAGGTTTTACATTTAGGTCTATGACCTATTTTAAGGTAATTTTAATGTATGTTGTAAAGTTTGGGGCCCAACTTCATTATTTCACATGTGCATATCCAGTTGTTCCAGCACCATCTGTTGAAGACTATTTTTTCCCCATTGAATTGTTTTTGCACTCTTGATGAAAATCAACTGACCATAAATATAAGGGTTTCTGTTTGGACTTTCAATTCTATTCCACTGAACCGTATGTCTACCTTGTGCATGTACCACACAGTCTTGATTACTGCAGCCTTATAGTGAGTTTTGTAAAGGGCAAGTATAAATCCTCCAGCTGTTCTTCTTTTTTAAGATTGTTTTGGCTATTGTTCCTTAAATTTTCATATAAATTTTAGGAACAGCTTGTCCATTTCTGCAAAGTTGGGATTTTGATAGCATTGTGTTGATTCTGTAGATCAGTTTGAGGAGTGCTGTCATCTTAATAGTATCTTTCATTCCATGAACACGAATGTCTTTCCATTTATTTCAATCTTCAAAAAACTTTTTCCAACAATGTTTTGTAGTTTTTGAAGTATAAGAACTATGTTCCTTTTGTTAAAATTATTCCTAAGTATTATATTCTTTTTGATGCTTATGGGATTGCAAATGTATAGAAACATAACTGATTTTTGAATATTGACCTTGTATCCTGCAAACTTGCTGAACTTGTTTATTAGTGCTAATGTATTTTTGGTGGAGTCCTTATATTTTGTATATATAAAGTCCTATCAGCTGCAAATAGAGACAGTTTTGGTTTTTCTTTTCCAATCTAGATGCCTTTTATTTAATTTTCTTGCCAAATGGCTTGGGTAGAACTTCCAGTACAATGTTGAATAGAAGTGGTCAGAATGGAAATCTTGTCTTCTTGCTGATGCTAGTGGGAAAGCATCAGTCTTTTACCTTTAAAAATATTGGTTCTGGATTTTTTGTAGCTACCTTTATCAGATTAGTGAAGTTCCCTTCTGTTCCTAGTTAGTTTGGTGTTTGAAAGTATTTTGTTGAGAATTTTTGTGTTTATATTTATTCGTCTGTAGTTTTCTTTTCTTATAATACCTGTGGTGAATTTTTTTGTTTATATTTATTCGTCTGTAGTTTTCTTTTCTTATAATATCTGTGGTGAATTTTTTTTTTAAATAATAAAAATAGCTAAAAATCCACAAGGGTATTAGGTCTTCTCCCTGCCTTGGCTACCCATCCTTAGCCACTCCCTGGTACTAGTTCATATGATTGATTTATAAATATACATATATACATATATATTATATTACCAGCTATTTGAATAGAAACCTTTTTACATTCCTTAACATTTGTAGTTATATAAATAATTTTAGAAATATAATCTGATAGTCTGAGTATATGATACAAGATATTCTCTATCAGGTTGTAATAATAAAATAATTTAAGTTTCTATAGCAAAAATAAAAAACTGAAACAAAGCTCACAATCATAAATTCCACTTCTAGAAGTGTAACTTGTGCAGGTCACGCCCTCTGAGTCTCAGCTACAACAAGAATAAAATTAACTACTTGCACCTTTGTCCTGAGGACTGACTGGGAAAATGTTTGTAAGAAGGCTTGGGATAACGTAGACTCAATCATATTTATTGTCACGTCACAAATTGCATATCACAGTATCTCTTTAAATAGAAAGCTGTCCTGCTGCGTGTTGGATTCGTGTACAACTTTTTAAAAAAGCCTCTATTTCATAAAACTGAATACTTCTGTATGTAATCAGTTTTTCAGAAGTTGCCTTTCAGTTCTTAAGTCCTTTTTTTTTGGCCTAGATTTTGTGATTTGTTGCCTATTTTGGAAACTTGGAAAGTACCATGCAAATACAGATATAGCTTTGCTAGTTAAAAATAAAATACTTAGTGTTTGCTGGTGAAGGAAAATATGATGCTATGTAGGTAGAAGTGCGTGATGAAAATCAGATTCACATTTCATAAGACCATTTCTGGAGAACTTCAGACTTTAAAAGTTGGAGCCAAATGCTTCTCTCAGA
The DNA here is from genome assembly GCF_048564905.1 of Vicugna pacos. Classification (NCBI taxonomy): domain Eukaryota; kingdom Metazoa; phylum Chordata; class Mammalia; order Artiodactyla; family Camelidae; genus Vicugna; species Vicugna pacos. The sequence continues at coordinate 103,073,734 of NC_132988.1, read as the reverse complement.
TGATAGTTTATGACTCTTACTGAAGTCAGAAGTAATTCTGAGGGTAGAACTTAAGCAAGTGTTTTGAAAGCTGAGAGGAAAAAAAAAAAAGACCGATGCATAAATTTCCAAATCTTCCTAAAGTACTTAGATGGGAGGTGATTTGCAGTTAAGACCTTGAGAAATGGGGGGAGGGTACAGTTCAAGTGGCAGAGTGCATGTTTAGCATGCAAAGGTCCTGGGTTCAATCCCTAGGCTTCTCCTAAAAATAAATAAATAAGCCTAATTACTCACCCCTCCCCCGAAAAAAAATCTTGAGAAATGTTTTTTTTTCCACTAGTGGGATATTAATAATACTTTAATGTAATTTATTTTACTTTCCACAGAATGCTAATAATGCTAGAATTTTGTTAAATAACCATTTAATAGGCAAATAGTACATGTAGGACAATACCAGTTATAATATCTAACACGAAGTCCTTAAAGATTCCTTTAAATAGAGAGTTTCTCTAATGCATTTTACAAATACATTGCTATGAGACTGAGATGAAACTTTTCTATTTTTCCTATTGCATAAAATGAAATCTGTGCTCAATACTTATTGATAGCTTAATCAGAAATTATCTTAAATTTTTTTTCTTGCAGTAATGGCAAAGATTTATTTATTTATTTGTTTGTTTATTCATTCATTCATTCATTCATTTATTTAAGTATAGCTGATCTACAGTGTTGTGTTGGTTTCTGGTGTATAACATAGTGATTCAGTTATGTATATAGATACATTTTCTTTTTCATACTCTTTTTCATTATAGGTTATTACAAATTATTGAATATAGTTCCCTGAGCTATACAGTAGGACCTTGCTGTTTATCTTTTCTATATATCATATCATAATCCCAAACTTCCAATTTATCCCTCCCTGTCCTTTCCCCTTTGGTAACCATAAGTTTGTTTTCTATGTCTATGAGTCTCTTTCTGTTTTGAAAATAAGTTCATTTGTGTCATTTTTTTATTTTAATTTTTAATTTTTTCATTCTTTTTTTTTTTTGAGGGGGGAGGTAATTACGTTTATTTATTTATTTATTCTTAGAGGAGGTACTGGGGATTGAACCCAGGACCTCACGCATGCTAAGAATTTGTTCTAGCACTTGAGCTATATCCTCCCCTCTGTGTCATTTTTTTAGATTCCACATGTAAGTGATATCATATGATATTTGTCTTTCTCTGTCTGACTTAGTACAATGATCTCTAGGTCTATCCATGTTGCTGCAGAAAGAACTACTTCTTTAATTCCCACATGTTGACATAATGACAATTAAAATTTTAAAAATTGAGTGAAATGAAAAATATTGACATATTGACATAACGGAGATTTAAAAAGTGACAATGTACAACTTTGATCATGATGTTCAAGGGGATTCTCCATTAGTTGGCTGTCTTTGACAGTTAGATCATTTCATAAGATAGGAATTGTTTGTTATCTTTCACTATTTGTCAGTGCTTGACTAGACTGGTTCCAAAGTTGATCTTCTTAGTCCTTAGTCTATTTTGGACAAGGGTGCTAGCCACAAAGGTCATATCTGCAAGTTGATGCTTATCATTACACTATCTCTGACAGAAAGCAACACAGATGCAAAGAGTGAAACCATTTCGGTAGGCTTTCTTTGAAGAACCGATAAAGGTCACCTCTGTGCCCCAGGTTAATAGTAACATGGGCCAGAGGAGAAAATATAGGGATCTTTTCCTCTTCTATTGATTTGCTATATAACCAGACTCAATTTTTTACAAATAAATGCACTAACCAAAAATAAATCCAGTAAACTTAAAGATAATTCTTGCCATTTAGTTATCTAAAGAATAATCTGGTTTGATCTGTGCAACAGGATCTCTAAGGCAAGTAGTCTTAGAACATCTAGTAGAAAAGAAAACTGAGCATTGGTGTGGGTGGTAGAATTTCCTAAAGAAGGAACAATTAATGAGTACCTACTATGGAGTTATTCCATGTAATATCTCAACTAATTTTCAAAATGACTGTAAACAGTAAGTTTTACATTCCCCATTTGCAGATGAGGAAAGATTAGCTGCCCAAAATTAGCCAGCTGGCTGGTGGCGGAGGTCGGGTTCAGTGGTAGAGTTAGTCTAATGCTTTTTCCTTCCTACCCTGGCTGTTTATTTAATTATGACTGCTCAATATTGACTCAACACAGAACCAAAAACCACTACAAAATATGATACATGACAAAGGGGAATATTTAGGAAATCAAAATTCAAGTATATTCTTTTATAAACAGGTAACTGGAATTTCATGATACATACAGTGTTGTCATTTTTGTTACAGATACTGTTAACTGGCTTTATCTTGTTTATGTCATTAAAAGAACAAGATAATAGCAATCACACATGGAAACATTTTCTTCCAATTACATTAGCCATGAAAACTTTTGACAAATTATTAGACTTATACACATTCTTCTCGCCAAATGTACATTGGATTCCACTCACATTCTCCATCACTAGAGAAAATGGTCTGTTCTTCTGGCTTCACCTTCTTAAGCTGCTGCACAGGTTAAGCTTTGCTTAACTTGGACCTGCCAAAAAAATTAATAATAATTATAATAAAATTCCCAGGGCCAAAGAATCCTCTTTAAACTCAAACACAATTGGAAAGCAAAGGGCGAATATTTATTCTTGTTTCTCAAATTCTTCTGAAGCCCACTTGGTAACTCACTTTCAATATTCTCTTTCTTTCTTTTAATCTGAGAGTTAGAGCTTATTTTCCTTATAGAATTGCAGAGTCTTTATGGAATCCTTCTTGATACCCTTTCAATCTCCTGTGCATTTTACTAACTTTGATTAATACATAGTGGAAAATGATAGGGATACTCATTTAAAAAGGAAGTTATAAGGATAACGAAACCTCTGAGTTAAGGAACTACTGTGGAGGAAAAGCCTCCTAAATTCTCTTTGTTTTGTTGGAGGAGGTAATTAGGTTTATTTATATATTTTTTTATTTAACGGAGGTACTGGGGACTGAATCCATGACCTCATGCTTGCTAAGCATGCGCTCTACCATTGAGCTTTCCCCTCCGCCCTACCTCCTAATTTCTCATGTAAGTTATTAGTAAGGCTTTCTCAGGCACACCGCCACCTCACACTCTGATCACATCATGACCTGCTTTATCTCTTCAGAGGCTCTAGTTAGCCATCGACAGCAGGTTTCCCAACCTTTTTGGACATGGAACTTCTTAAAAATTAAGTAACAATACTAATGATACTGTCATTTCTGACTGGGGATGATAAAGGAGTAAATTAACACCAACCTGGAGAAAATCATTACTATGTTCGGCGATTTTAACATTGATTGTTGAAGTGTTAAACACATTTTGACATGTCTTGCAAGAATTTTCACAAGATGAAGTTAATTTATGGATTCACTGAATACAAATAATGATGATAAAAATTAACACTACTATCACAAGTATGTTACAGGTATCATTCCATGTGCTTTAGACAAAATGAGCATTTTGAATCCTCATGACAACCCTATAAATTAGGTGCTATTCTCTCCATTTTACAGGTGAGGAAATTGAGACAATGACAGGTTAAGTAATTTTCTAAGGTCTTACAGCTGGAACCCATGCAATGTGGTGCTAGAGCCCATGTTCTCCATCATGGGGCTGCCTAGTAAAATTTTCAGTGTTTTAGTGTGTTTCATGTGTATGAGATGGTATAACTTAATCTTAGAATAAAACCAATGTTGAAACGCATCACCACTATCTACTTCACTTGTCTATCAGATAGACACTCCCAAACTTACTCCTCTTAATATTTAAATATTTCATTTATTGTTTTTAACAAAGAAACTATACGCCATTGTTTCCTTTAATATGAAACTCCCAAAGAAAGATTATACCTAACTCCTACAACAAAGATTCTCAAAGCTCAGTTCATGGACAATTTGCATCGGAATTCCTGATCATCCTGCTAGAAATGCCTGTTCCTGGGCTTCAGTACAGATTTACTCATTCATGGTCTTAGGAAGTGGGACTCAGGTTATTCTGATGCCCACCAACTTCTGAGGACCACCTTTCTACCAGGTCCTTCTTGTGACCCTGCTTAGGCCGCCTACCCCTGCTTCTACACGCACCACCTGGAGTTCCCCTGAATACAAGATGCTCTTTCACACCTCAGAGCCTGAACATGCTGTTTCCTGTGCTTCTTATGCTTCCTCCTCTTACTGTCTTCTGAACTCCCACTTAATAAAGATTCAGTTCAAAAGTCCTCCCCAAGGTTTCCCTGGGCCCATCAGGCAAGAGTTAGGTGCTCCTTCCACTGTACCCTATATCCTGCCATTGGTCTGTGTATTCTGTTAGCCAGGGATTCCCCTGAGATCTCTGCACTATCCATCTTTTTTTTTTTCTTCTTAAATAGAGGTACTGGGGATGCACCCAGGACCTTGTGCACGCTAAGCACGTGCTCTACCACTGAGCTATACTCTCCCCCCAACACTATCCATCTTTGTAAACCAACAAAGATCATGCCTGACATGGAGTGGTAGGGGCTCTCAATTTGCTGTTTGAATGGACTGTGGGTTCAGTGTTACTAAATGATCAGAGTGAAGGACTGATAGTTCTGCAGTTCTCAATTCTACGGAGATGGTAGATCATGCACATGACTTCTATTAGAAAATAATTTCCTAGCAAGTGGGAGAAAGGAAACACCTTAGTTGGTCATTTTTTTCTTCTTGCACATTTTTTCCTTTTCTTTCTTTCCCCCTTTTTAAAATGTTTTACATTTGGAATAGGCAATACATGTGCTTGGTACAAAAGTCAAAGGCTCCCAGATGGTTGACTGTGATCTCCTCAACTACATCCTCCAACAGTTGAGTCCCTTACAGTGAAGCAGTCATTGTTTTAGTTTCTTGTGTGCCCTTTCAAAGCCATTTTAGCTACCCGTAGGCAAATAAGTATATATTTACCATTATTTTGCACTTTGTTTTTTTTTAACTTTGTGATCCTTCCACATAAGTAGATAAATAGCAGCCTCTGCTTATTAACAGATACATACTATTCAATTCTATGAATGTATCGGGTGTGTTTCTTTTAAAAAACAAGATATCTCTTTATTGACATCTTGGTGGTTAGCAGTATTCTCTACCATAATAATGCTACAATAAACACACAGGTCATTTCACACAAGTGAGATATTTGTAAGATAGATTTCTAGAAATGGAACTGTAGGATTAAAAGATAGTGATAAGTTTTATCAAAATGGTTTCCCTAAAGATGACACCAATTTTCACTCCCACTAGCAACACATGAGAATATCCGTGTCTTTATGTCCTGCCAACGGTGTTTGCTGAGCCTCTAAATTGGAAACTAAAGGAACCCCTTCAAGTTAAGCTAGGCTCATCTACTGGTCTAACCCAGGAGTAAGATTACTTTTTGCAAAAAGTCAACACAAGTGTTTGCTCTATAGGCTCCTTTCTCCTCCCCAGGCAAACTGGCACTGGAATGTTCATTACTGGTCTAACCTCCACATGGCTTTAAACCCTAAGAGGCTCAGAGAGTTTTCAGAATCATTTCTACTCTGCTTTAGAAGTGGAAAACATCCCATCCATTCTACAAATATTGAGCGTCTACCACACACCAGGCATTCCAGTAGGTGAGGCATGAACAATGAATACAACAGACAAAAGTCCCTGCCTTCATTAAGATTACATTACAATGGGGCGAGGCACGGAGTAAACACAATACACAGACATGATATATGGTACGTTAGTTTATGATAAGTACCTTGGGAAAAATAAAGGAGGAAGGAACAGGGAGTATGAGGAGTTACTTTTGTGAAGGGTGGTCAGGGAAGGCCTCATGGTGATGACATTTAAGCAAAGACCTGAAAGCAGTATGCCAAGGAGTCAGAAGGCATCTGGGGGGAAAGAACGAAGGTGGGAGGCGAGTGTGCCTGGCATGTCCGAGGAACAGGGACGCTCCTGGTTAGGGCTCAGTGAGCAAGGGGAAGAGGTGAGGTCACAGAGGTCATGGGGTTTGGGCAGCAGATCAGATTGTACAGGTCCTCAGAGGAAAAGGAGGAAACCTCAGGAGAGTTCCAGAGGGTTACTCTGAATGCTCTGATGAAAATAGAGAGAGGGAAGGCAAGAATGGATGAAGAGAGAAACAGTGAGGAGACTTCCTGGAAACCAGGTGAGAAATGAGATGAGTTAGCCTGGGCTGGTTGCCATGGAGATGTGGATGTGTTTAGACTGTGGGTCTATTTTGAAGGTGGAGCTAGCATGATTTTGTCAGATTGGATGTTGGATGTGAGGGGGAATGGAGGTGAGAAAGACTCTAAGGTTCTTGGCTCAAATAAGTAGAAGAGTGGAATTGTCATTTCCTGGGATGGAGAAAGACCAAATGCAGGGGGAGCATGTTTTAGAATGAAGATGAGTTGTGATATGACTTGGAGTTACCATGGCTTTCCATGGCTGTGGGTCTCAGATGGTCAGGATTCCAAGTTAAATTAGTGGCTGGACTAGACCATGACTGAAATTCCTTCTTGGGATGAAGGCTCAAAGGAATATGTGCCCATGGGGATTGTCTTCCTCCTGAGCCTTGCACTGAGATATTGCCTTAAATGTTCTTACACCTTCTCTTTTTCTGTGTAAAATATTTAATCAAAGGGATAGGCAAATGCACACACACAACCTTGAAAGCAATTAAGAAACTTGATTTCTTGTCCACTACATAACCAGCAGAACATGAGAGCCCCTATTAAAGGACTCACTGTCCTGCCGAAATGAAAAACTCACTTCAGTTCTACATTTGTGGGTCTCTGAAGTCATCAAGACACCAGTTCTAGACAATGTCAGGCGAGACTGGTACAGAAACCACACCCGGGCAATCTGAAATGTGCCCTACTGAAGACTGCAACCAGGAATTCACTGGACAAGTAAGTAATCCAAAAAGAAAGAAAGCATTTCAAAAAGTTGTCACTAAAGCAACTTTTTAGTGAAACAATACCTAAAATTTGGAATGAGTATTTCAACAAACACATAAAAAGCTCAAGGAGGGAGAAGGGTATATATAGCTCAAGTGGTAGAGTGCATGCTTAGCATATGCAAGGTCCTGGGTTAAATTCCCAGTACCTCTTCTAAAAACAAATAAGTAAACTTAATTACATCCCCTACCCCCCAAAAAGGTCAAGTCATATTAGTGGAGGAAAGAAAAAAAAAAAGAACAGAAACAGATATACAGGGATTACTTCAAAAGGCTAGGAAGAGAGATGAAGGGGAAGAAATCTTTTCAAAACTTGTGTCTTCGAATGGCTGGCGGAATCTATGCAACAATGCGGGAGAGCGCAGAGAGCAGAATTTTTTCCCAACCCAACTCGCCGGAGCAGCGGGGGTAGATCAGAAAGAAAACAACCAATTGCTAGAAAAGAGTAGGTAAGGGAATCCAAACTTGTTTTAAAGCAAGTAAAGTAGTGGCCAGACTGAGTGACTCAGAGGTATGACTCAAACCCGACAGTGGGGGCCGTCAGCTCGCGGAGGCCGGGGGCGCGGCGTCAAGCACATTTTAGGAAAGTACCAGGCGCGTGGAGGGCGACAGGAAACCTCCCCGGGGAACGGCCTGGGGCTCCTCCTGCCCCAGAGTCTGACCTCTTACCATCCGCACCAGGAGGAGTTTCTAATCCCCTGGCTTCCTCTTCTTTCAGAGGCCGCCGCCCCACTACCCCTGCTTTCCTTCCACAAAGCATCACGCGGCGTGTGTGTGCGAGACGTCTGGCCCCTTCCTAGCCGCCCGCCCTGCCACGCGCCCCCCCGCCCCGCCTCCGCAGCGAGCCGCTCCCTTCCCACCCCGCCCGCGCTCGCCGCCCGGGCACGCGCGGCACGAACAGCGCCCGGAGCTCCTCTAGACAAACACCTGTCCCGCCTGGGCTCCGCGAGATTTGGGGCGAAAGCCTAGGCAACAGTGGCCGCGTTCTCGCGAGGTTTAGGAAATTTCCCACGGCCCGTGTTGTGTCTGAATCGAGTAGTGGAAGGCGGTGGGAAGGAGGTGTAGCGTGAGACGGGACTGCCCGCATTGGGCACATGCGCAGTGCCGCTCGCGCGTGCCGCGCCAGTCCTGCAGCGCCTAGAGCAGGTTTCGGGCTATGGATTCCAGCTCTCCGGGTTTTGGGGCTCCCTGTGGGAGGCAGTGCTGGATCTGGGAATCTCTAGGAATTGAAAGGGCAAGGGTGGGGGGAAGGAAGAAGTGCTGCAGGTAGGAAGGAGGGAGCGGGGTTCGGGCCCTGCACCTTTCTATTAAATGCCTAGACGGGCCAAGTTTACTCGGGGGCTTCCAGGCTTAGGTCGCCTGAGATACACTTCGGGCAATGAGCAGCGTCCTTGACTGTGCGAGGCCCACGGGAGGATCTTGGCAGAGTCTGTCTCCCTATACACCTGGGTTCACACACTTCTGGGGGCTGGATGAGGTTCTAGGGAGGCTTACACTACAGGCAGCTCAGTCCAAGAGGGACCTCTGGCTTCAGCGCGGAGTGGGGAAGTGGTGGCTCTCAATTACAACCTAGTATTCACCTCTGGAGAAAGCTACGCGGCGCGCTGGCGTGTGTATGCGAGGTGGACTTGAGGGGTGTTTTTGCCAAAGGCCTGACCTCATTTTACACCCAAGGAAAAGAAAGCTAAGGCAACAGAACTCAATTGCAAAAGTTTTCCTTTTACAGAGCTCTGGAGAGTCGAAACACGTTGTTATCTTGTCTGTCTCTCTGCTAGCATGGGGGTCGAATGAACTGAGAGAGTTCCTGGTTTACTTGTCCGAACTCCAGGCATCTCTGTAGCTCCAGCACCTAATGCTAACATTACCATAAAGGAGGCGTCCAATGAACGTTTGAATGAATGAAAAGGGCTGGGAACTAAAGTGAGCGGGAAGCCACTTGGAAAACACCCATTTGGGGAGGTGTTTCATCTAGGCCTGTGAAACGCGGCAGATTTTCCCAGGACCCCTCCTCCCTTCCCCTCGGCCCCGCCTCCTGACCCCTCCATTCCCCGTCCCCGTTGTAATCCCCTCCGGTTTTCCTCAGTCTCCACGTACGTCCCTCAGGGCGCGTCCCAAAACCCGGATAACCGGAGCGCTCCCCATGGACCAGACGGAGGACTCGCCCGCGGAGGAGCAGCCTGCGCATGCTCCATCGCTTGGGTAGGTTTCCAGGGAAGGCTGCGAGCTGGATCCCCTACTCCGCTGGCGGCGCGAGGCGTCTGGCTCTTCGCGGCGGCTGCGAGGGGAAAAGGAGCGCGGGGGCTGGGTGGAATCGAGGAGTGAGGAAAAAGGGAAGGGGCGGGGGAGAGGGACCAGGGAAGGCATCAGGGGGAATCTCGCGAGGGTTGGAGTTTTGGCGAGAGTTTGTGGAAGATGGCGCCTGTTGTGACAGGGTAAGTCTGGGGGAATCGGAGCGCTGGGAACCGGGAAAGTTGCGGGCGTCTCGCAGCCCGCGGCGGGTTCGGGGGCTGCGGTGCGCTCGGTGTCCGGGGGCCGCCGGGGTGGCGACGCGTGCGCCGAGCGCGGCGGCGGCGGCGACGGCGGCGTGTGGCCGTGCGCTGCCCGCTCTGCGCCGCCGTGGCTCGGGCTCCGGCGCGTGAGGGCGGGCGGCGGCGGCGGCGAGGCCGGCGGGTGCGGGCGTGAGTGCCGCCAGGCGCGCGGGGCCCGCGGGCGTCGTGCCCGCCGCGCATCTCCCGCGCCGCCGCTTGCGGGCCCTGCCGCCCGGCCCCGCGCAGCTTTGTTCCTCGCGGCCGTCGTCGTCTCCTCGCCGGGCCGGTGCCCCCGGCCCCGGGCGCTTTGTCTTTCCCCGCTGCCCCCCGCGACTCTACCCCTGGCCCTTTGTTTCCCCGCCTTGGGCGCTTTGTCCGACCCGTCGCGCCCCGCATCCCTTCTCCATCTCCTCCGCTCAGCTGTCTTTCCTCCGGTGCCCCTTTGTTGTGCCCCTCTCTGTTCGGTGCTCAGTGACCTGCCACAGCCCAGGGACCAGGTTTCTGTCTTTTAATTTTTCTCCCATTATTTTTTATCATGCTTTCCCTCTCACCTTTCTGTTTGGTTCTTGATCACCCCCGGAGGCTTTGTCTCCCCCATCCAGGGGCTTATTCGCTTGGCACCCTCCTTCCCCTCCCATCATCGGTTGATTTATCCACTACCCACGGTGTTTGTCGGCTCAACTGTCTCAGCCCCGGGGACTCCATCTGGTGCTTCTACGTGCAGACGGACCCTACGGTTTGTTGTTGTTTTTGTGGGTTTGAAAGATGTGGGGGGATACTAGTTTCCTCCTCCGCGCTCCTCTTCTCCGCACCCTTTTCTCTCGGGACTGCGTGCACACCTCCCCACCACCCCTTTCTCTGTGGATTACAATGTCTTCAGTTTTCTCCCCGGTCTCTTTGGGCCCGTGGTTGTTTTGCTTGGAAACAGTAGCCCTGGAAAAAGATCTGGTCTCTTGGTTATTGGCCCCCGCCCCTTGGTTTCTGACGGCCTAGGCCAAGGGCAGCTGTTTTAGCTGTGCATCTGGATTACCTGAGGGTATTGTAGGACGGTTAGAAGAGGCGTAAGGTGTTTTTAATCTGATGATGTGTGAGAATAGTTGCAGATACTCACATTGGATATTTATTATGTATGTCCGTAGCAGTTGAGTGATTTTCGGCATTTAAAAACTTGTGAATGTTGGAATGGAGAATTTCAGCGTTTTCAAGACTTTACTTCTAGAGTTATTTTACCAGTAACTCATGCTTCGTAAGGAAAAAGAGAGGGCATCCTGCTTATGAATTTTGATGTTTTACGCTTTCTTACTTTTTAGATAGTTTGCAATTACGTGCTTTTGCTGTGCAAATTTTTGACAACCCTTCTGACCCATCTTTGGAGTTGAAATGAGGAAAGCGCTTAAGAGTGCAGTTTGGGTTGATGAATACTGCTTCTAGAATCTTTGTGGAATGCATTAATCAAATATAATTAAAAGACTTTTAAGTAATAGTCTTAAGTAAGGTAAAGGCACTTCTAGAGTTAAAGGAGCTTTAATTTGTTCAGAGTGCTTATTGTAATGATATTGTTAAAAGCTTGAGTTTTGTGGCTGTGGGGTGGGGGAGGGTGATATAGTGTATTTAAATAGCCTGAATATTCTGGTACTGGGAATAGAGGTATTAGATTTACCGGAATTACTAGGCTGACTATGCTGTTCAGGAGGTCGTCCCCCACCCCGCAGTTGATCACTGCTTTTAGATGTTACTCATAAAATGATTTGGAGTGTCTTTTCATTATTAACTAAAGTTTACATGAAGTGCAGCTACTAGAGGCTATACAAGTGTGAGGAATGTTGGCAGAGTGGAAAGCTGCTTTTTTTTCTCAAAGACTGTGATTAGAATTAGTATGAGTTAGCTTGAATTTTAATTAATGGAAAATTACCTTTTATGATTGATGCATGAGGCTTTTGTGGAAATTTGCAATCTAGGCTCCATGAGTGCGTTTTACTCGTAATCATTTGTCTCTCTTTTTCTTAGTGCAGAATCATTCTTTTGAAGGTAAAATCTTGAGCACACTGTTGTTTCTTACTGTAAGCAAAGTGTTAATACCTTGTAATGGAAGGTATTTTGCTCTGACTTGTACAGATAAGAATGGTCACGCAAACATAAGCAGCTTTCAAAAATCAAGTTGTACTTTTTGTTCCTAAATCATGTACGGCTTTTATTTTGTGATCAGGTAAAACAGTACCTTTATTAGATTATATCAAACAGCAGCATGTCTAGAAACAAACGGGACACCTTTCATTCAGAGTATTGATGATCAAAGCTTTAAATTTATTGTCCATGCATACTGCAGAGGGTATATTTCAGGAAAAAATATAAGAGGCTCACTTGGAGTATCTTCACACCGATTCTAATACATGGGTCTAGGTATTAGACTTTAAATAGATTTGTTTAAATGTTACCTGTTGTTCCATACTGACAGATCTCTATAGTGTCTTAAGTGACTAAGATAAAAATGATTTTATGTGGGAAAAAAGCCACTCTTGCCAGCTGTAATTCATTAAATAATCTTTGGCACTCAGGAGGGATAAAATATTAGGGAAAAAATGGTGTATTTGAAGGTTCTTACAAATCTTAATTGTGGTGTTCAGTCATTTTAAAAAATAAATTTTAAAAACCTAGGACTTGGCTTTAAAACATTATTTCACATTTTGCTTCCTTCTAATAGTAAATTTCATGTTATTTCAACTAGGGGCAGTATTTTCTCATGGATTGACTGAAAGTTGTTATTTTTGGCATTTGGCTTTGTGATTATTTCCAAGTTACTCTACTTCCCCTGGGCCAGTTTCCTAACTCTGTAGTAAAATGGGAATTGTAGTAACTTGCCACATCTGCACAGGATTGTTGTGCCTTAAGATTTGCAGAGAGCATCCTTGGATGAAAGGTGTGGTTAAAAGTCTAGGAATTGTTACTGAAATAAGTAGGTCATATTTTATAGGAAATCAAGTAGGAGGTTATGAACTAAGTTCTAAGTCACAGTGGTGATAGTGGGATAAAAAAACGAATATGTTTTATAGTTTGGGTAATAAAATAGATACTTTTTTTTAATAGAGGGGGATGGATAAGTCAAATTACAGGGTGGTGTGTGTGTTGTATAAGAGACTGAAGATCTGTCAAACTCAAATGTAATAACATTATAAAATTATGGAATGCTTTTCCTCTCTTGATTTCCTTTCTGCATGTGGTAATTTTTTTTTAATGGTAGCATAAAATGTTTTCATTAGATTCTAGGCCAAATCTGTTAATAGTAATGACTAATTTTCAGTGTACCTTTTTTTAATGCTTTGTCATTTACACTCAAAGATATTTTCTAACAACCAGGGCCATATTTTCAGACTTAACCCTTGACCTAGGAAGGTGTTTTGCATTTGGGAGACACTATAGATATTTATTGAACAAACAAAACCTGTTGCTTCTCTGTTCCTGGTAGATGATGTCGTGTCCCAGTAGTTCCCCAAGCCAGGTTTCTGTATTTCTCTCTCACACTAACCCTTTACATTTATATAATCACTAAGAACTGATAATTTTCCCTACTGAAAAATCTCTTTAATCTGTCTCCTTCATCCTCATTGCCACAGTTTGTGCTCTCATCATTTCTCACCTGGATTACTACAGACGTTGGCCGCTTCCTCTTTGTGCTTCTAGACTCACCCTCTTTATCCCACTTCCACAGAGTCTTTCTAAAGAGCAAATCTGATCACTTCACTCCTTAGTTTAAAAACCTTTCAATGGCTCCCCCTAGCAGCCTTCATTAAGAGAGGCAGCGGAGTAGAGAATTTATGAGCTCACATTTAGGATTTAATCTGAACTGGGTTCCAGTTCTGTCTCTGCCATTTAAAACCTCTGTAATTGACAAGCAATCTCACCTCTTCTTGCCTCCTCCATCAGTTGCAAGGTAATTATTCTTAGCTCAGTGTGTTGCTGTGAGTATTAAGCCCAGGAAAACGTTTTAGGACGCCTGGCACATAGCAAGTGCTCAAAAAATGTTAACTGTCATGGCATAGAGGGTTCTCTATAACTATTTCATTTACCTTTCCTCCAGTTGAACTGTTTGTCTTTCTCTCCTTTCATATTCAATTCTCCATCCGTATTTAAGAACTTGGAGTTCCTTGCATGGCCTCAGCAGTTTACTGTATCCCTGTGCTTGAAAAGTGCTGGTGTTAGTAGGTTATTAGTCAAGATTTCTATCTGAGGATACTCTAACCAGATCCGCCAGGCTGGGTTCATTGCCCCTCCTGTGGGTTCTTAAAGAACTGAGTATAATTCTCTTGGAAGTGTCATACTGAATTGTAATTGTCATACCCAAAGGCTGTTGCTTACCTGATGGCAGATAGCATTTAAAAAAAATCATTTATATATTCTTATCCTTAAAAGAGTGTCTCGAACATGATAGGGACTCAGTAAAAAGGTTTTTTGAACAGAGGATTCAGAGTACTTTGAAACCTTGATACAACACAGTTTGTATAAGCAGCAGTTGATGTATACAGGGAATATATTGATTCTATAGGGAATTTAATTGCTGAAGTACCCAAAGGAGTTAATATTTTCTGCTATAGGCAGTCTTATCGCTCCTGTGAACATTGTATTAAAACTCGTAGGCAGAAGTTCCTTTTGGGTTATTAAAAAATACTGTATTGTTTATACAAACTGACAAGTTTAAATACCACATTTTGTTTTTTGTATGGTGGACTATCCAGTGTTTCTCAAAAGTTTCCATTATTTTTAAGTAATTCTTAGATGCATAGGAATGTACATTAAGACACCACAGCCTTTTTTTGTGGGGGGGAGGATCCATGCCTTCGAACCAAATAATAAATTGATAATCTTCAGGAAGACTCAGGTTTTGTGGACAGATTATTTATAGATAATTTCTCGAAGCTTCAGGTTCTACCTCTATAAAGTAGGGAATGATAATTTTGTTGTATTTATCTGCCAGGCACATTGTGAGTATCAAGTAAGGTAAAATGTGAAATTATGAAGGTCAAATAAAACTATATGTAAGTGATTTGTAAATTGTAAAGCACTCTGTACAAATACTTTAATTATAATAATCGGTTTCTCCTGGTAACTTTTCACAGGCAGGGTTCAAGATGGACTTTTTATATTGCAGCTTGTGGTTTGTGGGTCATGTTTTAGGAAGGCAGCAGTGTATTTAGTACAGAGGACCGCAGCCCTTGAAATATGTGCCTTGGCATTTTGAGCAGACATATTTGGTAAATTACAGCCTGACCACAGATGTTGTCATTGAGTCACCCCCAACTTTTTGGGGTCTGCTGCTTATTGCTCTATTCTCTGCTTGGGCAGCCATAATGATGTAGGAATGTTGAATTCCCAACTGCTACCATCTCTCAGACACCCTGCCCACAGTTCTGGATGTTAGACCTGGCACAACATGATCGCTTATGCCTCATTAGGCCTGCTTCTACCTCAGGGAATGAAATAATATGCTAATGGTGTGAAAAGGGTAATGCATTTCCTGAACACAACTTACTACTGGGGAAAAGCAAGCATCAGAGGCACTCTGGCTTGGTTTATATAATTGGTAGTAATTACTTATACGTATAAATATTTGTATAGGTTTGTTGTGTTGAGACGGTGCAGAGTGATAAGCATGATAGCTCTTCAGTCAGGTTGGTCAAATTCATGGCAGTTTGGGGAATATTTGTACTATTTTAAATTTATAAAAATGAAAAGATAGAAACCCCTGCTTCTTAGGTATCCTAAGTTGCAAAGCCTTGCAGTGAAAGTGCTGTACCAGTTGAATGTGAGATGGAATACACTAGAAAGTTAAGTTGACCCTTTTAAATTCCCCTCCCATGCTTTCTTTTCCTATTCAGTAGATTTAACCTCGCCTTAGAGCTGTTCTGTGCATTGTTAATTAGATGCTAGAGTTGTAAATGAATAAGAATAATTTCTTATAAAATGTTTATATAACTAGGAAATGTTCATTACTTTTTGAAACCTTTTTTTTTATTAGTGTGGTAGTGTGGTACAGATTGTGTTATATAACAGCAATATTAGTTGCCCTGTAAAATAGAGAACCAGTGGTATGGATTTTTCTTTCTTATTTTAAACAACTTATTTTGGAACAAAGGTCTTCACTTTTTGGAAAACTGCAAATCCACTAAGATCTTGCTTTTTTTTCTTTTTATGGAATTTATTTTTAGAGCAGTTTTAGGTTCACAGTAGAATTAGGGGAAGGTTACAGGTATTTCCCATGTACTCCCTGCCTCCACACAAATAGTCTCTATTATCAACATCCCCCAACAGAGTGGTACATTTGTTATAATTGATGAACTTAAGTTAACACATTATTATCTTCCCAAGTCCATAGTTTACATTAGGGTTCACTCTTGGTATACATTCTGTGGGTTTGGACAAATGTATAATGTTTCTACAAACGTATCTACCATTGTAGTATCAGAGTAGTTTCATTGTCCTAAAATATCCTTTGTGCTCTGCCTGTCCCCTGCTTGCGCCTCCCTTACCCCTGTCAACCACTGAACTTTTATTGTCTCCATAGTTACTGGCATACTTTTTCAAATAATTTAACTTTTGGTTTGAGTATGAAAAAATTTTTCATGCAAAAAACTATATAGCTTTGTACAAAGCTCCTGATCCATGCACCACCTGGAGGAAATAGAAACACTGAGGTCCTCAGACATGAAGGGTTAAGGGAAATGAGTATAACTGTGCTTTTGTGGTTCTCCTTTATAATGGTTTTAATAACTTTTTATTTATTAAAGAAACAGCTGAGTACTTGATAGGTATAAGACTGCTATATACTGGTCTTTAAAGATGGCTAAAAAGTGGTCCAGTGAAGCTCATGATTTAGTGGAAAGTATACAGACAATAAGGGGTATTATAAGTGTATTATAAGTGTTACAGATGTAGATGTTGGTGGGAACACAGGTGTGAATCATTATCTCTTAAGTTGAGAGGAGAATTCATGGAGAGTGGTAGGAAATAAAACTGGAAAACTGGTTGGGGCCTCTCGGAGGACCTTGGGTGCTAAGCTGAGAATTTGAATATTAATCAGGGATATTGGGTTGGGGGCACTGAGCCTGTTTGAAGAGTTGAGGCTGAATGTAAAATACAGTTGACACTTAAACAACATGGGGGACTAGGGGTGTGTGAGTTACAGTTGGCCCTCGAGTATCCAAGGTTCCACAGTACCTGTGGTTTCACATCCTCGAATTCAGCCCACTTGAATCATGTGCTACTATAGTATTTACTGTTGGAAAAAATCCATATGTAAGTGGACCCATGCTGTTCGAGGGTCAGTTGTAGTGTAAAATAGATTGGAGTTGATGGAGACCATAAGAGAGATGTATATAATCAAGGTCTGATCTTGGTGCAAGGCCTAAGAATGGAAAGAACAAAGTAGCTCTTTTTGAGGCAGGGTGGTATAGGGAGCTTTGGAATCAATGCAGTGTCTAAAACTTGTGGCTCTGAGTGTGTCATGTAATCTAAGTCTTGCTTTTGTCTAAAAAAAGGGAGAAAATAATACTCTTATGGTATTGATACGAGGTTTAAAAGAGATACTGGATATGAAATGCCTAGCTCAGTTCTAGGAGTAGTAGGTGCTCCATAAATAGGTCCTCCTCCTCCTCTCTTTCTAGAATAGAATTTAAAGATTATCGG
This sequence comes from Vicugna pacos, assembly GCF_048564905.1. Lineage (NCBI taxonomy): Eukaryota > Metazoa > Chordata > Mammalia > Artiodactyla > Camelidae > Vicugna > Vicugna pacos. The sequence continues at coordinate 103,056,555 of NC_132988.1, read as the reverse complement.
ATGGGGGTAGGGAGAAGCGTGGAAGAGACGGTGGGGAGAAAAAAAAACAACTGAACGATCAAAACTTGGGTAATGAAGTAATTACAGTTGGGAAAGTCTCAGTGAGGTGAACAGGTGTAAGAGAACCTATCTAACAGTGTTTTCTTTCTTTTAGCTTTTAAATACTGAATATTTGCATGCTTACGTGGCGATATCTTTCTACAATTATATAAATATACCTATTTTATATTTCTCTGTCTATATCTGTTTATCTAATCTTTCAGCAAGCTTCCTAAGGACATGACCAATATTTTACTTATATTGCATAATTAAGGAGCAACTGCTAGCTGCCAGATTGTTGCTTGCTGAATGAACATGAGTTGAATGGATTTACTAACATATAACACTTGCCACTAGGTGGCACTTGGTCTAAGTGATAGGGCTGACATTTATCATAGACTGATTTTTCTATGCAGAATTCATGGATAAACTCACTTCCCTGGGTCATGGTCAGCTTTGTGCCACTTCTAGACTATACTTTTTGAAGCGGGTTATGGAACATATAGCAAATACCTAACCTTAGAGTGTTGAAAAATAGAAAAGCATAATGGCATTAGAATATGTCCTCTAGAAAGAAGCTGAAGTCAAGGTCAGTGAAATCCACAAGTGACCAAATTCTACATCTTTGAATGTATTTAAAGTGAAGCCTGCTGGTTAGATATTAGGCATTGTTTTTTCTTAAGACTGTATGTCGATTGCTTTAAAGGGGAAGACTGGGAATTTTTTTCTTCCTGGATTTCACGAAAGATAATGAAGTGTGGTCTGTAGGGATACTGGGCTATGGTTCTATATTCTCTTATTTATATTCTGGTATATTGTACTCCCCCTGTTGTGGAGTAACATATCATAGAATGTAACTACATCCTGTGTGACAAATGTTAATAGATTATTAAATCCATTAGGTTCAGGAAACTGCAGATCTAGAAAATACCTCGTTAATCATACGTTCTAAAGTAACCACTCATTTAAACACAGGCACAGACAGATGAAATAACGTTAATCAGTTAGTTAATGGCTGAGACTAGTTCCTGATTTGTCTTTTGGAGAGAGAATTATGCTGGTCTTTTACACTTTTCTCTTTATACCTCTGAGCTGCCTTTTAAAGTTACATGCACTTTGTTTTTTAAAATACTTTCCTCTCCTTTTTGTGTGTGAATTTAGACCAAGAGTACATATCTCTCCGCCCCAAGCCTGGGAGCGTTACTGCCAATGTTGCTTAACAAACGGTCAGCTCTGAGCCAGCCGGTTCTTTCCTCCTTTGCTGTTTTCCCGTTGCTGGTGCTGCTTGCTTTCTTTACCTTGTTCTGTATTTCAGACTGACCAAGGGGGCCCGCACACCTCCTCACCCACTCTGCTCTAGTTATCCCTACTCAAGAACTGCCTGGGTTCACGTCTGGTTCGCTCTAGTTTCTGCCTCTTGCCTCTGTAGCTTCTTAGTTCTGCTACCTGCATTAAATTGCAGTTGGCTGTTTCCAAAGCCTCTGGAAGAGAAAATGGAAGGAGAGAAGAGGAGATTGAGAAAGAAGACAGATTGTCATAGAGAGAAGCTTGCCACACTTTGAGACTGTATACTGAAAGATGGGCTTGTTTATGAACCTGATGATTTTCATGCAGTGAGTTTTCTAGTATATTTCTGTCAGTACAGTGTTACCCTCTTGACTATGGAATTCATTAAAGCTATTGTATCCATCATCTATGCTTATTCATCTGTCAAGGAAGTAAATTAAATTAATTTCAGCATTCCAAAGATAGTAGTGATAGTTTTGGTTTGGTAATTTTCTTGCAGCTTATAATAATGAATGTCATTGTTTGATTAAATGGATAGTACAGAATTAGCGGGAGTTGCTGCTTCACTGTTAAAAAAACAAATCCCGATAGCTGTAGCTTTCAAAGATTATTCCATAATTATTGGTAATCATTTTTCATCCTGCCCTTTCCTCTATGATGTAGTGTGATGTGTACATTTGAATATAGAATTTAGTGGCATGTCATTCACTTGAACCTAGTTTCTTAGCTTTAACTCCTGGAAGTTGTCAGTTGGTAATTAAGTATCTTTTAAATTGCATTAGAATTAAAAGTCACATGGTAGCTTAGGTGTGCGGTTAATTTATATTTGTTCCATTTTACTTTGTTTCTGTAATTATTTCAGCGAAGTGACTATCTTGATGTGAAAGTTTTTCTTAAGGGTTAAGTCATACGTAAACGCTGATTTTGATTATTTTTCTGATCAGAAAAATAACGTTATGTGAAATTCCAGTTATTTAAATGTCATGTAAAGTGAGCCACTTCAGTCTTCTACTAGGAAATTAACTACTGTTATCAATTAGAAGTATATTCTTCAACTTTTTTTGTCTTAAGTGGAAATGCTAACATTCTGTTTCATACTAAAAATGTCAGTAGTTTAGTAAACATAATATTTAAGGGGATTAGGGAACTGATGTTTTCTTGAATATCTGCAGAGTCCTTAATTGTATTGTGAAGGAAGGGAGACAGTATCTCCATTTTACGGAGAAGTCTGAGGGTCAGGGATTGTGATTTAACTCGGGTTCACACAGCTTTGCTTCTGCCTATGCCATTACGCTGCCCTGTACTCAACTTCTGTTTATTTCTCCACCTAAATGGTAATCATTTGAAAGCTTCCAGGCTCTCTACTAGGTGGCAAGACAGTCCCAGATATAAGTAAGCCTTATAGAAGGCTTTAAGGTAAAGGAGATTGTATTCTTCCCTATTAGATTACTTTAAAAATAAATTTATGTTCTAGAAATGCATTCAGAAATAGACTTGACAAGTGTTTGAACTTAAAGAGTTCTCTGAAGTATCATTTATCTTTAAAATTTTGTATAATTTTACAAATAATTGTGTTAAGTCCTTCTGGGAAGTGTTCTATCAGTTAATCCTCCTTTTCTGCCTTAAGACCAATTTTCAGGCCATTTAATTATTTTGTTATACACATTATATGGCTTTGGGCAAGTTACATAATTGTGTTGTAGCTTAAGTTTCCCCATTTGTAAAATGGAGAGCGTATCTCAGAATTCTAATGAGGATCAAATTAATGTATATTTGCAAAGGAGTTGCCAGACTAGGCTGGTCTGTAAGAATTGCTTACTATTGATTTCCTTTCTTACCTCTCATTTAAGGCACTGCCAGATCTTTTCTTTATCATTTACATCATTTTTATTACACTGGTTTTTCATCCTAGGCCGTCAAGAAATAACCCTTCAACTGGATCCCAAAACCTCATTTGAGTTATCAGCCTGTTTAGTTTTTCTACACCCATTGTTTTTGTTCACCATGATGTCTTTATTTTTGACTGGTAAGACTTGTTATCTTGTCTCTTGAACATTCCATCTTCTCTACTTACTCCTTCAGTCTTAAATATTGTGGTTTGTATTCTTTGTCTTTCTCTTCTTGTCTTATCTATTGTTTGACTTTCTGTCTGTATCATCACCTTATATGTTTAGATTGATATTTGTAAAACTATTATTCGTTGTGAAGTATATGTCTTTTTCTCATTTTGTGTAAGAACTTTTTATTTTCCAGATAATACTCTTTGTCAATTTTATATTGAGTATTTTCTCTTAAGTTTTTAATTTGTCATTTAGTTTTATTTGTTTATTGTTTTATAGGAGTTTAAAGTTTTTATGTAGTCAAATTTGTAGCTGTTCCTTTGGCTTTGTGTTTTGCTTACCTTCCTTACTCTAAGACTTTGAAAGCGTTCTTGTATATGTTTTTCTTGTATATGTTCTTTTAGAATTTAAAACATGAAATAGCCCTTTTTAACCCTTCTGAGAGGATATTTATTTATTTAGCTATGTATTATGTGATGTAGGCTCTGACTTTATATTTTCCAAATGTATAATGAAATGTACAGCATTTATTCTCATATACTCAATTTTTTCCATCCTGCCATCTGTTGATTTAGAGCTATGGTTCTTCAAATGAGGTTCTTGGACCGCAGCAATAGGATACTCTGGGAACTGGTTAGAAATGCAGATTCTTCCCCTCTGTCCCAGCCTCTTGTATCAGAAGCTCTGGAGTCCAGCACTCTGTTTCAGCAAGCTCTCCAAGGTGATTCTGAAGCCTCCAGAAGTTTACAAGTCACTGTGAGGGACTCCTCTTTCAGGACAAGCTGTCCACTTGTGCCCTAGATCCCTTTCCTTCTCAGCTACTCTAGGACATTGGACTAGGCAAGCTAACCTTGCCTCTCTCTCTGCTCTCAATTTTTACCTTTCTAGTGGAGCATTCTTGACAATATACAAACATGCTGTTATTTCTCCTCTGGACTCCGCACTCCCCTCTAGTTCTGATTTCTCTTTTTCCTTTGCAACAAACTTCTATGAAGGGTTCTTCCTATCTGCAATTACTCTTACTCCATCCCCTCTAAACCTTCTTCAGCCTGGCTTTTGTCTCCATCACATCAACAAAACTGCTATTCTCAAGATTACCAGTTCCTTCCACATAGGTGAGTGTAGTGGTCAGTTTTTTCCAGATGCTATTCGACTTGACTTGATCAGCAGCATTTGACATCTTAGACCTCTCCCTTCTTGTTCATTCTGTTCATTTGGCTTCTAGGTTCAGAAACTCACTTCTGGTTTCCCACCTCACTGGCACCTTTTTCCTGGTCTTCTGTCTGGTGCTTTCTGATTTACCATATTTATCTTGCTTTTTATCCTACATTCTACGCTCCTTCCCTGTTTTATTTTTCTCACTTGCATGTATCAACTTCTAACAGTATATGTTATTTGCCTTTTTATTTATTACTCTCCCCTACTAGAATACAGTGCTTGATACATAGTAGGTACTCAATAAGTATTTGTTGGAAGAATGAATGAAGTGTTCTAACATGACTTTTTGAATGCTCTATCCTTTTCTCATTGATTTGAAATTCTACTTTTACTACTATATGTTATAAAGTTTAATGGGCCCCCCAGTATAAATATAATCTATTACTCAGTAGAATTGAGGTCTGTCTTTACATTTAACGCTTAGCGTTGTCTGGTTAGGAAGATGGTTAAGTTTCTGTAAAACAGAGGAACACTAAGTTCACCTGCTAGCTACTGGGAAAGTTGAAATTCAGACTTATGTTTTTGGATTGCAGGTTCATTGCTGTGAACGTCTTTTAGTGGTTGTGTAATGTAGCCATGCGGTGATGCTGCTGGGCATCCCCCCTCCCTGCCCCACATCTGGTTAACTCTTAGTCATTCATCAACACATGATTGGCTGTGCTCACCAAGCAGGGGAGCCCCTTCCCTCAGTTTAGGCAGAGAATAGATCTGAGGGTAAAGTTGAACAGAAAATTGGTTTATGTGGGATTTTTTAAAAAGTAGACTTTATTTTTTTAGAAGTTTTTTTTTAAATTGAAGTATAGTTGGTTTATAAGGTGTTAATTAGAACAGTTTTATTTGAGATTTTTGTCTCTGAATTTTAGTATGTGATTTTGGAAGAAAGATTATGGAAAGAACACAGACTGGTGGTGAAACAGATTCTATTCACCACCAACTAATTTAGTAATATTCCTGCTTCACAAATGATATCTTTGATCTAGGCTTTAAGTTAAAAATGATACTATTTTTGTAAAGGTATTACTGTTAGAAGTAACTCAAGAGTCTCATGTTTCTGGTCCTCCAGATTCATTCTTTATATTGTACTGGAGTATTTTGAGTTTTGTTTTATGTAAAACTATTCTATAAATGTTACTTTAAAGTTTTTGCTGTCAAAATTTGTTGTTTTTCTAACTGAGACAGCAGCTGTGGATGTAGCTTAAAAACTGGTGAATATCTACAATGATGAGCCTTTATGGAGCAATGAAAGGCTGCTTATAAATTGTAGCCACAGTTGCAGTGAATTCTGTGTTTGTTATTTGTGAATCCGTAAGGGTGATTGAGGGGGGTGAGTTAGGATAGTACCAACTGAGAGAGTGTTTCTATTCTGGGAATCTTTGGAGCAGCCATTTCTGCTTCTGTTCTTTATTTCTTATGACTTTGAAGAAATTTGGAATGTTCTGCTTGACTTTTTGATGATCTTTCTTTAAATTTATTACTTGGATATGTGTACTCTAAAGGTAAATTATAATTTTAGGATGTTTTATAGATATGGTTTCTGTCATCAGATATTTTTGCTCTCAACAATTACTGTGTGTAATAGCACTTAGGGATGAAGTCTTACTTGTGTCTACTGTCTAAAGCTATGAATGTTGGATTGTTTGGAATTAAGTATTTTCTACTTAATATGATTAGCTCAGACATGTAGCTTTAGGTACAGTGCATATCTCTTCCATTTCAAAAGTATATGGTTTTAATATGTTTTTGAGCAGATCCAAATAGTTAACTATAAGTTATTAAAAATAGTTTTACTCTAAGATACTAAAGACCACACCAGGAGCTAAGCTACAGGAAATATGGGAGCCTTGGTATTTTCTATCAAAATAATCTGGAAGATAAATTTCTCAAAATAAAAGAATTTTAGAAAATGTTCATTTAAAAAAAAAAAAGGGTGGAAGAGCAATAGTTGAAACAAATGAGGCTCCCTGACCAAAAAAAAACCCCACAACTGTGTATGTAGGATTGTGGTCAGTATTTCTGAAGATCTGAGAGTATGTATTTGCTGAACTATTTATGTAGTTAAATAATCCTAATAAATTCACTTGATTTGTAAAGGCAGTGTTTAACATGCTTCCTAATTATATTGAAGATATTCAAAAGGTACAAATTGAATATGCTGTTAAAATTAACTTTTGTTGTTAAATTTAGTCTTATTCTTCCTAGTGGTTAATAGCGTTTAGACTTTGACCGGAACATCTATTTTATTGTGTGGGACATGGTTTCAGGAGGATTTTGCACGCATTGGAAACAAGAGTTTTTGTGAATTGTAGTTATTATCCATAATCAGTTTAGATACAAGAGCATTCCCAGTGAGTTACTTGTGATTCATAACCAAATTTTAGCAGAGCAGATGTAGACTACCAATGGAATAATTAGCCAAAAAAATATTAGGGGGTTAGAGAGCCCTTCGTGTAACATTTAGCTTTAATTTCTTGGCTAGTTTATATGAATAATTAAAGTTTTGAGGCACTTAAATTTTCTTTTCGTCTCTTGGGATTTCACAGTTGTCACCAGTAGCTGTAATCACTAGGGAAGTAGAAATATTATTTCCATCAAACAGATGGCTTTTCCGGCACTGGTCCCTAACTTTGCCTACTGAGGTTCCTGTTTACATTGGACGATTTCCTAATCACACCAACTTGGTATACTTTTGAAAGGTGACACCTGGTAATAGAATATGACGTAGACGTTAACATGACTTAGTGAACTTGACAGGGTCTAAAGGTTGGAAGTATATGTAATTCCCATGTTTCTGGGGGAAAGTAGTCTGCTCCTGTGAGAGGAGCCACCTAGTAATGGATACTGATGCCCTAGCTATCCTCTCAGGGATGCCTTAGCTACCTCTTCCACTTTTTGACTTTCATTAGCTCTGACATTCAGCGTGTTAGTTTAATTTCTGCTTGGCATGTGACTAGCCCATGCTGGGCTTTGAGGCATTGGGAAGTTTTCGTTAGGATTAAGGATAGGTTTCTGTGGTGGACGAGGAAGATTTTTCAGAGACTACAGTGATGTGGGGACTTAAAATTACAAAAATCACATCTTTTTTTCAGCTCTAATATGAAGCTTTTTTGGAGACTTTACTTGTTATTAATAGGATTATCTTCCCCCTTTTTAATGTGTCTGTTTTCCTTCTCCTTTTGGACATTTTAAAACACACACTCACACATTTTGGGGATCCACATATATACTTATGCTCCTGAAATGTATTCTTATGCTCCTGTATACTTATGCTCCTGAAAAGCGTAAGTCAGCTATTAAGATTCTAAAAACTTTGTGTTTGTCAGCTGTGTTTACTCTATAGTGAGAAATGTCTGTTTTGAAGTCATTTCTTGATGCCATCTGAAAGGAATCTAGGGACAAAATTTGTGAGGATAGGTTACCTTTTGGAAAGATAGAGTGGGACTTTATTTCTTTAATATAATTGGTTGGGGAAGGTTTTAAGAGTGAATAGAGTCATGGTGGGTGTTTCAAGAAGGAAAAAAATTCTGATGCTTTAACACATGTTGTTGGGGGTGGGGGATGGTGGTGCCATTTGCTGAGATGAGATGAACTGACACAGTAGAGGAGTTGAGTTAGTGTTGACGGGGAGAAGTTTTTGGTTTTCAGCATGTTGTGTTTGAAGCCATTGTGAGAGAGTTAGATGAAGATATCCAGTGGCCAATTACATACATGTATTATGTCTGTGTTTCCTGTGAGGAGAGATTCCTGTTAGGAGAAAGGTCAAGGTTGGAAATCCATACCTGAAGACTGTTAGATGGTAATTAATGCCTTGCGAGTGGGCAAAATCTCCTTGGAGAGGGTTGGAGTTAAGCAGAGACAAACCACTAGTGAGCATCAACATTTAAGGAATGGGTAGAGATGTAAAAACCAGAAAAGGAAAGCTAATGACGAAAGAGGTGGGACAAAACCTAGACAATGTAGCATCACAAAAATGAAGAGAATACTTCTAGGAGGAGGGACACTGGTCATTTCTGTCACATGCTCCAAAGAGGGTAAGTGAAATAAATCTAAATATTCACCAGATTTAGGACTTGAAAGACCTTGGCAAGAACAATTTCAGTGAGCTGGTAGGAGCTATAATGTGATCTGACATGGGTTGAGGGAGTGGAGACCATTCTTTCAAGAGCAATGATTCTGAACTTGGTGGGAATGGAACCTAGGTATTGTGGTGGAGCTTTTTAAGGTGGAATAGGCTTGACTTGTTTAAATGCTAATTGGAAGGAACACAAAGATGGAAGGGGTGAAACTTAGATTGAAACTCCTAATAAGGCCTTTTCCATAACATTGTACAGTTGCTCATCTATTAATGGAAAGTCTACAGTAAAAGGGGTTTTGTTGAGGAGGGAGACACACATTCAATACTGCTGTGACAATGAAGACATTCATAAACTTGATTCTCTTAATTTTTCAGTCTTTCCGCATTGACTATCTCATTTTAATGAGAGAAAATATTGTGTCATTTTTCTCCTCAAGGGATGACCTTTATTCATTTTTTAGTTGGTGTCCCTAGTGATTAACTGAGGTAGTGGATTTAGTTGATTCATGTGAAGCCAAATATACCATTCTCACTATTTTTAAAAAATAGTGAGAACAGTGTATTTAAGTTTGTTATTTTTAAAATTGTTTACACATAATATACGTAATTACTTCTAAAAAGTCTTGGTTAATTGTGAGAGTCATTCAAAGGGCTAGTTCTAAGTTCACTTTATTTCTGTGAAAATCAGGTGATTTTCATAGCTGAAAAGCCGTTGTTTAAATGTCATGTTTACCTTAAATGGTTTTAATTTTATGGACGTAATTGCTCCATAGCATACTGCAGGAAGCTGCATGTCTTCATAGGAAACGTAATCAATTTGGGGACCTTGTATAAGAAAAACGAGTAGCTCATCAGGTTTCACAACCCTTTCAAGTGCTTTGCCACGAGATAAACAGCAAACCTCTGTGTGTACAAAAGATTTTCATGGTTATCCCTATTTCATGAAGATATATTGTTTTCTAGAGCTAGCCATATCCATGACATCTGGTAGTACTTTGTGCCATTCTGTTGTGATTTTCTTTGCTTGCTAATGAAAAGGTGAAATGAATGAGTTTCTTGTGTGATGGGATCTCAGTAAGCTTTTTATAGAAGTCTTACTTTATTTTGTTTAAAGCAGCCACTCTCACAGCAGATAATACTCTTACTGATTGTCTGTAAAAAGCTTTAATTAAGGAAATCAAAGAAGCTCCCTCAAGTTCCTTTGTCCTCTTACTCAGTTTTCTATCCCTTGTACCTAGAAGAGTGCCTGCCATGTAAACGGCACTCAGTAAATATTAAAGTACAGAGTGAACTGGCAGTTGAGAATGTTTTCCTAGAGATATTTTCTTAGACATTTTTGCATTTCATTAAGAAGCTAGCAAAGGCTATATAAGCTGAGGCATATTAGAAAAAAAATCTGTAACTTAATCTACTTTATGGCAAATTTCCCACATGGTGTAATTTTTTCTAATGCTAGTTTTTCTCCCTTCATAATCTTCAACAGTGTTTTCTGTGCTTATTTAGACAGTAATTTACTGACAGGAAAATACATTTTGGTTTATGATCATGTTATTCCCCAGGTCATATTTCAGCCTCTTCTACCATGACAGAAGGAATAAGTCTTTTCCTGTGGTATGTGGCTTCTTACATTGTTTTATGAGAAATCATAAAAGATGCATGTAAACCCAAATTTTCCAAAGTACTGAATTGAAAATCATGACTTTAAACCTTTCCAGCGAAGACTCAACCTATAGAGATGTATTAAATTTTATGTACCTAAAATTTTAAGTATTTTACTAATTATGATTGCTTTACACTCATTTACACATTTTGGGGCAAAATTTATATATAGGGTGAAGTTATTGATAACAGATGTAAATCTGTATTTTTAAAACTTGTCTTGGTTATTTCTATCTTTTTGACTCTTTTATTATATCCATATCTGATTACTCATTATTTTTGCTTGGTAAAGAGGGAATACTAGGAGGAAGAGGTACCCTTTTGCCATTTATTTAATGTGCTTAAATTATTAGTATTATCTCCAGTACCTCTTTTGTTGCAGAAGTTATCTTAAAACCCTCACCTGTTTCCTGAGGGTTGCGGTCATTAAACTAGGTAATTTGTGATTTGCTGAAACAGATCAGTCAATGAAACATCATTATCAACCCTTCACATCCTGAAATACCTCTTCTCCCCTCAGGTTGGTCTCATCTGACAGACTGAGTCCTAGTGATGTATTCAAAGATTTCTGAGTGCCAGCTGTGTTCCAGGAGCTAGGATATACCAGAGGACAAAACAGACCAAAAAAAATGTGTACCTCTGCCAGTGTGTAGAGGTTACATTTTAGTGAGAGAGACAGACAAAAACCAAATAAATTAAATATCTATTGAGATAAGGGCTTTAGAAGAAAAAGAATGTTGGGAGTAGGATAGGGAATGTCAGGAAGGGGTTGCAACAGGTCTCTTTGAGATGGTGACACTTGAGGAAAGGATCTTAAGGATAAGGTGAGAATTTGAGGCATGTTTTTATGTGGGAATAACATTCCAGCAAGAAGGAACAGCAAATGTAAAGACCCTGAGGCAGAATATGCATAGATTAGATATGGTATGTGAGGTAAAGACAGGAGTCAAAGCTAACGCACAGGTTCTGGCCTGAACAATCGCAGTTCCACGGTTGCCTTCATTTGAAATGAGGAACAGCTTTTGGGTGTAAGACTGGGAGATGAGGATGTATGCACAGGATAAGTCACTTGTATGACTTCTGGATTTTGCATGGTGAGAGGTTTAAAAATGTCAAGGCAGATAAACTCTTGGCAGGAAACATGATTTTGAATAACTTTTGCTTTAAACTGTTGATACTTAGGGGAGATGAACTAATTTATTTGCACAAACCGGAGGTAGTTAATAAAGGAAGGGGACTTTCCTGCAGTAAATGAAAGTGTTTTATACATCAATTTTGGATTACCTAAATAATTGCTTGAAATTTTTTTGCTTTATTCTATTAAAATCCGTTACTTTCCCCCCAGCCCATTTGATTTAAACAGGGATTTAAAATGTGATAATATTACACAGATTAGTATGTAATCTCTGACATGAGGAATGTAAGTACTGAGATCTATTTAGATAGAAACGGAAATAGGCATAATATTAAGACTAATGGGAAAAAGAAGCACATTTTTGACGGCTGTGATGTTGTGATTTATAAATATGTGTATTTGGTCATCAAGTGACCAAAATATATTTCTCATACATATTTGTTCTTGTCTCTATTTCCTGGCTGGCAGCTCTTAAGACCCTTGGAATTCCTAAGTGAGAAGAGTGATAAAGGTGTCTTTTGTTAGACTAATGAGGCGACTTTTGGAAAGTATGTCATGGTAGAGGCTGGTTGCCAGTGGAACCAACCTTGGGATTAGAAAGTTGGAACTTGTAGTCCTACCTCCTAACCTCTAGGGAGGGAAGAGGGGCTATAGATTGAACCCATCTCCAGTGGCTGGTGATGTAGTCATTTGTGACTCTGTAATGATGCTTCCATAAAGCCTCAAAGGACAGGGTTTGGAGAGCTTCCAGGCTGGTGAAGAGCTTCCAGGCTGATGAAATGCTGAAAGAGTGATGCGTCTGAATGGGGCCTGAAAGCTCCAGGCCTTCCCCTGTGTCTTGCCCTGTGCATCTCTTCCATTTGGCTATTCCTGAGTTATATCCTTTTATGATAAACTGGTAATGTAGTAAGCAAAATGTTTCTCTGAGTTATGTGAGTCACTCTAGCAAATTAGTCAAACCCAAGGAGGGGGTGGATTATGGGAACTTCTGATCTATGTAGCTGGATGGTCAGAAACAGAGGTAATTGCTTGAGACTGGCGGGGATCGTGGGAACTTCTAAGATCTGACCATCTTGGGGTAGACAGTGTCAAAATTGAGTTGAATTGTAGGTCACCTTTCTGGTGTCCAGGGAATTGCTTATTGGTGCGGGAAGCCTCCTCTCCATGTTGGAGTTGGTACCAGAACCCGAACCCATTTAACCCTATTCTTAAGTCTCCAGGCATCACTTGAGAGACTTTTTTTTCTGAGAATGCTTTATGTTATAAACAATTAATTCTAGATAACTGTGTATCAAAATAATCTGCTTTATATGGCCTACTGTCTGTACAAACTATGTTTATCTTTCTTTATGAGCTTTCTGTTTTGGTACTATATAAATTTGGAAATACACACATGCTGGATCGGCTCACTTCATTGCCTGAGTTTATACAGTAGGTTATTCAGTAGATTGATTCTCCATGGGATCGTGTTCTCTGGTTATGTTAAGAAAGAAAGTATACTAAGAGTTGCCTTGGTGTGTGTGTATGGGTGGGGCAGGTGTGTGTCTCTCATGTCTACTTTGTCTGGGATCACAACGAGTTGACATGGATTCTCATTTATTTATTTTTTAGATGCAGGTACTGCGGATTGAACCTAGGACCTCCTGCATGCTAAGCATGTGCTCTACCTGAGCTATACTACCCTGCTCCCCACACCTCGTCTTTGTTTAAAGATCAACAACAAATCATTAAGTAGCATCAATCACTACTACTGCATTTTTGTTCTAATGGTAGCAATTTTAACATACGTTCATTGTTTTCACTGTAGCAGGTTTTACCTCTGAGGAGTCGACCAACTGTGGGTCTAAAATATTTGGGGGGAAAATTCAGAAAATTCTGAAAAGCAAAAGTTGTATTTGCCACGTGCCAGCAACTGTTTACATTGTATTTCATTGCTTTAGGTATTGTAAGTAATCTAGAGATGATTTAAAGTATATAGGAGGATGTGCATCCGTTATATGCAAATACTGCATCATTTTATATAAGGGACTCAAGGATCTACATATTGTGATGTCTGAGGGTGTCCTGGACCCAATCACCTGCACATACTGAGGGATGACTGTGTAGCTTGAAGCAACTTGTTCTGCAGAATTGTGCAGTAAAAGTAATAAGGCTTATGGGGGGGAAAAGGGTTGAAAGCAGACTAGTGAAAATCCATGAAACTCTGATCTTGGATACTAATTAAAAACAATAGCAATCCTAATAAAAAACAAAAGACTAGCATTTGTACTTTGAATTGCCATCAGTCTTAGGAGTCTTGAACTTGTAGGTCCTGGGAGGGCATTACTTCTAAGAGACTTTCCATTTAAATTAAAAATCTAACCCATATGTAGCCTTCTTCATTTTAATCCATTGTTTAATACAAGGGGAATTTTTCTGCAGCTTTTTCCTCTGCCCCAGCAGCTTTGTCAAATAGGTTAACCTGGCTGAAAGAGTAACAGTTCCTGAAGCCACTGAACCAACTACTACTTACAAGAAAGAAAAGTACTTTTGTAGATTTGCAGGTTTTTTTCTTAAAATATTCATCTGTTACTAAGTTTTTGATCTTTATTTGTGGAAAAGCTTGTTCCCAGTGGCCTCAAAATATTAACATACTAGGAAAAATCATATATGAAGGAGCATGACCTCCATTTACACCAGCATTATTCCCCTATTTCTAGTTGCCTAAGAAGAAATTCACAGCAAAAAAAAAAAAATACATTGTATAAGAACAGATTTTACTTTTGTTTTGTTTTGATTTGGGTTAAATGCATAAGGTGAGTTGCAGGTGACCCCTGAACAGCTTGGGGGTTAGGGACCCCAGACCCCTGTGCAGTGGAAAGTCTCCATGATTTTGTAGTTGGTTCCTTGTACCTACAGTTCTGCATCCTTGGATTCACTGAACCACAGATCTGGTAGTACTGTAGTACACATTTATTGGGAAAAATCCATGTATAAGTGGACCTGTGCAGTTCAAACTTGTGTCGTTCAGGGATCAACTGAATCAGTTTTGGAATCACAAAGACTGGGCTCTGAATTCTAGCTCTGCTGCTGAAATATACTTTCTGCAAGTGACTTGACTTCTTTAAGCCTCAATTTCTGTATCTATAAAATGGAACTAATTATTATACCTGCCCATAGAGTTTGGTAGTAAATAAATGAGATAATATTGGACAAACTTTTACACACCGAATTTACTACTAGTAAGTGCTAACTTTTATTTGCAGTTGTCATTTATAATTCATAATATACTAAAGAGCACGGCATAACTATACCACTAGCAAGGAGTATTTTCAACAAGTTAAACCTTTTCAAATAATTTTTACATCCTTATTAATTTTATCTAACATAAAATATTAAGAGTGAGAAGGCAGGATTTTGTTTTTACTGTCAACTGTAGGTAACAAAGAAAACTGATTAAAAAATGTAGTAAATGTGATTTGTATTTTTCATTTTTTGGCATAGTTTTACACAGGAAACTGATCAAATAATCAGAAGATATAGAAGTTATAATTGTATTTAGGCTCATGTGATGTAAAGGGGATACAAACAGGATTTTTTCGTTAGGTTGCAATAGAGATGAACTTTTTTCTGTTCAAATGCCATTAAAAGTTTTGTACTTTACTGCTTTTGTCTGTGACATGTAGTGGTTTTTGAGGTCTATTTTCTGTCTTCCAGCTCGAAGCTTTCATTTAGCCAAATACATTGAAATGGAATTCTGGTTAAAACTTCTTTTTGATCCTTACTTGATTTGATATTGCCTATTGACATTTTGGTTCTGAAATTAAACACATTGCACCTGTGAGCTGTCTAGTATCATGCATTGAACTATTTTCAACAAATTCTATTCAGGAGTCATTTCTTGAAAACCTGTTAACAGGCAAGAACTTTGAGCACTTTAAGTGTTATAAAAGATGAATTAACAGTTTGGTCCTTGGCCATTTGTGCCTTAGTGGGGAATCCAACTATGCTTACAAGTAACTATAACGTAAGGAAGAACACTCCTATAATAGAGACATTTTGCAAGGAATGTTGAGGTACAGAACAAGGAATGGTTAGTTCAGATTGGTGATATCAGCTAATCATGGAGCAGTTCTTCCTCTTATTTTTAAACTTTTAAATTATGCTAGGAGAAGATGAGTTCTGGAAATCTGATACAGATTCTGTACCTGGATACAGTCTCTGTTCTCTGTCCCTCCCAGTCAGGAGGTGGTTCTTGTTGGAGAAAGGTGAATTTATTCAAAACAAAACAAAACAAAACAACAAATATGCCAGTGTTTGTAAACATTCCTTTAAATGGAAGAAAAAGTCAGTAGAAGTGCAGCCTGAGTAGTAGCTGGGTGAGAAGGCGGTGGCAGTTTTCTCAGCTCTGCTAGAGCTGGACCTGAGGAGTGTGTCACTGGCAGCTGTGAGTGCCCTTAGGGAGTTTGGGCCAAGATAAGTCTGTGCCAAGATAGGCTGCGTGTGCTTCTGCTCTTTGTAGTCACTGCCATTCAGTTAAGTTCTGTGTCCCTCGTTAGATAGAGTAGGAGCTAGATAAGGCCAAATAGATCAGCAGGGAAAGAGATTGTCTGTGTAAGTGCTTCCTGCTTGTTTGTAACCCTTTTGAAATGTTACTCATTTAATATGGGAATATATTCTATCGTTATTATGATAGTTTAGAAGCCCTCAGTTCTACTTTCTTCCCTGGAGGTAACCATTATTAAAAATTTGGGATCATTCTTCCAGACAGTTTTCTATGTACTTAAGTGCATGTAAGAGTATATAAATATAGTTTGGGTTTTCTTCAGGGCAGATGGGCTCATATTATTGTATTTGTATATTATGTGTTATCTTTACTTTTAAAATTTAGTAATCCTTGAGTTCTTAGCATACATTTAGGATTACTTTTCTTTTTTTAAAAAAAATCTTTGTAGTGTTCCATATCCATAATATCGGTGTAACAGAATTTATTTAGCCAGTTCCCATTTGGCATACAGGTAGATATATTTCTTTTAGGAGCAAGGCTACACTATAGTAGCCACATATGCATGGGTATTTTTGTAGGTCATATACTTAGAAGTGAAATTGCTGGTTACAAGGATATGTGCATTTGTAGTTTTGGTAGATGCTGCCAGCTCTAGAATCTTATAGTAACTCATACCCATATATATAGCAGTTTGTGAGAGTTGATGAATAGGTTTCAATAGGAATTGAAAAGAAAGGATTTCTGCACAGAGAAGTGTGAGTAAAAGCATGGAGATAGGACAGCTTAGTAAATATGGTGAGGCAAAGTGAGTAAAGAATCTGGTGTAGGGTATAGGAAGCAATAGGGGCTAGTGGAAGATGAGTCCAGAAAGGTAGGTTGGATCAAATAAACTATTTTAAATGTGTGGCTCAGAACTTTAAACTTGAATGGACAGTGGTGGCCTTTGGAAAGGTTTTACACATGAGCTTTATTTCGGGAGCAGTAACTATGAAGGCTAGGTTTTTGAGATGGGAGTTTGGCTGTGAGACTGTTACAGTGATTGTGTGCTATAATAAAAGCTATGACATTAGAAATGGAAGGAAAGAATCAAATTAAAGCCATGGTATAAGGAATAGACTTACCATATGACCCAGGAATCTCGCTCCTGGGCATATATCCAGAAGGAACCCTACTTCAGGATGACACCTGCACCCCAGTGTTCATAGCAGCACTATTTACAATAGCCAAAACATGGAAACAGCCTAAATGTCCATCAACAGATGACTGGATAAAGAAGATGTGCGGTATATTTATACAATGGAATACTACTCAGCTATAAAAACCGACAACATAACACCACTTGCAGCAACATGGATGCTCTTGGAGAATGTCATTCTTAGTGAAGTAAGCCAGAAAGAGAAAGAAAAATATCATATGAGATCACTCATATGTGGAATTTAAAACAAAACAAAAACAAACAAAGCATAAATACAAAACAGAAACAGACTCATAGACATAGAATACAAACTTGTGCTTGCCAAGGGGGTGGAGGGGTGGGAAGGGATAGATGGGATTTCAAAATGGTAGAATAGATAAACAAGATTATACTGTATAGCACAGGGAAATATACACAAGATCTTATGGCAGCCTGCAGAGGAAAAAATGTGACAATGAATATATATATGTTCATGTATAACTGAAAAATCGTGTTCTACACTGGAATTTGACACATTGCAAAATGATTATAAATCAATAAAAATGTTATATAGTTAAAAATAAAAGCCATGGTATAGAGTTAAAATCAGTCTGTAAGACTTGGTGGCTAAGAATGAGAAGGGAGAAGATTGAATGTTGTGGCTGGCTGAGTGGATAGATGGCACCTTTTATGAAAATAATAAAAATAGAGTAAGAAATAGGTTTGGGGTAAAATAAGTGAAAATTTATTAAACTATAAGGAAGAAGATGATATACTGTCCACTGTTGACATGTTTCTACGAAGTATAGTCAGTTTTTTTGGTAGCAAAATAAACATAACATGAAATTTAATATATTAAACCATTTTTCATTGTACATTTCAGTGATACTAGGTGCATTTGTGTTGTTGTTCAGCTGTTACCATCATCTATCTCCAGAACTTTTTCCATCTTCCTAAACTGAAACTCTGAACCCATTAAACTCTATTCCACCTTATCCTGAGCCCTTGTTAACCACCATTCTGCTTTCTACCTCTGAATTTGACTGCTCTATGGGCCTCATATGAGTAGAGTCATACAGTATTTGTCCTTTTGTGTGGTTTGTTTTACTTCGCATGTCTGCAAGGTTTATCCATATTATAGCATGTGTCAGAATTTCCTTCCTTTTATTTATTTTTATTTGGCGGGGGGGGAATTAAGTTTATTTTTATTTATTTTTTAACGGAGGTACTGGGGATTGAACCCAGGACCTTGTGCATGCTAAGCATGCACTCTGCCTCTGAGCTTTACCCCTACCCCCAAGAATTTCCTTCCTTTTAGACTAGTTGGTATTCCATTGTTTGCATGTACCACATTTTAAAAATCATTCATCTGCTGGCAGATACATGGGTTGCATTTGTTTGGGGTTTTTTTGTTTTTTGTGGGGTTTTTTTTGTTGTTGTTGGGGTGGGTCTCCCTTTTCTAAGTAACTGGAGAGTGGATCTAATACAACTGAGTTTGATAAAACTGTACAAACCACTGCACTCTTGTATAGGTCCACTGTTAGAAAATAGTGTTTACTACCACAGGGATGATTCTAGAAGATCTTATTCTGTACAACTCAAATATATCATGACTACTGGAAAAATGACCCAAAATGCTTATCCTGTTAGTAGTAGACACACCATAGTGGTCAGAGGCTTAGTATAAAGTTAACTGGATTTAGATTTGAAGTTTTAATGTAATCATTGGATTATTGTCAGGATTGAGTAAAATGTATAGAATTATGTACACTGTCAAGTGCCCCAAACAGAGAAGGTGTTGTAATACTTGTCCTAGGCTGGTTGACTGGAGAACTGTTTTGAAAGAATTTGACTTTTAAATAGTTGAAATAAAACAACCTCTGCATCTGATGAAATAACATGATAGCGGTATCATAAAATAGGGATGAGTTGCCATCAAGTAGGTGTTACCTATTAATTGTATCTACAAATCATGATTCCTTTGTGGTACTAATTTTGTAAGTTAAAATGAGAAAAGTAGCAGTATGGAGAGTCCTCAAAAGACTAAAAATAGACTTACCATATGATCCAGCAATCCCACTCCTGGTCATATATCTAGAGGGAACCTTAATTCAAAAAGACACCTGCACCCCAGTGTTCATAGCAGAGAATAAGTATATTGAGAGGTTCCTTTCTCTTTAGTCATCACTCCCTAGAAAACACATATTCATGTTCCAAGTTCTCTGCAGTTCATTTCTTTTTAGCCGAGTTGTAATTCTATGTCCACAGCCTAAAATTTTGACTTCTATAAATACATTTCAACACAACTCCATCTCAGGAAAATGTGTTACGTTTGGAACTCGTTAACATGATTTTCCTTCATGTTCATTTCCTATTAAAACATAAACCCACACAAATTGCTGCACATCAAACTTGCATAACAGTTGGCATTGCCAAATTGAAAAGCATGAACAGAATATAAAATATAGATGAAGAATAGGAATGGAAAATTAAAGCAACAGATCAAAAGAAGTCCTTGGAGACTCTTAAACTAGTTTTAGGGTGGTTAACATTACAGGATAGCTCTTTAGGTTTATTAATTTCTTTCAGCCTCATTGTAAAAGATGAGCTAATAGAAGGTAGTTGGTAATTTAAATGGGATGCTTAGCATGTGGGAAGCACTCCATTAATGTCTGTTAAATTTATGATTTCTAATCTATGGGATTGAGATTGAGAATCATTTTAGTGGCTGGAGAGCATCAGCCTTAAATATTTTTCCCACATGATGTTTTATTTAACACTGACAGATACAGATGGCAGAGGATGCATAATTAAAACTTTAAGATTATTAGAACATTGTTCAATAAATAATGCTTTTACATCATTTAAAAAAAAATCCAACTACAAGCAAGAACTAGATAGACTAGATTGACTTGTCACATCTCCCTACTCTTTGTGGAAAGTTCTGATAAACTGTAATACACTCAGAATATTTGAGCATATCTGGTTTATTAGTGTCCAAACTGAACTACTGAAATCCCCCTACTTTTTTTCTAATGTGTTTTTTTCTTCCAGTTTTATTGAGAGAGAATTCACATACAGCACTAAATAAGTTTAAGGTGTACAGCATACTGATGACTTACATACATCATGAAATGATTACCACAATCGGTTTAGTGAACAACCATCAACTCATGTAGTGACAAAATTAAAGAAATAGACCCACCTCCTTAATCTTCCCTGAAGTCTTCCCCATCTCAGTAAGTAACTTCAGTTTGGGTTGCTTAGGCTAGAAACCTTGGACTCACTATTGCTCTCCTTTTTTCTTCAGCTCCGTGATCCCTGGAGTCAGCAGATGATGTTAGTTTTCTTTTTAAACTATACCCGTGGTTTCATCACCTGTGACACTTCCGACTGCTTCCACTCTGGTGTAAGGTTTTGTCATCTTTAACCCACATGGTCATCGTGGTCTCTCAGCTGGTCTCCACTGCCTCTTCCCTGATGCCTTTATCTTTCTCTGCTCAGCAGCCAGGTTCATCTGCTGATCAGAATCATCTTTGATCTTCCTTTGCTTAGATCTTGATCTTCCTTGACTCAAAATATGCAGTATAAAGCTTAAGACTTTCCTGATTTGTGGTGTCCCCAAGACTGTACATGGACGCCCCCAACCATACTCACGCAAACTCACGTAACCTCTCATCTCTTCATACCCTCTCCTGCAGTCTCCGTGTTCTAGCCACACTGGTCTCCTCACTGAAACACTCCTGCTTGAAGGGCTCTTGGACCTGCTGTTCATTCCCTTTGAATGGAATCCTCCTTTCACCACCTCCTTCAGATCTTTGCTCAAATATTACCTCAGTGAGGTCTGATTTAAAATTGCATCCCACCCCCTGACTTCCTTATCCTTTCTTTCTTTTTCTTTCCAAAGCATTTACCACCATCTGACATTCTAATTACATCGTAAGTTGTGCTGCCAAGAATTTTAGTCTGTTTTGTACACTGAGGTATCCTCAGTGCTTAAAAAAGCTGATACATTGCAGGTGTTCAAATATTTGTTGATCTAATGAATTTATGAAGAGAAAGGAGAGCATGCTGGAAGACATGAATTAGAGCCACAGATTGGATATCACCCACATAATTGAAATAAACATGTGTGAAAATTTTTAAATTTAAAGCATAAGTAATTTCTTGAATAGTAAGTTAAAACACTCACAGGAAAATGTTTTATTTTGGTTTTAGAACTGTGACATTGGCAGTAACTGATTCTCATATTGTGTCTTCAAAGTTAGTAAGTGTCTGTGACTACTCTGGTGGGCAGTGTTCTAGGTGCTTGCACATTTAAGTATTATTTAAGCATTATATAGCTGCAGTTTTTTCCTGTTATTGTCTACAGAGAAGTTGTGCTTGGTCAGAAGTTAGTAACTTTCTAACTTAAAATTCCTGACTCCCAAGTCCAGAACTTGATCAGCACATTCTTTATACCCATGACCACATAATTTTTCAAGCCATCAAAATTTAGATTTTATTGTAAACGAAGAGAAACCTGAGCAGCTAAACTCAAGGAGAAAGAAAATGATACAGAGAAACTAAATTCACTCATAACCGTTTTTATAAACATATACATAGAAAAAGATAGTAGAGGTAAATTTGATTTAGGCTCTTCAGCGTTTCTTACTTAGGTTCCTCTCAAATCCTAGAAAGGAAAGAAGCTTCTGGTTGATTTGCTTGTTTTGAGTAAATATAGTAGTTGTTATGAGCTGATTTACTGTTTCACTACCTTTTCTTCCTTAACATTCTTAACTCACACTTTGAACAGTGTACTGTTCTTTCATCTCCCTTTCCACGTTCCCCACCCTCCTAGCTTTGGTCTCCCAAACTGATAACAGCTTGCTAACACCAGTCCAGAAAGGATAGTTGTGTGTGTGTGTGTATGCATGCGTGTATTTATGTTTAAATTACACCTGTCCATACTATGCCATCTAAAATTCTAGCAAAAAATTTGGGCATATCCCATTTGACCCCTGGCAGTTTGCCACTTTAAGGACAGCACTAGCATCAGGCACTCTGATAGAAATTTTTATCTATAGTACTAAAAATTAGTACATACATTTTAAGAAAAGAGCTTCCCTGGTTGGGAGTTCCTCAAAAGTAAAATTAGCTAAATATTCCTCTTCCACCAGTTGCTAGATCCAGAGTGTCTTTTAGTTATTGGGCCTCATTGATCCTGAGTTTAGCCTCTGAGCTGTATAGGGGTGTGATGTCCTCTCACCCCCAGTGTTTAACTGGAAAAGGAGTCAGGTTTTACTGTCAAGATTGGAATCAGAATTGTTTATGATTCTTGAGACTATTCTTTGAAAACTACTAAAACTAGATTTAACTTTAGATTTGAAATCCTTGTTAGCAGTGGCAAAAAATAGTTTACAGTTGACATTCCTATTATGTGATTTTCATATTTTATGTAATTGTTTCCAAGTACTTGGTGGACAAAACTCATTTAAAATTCAAGCGTCTGTAGAACACATCCCCTAAATTTTGATATCCAATTTAAAATACTTTGTTTCATTAATTCATTATTCGGTATTTTTCTTTAGAATTTCTTATATGTAATAAGCCTGTGAGAATTAATGTAAAAACACTACCTTGACTACCCTCTTTGGACACAGCACAGTGAAGGAGGCTGTACCAACTGGCATGAGAATGTATTTCTGCTTCTTCTATAACAAGTGAAATGCTTTGTAGACAGCTGCGTAGGGTCTTTAATATACATTAATTCTGCAGTTAAACGGTATGTAGTTGGGCATCAGAATTTCTAATGGACATTCCTTTTATGATCAACTATTTTGGACTTTATCTAATGCTTAAAAATGAATTTTACAGAAGCTATGTTGTTATTGATGAAGATGGTTTTTGAAGGGCCATTGAAGTTTCTTCCTATGACAGTTTTGAGCCCTTAAATATGGTAATTGTGAAAATTTTTCTTTCAGCAATTAAAAAGTGGTTTCTTTGAGTCATTTAACTTGTTACTAAACATTGACGTAGTTCTATTGATCACTTCTGCAGTTAGTTTTGGAATGCACTGTGAGTACATGGTTTCTATTCAAATTTGAAGTTCCTTTGGAGTTTCCTGTCCTTAATTTGGGGAATTTTTCAGCACTTTTTGTTACTCTTTTAATTTAATCGTGTTTTGAAGCATAGTAGAGTGTTGACCATCTGCTCTTTTTTAATTTTTATTTTTTTTGTTCCTGATGACTTGACTGAATGGCCTCATCTCCTTCAGCTAGTAAATGTTTTGCTTCCCACAAGGCAGACCATGGGCCAGGGCCCACTTGGGAAAACATGGCAGTGCGTTCTCTTAAGGAACGTAACTGTCATGCTCATTTTTATTTTGTCACTTAAAGCTTATATTGATAACTGCTTTGATTTACAAATCAACCTTAAAAGATCTTAAAGTGCATAACTTCATGAAAAACTGAATTTCCTTTGTAGCAATAAAATGAAATTTCCGATTTGAGTGAGTAAATATGATTCTGACCTTTCTTAGTGGTGTTAGTGAATGTACACACAGTCTCTTGCTAAACCATAACCAAAAATCTGTCTTATGTATATTAACTACATTTGAATGAGAAGTGTTATAAAATTAGATTATTGCTTTATCAGCCAGGTTGAAAAATAAGCTTAAGTGTTGGGTTTGATTTCTCATTGCTTCTGGGAGATAGCTTGGCATAGCAGCATATGCAGTGTGGGATTTTGAGTTGGACGTGTGTGATGAAGTATCTGATCCACCACTTTCAGTCTCTGATGCATTATGTTAAACAGATTAGTACTAAATCTCTGTGAGCCTCAACCCCCTCAACTGCAGGGGGGAAAAAAGGCAACTAGTCAATTTTAATGAGTGGTGAATCAGGATGAAATAAAATAATGCTAAAAGCCTAGCATGGTTCTTGGCATATTGTCAACAGTTGTTGGCCCCAGTACACCCCTATCCCCCAACGATATTTTACAGCAATATTTTGTAGAAAAAGTGCTAAAATTAAAGCTATAGGATCTAAATTTAAGTCCTAGTACTTTTCTCATGTTGCATGTTTTCTTGGATCAGTAAGTTGACCACAGAGTGTCAGTTTTCTCCTGTAGAACAGGTTCTGAAAACTAAAAGATAATGAGTGCTGCAGACTGAGGCTTTTATTCTTTTCTTTATTATCTAATGTATTTATATCTTACCTTATTTCCCAGTGGCTAACATTATTTATGTGCAAGGGAGGAGCTGTACTTCAGGAGCATTAACCTGATAGTTGTGTTTAGGATGCATTTATTTGGAGCAGCAGAATATAGGAAACAGCCTGAGTGTCCTTCCAGGAGATTGTAGCATTGTTAAAGAGGCTTTGAAAGGTTTTAAGCTTGGAGGGGTTAGGGTCAGGGGGTTGTTCTAAAGCGGTAAAATGATCAGTTTAAAAAGATGGTTGTGGTTGCAATTATTTCATTGGACCAGGGCCCTTGTTTCTGTTCTTCATTAGTTCTTCCCACCTACCCTGTAGAGTTCTTTCCTATATGCAGTTCTGCCACCATTACCAGCTTTCTGAAGAGTGACCTACATTTTGTAATCTGCATTCCCCACAATGTGCAATAAATCTAAATCTCAGGAGTGTGTAATTTTTCTGACAGTGAAATTGAGAGGTTTTCATCAGTTGAATCTACCCTTTCAAACAGGAAATAATTTCTCTTTCTCCTTAGCACATACTTTTAGCTTTAGCTGGGAAACTTTTGTCATTTTCCATTCCTGACTGTTAAACTTTACACAAGCTGTTCCACAAACCCGGAGTATAACAAACCTCTCCCAGCTACTTTCTTTCCTTAGAAGCCCTTTTTATGGCTTGCTTTTATTAAAAATTTCCTTATCAGTCGGCCTAAAGTAATGTTAATTGCTTTACAACATGAATGGACGTGTGTATTACTGATAATTTATCAGTTTTACTTCCTTTGTGTAGTTGCGTATTCTTTCTTTCTTGTAACTCGAGGGTCAAATTTGAAGCAAAAGTAGAGTGAGTTCTCATATTTAAAATGTGATACGTAGAATTCTTACTGTATCATTTAAACAATGATGTTTTTAATGGTTTTATGTAAGAAAGGTGTAGTGGGATGAGGAGGAAGAGGAAGGAGGAACCAGGTAACTTGCCAAGGCAATCACAGAGCAGCACTAAAACCTGATAGCCATCTATCTGTTCATTTATATGCATGCTCTTCATAGAAGCAAGCTTTAGAAACTGAATCTCCTTACAACTTAATGACTTCCATGGAATTAAAATGAGTCAATAATATTAACACCAGAAGTGACATTGTTTGAAGGAATCCCTGTGGTGTCTGTTAACAGATTCCCTTTTATACAGGTATGTGGGTGATTTCCAGCTCTCATTCAAAACAGAGTAGAATAGTTGGTCAGTCGAGGTGGACTTGGCACCTATCAAGTGTTCAGACCTGTCTTTTAGGTTATTTTCATTCCTTGAGAGGAAAACTGAAGAATCAGTTGGGGCAAAGAGATCTGTGGGCTTTGGATAGACCTCAGTAAAAGCAAAGGCTGTCCACTCTGACCACTAAGCATGCACTCCTCCTCGTTCACACGCGGGTCACATTAGAAATGACAGTGTTACGTAGTAGTAGCAGCAGCTGCTTTGTTTTTCTTAGTCATGGGAGCAGTTAACACAGCGCACTAGTGGCTTAACATAACAACACTTAAGTCCTTATTTTTTGTTTTTGTTTTTAAGTTATTGAAATTATGAAACTATCATTCAAATGGAAGCATTGTAGTTCTTCGGAACCATTATGATCTCAAAAGGAAAGGAGAATGATACAGATACACTGGCTGAGGTGTTTTGAGGTGCATCGAAGTGTTCCAGCCTGTGGCTTACCTTAACATGTTCTTGAAGTACCATGGCGTGGATTAAAAGGTATGCTTTAGAAACCTTCCAGTGACCCCAAGGTCATGGGTAGAATGAACGCTCATGATTCTATATTTAATTATCACATATTTTAAGATATTTTAATATTTAGATTGCAAATGTGGATATAGGTTTAATGCAAGTATTTTTTGTTTTAAAAAACCACATATCACAAGCTTGAGTGATTTCTTAAAATTTTTTTTCTTTTTCTTCTTTTCCTTTTTGAGATACGGTTATAGGAGAACTGGGGTAGATATTTTCCCTAGATTTTAATAGTTTGGGGCTATAATTTCTTTGACCAAATAGTTCAGGGATTATTCATGTGCTAGTCTGTAATTATATTTCTGGTTTACATCATAGACTAGTTTCTCTGCAGTGCTGTCATTTTGTGGTAGCTTAAACAGGAAGTAATTGGATAAATTCTTCAGTTGAGATATTAATTTGACCAAACAAAATAATTTTTACTTGGACCATTAATAGTTTGCTTTTTTTCTTTTACAAAGAATTTTTACTGAGAGGAAAATGAGTGATTATTAGTTGTGTGATTATTGTTTTATACGTATGCAATTAATCCTTTATGTGTTTGTGGTATGTAGTCCCACTGTTACTTGTGGTTGCTAGTAGCGGTAATTCTAGGCTTCACATTACCCACCTAACCATCAGATCTTTTAAGGTTTTTATGTTCATAGCATTTTATTTGAGTGATATAGTCAAAACCACTTCTTAATTATTCAGAACCTTGGAAACTTCCTAAGTTTGTACCGTGTACTTGCTACCAAGTGTTTTCTTAAGGGTGGTGGAAGTGAATCAACCCAGGAAGAATGCTGAGTTTATTAATGTTACATTAGATTCAGAATTCTTTATCTTTTAGGTAATGAAGGAAAATATATTGGGAAGATAAAGATTAAATCATGGGTGTATAAATTTAATAGAAATACACTTGTATAGTCTGTAATTTTTATCACTTAGGCTACCTTATGTTAAGATCATTTTGTCATGTCAGCAGTTAAATTCTTAATGGAATTTAGTTATTAAACCTAAGACAAAACTGCTTTATACTAAATTGTAAACTATAATAATAGTGGTCTAGTTAAGTTCAAGGTGAAGTCAACTACCTATTAATCAAGTTGAACTAGGTATTTTATGTCGAATACAACAGAATTTTTCCTCCAAAAAGATCTTTTCTGATATGAGTTGGAGATGATATTTATACATAGTTTACAATGTATAGATATAGTTCTCTGTAATAGTTGCCACCTCAACTTAAAAAAATCCTTTTAGCATAGCACTTGGGCATCTGTTTTAATGCCACAGAGGATTCTTGATGTACAGCCAGAGGTGGGAGGGAACTCCTTTCCCTTTGAAAGAGTTGTAGCTTAGTGGTTAAGAGCTCAGATTCTGTGGCCAGCCAACCTGTGTTTCAGATCTGGCAATACTTTGTTTTGACAGGTTGTAAGGATGATGTGGAAAAAATATAAATTCATATATTAAAAATAGAATACCATAAGCATATAATTTATATATTGCATT
This sequence comes from Vicugna pacos, assembly GCF_048564905.1. Classification (NCBI taxonomy): domain Eukaryota; kingdom Metazoa; phylum Chordata; class Mammalia; order Artiodactyla; family Camelidae; genus Vicugna; species Vicugna pacos. The sequence goes on along the minus strand of NC_132988.1, from coordinate 103,028,986 downwards.
TTATGTATGTGTGTATGTATGTATATATACATATAAATAAGTGATACACATACTTAGTGCAGGATTGAGCATGCAAGAAGTCAGTGTTAGATTAACAGTGGTGATAATTATTAAATGCCAGATCAGGAACCTCTTTTTGGGGGGTATGATGCTATTACATTTTTTCTTATCCTGAGTCTCATACTTTCTTTTATGATCTTCCTAGAGTTGAATAAAAAGTCATTCTTTGCTGATGTTTTCAAATATTTGAGCTTTTCCTCATCAGTAAAAGAAGGTGGCCACTAGAGACTGGTAATGTACCTGTGGTCCTCTTATCCTGCTAGGTAGGTTTGTGTGTCCTCTAAAGCTGTGTTTTTCAAATTGCAGGTTTCAACCCATTCATTAGTGGATCAAGAAATTGATTTATTGTGTTATTATCAGCATTAAGACATGTATTATAATAGAAAATAAAATATCAGTGCAGTGAATGTAAAAAGGAGTACTTTTTTAAACTTCTGTTTCATTTTTTAAAAATACGAAATAAACAAAATATATACACAACTATATATATGTTGATTGGATTTAGTTCCACTAAAGTGTATGCCTGCCATGTCTCAGATGTCCCTCAGAAGTGGTATTAGTTCTATGTTGTTTTGCTTTGCTGAGAAGTGATCAGGATAGGTTCCAGTCTGTGGCTTCTAATGGTACATATCATACTCTCTGTGTTGCCTTCAAGGATACCCCTACCATCCTTTCCATTTGAAGTGAAGGTTATTACAGGAGAATTATCTGAGGAGTGGAGAAGAAAAGGAGAACATAATAGCTGCAGCTTTTGAGCAGCATTAACCAAGTCCGTTTTATCCAGCTGAGTAATCCAGTATACTGCCCCTTGGCATGCATTCTGGTGTTAATCAACTCAGTGGTTTTCAAACTGCCAGTGGCAGCCATTCTGGAGTCAGTTTAATAAGTTGCTGCCTCTCCTTTCCCCATCCCATTAAATGAAGCAGAAAAGAACAGAATAGGAAAATGTCATGAATGTGTCACACAATGAAGTTTTGTAAAACTTATGTTTCTAGGATATGTGCGCGTACTGGATTGCAAACCTAAGTTCTAGTAATGCTCAACTGGGAAACTGGGAGACTCAGTCTTATCAATCTATATTGCCAACTGCTCTCAGCCAGAGAAGACTTCAGATACCTAAAACAGGATTATTAGCTCAGTAGTTTTATCTCTGATGGAAGGGAACAGTTAATTAGCTATGAAACCTTGTTTTTTGTTGTGTTATTGGGGGGGGGTGCGTGCAACACGCGCACATGCTTGCCCTGATAAATACTTTAAAGGCTCATGGGTAAGAAATTTATAGTATTTCCTAGTTGCAGAGGAATTTCTTTGCATTGATTAAGGTGACCTGTGCAATGAAAACGTGCAAAAACGTGATGATACACACTAAAACCCACCTACTGCATTTTCCCGTTCCTTCTATCTTAGGACTTTTTCATTAATTGGTACTTCTTTAATTGAGAAGTTAAATATGAAGTTTAATGTTGCAAAAAAAACCCCCATAAATCAGATATGTTACAAGTATTTAAGGTGGTCAAATGTTAGAGCTTCTGTTTTTGTGAGGATTTTGATAATATTTAAAATATTATTTTTCTTGGATTCGTACCTCTGCGTATTATAGTGTCCTCATAACAGCAGACACTTGCTTTATAGATTTATTGAATATGATCACAGAGTTTCTGGTGGATTATTAAAAAATAAAACTTCAATGTAGGGCAGTGTCAGCATATGTGTGTTTTAAGATTGTGTTTGAAATACAGGTTCTTCCTCCCTAGAAAACAGGAGAATGAAGACTTCTGGTAAATTGTTTCATAGCAATGGAATTTGTACATTAGTTTTCTACACTTGGGAGTTGAAAAGTGGAAAAAATCTTTGCCAAAATAAGAGGTTAAAAGATAATAAGCACAATTCATCTTTCTCTCCAAGTTTTGGAAATTGAGTCAGACATACATAGTTCCTGCTCTGAATTGACTGTAAGATACTAAACTTAGAAATGATCTTTTAAAAGAAGGTATGCAAAGCAGCCCCCAACCCCGCACACCAGTGGGTTAACTACTTTCGGGATGGATGCTTGCTTGTCTTTGCATCAGTGAGTACAGACACAATGTTGCTAGTGATGCAGGCAGAGAACAGGAACCTGTGGATTCAGAGAATGGGAGAGTTGACTCTCTTTCGTCTGTTACTGTTTCCCCAAGCTCCTCTAGCCACTGTCTAGTCGTGGTCTTCTCCCAGACTGTCCAACTCTTCCTACCAGTATCGATAGCACTGCTTGGCTTTTCATCATTATTTGTCGTGTATACTCCCGGCTTCGTCACTCTGCCTCATGCTGCTATCCTGCTGAGTGCAGGGTTTCATGTTTTCACCTTACTGGCATTTGTTTCTTCACAACTGTGTCCCATTTACTTTGGTCATCAGCACGAAAGCAACCTGTCATCTTTTTCTTGCAGAGATTTTTTTCCTCCTAAAATGTAGTTTAAAAGGAAACTACATTCTAGTTTAGTTGGCCCAGAACCAAGATCAGTGGCCAAAGGCAGAACCCCAATCACACATCTAGGTTTTGAAGTAAGCACATTTTCATAAATTACTATGTTAATTATTAGATATGGCTCCAGTATGCATTTGGTTACTAAAAACTCAAAAACACCCTCTAAGAATGAAGATTAACTGCTTTGAAAGTATTTTAAAAGATATTTTAGATTCTGATGATAATAAAAGGTTTAAAAAATCTTTTGAGTAAATGGTAGTATTAGAATTAGCCCCTTTCTCTGACTAATTTGTATTTCATTACTTTGAGAAACAATAGTATTTTGCATGTCTTTGGGATCTGGGGTATCTAATAAAAGAGTACTTTGGAACCCATCTCAAGCATGAACCTAATTGAAAAGTGGAATATGCTGTGTCAGTAATTGTTGTGAAAATCAGAAAATCTCTTTTGAAAAATACAGTGAGGTTGGCTGATCTTGTTCTGTTGAACTGTTAGGGGGTTATGGGGAAAATGTGTAGATGAGCAGGAAGATGTGGATGCCTTCTTTCCTGGGAATGCTGAACTTGCTGCATCCGTGAGGAGTGCAGCTTCGGTTATGGAGCCCAGGTGGCCCTGAGCTAGGGTCCTACAGTCCAGCTGCTCACGAGTGAGCTCTGCGAGGCGCCCACAGCTGCGGAGGAGGGCACTGCAAATGGAGTGATGGCAGCTTTAGCCGACCCCGACACGTCTGCCGGTGCTGCTCTACCAGCTAGTAAGGCAACTTGTCATCTTTAAAAACGATGACTGAAAATGTGCTACTTTAGCAGATGGTGTTCAGAAAGGACAAGTGCCTCCTTTTCCCCTGCCCCATAGTTATTTGTTGTAAGGAATCCTGTGGATTTCCTGGGGAGGGGGATAGGACAGAAAACGTTTTCAAAGCGTTTATTTTGATTGAGTGCTTTTGTGTTTTATCACAGTAATGGGTAGATGATGGTGATTCAAAATGTAGGTAGAAGGGATTAGGTAATACTCGATGGTAGAGTGACTGCTTAGCATGCATGAAGTCCTGGGTTCAATACCTAGTACCTCCACTAAAAATAAATAATAAATAAATAAATACATACGTATGTACATACATGCATGCATCCTTTAAAAATGTATGTAGAAGTGCTGGTGGTAGCAGCTAGGCAGCTAGATTAATTAAGTGCATGAAATTTAATTTTATTAAAATTCTTTTATTCAGATTCCTGTGAAAAAACTTCTGTGAGTGAGAAATTCTAGCCTAGGGACTGGGCAGAGGCAGGTAACATAAATACATAAAACAAGTGTGACTTGGAGCAGATAAAATCCACTGAAAGCATTCACTTTTGAAATAAAAGCTGTAGTTTCCTCTGCAGGGAGCCAATTTCCAGTCTTCCCTCCCCACCCCCCATCCCCACATTATTTACATTTTATTTTGTCGACTTCTGTATCCTCAGCCCCAGGACAGTGACTAGTCATAGCAGGTATTTAGCAAATATTTGTTGAATGAATTAACTTTTTGATAGTATTAGATTCTTAACACATACATCTGTCCTCTCCTGGCAGAACAGGCCTTTCTCTTATTTAATATCAATGTTTTAATTTAGAAATGGAGAGAATGAGTGGGTACATAAGGAAGTACTCTTATTTTGAGATGATCTTAATATGTACAATTTTGTCATTGGTTAGCTCTTTAGTGAGTTGGGGTTTGTAAATCTAAAGGCCAAGAAAATCTGTATATGTAATAATAGCTAGCATTTTAGCAGGTACAGCTTTTACAAAATGCCCCTCTCCACGTATTTTAGTGGATTACTTCAGTCTTCAGCCAGCTCTCCAGGTTTTTACACTTAACTTTCCTATTTTACAAATGTGGAAACTGAAGCTCTAGAATAACTATGAGAGGGCTGGAGGTTTTTTTTTTTGTTTTTTGTTTTTTTTTGATTAGAGCAATTCAGTAGATTTTTTCACAATGGGAGATATCCAAGTATGAGTTTTTTTATAGGGAAAGAAGCTATGCTCCTATCTCACAGAAGAAAAGCTCTGTATTTGAAGTAAAACATTTCCATACTTGGAATTGACCAGATTTGGTTTGTTAGGAGGCGGACAGTTGCCCTTTTATGGCCACTAGACACTCCATTGCTCTCTTTTATGTCTCCTCAACTTAGTGACTGTAACACTTCTTCCAGCAGTCTTTTCTCCTTTTTTACTGACCTCTTGCACTCTGACGTTCTCTTCTTTTTTTTTTTCTAACACTCACCTCTCCTTCTCCCTCATTTACATGCAACCTGAGCAAATGAGAACATTAACTCTAAATTCCTACTATTTAGAATAATATGTGAACAGTGCTTTTGAGTCTGAGAACCTGGCAACCCACGTGAGAAATGAGGATGCTATGAAAATAGCATAGAATGTAGGTCCTAGGAAGTTGTCCAAGAGTGAAGAGGGCTGACCCAGGACAAAGTAGTATTCCTCTTTCAGAATAAACAGTTTGTTGAGTATAATGCCTGACTAGCAGGCTTAATTTCTTGAGGAATACTAGGACCCAATCAAGGCATCGGTGGATAACCAGAAAAAAAAAATCAAAAGTTAGAATGACTCTCCTTTGACTTTAATTTTCATTCCAAAGTTCAAATTTATACTTAGAATGAAGGATTTAATTTCAGTCTTAAACTATCCTTCATACCTAGGAGACACTATCATTTAAAGAGCCCAGGGAGTTAATTTGTTAACAGCATCATTAATATTTGCTTATACACAATAGGTCTTATATTAGCTTTTGATTCTTGTTATTATAAAAAATTGCCTGGGTGAAATTGCTAAAGACTTGCTCCTGGTGTATGCAAGTTTTCCTAACAATTAGTTTTAGACTCAACGAAACTACATAAAAGAACATAAACTTCTAAGGACCTCTTTTCAGCTGTATTGTTTGTAGCCCCATTTAGATCTTGATACCACTTCTTAATAGAATCTGTCAACACTGTGGGTTATCACTTTTTTGAAGTGTCAGCATGCCTCATTAAAGTACATTGCTATTGTGGACCAACAGCAGTTATCTATAGCATGGTATCTTTGCAGGGCATTCTTCATGGGAAAAGTAGATAGTTTCATTAAGGTGAGAAAATTAATCATCATTTTAGCTCTTTGGACTTGGTAAAATTAATTCCTTTTTTCTCCTCATAAAATTTGTGACGTTAGTACCAGCTCATTTGGTGGACAGTTTGTAATTTTTTCCTCTATTGTAGAAAATAACTTATTAGACATTTCAGATCAGTTTGTTCATAATCATTGGTTAATTCAAAATTGTTGGTCTAAATAATTAAGAACTATGATTTCATGACAGTTTTTTGCTTTAGTGTCTTTTTTTGACAGATGACTTGCCGTTATTATAGTTCGTTTGTTTGGTGAGCATATACTGTATACAGGCTTGTATTTGAAAACGTGATGTTAATATTATGTGCAGTTGAGTCAACCTTAATGTGAATTATACAAGCATATAGCTTTGGATGTATTTCTCTAACATACGCTTCTGATATTAAAAGAAAATTTGTCCAGCATGAAAGTTATGGCCCCACCCCCAAAAAATCCCTGGTGCCTCTCCAGTTTATTGTGGGAACAGGTTGGCATTTTCTTCATTACTGGGATACTTCTAATTCTTTAAAGGCTCTGGATTTGACTAATCGCTATAGAGTTGTTAAAACAATCAGATTTTCCTGGTTTACTTAACTTTATGGCATTGTTTCATATTCCCTAGTTGGATTAGTACAGCATTTCATCTTTGAGAGTCAATAGTTCTGGTTTGCTGAGAAATAGTTTACAGGTTAAGAAGTTGTTTTTCTAAAACATTTAAATAAATTTTCACGTGACAGGTGGTTTGTTTAATGAAAAAATCAAACAGGCATTAATTTATCAGTGAAGTAGAGGGGGAAATGTCAATATTTTGTGAAGGCAAAGAAGATACATGGTTCAAACACTAGAGCGTGGCTTCCTTATATATTTATATATAATCTTCAACCTTAGTAATGATCAGTGTGTAATCAGAAGTAGGGGAAAGCCCTACCTTATGACTTTTTGAGCTCTAGTTTTCCCTTCTAAATGTGAAATAATGCCTGTCTCAGGATTGTTAATGAGAGTTAAATGAGAACATATATAAGCAGATGTATTCTGTTTGTTGCTATGTGCTTGTCTGTGGAATCAGGGAGTGGAGATATAGATAATTTGGGAATGCTCTTGACAGCATTCGCCAATGAATTGCTTGTGATGGAAGGCAAAAATGAGGGGGGAAGTTCAGTAATACTAGTACAGCAGAGAAGAGAGACCACATGTCTTTAGGGAATGTGCATGTGTGGAAGTTGGTGAGAGAATGTTAAAAATTAAGTTGCTACGTTGAAGCAGCTCACCTTCAAAGGAAAACTGTTCCCCTCCTATTTTCTAGTTTGACAGTCTGATGTAGGGCAGTTGACTAGCCAATTAACTAGTAAATTAACTAACACCACAACAGCTTTGCAGTTTGCGTAGTTTAAAGTCAGCACAGCGAAATACCAAGTAAATATACAGCATGAGTGGCCCAAGCTGTGACTGTTAAGGCTGTACCTGTTTGAGTCTTGCCTTGTTTTCCTCTCTGCCGCTGTCAGACTCCCAAGGCTTTTGCCGCCTGTTCTAGTGCTTTACTCCAGGTTACCGATGATCTATACTTTTAGTCACTTCTCAGTGATTCTCAATTCAGAATCTTTCTTTTGCCTGTGCCGAGCCAAGTCTCCTCAGAAGATTGTGGAATTATTAGGCTGCCTGTAGTACCACCCACCCCATGCAAAGCAGTTTGCCCATCAAATTTCCTACCGTCAACTTCTGTGCCCTGTGCTGTGTATTCCCCTTGCAGAGCCCCGCGGCCCCTTGTGAGGCTTGCATGAGCAGATACCAGCTGCTGGGCCTGCTCCTTTGGTCCTAGCAGTGTATGAAAGTAGCATGACAGGTTAATGGCTCAGATACACTTTGGCAGAAAGCCATTCATAAGCTTTGCATTGTGGTTAAGACCACTTCTTCACAGTGGTTTTTGGCTTTACCACAAATATAGGTTTGATTATTGTAATATGACATATGATAACAGAAAGTTAAGTTACAGTTCAAAAGAAATGTATTGTTTTGGATATAAACACTCAGGCAGAAAGGCATTTCCTTATTCATGCAATGGTGTTATAAAAAACGTTCTGGAAATCTTTTCTTCCCCGTTCTGAACATAAGAATTTTGATCATTTTGTTATTTTTGTTTATTAAGTATTCTCCCTTCACTGCCCTATTTTGCATGTTTTAAAATGATAATTGACATCTTTTGTTTTTTTCCCTTAGGATCAGGCTTCTTTGAAACAGTTTACCTCCTTATAAACCTAAATCATACCCTTTGCTTTATGAATTAGACCTTATTTGGGCTATACATCCATAAATGTTCTGGTCTGCATTATTTAAAAGGAAAATGAAAGGCAGCCAGACTGATGAATTTAAATACTTTAGAATTCCAAACTATGTGTTAGAGGTTGGCTGTTTAAGAAACTGGCCAAAAATAGTTTGATGGAGGTTGGGGCTGGTATTGTGTTTTCATAGTTTTTACCAACAGAAAACTGAAGAAGTCTGTGTATTCTTGGTCCTTTTCAACTCAAAAAAAAAATGTACTTCGCAGAATTAGAATTGATAGTATAAACACTAGTCATGAGCAATGTAACATACTGTTTTTGTGCAGGGCATATGCAAGAATAATTGTCAGATTTTTGACATTTATGTGCACATGTGTGCCTGTTTATGTACATGTATGCAGTAGTAGAGGTATGGCTCCCACAGCAGGTGTCTTTAGGTTTCCTGATTTTTGTGTTTTTATAGCTCTAGAAAACAATTTTTTCACTTTCTAGTAATCAAAGAAAAATTTATCCTTTACCTTTATAAAAATTAGTCAGTAGCTGAAATATTGGGAGGGTAATGAAAAAAGTTATTCTCAGATTTTTTGTTGACCCCTCACTGAAGCAAAGCAAGTGTATACTACATCATAGAAGGTTTTAGGATCAGGTAGTGTACTTTACAGCATGTCATAAAAATTCATGCCCTGGGTACCCTCTTCACGTGTTAGTATCCAGAATTGAACTGTAATTAAATTCTGACACAGAGTATTTGGAAAATCATGGACATTATACTCTTGTTACATTTTGAACCAAATTTACCATTGTGTGAACTTGGGCAGGGTAGTTTCTCAGCCGATTTCCTCATCTGTGTAATGAGGATAATAGCACCTACCTTAATAAGACTGATACATGTTTGAAGTGAAATGTGCATGCATAGCATGTAGCCTCATGTTGCTGTTGTGGTGTGTTCTGTATGGATAGGGACCATGTTTCTTATTTGCTGCTGTATGTTCCAAGTGTCTGCTGCAGTGCCTGCATACAATAGACACTGAAATGTGTGTTAAATGATTAAAGACCAAACAAAGGAATGAGAACGTGGGGAAAAAATTATGCTGTTCTCTCTCCTTCCTCTTCATCTTGGTTTTAGTTGAGATAGGCAAAGGAAGCCAGTTCAAAAATTAACAGTAGGAACATTCTAATCCTAGTACACAGTCAGCATTTTCCCATGACACTGCATAATTAGTAATTTTTAAAAAATGCATATTCTTGTGATAGATGATTTGCCAAACAGAGGACCACAGTTGATCCTAATTTTTTGCTTACTAAGTAGGGGAGAAGATTGTTGGAAATTTTGATCTGCTATTTGGATGGAGAGAAGACCAGTTTTCTCAGGACTTATATCCTTATATAGCTTTTCTTGGTATGAAATACATACATTCTGAAACGGTGCAGCCAACGACTAGAAATCATTGCTTTCTAAGATTTTGATGTTAAAATAAAATTTGAAGATAATAGGAGTAAAATCTAGGGAAGAGCTTTTTTCCCAAAACTGATCATTCATTCAAAAATTTTAAATATTTATATATCTAGAAATATATACAGAAAAGCAAAGCACACAAATCATAAATGTGCAATAAATTAAATTTTCATAAAGTGAATATACATGTGTGACCATCACACAGACGAAGAATATTACTAGCTCTTCAGGAGCCCTTCTTACAGCCCCTCCTGTCGGCACCCTCCTCCCAGCGGTAGCCTGTATCTTGGTAAATACTGTAGATTCATTTTGCTTTTTAAAATTTTTTTAATTTTATATAAATAGAATCTTTTTTTTTGTACCTTTTTGAATCTGGCTTCTGCTAGTAACCAACACTACTGAATTTGTAATGATTGTTCATTTTCGTTGCTGAATAAGACTCTGTTGTCTAATTCTGTGATTTATCTAATGCTTTGGCAGTGGTCATTTGGGTTTCTGATTTGGGGTTATTATGTCTGATGATGCTGTGGAGATTCTTATTCATGTCTTTTGGTACACATTTGTTCACATTTGTAGGGGTATAGGATTTTTACGCCTTTTGAACATCAGCAGTAATAATCTCAAGTCAACAAACATATACTTTAAACTATTGCCAAAGGTCTAGCAGTTTTACTGTTTTCTCAGGTGTACTTTTATTAATGAAAAGTCCTGAGCCTTCAGGTACCACCTAATTGCATGGTGTCGATTCTGAGACTGTTCCATTCTACAGGCTGAACCAGGATTAATTTAGGGAGAGGCCCACTGAGCCTAACTTTTACTGGGAAATATTTCTTTACTCATATTTTCTTCCTATGACGGAAGCATACATATAATGCCTGGCCTCTCTCCACCAATTTTAATCCTTTGATTCCTCATCAGTTGCTTGGAAATTTTTATTTGTAGGGTGTTAGGACTCTATATTGAGTCCAGCTTTAAAATTGCAAGGTCTTCTGGCTTAGTAGGTTTTTTTTAAAACTGAAAATTACCTATTTTTCCATAGTTTGTTAATTCTGTGGAAGCAGTTCTCTGAGAGGCCTTGTGAAATGTTAACTTATTTATCTTCCTCGTATCTTTCCTCACTAAAAGTGTCCTCTCTGCTATAGCCAAGCTTCCCTACCAGAAATCATTGATGGTCACTTTTGGGGATCTGACCTATCTTAGTGCCAAACACCTGTCCTGAAGAGTGGTTAGCAGGTAACTGGACACCTTCCCAGAGAAATGTACTATATGCAAAATGTTGCATATATTTTCAAGAAGAGAACCCAAGGAGAACAGGTGATGGAATCCTGTTATAGATGGTTATACCTTATGGCTTTCTAAATTCCATTTTAGATAAGGGGAAAAAATGTCTTTTCTACTTTTGTTACTCTTCCTTTCCCATTCCCATTCCCTTTTTCTTCCCCTTTCTCACCTCTCCTCTCCTTTCCTTTTTTTAAAAAAGCTTTACTAGGGTTGGAAGGAACATTTCAAAAGATTTTTTGGGGGTGTATACCCAGAGGTGGAATTGATGGATCCTGTAGTAAATGTACATTTAATATTGCCATACTAATTTCTACAGTGGCTACACCATTCTATTTTACTTTCACTAGCAAGGTACAAGAGTTCTGATTTCCCCACATCCTCACCAACACTTGTTATTTTCAGTAATAGTCATCCTGATGGGTACGGAGTGGTATCATTATGGCTTTGATTTGCATTTCCCTTATAATTAGTAATGTTGAGTTTCTTTTATGTGCTGATGAGCCATTCATATATTTCTTTAAGATATATATATCTTCTGTCTGTTCACATCCTTTGCCTGTTTTTAAATCAGGTTTTCAAGGTTTTTTGTTCTTGAATTATAATAGTTCTTTTTTTTTAATTGAAGTATAGTCGATTTACAATGTTGTGTTAGTTTCTGGCATACAGCATAGTGATTCAGATATATATATATATATATATATATATATATATTTCTTTTCATATTATTCTTCATTATAGGTTATTACAAGGTATTGAATATAGTTCCCTGTGCTATACAGTAGTACCTTGTTGTTTATCTGTTTTATATATAGTATGTATTATCTGTAAATCCTGAACTCCCAATTTATTCCTCTCCCCTTCCCCCCATAACCATAAGTTTATTTTTTATGTCTGTGTAGGAGTTCTTTACATATTCTGGATCTTATTAATCTCTTATGATATGTGTGATTAATTATACTTATTTTTACAGGCCTATAAATATGTATTTGTTTTAAGGGGTTTATTTCAGTTTTACCATATTGCTGTAAATATCACTCAGTAACCCAGCCCTGAAGGAGTAAAGGTGTTTCATCAAGTGTTTACTCAGTGCCTAGAACTCTTTTAGGTGCTGTACACTTAGGAACCTTTTAAATTTTTGGAAGAATCCTATGTGGACATACTTTTATCTGTGTTTTCAGTTGAGAAAACTGAAATACAGAGAGTTTAATTAACTTCCACTAATTTGCATTTAAGGTGGAATTTGAATTTAAGCAACCCAGTCCCTGAGTCCATGCCCTTCCCACAATACATGGCTGCCTCTTTCATGACTTGTTTTTGTGACAGGCTTTTTGTGTGCTCTCATCAGATGACACTTTTCACCTCTTAAATACTGCCTTAAGGGAGTGTATGAGATCAAGTGAGGTGTCTGAAGGAGTTCTTAGCAAAAGTTGAATTCTTAGCAAAAACTAAATAGACGGTTTTAAGATTGGAACTTCTTTAAAGTTCTTTAGATTGTATTGTATTTTCGTTTGTGGAAGTACATGTTTTCCATAAGGGTGTAAATTTCTTTATTTGAGTCTGGCATATTTTTTTCTAAAATGTTTCAGCTAGTAAAATTGTACTGAGACAATTTTGGGGTGTAAATTCTTAACTTACATGCCTTTCTCTGTTTTTATTTTAAGCCACCTGTATTCTAGACTTGTTGTGAGTGGCCTTAATTGATACTTAGATATTGCAATTTTATTTTGCTGTTTACCTAAGCCAAACTTAGTAATTAATGAAACAAGTCAAATTATACAATGCATTCTAGAGCAAAATAGAATTTTTGCTGCTGCCCGTTAGCACTAATAATTGTGTGTAGGGGGGGGTATGTATGTGTGTGTTGTTTTATCTATGCACTTGGGTAGGGAGTATGAAAATGTACATCTCATTTCCTCATCCAACAGGATAGTTTTTTTTGGGGTGGGAGAGAGTGATGTATATGGGCATGACTGGGAGGTGCTCTGTGTTACCAGCACTCTTCCTTATTGTACACATGTATTTAAAATTTTTTGTTAATACGAAGGATGCTCTATTGAATATCTTTCTATATGAATTTTTGCATAGTCACAAATTGTCCACCCATGTAATAAATTTCCAGAATAGAAATGGCTAGGAATTCAAAGAAATGAGCATTTTAATTATAATTATAATATTACCAAATGTCTTCAAAAAAGATTGCACAAATTGAAACTCCCAACAGTGCATGAAAGTTCCTGTTTCTCCACTTGTACACCAGCACTGGGTATTATCAAACTTCAAATCTACAGCAAGCGATTCTTAAAAGACTGACATGAGAACATAAGAGATATGCCAGGAAGCTGTCCCTAGAGTCTCTTACGTGTCACCTCCAATGAATGTTTTTTAATAGGTTTGTCACCACCAGGTTCTATGGCAAGCAGGGTCAGGCCAGTAGCTTGATCAGGAGGTTAGTGCTTCTCTGATTGTGGCCTTTTTAATTTTGATCTAATTTCAATTTACAGAAAAATTGCAAGAATATTACAAAGAAGTTCAGCCAAATACTTCAGTCATTAACATTTACCACATTTGCATTATCCCTCTGTGTATCTGCACGCACATGCATACACACACACGCACTCTTTCCCTGAATACTTTGAAGGTAAGTGGGCATCATGCCTTTTTATCCCTAAATACTACAATGAATGTTTCAAAAAAAAAAAGACATTCTCTTATGTGACCCCTGTACAGTTATCCAAACCAGGAAATTAAAATTAATATAATCCTATTCTCTATTCTGCCATTTTATGTGGATTTTGTCAGTTGTCCAAATAATGTCCTTTTATAGGAGAAGTAAATCTGGATAGTCTTGTATTCAGTGTTCATATGCATTTAGTCTCTTCTAATCTGGGCCAGTTCCTCAGTTTTTTTGTCTTTCATAACCTTGATGCTTTTAAAAGTGTAGTCCATTTATTTTGTTCACCATTCCACAATTTAGGTTGGTTATGTTTCCTCACGTTTAGATTTAGGGTATTTGTTATTTGTCAGTGGTATCAGAGAAGTGATGTTGTGCTCTTACGCGCCATGTTAGGAAGCATTTGATATCAGTCTGTCCCATTCAGTCTCTTGAAATTGGAGTAGTTTGCCCAGTGTCTCATTGCTCCCTCTTGTTGACACCATAGATTTTAAGACACGTACTTTTTATATAAGATCTTCATATGCAGTGTTAATGGATGCCAGATGCTGTGCTATCTGGGTGGTGGGGCTCATGGCAGTTGCAGATTAACTGGAGGCAGACACCTGTAACCTAACCTGGTAATAACATTGGAGGTGCCTAAAAAGCCAGATGCTGAGAATAGCTGGAGACTGAGGTCTCAGTCACCCCTCCTTTGCATCTTTCTCATCTTCCTGCTTCTTACAAACTGCTGATAGACTGTTACAAAGTTAAGTTTGTTGTTGTTGTCTTAATTGAAAAGGGAAAGGTAGACTAAAGGGACTTCAAAAATTAAGGAAACAGTGCTTTTCAAATGTTCTACCCAGTATGTTAGTAAGAAGGGGAGCATGTTTCTCCGTTGATGGGGCCAGCTGCAAGAATGGCGTGTCTTTGACGTCTGTCCCATAGGATTTCTGATAGAACACATTTATTTGTTTAATAAATGTGATCCTTAAGGAGATTGCATCATGCCTTGATTGTCTTTGTTACAGTAGCCAAGATCACTAGTTACACCTTGATAAGTTTTGAGCATTATTGCTATTTATTAAATGTGGTTCTTAAGGTACCAGTAGGTTCAGAACTAGCAATTGAAGTGTGATGAAAGATGACATGTCTTGCTCAGCGTTTTGTGAATTAATACATAGGCTGTTTCCTGCCATAGATATAGAATGAATATGCTTTGAGAAGTAAAGTTACATTTACTTGAAATATATTTTTAATTGGCCAGATATTTATCTCTTCAGTCATGTTCAATAAGTATACTTGTTTCTAAAATTTTTGTGTTTATAAATTATATAGATGAACATCTTTGAACATAATGGTGTCGTCCATTTATCCTAACAGCCTGTAAGTTCCATTAAGGGCATGGATTTTGTGTCTCTTGTTCACTGTTGTATACCAAGTACCTGTACTTGGTCTGTACTAGGTGAATGAATGAATCTGGAGACAAGGACACACAACATGATGTGTAACTTTCTAATTAATCTCTTCTATTTTTTTGAGTAAATTACTAAACAGCTTCCTAGTACCATTTGCTTTATGTTTCACATTACATGTTATCATAGAATATAGTGACAACATGTATCACCTATATTTCCTTCTACTGGTGGAATGACCAGGTATGGATTCTTGAGGGTATAAATCAAGTTTCCTTATTTTTCCCTGATCAAAATGCTTTTTTGTTTCACTATCGTAAATCATGGTTCAAAAATTCCAGTACTTTTTTGAACGATATAAAATTTATATACTATTTACAGCAGATTCGATGTAAAATTTGATTTAATTATGAGTGGTTTATTCATG
Organism: Vicugna pacos; assembly: GCF_048564905.1. Taxonomy (NCBI): domain Eukaryota; kingdom Metazoa; phylum Chordata; class Mammalia; order Artiodactyla; family Camelidae; genus Vicugna; species Vicugna pacos. Next base: position 103,013,828 of record NC_132988.1, on the reverse strand, counting down.
CTTTCTTTTCTACTTTTTCCCTGCAAATAGTGCACCAGTGTATCATGTTAATTTATTTTAGTTTCATTTCTGCATTAAGTAGAAAATTGGTGAAATACAGAAAAATAGAGGAAATTACTTTTAGTTCTACACCCAAGGGCAGAATAGCTTCCCATATGACTTGAGCTTGCTTTTCTAGCCGGCTCCATGCTTTTAAAATCCAAGTTTTAATATTGTTACTAGATGATATTCTAGCAGTATAATTATTAAATTATTTATATTTAAAAATTTTTTTCTTGTCTTTCTGCACCCCACCTTTTGATTTTTGACCTGGTTTTCTTGTGTGAAGACTCTGTTAACTAGAAAAGGTGTTAAGATGGTGAAGTTCTGATAACCTTTATCGTGTTTGTCCTTAATATATTTGTGGTCATACATACTTCCTTAACAGATGTGGTTAATATAGAAGGAAATGTATCCGTTGTGGGAGAAAACAATATTGCATCTCCACCATGAGCAAAAAAGAAGTTAAGTAAAGTGTATGCAGGTTTTTAAAAAAAAATTTATTGAAATATAATTGGATTTACAATGTATTAGTTTCAAGTGTACAGTAAAGTGATTCAGTATTTTTGTGTGTGAGAGAGAGTATATTCTTCTTCAGATTCTTTTCCATTATAGGTTAATTTTTAGAACTTATTTGAAAATCCTAATGGATTGGCAGATATGTGGGAACCTCAGTACTATTTATAGGTAGGAACTACTATGTTTAATGATTGATGGCAACTTTTTAAAAATCCTCACACTGCCAGGTATATGAAAATAGAATTGCTGAATGAATAATGAACATTTTCCCTAGCTATTTCTATTTTGAATAAAAGATCATTGTTATCTTAGAACAGGAAAGCTAGCGAACTAAAGTAAAATGAATTTGCTAGCTTAAAATTATACTTAAGACATATACTTTGGATAATGTAAGTTTTCTTGAGCTACAGTGTTGTATGAGCATTCCTGAGTAAGGTGGCTCATAGGCTTTGTGTTTTTTGTTCAGCAATCCCAACCTGAGGGAAAACTGTGCAGAATATAACAAGAAGAGAAGGACATGGGTATAATCAACTTTATATAAACTAACTTTTGCTTGTTATTTTTTAAGAAAGGCCAGAATCATAGTTTTTTTTCCTTTAAACATATAACAGGATTGGTTATTACATTTAATCAAAACTATGCTTTGGAGGGGAGGGTATATAGCTCAAGTGGTAGAGCTCATGCTTGGCATACACAAGGTCCCGGGTTCAATCCCAGTACCTCTTCTGAAGATAAATAAAATAAGTAAACCTAACTACCCCTCGCCTCCCCCCCCCAAATTGTTTTTTAAACTGCTGTACACAGTGTGCATAAAATTTGAGAAACCTGTTGACTCAAATGAGATTGACAACCTGCAATATCAAAACGGTAGATTGGATAACAGCGACTGTTACAATAAGGAATTAACTCAGTATTTCATAAAATCAGAAGTATCCCTAGGGTACTTAAGGATCTATTTATTTATTTTTTTGCATTGTTAAGTATACCATGCACCTATTATGAAACGTGTCTTACAGAAGAGTGGTCTAAACTTCGTTCATCCAGTTTTGTTTCTGATTTAGTTATTAACACATATGTCAGTAGACATCTTGTTTTAAAAACAGATTACAGGTAAAGATAAAAAATTTGTATCAGCCTATCTCACCATCCCTTACTGCAAAAGGGAGAGACAACTTAATCTTTGAATTATAATCAGCCTCTGAGTAATTGATAGCTGACTGTTGTTACTTCTGCTTTTGAAAAGTGGTTATTTTGATTGCATAATAAATACTACATCATGAATTTTCTTCAGTCACTTACGTTTAAAGATAGACCTTCTTTCTGTAGTAGATAATTCTTGAAGTTTTGTGTGTTGTGCATCAGATTAGTAGAGGAAAAGTGAATCTTGATAAGTGTAGGATACATATAGTATCTTGGTATAACTTGACAGTTTTAAATATGTAGACCTATATGAATTAATAATTAGAATTTAGTTAATGATGAACAAAATGCTTTCATAAATTTTCTCAAAAAAAATTTGTTATTCTTCCCCCATTCTAATAGATACAGTAACCATTATTTTTAATGAGATAAACAGGAATGTGATGCGTGTGCATTAAAGAGAGGATGGAGATTGCACACAACAATTATTGGAGATGCTTTATTATATACTGAAGAAGCAGTTTAATCTCAACATTTATAAAATTTCTAGCCTTAGGTTGGCGCCTAGATAGAACAATGTATCATTTTGAAATGCTGTTCAAGCCTAGCAGGCAAATGGCTGTGTTCCATTCCTCCTGTTTTCTATGGGGGTAGGAGTGATTTTGCACAAGCAGGCTATATGGTTGTTGAAGTCACCTAATGGATATTTCCAGAAAAGGATATGGACAGATATTTTAATCAACATTGTTGTTAATCTAATTTTGAAAGTATTTCAGAGCACCAAAAAACAAAATTTGGACTTGAATTTTGAGTGCAGTGGATCTCCTAGTCATGTGATAAACCTATGTTAAATTCTGTGTTGGATCCCAAAGGGTGCTTGATGGTTGGAGTTATTAGCTAGTGCAGAGGGCAGTGGCGTTATGATGCTCATTGAAAAGTTTTATCTCATTTGTTAACTGTTTCTCTCTCTAAAATTTTCACCACTTTAACCCTTTAAGTAGATTCTGGCTAGACCCCAATTTGCTTCTCTTTAAAAAGAATAACTCTGCTCTTAAATTTATACATGAAGAAGTAATTTAAAGATTGTCTTAAACTTCTTGGTTTTTGTAAAGTATTCTATATCCACTCTACTTAGGAACAACTTTATTTAGAGTATATATTTTGTTATTACTGGGTATAGGTATTTATTAGAGGATTTCTTTTTACACTAGTCTTCAGTAGGTTGGCATATAAATCAATGAGGAGATTTCATGGTGCCTAAAAAGCTTACTGTGGAGTGTCATACAGCCTATTAAATTTTCTTTTTCTTATTTTTTCCAGAAAATTTGGTGAGCGGCCTCCACCTAAACGACTTACTAGGTAAGCATTATATTAGTCTTTCACTTAAACATTTCATTAAAGTGTTAGATCCTGTTATTTTGGAAACTGTATTAGATGTTCTTGAAAAGAATTATGCAAATAATGGTATCTGGATCATAGAAGCTTATTCCCATTCTCCCTCCCCCACGTCTCCCCTCTTCCTTCCCACAAAAACCGGGCAAGAGGATACAGTTCAAAGGGGAAAATGAAACCTTTCAAGAATTAATATTGAGTATTATAGTAAATATAACAAGGGCTAGAATGTAAAGATAGCTTCTTCTGTCTTAACTTCATTTAGCTAATCACAATTTGTTGATTACAGATGGGACTTGAAAGATACTTAAATGCTTTTAGAAAAGAATTTTTAAAGAAAGGTTTTATCCATTTTTAATGAGACTAAATGTTTTACTGTGCTCTAATTATATACTTTTACAGTATACATTTTAATTACAAATATTAAATTTAAAACTATTAGTCTTAAACATGATTTGTTAAATTTCTAGCAGTCAGTGATTGTAAAATAAAAAGTAAGACATTCAGTTCTACAGTTACAGTCCTAGACTTAATGCTATCCTGCATTGTTAGACTCTTTCAAGAAAATTGTATGCATATATAAACATGCCTTTTCCTTTTTGAAGTCTGGTATCGTACTCTGCCATTGTTCTGTGAACTGTAGATCTCATGCCTTGTTTTTAATGTTTCCATAGTTTTCCATTGTCTTCACACTGCTCTTTATTTGATACTTCACATTGATGGCCACTTGGGTTATTTCCACATTATTGCGATTATTAGAAAAGCCGTTTCCCTCAAAGAATGATGAGGGGCATGCCAGGACACACAAATCATGGGCACTTTGGTCATCAAAATAAATAACAATAGTAAAGTCACAGATACAGAAAACAAACTTACGGTTACCAAAGGGGAAAGGTAGGAGTGGGAGGTATAAATTAGGAGCTTGGGATTAGCAAATGCAAACTACTGTATATAAAATATATGAACAACAAGGTCCTATTGTATAGCACAGAGAACTATATTCAATATTTTGTAATAAACTATAATGAAAAGAATCTGAAAAAATATACATATACACACACAGATATGATATAACTGAATCACTTTGCTGTGCATCAGAAACTAATACAACATTTTGTAAATCAGCTATACTTCAGTTAAAAAAATAATGATAGTAATGGATTAAAACTCAAAATAAAATGACAGTTTGGAAGTCTGCACTAAGTTAAATAAATGACTCAATAAACGGAGGAGAAGAGATAGCTTTTCTTTACAGAAGAATTCCACCTAATAAATGTAGAAGGAATGATGGAACTAGGAAACCACACTTTAGCAGCCACTACAGTGATAATTGTTTGAGACAAAAATCATTGGTGAATGTTTAAACTACTGGTTTAAAGTCTGATGAGAAACAAAGTATTTTTATAGTGTCTAAGCATATTCTCACGAAGTAAGCGTTAATTATAAAGTGAAAAATAGTAACATGGCAGTGAAGAAACCTGGCAGATACCATCTCAATTAAGTGATCTGAATTAACATCATTAACAAAGGAAAGATAAATGTCACATGCATCCTGAGGACATATCACTTTTGGGGTGGTTCTTGCCCGAAATGCATAAACTAAATCTAAGCATAAGGAGACATCAGACAGACACAAATGGAAGGGCATTCTGTAAAATAAACAGCAAAGACTGCGGAATACCGCAGTAAAGGAGACCAAAAAGCTAAGTTAAACATGACAAATTCAACTAAATCTGTGCCAGTAACAAATTTTACTTGTACCCTAAAAGTAAAGTTGGCAAATGTTTTCTGTAACGGACCAGAGAATCAACGTGTTAGGTTTTGGGGGCCACACTGAGTTTGTTGTGACTTTTCAGCTCTGTTCTTGTATCCCTAAATCAGCCATACAATATGTAAATGAATAGTGTGTCCCTGTTCCAGCTCAACTTAATTTAATTTAAAAAGAACAAAATAAACTGGTAGCCTTTCTGGCTTGAGGGTAATAGTTTCTCAACACCGTTTCCCTTTATTGGGGAAAGGACATTAGAGGGACAGTTGGAAACATTTGAATAAAATCTGTAGATAAAGGTATATCAATGATAATTACATTGTGATCGTATAAGAAAATATCTTTGTTTTTAGGAAATAAACACAAGTATTTTAGGTAAAAAGGCTTTATGTCTACAATGTGCTCTTAAATGGTTTTAAAAACATAAGATGCAAATATGGTAAAATGTTAACATTTGGAGAGTCTTGGAGAAATGGGGAGTAGGAATTTTTTGTACTATTTCTGTAACTTCTGTATGTCTGAAATTACATCAAAATTTTAAAAAACATTTTAAGGCGTTCTGTAAATATTTCTGATCAAGTCGGCTAGAAAAATATAACTTACCTCACAGATCCATGTAAATGTATTTTCAGTTACTTGTTTTTATATATCTTGAAGAAATTAAACTGGAATTGCTTAATTCACATGTATAGGCATTTTGAAATTTAAAATTTAATAGATAATTATTTTTATTTTGTTACCAACAGCAATAGGTTCAAGTGACTGCTAACAATAAAATATATTTTGATGAATAAATGACTTTAATGGATACTTCTATAAAAATAGCAATCAATATGATGATAAATATCATACAAGGGAATTTTTTCCCCTTAAATATATACAGTAATATAGTTAGGTCCCATCTACTTTATCATGATTTTCCATTTACCCTTCAAGCAGTTTTCCCTGTTTGGAAAATTTTAGTAGCTTTTAGGACTTCTGCTTCTGGCCAAGATGGAGTAACAGGGACTGGAATTACTCTTCGGCCTGAAACAACTAAAAACCTGGACAAAATATATGAAACAGCGGTTTTCAAGATATTGGACGACAGGCAAGAGAGGACAGTGATCCTTGAGAGACAGGAGACAAATGAGGTGAGCCTTGCAGTTGCCCCAGCTCAGTGCCTGGAGAAAGTTTCCAGGACAGGAGGTAGGGAGGGGGAATCCAGGTGGAGCCTAGTAAGCACCTTGTGTTGTGGAAATGGAGCTGGGAATGTAGAGAGGCTAAAGTGGCCAGCATTCTTAGGGCAGAGAACTGAAGAGGAAAGAGCTGTGCATAGTTTCAGAAATATGTAGAAGGTCCTCTCTAGTCTTGAGTTGAGTATTGATCAGCAGGTGATCAACCTTTGTGGGTAACAACAACTTCAAGAATCAGAGGAAAGAATTCCTTGAGCTTCCTCAATGCTATGAGTTATGCCTGTTCTTAGTAGCCAGAGTGGAAAAAATCTCATAATTCACATTAATTCACTAGAGTATTCAGAAGGGTTTTGTTTCAGTAATGGTGCAAAATTAAGCTAGACTAAATGCTCCTCTGGTTTCACCTGACAAAACTTAAAAGCAAAATTGAAAGGATCAAAGTCTTCAGATAACTTAATTGTGTACCAAAACAAAGCTCAAGAATATTTAAAGAAATAGAAAAATAACCAACACTCAGAAAAATAGTAAAATCCATTATCTTAACATCTGGTTAGAATACATCAGTCCTAAAAAGCAGGAAAATGTGATTCATAATGAGAAAAATCAGTCAATTAAAACCAACTGAGAAATGACACATGATAGAAGTGGACAAAGATGTTAAAACAGTTATATTTATTTGTCTTCTATATAAGTGTGCAGACTTTTTCTTGAAGGGTAAGATGGTAAATATTTTAGTTTTTGTGGCCCGAATAGCCTCTGTTGTAACTACCCAACTCTGTTGTAGCACAAAAGCAGCCATAGATAATGTGTAAACCAATGGACATGTCTGTATATTGGAGAATAACTTTATTTCTAAAATAGTCAGTGGATCAGATTTGGTTTATAGACTTTAATTGCAGATCCTCAAGCCAGAGGAAAGAGTGAACAAGTTAAATAGAGGACATGGAAGATTAAAAAGGGAAGAACCAAATCAAATTTCTTGAGAAGAAAACTATTTAAATGGAAAAAAGACACTTGATGGTATTAATTACAGATATACGCTGTTAAGGAAGAGATTAATGAACTTGAAGACATAGCAATAGGAACTCCAAAATGAAGACAATGTCTGGAAAAAGAGATCATTATGAGGTGTGGATTACATTCAAATGGACTAATATACATGTAATTGGAGTCATTGAAGGGAAAGGTATGACTGAAAGAATATATGAAGATATAAATGGCTGAAAATTTTCTAAATTTGGTAGAAACTATAAAACCATGGTTCCAAGAAGCTCAATGAACTCTGTAAAAACTATTGTTGTTTCAAACCACATCATCATCAAATTGCTTAAAGTCAATGATAAAGAGAAAATGTAAAAAGCAACAGAGGAAAGAGATAAATACAAAGGAACAAAGACAAGGATGACAGACTTTTCATCTGAAACCTTGCTGGGGAGAAGACAGTGGAATAAGAGCTTTAAAGTACTCAAGGGGAAAATATGACAAGTTAGAATTCTGTACCCAGCAAAGGCAAAATAAAGACCTTTTTAGATATAAGAAACTGAAAAAGAATCACAAACAAGTCTGAGCTACAAGAAATGTTAAAGAAATCCTTCAAGCAAAAGGATAATCATAGCAAATAGAAATCTGATTCTGTACAAATTACTAGTATCAAGAATGAGAAAGGTGATGTCACTGCAGATTCTATAGTTATTTAAAGGATAACAAGCAAATATTAGAAATAACTTTCTGCCAATAAACTCAACAACTTTTGAAGAAATCCACAAATTCCTTGAAACTGGCAAACCACCAAAGCTTACTCAAGAAGAAAGAGGTAACCTGAATAGTCTTATATCCAAATAAATTGAACTTGTAATTGTAAACCTTCCTACATAGAAAACTTGAGGCTCAGATGATTTCATTGTTGAATTCTACCAGATATGTGAGAAATAAATTATGCCAGTTCTATAGATATCCTTCCACAAAACTGGAGAGCAGAAATATTTCCTGGTTCATTTTGTTAGGACAGCAATGCCCTGTTACTAGAACAAAGACATTAAAAGAAAAGAAAGCTGTAGACTGATATCCTTATGAGCACAGTTGTAAGAAGTCTTAATAGTTTTTCAAAATGAATCCAACAGTATATTAAAGGGATAATAGAACATCATGATCAAATGAGCTTTATCTCAGAAATGGCTGCCAGTGTGTCATTTTTATCTATTAATAGAACAAAAAAAGGAAAATAATATGGTCATCTCATTACATTTAGAATAAACTTTTGACATTCATTCTTGATTATAATTTTCACAAACTAGGAATAGAAGGGAATTTCTTCATTTTGTTAAAGGATACCTATGAACAAAATTTAACACCATACTAATTTTGAAAGATAATATTTTCCCTTAAGATCAGGAACAATGCAAGAGCGTCCACTCTTAACCACTTCCATTTAACATACTTGAGGTTCTAATGAGTACAGTAAGGCCAGAAGAAGAAAGGAAAGGCAGCCAAACTGGAAAGAAGTAAATCATTCTTTATTTGTAGATGCCATGATTTTCTGCACAGAAAATTCTATGGAATCTTAAAAAAAAAAAGGTATTAAAACTAATAAATGAGTTTAGCAAGGTGGTAGGCTACATGACCAATGTATAAAATATACAAAAATGAATTATTTTTTATACTTGTCATGAACAGTGGGAAATTGAAATTTTAAAAACTACCATTTATAGTAGCATCAAAAAGTATGTAATTCTTAGGAAAAAATCTGATACAAGATGTGCAAAAACTATATACTAGAAACTACAAAACACTGCTCAGAAGTCCTAAGTAAATGTTCTTTGGGCAGAAGACTCAGTATTGTTAAGAGGTCAGTTCTTCCCAAATTTGTCTGTGGATTCAATGCAATCCCAATCAAAATTTCAGTGGGCTTTTCTTGTAACAGTTGACAAGCTGTTTCTAAAATTTATAATGGAAATGGAAATGACCTAGTATAGCCAGAACAACCTTGAAAAAGGACGGTAAGAACTTACTACCTGATTTCAAAACTCCTTAGATAGGTACATTAATCAAGGATGGTACCAGCTTAAAGACAGCCAGGTGGATCATTGTAACAGAATAGTGGTCAGAAGTTGTTCTTGAGAGAAGGTTTTCAATCGAGGTCAAAGGCAATAAAGTTAGATAAAGGATTTTTAACAAAGGATTCTGGAATAATTGGATATCCATATGCTCGTACCACTTAAATAACATAGTTATTTTGATAACTATGATTCATACCTAGAACCGTATGCAAAAATTAGATCAAAGTAGACCTAAATGTAAAACTTAACTTCATCAAAATTAGAAATAAAATGTTTATAACCAGATTATGGAAAGAACTCTTAAAAGTCAATAATAAGGAAATAACCCATTTTTAAATGGGAAAATGATTTGAACAGATACTTCTCCAAATAATATATACATATGGTAAATGACCATTAGAGAAATGCAAATTAAGACTACAGTGAAATACCACTACAGGCATACCTTGGAGATAATGTATGTTCAATTCCAGACTACTGTGAAAAAGTGAATATCGCAAATGAGGCAAGTTACACAAATTTTGTTGTTTGCCAGGGCATATAAAAGTTACATTTATACTATATTATAATAGCATCATGTCTAATGTGGTGGTCTTATGTCCAAAAGAAAAAACTTAAAAAATAATGCATTGGAAATATGGTGCCGATAGACTTGTTTGGTGCATAGTTGCCACAGACCTTCAATTTAAAAAAAAAAACAAAACCCCACAGTATCTGTGAAGTACAGTACAGTGCCACACAATAAAATGAGGTCTGCCTGCCTACATACACCTGTTAGGAATAACTAATACTGTCATACAGTGGTGGGCATGTAAGATAGTCCAACAACTTAGGAAAGTAACTTGGCACCTGAGAAGTTAAACGTGCCCTGACCATATGGCCTAGCCATTCCATTCTTACATATTTAGTTAAGAAAAAGGAAAATATGTGTTAATGCAAAGATTGAATAGGAAGTGTTAGTCATAATAGCCACACAGCATAATCCAGAACAGGTAAATGGATCAACAAATTGTATATTTACTACACTGGATTTCTATTCAGCAGTGAAAAAGAATGAACTGTTGATACATGCAACAATGTAGATGAATCTTAGGATAATTGTGTTCAATTTTCTAAAGAAGTCAAGAAAAAATACTATATGATTCCATTTATATAAAATAGAAAATGCAAACTGATGTAACAAAGCAGATCTGTGGTTTCTTGGTGTTTGAGGGGGAGGCAGAAGGGAAACTTAGGAATGATGACTGCCTTTCTGGATTGTGGTGATGGTGTATATAGATGCCCAAACTCACCAAATTGTATACTTGAAAATAAGTGCAGAAGATCCCACATATAAGTGATATCATATGCTATTTGTCTTTCTTTGTCTGACTTTACTCAGTATGATGATCTCTAGGCCAATCTCTGTTGCTGCAAATGGCATTGTTTCATTCTTTTTTTAATGGCTGAGTAGTATTCCATTGAGAGAGAGAGTGTGTGTGTGTGTGTACGTACACCACAACTTCTTTATTCAGTCATCTGGCAGTGGTTGTTTGGGTTGCTTCCTACTTCAATTTGAAAAATTAAAAATACTAAAAGCACTAACTTGATCACCCCTCTCCCCCCAAATACCTGAAAAGAAATTAGTATATCTTCTAAAAGAGAATTTAGATAACCTTCATTTCTGTTTAAACCTCTTAAAGAGGGCAAACTTACAGATTTTTATTCTTTATTATCAAAACTATTTAGCTAAACAGTTTGGATAGAAAAGAAGACTGGAATACAAAATCGATTCCCAATTCTGTGATAAAGACCTAACCTTGATCCCAAAGTTAAAAATCAGAAAGTTTCCCCTTTTGATAGTATAGCAGATTTAGTTCCCATCTGGCTCTTTTTCACCATATTTTCCCATTTCTTCTTTAAAGAGTTTTCCCTGTTAGGAAAACTTTAGTCTTCAATATTTTAAAAGGAATTTTATATCCCCTTTTATTGAGGTATATGAAGAGTGGGCAGTTTCATTCAGTTTCCCTTTTAAAAAAACAAACTTTTAAACCAACCTATCATATCCTAACTCCCATCTTCCAAAATTATGCAATATTGAAAAGTGTGTTGTTATGTAGAGGACAATGTTTTAGATAATGTTCTAAAAGCACAGCGTTTGAATTTTTGATTAAGAGTAGTTAACACTGTGTACTATTCAGCGTTTCGCCTTTTTTAAGTGTTATATTCTTTCAGAAATACAGATAGTAGGAGTTGTTAACTCTCAGGGGCATCCCATCCTCTTGAAATAGTCCCCTTAATGTGGCTCACAGGTGTAAGTGACTTCACTGTGGATTAAAAACCAACACAGAATAACCAGATCTTATACTGATGTATAGAAACGACTGTTCTTTTATTGTGGAGACTTCTCATTTTATCATTTGGGGCCTGATGTCATCAGTGAAAACACTAGCTGTCAACGCAGTTAGGTGTCAAGTCTCCGGGCGTGCTGGACAGATCACAGTGAGTGTGCTCATTCCTCATGTAAGAACAGGTCTGTGCTCTGAAGTTATGACTGCAGCAGGCCTGTACCACATGCTTTAAAAAAAAACATAGATGTTATTCAGCGTAACACACCATTGTACTAAGTGACTTGGTCCTGTTGTCAATAACCAAGAAGTTAGAATTTGAATCTTGGAGACCCTTGCATTGTAAGCAACCTTAAAAGGCCTGAGTATTAACTTTCTTCCCCTGTAACACTCCAGACTGATACCTACTAACTCATGCTTTTGCTTGAATTTATTTAGTACTGGGACTTCATTCACAGGGTTCATTTCTTTAAGGATTGCTGGAACAATTTTATGTTGTTTTCTCTGCTCAGAAAACCTTTTCTCCATCATTCAGTCTGACACATTTTGAAGCCCCATCCCCTGTCAGTCTCACTGCCACACCTCTCTTTTATCATTGTACCTGTACATGCCTCCGTTACTGCCCTGTTCAGACTATGGAAAAACTCAGTTTCTGAAGCTGTTTCTTGGCTTGCTTTAGAGATTGCCCCAAAGTAAGTAATAACCCCCTAAGGTAATACTTAAGAAATAACCATAACCTCTTGTTGTCCACCTCAGCATGGGTTTTATTTATTTTGTAAATATTTCTGTATTTCCTGTATTGCTTTGGAGATTCCATTGTCTTTGAGTAAGATCTTTTTTTTTTTTAAATTTAATTTTGAATCTCTTCTTTCCTATTCGTAGCATGCAGTTTTGAGAAGTGTTTTCTCTGCTTGGGGGGAAAAACAAATCTTGGTCTAGTTTAACAGTTGGGAATACTGTATACAGATACTCTCTCTTCAGGGTTTAAGACTGAGTAGTCCTGTGGTTGGTTTCACTTTATTTGAGCTGGTTCTCTAAAACTTTGAAGGGAACATCTCAATTGCCAATCATAACTATTGTGGAAGTTACCATGAGAAATGTTGTCTGAGATAATAAAGAAGACTTAACTGCAGGAATCTGACAGAAACAGAGCAGCTCCATGAGTTTGGCATTTATCTGGGGGGACGGGCGGTGGTGGTCGTGGTCGTATGTAAGTCTGGAATGCCTTTTGGCAGCATTCTGAAGAAGTGAGAAGAGTCCAGCTGAGCCTCCTGAACTCTCAGCTGTCTCCAAGTCCAATTTTGATGAAGAGGTTAAAAAAAAAATCACAAAACTTTATTAAATATCAGCCATGTGACGTACTTCATTGATTAAACAATTTTAGAATGTCTTATTTTGCAGCTTTTCTTTTAAAATCGTTTCAGTTTTTATTGCTTATGGAGGGATCAGCAAATGTTTCTGTAAAAAGAGCCAAGTAGTACATATTTTAGGCTTTGAGATCCAGATGCTGTCTCTGTTGCAACCCTTTAGAAATGTAAAAGGCATCCTTAGCTTCTACAAAGTACAGAAACAGGCTGCCGGCTCGCTTGTGACCTGTGGCCTATAGTACTGTTTCTCAAAGCATACTCTGCAGCTCTCTGAAATGTTTGCAGGTGGGGTGCGTGTGTGCAGTTACTTTGGAAATACTTGATACAACAAAATAGGTTCCTTTACTAGAAGACAGTTCGTGTTGGAACCTTTATTATCTCGGTTTGACAAGTGACAAAAATCCAACTTGAGAAAGTACAGGGACTGATGCTGTTGGTAAGGATGGCTGGGTTTCCCATCTTTGTGGACCATTTCTCTCCTTGAGTACTTGGGGCTCACTATGTTTAGCTGCCAGCTCAGATGCCTCGCCCCAAGCCCCCAACACACACAAACACGCACACGCACATGCACACGCACGCACACTCACACACCTACCTCTGGTTTAAACCACTTGTTCACCGTTGGGACAACCACAGTGGTGTATGTAAGTGGGGTAAGAAAGTTAGAGGGTCTATTTTCAGAAGAATGGGGGTTAACATCAAAAGAACATTCTTTTTGTGAATTTTGTTTGCAGTATTAAAAATTTTGAAATTTATCAAAGAAAACACAGCCAAAAATTTGACCAAGAGGATGATAGTTTAAACATGTCAAACTAGGATGACAATTGCCATGATTTCATGTTAGTAGAAACATTGATAAAATCAAAATTTCCACTTTTGTAAACATTTAAGCTTTCATGTTTTAAGTAAGGAAACTTTCAGAAATAGTTGCTCCATTGTGTTCTTCAGATAATTTTTAATTGACTCATTCAGAATGAATATTTTATAAGGAATAATAATAAAGAATACACTTCAAACCCTGTTAGATAGGAACTGTTTTAACAAATTATGAATTTTAGCTTTGTCAGTACTGGTTTTTAACAATTGAGGTATACAAAGTAGTAATTCTACTGGTGAGATTCTCATAGCACCTACGTTATGTTTTCCAGTGGTAAAATCTCCCTCATTCTTTCCTTAAAAGACATTGTGTGCTTTTCTTATCTTACTGTTGGAATATTTTTGGTTTTCTTTGATCCATTGGTTTTCAACCCAAGTACCTCCCCTCACCCCCCAACATTTGGCAGTATCTGGAGACGTTTTTGGCTGTCACAACTCCAAAGGTGCTATTGGCTTCTAATGGGTAGAAGTTAGAGATGTTGACAGATACCCTGCAGTGCACAGGACAGCCCCTCACAACGAAGAATTGTTCTGCCAGTACGTCCACAGTGCCGAAAAGGAAACCGCACTTTGAATGAAAAGCACACGGGCTGTCAGTCCATGGGCTTTACTACTTGTGTTTCTTTTGAGTATATTGCCTTTAAAAAATTTTTAAAAAAGAAAAGCTCCTTAAGATGCAGAATGAAGCTATCAGCCTTTAATTGCCAGAGAACATAATTTTAATGTTTCATGTTCTACTAACAAAGTTTTTTTTCTTGTTGAAAGAAGCTATTTGGCAAATCACTATTACAGGACAGCTGTTATTAATGATTACTTAAAGTTCAAGTTGCTTTTTCAAGAACTTGTATTATAAATATAAAGGGAAAGGACAAGGAAAACTTGAGCTGTCATCTTGTATTCATCATAAACACCTTGGGACCTGAACTCTTTTGTCATGATCGTTACTGTGAAGTTACTTCCAATACAAGCGACTAGCACAGTAATTAGTGCCTGGGGTGTAGTAGGCTCTCAGTACATCTTTAATGGGAAAATGGGTAAAAGTGCAGCATACCTACTATGTCTGCAGAATGTGTGCCTTGCAAGTCAGGTAAGATGCCTGATCATTTGCCTCCAGGTCTTTTTCAAGTTTGCTCTCAAACTTCAGTGGAATTCCTCTGGCCCCTTCCTCCCTTTCCCTCCTGCAGCCCTTCTAAGAAAATAATAATGGAGTTTACTGACACTCAGTCGGGTTTACTTAGAGTTACTTAATTTAAAATATTTTTCACAGTATGAGCTATTACTGTCTTCGTTTTTTAACAGATGAGAAGACTCAGGGTTAGTGACAGGAGTTAAAATTCAGACTCCTGTCTGTTTCATACCAAAGCTGTGCTCGTAGCCAGTGCAAAATACATGATGGTGTAATTTTGTCCACAAGAGCTAGACTAATTCTGAATCCTGGAACTTCAGTATCGTTTAGGGGAAGTTATTTAACCCCTCCTCCCTTTCTAAAATACAACTAATAGTATGTCTTAAAGCCTTCCCATACTGTTTGGGAAGACAATGTAAAAAGATGTGAAATCTGACACACGTATCAAGTAATTGCTAAATGACATAATAGAGACTATAAATGCAAATAGAATTTAGTGTGGGGAAGTAGATTTGAAATTATTTCTTTAAAAAATTTTTTTCAAGTATATAGCAACTTTTCACCTTTTATGCCAGCAACTGGACTTCTGTGCTAGTTCTGTCAAAATACTGGCCTTCTCCTAGCTTTGCTTTTGTTTTCTTACCCACCCTGAACTCTCTGGTTGTTCACCTGACCTAGCAACCCCTCAAATCCTTTACCATTATCTTCTCCAGGCTACGCGTCTTGTCCAGTGCTCAGCAGATTTGAGAGTATGCTATTTCCAGTCCCACTCTAGGAATGGTAGTGGGAATCTGCACTATCATTTATGGATTCCAGCAGTAGCTAGTCCTTCAGTACTGATTTTCAGTCATTTTATTTGTACACAGTCAGTTTCTTTCTCCACTCCCTAGAGGGTGTCTCCAAATTGTACTTACAGCTTTTTTTTTTCTTAAACCCGTTAAACATCAAATGGCCTCTCATTTCAAATAGTTTGTAAGGCTTTCTATTAGCTAGCATCTGTTAGACTTGCTCTAAGTGACCTTCAACTCTGCAGCATCTCACCTTTTGATGGTTCCCCTCTTTTGAGGTTGCCTCTTCCATAGCATCTAATACACGGTCTCAGTTCTGCCCCTACTGGTTCTTCTTCATTTCCTTTTATGCATTTTCTTCTTAACTCTCCTGTCACTGTGTTTTCTTTCTGGGAGATTTCATTCACTTCCGTGGCTTCATTTGTGAACTATATACCAGTGAACCCCACTTTTCCAGTCCAGATCCCTCTCTGGAACTACAGATGGTTATTTTCAACGACCTATTGAACACTTCCAGTGTGGAGTTCAGGGCCCTTCAGAGTCGACATTTGTCAAACAGAACCTATCAGTGTACCCTTCTCCCATAACAAAAGACTTGCAGACTCTTCTCCTGTACTGTCTTCCATTACCTCTTTCTTAATGTCAGTCTTTCTTCAAGTTTGTCTTTTCTCTATGCTTTCTAAAACCCTTTCTCTGTTCCACTACTAGAATTAACTAAAAAGGAAAATTAACTGTATGTTAAAAAAAATCTCTGATTGCCATTTGTGTAGATTGAAAATCCATGTTCCACAGCATGGTGTTTTTCTATAATGGAGTTGAGATCAAATTAAATGATGATCTTTAACCAATTCTCAAAGAGATGGATTTTTTTTTATTTTAACATTTTAAGTTTTTTCTAGGTCCCTTAAAAATTTTTATTACCTGCTAACCACTTTTATCATCATCTGTCATAGGGTGATATTTGAATTGGCTTAAACTTTTATACATACTGTGTAAGTTTACAAATGTCAGATTTTTGAGGAGTTTGACAGGCCTTTCACAATGTGACTACCCAACTGGTCAGTTTTATTCATTGCCATGGCTCACTTTACAGTCTTAGAGAATTTGTTTCAACTTCCTGACTAGCATTTATTTATTAATTGCAAGACATTCAGCATGGTGTTAACAATACTTATCTTTTTGGATTATGGGGATTAAATGAAATAATGCATGTAAAGAGCTTAGTTCAGGGACTGGCATGTAATAAACACTCGAGAAACCTCAGCTGCTGTTGTGTTGTTGGGCTGCCTTACTCGGCCTGAGTCTCTCCCTGTACCCAGATGTGCAGGGTCATTCTTGGCTCTTCATGCTACTCCCAGGCCCTGGAATGCCATGCTCTTCCCTCCCACTCCCTGTGTCTAGTCCTCTTTCTTCTAGTAGTCAGCTCTTCTAAGAAAATTTTCCTGGGAAGTGGTCCTTTATCACCCCTCTCTTCCTTTACATAAGCATCCCCTGTTGGAGCTTTTTGTCATACTTTTGTTTGGCTCATGTATTTCATTTCGTTTTCCAAACATTTTCTTATTGTCTTTACTGGACTTTGAGCTCTTTTTCAGTGGTAGGGATTGTTCTCAAATCTGTTCAAACCCAGTGCTACCTGTCCTGCCTTAAGCCAGCAGGTTTTCAGTCAGTAAACATAAGTGCTGTCATCCAGGTTATCTCACTTAATCCCCACTCACAACCTCTCTGTATATGTCAGCATCACTGTTATTATCAGATACGGAAACTGAAACTGGATGAGGTTGAGCGATTTGCCCCAGGCCACTTAGTTTCTAGCTGCTACAAAGCTAGAATTCGCCACATTTAATAACTCCTGTTGTACAGCCATCCCCTTACACATTTGTCTTTTATTTATACTGTAAATAAAATAGCATTCAGTTTATTAAAAGGGTTTCTTGATGATTGTCTTTGAAGCACTTTGCCTTTGATTTTGTAATGTATAAAACGTCTCAAGAATTGGAATGCAGTTAATTCAGAAATGTGAAAGCTTAATCTATGTAGACCTTGTGTTCTTTATACTCTTGTATTATTTAGCAAAATAATTGTGTGAATAAATATATTTAGGACACTGAACTTCTTATACAGTGTTCGCATAATAAATAGGTAGTTGGAGTATTTTATATTTAAAATAATTAATGTATTTTTTCCAAAATTTAATTCAATTTTTCACTAATTTGTATTAACTTTTATTAAATTTTATATGTTTAACAATATCTTTGAGGGTAATTATGTGTTTATATATAAATGATAGCCCTTAGTCCTTATGGAAGGTTGTTATTTTAAGAACATATAATAATAAATTTGGATGACATAATGATTTTTTTGGCTTTGTATTCAGTGAAAAACACTCATTCTAATAGCTGAGAGGGGCAGGGAAGAGGTGGTGGTATTAAGTTAGATTATTAAATACAAAAATACTGTATGTTATTAATTTTATAAACAGTTTAAAGCCAAAGTAACAATGTACACAGGGATTCTAGTTATTCTGTAAGTTGTAACTGTGGTTTAATTGAGTTACATCATAAATTCCAAGAGTGAGGGACAGTTCTTTTAAAGAACAAAGTATAGAGTTGAAGATGAGCAGTATTTATTTCCCCATTGTATCATCTTTAAATTTAGTTTATGAAATTATTTTGCTTTATTTTCCTTTTTAGATTTGCTTGCTTGGAAAATATTCTTAAGGATTCTTCTCATTACAGAGATTGGTAACATTCTAAACCTTACCCTTGTAATGGTAATGTTTATATTTTATTTTAGGGAAGCTATGCGAAATTATTTAAAAGAGCGAGGGGATCAAACAGTACTTATTCTTCACGCAAAAGTTGCACAGAAGTCATATGGAAATGAGAAAAGGTAAGATTATTGTTTTTCTGGTGGATATATAATTAATAGCTAATAATAACTATCACAATTTGCAAACGACGTATTAATATGCAAGTAAGACTGTGGTTTCTATTCTTGGCTTAATTTGCAAGTACAAAATGAGAAGTAGAGGATTTGTCTCTACTGAAGGGGCAAAACAAAGTAAATTATGGCTTATTTAGTAAAGGTCCTATGGCAGGATCTCTGATTTCACAAAATGAAATAATCCATGATTTTTATTTTGGGCTGCACGATGGTCCCTAAGTATTTCTGTGATATGTTAGCTCATACAGAAAGTAGCTTTCCTTTTGGTGGAAAATGTAGTTTTATAAAGAAAGGTGACCCCGAAGTACCATTTTAAAAGGAAAAGGCTAAACAGCCCCCTAAATTGAGTCATGGGGTGATTGCAAAGAAAAATCCTCCCAGCTTTCTCCACTATGACCCTGTGCCTGTTCAGATGAAGAAAAACAGCAAGGCTGAGCTGGCACTCATTCCACATGAATGCGACACCACAGACTAGTCAAGTTCAGTTATAACAGGGCTGTGTATGTTTAATATTTGTCATAATATCTTTTAAGTTTCAGCTTTTTTGGAGTATAATTGTGGGCTTTTGTTACTTGTTTTCTCACTTGGTTCCTGGAATTTTCTTGTTGAGTTTCTCAAGTCTTTGTCTTCAGATAGCATTTTTGCAATAAGCATTTTGTGGACAAATGTTGCTTATGGGGGAAGATGAAAGATTTTTTTGGATTGGCTAGAAAGACACCAAAACTGAAGTGGGAGAAGGAATGGAAACTCAGGCTTGGGTGTTGGGTTGAAAGGAATGAATGGAATTTTAGAGTTTGTGAGATAAAGGAAATCTCAGCATATGCATAAGAGAAGGGAAATGTAGTATATACAATGATTTACGTGCTAGAAGAAATTTGAGTAGTATCTTCCTCAGAGACCTCTAAATCTGAGCTGAAAAGAACTGAAACTTTCTAGATAATTTTATCCTCAAAGAGGACAAACAGGTGAAAACAGTATTTAGGACTCAAACCTAAGTGTTCCTTTTTAGTTATTCAAGTTTACTAAGTTTCTGCTTATTTTATCTTACTTTACTAGTAAAACAATCATATATTTAGAGTTAAGTATGGGAAGAAGTTGGCATCTACAGTTTGGGACATAGAAACCAGATCAGGATAGAGGTCCCTTTTTTGTATGAAATTGATACTGGAAATTCAGGAGTTTGTTTTCTGTTTGTTCTGTTTTGTTTTTTCCATTAATGAAATTGTGTGTATTTAGGAGATTGTCTTTTTTTCCCCCTAAGCAAAACAGAACAAGTCAGTACCCTCATTATCTGAGATGAGTCTAGAATGCTAGCCCTGCACTTCATTGTGAATCTGAAGAAGAAATCGCTTCCCTTTATCAGTCGTGAGCTAGACGCTGTTCTGGAGGTGCCCTCAGAGTAATCTTGTAGAGTAGGCTTGCTGTAATCCCCATTCTGTGAGTGGGGAAACAGAAAATCAGAGGTTTTAAATATGCTCAGTTTCACTGTAGTTAGGAATTGAGGGAGGCAAGATTAGAACTCCTGGGTCTGTAATTCTTAATTTCAGGGTTTTTTTCCTCTAATTTTCACGGCCTTCCATGTTGTGTTTGAGTGTTAATTATCTACAGCATGGCTTAAGGATGGAGAAGAACTAGAGAACCTAAAGATGCCTAAAGAACACAAACTTTGTAATCTTAACTTTGCCCTGGATTATCTCTTTTACCATTAGTGAGTGAGCCTGGGCTGGATCTAATGGAACTATGACTAAACAGATGTTCATTGTATAGCTGCCACGTGGCAGTGTTGCTTTTTTCCCCTCTGGATTTTTTAAGATCCATTTTCATACAATTCGATTCATTTATTAACTCATTTATTCTTCATTTCTAACAACCCATTAAGTTCCAAGTACTATGCAAAAAACTCCTTGCTAGGAATTTTAGAAGTCACTATGTCATTTTGTTGCAGGAAAATGGGATGGGAGAGGATGGCCATGTCCCAGGTCCCAGGCGAGTCCCTGGGGACGTGCCCTATCCATTGAGGATCCTTGGCTTCGCGCAGGAAAGAATTTAAGAGTGAGCCATAGTAGAGTGAAAGTAGATTTATTCAGGCAGATAAATACTCCATAGACAGTGTGGGCTGTCTCCAAGGGTGAGAGCACGAGAGGTCCTAGTAGACACACGTTCCATAGAATGTGGCCTGTCTCACTCAGAAGGGAGAGCAGCTTAGGAGACACACATTCCATGGACAGAATTCGTGCCATCTCATGAGGCGAGAGGCAGCCTTAGAGCATGGGGTCAACCTAGGAAAGTGGGATTGGCCACGAGGTGTGGAGGTGGCTACAGCTCAGTAACTTCATATGCTAGCAAGTTGGAGAATTATTCCAACTGCTTTGGGGAAGGGGTGGGGATTCCCAGGAATTGGGCCACCACCCACTTTTTGGCCTGAATGGTTAGCCTTGGAAATGTCATGGCACCTGTGGGTATGCCATTTCCCATGCTGGTATAATACAATGGGTGCATAATGAAGCTCAAGGTTTACTGGAAGTCAAATCTTCTGCCATCTTGGGCCTCAAGGTCTACTGGGAGTTGACTCTCCCACCGTCTCGGTTCTAACCAGTTTATGTCCTGTCCTCAGTTGCTGTGTCATTCTTTAATGGTTGTGCCCTGCCCCCTTCCCTCCTGTCTAAGTTAATACTACAGTGAATAACTGAGGCTCAGTGGGGATAACAGAAGGGGGAGAGCTACTCAAAATTACACCTAAGTCCAGATAAGGTTCCTGTCTGTTAATCATTATTAAAAATACAAAGCTATAGTGGCTTATCAAAGTTGAATTGAGTGATTTAATGGTTATCTTTTATTATGGTTGCCTCTGTTTTCAGTTTCTTTCTGTTATTTGGCTATAGTCCGGTCTGTCTAAAACCCCAGTTAAAGAAAGCTCAAAGAATCTAAGCCTCGAGACTCCCAAGAGTGAAGAAAAAATGATGAAAAAGCCAGAGTAACTACTTTCCTATATTTTAACTTATTTGTATTATTAAAATTTCCAGAAAAGACATGCATTGATGGTACAATAAGGGTAGAAACTTCTTAAAAGTATTTGATTTTTAAAACAGTATTAGTAGTGAGAGACTGCTAGCACAGTCCAGCCTCCTGGATGATTGGCAAGGCTTATTTTCTTCCTGGAAGAGGTCTTGTCCCTTACTCATCGGTGGAGTGCAGTGGAAAGAGGAAGATCTGATTTCTTTCTTGTTGATCAGATTCAGGCCTTTCTGAAAAGCTGCTAAGGCATTAGGCATGAGGTAACGTGGGGACATGACCACAGTCCTCTTGGCATACAAAATAATTCCAGTGAATGATGCTAGAAGTATTTGGTCAGGAAGTTTTATCCTAAAATATTAAATTGTTCTCAGTATCCGCTTTTTTGCCTAATAATGAGTATTTATTTGCATAACACATCCGGTATCCCATTTATGTTAGTGGTTAGTTTTGCTGTTTTATTAAAGAAGGTCTTTGTATATTGGAAAATAAATTTTACAAAATTATTTTGTCTGGAGGAAAATTTCCGTTAAAGAGATGGAAATGCCATTTGACATACTAACATTCCTTCAACTTTGTGTCAGGGGAAGTATGAATAATCATCAAAGGGCAGTGATTCTGCCAAGATAGTCAGATAATGTAAATGATGATGTGTTTGGATTTTGTCTAACCTTATATATTGGGCTGAATAAAAAGGCTCCTTTGAATCTGTAAGATATTTTCCAGACCTCATCTTAGAATCTGAGGAAAAAGTTGTTGAATCATTCTCTGAAAAGACTGATTGTTTGAACTGGGAAATGAATAAAATCATAAATGTGTGCATATCACCGCCAAGTGGCAGACAAAAGCATTGTTTGTCATAATTGCTTAGAGGTAGCTACTGGGAAAGATTAGAAAATAAAGACACATTGTTTCATAAAATATTCTTTGATAGCAGCTGTTAAGCTGGAAGCTAGCCACTTATTGGTCAGACTTTTCACTGAGTGGTGCAAACTGGCCAACTGTCCAAATTCAGAAAAGCATCAATTCATATCCCATTATAAAGGTGTATTCTAATTTTTCTTCTGTTAATTGAGTGGCATTTTTTCTTATCCCCACTCTATTTTTTTCAACTTTGTTTTGTATTTTATTTATTTATTACTGTATTGTTTAATTAGTTTATTTTGGAAGGGAGTGGAGGTAATTAGGCTTATTTAATTTGAGAGAAGATACTGGGGATTCAACCCAGGACCTGGGCATGCTAAGCATACGTACTACCACTTGAGCTATACCCTCCCCACCCCCTACTCTCTTTAATTTCCTTTCTTTTGTCTGTATTTTTAAAAAAAATCATACTTTTTCTTCCAGTTTTTATTGAGATATAATTGACATACAGCACTGTATACTTCTATGGGGGTGAGGGGGAGGTAATTATATTATATTTATTTATTTATTTTACAATAGAGGTACTGGGGATCGAACCCCGGACCTTGTGCTTGCTAGGCATGCGCTCTACCACTGAGCTATACCTTGCCCCCAACTGTATTTTTTTGTGTAGGTGCTCATCTTTTATTTGATTATTATATTACTACTAAAGTCTCCGGAAATAAAAGATTTGATTCATCAACTGACTTTTAGGGAGTGGCAATATTGGAATATTTAAAATATGATCTTGTCATCGTGGTGGAAATAATATGAATGCTTATATTGGATTTGGTGCTCCCGTGCATCACAGCTTTTCCTGAATAGTTGTAGAATTGATGTAAGAATAAAGCTAGTTCAGAGGCAGTTGAAGAGTCCTTATTTTTCTTAGGTTTATTACATGATTGGAAAGCACTTTCAGTATAGAATTTTGGTCAATGTTTTAAGTGATAAAGAATTTCTTGTCAACCTGTCTGATTTTGTGCCCTGTTGATTTCAGGCCATTTTTTCACAGTGCCCTTGAGAAAACCAGGAGCACTGAGCTTTTTACAGTTTCAGCCCTCTTTATATTTTTCAGATGTGAAATACAAGTACCTTTTGTGATAACCTGTTGATTTGATTACTGTATTTGGTACATTATACTAAAGCACAGCTCTTTGAGTTTTGTAACTAGTATACCAGCCTACTAAAGGAGTCTTAATATCTGTCACTGTTCAGTAAAATACCAATAGGAAACAAGTTTCCAAAATTGATGCCTTCTCAACTTCCTGATAGTATGTCAGCTAGGTATTTGAGTCTGTGCCATGGTAAGCATTGGGTGATTCCCATCATCAGAGGCCAGCAAGATTCCTGTTGTAGACTTGAAGTGAGCCAGCTCCAGAACCAACCCAGCTAATCCAGGCATCCCTCTACACTTGGAGTGACCTGGAGCTGAGCCCACTGCCTCGCCTGTGACCTCTGTGTCCACGGCCACAATGACAGTATGCAGGCACAAAAGTGGCTCCAATTCCTTTCTGTTAGTTCAGATACCAGGAGAAGACCCCAGAAGTTTTCCCTCCTCACTTAGCTTGACCCCTCCAGCCTACTTGGTCTCCTTCCCCATTACTCTGGCCTCATCTCCTCTTGCTCCCCTCCTCTGCTCCAGCCACACCGGTCTGTTGTTTACCCACTGTCCATTGTGGTCCTTCCTGCATTATTAGAACCTTTGCACGTGCTGTTCCCTCTTCTGCAGTGCTCTTACCGTAGATAACCATGGCTGTATGTTGTGACTCAAGGTCACCTTCTTAAAGGAGCTTTCCTTGACCACCCAAGTCTTCTACATTTTAAGTACCCTTTCCCTGCTTTATTTTTTTCCCTCAGTATTTAGACCATCAGCTGACAGAGTATATATGTTATTTTAGTCATTTACCTTTTTTAAATTGTCTTTCTTATTAGAATGTGAGTTCCATCAGGACAAGAATTTTTGTTTGCTTGTTTTAACTAGTATATTCCCAGTGCCTGGTACAGATTAGGGATATAAAGAAGTTTTTGGTGAATTAATGAATATTAAATAAACCCAGCTCACTTCTTATAAATTATATATAAATTACCTCTAACGTCATCTTTTGGAGAGTTGAGTAGAAAGTAGGTGCTATCATATATTTTGATTCAGTTCAACCAGTACTGTGGTAGGTACTGAGGGGAGAGCAACAAGGAGATACACCTTCCCGTAAGATGGCCTGAGAGCTCAGTCAGCCTGATGGTGTCTGTGTGTGTATATATAGACATACGCGTGAATACAGTTCTTTTTTTTTTTAAAGTCTGCACATTGTTGGCCTAAAAAGTGGTAAAAAGTGTAAATTTTTGCCAGATTTTAAAATTAGGAATTTCATGTAAAATTTGATTTCAAGCATCTATCAGAACTGTTGGAGGATGTGCCCATAGTTCAGCCATGAGCAAGCAGTGCGCGTATCCTCGGTGCTTTGATTCCCTATTGTTTCCTTGTCACGAGAGTCACACACCAGTGGCTGTTCATTGTTGCAGTTAAGCTCTTTTTTTTCTTCCTTACGATGGGTTTAAAAGAATTAAGAAAATATTTTCTATGCTCATAACTATACAAAAAAAATGGGACTTACCATGAGGGCTGTTGTGTTTCAAGAAAGCAAGTAGGGAACCTACTTCTTTGGGTTAAATTTCTACTTATTTATTGTACACCTGGCCCACCCATTTATGTTACTTACCTGGCTACTGTTTGAGTTTACTTGGCAGCTATTTGCATAGGTATTTGAGTTTTCAGGCCCCTTGATGAGACATGGTGTAAATGTTTTAAAGTATGTATAAGTCAGTGTGTGTGATTGAACAAAAGAATTATACCCTACATAAGGTCTGGATTGGTGGTCCAGACTATGTAAAGTATGAGCCTTGAGCTATGCCTTGAAATAGATAATTTTATAATTGTTAAGAGAAGATTATACGGAAGTTAATCTACGTGGGAAGAATTTGTGAGTTGGTTTTGGCAGCTAGCAAAAGAAATCTGCTAGTTGACTGAGTTGAAAGGATATAGTGTATTTTTCTGTCCATCATCCACATGCATGCAGTCATCCTTATGCAGCAGGATGTAAGATATAGAAGACATAGTAATCCAATGATTCATTTTGTTTTTAATTCTTTTACCTAGTTGTATTAATATTTTGAAAGTTTGTACTTTGGGCCATTGCTCTAATTCCATTTTCCAGGTTAATTACCAAATAAAGTTAAGTGTAATATCTATACCAAGAATGTCATTAATTAATAATACCTCATTTCTAGTAGACCTTAATCAGTAATTGCAGATTCTGGGTGGTGTGCCATGTTCACTGAATTTGTTGAACTGCAGTAGTCCAAAACTCAGCTATGCAAAAATTTAAAGGGATATTCTCTGCTCTAAAAAATATCTAGGTGAACTGAATGTGTAATTTCAGTTATATAATTATTTGCATTACAAAAAGCCTCACCAAAATGTTTAGGAGCTAACTTCGTGTAGTTGAATATGATTTTGTATTCATATGTTCAAAAAAGGAAATGCTTTTCAAATGTAATTGCATTATGTTTTCCCCCTTGTTTTAGGTTTTTTTGCCCTCCTCCTTGTGTGTATCTTATGGGCAGTGGATGGAAGAAAAAAAAAGAACAAATGGAACGCGATGGTTGTTCTGAACAAGAATCTCAACCATGTGCATTTATTGGAATAGGAAATAGTGACCAGGAAATGCAGCAGCTGAACTTGGAAGGAAAGGTAAATTAATACTATGCTGGTTCCCCATAAAAGTACTATGGTACCGGAATATAGTTTCCTTATTTGTTTTTGTAGTGTTGTTTGTTTTTTTTTTATGGCTTTTGGCAGCACTTTTTGAATATATAAATCAGAACCAGAATTAAACTTCTCAGTCTAGTCGTGATTCATGGAGCTTGAGCTGTTGACGCATAAAGGTGGCACACAAAAAGTGTCCTCAGCTTGCCAGCAGTTTTAGCAGGCTGTGAATCTGATTTCTGTTGGGTGCCAGTCATAAATTTAGGAGGCTAATTGCTCATCTGTCTGACAGGGGCATGGTATTCAAACACCAATGAGGATACTAGTTCAATAATGTTTTACTCCACTCTTTTAATCTTAGTCTTATACTAGAAGCAAAGTATAATGGGTTATATAAAGATCGTAAATGTTTTACTTACCTTCACTGTGGAGCAGAACTATGCTGTGTAGACAAGAACAGCCATAATTAGCTTTACTCACTTACAGGGATTTTCTTTGGTTAACTTGCTAGGGGATAAAATCTATGAATTAGTTTTAGTAATTGTGTATTATGAAATTAGAAAGCAGTCATTTCAGTCTCTACCATTAGTATTCAAAAATAGTTCTTCACTGACTTAGCATTAACTATTACTTTGTTTTCCCTTGATATTAGAATTTGAAAAAATATTTAATTCTGATCTTAGCTGACCACGAGAATGTTTTTTAAAATAGTGCATAAAAAGCGATATCCTTATTCAGTAAGTCTTGTTGAGTATCTTAGAATTTGCTGTGTTGTAGTTGACACAAGAGATAGGAGTTCGAGGGCAAGGTTGAGGGTGGTGAACTAGGGGATCTGTATTCTCAAATTCAATTTTAGTCACTTTACAGATAGCAAGCACAATAAGAAGACTTAATATCAACCTCTTCAAATCCGAGTATGTTTATGTCATTTGTGTCTTTATAATTTTCATCGGTAAGGCTTGTCAACTATGTATTTTAAATTAGGTGTGGGATAAAACCTACAATAAAAGTTGTTTCATCTTAAAATAGAGTAGTATAAAATATTTCTGAATTATAACCTTTGAGCCAAAGTAAAAGATATATTTAAGTAGTGGGTTGAACAAATAATCCTTGGTCATATGTCATCTGTTTTTCGTTATATAGAAAGTCTCAGTTACATGTCTCCAAGCTGTGCATCTAGACATTTGGAACTGTGAATGATAACCAGATAGGTAGTGAGAAGCCAGGGATTCTAGCTATACGTGTATGTAACTGTGTTAATTGACCTTCAGTGCTCACTTAACCGATTTCAGCTTCCAGCAATTTTAAGGGAGGTAATGCCAAACAGCATCCCCACTTGCCTTTCTCAGCATCATTGCCTAGTACATCTTTCTTCAACTTCTATTATTATATCCTTTCCCCAAGCCCTAGAAATTTGCAGAAGAGAACATGAAAACCTGAGAGCTTAAGCATTAACTAGTACTTGAAACACCTAGTTATAGGCTGGTAGAGTGTCTATAAGCCAAAATTATATGTTACTATTTAGTTTTAATCAAAAATCCTATTAGAGAAGTCTATATAGAGTAAGACTTGTTGAGAGTCAGGAGGAGGCATTCTGGGCACAAAGAACAACATAAACATGCTTGGAGCATAAAGGTACAGAAACGAGGTAAGTTTGGATCCAGGTAGGCAAGGATGGACCGAGTGGTGGGATGGATGCTGAACCTCAGAAAGAGGTACTTTGACTCCTGTCTCAACCTCCACTCATTTAAGGTAATATTTTCTTTCAAGTCTGTTCATTGAATTAATTAGTCATTATAGAAAAGGGAGGAATATTTATTTTGCATTATTGGGTATTTGTGCTTGCTTTAATATTCATTATGGCAGAGTTCTAGTATATGTAGCCCCTATTTTTATTGTCATGATATTTGACTATATGTTGATAATATTTTGGATCTGATGTTTTTAATTTCTTAAATAGTCGCTTCCTCAGTTTTACGTCTTGCATAGTTTGCTCTGCAACATGAACTGTTTCTCTAATAAGCACACTTGTATTTTTATTTTTAAAAATTATATCCCCTACACTTCTTTTGCTAGCATTATTTTGTTTTTATAATTCAAATTCTAAAATTCAAATATTTCTATAATATCTTTGTAGCATTACACCTCGTATTTCTTTTTCATTTCAGGGCAAACGTTCTCTTGCCTGAAGAGCTTCAAAATTTTTAAGTTAAACTGTTCTTTGTCTTATAGAAAAATTTATTATATGCCATGTTCTAGAATTCTGTTATGTAATTTAGCCTTTGGTATGATGAAGCCTATGTAACTTCAGTTTTTATTTACTTATTTTCTTAAAGTTACAATACTTCTCTTGAGTCAATGACTTTCCCTATTTTTCTCTTATGAAATTTGAGTAGTTTGTGGTTAGTGGTCTTACAGTCTTTTAAAATATAAGCTAATAAAGCTATCTCAGGATTTAGATTTAAAATACTTACTTTTGTGATTAGGGATATATTTCCTTTCCTTCCAAGGAGGTATACGTATATCTGCTTTTTTCCAAACGAAATAAAGTCCTTTGAGCGTAGGTATTACGATCTAATCTTCTCTGCTCTTTTCTCCTTTCCTGTTTGCCCGTCTATCTTCTAATTTATGCTACATTTCAGTATTTTCTCTTTTCTGATATAGATCATATCCCTTGATATTAACACTCAAATTAAGTGATCTCATTATTTTTGTTATGCCTTTAGAATGTCATTGCCATCATTTAGATACAAATTTCATTTGCAGCTGTCTGCTTCAGTGTATCAATACCCATTTTCCTAGACTTTGTCTTATGTTGCAGAACAGTCCCATAGTTTAGGCTTTAGTTGACCCTCAGTGCTTTTTTAAAGTATAGCGGACTGATGACTCGGCATCCCTGAGCACTTGGAGGTCCTTGAGTGAAAAGAGTTGTGTGAGTGCAAAGTGCTGTTGTTTTTTTTTTATTTTTCTTATTTTACTATTATTAACTGTATCGTAACTTTGTTTTCTGCTGAACAAAGCCTCTCAAAGCTTTTGAATTTATAAAAACTTAATCAAGTGTAAAATATTCAAGATGGCACCTAGATTTTCTTATATAACTTTGCTGCTAAGAAATTAAATAAACTATGGCACTATTTTTGTTCTGGTACTAAAATTGGCTGTGAGTAATATTTTAAAGACTAAAAACCTCGCACACATTAGCTGTTTTCTGAATGAGTGGCATTTGCCCTACTTTTTAAAAGGAACACACAGCAGAGGTAGTAAAAGAAATTTGTTCAGCCTAATTTTAAAGTATAGCATTGATTTTTTTTTTAAATGTAATTCAGGTACTATAAATGTTTAAGCTGTGTTTGAGCATTACTTACCCAATCTGGAAAAGGAGATCTATAATTTAGTCTCTTCCCTAATTCACAGAGATCAGGGGAATAGAAAAGATTTTAGAATTGTCATATATAGTTGAAATAGCATTTCAGAGTATCTTAATTGTTTTGCAAGTGCTATAACTCTTTAATACTGTCTTTTCAGTTACCAGAATTTATTTTCTGATAAACTGACACAATACCTTCCTGTATTTATTTTCTCTAGTGCCTTTAAATTCTGTTCTTTTGGTGAAACAATATGAATTATCCCATTCAGCAAAGTTGACCATTTAAAAAAAAAAATAGTTCTTTAAAGTGTAATCATCCAGTTAGTCTAACATTGTTTTCTTCAGACATACAGTGGTTACTTTAGTGTTCGGCTATATAAAAAAAAAAAAATCGTATGTACTATTTTGAGAAGGACCAGTGGTAAAATCTTTCACATAATTTGATTGAATTCTGATAGCCTTCTTTCTGTTTTTTATTTGCAGAAAGACAATTGTGGATTTTTTTAACTGTAAAATTTTATTTTAAAAAAATACTGCTATAACATTGGTAATTCTGTGAAATAGTTGTAGAACAATATAGAACAAGAAAAGACTATCTTTTAGAAGTCTTTTTGATGGGCAAAACAATACAATGTTAGTATTTGGTATACTTGATAAGGAAGACTTTGTACTTTGTTTTCAGAGATCAATTTCAGTGCTTTTTACAGTTGCTTTTATCAAGCTCTTCAGTGGAATTACTGCCTTTTAGTCTGACCAAACCTAGTGATAGCCATTCTGAGTGGTGGGTGCGTAACTAACAGGGTATTGGTGCCACTAAAACTTTCCTTTTCTTTTGCAGAACTATTGCACGGCCAAAACATTGTACATATCTGATTCGGACAAGAGAAAGCACTTCATGTTGTCTGTAAAGATGTTTTATGGCAACAGTGATGACATCGGTGTGTTCCTCAGCAAGCGGATAAAAGTCATCTCCAAACCTTCCAAAAAGAAGCAGTCGTTGAAAAATGCTGACTGTATGTATACTTGAGTTTTCTTTTTTATCCCCAACTCTAAGCATGAATTAGTAAGACAAATTCAACTATTTTTTAAATTAAAAATTGCTTTTCAGTAGCCCATTCATTCTTCGCAAATATTTTTGTGACCCTCACTTCTGAAAATATCACATTCAATTATTATTGCTGTCTTTATTGTCTTTTTTTTTTCTTTTTAAACTCAAAATGGGCAGTGCCTGGTCTAGGGAAGTAATTCTTCTCCAGAGTTGGTTCCTTACTGCCCCCCCCAAAGGCATTCGGAAATATTGGAGTTATTTTTCTTTTTGCTGTCACAGTGACAGAGGAAGTAATGTTTGCATTGGGTGTCTAAGTGTCCTGCAGTGCCAAAGATAATTCCTATTCCACAAAGAGTTGGTCCATGCAGAGTATCAAAAGCACCCGTTTGAGAAACACTCTTACATCAAATGGGCTTTGGAAGGCCATCCTGAGACCTAAACAAAAATTTTGACATGGTTGCTCTGGCAGAGACTGCTATGTCACCAGCACATTTTTAGACTATGGCAGATAAATGCTGTTTGAATTGTACGTTTCAACCTCTACAGCCATTTTTCTTTTTTCATTCTGACATTTTATAATGAAAACTTTCAAACTTAAACAAAAGGGAGAAAGTAGTGTAAGGTGACCATCCACCTGGCCTCAATAGGTTTTACCACTTCTGTTTCATTATCTCTATCACCACCACCTCCCTTCTCTAGTTTTTTGCTAGAATTTTTTAATGTAAATTTCAAACATCTTATCCTTTCAACCTTTTTTGCAACAGTGACTCTCTAACAGATCGTTTTCTTTTAAACATCATTATGCCAACAAAAGTTGATAGTAGTTCTTTAATGCCACCTAATGGCCAATCCATGTGCAGATTTGCCATATCATCTCAGAAATATCTTTTTACAGTTGTGGTTTTGTTGTTATTTTTAAGTTGACTTATTCAAACCTGGATCCAAACAAAATTCATAAATTTTAATAATAATTTGTAATAGTTTCTTCTCTTCCCCACTAGCCTTTTTTTCCTTCTGTGTTATTTATTTGTTGAAGAGACTGACCATTTTTCCCGTGGAATTTCCATTTTCTGGATCTGGCTGATTACACGTTCCTCTGCCTCTCATATTTTCCATAAATTGTTGGTTAGACTTTATTTTAGAGTTAGCTGGTCCTGTAAGTGTTCATTTCTGACCAATCAGAAGTCATATAATATGTGGTTATCCCACTTCTTGTTGTGTTAAGATGGGTTGTAGTAAGGTGAGCTGTTAGCCTAATTCATCAGTTATAAAGTTCCTCAGCAACCTTTAGCCAAATGATTTTAGTAGCCCCTGATGATGGCTGCTTAAATGCAGCATTTCATTAAGGGTCACAGAGTGATGCTTTTCTTAATTCTTTTTTATTCTTAAACTTTACATTTGTTGGATGTTTGCTTTAAATGTAGTCTGGAGAAAAGGCAGGATAAGTGCTTGTTTATAATTTGCAGAATAGCAATGTATTCTTTGAAGGTGACCAGTGAGGTTTTAGGATTTTGGTCTATTTCCTTGCTTTTGTTTTGTTTTATTATGAACTTACGGGGTTTATATAGTGGATGGTTTTTAGTCCACTTGGTCATTATCATCATCATCATTTGCTTTATATTATGGAAATTTTCAAACATACTAAGGTAGCTTGCATAATGACATGAAACCTTTTGTGTTCATCCTCTTAACTTTCAGCAGTGGTCTTAACTCCAGGCCAGGCTTAATTCATCTTCATCTGTAACTCTACCTTACCCACACTCTCCTTTGCCATCATTTTAGTTTTATGCAAATCCACGACATTATATCATCTGTAAATGTTTCTGTGTATCTCTGAAATATCTAGAACCTCATTTTCTAATATGATTACAGTACCATGATCACATAAAAACAAACATAAACCAACTATAAAAAGAAGTAATTTTTAGTGTCATTAAATACCCAGTCAGTGCCCAAAGTTAAAACTGTTTAAAATGTGGGGAGTTTTTTTAGCCTGTTGTTTGAATCAAAATCAAGTAAGATCCATGAGATGTTACACTATATATTTTGTTGACATGTCCTTGAGCATTTTTTATTTGTGGATTTTCTCTCCATCTCTCTGTTCTCTCTCTCTCTCTCTCCCTCTCTCTCACTCTCTCTCCCTTCTTTTAATTTATTTATTTAAGAGACTGAGTCAGTTGACCACGAGAGATTCCCACATACTGGATTTGCTAATTGTATTTCCCTTGTGTAGTTTAATGTATTTTTCTATAAATTGGGTGCCAAAGCTTCAGAAATGGAGCTGGAAACTAATTAGAAGTGGTTAAGACAGATTTTATTCACTACTATTGTGGTAGTGAACTGAGACTTCAGTATAGAACTGAACTCAACTCTAAATAAAAACAAGGACAAGTGGGGATTTATAGCCAAGGAGCAGAGTTGAGGGGGTCAGTAGATGGAAAATTACTAAGAGGAGATAATAAGGGCAGGGGGATTTTGGACAAACAAGCTTACCAGTAGTTTTGTAAAGACAGGCCTAGGTGATCAGATATAAAGCTGGGGGCAAGGAACTTGATCACATATGAAAGGTGGGAGGATGACTTCGGATTCTTACAATAATTGGTCTAGGCAGGACAGTGACAGGGCCCAAGGAAGGATCTTAGTGAAAACAGGGCTCAGAGAAACCTGTTTGAAGTTTGGTCCAGAGAGAGTCTTTGTCAGTAGTTAATTTAGAAGCTTGATCAGTGTGCCCGGCTAGCTCAGCCCGTAGAGCATGAGACTCTTAGAAGCTTGATCAGATTTAAGTTTGTTATTCTTTGGTCCTTTTTTGTTGTTGTTTGTTGCTGGAGGGCAAGGCTACTTCATAGTGGTGTAGTGTCCTTGCATCAGGAGGTATATAATACGCGTTTAGGCTGTTTCCAATTCAAATTACATGGTTTTATTTAACCTCTTTAACTTTGTATTACTGTTGACTCTAAGTTTCTTGATGGCAGAGAACGTATTTCACCTTTGGAGTATTTTCCACTTACATAGATGTAGTTATTTTTTCAAGAAACTTCATGCTTTGCTATATTTAAAGTATTTAAAAGAAACCAAATCTCTAAAATCACAGTATCTAGAGGCAATGCCATCAACTTTGGTAAACATCCTTCTAGACCCCTCTTTATGAATATATTCCATAGGACTGGATGTGAACATATGGAGACACATGCAGCCACTTAAAAATGTATGTATGTTTACCTAATAAAACCACAGCATAAAGAGTGTTTTATATTCTGCTTTTCATTCAGTGACATTTCGGGGAGGTATTTTCTTTTCAGTACATTTAGATACATTATTTAAATAGGTGAATGATATTATAGTTTATTCAATCAATTTCCTCCTGTTGGACAGCTATTATTTTAAATTTTAAAATTGAAGTGTAGTCAATTGCAGTGTGTCAGTTTCTGATGTACAGCATAATGTCCCAGTCGTGCATATATATGCTTATATTCATTTTCATATTCTTTTTTATTAAAAGTTATTACAAGATATTGAATATAGTGCTATACAGAAGAATTTTGTTTGTAGTCTATTTTTATATACAGTGGTTAACATTTGCAAATCTCAAACTCCCATATTTGTCCCTTCCCACCCCCTTTCCCTGGTAACGTTATGGTTATGGACATTTATTATTTTAAAAGTAACTTGCTTTTAATGAATAGCACTACATTAAACATACTGTGTAGCTCTCATTTAAAAATGATTTTTATGGACATATTATGTGTCCTTAGCTTGGCATTATTAAGAGTTCTCTTGACTTTGGGGGGGTATCTGTGTTTTCTTGGAGGATTAAAAATTGTAGAATTTATTATTAAACTATAATAAAGAATAGTCATAACTTACCAGATACAGTTCCCTTCTTGCTCTCCACTCCCACCCCCACTCCCATCACATAAATAAGAACTGTTTTTTCTTTGCAGTATGCATTGCCTCAGGAACAAAGGTGGCTCTGTTTAATCGACTTCGATCCCAGACAGTTAGTACCAGATACTTGCATGTAGAAGGAGGTAATTTCCATGCCAGTTCTCAGCAGTGGGGAGCATTTTACATTCATCTCTGTAAGTATAAAAATATGCATTTGATGTTTTTAGTGAGAAATTGTTAAATTTTTTTTGATAGAAAGACATACAAATATATTAAGTTTTGTCATTTTCCTAAGCAGATTAGTGAATTCTAATAGATGATAATTTGATCTCTGTTTCCATTGTACTGCAGTGGATGATGATGAATCAGAAGGAGAGGAATTCACAGTCCGCGATGGATACATCCATTATGGGCAAACGGTCAAACTTGTATGTTCAGTTACTGGCATGGCACTCCCAAGATTGGTATGGCTCTACTTTTTTTAGTGATATATGTAGTAAAAATTAAGAAAACAGAAAAGTCACAACATTCAAATGTAAAAATACACCTCAATTTCATGCTTTTTAATTTAGAAAGAATATATCAATAATCATTGCTGTTTATCATTGGGAATTATAGCCCACCTTATTTAAAAAATGCTTTAAAGCAATTACTCAATTTTTATCAATACATTCTTAATGACTTCCTGTTATACTATGTTTAATAAATTTTGGTTGTATATTAAACATGTTTGATAGAGGGCACTATAAAATTGCAATATGATTTATGATTTCTTAACGCAGATGCATTACTCATTTTTTGTGGTACCTGCTGCATCCCAACATAGGACCAGGTTTTCAAAAGCATAGAAATTTTAAATTTCTTTAAAAATACAAGCATAATTTTTATTAGTTTACTCTCCCACAAGAAGATAGATTTAAAAGTTAAATAAAATTGGTATCTTTTTTACTCTTGGAGAGAGGCTTAGTGGTTAGGGCTTTTTGAAACTAAAAACAAAAAAAAACTGCTTTTCTTAGCAAAATGAAGCAAAACCCCTTAAACACCCTCTACTGTATTCCCCCTCCTTTTCTGAAACAGAACACGATGTAGTTGTATTAAAGATGGAGGGGATTTATGAGTAAGTTTGATTCGAGGTCAGTGTTGAGTGAACAGAAGATCATTTAGCTTTACTGTTCCTGAATATGCTTTGTATTTATCTCTTTGATGGAATATTTCATTGGCTGATGTTTTCTGGGACTATTACAGCAGTACTGGGTTGACCTATAATTAATCTAAGTAAATGCATCATTTTATTTTTGTTTTGTTATATTTTTCTATGTCATGGTTGTACAAGGTGATTTTATTTCCCATTTCAACTTAATAAGCCAAAATATGTGAAACGTAGTAATATTAAGTTATAAAACCTTGAAACTAAAACAAATTATAAAAAGAGGAAAGGTAGGGAAAGAAGGGTGTAAAAATTGGAAAGAAAAACAAATCAAAGCAACCTCTGCTCTAGTTTTTCTCTTCTCATTCATTCTGTGTCATTCTATTCTAAGGACAATAATGTTTATTTGCTTTGGCATTAAATGTTTGTGCTACAAAAGCACAATTCAGAGGTTATGCCTGTGATCAGCAACAGCCTATATATGGACCACTTAGAAGACAGACTCAAATCTTAAAATAGTGTTTTCACTTACAGTTTCATGTAAAGTACCAATCTGCCTTGCTTGAAAGTCCTCTTTATTTGAATATTTTAACATTCAAATCTATGTGGCTCTGAGTATAAAAATACTGCAATAAAAAAAAAAAAGGACCCAGAGAATGCCTTAGGGAAAGTTGCAGTACCATTATTAACAATGTACTGATAACCTTCTATGTGCCAGGCACTGTCTGGATGCTGGAGATACATTGGTGAGCAAGGTAGACTTCCCTTCCTCTTGGAGCTTACGTTTTGGTAGTATGACAGACAAAAACCAGCTACAGAAATACCCATGTAATGCACTAAAAAGGTTAATGTAAGTGATAGGAAGACAAATTAAAACAGGATAAAGGGATGGGGAGTTGGGGGACTGCTTAGAGTGGTCAGGGAAGCCTTTTGGAAGTAGGGCTCTTAGAACAGGGACCAGAATGAAGCTGGGAAACCAAAAAGTGGGTGAGGAACATTCTAGGCAGACAGAATGAGGACAAAAAGAACTTAAGGTGGAAGGGAATGTGTGAAGACTAGCAAGGAAGCCATTGCTAGAGCCAGGGGAGGGATGGAGGGGCAGGTGACAGGAAACGATGCCGCCAGGTTAGTCGAGGGCAGCACCTTGTCGAGTCCCTCTCTGTATCTGGGGTAAGGACTTTACGTTATCTGTGTGTGGTGAGAGACCACTTGGGGGGTTTTAAACAGGGAATGATGGCTGGTTTGTGCTTGGTAGAATAATCCTGGCTGCTCTGTGGACAAGACAGCATAGAGATAAAGCAGTGGAAGCAGAGGGGAAGGTGGTGGGGCTTTTGTCATAAGTCAGGCAGGAGGTGATATCTTAGACTGGGATTGTACTGGTAAGGTGATGAGAGGTGACTGATTTGTTTGAAAGCAGACTAACAGAATTTGTTGACAGATTGGATGTAAGAGAAAGCAGGGAGTCTAGGATAACTCCAAGGTTTGGAAATTGAGTGAATGTGGTGTCATCTATTGAGCTGTGAGTTGAGGGAGGATCACGTTTAGGAAGAAATCAAAACTTCTGTTTTTGATTAAGACTGGGAGGCCTACTAATAGGCAATTTTAGTGAAACTGTTGAATAGGTAGTTAAATATATAAGCTGAGTGCCCGAGAAAGGCTATGGCTGGAGATAGAAATTTAGAAGTTGCTAGCCTTTGAAGAGTGTAGCAGGTATGGGGTGTGGAGAGAGAAGAGGCCTGAGGACTTGACTCTGGGCCACTAAAGGCCAGTTACAGCAGGTGTATCCCTGGAAGAAGAACGTGTGGGTCAGATGCTTCTGAGAAAGCTAGTAAGAATGAAGACAGGAGTGCCCGTGGGATTCATCTGTCTTGAAGTGCTTAGTGGCCTCGCCAAGAGCAGTTGCAGTGGAGACTTTGAGACAAAAGGCTGGAGATTTCAGGAGATGGGGCGGTAAAGAAGAGGAATTTTTCCACAAAGGGGAACGAGAAACAGGGTGGTAAGAGGGAAGGGCACTTACGTGTAATCATGGAAGAGTTTTCTTTGCTTTTGATTTGATTTTTTTTAATTAATCTTTTTTAGGGGGGAGGCAGTTAGGCTATTTGTTTATTTATTGGTGGAGGTACTAGAGATTGAACCCAGGACCTCACTTATGCTGAGCATGCGCTCTACCACTGAGCTACACCCTCCCCACCCTGCTTCTGATTTTAGAAGAGAAATAGTTGTAACGTGTTTGTATGCTGTTGGGAGTGATCTTCATAATCATCAAACACTCACATGATTACCTTCCATGTGATAAGTAACATCTAAGGTTTGATAGGATGATCTCAGATATCCATATGTGTTTTGTGGAATATATGGATTGTAAGGTCATAGTGTGTAATGGAGAGAGCTCAGGCCAGGTGGGCAGCCAGCACTGGAGTCATATTGTGGCCATTCAGCTACTAACCAGGTGATTTTGAGGAACTTACCTGACCTCTGAGCCTGTTTCCCAATCTGCAAAATGATACCTATTAGAGGTTTTTTTTTTAAAAAAACACATATAAGATAATAATGGACTGTCCTGACTAGCACACCCATAATGGCCTTCAGAGATAATTTTTCCTTTGATGTTGGAATATTTGTCAAGTATGTCTTATTGGAAAGGTCATCTGAACTTGCAGATCAAAATATGATTCATAGACCAACAGGATTAATATCAACTGGGAATTTGCTAGAAATGCAGACTGTCAGGCCCCACGTGTGGTCTATAGGATCAGAACAGATACATGTTTAACGGGAACCCCAGATGATTTGTATGGACATTGAAGTTTGAAAAGCACTGATACAGAAAACAAGTACCTGCCTGCTCTATTTTTTTTAGGAGTTCATTGAACAAAGTGACATTTCCACATTCTTAACATGCTTGACATCTCAAAGTGTTTTTTGTACCTAGCTTTGTTTGTAAATGCTTTTGTATATGTAAGTATATGACAGATAATTGTGATGTATTATTATATAGCATGTTCTTTCTGCATACTCTTGACAGTGAATGAAATGAAAACTCTCCATATGTGATGGCCTTTTCTTTTTTAATTGTTGAAATATAGATAATTAGGAAAGTTGATAAGCAGACTGCATTACTGGATGCAGATGATCCTGTGTCACAGCTCCATAAGTGTGCATTCTACCTTAAGGATACAGAAAGAATGTACTTGTGCCTTTCTCAAGAAAGAATAATCCAGTTTCAGGTATGTTTTTAAATTACCAGTGAAATCTAAAATGTGCGAACTGTTAGGTTAGCAGCATATGGAAGCTCATTTAATGTTAACTGTACCCAAATACATCAAGCTGTGTTTAGGTATTTATCTCAAGTTCAAGGGTCCTTAGCCCAGATGTTCCTCAGACATGGCAGTCATCCTGCCTCAAGGAAGAACTCAAAACCATAAAGATGTTCTCTGAGAAACAGGAAACAAAAAACCCCTCAGATTATCCAAAAGTAGGTTTTGAATGTTCAGTGAATCCCCTGAGATTACATACAGATGACATTGTGTATAGATGCACGCATATTTTGGGGGAGGGTTTATAATTCGCATCGGATTTACATTGGGGGCCTTCTAAGATGGTAATGAAGACAGGTGTCAAGAGCTACTTTTTAACTATATTTACTCTGAGGGCTTTCACGAGGACGTTTATGACATGAACAAGTCATTTAATAGAAGTTATACTTTCCCGTGACACTCATTTGTGAATACCTGGAGACTTTTTCCAGAGAGATGGCCACACCCAGCCAGTCTCCTCAGCCCAGCCCTGGTGGTCTGGCCTAGGTGTTTGAAGGTAGGGGTAGAGGATCGTCAGTTAGCATCTTGGTTCCTTCCTGCTGAAAGTACGGAAGATTCCAGCTGATCTCTGAGCAGGAGGGGCTCTCATTCCCTCTTACTCTTAGGGATCCCTGAAGAGTTTTAAACAGCTGTTTATATCACAAATACTCATCTTTTATTAAAGAAATTATGCAGGTGCTGGTGTACTCTTAAGTGGTTACCCTGAAAGGCTGTATTGGTTTATAAAGATTTTTAATATATCACTGAAATATTTTGTATTAAAATAAAGCTGCTACCTGTATGTGAGGTTTGCATATTAATATTCTGCTTGCGTTGGCTAAGCACCATGTTTGGGAAGTTTTTTATAAATTTATACTAAGTTCTCTTCATGTTAATGCCAGTCTATGAGTGTTACTTTGGTAAAATTCTTACACTGCGATGTATATAAAACTCAATTTCTAAACATTCTTTTTTCATAAGGCCACTCCATGCCCGAAAGAACCAAATAAAGAGATGATAAATGATGGGGCTTCCTGGACAATCATCAGTACGGATAAGGCAGAGTATACGTTTTATGAGGGGATGGGCCCTGTTCTGGCCCCAGTCACGCCTGTGCCTGTCGTGGAAAGCCTTCAGGTGAGACCACTTATTCACTGACTTAGCCCTTTGCAGCCGCTCCCAGCTGTGATTTAGCATGGTTTCATTTCACAATAAATTAGATTTGTGTTACATATCATTTGTTGATTAAAAAAAGAAAATAGAAGGAGCATGGTTTTATGCAAGAAATTTAAATTTAAGTCAATTTGTATGTTATCTTGAGATATTTTTAGTTCACTTTGTCTTAATCATCTCATTTAATGGAAACATTTTAACTATCCATTTTCTCACAAAGTAGGTAGTCGAATGAGAAACTCATCTGTGTCCTGAATGAAAAATGGAAAGCTTTCGTAACATTGTTCTGATTTTCTGTGATTTGCAGTTGAATGGCGGTGGGGACGTAGCAATGCTTGAACTTACAGGACAGAATTTCACTCCGAATTTACGAGTTTGGTTTGGGGATGTAGAAGCTGAAACTATGTACAGGTACTTAATACAACTTTTTTACATCATCCAGAGTTTTTGATGGGGGCTGGGTATGTGAGATTCTTTCCTGATACTAATTTAATGTATTAAGCAACCTTATTTTAAGTTGCAGTTCTAAACTTTGCCTCGCTTTTGAGTGATCCCTGTTTCCTCCTCAGATGTGGAGAGAGTATGCTCTGTGTCGTCCCAGACATTTCTGCATTCCGAGAAGGCTGGAGATGGGTCCGGCAGCCAGTCCAGGTTCCAGTAACTTTGGTCCGTAATGATGGAATCATATATTCCACCAGCCTTACCTTTACCTACACACCAGAACCAGGGCCGCGGCCACATTGCAGTGCGGCGGGAGCAATCCTTCGAGCCAATTCAAGCCAAGTGCCCTCTAATGAATCAA
The DNA here is from genome assembly GCF_048564905.1 of Vicugna pacos. Lineage (NCBI taxonomy): Eukaryota > Metazoa > Chordata > Mammalia > Artiodactyla > Camelidae > Vicugna > Vicugna pacos. Next base: position 102,972,916 of record NC_132988.1, on the reverse strand, counting down.
ACACAAACAGTGAGGGAAGCTACACAAATGCCAGCACAAATTCAACCAACGTCACGTCATCGACAGCGACAGTCGTGTCCTAACCGCCGTCCTTTGCCAGGACTCACACTGACTTAAGTGCTGCACAATGTTGACAGAAAAGGAGAGAGAAAAAAATGAACAATCTTTTGTGGTTTCTTGGGAAAACTTTTCATACCAGGTGATAATTACTATTCAGAAACCCCATTACCTACAAGTGCTGATTTGAAGTGCAGAAGCCACAGTAAAACAAACAAAAAAACCCATCAAAATGTACAAACTTTTGGAAATCCATTTTTTTTTCAGCTGTAATTTTTGTTTGGTTGGGTTTTGTTTGGTTTTGTTTAAATGGGCAAAAAAATAGAGATGTGGCCGGAGTAAAAGTTAATCAAAGTAGAAGACAAAAATCTAACAGTTTTCATGGACCAAGGAACTTGTATAAGCTTTAGTAAAAGGTACATTTTCACCATACCTTTTTTTATATCACAGTATATAGCACACCTTTGTTACCAAATAGGTGGTTCTCCCTGCCCCTTGGAGTTTTTTGCTCTTAAGTACATTCAGGTTCCAAGCCTGACCATGCTTGTTAATCTAATTACCATATTCTTCCAGGTCTTTTTGGTCTAAGGCTGGAACTGTTCTTTTTATTTTATTATTATTATTTTTTTAAAGCTGAAGTCTTATGACTTTTCATGGGTTGAAATTGTTTGGATTTCAGCAAGTCAAATCTTGTAAAGGCCTGCCTATTTTTTTTAAGATTATATGAAGTCTGTGCAAAAGCTTTAAAAAAAAAATGCCTCTGCCTTGCCTGCAGTACATGCAACATACGTTAACCTAGTCTCTATTCTCAGTCACCATTGATAGTTATTTCTCTGTGTTCCTTTTTTTTTTTTTAATGTATTTATAGTGGTAATCCAAGAGGTTCTAACTTTTACCTGGAATTAAATGTGGCCATTTAGTCATTAATGAGTTTAATGGCATGGAACATGTTGATTTTTGCAGTGTTCCCTCCTCCTTTCCCCTGCAGAAATGTATCTTTGTGTTCCAGGATTTGTTCAGGTTTTTCCCCCTCCTAATCTTGTACATAACTTGTATTATGTGTAAGTTAAACATTTTATTTTGAACTTGGAATGTTTCCATGATTTCATTCAGCAGGGAGTTTTTCTGCCTTGTTGACATATAACAAAAAAATATCATGAGAAGTATTTGCTACCAACTGGTAGATGGTGCCCTTATTGTATAATGAGGAAAATCTTAGCAAAAGCATGCTTTTATTTACTTTTTTTTTGGTAGCCTAGGCCAAAACATCATTGTAACCCTAAAACAAGATGCTTTTACTAGATGACCAACTAAAATAGCTGGAAGACAGTACTTAAGTAACAGATAGTTGTAAGATTATAAAAATGCAAATATAATTTCTTTCCATCTCTCTCCCTGCCTTTTTTTTTTTTTTTTTTTTTGTCTTGTCTTCCCCAGTACTGAGTGTCTTTATAAATATCTCCTACTCAGAAAGCATTTCTTTTCATTCAGTTGAGATTCAGGGTTGTGTGCTGGCCGTGCGTGCTGGGCTCACCATTTTTATGTCACTTCTGTTCCTGCACTTCGGTTATACCTTTGTTCAGTTTCTTAGAAATTGCAGCAGACTCGTTGGGCTACATTTAGTACAGGAACCATGTGTGTAATGTTCAAGGACACGGTCTAGTCATGCAATCATCTTTCTTAGAGTAAAAACTACCTCTAGATTGTGGTAAGCTTTTACTGTCCCATAAAACAGGAGCCACAAGTACCTTAACGAATGCAAAACTGTAACTTCCTGCAGTGTTTCCCTACAGAAATGGTCTTTCTGGTGTCCTGGGCTATTTTGAAAAGTTTCCATCAGTAGACATTTTAAAACCTCACTGTTTGTAGCTTTTCTCCCCCTCAGCTTTGATGTCTTCAGCATTCATCCTTTTGCTCAGACTATGTCATTGTAAATACAGTTCCTCGCATCTTTAAATCGCTTTTCCCTCAGTTTTCAAGGGGGAGGTCATTTGTAAAACACGTTAGTGGTTAAGTCAAAGTTACTGTGCTTCTCTCTTTACTGCAAGCCTTTTAAATTACTCACAGGCCGTGTTATACTGTATATGGCCTTTCTCTCTTCAAGTCTGCTCCAGTCACCGGCTTCTCTCTTGTGAGCTAATCCTGCCTCATACTTTAAATCTGTTTCAGTGACCAAGGGCAGAATTCATTGTGGCCTTATCTTTCTTTGTTTTAACTGTTTACTGCTTTTTCCTGCAAACTTGTGTATTTCTGAGTAGTATTTATTCCTCTCTCTGTTGAGTCTGGAAGTAGTCTTTACACAGTGCTTTCTGTTCAGAGCGCAGAAATGTTTTCAGTGCTGTTGTACTTTGAATTGGCCACAAGTTTCCTTCACTTCCCAGGTTTTGTATTCAGTTACAAAATTGTATTTAATCAACTGATAGCATATGAGATGCTTTTGAAGAACAAACTATTCCATACCCAGATTGCAATTCAAAATAATTTTTCAAGTTTATGACTTTATTAAAATGAACTTTCGTTTGTTTACTGTTTAACTATATGTAGACCGTAACCCTTTTCTTCTTCTTTTTTTTTTTTGAAAAGTCCAAGAATATACTTATACAGGCATTTATCCCCACTATTTTATGCCATTCTACATACCATAAACTTAAGACTGAAATGATTTGTCTTTTGTGGCTTATTGTTTATCAGTAGTTCTTTTGTCAGCTGCTTAAAAACCTTTTTCACGGATTTGTGAATTACTTTCAAGTATAATTTATAGGAGCCCTGCCCTCTGGTTTAGTAGAACATGGCCCCTCCCCCAGTGGTGGCATTATTAACAATGCTGGTCATTTTTCCTCATAAAGACTCTCAGGATGGTAACCACTTCAATTAAAGTATAGCACATTTAAGTTTTGGGTTTTTTTTTTATGTTTTATTTTGGAAGTGTATCCTATGCTCTCATGAGTCTATGCAGTTTCTCAAAATATGCATAGAAGCTGAGTCTTATCCAATATGTTTTTATTAGTTACAATGAATTGATCACATAGATTGGGAAGGCAAGCCAAAGGCTTTAAATGTAAAGCCTTTTTTAAATGTAAAGTGCCCTTTTTATTTGGAATGATTTTATCGAGTTGAACACTAGTATTAAATATTTAACCTGCTGCTGACTTTTCTTAAACTGTGGCAACTAAAGGCATCCTCATGTATGTATGAATTAGTGAAATACTTGTCACTCTTACTGCACAGACTTATTTACGATTACAACAGGTTAATTTTTTGTTTGTTTTTAATGAAACTGGTACCATCTGTACCCTCACAGAAATTATCCAACACAGTTTTGAGAACTAAACTAACTAGTCATGTTTAATCAGATAATCCACACCAGGGCGGGGGGGCAGGGTTGGGGAAGGTCCTTTTTGAAACAAAATGTTACTCAATTATTAACCAAGTTACTTATTTTGATTTCAAAAGCAGCTGTGTTTCTGATGAGTACTGAACAAATGTGTGTAATTTTCTGTGCCAGACTTTTGACTTTGTTTTCAAGCACTGTAATGTGGGATGAATGGTTAGAAACAATAATATATTAGGGTTTCTATGTAACCCTTTCAGGACTGAACTGTATCTCCTTTTATTAATTTTTCCCTGTGTTGTGATAAATGTTCGCCAGCATTCAGTACTGTGTTGGTCCAGATGTAGATTTATATGCTCATTTTTAGCTTATTTCTTGTACCTTGCAGCATGCTCTACACATTCAGTCCTTAAGGGGTTTATTTTACAAACTGTGCGCCTGTAAGGTTTATTAGCAATAAGATAGAAAATTGAGCAAGTTTATACCATAATTTTGTAGAAAAAGGAATCTGCTCAGTTCCATATTTCATCCATGAGAAACCTGCAATATGGGCAGTTTCAAGAAATAAATAAAAAGGAAATGTAAACCATTGTAAAAGTCTTCTGTTGGATGTGCCTGATGCATGTGTTACCGTCTTTGATTTCAGAGTATTTCATAAAGATGATATCAAATTCTGTATTAGTTTGTGTATTTGCAGTCTTACCTTGCTGTCTAATCTACATCACATCAAAGTGATAGCCTTGCTGATTTTTTTACAATGTTTTTAAAAACTATGTAGTGCTTTAAAGAGAGTTTTGTTTGTTTGTTTGTTTTGGGGGGGGTTATTGTGTTTTCCTTCCTTATAAATGGGAAGATGGACTTTGTCACTCAGGGGGTATCTCAGGAACGTTTTGAGCTAATCTTAGCAAGATTAGAGAGCATTATTTAACAACAGCTTGCTTTTCCAGTATAAGGTTGTCATTTGGTCTGGTGTACGAAAGAACGTGTAATGGTTTGTGCTTTTTGGTGGAGGCTCCTAATCAGAGAGAGAGTATACTTTGTTTAATAGGGAAACAGAAAGTAAAAGGGGAAGTTATGTATCTTTTTAAATCAGCAAATTGATATATCTGACCTCCCCCAGAAAGAAAAAATAAGAGCAAAGTTATCAGGATTTTGCGAAAGATATCTTCCTCTAAAAGTAGTGACTGTTAAATAAGAAACATTTTAGTTGGAATTTGAATTGTGAGGCCTTTAACGGCAGAGATTGGCAATAGTTCCTTAATTTAGAATTTAGAAGAGAGTAATGTTTGTACCCCTTGCTGTAAACAGTGCATGATCACTTTCTAAGCAGTCTTAGGAAAGATGCATCATGTGTGTTTGTGTGTGTGTGTGGGGGGGGGGGTCATTGAACCCCTAGATGGTTTCCAGTTAAAAATTCAGAGGGCAGCTACATCAGGTTCTAGTAGTGAGTGATGACAGAAGGAAGTCTTCTCCTCAAAACAAACAAGCAAACAACCAAAATCTAGGAAGATACACTAAAGAAACCCTAAAAACCCCTGGTTTAGTGCTAGTAACAGTGAGGGCGACAGATTAAGTTGATGCATATAAAGTGTAAATGAGATGATTCACCTTGACCTATGTTAGACGCTAAATCTTAAGGCCAAGAGCTGGAACTGGACGTCACAGCCTGCCAGGACCTGCAAGACTGGACAGTTAAACACAGTTCTTGGTGCTAAGGATACGGTCATTTGTGTGCATGGTACACAGGTATTCAGTCAATAGTTTAAGGTGTTATGCACACGTATGTAAAAACCATGACTCATCTTGGTTTATAGAAAAGGCAGATAATTACTCTAATAACCAGAAAAGGGACAACGTTAACTATAACAAGAAACATGCTAAACAAATAGGTGATTTTACAGCTGTTGGAATTGATGGAATGTTTTACTTTGGGGAAGTGGTATTTTAAAATGTGGTATTCTATGGCACGTTTTTTAAAAGGTAAGTATGACTTTTAGTTGTGTGTCCAGTTCTTTCTAGCATAATCCATTGTAGTCCCTGCTTTCCACCTCCTTGTATTCCACTGCCCACTCACTTGCGCCAGTCAGACATTCGGGTCAGTCCTTCCCAGCACCTTGGCCTGGTTGATTTTCTCCTGTCCTTCCCAGCACCTTGGCCTGGTTGATTTTCTCCTGGTGCTGGACAAATTAGGGTCAGTTAAATCCCAAACTCTCAATCCAGAAACCCCCCTGATGTTCATGTAAAGGATTCGAGCGTGACGAGGTCATGCCCGGTGGCCTCTTGAGCTGTCTGGAACAGTGGTTCTTTCTTCCTAGAACTGAGTTTTCTCCCTGCAAGGTACTTCTCCTTCCTCGCCGCACGACACAAAGTGAGTGATTCTGGCTTTCTTCTTAAGGGCTCACAACTAAGTTCTTAATTCAGATAAATAGACAATACAATGAAAAATTTTGGAAAATAACCGTGACTTGGAGGACAATCATTGTGCCTTTAATCCCTGATTATTCTCGAGCGTCTAAGAGGTCCCCTGGGAATTTTAACATCGTCGTTAAGATTCCAAAGGTGCAGATGGTGTGATCTTTGGGAAGAACCTCAGGTGGAGGATAATGGAATACACATCTTACTTGCTTAGAAGCATGAATATCCATCCCTTTTATACCTGGGTAGTGCCAGAGGTTGGAATTAGTTGAGACTCAACCAGGAATTTTTAAATGGCGCATAATGTTTTGGTCTCTGAGCTCAGGAGGGCATGGCTGTTCCCTGAAAATTTTCACTGAGGGCTTGTCTTAGTGTGCTCAGGCTGCCATAATAAAATACCATAGACTGGGTAGATTTATCAACAGAACTTGATTTTCTCATGGACAGTTCTGAAGGTTGGAAGTCTGAGATCAAGATGCCAATATGGTCAGGTTCTGGAGAGGATGCTTACTGGTTTGCAGATGGCCACCTTCCTGCTGTGTGCCCTGCAGGTGTATCCTCACCTGACAGATCTCATCTCTTCCAAAGTCCTATCTGATTAGGGCGCCACCCTCATGACCTGACTTAGCCTTAATCATCTCCTAAAGGCCCATCTCCAGATACAGTTACATTGGGAGTTCGGGCTACAACATGAAATTTGAGGGAGGGAAACAATTCAGTACATAACAGGACCCTTCCCCAAAACCTTCTAGATTACAGTTTATTGATGCCCGTCTACAGGATGGTATTTAGGTTTCCTGCACTTTAAGTCCTGGTTGGAGTTCTCACTAGTTAGCTAAGATGATAAAATGGACTTGGGCTGAGGGACAAGGGGAGACGCAAGACTGAGGTAGAAGTCACTTTAACCACTGTTAATTGTTTTATGGCCATTATTTTATCCTGACCACAACTCTGAGCTAACGTGCCTGTTTTAGAGATGAAGACACAGGCTCAGGGTTTGTCCAACGTCATCTGGTAAATTTAGCAGAGCTGGGATTCAGCTGTGGACACAGGTGGCCCAGAGTCACGCTTCTAAGTGCTACTAGACTTCTCAAGTCACAAAGGAGCAGAGGCTGGGATTACTATGACAAGTTGTGTAAGGAACTTCATAGGGGACAGCCATTCTGTTTCCATTCTCAGTTTACAGTTGAGGAAAACCGAGCCCTAAGGAAGTTGAAAAACCTAAATGTGCTTATGGATTGGAAATGCTTTATTTGCTTGAAAGTACTATTTAATTGCCAGGTGTTTGCTTTCATTATTATTTTGGTGCCCTGACCTCTTGGTTAGTGCTTGTGGTCCTCCTAGCCAAGCCTTACACATAAATATGTGATAAATTACACAACTAGGGCGTGGGGGTACACATCAGTGGCAGACTGTGTGCTCAGCATGTGCAAGGACTTGGGTTCAATCCCCAGTACCTCCATTAAAACAAACAACAACAACAAAAGTGATTTTAAATTATACAACTCTAGAGAGAACCATCCTAGACACTCCAGAATATTTTCCATCTTCTGAGTGAAGATAATGGAGCTTCATCTCTTAATAGATCTGATAGTTAATTCTAACTCAGGTGAGTTTCTAGACCTCATATGTTGGCTTCAGGAAGACAAGAGTGTGAAATGATGACCTGAGGGTTAGATGCTCAAATCATAAACATCGTTGGGGTGGCTGATTCTGCAGGTCTCCACTACTCACTTGTCTCATTTGTAACGGAGTAAATGACACACAGCACTTAAGAGGAAGCACAAATGAAGAGCCCTCAGCTGTGGTCCTGGCTTTCTTCACCTTAGAGCCCGGGTCTCTGCTATGATTGTCAAGCTTGGGGGGCCCCTTGGCCTGGGTCTTCCAGAATCATTGTGAGCTTAGTCTGCGGGCTTTTGGCTGCTCATTCAAGAAAATATGGTGGATTTGCATTTAATACTTAAAAGATTTTTAAATGTACACGTTCAATGTGATAGCTATTATTAGAGTAACAAGAGTTAAGTCAGAAGCCAAGCCTGGTTAACTTAGGGAAAGAGGATTTTGTAAGGAGAGCAGAAGCTCGCAGGATTGAGGGGAAGCCTGAATCATGCTTAGACACACAAGGAAGTTGGGTCCTGTAGGGTAGGGAGGGACCCTTGGATCCTGGAAGTCGTCTGCTCAGGGGGCCGCTGCTCTGATGCACTCCCTCTTGTCATTAAGTCAGCTGCTCCAGATTCAGTTTTGCAGATGAGAGCAACTGGTCGCGTGAGCCTAGGTCACTTGCCTGACCTTGTGCACTTAGAGGAAGGGTCATTTAAAAGGAACCTCAAGGGGCTCTTTGCTGTCCATAATGAGGCCTGGATTTAGAACCAATAGGAGAAGAGAGAATTTCCCTAAAGGGAAACTGAGGTAGCTAGGACAGGGGAATAGGTGCTGGGCAGCTGTTCCAGGTGGCTACAAATAATAACTTCTATAATAAAATGTGTTAAGAATCTATTCTGTGTGCTAAGGGCTTTACAAGAAATATTTCTTATATTCCTCAAATTCCTAAGTCAGTTTAACAGGCAGTTTTGTGAATGATGCTCAGATCATGAGCCAGTCATCAAAACCCCTCCCATCTCATCTAGCCTTCCAGACTTCCCTAGAAATGCCCCCTGGGATGGGCTCTCAGGGACTCACTACTACATGATTTTGTGTAAATTTAACAGGTTACTAGGGTCAGATGGGTAGGAATCTCCAACCACATCTGTAACAGTGTCGTGCAATTCATGTCTTCCTGGTGGAGGGACCGTCCCTTAGTATTTGGTTAGATTCCTGGCCTCTGCCCTTGACTCAATATTAATAACTTTGCTGAATTAATTTAGCTCTGCTCCCACCAGGAACTGCAGAAACAGTAACAAAGTCCTGCTTCATGGGGCTCTCCCGGTGGAGAGAGACAGGCAAAAATCAATGAATGCATACCTCATGTATGCTTACATATTAAAGGGCTCCTACTGAAAATGCCACCATCGAGAGCCCAGAGATGATGGAACCTGACCATCAAAAGTCCTCAGCAGCATCCAGGAGCATAAATGGGAGAATCACTGTGTCCCGGAGGTACTGAGTATGTTAACATTCAATATAAAAATCTGTAGTCTTTAAGGAGTACTTGGCCAGTCGTTTCAGGGGACGCTGTGCACACATCACAGTCACGTGCAGCTGTCTGAGGCTCTTGGGCTTGTCCCTGTTGTCTTTCCTGGGGCCGTGAGCTAACTGAGCAGGGTGAGGTGCTGTGACCTGCGGACAATCGAGAGCTGACTACAAGACAGTCTTTGTCAGGGGAAGCCCATCAGGAAGGAGGCTGTAACTGGGATTCCCGTACTTACATGGGGTCTGCGAAGCTTCTGGACGGAGACCCTCCCCAGTGAAGAGCCAATCCTGTTGGAGGCCAGGAAGGAGCAGCAAGGCTGAGGAAGGGCAGGAGCCCTGCAGGGGCAACGTCCTGCCACCTCTGCTGGTTTGATTAAGGTGTGACCTCTCTCCCTGCCTCGAGATGCAGCCAGAAGAACGGAGATGCCATTCATGAAACAGGGAAGGCAGAAGGTGGGGGGTGGTGGGAAAGGCAGGTGCGGGAGGCAAGAGTCAGGGTCACGGACGTTCACCCTAAGATACCTATTAGACTTCAATTTAGAAAGCTGAGTAAGCAGTTAGAGGTCCAGACCTGGAGCTCAGGGTGGTGTGTGCTGCAGACACACGTTCGGGAGTCAGTCACATACAGATGAGATTTAAAGCCACAGCCTGATGAAATCACCAGGAAGGGTAGGTAGAAAAGAGGTCCAAGACCACCAAACCCCGGACCCCTGCAGTTTAAAGTCCTGCTTCTCAAACTTTTTTTGTGCTGGAATCGCCCAAGGAAGGGTGTCAAAATGTGAATCTGACTCTGGGTTGGTGGGCAGGGGTCTTGAGATCCTGTGTTTCTAACGATGCTGCATTGGTCCTGCAGGTCCAGAGACCCCACTTGGAGTAGCGAGGGCCCTGAGGATGCCCGGACAGAGATGGGAGTGACTGACAAAAAGAGTAACCTGCCTCTTCATTCCACTAAATGACTGTTCTTAACTAACATCACTGCTTTCCAAGTCACAATTAACTCATGATGGTTTTAGAATTAGCCTGTTTTTGAAGTACAGAGTCAAGATTTCTCTTTATGTTTGTCAACTGAAATAAATGCGCAGCCTAAAAGTTGAGTGTTATGTTTTACTCGGCGGAAGGACTCGAGCCAGGATGACAGCCTCTCAGATGACTCTGAGGGACTGCTCCCAAGAGGTAGGAGAGAAGCCAGGATATATAGGAGCTTTACAACAAAGACCAGGTAGTTGGAACAATAAAAGGTTACTTGTTAACTAAAGAAAACCAGGCATCTCAAGTTAAAGAATTTAGCGCTTTTCTCTGTATGGGAGGAAGCAAACATTTGGACTCATTGAATTTATTCCTTTGACAAGCCCCTAGCTACCTAGGGCCAGTATCCTGTCCTTTCTTGTTCTGAATCCCCTCAGGGTGCACCATTGTGACTGGCTGCAGAGGCTGGGCTGCAGGCTTGTCTTCCCCAGGGGGTGGCGGCAGCCACTGATGACTTGATGACTTCAGCATTCTTTGTTTACTGATATGGTTTGCAGTATTTCATTCACACCCTTGAGAAGACCTTCTACACCAAATCACAAACAGGCTCATCAGATTCTCCCTACAGGGCTGGTAACGCCACCTGCCTAAAGACAGGCAATCCTTGTCGCGGCACAGAGGCCTGTGTCACATAACTGTACATCCTAAACTCCAGAGCCTTATAGCACCCAAGACCAAACTGCTGTGCCCACAAGTCTGAGGAACGCTGACCAGCTCCTGAGTCGTAAAACTTTTTGGTTTGAACAAAACAAAACAAAACAAAAACCCTCATTTCTAACTGATTCCCTTACTCCCGAGTGCAGTTTGCAAATTCAGAGAGAATATAAAAGTTAAGCTGGGAAGAAATTAGCCAGATTTCTCCATCTCTCCCGTAAAAGCGGGCCTTCTGTTAGGATTTTGAATTCCTGCAAAACAAAACAAAACAAAACAACAACAACAACAAAAGCAAGCATTTCAACCCACAGATGGCACAAGAGGGGCTTTTGAAATGGAGGGAACGAATCCAGGAGGGAAGCGCGTGCTCAGCCGTGACCCGCTGAGTTAGTGCAGCCGGACAGCTGGGAGGGTCAAGGACAGAATTCAGCCCGGAGGCAGAGGCTCAGTCTAGGTTCCTTGGTCCCCAGCGAGGCTCTCCCCCGTCCCCACCCCACCCCCTGCAGGGGAGGAGGCGCCTTCCCTGGGGAACAGGTGAGGTCCCCAGCAAGCCTTTTTTCCAAACGACTTCACTGGCTCTTTCATGTCCGGGAGTTTGAAGGTGTCGCCGTCAGCGTGAGTGAGATAAGCTGGGATTCGAGGGTCACACAGGTGTGCAGGGTCTCACAGGGGCGGATGGCCTGGGAATAGAAGGGCCCGGCATCCGGATGTTCCCATACTGGGCAAGGACAAGCAGAAGCAAACAGTGAGAAAGAAAGGGCTCGAAAGCAAATGTTGACATTAAACAGAGGAGTCCTTTGAACCAACAGGAGGACATGTGTAGCCAAACACAAGCCAGGCTGGGCGGGGGACCCCGAGGGGCTTGGCGGTATCGACTATTCATTTATTTTTGGAGATAACGAAGTTACAGGTTGATGATAAAATGGCAGCCCGGCTGCTGGTCTGGGTCATGGGTGGGCCGGCAGAGGCTCAGACAGCAGCAGGGCGGTGGATCTGGCTTCCCAGGGACAGTGACAAGAAGAGAAATCGCCACGTCTGAGGCTGGAGCCGCTGGAAGAAGCAGGTCCAGGGCAATGAGATTCCATCCCGCACCCTGCTGGGCTCTTCCTCTCCGAAAGCCGTTTATATCAGTGCAGGGGCCTGGGGGCGGGGCAGACAGGATCTGAACTGGCCTGAAGCCCAGCAGACTTGGGGGGCACAGACCCCGGGGCACGGCCGCCCAGAGGTGGACCGGGCGACAGCCCACTGCCGTGTTTCGAAGTGGCTCCTGTGTTCCCAAGTGTAGGAAATGACCCCCTCATCCCACACCCAGGAGAAATGGCTGCATGGCTCTGGGCAAAGACCCGGGGAGGTTCAGAACGGTTGTATTTTTACTGTCCCCAAACTGGAAACCGCCTGAATGCCTGCGGACTGAAAACAATACGGGACGTGTAAGTTGAGAGTTATGTTTTATTCGGGGCATTTTCAGAGGACTTTAAGCCCAGGAGGCAGCCTGTCAGATCGCTCTAAGAGACTGAGGTAGAGGAGGATCCAGGATGTATAGGAGTCTTGCAGCAAAGACCAGGTAGTCAGAAAATCCAAAGATTAGTGTTAATAAAAGAAAACCAGACGTCTCAAGTTAAGGAATTTAGCGCTTTTCTATGTAGGGGAGGATACAAGTCTGGGCTCATTAAAATCATTCCTTTGATCTGCACCTTAGCTCTCTAGGGCCAGTCAGTGTCCTGTGTCTCTATTCTGCATCTCCTGGGGACACTGTCAGGGAGGCTGCAATGGGCTAGCTTGATGGCCTCAGCATCCTTTGTTTGCTGATATGGCAGGAATGATTTTTCATTCACATGCCCATTGGCTGGCAAGAGAAGAGACAAACTGTGGTCCACCTGTGTGTCACAGGTTGAATGGTGTCCCCTAGAAGTCATGTCCATGTGCTAATCCTTGGACACTGCAAATGGGACCTTTTTTTTTGGAAAAGGGGCTTTGCAGATGTCATGAAGACTTTTGAGATGAGATGATCCAGAATTATCAAGGTGGATCCCAAATCCAGAGTCCTTATAAACGACACACAGAGAAGGGGGCAGAGAAGGCCATGTGAGCACGGAGACAGAGACTGCAGTGATGGAGCTACAAGCCAGGGAACCCCTGGTGCCACCAGAAGCTGGAGGAGATTGGGAAGCGAACCCCCAGAGAGCCTCTGGAGGGGGCACAGGCCTGGCCTCCAGAATTGTGGGAAGACCCATTTCTGTAAATAAACTTACGAGAAATAAACAAGTTCCTGGTTGCACAGTGTAATGCTACTTAGCCACAAAAAGGAACAAAGCATTGATATGTGCAAACTTGGGTTGATGTCACGTGTGCCGTGCTGAGTGAAAGAAGCCAACACACCAAAGCTCCGTGCTCTGTGATTCCATCTCAGGACCTAGAAAAGGCAAGACTCTGGGTCAGACATCACATCAGTGGTGCCAGGGACCAGGGGGAGGGGAGAGGACTGAACGCAAAGGGGCTCCAGGGAACTTTTGGGGTGAAGGGAATATTCTATCTCTTGATTGTGGTCATGGGTCACAACTTTACGTGTTCGTCAAATCCGTAGAATCATGCACATCAAAAGATGGAATTTTACTGGATGGAAGCGGTACCACAGTAAATCTAAATTTTTTTTTTTTAGTGAAGAAATGCCAAAACAGGGTTCTCAGACTGGTATATTGAATAAATCCACACTCTTGTCACATCCAGGATAAAAACAATGATAGCACATGCCCTGTGTGGAGGTCATGTCCAAGGTCTAAATTTGTGGCCTGTGTGAAGGTGTTGACCTAATTTATTATGCAGTGTAACACTCAACAAGTTTCATTATATTTGGAAACAATTTGAAAGTTTGATTTTCTCACTTGGCTAGGATTTGGGGATGGGCCTGATGGTTGCCAAGAAACTGTGATCATTCTCAAATTAAATATATTAATTTTACAAGTAGCTAGATAATTTGAAAGGCAGCCATTAAAATATTTTCAATTTTTTAAAAATTTCTGAAAAACTACAAAACCATGTTAAACATGGGATGTAGGTATTTCATATGAATGTAGCGCATGGCCTCCAAGAACAAGGGCCCACGGGGTCTTACGATTGTCTTGGGTGGGAGGGGTGAGTAGAACACACATTTCTGAATCTACCTACCCTGGTCACAGAGCTGCCTTGTTGACTTGCGTCCCAAACATTTCTTGGCCTGTCCATGCCGCCTCTTTCCAAGGCCATCGGTCTTGTCCAAACCTCCACCATCTCTTGTGTGGATTTCTCCAGTAACCTCTTAATGGTTCTCCCCTTATCTGCTCTAGTTTGCCACACAACAGCCAGGGGGACTTTCTAAAACAGAAATTGATTTGCATCTCTTTTGCTTAAATCCATTCCCCAGAACTAGATTTTCAATGTCCTCTAGTGAAAGACAAAATTCCCAACAAATCCTACAAAGTCCTGCAGGGTCAGACCCCTCCTGGTCTTGCCAGCGTCTTCGCTCCTTCCTCCCCCTCCTCTGCACCCCCCACCTGCCTCTGTCAGTCCCTCTTCACCACCTCTGCCCTGTCTCTGCCTTCTGCCTGAATGCCTGTCCCCTCAACCCACTTCACCTTGAATTCCCTCTCACTCTACTGAACTAGGCTTAGATAGCACTTCTGCTGGGAGCTGTTTGCTGTCACTCCCGCCTCCGCTGTCGGCCCTACCTGCCAACTGCCTCATTACATGCTCACTTAGCTCCTGGTCTTTCAGAGATGGGTGTGATTAGTTGGTTACTGCCTGATCCCCTGAGGTCTCAGCTTCACAGGAGAATGAGCAGGGGTCTGGTGGGAGGAGGGCGTCGGGGAGACATCTTGTTCCTCCTCTTTTTAATCCCCCAGCAACTGAAAGCGTGACTAGCACTTGGTTAGGCTCACATAAGTGTCAGTGAAAGGATGGACTAGGGAGGGAGGAAGTGAGTGAATGAATGAATGCTCTGGGCATTACTCGCACCCCTGGGTGGTCCGATTCAGACCTTACTTAGGGGAAAAGCACCACCCAGCAGAGCAGCTACTTCCAAGCTTGGGCAGTGCCCACCTGGGCCCAGCAGACACCCTGGCCAGAGAGGGAGCCTGGCTCCAGACCATGGGCTGTCTCTGTCCCCAGCATCCCCAGCATCCAGGCGCTCTGTCGGGCAGGTGTCTGCATAGATCTGCGAGTCTACAGCACGTGGGGCCCGGCAGCCCCTGTCTGCTGTTTGGCAAGTGGCATAGGTGTGGTCTCTGAAGAAAGATTTCCCAGAAGAGCAGAGACAAGAACTGGTATCAAGATCGCCCAGAAAAGTCATTTTGGGAATTTCTGCCCAGGGTGAAAATTCAAGGTGGATGAAAGAATAAGAACCCTACCTAAGGAGAGGGTGGAGAGGCTATTTCTTCCAATCATGATTATTTATTCATTTTCTCCTAAAAATAAAACTGTCAGCACCCACTAGGAACCTCCAGCCCAAGAGGATACGGGGGGAGTAGAACGCAACTTCCCAGAAATTGAGTCACTTGCAGTCTGAGGACATCGAATGCACACGGTTGGGACCAGGGCACCGTTTATTCATTTGACAAACAGTGAACACCTGTCACGCGTCAGGGCCCTGCTTGGCACTGGGTATCAGCTGCAGTGCTGCCCACTAATTTGCCCCCTTTCTGGTGCTTTCTCAGCAGTTTTTACAGGTGCTGCGGTTAAGGGCACAGACTGCGCAAGCTGACTCCTGGTTCTGCTGTTCTTTGGCTGTGTGAGCTCGGGCAAGTTACTTGAGCTCTCTAAGCTTCTTCTGTGCGGTGGGGACCGTGGATACTACCTAGCCACAGCACTGTTACCAGGACTGCACCAGCACTTGTAAAGGGCTGAGAATGGAGCCCAGCAGAAGCTGGCTGTCTGCAAATGCCTGTCATTATTATTGCTATTATTTCCAGCTCCCTGTCTCTGATGGTACAGAACTTTCGTATTTCCTCCCCAGTGGCCCTTCCCTCTTCTTCCCAATATAAGATGCTCATCCTAGAGGTCAGTGTGCAGCGGTGTAGACCCTCTGACTCCACAGAGGACCCAGGTCGTTAGGACACACAGGTCTAAAGTGGGGAGGAATTTAAAATGACACACTCGGTGTGACTGTCCCCGGAACAGAGGGAACACACGCCCGAACACACTTCCCTGGGGAGCCCACAGGCACACTCTAGGTACTCCTTTCCCTTTCCTGTCAGCTGGTACGCCCTCTTCTGGAAGAATGTCTTCTACAATTCTCCCCAAGAGGAAGGAAAACACCCTTTCTCCCCAAAGACTGGTTTGGTCCTGGGATCCACCTTCCAACCCTCCACATGCCCCGGCCTACAGCTCTTCCAGGTGACACGTGGTACTTTTTCCTTCTCATGTCAATTCAGATTCTTCGAGGGCCAGAGACCCGTGTTCCTGGCCTAGTTCTGCCATCTGCCACCTGGATGACCTTGGGCAAGTTACTTAACCTCTCTGAGCTTTAGTGTCTCTATCTGTAAAGCAAGGATAATAATAGCACTGACTACTCAGGGTCTTTGGGGAGATTCTTTGAGGCTCTGTATGTGACGTGCATTGTTTTGCAGTTCCTTGAACGTGCAGAGAGGTTCCCACCCCTGAAACCTTCTGTTCCTCCTGCCTGGATTGAGCTTCCCACACCTTCACCTGGCTGTCTCCCCTCTTTGTGCAGGTGTCTTCTGCTCTTCCAGAAAAAAGACGGCCATCCTACTGAGCCAGGCTGGCCCGGACTGCCCTCTTCACTGCGCTCCTGTTCTCTTTTCCACCAGAGCCCAGCGCCCCTGCGTTTCTGAGCTTGCGTTGTGTGGTCCCCTCATCCGCCGCTGGTGGGCAAGGTCCAGGAGAAGGGCAGCAGCGTCTGCCTTGTCACTGTGTCCCCAGAGCCTAGAACAGTGTCTGTAAAGGCTCCATAAATGTTTATTGGATGAATTTGTAGAACGGATGGGCTCTGTGGGGGTTGCCCAGTGGGTCACTGGGCAGGGCTAGGGGCGGAGAGGTGAGGGGAGCTTTGGTGATCCCTGCCAGTGAGAAGTTGTCCAAGAGGCAACTCTTAAATCAAACACACACTCACACGCACGCACACACACACACACATACACGCACAAGCACATGCACAGGCATTCTGTTCCCAAGGACAAACATTAAATCATTAATTCTCAGAGATGCTTAATCTGTTTTCAAGAAAGGGGACCATTTCCTGGACTACAATGTAGTCTGTCTGCCCGTTTCTGGCCAGAGGGAGCTTTTTGTGGTTCTGTGGGGCAGTGGCGGTTCTGATCAGTCTAAAGACTCACCAGCCGGACTTTGGGTCCCTGAGTATAAACATCCAGGCCTATTCCAGAACCGTCAGCTTCTCAGCCATTCCTGAGCCACACTGAGTTTCAAAAACACCTTTGAAGTTAGAGCTGTGTGTGTGCCTGTGTGTTTTCTTTCTGGGGGAGTTTTACGTGGGCCAGACTTCCCTCTGATCTGCAGTGGGGAGGAAGGTGAGGTCTACTGTTCTTCAGGGCTTGCAGGTCAGATATTTAAAAAGTGTATCAAACACACACACACATTTTTTTTGATAGGGAGCGGGGAAGATGGACTTCCTAGCATGTTGTACTGAATGGGCCGCTGCACCTGCCAGAGTTTTCTGAATGTTTACATTCTGGGCCTGCAGATCTTTAGGAGACATTCTTCGACTTTCAGACTCAATTTGCTTTTTCTCAAACTCACAGACTATGAAGGAGTCACCATAAAACCCAGTAGGACCAACACCTCCAGCAACTGAGGCTGTAACGTTATCTACTGTTTAGAAAATTCATTGTGCTCTAATTTATAATCTAAGCTTTAAAAACACTTAATCCAAAAAAACTTATATTTATTCTTTTGAAATGGAATAACACTACCAAGTCTTTATAATAGATCATGTTTCCATAATTTTCTGCAAATATTTTAAGTTTTACATGTTACATGACTTACTTAAAATTTAAATATACACAGGTAAATATAATGTTAAGTGTTGGCCAGTAGATGGCAGCAAATTTGAACTTGGCCTGGGAAATAGACTTTCTCTCTAACCTGCTAGAACAGAGTATGAATGCCAGCCCTTGCACAGTAAAGATTTAAAGGCAAACAATGTGTAAGCCCAATATGTTCTCCAATCCTTGTTTTGATGAGCATCTTTGTAAAGTCCATTTACATCTCTATGCTTTTTTGGCATTTATTTATCAAGAAGTATAAATCAAAACCCCACTTTGTGCCGGGCGGGGCCATCATGGCAGACAGGATCACCACCATTTTGAAGTTATGTCTTTGCGCCATCACTTGGGTTATCATCCCGGCACAGAGGGTCTCTAAACAATGTTTAAAGCAGGTGTACTGAGGCACAAAGCATGGAGTTACAGAGTGGTGTGGAAGGCATTCTTATTTTGGCTCCTTGGAAACTCCAAATGAGTACAATTGCCGAGAATGAATAGAAGGTTCCATGCCTCACTAAAGTGTGCTCCACACCAGCTAAGAAAATTTAGTTTCTGGAATGTTTGATCATATCTTAGAAATGAAAGAAAACAAAATTTTGTGACACCCTGAGATCAGAATTGATTAATGAGCCATGAGCCTAGACAGGCCTGGAGAATGTTTGATGGGTTAGTAAGAATTTGTCCTCTCCTGTGCCTCTGTCTTTAGGGTTTGTTGATGTGGTTGATGATTCAGAAATGAGGCTGCCTTCCACAGTCCGTCAGAATCCAGTTCTGTTTCCTGCGGTACAGCCAGTGAGCCGGGAGGATTACAAAGGAGAGAAGGCACCTCTCACAGGGAGCAGGGAGCTGTGACACCAGTCAGCGAGCCAGTCAGACTCTGGTTCCTGTTTTGTGTGATGCTCCTGGACCCTCCACAGCCCAGCTGATTGGTCCAGAGTGGACATTTAATGCAGTGGCTGTCAATATATCGGGAGCCCAGCTAGGAGTGGATGGTGTCTGAGACATGGCAGCCAGGAAATGGGTTAGCAGCAATGTGGAGGCCCAGGCAGCAAGCACCAGCGGTCATGAGCTGGGGTCCATGCGCTTGGAGCAGTATAAAGTAGATGGAACCTTGGACTTGAGCAGGCTCAACCTACCCTGACTTTCTCTTTGATGATAAGAATCACCTGGGATGGAGAGGGGTGCTTATTAAGTACACAGATAACCAGTCTTCTCATCCAGAAATTCTAATTCAGTAGGTTTGGGGTGGGACCTGGGCTTATGTATTTCCAGCAAGCTCCCCTGGGATTCTGATGGGCTAGTCCTTGGCCCACAGTCCAAGGAACAAGGGCTTAGAGTCCCTTTCAACTCTAGATTCCATGATAGGTTCATGTCACAGGAACAATCCTGGTTTTGCATGTAGTGGGGAAAGAAAGTTGGACACCAACATTTCTGTAGGACCTCTCCTATGGTGACCTTGCTCTTGACTGTTTACAAAAGGTCTTTCATTTAACCCTCTCAGTACCCAACCTTGTGATTCTCTTTTTATCCCCATTGTACAGAAAATGAAAACGAAGATCAGAGAAGGTTGAACAGTTAACAGGTGAAGGCTTTAGGATTCAAACCAACATCAGGTGGGTCTCATGCTTATTAATTAATTAGTTAACATGTTCATTGATCCAAAAAAGAATTATTCAATATATCTATGAATTAAGCATGGGGTCAGGCATTTGGACATAAGATGAGCAAAGCTGTGACGGACAAGCCCTCATAGGCTTCAGTGGGAAACGTGGCTTTTGAACAAGGAGTAACACTGCAGAGTGAAAACAGATTTCAGAGCTGCCACTCTGGTTCTAGAGGACTGCACTGATCCCCTCGTCCACCTGGGAGGACTCTCTTCCCCAGATCTTGACACAGCCGGCCCCTTCCTATAACGCAGACTTCGGCTCCAATGTCCCCTGTGCACATAGCGGGTGAGAGTGAGGACTGGGACGCCAACCCTTGGGCCTGCGTCCAGCCCCACTACTTACTGGCTGTGTGATGTAGAGCAAGTTACTTCACTTCTGTGTGTGCTGGTTTCCTCACCTGTAAAAAGGTAGTAATAACGCCTACTCCACAGGGTTGCTGTGAAAATTAAATGAGCTAATACACACAAAGTACTTCGAACAGTGTCCATCACAGGGGAAATAGCACAGAAGCCTTCACTTCTGTTATCCCCTGAACACCCTACCTAATGATGAGGTGCCTCATTTATTCACATGTACCAAGTCACCCTGTTTTGTTTTCTTCAGAGTCCTTGTTCCCAAACCACTCTGCGTTTACTGGTGTCTCTACCTCAACAGCCTAAACCAAGGGACCTGGGCATTGTCCATACTCCATGCGCCTCCAGGTCCTAGAGCTGGGGGGCCACCCAGCCCTTTATTAAAGGGGTGGACGTGTGAGCATGGAATCTGGGCTCTCTGGGAGAACAGAGCCGTTCCCAGGCCAAGCAGTCAGGAACACCCGCCTTCCATGCGGCAAGAATTAGACCGACTACATACCATACCCGACAGAAAACCACAGCTTCTGCCATGAAGAATAGATGATGGAAAGAAATAGATGGGCTTTGTCGGCCTCCGCTGACCTCTTCGTTGATAGGTTTGAGCCTTCCCGGAAGATCTTTAGAGGCTCTAAACCCAGAAGTTAGAACTTGAAGAATGTCTAGCTGTTGAAGATTAGAGCTAGCAGTCTGTCGTAGGTCATGCTGGTCTGTATTGTAACTTCGACATTATATTTAAACATGGGTTTTTATATTTAATAAACAATAGGGCCCTGAGAGAGTCTCTGGAGCCTTCTGCTAACATTCATCATCTTCCCGAACACATGCTACTGCTTGGACTGGGGAGCTGGCCGAACTCTAAGGGCGGGGTGGACAGGAGAAGTCCTCATCCATTCAGCTAGAGTTGCCAATCTGTGCTTCCACTTCTACCGAGAAAATGATGGAAGGAAGCAGCTGAGTGGCTTTTGCTGAGCTTGGCTTTTAGTATTTTGAGCCTTCCTGAAAAATCAGCTACATGTTGGGGCAGCCTCACCCTAGGCTACTAGGAGTATGAAATCAGGAGACCCAGTCTATAAATGCCTTTCTCATCTGATTGCTGATTCTTGAAATCCTCATAGGAAAGTCTTTCTTTTTGCAAAAAGACAATGTCTTGAAAAGCATATATATTGGGGAGGGGAAAGTCTGTAATTGAGATTCAGTCTAAGAGGTAAAAGGTTGATCTTAGATTTTTAGGTTGAAAGATTTTGATTTTGACAGAGGAAAAAGGATGGAAGACACATAGAGAGAGGTGGTAGAAAACAGGGAAAGGACGATGCATCAGTCATTGCTGCGTAACAAATCATACATAGCTCAGTGATACATAAAAAACATTTATTTCTTGCTCAAGTGTCTGTTGATCAACTTGGGTTTGGCTGATCCGTGCTAGGCTCTGCTGGGCTTGGCTCCATCCAAACTGTCGGTAAGGTCCAGACCTGCTCCATGTGTCTCTCATCCTTCTTGGACTGGCTGCAAATAGGAGGAATAAATGGAAGCACTCTATGTTTCTTCTGTCATAGGCTCAAAACTTACTTTCACTTCCCCACCCCCAGCTTCCTTTGGCCAAAGCAAGTCACATGGCCAATCCCAGTATCTGTGGGGCAGGGAACAATATGCCTCCTGTAGATGAGCAGGTGGCATCAAGAGATAGAATATTTGCTGAACGATAGTCTTCCACAGGCCTGGGTATTGAAGGCTACTTTGACCATCCTCACAGTAAGCCTCCCATTGCACCAACCTATTCAGTTTTATTGGGTCCTCACAGAATTAAGACAGTGAATCTCAAGTGAGGATGAGGGTCTTTAAATCAGATCACCCTCTCATGCACCATCATTTTATTCTGCAAAGGAGTCTCTTTTCTTCCCCTGGCCAACACTCTCACCTAACTCCAACACTCCATGCTCTACTTTACTTCTTTGGGCCCAAATTGATCACATTCCATTCCTCCCCTGGATCTTTTTATTCTTGTTTCAGATCCTGGGGGCAGGGGCCAACACCACCACCCTCCCTGACAAAAACCAGCCATTGTCCAGTATACCTGAATTTCTCAAAATTCCCTCTGTAAAAACAAGAAGTAAGGGGGCCAGGAGCTAGCATTTCTGAGTCATCTTAAAGAGACTGTCTTTCCCACAGGAAATTCAATCATAACAGTTGTTTCATAGTTAATAAGTGTATGTTAGTGCCGAGTTAAAAGTAAGAAACTGACAGATCAAGACTGACAATGAAGACCTCAACCAATCTTCCTGGCTGTCCCACAGCCCGCAGGACACATCACCCAGGAGCACTCCTTTCCTTCTTCCCAACTTGGTTCAGCATCTATGTTGTGCTAATCCCTGTGGTGTCCTCTGTGTGTGCAGCACGTGATCATATTTAATTTCTCTCCTGTCAGTCAATTTCTTGTTCTTCCTCCCCGCCCCCAGCACCTGAGAGCCCCTAAATGCAGTTGCCAGATAGAGTGAATAAACACATTACCCAGAACATGCTTATGCTAAAACATTATTCATTGCTTATCTGAAATCAAGATTAAATGGCGTCTTTTATTTCGTCTGGCAAGCCTCCACCTGGAAGGCTCCCAGGGAAACACCTGCTGAGTTAGGTCTTGGGATTCGTTGGCTCCACCCCAAGGAGTTTTTCATCTGGGCTGGACCCACTCGGCTGGCGCTCTTGTTCTCACCTGCCCGTCTCGTTTATTTGGTGGCTATTTTATTATTGCTGCTGCTGCTTCTGTGCTCAAGGAATGGAACTGAAATTAGGGCCCAAGAAAGAAAGAGCAGTTGAGGGAGAAGAGACCTAGGAGCAGATATGAAGACTTAACTAACTCTCAGGGATTCTGGGGGTGCCAACCAAGGGGCATTTATGAGGCTCCATCTTCTTGGACCAGTTTGGGCTGGTTTGGGGCCTTAGGAATGAGAGGGCCCTCTGAACCCTGTATCCTTCTGGGAGGGGAGGTATATTAGTCAGCTAGGGCTGCGTAACAAAATACCAAAGATTGGAGGACTTAAACAGCAGATTTTTGTTTTCCCACCACTCAGAAGTCCAAGATGAGCAGAGCTGATTTCCTCTGAGACTTCTCCTTGGTTTGGGGATGGGCTACCTCTTCACACAATTGTCTCTCTGTGCACATGTATCCCTAGTGTCTCTCTGAGTATCCAAGTTCCTCCTCTTATAAGGACATCAGTCAGATCGGATTAGGGCCCACCCTCACAGCCTCATTTTAACTTAATTACCTCTTTAGAGGCCCTATCTCCATGTAGTCACATTCTGAGACGCTGGAGGTCGGGGCCTCAATGTAGGAATTTTAAAGGGACACAGTTTAGCCCATAACAGGAGGCACATTGGACCCACAGTCCCTTACAGCTGAATGCTGCAGTGTATCAAGTGGTCTGTTCACTCAACAAAGCCAAAGGCACAGCATGTTTGGAAATCAAGACCCTGACCTTGTGAGGCCAAGCTTAACTGAAGCCACTGGCTAGTCCTGATGGAAGACATGCTAATATCACAAGTCCCAGGATCACAGATTATTAGTCCTCAAATGGAGCTAAATTAGTGGTTTTCAAATCATGTTCTGTGGAACCCAAGGGGTTCCACCACGATTTGAAGGAAGTATCTCAAAGCCCCCATTCCTTCATCTCTTTCCCATTTGGGCTTCCATACAGAAATGCTTGGGGGGAAAAAGAGGTTCCTTTGTGTTAAAAGTTTTAAACCACTCATCTAGTCTAATATTTAATCTTATAGATGAAGGATGCATTTATCAAACATGTTTTGAACACCTTCGTATATGATCTTCTGTGCTAGATTCAGGGTTGTTTGCTAATGAAGCATAAGGTAGCAAAAATTGACCAATAAACCCAGAAACCCCAAGCAAACTTCTCCTTATATTGCATTGGTGTCTTAGTCCATTCAGGCTGCTATAACAAAATACCACAGACTGGGTGGCTTAAACCACAAACATTTCTCACAGTTCTGAGGCTGGAGGTCCAAGGTCAAAGAACTGGCAGATTTGGTATCTGATGAGAGCTTGCTTCCTGGTTCATAGATGGTCATCTTTGTGCTGTGTCCTCATGTGGTGGGAGGGGTGAGGGAGCTCTCTGGGGCCTCTTTCACTAGGGAACTAATCCCATTCTTAAGGACACGACCTTCATAACCTAATCACCTCCCAAAGACCTCACCATCACATTGGGCATTAGATTTCAACATACGAATTTCACAAACATTCTGTCCATAGTGATGGGCTAGAACCAGTGGTGTGTTGCTTGTACTCAAAATACATCACTTCCTAATTATTTTACTACCCTTACTTGTTACTCATGCCCTGGAGGTTATTTATGTCTGCGGTCTTGGCGTGGTGGTGGAATTCCTACAAAATGCTGTGTTGCTGTACAACCCTTCCAAGCTCTGAGTTCAACAATGTCACACTGGCAGCTTGAAATTGGCCATAGTGGGGGTATTTACACCATGGAAATCAGCAAACTTGCTGCAAATTAAGGCCTTTTTTTTTTTTAACTGGAGGGTCCATTGTTAAATATCACTGGCCAGAAATGGGACACACACTTACGTCTAAACCAATAACTGGCAAAAAGGTGTAAGATTGTCCTGTCTGACACAGACCCACCATGATTTACCCCTTGGACCTGGACTTTCCCCCTGCACATAATGCCACCAATACCTGCATATGACAGGACTTCATTAGCAAGCAGTGATGAGTAAGGTGCAGGGAAACGAGCTTTTATTAGGCAATTAGACTTATACAAAGTCAGTGTTTTGGGAGCTCAGAAGAGGGGGAAATCCTTTCCAACAGAGGATTTTGGGCATTTTATGGAGAAGATAACATGTGAGCTGAGCCATGAAGAAGAACAGGGTTTTAGCAGGAAGATCTAAAAAGAAAAGGAGAAGATCGCAATTTGAAGGAGGCGTGGATGCGAGGCAGTGCTCGGGGGACAGCAGATCGCTGTGCTGTGAAAGGAAGAGGACGCGGACTGACAGGGAAGAAGATGAACTCTCGGCTGCTGAGGACTTTGAAGGCACGCTAAGGAAGTGGGGTTTTCAGGCAGTGGGGAGCCACGGAGAATTCCTGGACAGAGAGGGAGAAGCTCCATGTTCTCCAGTACTTCCTGATACCACCTTTCCAAAAATGAGCCAGATTTTCAGCCTGAGACTCTGAGACAACGAGGGTCCCACTAGCAGGCAGTGAAGTGGTGTGAGATGTGACAGATCGTTCCCGTTCAGATACAACAAGTCTGGGGCTGTGGGAACATCCTGACATCCTCGTGACAGCCTGCGGGTAATAATAATCTGCAAATTTCACCGGGGAAGGGTGAAAGGTAACAGGCGAAGGGGCAGACCAGGAAGCTTTCCACCTGAGGCTGATGGATAAGTTGGCCTGTATTTGTCTCCTCTCTGATTATTCTGAGAAAACAGATCTACCTTAATAATGTTGATAAATCGTCCAAGAGGTGAAAGCTCATTGACTGATATTATCTCTTGGTTTCCCCATGAGGTGGCAGAGTGTATTTATCTTCCTTCTAAAAATAAACATAGGGACAGAAGCATCCAAGACACCAGTGCAGAAGGCCAGCTTTCAAATCTCCCACGTTCAGGGAGCTCAGAGTGAGGACCAAACGTCCCTGGGAGGAGGGGCAGTGTGGGCGTAGAGACGGGATTTCTCACCTTTCTGGTTGTTACAGCACCAGGACTGGAAACTGTGAAGCGTCGTAGGAAAGGAAATCACCAGCTATCGATTACTTAGATTCCTACCAGCAGCCTGGTGGCATTAGAATGGGGCCCGATCTGTCCCTGCCGCTCAGCAGCTGACCTTGTATACAATGCTGCTTCCTCTGAGCCTCAACTTCTCCGCCTCTGAAATGTGGAAAATGATGCTACACACGTTGTTTTGAGACTTAAATAAGAAACCATATGCTGTTTCATGAGTAACCTTCTCAGGGGCTTCCCAGGTGAAACCTGAAACTGGCCTCCTGGGTGGAGGGCAGGGAGACACGGAAGACAGAGGCAGCCCCTCCAGACTGGCCGGTGGCAGGTATAACAAGCAAGGGAACTTTCCCGGGCGGCGGTAAGAGGAGTAGGTCCCCAGGCCCGCCCACTAGACTCAGAAATTTACACAGAGCACTCACTTGGGTTCAGTCCCCTGCACAGCTCAGCAGCCTCAGCACCACGTTCCCACCTCAAAGCTGTACCCTTGGAGCAGCTCCTGCGAGTGGGGAAGGCAAGTGTTAAGCACATTCCAAGGATGGAAGAGGGGAAGGGGAGCCTCCAATTACCCAGGTCCAGCTCAGGGGTCAACGGCAGAAACGGCTTTTTAACATCCTCCTCTAACCCCACATGCTCCGGACAGTCATCCATCCTTCTGCGAGAGTTTATTGGCTCCTGCCGTCACCAGCAACTTGCCTGATGCATGAAGCAGGCTTTACTGAATGTTGGTACCCCTCTCAGGCCAAATTTGGTTTTGGAGTGGATTTTTATGCCTACATTTCAATGAAAATGGGGCTCATGTTCCAGGGACTAGTTTCCCACAAGGTGCTCTGGGCAGCTGTGACCTAGAAGGGGCTGAGAGCTTGCAGACTCCTCTCTGAGACCTTTCTTTTCTCACCCTGATTCCCTTCTCTTAGAGGTTCCCTGAAGATCAAGCCCTCTTCAGAGGTGGTTCTCTGCTTGGGAGCTTCTCTGATTGCAAAGATGACAGGAAGCCAATGAAACTAAAGGAGAATGTGGAATAATAAAAGCACATAGCCAATTCTGACCCACGGAGTCCCATGGTACCAGAGATGGAGCGACAACCCCTCATGCTGAACAAGGGAACTGATACTCAGAGAGGGTGCGTGACTTGCCTGGAACCACACAGCAAGTCAGCGACAGGGCTAAGACTGGGACACAGATTTCTGGACTTGGGGTCCAAGGTACATCCTCTTTACCCACAGAGGAGGTGCTTGCGGTCAGCAAACTTGAAAGCAGGATTTGCCGGACTTCATGTACAGCGTAGAGAGTTGGAAACGGTGTGGCTGTTCAGCCAGCTTCAGCTCTTGTCAGGAGCCCTCCGCACTCTGCACAGGATGCCTCTGGTTAGGATGGTGCCATCTCCCAGGGGACCCAGAAAAGCCAGCACTGAAGCAGGACTCCATTCAAACATACTCGCCCGTTCACTCTGTCGTTCACCCCCAAACACGTCCTGAGCCCCTGTTATGTGCTACGCACAAGGGTGGGTGCTGGACAATTTATCCTTGTCTGACCTCTCTTCTTGGGCAAGAAGGAGGATCTGAAATTCCTCCGAGGCCAGGCTCCTCAGAGCTGGGGTCAGGTATAGGGTTGTGGGGCTGGCCCTCGGCTGTGGCAGCAGGTGTAGGCAAGCTGGAATCTGTGTTTCACTTAAGGGTGACTCAGAAGCTGGAGGGGCCAGAGGGACCCAAATCGAGGAAGCACCTTGGCTGGAGCTGAGAGCCAGCCACAGGGCTCAGATGTAGGGCAGGTCGGGGAGGGCTCTTAAGGATGCTCAGAGGCTGTCCCAGGGGAGTCCTGCCGGAGAGCAGACAGGTGTGGGGGGGGCAGCTCAGGGCACCACGTGGGCTTTGATAATACCTATCAGCCCTAATGAGGACTTGAGCTTGGATGAGGTGCTGACGGTTCTCACTATTCTTAAAGGGAATGATGGCGGAAAGGAGCAAAACCGAGGGATATTATAGACCAGTGGTTAACATCCCTTCCTCTCTTTAAAATTTTGTTAGAAACAATGTTAAATTTACCATCTTAACCATTTTTTAAGTGTACAGTTCAGTAGCGTTAAGTGTATTTACATAGTCGGGCAAGCGATCTCTAGAAATTTTTCATCTCGAAACACTGAAACTCTATATTCACTAAACACTAAGTCCCCAGCCTTGGAAGTCATCTTTCTACATTTGGTTTCTATAATTTTTGACAATTTTAGATATTTCATAGGAATGGAATCATACAGTATTTGTCCTTTTACCCTGTCCTTAAAAAAAAAAAAATCTGTCTTAGCATCGTTCACAGGCACAACAGCTTCCCATGGGGAACACCTCAGATTATATGCACTCACGCACTCACACCCCCAGGGGAGGGAGAGAGGGTCGCCAGTGCTCACACAGCCAGGTCTGGGGTGGGGATACACACAGAGTTGGAAAAAGCCCCCCAGATATTCTGGAACTCCCCCAAGAGCTTACCCCCTGCTGTGGCCAGAAAGAGAGTTCCCCAAAGCACAGGAGCGGAACAGGAGTCAGTCATGGCATTTATTGAGACTCATGGTGTACAGAGTACCGGGCAAAACACTGGAAGGGTCGACAGCTCCAGCCACTCGTCTCGTGATTACATTTTACGTGCATGGATAAGATACAGACATGAACACGTATAACCAGCATCTAGACACATGCATTCCTTATTCACTAGTACAAATTTATTATGAGCGTTAGCTGCAGTAACTGGGGCATGAGAAGCCATTGAAGCACATGGGTTAAGTAAAGATCAAAGATACATTTCACCCTGGAGAGGCGTGGAAGCTACCAAAAGATACTAGAAAACACCAGGAATGTGGTGAATCTGTTTTCTTAACTCTATTGGTCACTTTATTTCAGATTTAAGTCAATAATTCAGTTTAGCATGAAATAAAGGCTTTTGACTCGACAAAGTACTAGAATAGCTTTATGTTAAAAAAAATTCTTTTAAAGCAAAATCACTCTGTGGATAGTACGATTTCCAAAGGTCAGGCACAGATTCTGAAGTTAACAGCATTTTTCTTTTTCTTTTTTTAAAGCTTCCATTACGTGAAAGACTTTCCAATAAATTTAGTGAACAGAGGCATGTTATTGCTCTATATTTGGGAAGGCTTGTTTATATCCTTACATGCTTTTAAAATTAAAGTAGGATTGCCAGATAAAATACAAGATGTATTTTAGTGCATGGGACATACTCATACTAAAACAAAATTATTAGTTGTTTATTTGAAAGTAGAATTTAACTGAACATCCTGTATTTTATTTGCTAAATCTGGCAACCCTATTTTTAGGTTAATGTAATGTTTGGCATTTCCAGAGGTTCCCAATATTGGGAGGGGGACCACATTTTTCTTCATTTATATGCTGACACTGTCAGAGGGGAAGGCTTTTTCTTTTGGTAGAAAAATTGTAGGTTTTGTAGGATTTACTCAAATATTGGAGACATTTTCATTTCTTAAACCTTTTATCTATCCCATTTTAGCAGTGCACATTTTAGTTGGTTGAATTTTTCCCTTGAAATTTTTGACTGAGATGACTGGTTATAAACAGTAAAAGTAGACTACAATCTTAGGAACAAAAAAAACTAACACCTGGCTTGAAAATCCCCTATAATAAATAGTCACAGCTTCAATAATTTCTTCTCTGTTAGCACATGGCTCTTCCACCGCTCCCCCCACCAAAAAAACCCCACAAATGGTGACACTTGCATCTTGTTAAATTATACAACATCATTTCCCCTCTTCATGATCATTTCTTGCCACTATTCTGCCCCTTCCCCCTTCCATATGGATATGTTTGAGAATTGAAATCACCAGCACTTGTGCTTAACAAAGAATATCAGTCAGGCATGGATTAATGGGTGGTTGTGGACACATGAAAACAGGAAAAAGAAAAGCTCATTTCCCAGACACTTGGAGGCATGAAAACTATGAAAGAGAGAGACAAAGACAGAGACAGAGATGGAGAGACAGAGAGAGAAGGGGGTGCTGGTAGACTGGACTGACACATTCTATTCTAGAAATGCACTTACTGGTATCTAAATGCACAGCTCATGTCTTATTTTAAATTGAGATTTCTACATTGGAGGAGAGAGATTTCAACACTAATTCTGCAAAGAAAAGAAGTTCACATGAAACTCCAACTGTTGTAGAGGAATGTGGAACGATAACACTGTGAATTCCAACCTCCATTCACTGTTCTTTTTTCTTTTTTGAAGCACACCAAAGAGTATACTTACACGGAAAGAACATACTTCTTTGTTCGTTTTACACATAACCATAAAATTATGACAATTATTAACAAACACACAGATTGTATTTAAAAGGCATAGACAAAGTTGACATTCAAAAGCTATTTGTTAACTGAGTCCAAGTATGCCAGTTTTTATTCTGGCCCGATTCCACGTGTTTCCATCTTGGCCAGGTACACCTAGGGTACACTTCTCCTTTGTACCTGGAGGCCTTTCCAGAAAAGATGGTAAGTGTAAGAAATTAAGTTGCAGCAAAGAAGCCATGGGCTATAATATCACCATATAAAGGTGGAGTTAAGTAATATATATTATTAAAATAAGAAAAACATTTCTATGCCCCTTCTGGCATTTAACATTCCTTGTGCTAAGACAGCATTCCTTCTAGCTACTTGCTATATACCTTTTTGTTTTTCAGAAATATAAGTTCCAAATTCCATCTTTGAGATGATGTTCCGTATGCTCTTCTGATGACAACATAAACTTGTGTCTCTGAATGTCCTTGACCGACCTCAAGGAGAACAAGCCAGGTTCTTCTCTTTCTACAGAAAATGGCCAGGAGAGGGTTTGCTTCCTGTTCCTGTTTGTGGTCCTGACGAGGTGGGTGGCTACCAAATGTACAGGAGAGTGATGGACTCCCCAGGGGCAAAGCAGCCTCCCCAGTTCTGCATCCACAGAAGTAGCAGAGCACAGAAGCTTGTCTCTGTGGGGAACGAGAGCCCACTTTGGATGTGCCGGAACCTTCTAAAGCTCAGGAGGGTCCACATCCCTCTTTGAACACGTGCTTGGCAATTGCAGCAGCAGCAGCAGGAGCCCTGCTGGACACCTGTTACCGGCCTGCTGAGGTTTTTCTGATGGTGAATGTTATTGAAAATGTCCTGCTAGGAACTAAGGTGGGGCCTTAGCCATGGCCGCAGCCTGGAAGTCTTCCCCTGGAACCCGGATGAAGGATGCCAGGTGGACTTGTTAAGTTGTTCCCGCCGGGAATGGTGCCTGCCTCCTCCTCCACTTCCTGCCTCCTCCTCCTCCGGCTTTCTTCTTTCCCTCCTCCTCTGCTTTCCCCCTCAGCCCCCGCTCCATCCTTCCGCCCCGGCTGCCGGGCGCAGCTCACGGGGGCGGGGCAGAGGCGCTCGCGTGGCCGGGGCCGGACGAGCACCTGGACAGAGAGGCCCGCGAGGTCCTGCTTTCCGCCTCCGCCGCCGCGTCGCCTCTCGCTCCTGGAGGACCGGGGTTGGGGCAGCAGGGGAAGGTGGCCATGAAGCCGAGGCGGAACCGTTTGTTCATGAAGCAGTAGATGATGGGGTTGACGCAGGAGGAGGTGTAGGAGAGCAGGAGGATGAAGGAGATGGGGCTCCCGGAGAGGCGGCGCTCGGCCGAGGCGGTGTCGTAGGCCCGCCAGGCGTTGGCGCTGAAGATGGGCATCCAGCACAGGAAGAAGAGAACCACGATGACCATGAGCATGCGGATCACGCGCTTCTTGGCCATCAGGTTGGCGGCGGGGCTGCTGCTCCTGATGCGGCCGACCCTGCCGCCGCTGCTGGTGGACAGCTGCTGCAGCTCCAGCTTCCTCGGGCGCTTGGACTTCTGCAGGTAACAGCCGTCGCTGTCCTCGTATCTGCTGCAGCTGTCGGCGCTCGTCTTCCTTTCTGGGTGGGCGAGCGACATCACTTAGTTTTCGGGATGGGTCACCTCAGGCAGAAGGCATGGAACCCCTGCCGCCTCCATCAAGGAGCCGAACCAAATGTGAACTGCAGACCTGGGTGGGCAACTTGGGGCACACTGATGGGGCAGGTATTGTCTACACGAACCCCTTCCTGCGACTCAACACCTGCTTAAAACTAATAAAATGATGTATCGTATATGATGGGCATAATACAACTTATAATGGTAAAATAATAGTTCATGTATGTAGGTTATAAGGATTAAAAATTATCAAAGAATGAATATTTACGCTCCTCCTCCTTTCTCCAGCTTTTCAAGGGGGAGTTTCCTGTTCACTTGGTAGATCTCCAGACTATTTTTACTGTGAAGACTCTGGATAATGAGCAAAAATCAACAACAACCAAAGAAGACCTAAGAAGACCTGTAAGGTGTATACTTGAAAAAGGACTGAGGAGAGGGGTGGAGTGAGAAGGGGGAGGAGCTATGCCAACAAAGGTGTCATGTAGGTTTCAGGGGAGGGTGGCTTGTAACTGTTGGGGAGAGATGGGGTCTTTGTGGCAGGTGCAGCGTGAGTGAAGGCGAGGACAGAGTCTGGGGGCTGCAGTTACAATTTGCTTTGGTTGCTGAAGGGGGTCCATTTGGATGCAACATCACAGAATGCCTGGGACCCATGGGCTCTCAGCTTGTAATTGGCCGATGTGTGCATTACCTCATTTTATCCCACTCAGCACTCTTTTGAGAGGAATAATTTTCCCATCTGACAGATGAGGAAATAGAGACACTGGGTCTCATGACTGTACCTTATGACACAGGGCCTCCTAAGAATACCTTGTAAAGTCTTGAATATACTCTATGCACACTCTGGGTCTATCTATTTAAGTTACAGAGAACAAGCCGTGGTAATCTTTTGGCGTAAACATGAAGCTAAAAGATAGTTACCTCTAGCAGACTTCTTCTGGCTAGCATCAAATTTTATTCCTTGGTAAAGTTCCAAAGAGATTAGTCCATATGCCACCATCATCACAATTCCAGGAATCAGAAAGAGGATGAGTAACAGGAACGTGTGCCTAATAAAATAAAAAGCAATCCAATCACCAGCAGCTCCAGTATTTGGGGTGGAATAAATAGAGTTCATCTCCATCTTAACGGGTCTCAGCAAACACATTAATTATGAGTATTTAATAGCCTTGGAAATTCCATGTCTGGAGTCTCAGTCATTAGACGCTGTTTACTTCTTTTCTTTCTTTCAGATAAATTCTCTTACGAGGGGCTAGTTAAATTGGGAAACTTTGGTGTAAGTCTGTGCCTGAAGCAAGTCTACATTTAAATCTAATGAGATGGGGAGGGTACAGTTCAGTGGTAGAGCATATGCTTAGCATGCACGAGGTCCTGGGATCAATTCTCAGTACCTCCATTTAAATAAATAAATAAATAAACCTAAGGACCACTTTAAACCAAAAAAACAAAAACAAAACAGGAAAAAAAAACCCAGAAAACAAAACAAAACAAATCTTAAAAAAAAACCCAAAAAACTAATGAGAGCTTAAGAAAATCCAAACCAATGAGAGTATGTGAATATCTCAATAAAGCTGTTACCAAAATAATAATAATAATAATAATAATAGTAATAATAATAAATGAGCTTACACTCATTGATGACATTAAATGTCAATATAGTATATATATATTACTACATTTAATTCACATAACAACTTTTGAGATAGGTACCATTAACATAATACCCACTTAATGGATGAAGAAACTGAGACTTAAAGAGATTAAATTATTTGTCCAAAGTCACATAGCTGGTAGCAAAGGTGGGATTTGAACTCAAGCAATATGACTCTAGAACTTATGTTCTTAAGCATCATAATATATCATTTGTTGATTTTGTAAAACAGAATCATCAAATGTGTAGGTAGCAGTGATGGAAACTCTCTTTGGTTTTGCAAAATAAGGCATTCTGGCTATTCTGACCCATTGGCACAGTAGCAAGCTCATTCTAGTGTCTGGCGGGCCAGAGCTATGCTTTCTCTAAACATGTTTGATTCCTGAAGAATCCTTGCAGCCTCCTTCTTTATGAGTCTGGCCCCTAAATCACTTTTGCAGTCTGGTATGTGTAAGGTTACACGATTAGGCCATAAAATTGTCAGAGGCTCACAGTGGCTGAGCCATTTCTCATTTCAATAGGACATGTTTTGATAAGATTTCTTTTCAAGTCTTGGAAATGTCCCTCATTTGCAACATAATTCTTTTTGTGTGTTACTTGGTTGAGATGAAAAAAAAAAAAGGCAAATAAAGCAGAGATTATCTCCTTTTTTGAGCCATTTTGGAATGTCTTGCTCCCTGCTTCTAAAACATGATTAGAAGCAGTAAACATAATGCCCTGCATTTGTGTAGCCTTTTTAAAGTTGTTTAATGAATTTTCATAAACATACTCTCATTTGTCTCTTACATCCATCTATAAGAGGTAGATTTAAAAAATATGCCTGTCATTAAATCCTTTTGTAGACACAGAACTTGAATGTCGGGGAGGTTGTGTGACCTTGTGGAACATCACCCACTAGTGGGTATAGAAACAGGTATTAGAACTTTGCCTTTTTATCTCTAATAAAGTGGTCTGTGTGAGTTCCATAGCTACAGCTCTGAGAAAGACCACATGGGATTTGAAACTCATCTTCAGCTCTGTCTCCAATTCCTGGAAAATTACAATACTTTAAGTCATATAGCCAAAACCCCACTAGATCATCCAGAAGCACACTGCATGGTGGTTAAGCCCAGCAGCTCTGTCATCTCTTCCAGGTTTGGGACCTTGAACAACATGCTCAACCTCTCCCTGTCTCAGTTTCCTCATCTGTAAAATGGGGACAATAGTAGTACTTACCCTATAGGGTTTTGAGAGGATTGATTGAATGAATATATGTATGGCATTTAAGAGTTTGCTATCACTATTATCCCAGAAAGAGGTTAGAATGATTCTTCTCAAAAAGTCTCCAGGAAACTGATCCTCCAGACACTCTGGACAATACATTCCAGTTTTTATCAATGCTATACAATTATATCAAGTTGTATGAAACAGATAAACCCGTACAGCCTTACCAGGACTGTTGCATAGCATCGTTTGGCAGTAGAAAGCGGCACATATTCGCGGTCTGGTTGTTATTTTTGGTAAAAGGCACCAAGTTGCTATAAATTGGGTACGGCGTCATGATGGTGAAGGAGAGGCACCAGGTAGCAGCAATCACCTTCAAAGCGTGGGATTTTGTCTGCCAGACTCGGGACTGTAAGGGTTTGCAAATTGCACCGTATCTCTCCAGCGATATGGCCACCAGATTAAAGGTGGATACACTCACAGAGGTGCCTGGGAAAGGAACAAACAAGCTGGTTACGTAGGCTCTAAGCCAACGTTTATTTGCACATTAGCTTAAGCATACCTGATCTACACAGGCTTGATGGATATCAAAGGAAAACGTTGAGAGGGTAAAGAAATACTGTGTATGTATATTTTTAAAAAATGATTTATTCCCAGCTTTGTTCCAAAAAGGACTTGAGGTGGTTAAAGAAATGTATTTGCAAATACATTTTATTGCCAATTTTTAGATAAGTTTATTGAACTTTGATTACAACCTAACTTCTTCTGAGGCTGAGGGTGCTCATTAATTAATAACCAAGCAGATGAAATATGTTTCTGTCCCACACAAGAGGTTTCTGAGTAACCTGCAGAGTATCTTTAATTTTGAGCATGGTCTGCATAGTTAAGTTGACCTTTCAACCCAATATTCCCAAGGACTGTGAGCCGAAAGTTCACTGCGGTCTGAGCTGGGAGGATTAAATCTCTTCCTGAAAATTTCTACTACACAATATTTTTAAGAGTGAAACATTCTAAACTTCAAAATGGAGTGTTGAAAAAAAATAGTTAAAAAAAGATGAAAATCCTGTATTGTAACTAAAGTTTTCTCTGGGTGGGAAAACTAGTGTCTTCCTTCTCATTGTCTCTGCTTTTCTGTATTTTGTAAAAGGAACATGCGTCATCAGTGAGAAAGACATCAAAACGCCTCATTTAAAATGATATACTTACACTGAGTCAAAAAAGCTTAATTGTCTTTGATTTCTGTGTTTTGCATGTGGATCCTCATAATTTCTTATCCCTTTAAAACTCCCATTAATTCTTCATCCATGAATTCTTACCATTCATGATTATCTCTTACCATGATTTCTTAAACCTTGGAATTAAACTAAGTCTGGGAGGAGAAATTTGTAGGCTGGGGTCTTTTCTGAAACTATGTATAAAAATGTTCTTTTTCTAGGGAGAATAACCTTTGTATTCCTTAGAGATTTACAGGAATCTATAACCCCCAAACCATTAAATAAGTACTCAGGTTCTGAGGCAGGATTTGCTGTCTTTTATAGGGCTTGACCCTAAGGAGTTCATGACGTTTAAATTAGACAGGACAGCCCCAAACTCCTCAGAGTCTAATCTGTACAATGGGTCCACTGTAATTTAAGCTCACCACCAGACAGGCATTCTTTTTTTTTTTTTTTGTCTATGTATTAGGAGTTTAGTGAGTGTTGACTATTGAAATAGTCTTGGGGAGAACACAGAACTGAGGGAAGTATTGAAATCACTGGAATCAGATATCCAACAAAATCATTACAGTATTGCACCCACTTTCAGAATTATCTTGCTTTTAATTTTCTAGAAGTTTTTAGGAAGAGTTTTAATGCTCCCAGCTGAGACCCCAACTATTTTAAAAACACTTTTTTATTGAAGTGAAATTCACATTACATGAAATTCATCATTTAAAAGTGAACAGTTCCATGGCATTTAGCACATTCATAATGTTGTGCAACTACACATGCCCTCATTTTAAATCTCCTATCACAAACCCTGATTAAGATTATTCAATATTATTATAAGATATCTATATGGACAGGCCTTGAAAACCTAAAGCACCATGAGATGCTAGTTATTACGATTGTATCATCATTTAACAATGATCCTTTTCATTGGTGAGACCATTTTTATTTTCCGAGGACTTGGACACAGATTGACACATTCTTGGTTATTTGTCCGTGGCAGGCAGATCAGTAATTCATCATCATCTTGTCAGTGCTGAGTCCTGCTTCCTCAACTGGGAGAAATAAAGGCTTTTAAAGTTTTCCGGTCATTGAAGACCGCCCCAGCCCAACTCAACTCTGCAGATTTTGCGAGTCTTCGATCAGAACAAAAACCAACTCCTCTCTCATTTGCCACCTGGCCTCCTCCTCCCCTAGCTAGTTCTCAGAACAGGCAAGGGGCAAGGCATTTTAGCCAACTGAGGGGACTAAGAGACATGTGTTGTTTTTGCTTCAAGAGAGTCACAGTAGTTGGCAGTCGGGGGCAGTGTACTCACTCACCACTGTGGTGTCTGCTGATCTGGGTTCAAGTCTCAGCTCTGTGGCTTACCACCTGTGTGTCCTTGGGTACATTATTAACCTCTCTGTGCCTCTGTTTCTTCCTCAGTGAAATGGGGAAGAATAACTGTATATACTTCATAGGATGGTGGGGAGATAAAATATGATCATGGAAGTGAAAACTGAAGGCAATTAGTAGAACATCTGGTGCTCAAAATAAAGAAGTACTCTTGTGATTTTTATTATCGTCATCATCATTTCGATTGGCAAAGGCAGAGAGCTACATATCTCAGCCAGTCAGGGTCAGTTCAGTGACTCACAGACCCCAGAAGAAAATTCAATTCCTCATCTAGTGGCAAAGGTCTGTTTGTCTGTCTGTCTGTCTCTCTGCCTGAGATGGTCCCAGCCCCTGGGAAAACACACTGGGAAGTGAATCCTAGGAAGGGAGTCTAGATCTCTGACGAGACCGGTTTTCAAATAGCCACTGTTCCCTAGGAAAGCCAGAGCAACGGCAGAAAGAGCCTTCTTCCATCACCCTCGCCACCCTGCATGCCATGCCTAGGGTTGGGTGGCGCTCAGAGTACAATCAACTTCCAGGAAGGGACGGAGAAGCTTAAATCTGTCTTTCTTTCTAACAGAAGCAAGCAAAGCAACATCTTTTGTACTTCTTAACCAACTTATTCCACTTTGAGAAACTGACCTTTAAAACTGGGGTCTGACTTCTGAGGAGTTATGAGGACTGACCCCCCCATAAAGCCAGATCCTGTGTCCTTGCACATAGTCAGCCCCACAAAGCCAGATGTTTGGTTTTTTACACCCCACAGGGCTTCTCTGTTAAGGCTGTCAGGGGTTTGGGAAGTTCTGTGGCTGAGTGGGGTCTGGGGTGAGCTCCAGAAATAGTCACCAGCCGCAACTCACCCATGAAGTAGGTGGTGGTCTTGCAGACGGCGCTCCCGAAGATGAAATCCTTGAGCAGGTTGGGGATGAGGTTGAACGGCATGCAGAAGAGGCAGAGCATGAGGTCGCTGACAGCCAGGGAGAGCAGGAAGATGTTGGTGACCGTTCTCATCCTCTTGTTGCGAATCAGCACCGTAATGACCAGCGTGTTTCCCAGCACGCTGAGCAGGAATATTAGGGAGTACAGCAGAATCTGCACGGCTGGCTGCCACTCTGCAGGGAGCAACAGGGACGAGATGGAGGGACGGAGGTGATGAGAGCAGAATGCTAAAAACTTAGCCCACCAAGTGAACGGGGATTTCCTGCTAGTTTTTTTTTTCAGGGATGGACATCATCAAACCCAGCTCTCCCTGTACTTGCAATATTTTGCAGAAACAAAGTGAGGAGAGTGCAGAGCCATTCAGTTGCCTCTAAAAGGTTAGTCTGTTAAAGGATCACTCGGGGAACCCCTTTTTCTTAAGAACAAAGCTCCTCTAGTGAATAGGGGGCTGCTTTCTTTTCTAGCTGCTAAGCATTATTTCGCTTTAATCACTTTTTCACACTGATTTCCCCCAAGAAAAGGCGACAGCTCGATTGTGACAGCACCTTTTCTCTGCTGCTTGTAAGTTCAGGCTCCGACACTTGTACTCCCTTCTGGCTACACTTCAGCACCTCCTCCCACTGCTCTTGTGCCCCCAAGTCCTCTACGTGAAGCCCAGCTCTTCCATGGGGAACAATAAGAGGACTGGACTCAATTCTGCTTTTTGATCTCTTACCCAAGCTTCTGAACAGATGACTATATCCAGCCTGTCTCACGAAGACGTTGCTATATTCTCTCAATCAGCCTTGCCTTTGCTGATTTCTTCCCCCAACTTCAGAGTTTTCCGAATTAAATAACAGACTCTGACACCTACCTCTGGAAGGACGGGGCTGATCCAAGCAGAAAAGCGTCTCATTTTCGATCCCCAGTTCACAGGGGGGAGCGATGTTGCTGCCGTTCACAAGAAGGCTGTCGACCACATCCATCCTTGCCTGCTGCTTTCCACCAGGTGCCGGTGAGCCCGCGAACGGCTCCCTCTCGGCTCACTCCTCTAAAGACCGGCCAGAGAGGCTCCCAAATGCAACCTGCCGTGGAGGGGCAGCGGGTGCGGGGGGTGATGTCCAGGTGTGGGCTTCTGCAGCCATTCCCCAAGGCGACTTGAGTTCAGCACGCTCAGTCCAGCTGGGCAAGCATCTGCACTCCTGTCTTGGAAAGGGCAGCTCATGCGAGCCAAGCCCGCTCCCACCTTCCAGGCCCACCCCTTTCCATTCCCAGGCCAGCCGGAGGGCCCTGAGCACAGGCGGCCTGACTGCAAGTTAACCCTTCCCGGAGCGTCGCTGCTTTGCCACACACATGCACACGTGCGTGGATACACACACGCATGGACGCAGACACACGTGCTTCCCCAGTACCTCTCTTCTCTGTCTGGGGACCTGTCACCATCCCAGACGTTTGCAGAAGAAAGCCCCAACTGTGAGACAGAAACAACGAACACAGTAACAGATACCACAATGCAGACCATCAGGACTAAAAGACACGGAGGGACTGCATTTCTGCCTCCTTATATAAAAGCAATTAGTGCCTTTTTAGCTTTGGAAGCGTGCCCAGCAGTGTGTGTGGATATCAGTGCCAGCTGGTTGTTAAGTTGTTACCAACCACAGGGTTATTTCTTGTGGTCTCTGCCCTTGTTAACTGAAAAGAGGGGGGCACTTTTAAATACAGGTTCCTGGATCGTTGTTACAAAAACACTTCGTAAGAATTTCCGTTCATTTGTTTATTCATTCGTCCATTCATTCAGCCCACGTTCATTGAGAGTCAACCATTTGCCAGGTACTTCTCTAAACATATAAGCAAGCAGCGAGCAAGGTCATTTTGGATGTGTAAAGCACCACAAAGGAAGTTAAGCAGGAAAGTGTAAGGGAGAGGAGCAGATCTGGGTACTGATTTAGACAGAGTGGTCAGGCAAGGACTCCCAGAGGAGGGGACCATGAACTGAGACCCAGGTGACAGGGAGAAGGAAGGCTTGTGAAGATCTGGGGAAAGATTCTTCGAAGCAGGAGGAGCAGACTTTTTGGCAGAGGGTCACAGCAAGAGCAAAGGCCCTGAGGTGGGAATGCGTTTGGCCTTTTTAAGAAACAGAAGTAGGAGTGAATGAAGGCCAAAGAGTGGGAGGTGAGGTTAGAGAGAGGAGCCGGCCTGGGGCTCTGGATTTTCTGTGAGGCTTTGCGGTGCTTGAAATCTCCTCCAGCTCCACTGTACACGTGGGCTTCTCAGTTGAGACCTTTGGGAAAGCAGGTGACAGCGGGGGGCCCAGTGTTTCTCCCACGCTGCCTGGCCCAGCTGAGATCTGCTCTAGACACCTCTGGGGCCCCTTGTGTGTTGATAACTCAGTCGACAGTGCTATGTGTTATGCCTTTGCTGAGTCCCTGCCGGACCCAGATGACCTAATGGGCATTTTTACCATCCAGGCTGAGGAAGCCATGAACAGCTCCTGTCGGAGGCCGTTAGTCATTGAAACTAGGAATGGCAGGAATGTTGGAGAAGCTCTCAGTAATTATTAAGAGGACAGGCTTTGGCATCAGACCAACCTGGGATCAAATCTTGGCTCCACTGGTTACCTGCTGGGAAATCCTGGGCAAGCTTCTTCACCTAATACTCATTTCCTTCTTCCGTCAAATGAGGACCAGATAACCTCATAGCTATTTGTTATGAATGACTGATGGCCCCAAGACAATGCCGGACACACAAGAAGTATTCAATAAATCACAGATGATAATAATAATTACTGTTCCTTTCCCTTTACACTCAAGGAAATTGACCCAGAGTAGCCACGTGATTTGTCAGTGAGAACCAGCGATGACACCCTCGTGGACCGGCACTGCGTCCTCCTCCCCTCCCTCTGGCGTAGCGCTTGCTTCGTTAGTCTAGTGTCCTGGAGCGTGTCTGGAGCCAGAACCCCTGTCTCTGCCTCTCCTTCCTGCCACAGTTCCTGTTGGCTGAGTCTTCCCAGTCTGCTGATTGATACGGAGCCTGCCCACCAGGAGGGGACCCGGTGCAGTACTGCCCTGATTTGGGGAGAAATGGACATTCAGGGTTTGAGCCTTGAGTATGGCTAAATTCCACTACACTGCTGTGCCTCGCAGCTGGCTGCTTCAGCTGCTTTAACTGGGCTGACATCCCCATCCTTAGAGGGTGCTTCCTGCTGAGGGTCCTCCGGCCCATGGGCTGCTGCTTCAGCCACTGCAGGGAGAACGCTGCTGTGGGTCCAAGAGCAGAAGAGCAGAGGGCTCTGTATCAGCCTGCCCTGAATTGAAATGGAGCCAAATTTGAAGCAGGTCCCTCCCTCCCTCCTTCCTTCACTCTTTTTGCCCTTCTCCCTCCCTGTCTATCCGTCTGGTCATCTGTTAGCAGGAGGCAAGGGTGGATGGGTGCTAGAGATTTCATAAGCTCACAAGGGGTAAGCGTGGCACATCTGAGTGCTGTGCTTTACAAACTTTAGCGCAAATCTGATCACCCGGGTGAATGGGTTGAAAAATGGGGATTCCAAGGCTCCCCTCCCAGGGATTCTGATCCTTCAGCCCCAGGCCTGGACTCTGCATTTTCATCCAGCATCCCCAGTGATTCAGAGGCCAGTGATCTGAGGATCGCCTCTCAGGAAGCTCCCTGGAAGCCGTTGAGAGCATGAGCACAGGTGTCAGACAGCAGAGACCTAAGCCTGGTCTTCCCACCAGTTGCAGAACGTGAACAGATGACCTTTCTGAGTCTCAGCTTGCTCATCTGTAAAACATAATGTCACACTACCTAGAAACAGAGTAACACACAGAAAACACCTCAAACAATACCTGGAACATAGGGCTGGGCTCTAACTGTTATTATTAGAGGATAAGGTTAATCCTACAGATGCTCTATTGACCCACATTATCAAGGCTGGGTTAAGGGTTTGTATCTCCAGCATCCCAGTGCTGTGCCTGGCACACAGTACGTGCTCAGGAAATGGAAATGAGTAAGGAGTGAAAAGTCAGGAGAGCCGAGGTAGCATGGCTTATTCTATCCCTTTATGTCTCTGTTGTATTGGTTCTTTTCCTAGTCAACTCTGGGTTTTTCACTCTTGGGTTTCCAAGCTGTAGAGTTAAATTTAACAAGAAAGAATTCCAATCAGAGACATTAGGGCTTTTAGGGAAGAACTGATTCATTTCTCAGGGTGTTAGCCCTGATTTAATTCCTCAGCACACATGTATTGAAAGCCGCCTGAGTGCCAGGCACTG
Source organism: Vicugna pacos (assembly GCF_048564905.1). Classification (NCBI taxonomy): domain Eukaryota; kingdom Metazoa; phylum Chordata; class Mammalia; order Artiodactyla; family Camelidae; genus Vicugna; species Vicugna pacos. The sequence continues at coordinate 102,930,978 of NC_132988.1, read as the reverse complement.
TGTCAGGTGTAGGGGATAAGCCCTAAGGCAAATAGATGGAATCCCGCCCTGAGGAAATTCTCAGGTGATAAACAGATGGGGCAAAACAGAAGCAGCCTTCTCGCCACGGAGCCCTATCCTCTGATGGGGCGCAGATCCAGAATTGGTAAAAAAAAGATACTAAATTGAATTGAAATGGTTTAAGTGCCTCCCTTTCCTTCGGGACACACAGTTTGGGTGCCTCCTGCGGTCCACAAACCCTTTGGGTGCTGGGAACTCTCCCTTCTGGCAAACGCTGCCCTAGGAAGACGGAACATGAGCAATCTCAGTGGGCTCCTGGAGAAAGATACTGGTAGCTGCTCCCCCAAACCATTCTCCATCTTGAGAAACAGTTGTTCTAAAACACTGAAAAGATGTATATTTTTCCCTCATGATAACATTAATCACATGCTCACTGCAATTTTTTTAAATAAAGAAAAATATAGATGAGTATAAATATTACACAGATATATTTCAGGTGCCCATGTGATTTATCTTCAGAGAAACTCAGTTCAGAAGCCAGAGGTAGTTAACTGGTAATTGCGTGTTGCAGGAGATTCAGTCCCCAGGGCGGTCTGACATTTCTTAAAATCCTCTTGCCCCTTGTCTGCAATTTGCTCCCGCTCTGCTGCTCCAAATGTCACTCTTTAAGTTCCTTATTCCTCATTCTCTTCCCAAACTCACCCAGACTGCTGCCTGCTAGGATCTTCCTCTTTTCCTTCTTCTAACCGTCTCAGATTTCTGGAAGGGCCTGACTGGGACTCCCTTCCCTCCTCGCCTTGCACTGGCCACGCTGGGTTCCCCGGGATCATGGACACCGAGGTGCTGGTGCCGCCCTGCTGCCCTCAGAGGTCTGTGTGCCACCACCCCCAAGAGCTCTTCTCCCACTGGCTGTCCTCCTTGAGAGATCCTGGTGGATCCTTTCTGATGAATTAAAAAAAACCCTCCTTGCTGCAGACGAAGGCGAGCACCATGCCTGCCTGTCTGATCAGGATATCACTTAGCGAGTCAGGGCTGAGCTTGGGCAAGTAGCTTTTCCTCTCTGTCTCCATTTCCTCACCTGTAAAATGGGTTAATAGAGGTAACGTCTACCTCAGGAGGCTGCTGGGACATTACTTGTCATGGTGCATGTAAAACACCCAGCAGAGTGTTTGGCATGTCTTGGGCTCAGTAAATAATAATAATGATGATGATGATAATAATAAGCCATGTTTCATGTTGATTGGAACATCAAAATCATACTTAATGCAACTTCTTCAAGATAACATTTGTTAGTGATTTCATGGACATCCATCCAGCCTTTACCTCTAAACACAGTTTTTAAAAAGCAAATTTGGAAAATCTAGTGCATCTGATGTGTGGAGACATTGAATTAGAAACTGAAGATATAATTTAAACTCTTAATACTACTGTTTGCTTCTCTGAAAAGTGAGAATAAAAATACTTGCAGTACGTAGCAAAAAATTTTTTTTAATAATAAAAAGCAAGTTTGGAATCATACTCTATATGGTGTTCATTCTACCTATCACTTTTTGTAAATGTGTTTTTAAGACAGTATTTTCCCTCAAACTGGAAAATAGGGTTTTTGTAGTGTTCTGGAAAATGTATTTTTTTTAAATTTAGATTAAAAAGTTTAAAAAAAATCCACAATCTCATCATCCAGAGAATGTAACAAGTGTTTTACATCCATCTGTCCATACTATTTTGTAGATTCATTATTTTCCCTTAGCATTATTGTATCATCATGTATTTCTCCATAGTATTATTTTTAGAGATTTCTATCATTTTATTAAGAATATGTACTCCCCCCAAAAAAGAATATGTACTCCAGTTTATTTAATGATTTCCACACAATTGGATATTTAGTTATTATTTGTAGCCTTCAGCTTTTATAAGTGACCCTGTAGTGACACTTGTGCACATATATTTTTGAGGCATTTGATGTACATCGGCACCCTCAGGGGTGCGTAACGGCCTAGAATTAATATTGTATATTGCCAGCCTCCTTTGCAGCTAAATGTGGCTCTATGATGAAATCTGGCCAATGGGAAGTAGGCAGAAATGAATACACAGCTCCTGAAAAGTCTCTTTATAAAGAAGGCATGTACCCTTTCTTTCATTTTCACCCTTCCTCTGGTGAGAATGAAGATGTGAGCACTAGAGCTGGAGCAGCCATCTTGTACCCCGAGGTGGGGGTGAAGCGTTGAGTATAACAGAAGCCTGGATTCTTCATGGTCTTAGAATTTATATGCTAGCCAGCCCTGGACTCCTTATTGCTTACTTCCAGACTTCATTTATGTGAGAAAGAAGAATACATTTTTTTAAGCCGATGTTATTTAGGGCTTTCTGCCAATTGCAACCTAATCCTGATTAAAACACTGTGAATTAGAGTCTGCATATTTCATTTTATCTTTTCTCACGCTTCTCCTCAACTGCAGTCAGGATACATCATGGTAGGGTTCACTTCACCAACTTTGCTCTTAGTCCCCAGCGACCCCTTCCCACCTAACCAAAGTCTTCCACTCTTCAAGGCCCTCTCCAAGCAGCATTCCAGTTAGCAGACTTGTGGCTCTTATTCTCTTATTCTTATTCTCTTAGTTGTTCTCTTATTCTCTTAATTATTCTCTTATTCTTGTTCTCTTATACTTATTCTCTTAATTGCCACCGCCCTTCCCCTTACTGAGACTTAACCAAACTGCTTCATTATTTCTCAGATTGAAGATAAGTTTCTTTCCAATTACCTCACTTCTCTCCATCTCCACTGCTGTACCCCCATGCACGTGACCCTTAACTGAGGTCCTGACTTTCCCTTGACCTTTCCCTTTCTTTCTCCATGCAGTAACCTGAGTGGTGTTTGAAGAACACAGACCAGAATGTCATTGTCTACCTCAAACTCTCCAACCCAATTCAGAATGGATGGTCTCTGCCTCCCTTCATGGCTTTATCTTACAGTCTTCCCCCCGCCCCAGTCCCCTGCTCTGCAGGTGCCCTGCGTGCTTTCTTCCCCCTCCTGGGCCACACTCTGGATCCACTCTCTTCCCCAGAGTCTTGGCACACGTGGTTCTCCTGCCCCAGCTGCTCTGTCTCACCCTCCTTTACCCCCACTCTCTGATGTCACCTTCTCAGGGAACTCTCCCTGGGACCCAGACTGAACCAGTTTCTCTGTTGGATGTTCATATAGGTCTCCTCTCTTTCATTTACTGTGCATGGTACACAGCACACTCTATGGCCTGTATATTACATTGGTGAGGTTGTGGGATCACCATGTCTCTCCACTGCCCTGAAGCTCCATGAAGACAAGGGCCATGTCCGTTTTGCTCATCACTGTAGTAACTCCTCCACTGAAGCGTCCAGCACTATTCCTTGTGAAACCTCCAGGAAGTAATAATTATCTATTATTATAATTTCTTTGTAGATGAGGATAAGATACAAAGAGACTGGAAATGCAGCATCAGTTTCAGACCCAAGTAGGACTGGTGCCAACATCTGCACTCGTTTCATTACAGGACAGTACAAATACCATCAGAACAATTCTCAGAGTCTGATGAGAACAGAGACCAACAACTGACTTACTGCCACCCCGTCCGGTCCTCAGCACAGATGTGGAAGGGGCTTAAGACCCAAGAGTGTGAATTTCTGGATGGAATTTCAAAGTCTATGATGGACACTGGGGGAGACACTTGGGGGCAGAGGATCCCATAACTTGAGAGTCAGCAGGAGGGCAAAATACAATTAGCTTAGAATTTTCCCACTCTACCGTGGGGTCTCCAGGGACCACTCAGAGCAGGACATCGGTAGGCAACTGCTAGGAGAGGAACACGCCAGGACCCCAGCGTGTGTCCTTTCTGTGCCAACTCTATGACCTGGTCTCAGTTGGGCTGCACCCTTGACCTTCATGGTTCTAGATTTCAGATCCTCATTCATAAAGTGTCAATTATGAGAAGAACCCCTCAGGGTCATGTGAGGATGCCATGGGATGGGGTATGTGTGCGAAAGTTCTGTTTGACACTAGAGAGTTGTGTGATAAAAGCACCATTTATTGAGCATGAACACTCCCTCACTGAGCATGAGGTGCTTTTCCTCACACAACCTCGTGAGGTGGCTTCGATTATCCCATTTTTCCTATGAGGGAGTCAGAGTCCCAGGAATTAGACCCGCTGCCCCAACGCAGAGTGCCCTCCAGTTAGGTGTGGGAGTCCTCAAAGCAGGTCTCTAGGGCACCTCCATGCTGTTCTCTTAACTACTGTTCCCTCATGACATCTGTCACTTTGCCTCCCACCCTGGATCCCGCTGTGGACATACACTACCCTTGCAAGCACTGGAATCCCACAGGAGAACGCCACAGGCCGTGGAAAGGATGCTGTCCCCATCCATCTCCACCGTGGCCAGTCCTTAGGCAGAGATGGGAACCGAGCACCCGAATGGCTCTATTTGGGCAAGAACCTCAGAATGCCTCCTGTGAAAACTGTTCCAGCAGCTTCAGTCCTCAAATCCCACACAGAAGTCACGCTGGCCCCCTCCTCCCCATCTCCCACTCTCCTGCTGCACTCCCCCACCCGAACGCCTTCCTCCTCCCTAAGTTAAAAGACCAAAGCCCTGGGACAGGCAGATAGAAACTACTAAATACGGAATAGATAAACAACAGGATCCTACTGCAGAGCACAGGGAACTGTATTGAGTGGCTTGTAGTAATCTATAATGAAAAGGAATATATATGTATAAGTGAATCTCTGTGCTGTACCCCAGAAATTAACACAGCATTATAAACTGACTATAGTTTAATTTAAAAAGAAAAGAGAGAAAAAGGGGGAAAAAAAAATCCAGAGTTCCCGGGGATGTCAGTGGATGCAAAAAGCTGGATGTGATGGGAGGTCTGTGTCCCAACCCTGCCGGCCAGATGTCTTACTCCATTGTGAATACCGTTGTTCAGTGATGTGTTCCAGTTATGCCAGGAGAGGCTGCCACACCCTGGGAGGTCACTAAAAACCTGGGGTTCACATGCCTCAGAGGTGTGGGGAGCTAGCAACACTGCTCTTACCGGAAGCTTTTAGAGAGCTGTGGCTGCTGGCATCTGGTCCACCCACGTGTCCACTTGCTATTTTGGGATTCTAACAGCTACCGAATCCATTAACTGGACTAACCATGAAAGCAGTTGGAAGCACGAGTGCCTTGAAATGTTTAAGCACCATAATGCTGATCTGGCCTAATTACCACTGAAAGTAGGGTCAGAACAGAACTCTTGATCTCAGCCCCCTTCACGGCCTAATACATTAAAGAAGTGTCAGATTTAAGGATTTAAAAATCTGATTTCTATGCCTGTCAATAATGCAAGCTTAGATTTGAAACTCAGTTATCTTAGAAAGGTACTAACAGGTCACAGAGTAATTACAGCACCTGAGCCGCCAGTCTGCGGTGGTGTAATTCGCCTCCCTCCTGTCTCCACCGGGGCGCCGAGCTCCTTGCAGGCAGGACCCTGTTGGCCGCATTTGCCGCAATTACATCTCCAGCTGTTCCTACGATGTCTAGCGCATTGTAAGCATTCACTAAATGTTTCCTGGGTAAATGCATGAGCAGATGGGAGGATTGATGTCATCTAATGTCATTTTATCATTCTTCTAGACGGAGGAAAACTTAGGAGTCTGAAATTGTGGGATTTTCCACACTGCATAGAATTATCTTCCTTATTTTACTTGTGATAGAACTGTTTCCAGAAGTCAAGTCTGTTGAGCGAAGGGCTCTTTCCAAGCCATTAATAATACAGCAGCAACAATGAAAGTAATAATAATGGCTAGTATTTATTGACTTCTGTTTCAAGAATTTGATACACATTGACTCATGTTAATACTCACATTAGCCCCTGAGGGAGGGAGGAACTACTAGGATCCCCATTTCCCAGAGAGGCTGAGTAACTTTCCCCAAAACCACAGACTTCGGAAAGGAACATGTTCCACTAGAGTTGTTTCTGATCTTCTTTGGGTTATAAATCCTCCTTTTGAATCCGATATTATGAGTTTCCGCCTAAGGAAAAGCTCACATGCCTCAAAACATACACAGCTGTGCACAGTTTCAGGATGTTTATGGACTTGACAAAATCTAACCGTAAACCACAAGTTGACAACCAATGTGACAATATCCTTAGGGTTTGGAATCAGACATGCCTGGTTTCTTTCTTTGTTGTTATTGTTTTTAAAGTTTTAATTATTAATTGAGTACATGTTCATTAATGAAAATCAAACATTAGGCGTAATATCTAAATTCCCTTTGGCCAATTAACTCCAGGACCCTTCCTAGAAGTAACGAGGGGCATCATCTTATATCCACTTTCTGTACATTAAATACCTCTCTATGTACTCATGGCAATTACTTGGTATGGCTGCATGTTACTGGGGCGTTTACAAAAATGACACTGTTTTATATCCTTTTATCTCCAACTTGCTTTTTTTTCACTTAAGAGTCATCTTAGAGGTTTTTCAGCCTAGTTAGATCTGCCGTATCCTTTTAAGCTACTGTGTAGTATTCCATAATGTGGATGCACCACACTATTACCATTTACTCACTTTAAAGTCTAAGTGACTTTAGATTGTTTTAAGGTTTTTGCTCTTGCAGACAAAGCCACAATGAACACTTTCATACAGATTTTTCAAGTGTGTGAGCCAGTGTTTGTCTGGAAGGACACCAAAACGCTGGGATTCTGGGTCATAGAATATATGCATTTTTTAAATATGGAAGAAAAATACCACCAAATTTCCCTGGAAAATAGCCATATCAGTTGGCAGCCCTCCAACAATGTCCAAGATCCGTATTTATCCACATTCAGTCATGACTTTTACCAATCATTTCAATCTTCCCTAATCTGATGGATGAGAAACAGGTAGTTTTATTTTGCATTTTTGATTATTAATGATGTTGAGCATCTTTTTGCATTCTATTGATCACTTGTGTTTTTTCTTTCGTGAATGACCTGCTCATTTCTTTTGCTCATTTTTCTACGCACTTTCTTTTATGCCATTGACTTATGAGCTCTCTCTTATATTCTGATTCTAACCATATATTAATATGTTTCAAATATTTTTTGTCCATCTCTCTCTTGTGCTTGTAATATGCACATCTGGATTAAACTCCTGGCTCTAACACTGACTTTCTGAATGACTTGAATAAATACTTACCCTTGGAGCGTGAGTCCTCATCTGTGAACTGGAAGTAGCACTTACCTTTAGGGTTGTTGTTATACACGTTTATATGACTATAAAATGCTTGGCCCAGTGCCTGGCATATAATAAGCGCTCAGAATTTATTATTACTATTATTCATTGACAATCTTTAAAGATTCTTCCATGTATAAGTCAAAATAATGCCTACCTTCAACTTTTACCCCATGGTTATAGATCTGTTTTTTACAGGAAAACAAAAATGAAAACCTGAAAGATCTTTCAGGATGAATGTAGGAAAACATCACACCTGATTTTAGTTTATAACTTCCATAATGGGTCTATTTTATTTTCACTTCCAGCCGATGTTGTAGAAATCAAATTGTTAGCACAGCAGGGGAAAGCCTGAATAGAAGTAAAATTGTTTTTATTGAAAAAACTTTTAAAGCAAATTTATAAAAAACATTTTTAACAACAGCTTGGGAAGATACAGAGACATCCGTCTTCTTCCTGCTATCGCATTAACCACAACGTCATTGCTCTTAAAATCACCCGTTTGTTTCAAGAGACCAAACATTTCCCTCTGAATGGTCTGAATGGTCATAAGACTCTCTGAACAACCATGCTCTACAGGTCAGAGACCTGCTCATGAACTTGATTCCTTCTACTATCCTCTAGAATAGGTAGGACAGGAAGAACTATTTCCTCTAAACTTTCAAATAAAGAAACAGAGGCTCTGGGTGGCAAGGCCATCTCTGACTTTCCCAGTCTGATTTGGAGTCTCCTTCTTGGCACCTCCATCCCACCATGTACACACTTATCAAACCATGTTCAAGTTATGTGTATGAGGTGTGATTTCCTTCAGTAGATGAGTTCCTTGTCACCAGAAACTCTATCTTCTGTCTACGCATCCTTAATATCTACCTACCATGGATGCATGGATGCATGGATGGATGGATGGATGGATCAATGGTGGGTGAATGGATGGATGGCTGGCTGTCATAGCTGCTAAAAAATGATGCCCAGGTCTTCATAAGCCATCTAGAGTACTTCTTTTTTAGATGTATTAACAAATTTTTTTAAGTCAAAAATGATCATATGGTATAATAGACTCTAGGGGGTGTGTATATAGAGTTCTGTTAATTTTAGGATATGTATAGATTTTGTGTACTCATTGCTATAATCAAGTGACAGAACTATTCAATTATCACTAAATCCTCCCTCACTTGCCCTTTACAGTCACACCGTCATCTACCTCAACCCCAGGTAATCACTGGACTGCTCTCCATCACTATCATTCTGTCTTTCGAGAATGTCACATAAAGGGAACCATACAGTGTGAACCTTTTAAGACTAGTCTCTGTCATTCAGTATAATGCATTGGAGTCCCATTCAAGTTGTTGTGTGTAGCAATAGTTTGTCCTTTTCATGCTGGGAAGTATGCCTTTGTGTGGGTAAAGCACAGAGAATTTATCCATTCACCTACAGAAGACAATTTAGGTTGCTTCCAGTTTAGGGCAATTAATAAGTAGAGCTGCTATGAACACTCACGTCCAAGTTTTTATGTGAACCTATGTTTTAATTCCTCTAGAGCAAATTTCCAGGAGTGGTATTGCTGAGTCTTATGTATATAACTTTTTATGAAATTGCCAAACTGTTTTCCGGAGTGGCTTTATCGAGCATTCTCACTTTTGCACCATAAAAACTTTAAAAAAACCAAAACAAAACTCCTTTTTCCCCTCTCTTGGGATAGGATCCTCTTCCCAGGCTTCCCTTTTCTGACTTCCCCTCTCTGTGCCCTGCAGAAGGCCAGAATGCCTGCAGGTGCCTCCCTGAACTCCGGGGCCCAGGAGGCAGCCGTCCATAAGGGGCGTTGGAAGATGTACCCCCTCCAAGCCTCTCCCGCTTGGCTTTTGAATGTCCTCCCTTCCAAGCACCAGATTCCATCTTTCATCCTTGTGAAAAAGCAGATGTTCAGGATTGGGACACAATAGGCTCTTATCAGTCATATTCTCCTTAGAACAAACCCCATCTGGGTTTTCCTGAGTGTGGACCTGGTCCGGGAAATAGAGAAACCAGGGGGGTTGGGTATCTGGAGGGATGCAGCGCTGTTTGTCTGTCAGCCCTGTTCATCTGAAGCAGCTTTGCTCACTCACACTGACTCTCAGTAACTGGCCAGGGTGACCCCTGGCCCGCCCCTTCTTTTCCCTATAATCTACCAGTTCTCCCCTCTTGTTTCACCGCAATGAACACAGTGCAACTGGTTCCTTTCACCGAACCTTTCATATTGCATGATTAGCACAGAGACCCAGGCTAGACACTTTCGGATTAGGGGATTATCAGATCCCAAGTGTAGCGGCATCTCACATCACGGCTTCTTCCCTTGGGTCTAATGTATCCCTCGTAACTTGACTCCAAGATGGTGGTGGGGAGGCGGGGAATCCTGATAGAACACAGGCTACTAGATCGAAGATAGTCCTGCCCTCTCAAGACTTTGGAAGAGGCACCACGGCTTCTTAAAATAATCTATGTGTAATAATTCAAGCCCCATGCTCTTTCTTTTATCTGCGATTTTAAACATTACCCTGACAATGAGATATGATGATGTCAGACCTCGTAGCCACAAATCATGAAGTTATTTGAGTTGCTTCACTCTTGACCAACTTCACAAACACAGGGGATGGAAAGAAGAGGCTCCTTTTTTGTCTTTCTCTCTTTGTGAAATCTTGACACGCTGCAGATCCACATTCTTCTCCCGGGCCTTTGGCCAGCCCGGCGGTGGTGCAGTCCATCAGTGGAGCATTGGCCTCTGAAGCTGGGAGGGTCACGTGGGCCCGGGCCTGCTGGTGCTTGCCTGCTGGAGGTGGTGTTTCAGGTAGATCTGCCCCACAGATCCCCTCTGACTATCCTGCCCTGCTGGCTGCTTCCCTGACTGGCCTGCTGGGGTTTCCTTATTTCACAATGCAAATCATTCATAGGTTTTGTAGCTCAGATACCTGCATGCTGTGGCCCCTCCTATACTGACAGGGTTATAGGCACATCAGAACCTCATTTGCCCCCTAGCTGGGCCGTGCTACATTGTCCCTGGGGCATCTGGACTAGAAAGCAATGAGGAGGGAGGACCCGGGTGCAGGATGAAGGTGTTTCTGAGGATGGTGATTCTGATGGGGTCACAACACAAAGATCCCATTATCGGAGGAGGGGAGAATGCAGATGAGGACTACAGGATCTACTGTACACTCTTAATCCCCAGCCCTTCTGAATGACCTTGACAATGAGGACAAGGGAAATGGCCCCTGCCTTTCCTTGCTGGGTCTTCCCTGCATCGGTGAAGTTAACTGCTTAATGACAGGGAAAGTGACCCTTAAAATGTGTTCTCCAAACAATAAGCTAAGGCAGGGCTCGGCAAACTTTTCAGTGAAGGGGCAGAGAGTAAATTTTTTTGACTTTATGAGCATTGTGCTCTCTGTTGCAACTACTCAATTCCACTTAGAGCATGAAGGAAGCAAGACTATGTATAAAGGAATGGGCATGGCTGTGTTCCAATAAAACTTTGTTGATGAAAACAGACAGTGAGCTAGACTTGGCCCATGAATGGGTCATGGTTTGCTGACTCCTGTTCTAGGGGATGGCAGATAAGCCAGAGAAAGATCCCGGGTTCCTATCCTATCAGCTGTAGATTACTTATATTTAGTCTGTTGGATGAGAGGGAGATAAATATCTAACCTGTTAAAGCAGCTGTACTGTGGGGTGTCTTTGTTCTAGCAGCCTATCCTGCCCTTGCTTGGCTTATGCTCTGTCTAAAACCTGTACTTGACTGCCACCTTCGCAGAGAGACCTCCCCCAACCACCTCATCTAAAATAGCCCCTCCCATCCTCTCTAGCCCCTTAACTTGCTTGATTTTTTAATTTTATCTGTTACTATACAACATTAAATATTTTTAAATTGCAGTGTAGCTGATTTACAATAATATTAAATATCTAAAATTTTTTTTTATGGTCTATATCTCCCAGTAAGTTCTATGAGGGCAAGGAAATGACCAATTTTAATGTTGTATTCACATACCTGGGACAGGGGGTATCACATGTGATGAGTGAACAAATGAAACAATGAATCAATTTAAAGGATCTGGAAAGCTCAAAATATGAGAAACAAAAACAGGTGTCCAAACTTTTTTCATCTACCCCCCATCAGCCCCCAATTTTTGAGCATGTATCCCTACTATAGGGTATTTATTTATTTCTAAATTATGTATGAATTTTAAAAGGACAAGGTGAAAAGGAGAAATAGAACTTCCTAGGTATCAATGAATTTTCTCAGGTACCCTCTTTGGAGCTCACTGAAGTAGGAGTGATGTAAGAGAAGGCCTAGATGGAAGCTGGCATTGGAGACAGAGAAAGAACGCAGACACCAGCGCATATACACAGTGATTTGTTGGATCCCCGAGAAAATCTCTGAGGGTATTGTCCTTCCCTGCATCTTTGCTGATGCTCCCTGTCACCCCTGGGGAATGGTTCAAGGAGCTGACCCTCCTGAACAACTGATGTAGAATCTAGGGGAAGACCCCAGCCATGAAATAACCACAGCACATGAACAGGCTTTAGGACCAAGTGGAACCTTTTCTACTTTCCTTTAGCACAGGAGCTTGGGAGTGAGGATGGCATCTTCTTTCCTTCAATTTCTAAATTGTCTGGCATGCCTACTGCTACTTTTACTTTAAATAGACCAGCTCTCATTCATTTATTAAACACCCTCCACATGCCGGGCACCATGCTAAGCTGGGAGTTGAAGTAAAAAAGCAAGTTTCTCAAAACCTCCCTTTTAAATGAGAGGGGGAAAAAAAACCAAGGGAGGAGCACACATGTGGAATGATCTTTGTTGCTTACGGAGTACAGAGAGCACTTTACCCGGCACTGAATGTTCTAGCGCCTAACACTGGGGGTTAGCCCCGCGGGAGTGGTGAGCAGCTGCTCCCTGGAACATTTACCTTGCTCTCCCTTGGGCCTCCTCCTGCTCCTGTCTTGTTGGCAATTTGCTTCTTTTGCTCAGCCTGCCCCAGCCTGCTCTTGATCCTGGCCACCTTGAGAGGGGCTTTTTTATGGTTAATATTTTCCACGCTGTGTCTGTTCTCTGAGTGTCTTTCTTTCTTGCTTTATTAAAACTGGATATGCTAACATTGGGTGTTTTCATCTTTACTGATACGTGGAAAAACAACTTGTTTGTTATAATTCCTTCTTCCCAGGACTCAGGTGTGAGTCCCTGGGGGCTGATCACAGGGAAGACTGTGGAAGTGGGTCTCATGTTGAGTTCCAGCCCTCCCTCCGCACTAATCCTGCGGAGATTGGATCATGTCTGCGCTCTTGACTTTACCATGGGATGAGCTTCTGTTCTTCACGCAAATAGGTCCTGATAGGATTCTCCGCACTGTTCTTCCAGAGATGTAGCTGAATCCTGCAGAAAATGCCCGTGGGAGTGCCCACAAATGCATACAAGAGTGTTACACGGTTTTGTTGAAAGAGCAGGGGCCTTGCCGTCAGCAAGAGCTGGAATTGAAAGTGATTTCATCATGTGCTCATTGTGTGACCGTGGCCAAGGTACTCAACCTTTCTGAGCCTTGGGTTCCTTATCTTCATGTGACAGAGAAAGAAGAAAAGATACTAGATTATGAATATTTGCACTCTCTCCACACACACACACTCCACAATACAACACACCTGAAATGAGCAAGCATTCTTTGCCTGTGTAATCAGTTACTGGGCCTTAGATGGGTTCCACCAGGGTGAGACGGGGAGAGGTAAATTAAAGAAACCAGAAGAAGCCAGATTACATTACTGAGGAAAGATAGGGAGGGGCGGTGGTGAGCCAGACGGGGGCAAGTGGGAGCCTTTTTCCTGGCCATTTACAAGGACACGCGAGCTGTGGAGCTGGGGCTTAGAAGATGGGTCATTTCGCATCTTCCAAGAAGCAGATGCCCAGATGGAATTAGCAGTAGAGAGATTTGTTTGAGAAAATGCCTGTAAAATAAAAGAGAGAGGAAGTGGGAAGAGCAGGAGGGAAGTTTGACATCTGTGAAGAAACTTAGAAGGAAGGAGGTTGAATGAAAGCTTTTGTCTGCAGTGCAGCTCTGAGGGAGTCTTGGCCAGGCTGATGGGAGCCCCAGAGCCCAGACTGCCCAGGAGAGGAGGCATGCACTGGCAGGAATGGCTGGGCTCAAGTACCCTCCACCACACACATTGCCTGGGAGCAGCCCAGGGAGGGGTGGCCTTACTCTTCTTGCTGTCAAAGGTGCCAAAGGTGCTGCAGCACAAGGCTGTCAGCTACCGCATGTTCATTCTCGATGGGAGATTAGAGACGTATGCTCCCATGTCTGCTGTAGATGAAGGGGTAAAGACGGCCCTCGCCCTATACACCATCATGGCTGCAGGGTTGATGGTCACTGTTCAACTGGCCGTGTTACTGTTCTGTTGCTGCTCTGACAATTACCAAATACTCTGTGGCTTAAAACAGCACCACTTTACATCTTATAGGTCTGTAGGTTGGAAGTCCAAGAGCAGTCTCACTGGGCTAAAGGTAAGTGTTGGCAGGGCTGTTTCTTTCTGGATGATCTAGGAGAGGATGTGTCTCTTGGTCTTTTGCAAGCTCTGAAGACTCATGGTTGGCTTCCTCCATCTCCAAAGCCAGCAATAGCCAACGAGGTCTTTACATCTCATCACTTTGGCCTTTCTTCTGGGGTCACGTCTCCTCATTTAAAATAGCACCTCCCATCACCTTTAGCCCCTTGACCTGCTTGACTTAATTGTATATGTATATTTTATATTAGATATAAAATATAATATTTTACATAAAATATTTTACATAAATATAATATAAAATATTTTACATAATTTTCTTACCATCTATATCTCCCAGGAAATTCTATGAGGGCAAGGAAATGACCGATTTCAGTGTTGTATTCGCACACCTGGGATGGGGGAAGAACAATAGGGGCTGAATGAATATCTGATGAGTGAATGAATGAAAAAAATGAAAAAATGTAAAGGGTCTGGAATACTCAAAATATGAGAGACTAAAACAGGTTTTCAAACATTTTTCATTTATCCCCCATCAGCCCCCAGTTTTTGAGCATGTAACCCTACTATAGAATATTTATTTATTTCTAAATTATGTATGAATTTTAAAAGGATAAGATGAAAAGAAGTAACATATTGGAGAAAAGCTCTACAAAGGCAATGCTTATAGGAAGTCCTTTAGACAGAGCTCAAACATCAATCCACATTTCAGAATTCCCAGGTAAATAATGGAAGGCAGAGAAGACTTTAACAGACACTGGCAATCCATACATTGATCAAACCCTACAAATAAAAAGAACATAGAGACCCCGTTAGCCCGTGTCACTCCTTACTCATGTCAGAGGATTCATGCTGGGGACTGAAGGTGAAACTTTTCTTAGTTACAGATTTCATTGGTTTAATATCAGCCAAGTCACAGCCATGGGGAAACTGAATTTGGCCATGTCTTTTGTCAGAGCTCAACCTTACTGACAAGCAGAGAATTCTAACTGGGGAGAAGTCCAAATCACGGAGCAAGTGAGTAATTTGAATACACAGGTAGCGAAGTGTGAGAAATGTGAAGAAATCCATTTGCCTACATAAAGCCATGGTTTTCACTACCATTTCACAGAAAGTATTGCTAAAGCCGAACAGTAAGGATGCTGAGGACTTCTGTCTTTGAGTCAAAATCAACTGAGGCAGAGGCTGCAGACAGGCATCCGTCCGCTGCTACTGCAGCAAGTGTAGAAGCAGCTACTTGGTTATAAGGAAAGCTTATCGCGTTTGTTTTCAAAAGCCTTGCCTTTTAATAATGCGTATTACAGGAATCATGAATACATTTCTTTTTTTTTAATGGATAAAGTTATGAGTCGATTCCAAATGTCTCTGAGGAGATTTTGAAAAACAAATCACTCCAGAATGAAAAGTTTCCAAGTGAGGGGAGTCCTGATACACAGCGAGGCTCTGATTCCTCCTCAGCTCCCCATCCATCTCCCACCCCAGTGCAACCTTCAGTAGAGAGTCACGTAGCTTTCAGTGCCAGCAGGTCAAACTCGTGCTTCTTTTAAGGTGGCCTTGTTTTATTTGGGTTGTGGGTAAAAGCGCGATTAACACCTACCTTTGGGAGAAAACAAAAAGCAAAACAACACAAAAATCTACCTTTTTGTGTTTCGAGGAATAAGTCAAGGCATGTGGAATTGCTATACTGAGCACCTAACATGTAGCTGTCACTATTCCACGTGGCAGGAATGAAGCAATAAACAGAGGGATGTGGTCTTGCCCTCAGGGATCTTAATAAGTGGTCATTTTTCTTTTTGTGGGGTGGTGGTGATTAAGTTTATCTATCTATCTATCTATCTATCTATCTATCTATCTATCTATCTATCTATCTATTTTAGTGCCCTTTTTTTTAATGGAGGTACTAGAGTTTGAACCCAGGACCTCGTGCATGCTAAGCACTTACTCTACCACTGAGCTATAACCTTGCCCTCATTTTTCTTCCATTTAGGACATAATTCAACCAAAAGGAAATTTTGGATCTCCTTGCAATCCTGATTTCACACCTGCACAGACAAGCAACCCCCTTGATTGACGTGACATTGATTAGTTGTGATAATAAGAATCTTGGCTAATGGTTGCTGCTTGCACTTGAGGGGTTTTGGGGTGTTAATGTGTCGACTCCTCACATCATGCCTATAAATCAAGTGTCTGCGTTACCCACATTCTAAAGTTAAGGACAAAGGAGCACAGAGGTCTTGAAGCACTTAGCAAAGATTGGGCAGAGGTGAGATTTAAACCAGATGTTGGCCTTCAAAGCTGCTACTCTACAGAGACACCACTTTACCACCGGAGTGAAAAGGCCCCTTCCCCCGGGAGAGAAAAGTGCTATCTAATGACCCTGCCCATGCAGCCCTTAACGAGTTAACTGTTGGACAAATGTTTGCTTTTCATAAAACCAACCTTAATGCCTTTATCTTTCCAAATGTGTATAGTGCCGACAAGGCCGTTCAGGGAGCCAGGGAACAGAGGCAGGCCGAGTAAGCCTTTATTTACATTTTGAGAGGACTGTCCAGCACTTTTCTGGTCCACAGAAGAACGCTAACATTCGGGTTCCCACCACTGTCTGGGGCTGCTGCTCCCCATCCCCTCCGCTGCCAGGACAGAAGGCTCCCTTCATGCTCAAGATGTTGAGATTGCCTCTGCTCTCAGTTTCAGATATTTTTGTTTGTTTTTGTGTTTTATTGAAGTATAATTGACTTACAGTGTTGTGTTAATTCCCAGTGTACAGCATAGTGATTCAGTTATACAGAAATATATATATATATATATGTATGTATATATATATTCCTTTTCATATTCTTTTTCATTATGGGCCATTACAAGATACTGAATGTAGTTCCCTGTGTTACACAGCAGACCTTGTTGTTTATCTATTTTATATATAATAGTTAGTACGGACAGATATTTTCTATGCCAATGCCAGGAATAGTTCTCCAGCAGATTGCTGTGTTACTCCTTCATTTGTTGCCCTGGTTAATTTTTCTCCTACTGCCGTATTCATTTCTCTTGTGAATGACATATCTTTTCTGGATTCATTCCTCTCTACTTTTTTTCTCTTTGCTCATTTCATTTTTTTCTTCCTGTTATTCAAGGTTAATAGTGATATTAATGTCTTCTGTTTGAATAGTGCTCTCTGAATTACAAATGCTTTCATTCACTGACTTTAATCCTCTCCACAGTTTCATGAGATGGGTATTTTTACACCCATCATACAGATGAGAAAACTGAGACTTAGGTGATTTTGGTGTTTTGTCCAATGCGATTGTGGTGGATGTTTGTTGTTCACTTGGCATCCATTTCCCCTTTTTTTTAAACACTGTCCCAATTTTTTTGGCTTCGACTTCCCCGGTCTTAGGGCATGAGGTCCCTGTGAGGCTGAATCAGTCAATGGTTCCACAAACGGATATTAGAGTAACACACCACCTGAGCGTCACTGCAGATTGGTCAGTGACCTCCTCAGAGACAACCCAAACTTATCCTGGGAGCGTTTCTGAGAAAAGCCTTCTTTTTTACTGCTCGTGAAGCTGGAGGACCCACAGGAGGAAAGAGATGACTGAAAACGGGGCTGATGCAGAAGGACGCAGAGTTGAAGACAGTCGGCTTCTTTATAACCTGGATCCAGCTGGAAGTTTCGGCTCAGCGAGCCAAGACCCACCCCTTCTGACTTAAGCCAGGTGAGCTGAGTTTCTGCGGCCAACTCCTGATCACAGCCCACATGCACAAAAGCAGCCCAGCCGACGTGACCCAGCTCACCTGATTCCGCCCCTGGTGTGTTTGCCCTTGCTCAGAGCCACCTTCGAAGGACTGGCTGTCCCCCTCATCTGAAGGTGACTGGAGAGCACAGGGGCCACTTCATTGTGATGTCACCCCCTTACTGCTCCCCAGCACCGCCAAGAACTTCACGTTTCTCCCAGAAGCTGCACTTCTATCTGTTTAAGGCTTTTCTCTAATATCTTTCCAGTGATAAAAACAGAGTAAAAATGTCCAGCCTGTAAACCTCAGGTCACCCATTTCTCATTTTGAGTAGAATGGTGACCTTTCTCATTTTTTAAAAGCTTCCTTTGTCCTTCTGAAGAACTAAAAAATAATAGTTCATAGCTTTGCAGTAGCGTTTTCCAGTCCCCTGGGTACCTTAGAATAAATGCCATCAAGCTCGGCTAACTGGAGTGCATTCAACTTCTAAATACTCTCAGTCATTCTATTTGTAGAGACAGAGATTAAGGAGAAAGCAGTAAGAGCTGCCAACCTTAGTGATGATATTTTTGTTTATTTCTTTTGCATTTTAAAATTTTTTCTCAGATTTTTATTACACTATTAATACATATTTCCTGCAAAACTTTAAAATAAAGAACATAAAATTAAAAACATACCCCACCCTCCAATAGTTCAATTCTCCAGAAAATAATTACAGAACAGGGAATCCAGAAATATAACAAATCATATTTGAATCTTTCCTACTAATTTCTTTTGCATTTCAAACATATTCTTTGAAGAAATAAAAAGTACATATATTTATAAAAATACTCCTTTTCCCCAGCCTCAAATTTCACTCCCTTAGGGCAGCAATTGGATATTTTGTACTGTTCTGCAATAGTTTTGATTTTTACTTAAGATTATATGATGGATCAACATACGTTGTTCTACTCCATTCTTTCCAAATGTTACATGATAGTTCATAGTCTATTTATACCATAATTTATTTAATCATTCTCCAGTTGATGAGCACTTAATTTTTGTCTATTTTCTATGATTATAAACAATAAAGCAACAAATATCCTCATATATGTTATCTTTATACACAGGCACAAGTATTTCTGAAGGTTCAGTTTCTAAAAGTGGAATTTCTGGGTCATAGGTGAAATATATATGTATTTTTTCATTTTTTAGATATTGTCAAATAACACTCCAAAAATGTTTTATCAGTTTATACTGTCATCAAAATTGTATACTTTGCATACACTTTTTATATAAAGTACCTATTTCTCAACATCCTTGCCAATACCATAGGTAATCAATTTTTTATATTTTTGCCAGACAGCAGGTGGAAAATGGAATCTTTGTTGCGACTTTAAATCCTCTTCTTTTACTATTGGTAGTGGTTTGCTCCTTTTAAATATTTACTAACCATTAATATTTCTTCAGTGAATTTCCTTAATATATCATTTGACCATATTCCTATTGAGTTTTTTGCCTTTTTCTTACTGATTTTGTAGGAACTCTCTATATTGTTTTTCATTTGTTTGTTTGTTTGATCTCAGGTCCCCTGAAAGCTTTCAGATTATTGGATCACTTACATTGTGATCCATGGTTGTTTATTTTATTCTAATTTTCCAAATAGAAGAGATCCCCCCATTTTTAGGTAGTCAAACTTGTCAGTTTTTTCCTAATGTAGTGGTTTTCTTGGTTTCACTTCATCATTAGGAAAATCTCCTGCAATCAATAATTGATTTTTCTCCAATACATTTTAACCCTTTTAATTTTATTTTTATTTTATTTGGTATGAAGTAGGATCTTCATTTAAATTTAATAAATTGGTTGTCAATTATTCCAACATACTCTGTTGAATAGCAGTTTATTCTTTTTCTTTTGATTTGAAATACCACCTTTATCATATTTCCTAAACCTGTCTTTATTCTATTTCTGGGCTCCCTGCTCTCTTCCAGGATTATACATGCATATTCTGAACCAGTGTTGCCGTATATCTGTGCTCTAAGTTACCCATTACATGCGGCGTATGGTCAAAGCATGGACCCTGGAGCCAACTGACTGCCTGGCTTCAAGTCCTGGCTATACCATTTACTAGCTGTGTGACTTTGGGCAAGGGACTAATCCTTTTTGGACCATGCTTTCCTCATCTAGAAAAAATGACCAATAATAGTATCAGTTAAGATAAGATATGGCGAGCATTTAATTGAATGCCTGGCTCATTAAAAGTGGTATATTCCTAGGGAACGTCAAGTCCAAGACCCACTACGTGCCCTGTGCTCCTTTTGTGGATATATTTTTAAATCTCCATTTGGAAATAATAATGAATAAGATTTAGAAATATTAAGAAACTTGCCTAATGTGTGATGTGGTGGAACCCTGGTCCTAAACTGTCTCAGTGTAAGACAAGTGCTCTTTCCTCTCTGTCATCCTCCTTTTAAACACCAGGCACTATGCAGCAATGGTAATTTTTGACTCCTGTTTTTCTTATATCGTGTTTGTATTACTAGTCCCCTGGATCTGAAATCAGCTTTCTCCCAAACTGTTGTTTTTACCCTCTCTTGATCCTCTGGTTTCCATGCAGAGGAAGGACGCCTGTGTCAGTTTGTTCTCCTAAGGGATTCCCCTTGCACTAAGAATTGGGGAAAACAAACAAACCAACCCTAAAACATAGGAATACATTTTCTATTCTCATGGTTTCATAGCTATGTTATCAAAAACAATATTCAGCATAGGCTGTTGACCAAAACTTACAATTATTTTAATTCTACCGAATTTTTAAAATGGTATTCCTGGTAATAGATTTGGTCACTGTGCCCTTGGTTTGCTTTCTGCTCTGAGTTCCCAGGACATCCTACACTTTACCACCCTCTGCTCTTTTTGGCAATTTGATGGGCATCCTCTTCAGCTGGTTCCAACACTTCGGGGATTGTTCTTTCCTGGATCAAAGATCCTTTATGTTGAAAACCTACTGGCAGAGACTAGCTAGATACTCACCAGTCCAGTTTCCTCTTCCTAAACATATGGGAAAATTAGATGCCCTGCCTTCCCTTGTGGGTAGAGCGGGGCCTCGTGCTGAGTTATGGCCAATGGAATGTGATCAGAAGTGATACACACTACTTTCAGGTCTGACAATAGACTACAATGTGTGTGGTGGTTAATTTTATGTGTCATTTTGATTGGGCCACAATTTCCCAATATGTGCTCAAAAATTGTTCTGGATGTTTCTGTGAGGGTATTTTGGGGTGAGATTGACATCTGAATTGGTGGACTTGGAGCAGAGCAGATTGCTCTCCATAATGTGGGTAGGCCTCATCCAGTCAACTGAAGGCCTGAATAAAACAAAAGACTGGCATTCCTGCAGCAAGACAGAGTTCTGCCAACAGACGGCCTTCACCTTTGACCTGCTGCCTCGCGCTTGCCCAGTCTCCAGCTCACCCACCCAACCTGCAGATTTTGGAATTGCTAGACTCTATAATTACATGCACTAACTCTTTAAAGTAAATCTTTCCATATACACACACATTTTACTGATTCTGTTTCTCTGCAGAACCATAACTGCTACAGTGTGCTGTTCTCCGTGCTATTTTGTTCCCCAGCTGCATGGCTGGAAATAAAGTTCTCTAAGATGACAGAGCCACGTGGTAGAAGGAGCTTGGATCCCTGAGTTATCATAAAAGGCACTCTGTCCAACAGCATCATCGGACTGTATCAGACTTTGTATGAGCTAGCAATAAATGTCTTTTTGTTAAGTCATTGAGACATGTTACAGCAGCTAGAGTTACTTGTCCTAACTAATATACTTAGATACATTATTGTCTGCAAAATCCAATGAAAAGGTCTGACCTTTCTGAAACTCTTTCTTGAAACTAGAAATTTTGCTTCGAAGATATCCTGACCTTGGAGATCTATCACACTTGAGTAATAATCCTGGGGCTGAATCTATATGATCCTAATATTTTTTTCTTCCAGTTTTATTGGGCTATAATTGGCATGCAATAGTGTATAAGTGTAAGGCATACAGCATAATAATTTGATATATATACATCATGAAGTGATTATCACAGTAAGTTTAGTGTACATCTATCATCTCATACATGCACAAAATTTAAAAAATAGGAAAACAATGTTTTTCTTGTGATGAGTGATCTTAATAATATTGTTACATTTTCACAATTGAGCTCATAAAGTGATTTACAAACATTGTTTTAATAATTTATTCAAAAAATGTCTACAGATTGCCAGTCAAGTTCTTGGCACCGTTAGCGTTAAGGACACAACAGTGAACAAAGTATGCATGATGCCTGCACCACAGAATACATAACCTTGTGGGGAATTTACGTCTCTCAAAACCTTGTAAGGGTCACACAATCATCTCGACAGATGAGGAAAAGGAAGCACATAGAAGTTAGGTGGCTCTATTAAGCTCTTTCTTGGTAAGGAGACCTGTCTTGTTGACTCACTAACTAAGCCATCCTACATGCGGTGAACAGTATATATTTCTGCTTTCAGCTTCAAGCAGCATTTGATTCAGGAGGAAAGCTCTTTGTTCACCACTGCTCTTGCTTGCTTCATCCTGAACACCTCCACTTTCTGTACAAAATTTAGTGTCCAGCAGGCCATGGAAACCATAGGTTTCATTTCCACTGGTGTGCACATCCAAATGTATCACCGAGGCTTTTGACTGGAAGCAACAGAAACTAAATTTGGTTAACTGGGGCAGAAAAGGGACTCATTAGAAGGATACTCTGTTTCTAATAGGAATGTTGGAAAATTTAAAGAGCCAGTTGGAAAAAGTGGCAGGAGTCCAGGTTAGGAGAAACATAAACATGACTACATCTCAGGAACTTTCCAGCAAGGCAACCATTGCCACTGTGGCTACTGGATTAAAAATTGCTGCTTCTGCTATAAATACTGTCCCTGCATCTTTGTATCATTTTCTGGATGGAATAACTGAGTCTCAAAACCTGTCCAGATATCCCTGCTAAAGTGGCCAGGGACCAGGGAGAAGGATCCATTTGATCAGAAAGGGTGTGGGGCACAGATTCGGGGTAGCCAAAAGTAATGAATACCCATCCCATTAAGAGGATCCCGAGTGATACTGGGGTGCAGAGGAAAGGCAAGACCACAAGAAACTCCCAGCCGTGGTGACCCCAGAAGCCAGGCATCAGCAAGGTTTTAATTCTGGGGTAGAGAGGATCTAGCAAGTTTGGAGCAATAGTAATCAAAATTCTGGGCTTCAAGAAATAAAGACAAACTCAAAATACCTTAAGCAAAAAGAGGACTTTATTGCCCAATGAAATGGAAATGTACAAGAATATTATGGCTTTAAATATGACTTGATCCAGAGATTCCAGTGATGTTACCAGAATCCAGTCTCACCATCTCTGAACAATATGCTCCTGTATGTTTACTCTAAACTCAGGCTCTACTTTGTGGCAAGATGGCTACCAGCAGCCCCAGGCCCATGTTCTCCCAGGTTCATAGTCAGTAGAAAAGAGTGTATGCCCTTCTCCAGAAAGTCCCAGTAGAAGCCTAATTAGGACTCATTGGCTTGTACTGGGTGACATGCCCATCCGTTAACTCATCACTATGGTCAGGGAAACATGACACATGATATCTGACTGGCTAATCCCAAGGCACATGCTCCCCCTAGAGTTGGGGTAGAGTGAAGTCTACCTGTGGCACAAGGATAGAAAGCAGGGGAGGAACTGGTCCTTCAGAGCAAAACCAGAAGAGGGCAAATGTGTGTTAGCAGCAAAAACAAGATGTCCAGCCTGAAGCAGGCCCCTAGGCAGTGGTGGAACATGTGGGCCAGAAGGTCTAACCTGGCAGATAAATAAGGGATTGGTCCATGTGGGGAACCCTAGTGAAAACCAAGGAGGTGGTGCAGAAGAAACTGGGAATGGAGCAGCAAAGAGAAGGCTTAGGGACCAGAAGCTGGCCTGGTGAGTCAGAGCTTTCCCAGGCAGAACATATACTTGTTCTATAAAACAAATTTCGGACTCCAGCTGCTGTAGGGTATAAGCTGATTGGTAAGTATGAACCCAAGGACTGTATGGGAATGAGCGGCTTGGCTCCTGTGGATTCCAGGAGGCTGGGGCCCAGCCCAGTTTACTCGGGAAGCTGAGGGCAGTGTAGGGAGCTAGATCAGCAACCTCCCTTGGTCCTTTGGTTCTATTCATACATCTCCAAGTATCTCTGCCCTTCTGCTTAATCTTGCCGACATCCCCATTTCACCTTCCTGCCTTATGTCTCTGTGATGAGCTGGGTTTCTTGCTCCCCTCACTTAGCCATCTGGCTCTGAGCCACAGCTTGTTTGGGCTCCCAGGCAACCAGATCACGATGCAGGGGTCAGGTGCTGACCTCAGACAGACTCTAGTCTTTGGTGTCTCCTTGCTCCTTGTAATGGATTGAATGGAGTCCCTCCTCCAAATCGTGTCCACCCAGAACTCTAGAATGTGACCTTATTTGGAAATGGGGTCTTGGTGGATTCTATTAAGTTAAGGCTCTCAAAATGAGATCATCTTGGATTTAGGGTGGGCCCTACCTCCAATGACAGGTGTCCTTATAAGAAACAGAGAGGACACAGAGACACACAGCAAAGGTGACTTGAAGTTGGAGGCAGAGGTTGGGGTGATGTGTCTATAAGCTGAAGAATGCTAAGGTGGTTCGATCCCGGGTTACAAGCATGGAACGGATCCTCCCTTAGAACCTCCAAAAGGCACCAACCCTGCCAGCACCTTGATTTCAGATTTCTGACCTCCAAAGCTGTGAGAAAATAAATTCCTGCTGTTTCAAGCTACCCAGTGTGTGGTCATTTTTGTGGCAGCCCTAGGAAACAGACACACCCTTTCCGACCCCACCCTGGCTATTGTCCCACTTACGGAACATGTCACACATCCAGTTAGTGGTAGAATGGGATTTGAACCTGGTCCTTTGGATGTCTCAATTAAGACTATTTACCTGTTTAGCTTGACGCTTGGAGGAGGAGTTTATGTGGGAGCACCTGGTTAGAGTGGAGAATGAAGCAGCTGAAGCAAAAAGCCCCTGAAGTCATCAATCCTGACCATTATCGACTGGATCGGAAAGTTACTGGTTCAGAACACTTGTTGCTTAATTCCCACCCTTCCTCCAAAGAAAAGAAGGGAGAGAGCTGTCTACACAGCCTGTTCCACACAATGAAATGGAAAACTTCTGTTTACCACCCTGGCTTGTATCTGCTAGTCCCAAACAGCTAAATAACGGAATTCTCTAATTGCCATCAGGGTGTTTGCTTGACACAGGTGCAGGGAGGGTCAGATGTCTGCACAGTTGGCTTTGTCGAAGCAAAAAAATTCGAGCGGTGACTCAGAATGTAAAAATCACATTACTTTATACGATATGAATAGCAGTCAAGGCAAGAATCCAATTATCTGCAGGTGGAATCAGAAAGCAAAGATTTGCTGTCACAGTCCAGAAGGCGGTCTGTGGTCGTCTGCTTTCCTTCCTCTTCCAGACGATTTAACTGGCTGTCAATCAGTCAAACACAGCTGGGAGCACGGAAACCGACCCCAGTGTGTTTAAGAAAGTGAGGTGGTGTCTTAGTCCTTCTGAGCGTCTATCACAGAATACCATGAACTGAGGGGCTGATAAACAGCAGAAGTTCATTTCTCACAGTTTTGGAAGCTGGGGAGTCCAGGAGCAGCGGGCCTGCGGATTCCGTGGCTGGCGAGAGCCCGCTTCCGCTCATAGACAGTTGTTTTCTCCGTATCTTCACACGGTGGGGGGGCTGGGGGGGTTCTCCTCTTTTTTAAGGGCACTAATCCTATTTGTCAGGGCTTCATGCTCATGACCTAAGCACCTCCAGATACCATCACGTTGGAGATCGGCATTTCAACATAAAAATTTAGGGGGCGCATAAACGTTCAGTCTATAGCAGAAGGCATTTCAAGTTAGCTAGGGGAAAATAGATTGCTTTTTATTCAACAATTCGTACAGGAGCGATTGTCTATTTGAAAACAGTTGAGTTCTATTCTTAACCTCACGGCATACTTGAATAGTTAAGTGTCCCTGGTTGCAGACAATCAAACCCTCTCTAGCTGGTTTAAGCAGAAAAGGAAGTTATGTTATTGAAGGGAATTAATTGGCTCTGAGACTCTCTCTCTGATGGCCAGGAACCATGCCTGAGGACTAGGCAGCCAGGAGTTACAGCACAGGCCAGCTCGGATGTCGACACTCTTGAGTACTGACCTCCAGACCTCGCCACTGTAGCTGCGCAAACGCTGGGGCCACCGGCACCTCTGCCACCACCGCGTCTGAGGTCGGGCCACCTGGGCCACCACCCTGCACAGAACGGATCATTGGAGGCCCCTGCTCCGCTTATCACTGGCTTCTAAATTGAAATTTCACAGGGATTGGTAGAGCCTTGGTCACAGGCTTGAGCCCCATTTGCAAAGCTGAAGAACATCGAGTTTTTGGCTTCTACCATGAGGGAAATACAAACAGATAAGGTGGGAACACTCCCTAAACACACACACACACACACACACACACACACTCTAGAAGGATGGTGTCCAAGTCGATGGTCAGCCAAAAACATAGTAAATGTTCACTATAATACTTCAGAATAAATTCTAGGAATTACAGAGTCAACTGTAAAAAAAAAGAAAAAAAGAAAAAGTTGCCCTAAAAAGACTAGAAAAAGATACAGGCAAACATTGAACTGATCTTGGGACAAGACAGGACTTTCTGAGCAAAAAAGCAATAGAAGAAGTCACAAAGGAACAGATCAATAGATTCAACTGCTAAAAAATCCAATTTTTCTCACATTAAGCAGGCCATGAACCACTCGACTGATCACCCCACGTGGCATTTGCCCCCTTTAATACACGCACATGCATAAGGCCAAAGTCAACAGAATAAAATATATTGATAAGATCATCAGCAATCACACAATTTGAGTTTAAATGAAACTATTTCAACCCTCTCAGAATTGCCTAAAATCCAGCTCTGTTCTACCCCAGAGGATTATTTATATTTCTAAGGAAGAAGCTTTTGTTTTTCCTAGTCTCTTAAGAACTGCTCTTACATATTTGGAAGTTTAATTATTTTTATTGTCCAAATTACTTTCTGTCTTTTAGAGGAATTTAAGTTAATCCATGTCTAGACTTATGAGATTCTTTTAATTAGAAAGAGGCATGACTTGGGTCACAATGTGGACGTTTCCTGCCGTTCCCTTAGCTCTGTTTACAAGGTTACTGCTGAATGTATTATTGCTGAAGTGGAGACCGACGTGGCGCAGTCAAAAAGAATCCTTTTTATTCCTTTCATTGCAGCTTCTGGGGAACACTGGGACTTAGCTCCTGTGGCTAGCTAGGGTCTGACAAGTGCTTTTTACTGACAACATAAAATATGTGCTTTATGTTTTTTTGACTTCTTGTTAGATTTCAAATGTATCATTCAGATGATAATCAACTGAATCTGCAAAGAAAATGGAGAAGGAGAGCAAATCAGGGACTTGACACAGAGAAGGGCTGCAGGGTGTGAGGCTGGTGGCCTGAGCCTGCGCAGTGCAGATGTGGAGGGCGCAGCCCACTCCGCGGCAGGTGAAGGGGTGAACAATACCCTACAGGTGGGGAGGAGATAAAGAAGAGCTGTCTGATCAGTGGGATCTTAATTGCTTCAAGAGGTGAAGTGATGTTTCCGAAGTCGTGCGGTCTAGAGGGGGCAGCAGTGGGACTCACACCCAGTTCTCTCTAATACTGTTGCTTGAACTCTTTCCACGTCATCTTATTTTCTGTGTCTCTTCCCATCTTTTACTGTTCAGATAAGCAATCTTTAAGACTTAAGGGTTTCATCTGCCTTTTATTGGTTTCTCCAGCCTTTTATTCTCTATAAACACAATGCTCTAATAGTATTTAAATGTTATTTGAGAGGCTGTTAGACAGATTGGAGCCAGACTACCTTGGTTCAAAGTTCATCTCTATCAATTACTGGCTTTTGTTGATGGGATTACACCAAATTTAACTTTTTCTTTTATACTTTTCTGTATTTTCTGATTTTTAAAGTTATTTTTGCTCCTATTGTCATAGAAATCAGAAAGCCATTACAAATAAAAAGTAGCTCAGAACTCTTTATTAATTTGGGATTTATGGATTCACCAGAAGTCTCAACTCCAGTATCAATCTTTGCTTACCCCCAGCTCAACTCATCTGTCCCTAGTGGACCAAGAGAACACCTATTCATAGTCCTTAATGATGGTTTCTCCACTGTTGGAAGGCTATTAGGATGTTTCTCCCCCATTACTTGAGGAAAATGACACCAATTTTGTTAATCTTTTCTCCTAGAGCCAATTTTCCCAATTCTTTCATCATGTTAACACTTCCTATTGGCAACCCCACCAATTATGAAAAATAATTACATTTCACTCAACTCCTGCAGCAGACATTTGGAGAGTCTGAAATACAAGCTTACCAGATCACTTGTATCTGAGAAAGGGCTAAATAAGGCATCGTGACTCAGTGGGCCCCTGGAGGCCTCCAGCAATGCTTATATCACCAACACACTTTAAGTTGTTCCTGCAGCTCTTATCCAGGTGTCATCAAACTCAAGTTCAGCTGCTCACTGCTCAAAAGCCAATAAACAAAAGGCAAGTGTCAATAGAAAGGAAAGATGCTTTAGTCAGAAAGCCAGCAATCCGGGGAGAAGGTGGGTTATGTCCCAAGACTAACCCTGAAGATTCTGCTCAGCCATGACAGTTTTTAAAGGGAAAAATGAGGGGAAGAATCTCCGCCAATCACTGAGGCAGGAGGTTGGGTTCTGCATCATTCTGCATTGCACGCAGACTGGCTGACTCTCTCTTCAGATGTTGTCTTGCCCTCATGATCTGCCTGTAGGATTGCTAAGGGGGCTATTGGGAGTAGAGAGCAAATAATTCTTTAACTACTTATTTCTTCTTTTCATTTAAGAAAAGAATCAACAGGTTAGGCAAGGCATGGTATGCATTCAGGAGAGCATAAGTCAGGAGATAGTTTCAATTGCTTAGTAATCTCATTCCAATAACTAGGTTCTTTTAAGGTTAGAGGGGGACAGAAATGAGCAAACAGGAAAGGGGCAAAGAGCTACTTTCAATTCCCCACTGTCAAACATCATTCCATTTCTATGGGCTTAGGGGCAAAAGTCCATCTTCTGTAACTTCTTCATGCTGATACAGAGTATCGTAGCCTCAGAGTGGAAGAAGTCAACATAGGTCTGCAGCATCTCTTTGCTGACAGTTTTGGTTGCCCACTTCTATAAGAGCAGAGCAAGCTACAATTATTTTGATATCCACAAAGATATAGATTATAATGAGCAGTAGTGTTAATCCTGTTCTCCTGAGGCCAGTTCTTGGAACTGTGCTGGCCACGGATTCAGTGCTGTCCAAGGTGGAGTTGCTTATGCCATGCCTATAGTCTGGTCATCAGTTAGCTTTTTTTCCCCCTCTAGTGGCAGTTATAGTACCTGTAAAACAACTCAGATATGTGCATCAGACATTGAGTCTGTGACTCTATTGTCCTAATCATTAACTGCTCAGTTTTGTACTTGGTGGCGGGGATGGGGGTGGAGGGGGGCCTCTAGGATTCTGCTTGGTCCACAGGAGCAGGCTTTAACTTCTGTTACCATGAGACTTGGGGACCAGAATGCTCCATTGCCAATTGTTCTTTCTTCATAGTAATAATAGTTCTAATGACTATATCATAAATGATAACAAAATGACCATACTGCTATGTGATTATTATTGCTATTATTACAATTGATTCTTTTTTTAATTGAAGTATAGTTAGTTTACAATGTTGTATACAATTGATTCTTATCATTTGCAATAGTTATGTTCCAAAGACCTGCTGAGAACTTAAAATTAGTTCATACTAAAACCGATAAGAACCCTGTGGAGCCCTTGCAGGAACAAAGCCTTTCCATTTCCCCAGTTTATTATTTGCAGGATAAAGGTTTCAGCCTCCTAGGCCTTCCTGAATACAAAAGAGCAGATTCAAACAGCTGCTAATCAGGGAAGTCAGGGAATGCAGGAGCAAAGGAGGAACAATCAAGAAAGGCTAGCGCAGCTGTTAAAGCAGGGTCCTGGCTCCTCCTCAAGGGAGATACATGACAATATCTTTGAGTTCTTCTGCAGAAACTAAGGCCCCCACCCAGGCAGGGGATGTAACTTCACGCTGAGCAGGATTCATGGAACACTGCCCTGTGACCTTGCTGCCAACCGATCAGAAGAAAGTCACACACCTTGCAGCCCTCACACCAAATTTTGCCTATAGAAACTTCTCCCTGAAAACCATCAGGGAGTTTGGGCTTTTTGAGCATGAGCCACCCATTCTCCTTCTTTGGCTCTGGAACAAACCTTTCTCTGCTCCAGACTCCAACATTTTGGTTCCTTTAACCTCACTGTACGTTGGGTGCACAAACCTGTGTTCAGTAACAATACTGAACCATTGTTCCTAGATGAAATACGTTACAAACCTGCAAGTCTCTAGTCACAACATTTTCATCAATTGATCAATATATACCTTATTTCATGTGTATTTCTATTTAAAGACACCTTAATTGGCATGTCTTGTTGATTCATTAACATTGAACTCATGGCCAATAGCACCGTATCTCATACCTGAATGACTCTGAGCTCACACATGTGTTTTCTCCACAGGGCGGAGATTAGGCTCTTGTCTCATCACAGAAAGAATTCAGAGAAAAGACACAGAGGTCAAGAAAGTTAAGTGAAGATTTATTAGGGGATAGAGAGTGTGTGTTCAAGGGGAGAGTGGGCTGGCTAAGGTGAGTGGCTGTACTGAGTTTCTTTGGCAAGTTGGTTATACAGAGTGTAAAAATGAATGGGTGGAATATACAAAAATATACAAATATACAAAAATAAACTCAAAATGAATTGAAGACCTAAATATAAGACCAGATACTATAAAACTCCTAGAGGAGAACATAGGCAGAACACTATGACATAAATTGCAGCAATATATTTTCTAAACCAGCTTCTAGAGAAATGGAAATAAAAGCAAAAATAAACAAATGGAGCCTAATTAAACTTAAAAGCTTTTGCATAGCTAAGGATACCATCAACAAAATGAAAAGACGACCTGCATAATGGGAGAAAATATTTGCAAATGATGTGACTGACAAGGGACTAATTTCTAAAATATACTAACGGTTCATATAACTTAATATTAAAAAAACAAGCAACCCAATCAAAAAATGGGCAGAAGACCTAAATAGACATTTCTCCAAAAAGAGCATCCAGATGGCCAATAGGCACATGAAAAGATGTTCAATTTTGCTAATTATTAGAGAAATGCAAATCAAAACTACAATGAGGTATTACCTCACACCAGTTAGAATGGCCATCTTTAAAAAGTCTACAAATAATAAATGCTTGAGGATGTGAATAAAAAGGCACCCTCCTATACTGTTGATGGGAGTGTAAATTGGTCCAGCCACTGTGGAGGACAGCATGGTGGTCCCTTAAAAAACTGAAAGTAGAGTTACCATATGATCCAGCAACCCCACTCCTGGACATAAATCCAGAGAAAACTCTAATTTGAAAAGACCCATGCACCCTAATGTTCACATCAGCACTATTTACAACAGCCAAGACACGGAAACAGCCTAAATGTCTGTCGACAGACAACTGGATAAAGAAGATGTGGCATATATATACAATAGAACATCACTCGTCCATTAAAAAAAGAATAAAATAATGCCATTTGCAGCAACATGGATGGATCTAGAGATTATCATGTTAAGTGAAGTAAGGCAGACAGAAAAAGACAAATATGATGTTGCTTATATGTGAAATCTGAAAAACATTTACAAATTTTATTTACAGACCAGAAATAGACTCACAGACATAGAAGACAAACTATTATTACCAGAGGGCAAGGGGAGGAGAGGGATTGATTCGAAGTTTGGGATTAACAGATACACATTACTATATATAAATAGATAAAAAACAAGGACCTACTGGATAGCACAGGAAACTATATTCAATTTCTTGTAATGAGTTCTAGTAGAAAAGAAACTGAAAATGTATATATATATATATATATATATATATCTGTGTATGTATGTGTATAACTGAATTGCCTTACTGTTCACCTGAAACTAATGTTGTAAATCAACTACACTTCAATAAAAAATAAGAATTTTTAAAAAATGAATGAAGGGAATATTCACTGGAGAGGAAGGGGTTTGGGGTCATATTCCCTGATTTTCATCCCAACTCCACCTTCCTGAGGGACAGAGGGACTTTTGTCCTTATTTAGTCTGGATCGGAAGTGTCATGGTGTCAGTTCATGATGGGTACTTCTAATCTGCAAGGCTAATTTTATTGTAATGAGGGCATAATGAGCAAAAAGTTACATTCGGACACGAGATTCCTGCCTTTTTCCACCTTTCTTTGCCTGCCTCCAGGACACTTGTCACCACAAAATATGTGCTTTCTTATGAGTCCCAAGGTTCCTACTTTTCTCTGCCCAAGGACCCCCATTGTTCACATGCTGCATGGTTTCCTGCCATCTGGCCTGCCTCACCCTTTCTCTGCTCATATCTAGCTATCTGCCTCTCTAACACTTGCACTTAGGAAGACTAGACAGCCCTTCACCATTACACACGGGGACTATTTTAAAGAGAGACATTATTGACAAAAAGCACAAAAATGCAAAAATCATAGCTCTAAATAGACTGCATAAGGGCACTTGTTTACAGCATGAGAGCTGAAGCCAGAAGGCAGAGCACTGACTTATTCCACCTCAGCCGGACACGTGTGCACGGAGTTCCTGATTTAGAGACAAATACATATGACGAGAGCAAACAAATATTGGCTAAAAAAAGAACTCCTTTGCCTTATTTCTCAATTAGCTCAGAACTTATTGGGTCCTGGCATGGACCCCAACACAAGGTAGGAGCTTGATTGAAGCCCCTGGAATCTGAAATGGTTGAAATTTTCATCTCTTGACTCCTGAAATTACCTGAGCTACTCCTTTTTCAAACACATAGAGTTTTTCAGAGAAAGGTGATGCCTTTTTAGAGCAAACTGTGAGGGAAGCCCCCCAGCAGGTCGCAGTAACCTGTCAGGCTTGTCTTGCAATTTCGTTGTGCTAACTGCACTTGCAGGGGCTGGCTTTAACACACCAGGACCACGCGTGTCACTGTCCTCAGGTTTGCAGACTTAACAGGTCTCCCTGGTTATATTAGGACTAAATAGTGTCTAAACACTGAACAGGAACTGTTTGGTCATTGCAAGTTGGATATATTTTCTTTATTTCATTTCAGAGCAATTATCTCCCCGGGCACTTCATGGTCAGAGAAGATCTTCCTGGGGAGCGATAGATAGCTTTCACAGTTTGGCAGTGTTTGTGCAGGATTGGGTTTGGAGGTGGCTGAAATGAAGTGAAATCTAAACTCATTTTCATTCCAAGCTCTTAGTTTACCTTAAATCAGCAGCAGGCTGCCTGCAACAGTCTAACCCAGAGGCATATAAAAGGAAAAAAGTCCGGGTTAGATTTCTAGCAAATGTATTCTCTTGGTAGGACCTCTCTTCAAAGCCTTTTGTTAATTATAAACATAAGTTGAAAACCATCTTTATTTCTTTATTTACAGTTTAGAAGCAGCTTGGACATCTCTGTTCTAGAATAGAATGAAGGCATAAGAGCTTTCGTGTTGAACGTTTAGTCTGTCTGAGCACAGTGTTAGGTGCTTTCCCAGATAATATTCCATTAATTACGTATTATGACTCCATTTTACTGATAAAGACACCAAGGTTTAAATCTATAAGTAATTTGCCCATAGCAGCTCAGTTAGTAACGGGAAAAATGAAAGGTGAATTGAAGTTCTTACATCAGTAGGATAAGAATTTTTCTTGGACCTAAGGTCAAAGGCATGGCAAATTGAACTATATTAAACAAATGAACAACAACAAAAACTTTTTACAAAACCATCATAAGCAAAGCAATCTGTCAAGGGCTTCTACATTTCAAAGTGAGATGCTAGACCATCTAATCAGGTCTTGCAAAAGATATTTTGAAAAACCCCAAAATGATGTTTTGTGACCACAAGATGAATGATCTGAAGAGTCAGCGTTGAGGAGAGAGGTTTGCACCTGCTACGTGTTCTCTCTTCCTTCGGTGAGGACGGGAAGCAGAGTGCTGCCTTCCCACACTAAGCCACATTCTGCAGGTTGCAAAAGAGCATGTCCTCTGGAGTTGAAGAAGCACAGGGCTTTGTATTTGACCCACTTCTGGAAAATTCTACAGGCAGGTGGCTACATGATGACGCCTGAGGTGACTGAGTAGAAATCACACTGGGGAGTAAAATGTAGTTCATTGATGCAGAGCACAGATGCTTCCTGGGGGACCAGCTGCGGGACAAATTAGAAGGATCCAGGTTGGCGTTATCTTGGGCTCCCCACCCAAGAAAACCTAGAGGGGTAAGTGGACAGCCAGATGCCCCCAGGCTTAGAGGAATTATAAGTAGCCAGTGAGGGGGGATCCTCCACGCTGAGCAAGCTGTGAACACATGGGGCATCTCTGGGGAATCCACGAAAGCACCCACGGGAGAGAGAATCAGCTTTGGGAATCTCCATATACTAGAGACAATGCTATGCATTCCAACTCTGGATACACAGACCACACTTCCCAGCTGCCCTTGCAGTTCGGTGGGATCATGTGACTGAGTTACAGCCAGTGGAGTGTGGACAGGAGTGATGTGACAGACACCTTTCCAACTGAAGTACATCCCCAGGATCCTCAGTGCCTTTTCTTTTTTCCACCAAGAACAGAGCAGGGTGAGACCCTAGAAGATGGAGAAGCAACAGACTGGAAGAAGTAGGGGCTTTGAATGACTGTGTGGAGCCGAGTCCTGCTGCCCCACCCCACTCACATTTCTCAATAAACATTCACTCTAATTTGGGGTTGTTGTTTTTGCAGCTAGTGTAAACCTCATTAGTATACTTGGACACCTAGTGGACACCATTACCAGATTTTATTTGTGACAAAAACTAAGACTTTTAATGTTCCTTACCTTTATTTCCTTCCTCCCCACCCCAGCCCTCCAATCCTGGAGAACTCAGAGGCAGACTCTGTGTGAAGCAGGGAGGGAAGGAGCAAGGAAGGAAAATAAGAAGTAGCCATACTTGCCCTGTCCTGGGCCCACTGCAAACCTCCAACCTGTGGTTGGACGGGGAGGGGACATCTTTAGATAGGATAAAAATATGACAATTTTAATATTCCTCTGAGCTGGATATTCAGGCTGATACAATAGGGTCAGCCTTGTAATTAAAATTCCTGAAGGTGTTTTTATTATCTCAATGTCTGGGCGAAAAAGTACAAGAATAGCTTGAGATTTCATCCAGAGCAGAGAACAGTGACAGAAAAAAATAAAGTTATGTTTTAAAGTTGTGCTTTTCCTGTATCTTAGAGAGTCAAGTTCATTTAACACCCATGTCAACACATTTAAATTGTTTCCAGTTTATTGCTACAAACAATGCTTCAATGAGTAACTTTACACATATATTATTTTATAGGCATGTGAGTATAGATGTGTGATAATTTCTGAAATTGGAATTGCTGGTTCAAAAGATTTGTGTGTTTGTGATTTTGATAAACGCTACTAAATTACCCTCCATATAAATTGCCCTCCAATTTACTCTAGTCAGTGGGCAGAGAATTTGTTTCCCCATGCCTTCTTTATAGAGTTTGTATTCATTTTCTCAGGCCATTATAAGAAATTATCAAAAACTTAATGGCTTAAAACAATGGAAATTTATTCTTGCACAGTTCTGGGGGCCAGAAGTCTAAAACCAAGAAGTGGTCAGGGCCAAGCTGCCTCCACAGTTTCTAGGGGAGAACCCTTCCTTGCCTCTTCTAGTGTCTGGTGGCTCCTTGGCTTGGGGTTGCATCACTCCAGTCTCTGCCTCCATCTTCACATGGCCTTGTGCTTGTCTGACTGTGTAATGCTCCTCTGTCTCCCCCTTATAAGGACACTTGTCATTGAGTTTAGGACCCTCCTCGATAATTTGAGATGATTTTCTCATCTCAAGATGTTCAACCTAATTACACCTGCAAAGACCCTTTTCCCAAATAAGGTAACATTCACAGGTTCCAGGGATCAGGGCAAAGGCCTATCTCTTTGGGAGCCACTATTCAATCCATTACAAGTTTACTAAAACTTTAAAAACTCTTTACTAACCTTACAGATGAAAATATAGGTTCTAGGTATTTTAGCCATAAAGCATCTTTGCCACAAGCATTTTTGTCACCTAAAAATGCCTACCCTTCTTACATCTGTGGCCTCACACCTATGCCCTTCCTCTCCAGCATCTTTGGTTCCCCTTGGTGCCTCTTCCTTCCTATTCAACCCTGCACACCTCCATCCTGTCTCAAAATCAAACACATAAGAGCATCCTCATTTGCTCCTGTAACCTCCTCTGGCTAAGATTCTATTTCTCTCATTTTTATTTCCAAATTTCTGGGCCAAGTGGGCATCAAATGGTTCCTCTGTGGTAAGAATAATTGCACATTTATTGTCATATTTTCCCATAAAAACTAAAACAATGAAACACAAAAGAGGCACAATAAAAAGATGTAATGAAACATGAAAATGAATAATAAGATTTAAAAGACTTTATTGCAAGACACAAAATACACTTGAAACATTTAAAATGTATATAGATTCATGGCTATACTATGCAAATAACTAATTTTATTTTGTTGGTCAATCCTACCCCCTTGTCTTCCAAGTCTTTTTTTCCCCCCCAAACAATAATAGTCTTTATTTCTCCCTTGAAACAAGCCCTAAATGGGTAACTCACCAATTGTGGGTCAGTGTCTCTGGCTCACAAGAGAGCAAAGGACAGCCAACTTGTTCTGAAGAATGGGGCATTGACCAGACCCTCCAAAGGGGGCTTCTCATGTCAGTGTATTGCTGACAAGTCTTTTGTTCATGGTAGTTTATATACATGTTTTTTGCTTATTGATTTGTGTCCTTTGCTGAAATTTCTTCCTTCATTAAAAGATACTAGTTTCCACTACTGAGTGAGAGTCAGCACTTTAATGATATCCCCATATGTTGGATGTGTATGAAAGTTTAATACTCTGGTCATATTCCACTTTCACTACTAAACATAAAATGTATATTTTCTCATTAAAAAAAGAGAGGCATCAGTTTCCAAGTGGAAGGGTGCACATTTGTAACTGAGCTTTGCATCTTGTTGTGAAAGCCTCTACAGTTTCTTGTTCTCGGCATATTGTCATGTGTTTGTTAACAGACCTTCCAAAGTTCTATGGGAGATGTGGGGTCAACTCATGACTTTGAGGCCCTTAGACTCTTTCTCATCCAACATAGTGTGTTTCAAAATAAGAAACCATCTCTTGGGGAAAATCATCACCATCTGTCAGCCCCACGAAGCCATCAATAATGTCACTACCTGGAAGAAATGCTAACATATTTCAACTAGTTGAAACCAAACTTTCAAAACAAACTGTCAACCAATAATTTTAACTTTCACAGTAAAATTACCTGAAGGATTAGTTAAGTGGCAAAAAATCTCATGGTAAAGATGTTTATGGCAGGGAAACTTAAGCAAAAATACTGGACACAGAAAAAAAGGTAATCTCTGTATCCTTTTATAAATGCTCTTACTCCTTGATCTCTGTGACTTCACTCTCTCTCTCTCTCTGGAGTCCTTTTCTGACTGTTCCTTTTCAGTCGTGTTTTCTGGTCTCCCCTCATTTCCTCCTGTCCCTCCCCAGGGTGCTCTCTTCAGAGCTCCTGTCTCCTCTGTCTTCACGCTTTTCCTCCATCCGACCTCAACCAGTCTTATGGTTTTTAAATACCAACTTTATGTGCCCACACGCCTGCATTTATATCCCCTGCTCCAGCTTTTCTCCTGTACCCGGTCTACATCCAGACTCAGCATTTCTGCTTGGATGTGGGGCCCCTCTGAGCACGTTGGTGCCTAAGGCAAAAGAAGACATGTGAGCCCCTAGGCTTATCAGAATATACTCTAGTATTTTGAACCAAAATGAAAAAAGATAATAAAAGCTCTACATTTAAAAAATGTCTATATGTACAGCCCTGGGTGGCCTCATCTGTTCGAATGCCATTGTCAACCCTTGTAAAGTGGGGAGAGGAGGTTCCATGAGGAACCACAGGCTGATGGAAATGATTGTTCCTGTGGCATAATAATGCAGGGTCGTGAGGCAAACAAATAAATAACAACAGCTTACCTCTATTTAAAAGTTTGATATTTTGTTCAACATCAAGTTTTGCATTAGTTTTGGTTAAAAATATTGCATTAAAATATTGTTTTTATTGATTACTGAATTTTTTGGTGCCCTTTCAATTTTCTGCCTAAGGCAAGTGCTACACTTGTTCACTCTGATCCTGGTCCTGCTTGAAATAGGAAACCAAACTCTGGATTCTCCAGCCCACCCCCTTCCAACCAACCCCAATCTCAAACCTGTTCCTTGTTCATCTCAGCAAATGTTAGCTCCCTCTCCCAGTCATCCTTGATGTCTTGCTTTCTCCTATCCTCCACGTCTAATCCATCAGTACATCTTGTCCGTTCTACCTCCAAAATTACCCGCTGTCTTCCAACACTACCCACATTGTCTAAGCCATCATTTTCTCTCTACTGTATCACTGCAAAAGCCTCCTAAATGGTCTTTCTGCCACTACTCTCCAGAAACTTCCTGGCTAACTCAGAACAAAATCCAAAGCCATTTAATGTCCTATAAAAGCCTACATGATTCAGGCACCCACATCCCCACTCCACCAACTCTGACTTCATCTCCTCGTCCTTCCTTCCCTGCTCCCCTGCTCCCATGCTCCAGCCACACTAGCCTTCTTTCTGTTTCTCAAATATGTCAAACTACTCCTGCCTCAGGGCCTTTGCACCAACTGCCTCTCTGCCTAAGAAGCATTCCCACAGATATCTGCATGGCCAGATAACCCACACCATTAAGATTTCTGCTTAAGTATCACTTCATAAAAAAGTCTTCTTGACCATTATTTTTAAAATAATGCAATCACCCCACCTCCCACCCCATTTTTCCCTATCACCTGCTTTTATTTTCTTCATAAAGACCAGTGACCACCCAGTGTAATATATACACTTATATGTTTATTTGGGTTTTGTTTTCTTTTTTTGCCTGTCACCTCCCACTAAATTTAGATTAACTTCCATGAAGGTAGGGAGTTTCAACTATTTAGTCATGTATCTCCAGTGTCCAGAACAGGATCTGGCTTAGTGTAATTTCTTGGAGCAAATGTCCTCAAACGTGACTCCCACCCTAAATGACAGTTAAGTATATTATTCTTTGTCTTATTTCTAGTTACCTACATAGCCTATTTTTTTAATCTTTTGTTATTATTATTTTTCTTCAGAGGGAGGTAACTAGGTTTTATTGTTTTTGGGTTTTTGTTTGTTTGTTTGTTTTTTGGTTTTTTTTTTTAAGAGGAAGACTGGGGATTGAACCCACGACCTCCTTCATGGTAAGCAGGCGCTCTACCACATGAGCTATACCCTCTCCCCCTACACGGCCTATTTAAGTTTACGTATTCTGGATTTTTCTCTCTGTAAACAGGATCAGATCTTTCTGGTGTTTCTCCCTTTCTCTCTCTCTCTTCCTCCCTCCTTCTTAGCACTGCTTCAGGCAGTTAATAAAAATCTGATTATGATAATGATTTTTCTCATTAAACCAAGAAGATGTGGTACAAGTAGACTGACAGGTGGCTGAAAGTCACCCCGGGGAATCACACTGATTAGTACTCCGTGAGTTAGAGGTCAGAACGATTTAGTTCTTATTATGTGAATAAAAACATTGCAAAGCTTGTTTATATTGCTTGTTGATTACTCCACTGAGCCTTCTTGTTAACACATTGGGGAAAATAAATGTAATTGAAAGTCACCTTTACCAAAGATAAAATGGTCCATCGAAAATAAAAATAAACTTCAAAAAAAAAAAAAGCAAGTGAAACAATTTTGGGAGAAACGAATGGCAGTGAGTCAGGCTGCAACAGACTTGAGTGTACACGGGACAGATGGAGGCTTGGCATCTTAGTGCAACTCACGCTGGACCTAACACTATAGTATGACAGCAGCCAGCATTCATTGGATACTTTTTAAGAGACAGGCACTATGGAATCCTATAAGATGGTAATGTTATCTCCCCATTTAACTGACAAGCAAACCGGGGTTCACAGAGGTAAGTAACTTCTCCCAGGCCCCAAGGCCCTAAGAGGCACACCCAGCCTACTGAATATATGCCCAGGGGAATCACAAAAATATCTGACGGAGCTCTTCTTATCTCGAGAAAGCTTTGAGTCCAAATTTATTCTGCTTTAGACAGAATCTGACACAACCCAAGAAGGAGCCAAGAAAAAATGATTTAAAGGAACGGAAATGTGTCAAGAAAGCCTAAAAGCCAACGTTTCCATGGTAAAGGAGGGAGAGGGCTGAAACGAAGTTTCCTCACCCTTTCTACTCTAAAATGATTTCTTACTTTGCAACAGAGAAAAACGCAGGCTGATTGTCTACTTCATTTGAACTTTTGAATGGTCGTACAATAATAGAATAGGAAAGGGTAATTGAAAGATTATAAAAATAGCACTGCTCTTTAAATTGTCCACTTACACATCTGGGGTAGTCAGAGGACTGAGGCAAATGCCATTTAAACACTAGTTCTCCAGGAAGTTGAAATGACAAGATGAGACTGGAAGTATGAGGCAGTAGTCGAATGACTGTACCCTGTGTGTAACTTGCCATCGCTCCCTGCCGTACTGCGGTGCAGCTACTTGTTGAGTGTTTCCTCTGTTGATTGTGGGTGTGACAGCAGCACCCACTTCTTTTTATTGCTATAGTTCCAGTGCTATATGATTTGTTGAGTTTACTTATAATAAATAATGGCCACCAATGTTCATAATGAAAGACAAATTAGACCCCTCCCCTCAAACCTGTTTGTGAATTGTAGTTGAGCCAACAAGTATTAGTCAGATCTGTCAGTTATAAGGGGCAGAATTTTAACTCAAGTTGGCTGAAGTTAATTGTGGATCCTGTGATGGGTAGTTTACAAAAGTAAAGCAAGTCTTGTAGGAATCATGGCAGCTCCAGGGACAATGGGATTGAAACTGGACTCCAGTGCCCCAGGACTCTGTATCACCTATCTGTCATATTTCTGGTCTCCCTGTATTCTCATCTGCAGAAGATGAGCTTTCTTCGTGTGGAAGGGAAAAGCCCACCGGCAGCTCCAGTTTGCATATATATTTTTTATCTCCTTGTCCCTTCAACTCCAATTGGAAAAATCCCAGAGAAAGTCACATCTGGCCCTGCACGGCCACTTTCTCACCCTTGAACCATCCTCCCTGGCCAGGGGAATGGGAGACTGCGACCTTCCACAGAGAACGGCTGAGGCGCCGGGGAAGAGGGCAGGAGTGGGGCATCGTTCAGTTGGAGGAAGATCTCTTCCTCTACTTGGAGGAGATGTGCTATGTGGACAAAAACAACAGTCACCTCAGAAACATTTTGCTATTTGGAATAAATCTGACATCAATATATATTTACTGAGTTTCCAGAGATTGACACTGAAGGTTGGGAACAGCAAGTTTGAGACCCAGTGTCAAGGAGTTGGGGACGCTCAACGCCATTGCGCAAGCTGACTCCATCTTCTCATCCTTCAAATCCCAGCTCAAATGTCAGTTTCCTTAATCTGCAAAGCCCTTTGTTATATATTCTTAGTGAGTCCTCTTTCTTTCCATAAGGTAACTTGCCTTGATGCACTTGCTTGTTGGCTCTTTTGAGTAAGTTGATGTCCTCCCACTAGTGTAAGCCCTGTGATATGAGGCAGGGCCCCATTGTTTAAGCTCCATGGTATCCTCAGCACTGAGCACACAGTGCTTGGAATAAAGGATATAATTGCTGCAGATATCAACACAAACAACCTATTTGAGGAAATGTGAAGAGAGAGTAAAGTTGAAAGCCAAGGACTGAGCCTTGGGAAGAGCCTAAATTAAATTGAGTAAGAGGGGGGCGAGGTGAGCCAAACGGAGGTGAGCCTGAGGAGGGAGACCCAAGCACCACTCTGTTAGGTAGTTAGATAAGTAGGGCCACCAGGCAGATAGGTGGAGAGGGAGGATGGTCTGGAAGATGGCTGTATGTCCGCCTCCAGCATAAAGGAGCTTTACTTCCTCTAAATGAGTGCCAGCAAGGAACTGGTTAGAATCCGACAGCTGCAACTGCATGGTAGTGAGAGGAGCTAACCTGAGTGACCCAATGCTTATTGCAATATAATTAGCATTGCAGTTTAGGCTCCCTCGCCACCGTGGGTTTTTCTGTGTGCATCATGGGTAAGGACATGTGCAAAGGGGACAAGCATGACAAAGCACTCCAGGGGCCAGAGCTGTCAATCAATCAAGAGACCACCTCTAAGCAAGGGTGTAAGAGAAGGGAAAAACAAAGACCACTGCTTGGATCAGTCTGTCTGCCATTCTTAGAGGTGTACTTTCCCTTTGCTAAACAAAACCTTTAAAATCTTTTGCTACACAACACTTCCATCTCCCATTTGAATTCTTATCTTTTGGGTAAGACAAGAAGTGAGGTCTTTTCCCTTCCCCTTTTGGGGTAAAAACTGTAGCCAGGATAGGATAAAATTTCCTTGAAAATGGAGACACGGCAGTGTTTACTACAGGGAATCAGAAAAGGGTAAAAAAAAAAAATTGTAAAGTCACAGCCCCTTAAGTTAGTTTTAGAAGAGAGAAATGAGACTCAGCTCACCACCATAATCCCTCTTAACCGACATCAGCACTGCTCCCCCCATGGTTCAGAGAAAGCGCCCCCACTTAGAAAAAGCCTGAGCACTTGACCTTCATTCAGCCTAAGAATTTGATCTGGGGTCTTTGCAGCCTTTAAGAACAACGAACAATTTCAAAGCTTCTGCTTGTTATTTATTTTGTTAAAGGTCATCAGTTGGGATTCACTTCGGGTGAGAGAAGGGAGAGATTAGATCTTTATGCGCAAAAGAACGAAGACCCGCCCTGGAATCGAGAAGCTGAAACAGCGAGCAGGGACGCTGGGACTTCTTTACTCCAGCTGCACATTAAACCACATGGGGAGCTTTTAAAACATAACCGCATCCTGACCCCAATTCAGGACATGTGAATCAGAAACCCTGCAAGCACAGTCCAATCACTGCAATTATGGATTGAGCTAAACTGAACTAAATTGTCTTATATGATAAGGTGAAAACACGGTCTTCCGTGGTAGAGATAGTAGGCGGCTTTTGGAAGTTTATCTTCCTCTTCCTTGGGCTAGACATGGGAGGCTGGAACTTGTGAGAGAGAAGATAGGAGGGGGACTTTGATCTGATGAGCAGTGGACCTTCATCATCATGGTGGCTGGCCTTGGGCTAAGGAGGTAGACAGCCAATGTTGGCTATCCCCCAAGTCCCCTCTTCACGCCTGTCCCCCATGAAAGGGCCAGCCAATGAACTTCAGGATTTGTGGTATCTAACTTATGACTGATACCATATTGAATTCTTTTGTCCTCTGTGGTAATTGCT
This sequence comes from Vicugna pacos, assembly GCF_048564905.1. NCBI lineage: Eukaryota > Metazoa > Chordata > Mammalia > Artiodactyla > Camelidae > Vicugna > Vicugna pacos. The sequence continues at coordinate 102,887,909 of NC_132988.1, read as the reverse complement.
CACAGTAAAATTGTGTTAGCAGGGCAACGAGGAATGAGGGAAGGGGCTGTGCCCACATTTGGGCAACAGAAGCAAGATGGGAAGAGGTCCCCAACAGGGCAGCCTGGTATAGCTAGGCTTGAGGGAGGGGACAAGCATCTCTCACTTAGTAATCTTCCGCTAGATCTGGCAAGACACTGCGTTTCTTGCAGGAATGCAGAACGAGGGCAAAATATTTTATTTGAATATAGCTTTTAAAAGTAACACGAAAGAGCAATACATTTGACTGGGGGTAAGGAGGTCAAAAATCAAGGAAAGATTTTTTGATTTGGCAAACAAATCAAATGTGGGAACATCCAAACCATTGATTTCAAGGAATGAAGTCATATTTGTAGGGACTCACCAACAGGGTCTGTGCATGCACACATTCTGGGGCCGGTGGTGAGGACAAAAAGAATCAATGAAGGTACCGTTATTCAAGCAACAGAGAATATTCGATGCTCACTTGGTCCAGAAATTCCACAATAAAAAGAAGAGATATCGAATCTCAGACAGAGGAAGTTACAGGATCAGATGAGGATGCTCTTATGTGCTTGATTTTGAGACAGGATGGAGGTGTGCAGGCTTAAGACAGGAAGGAAGAGGCACCAACAGGGAACTAAAAATATTAGAGAGGAAGGGCATATGTGTGAGCACCCAGATGTAAGAAGGATAGGCATTTCTTAGGTGAGTGGTCTTGAAATTTTCGATTGTGCCACTCCCATCAATAAAATATTTTTGAGGGCTTACAGTGAATTCGAGTGTATTTATTTACTTACAAATTACTTACGTGGCATTATTAAATCATTATAAAATTAGGCAAGTGTGCATTTAAAATGATGACAGAAAATGAAATCTTTTAAAATACTTTTAACTTTCATGACACATAAATCTTTCCTTTTTAAAATATTTATATGCATGACTATATATTATTAATAGCAATAATATTTTTAGGCACAGCAAAGTGATTAAGTGTGCTTCACTATTTTTGAAAATCTTGATTTAACATTTTGTATTATAGTAATTCAAAGGTCTGGTTCTAATTTTAGCTTATTTTAATACTTGATTATGTCTGTCATAGCTGAAAAAGAGACCTTGCAGAGAAACGCAGATTTGACTGGAAGTAGTGTTATCATTTGCTTTACTTACTAATTTATGATATTCTCGTTTTATTCCCACTCATCAATTATGCAAAGGTTGTGACTGAAATTCAGCTAGGAAATGTCCATCTTCCCCAGTGTCAGTCATTTGTTCTCATAAATTAACTGTAAGGCATTCTGTCTGTATTTTTAACAAATGGGTTTTAAACCCATTGAAATTCTTTGTTTAGGAAAAAAATTATTTTTACTGAGTGATAGCACACAATAAAATACACTGATCTCAAGCTCGATAGAGGATTTTTAAGCAGTAGAAATTTCAGTTTCCAAGTTTTTCAAGTGCACAGATATGGCTGCTTTTATAGGTAACAAACATAACCTGTCTGCAACAACAGTGAAACAACCTTGGAAAACTCTCAACATCAGTTTCCAAACTGATCCCTGCATAGCATAAATACTGTTTTTAAAACAATGACATTTTTTCCCCTCATCATTAAAAATCACCCTTACCTTGAAGGGACAGATTAAACATATTTACTTGTCTCAAAAACATTTGCTAGGTAGCCTTCTAGTGACATTTACTTGTCATCACAGGAAAGGTCAGCAGACTTCTAGTATTTATGCTTTTTTGTAAAAGAAAAATGAGTATCATCTCTAAAAAGTTTGACGATTTAACTTGAGAGAGCTGCTTTGTCTGTGGGGTACCGTGTTACTCTACTGTTGCTGCAATGATGCTGTAACACAAACAACCAGAGGACCTCAGTGACCCACAGCATAGACATTATTTCTTGCTCACAGATCTGGGAGACAGACACTGGTCCTGGTTGTGGGTGACTGGGCTTGGCTCTGGGCTGCTTCATGTGTCTTAGTCTGGAACCCAGACTGACAGGTGGCAGCAATTCAGGGCATATTCTTCTCCTGGCTACGGAAGTGAGCAGGGCTTGGGTAGTGCATCTTAAGCTTCTGCTCATGTGACAGCCTCTAGCATCCTATTGGCCCAAACTAGTCACACCCTAAACGCGAAGTCAAGAGTGGAAAGAACATTGTGCCCACACTGAGTCTGTGTCAAGGCTATTGAAGTATAATTTTCCAGCTGGAGAATGAAGAATTGAAACCAAACATTCAGTTCACCACAGGTTCCCGAGTTTTGCGGTCATTTCTCATCTCACTGAAACATATTACACAAGCATTCCCACAGGGAGTGCTAACTTTGTCATCTTTCCCTGGGAATGTGTTTATGTATTTCTATCAATACTCTGGCCCCGTCAGTAGTTTGTACTAAAACATTTCTCTCTCTTTTTCTTAAATGGAAGCCATTCTTTATTTTTTTTCAAAACAAACAACATTTTTATTAAAGTACAGTTGATTTACAATATTGTGTTAATTTCAGGGATACAGAAAAGTGATTCATATATATATATGTTCTTTTTCAGATTCTTTTCCATTATAGATTATTACAAGATATTGAATCTAGTTCCCTGCACCTTGTTCTTTATCTAGTTTATATGTAGTAGTGTGTATCCATCCATTAAGCCCAAACTCCTAATTTATCCCTCCCCCAAGAATTCACTATTGAGTTCTTCTACTGGACACTTTTCCTTAGAGGTTCCCATGCATACACAAAAGGAGTCAGTCTTTCCTTTGTTTGTTACTGAAACAGAACCTCCAAAACTCTGTCCAGTGAAGCATGCAGTCATGACTGTGTTTACCTATAACAGAACAGCAAACTTCCCATGCTGCTAACTTTGTACTAATACTGATTTATTCTATTCTGCGGCAGCTTTTTGGGTACATCTTCCAAGAATATTTTCTGACAGATGAATGTTTTGTTTGCAATCATATTATTTTCAATGTATCATTTCAGCCATTTCACAGCCATGGGATGAACCAGTGTTTCCACCTATCATGTGCGGCTTGTTTGGTTTCAAATCTAAAAACATTTCATGTGAGTGTTCTAAATATTTATCAGTCAATGTAACAAAATGTTGTAAAGGACTAGACTGATATCATATGATTTTAAATATTGCTGAAAAGTAGTAGAGGTCTTTCATGTTTTGCCTGCCTGATTTTTTTTTTTTTTGTGATGTGACTTGATGTGCTATCAGTGGAGAATATCCACTATGTCTGAAAAGGATATTAAGACAGTTTTCCCTTTCCCAGTTACATATCTGTGTGACGCTGGGTTTTTTTCATTAACCGGAGTCAACATAGCACCACAGATTGAATGCTACGCAGATTGAAGAATCCAGCTGTCTTCTATTAAGCCAGACATCAAAAAGTGTGCATAAATCCAAAATAATGTCCTTTTATCACTAATTTTTGTTATTATTTTAAAACAAGTTAATAAGCAATCTTTTATTGTGGTAAAGTATACACAACATAAGATTTACTATCTTAACCATTTTAAGTGTAGAGTTCGGTGATATTAATAAACATTTACATTTTTGTGCAACTATCACCACCATCCATCTCCAAGACTCTTCATCTTGCAAAACTGAAACTCTGTACCCATTAACCTTCCTCTCCTCCCTCCCACCAGTCGCTGGCAACCACCATTCCACTCTCTGTCTCTATGATTTTGATTACTCTAAGTATGTCATAGAAGTGGAGTCACACAGCATTTGCCTTTTTTGTGCCTAGATTATTTTACTTAGCATAACGTCTTCAGGGCTCATTCATACTGCAGCGTATGTCAGAATCTCCCTCCTTGTTAAGGTTGAATAATATTCCATTGTATGTATCTACCACATTTTGTTTATTCATTTATCCATCAATGGGCACTTGGGTTGCTTCCATTCTTTAGTTATTGTGAATAATGCTGCTATGAATTTGGATGTACAAGTATCTCTTCAAGACCCTGCTTTTGGGGAGGATGTAGCTCAAGTGGTAGAGTGCATGCTTAGCATGCACAAAGTCCTGGGTTCAAACCCTAGTACCTCCTCTAAAAAATTAAATAAATCAATAAAACCTTTTTAAAAACCTAATTACCCTCCCCCCACAAAAGACCTTGCTTTCAATTCTTTAGGTTATATACCCAGAAGTAGATCTCATTCTTGGACTGGCATCTTCAGTAAAGTGAGATATTTCCAGTCTAATTGACAGGACTTAAAATTTCTTGTTCTTTCTTTTTCAAGGTCGTGTTATCTTTATCTTTGTGATCTAAACCAAATAGTCGATACAGTACAATTTAGAAGTTTCTTGAATTTTTTGTGTTTTGCCATTTTGTACCTTTGAAAATGGGCTATGACTTTTCTTTGCTGTTAATGGCAGAACCATCCATTTCACTACAGTCAGCTCTGACAAAGTTGAGAAAACCATTTAAAATCAGTCATCTTTTCCTTCCTGGGCTTAATAGACACCTATTTACGCAAAGACAGAGAACGGATCTTTGCATTTCCAGGAATAGGGGCGATTATGAGACTGTGCAAATAGTGGTCCCAGACAGTGTGATGGCTAATAGAATTTTATGCCCTTCAGGAAATAGGAAAGCAACCCAAGCAAGGTAAAGAGCAAATTATGAATGGACTTCTTTTTCTAACAAAGCATCCAAAGAATTAGACAAGGAACATTAAGCCCCATAAGAAGAATGAAGAATAATTTGACCTGTTGACATAACAGACTCTGAATTATTGGGAAATGAGGTTTATCTTTAGCCATCCAGCCTCCTCCTTTTATTAATAATGATCTCTAATATTTTTATAGTACTTTGCAATTTACATAGAGCTTTTCTAGTTGGTGGCACCCTCCTCCTCATGGTTTCCCCTGGTCCCTGTGGACTTCCACCAAATCTGATCTCAGAAATGCATTTGCTCCACTAATTCTCAGTAAGCAGCTTCAAATCCTTTATGGAACAAGACGAGGTCAAACTGAAAAAAAAAATTCATTCAAACAAAGGTAAAAATGACTGATAATGTTTAATGTGTGACCTTTCTACAGGCGTTTATATTTTACCCAAAGATAAGGTCTTAAGTTAAACAGATGAATCTGTAATTCTATAGGTCAGGCAGCAGGAGAGATTTGAAATGTCCTTTTTGATATCCTTAGAAATGAAGCTATTTATGAAGCCATTTTGCTCTCTGGGAAGGTATTTCTCCAGGTCTGCATAGTTGATGTCTTGGGTTTCTTGGATTAGTTGAATTTAATTAATTAGAGTCCAGATTTTCAAACCATCCAAAAATACTGACTCAGGACTTTAGAGATTGGGAGAATCTTAGAACTATTTTGAACACACTTTTTATTTTATAGATAAGAAAAGTGAGGGCAAGAAAGTCTAAATTTGATTAGTTAAAGCCACAAGATCCAAATGCTTGAATAAACAAGGAAGTTGATAAAGACTAAATCTCAAGTTAAAAGTCTCTTGAGATGTATTGTTGCTATTTAGATACAGACCAGGAACACTATTTTTGGTTGTTGTTGCTGTGGTTGTGGTAGTGGTGGTTGTGGTTTTTTAAAGCCAGCTGAACTACATCTGAGCAGTGGGATGTTACAATTCCGGTGCTTCTCAATGTGGCTTTTTGATCAAGCGTAATCATTAATTTTTTTTGTCCCAAGACTAATCATTATTATTTACATTAATTTCATACTATTCTCTGTATATTTATGAAATTTAATATATAGCAGAATACTAGAAAAGTCAACTAATTCTCTTTGATACTGAGCTCTTTCATCACATTGCCAAAGATGCCCTTCCTTAAAATGTGGTATCACTGAGTTGCTGGGCCCCTTGCTAGCCTTACACCATCATAGATTTTTGATGAAAGATCCTTAAAGATCATCTTATTCAGATACACTGTGTGGCTAAGCAGATGAGACACTGAGACCCAAAGAGCCATCTAGTTTGTAGAGCCAGAATTGAGAGCCTGAATCCCCTGAAGCTGTGTCCAGCTCTTCGTCCACTATACCTCATGGACTATTTTGCAATAAGCCCAAAGGTGGCTCCAGAAAGACACTTATCCCATGTATTTCAAAAATAGAGAATGCTGACTGGTGTGACTCCTTTAGAGTAAATCCAATTCTGGAAGAGGAGAGGAGACTAAGCGATTCTTTCCCAGGCTTTCTGAGCTCACTGGAAATGTTCTCAGATGATGTGGTTGTCTTTAAGAGGCTGACTTTTCCATTCAGCAATTTTTTGTTTTGCTTGGCCTAACAAGAAAGGAAGATGCTTAACTGAGTGATAGAGCCAGTGACATCTGAACTGGTTGTTTGTTTTCTGTTTCTCTCATTAAGTATTTCCAATTTATGCTGAAAATTCAGAAGCTCATCTTAAAGACCAAAGGTTACAATCAAGATTAATATCAAAGAAGTCCTTAAAAAACTGAAATACCAAGATCCTGGTCCTTGGAGGAGCTGTTCTTTCTTTCTGAGAAAAACCTGACGACTCGTGCTGGTTGTAGAAATTTGTAATCTGCTATAAAAGTTGAGCATTTATGATTCAAAGATTTCCTTGGCTGCATTTTCACTGAATCGTCTGGAGGAAAATTGGGGAAAAAAAACAACAGTCAATTGTCTGGGTATTTTAGCTACCTAATGACAAACATATGGCAGTTCTGCAAGTATCATATGACTACCTGAATTTATTTTATCATCCAGATTTACAGTCATGGACACAGCTGCATTCAAGCCTGCATTACCATCAAGGAACAATTTGTTTCTACCTGGAATATAATTGGAAATTTTAGGCACAGATTTCAATGATTACTAGCTTAATGAATGAACATTGCTTAGTTGAATATGAAACAGTACAACTGATATACTCAAAAATGAATTGGAAAAATATCTCATAAGAGATAGAATGGAGGCAATGCAGCTGCAGTGTATAATCAGAAGCCAGCATCCTGTTGACATAATGAGGTATATTTTAAACATGAATTTTCGCTAAGACAATCATTTTAAGTTTCAATATAATGGCAGGTCTCTGGAAGGCTAAGCCCTGAGTTCTACTGATAACTAACAGGAAGGAACATCCACACATAACTTTCAGTTTCAAGCATTCACACTCACCTTCCGAGAGTTCAACCAAGAAATTCCTGATGTCCAGGAAATAGTGGAGAAAAAACACATGAAACAGACTTCTGGTGGTTAAGCCATCCAGTCTGTGGCATTTTATTATGGCAGCCTTGGCCGACTAATACTGTCCTCTGTGGTGAAGATGGTAGCTTGGCACTCAGCAAGCCTTCCAGCCTCCCTCCAATGTGTCTTCCTGTAGTGTAGAGTCAGAGAGCTCAAAGTCTTCTCTTTCAGTCTTGAACGCAAATTAGCTTCCCCAGTTAGATGCCCTTACGGGAGATTTGGAATGTGGAAGTGAGGCAGGGGCTGTCTTCGGGCTGCTGTGGGTGTTGCTGGGACGATCACGGTCATGAAGATGCTGAGTTGTTCTGCAACAGCATTCTAGTATCCAGATCCCAGCTTTGAGGGCATTGAAAGACAGATGTCGTCGTGGTGGAAGTCGCCTCTTGATTGCTAGACGGCCGCCCAGGCAGTGTATCTGCAAACTCCCCAGTTCCTAAAGGTGATCTGATTCTCCCTCGCTGACTGTGCCAGGGGTAGCAGCCACCTTGTGAGTCACCTTGACAGCGTTGTTTCTGGAACCCTGGTCTAGATCTTGCTCTTCAAGTCTTTCCTATTCCATAAGTATTTTAATGGTTTATATAAAATCTCCTTCTGCTTAAGAAAGCTAGAAGGTTTAACAACTGAACCCACATTGTTGCATTCTCCTCTGTGTCTTTGGCCTTGAGCACGGTGCCTGGCATGTGTAGACAATGAACACATGTTAATTGCTGTTGTCTAAATGAGTGGTTCTAAATCTGCTAATGAAGAACACAAAGGCCCAGGCTCATTGAGGTAGAACAGGGCCCTAGTCCTTGTAGTTTTACCAAGTTACATAGGAGATTCTAATACTCACCAGAGTTTGAGGAACTCTGGTTTAACCATTCTCTGAAGCCTACCAGGAATCAGGGCATGCTTCTAAGCACTGGATATTTAGTGACTTGTTGACTTTATAAAGTCAAAAGTAGTATTATCTCCATTTTACAGATGTGAAAACTGAGGTATAAAGAACCTTAGTAAAGTACCCAAAATCACATTGCAAGTAAGTGGTAGATCTTAGCATCTGACCCTAAGCACCCAGGAGCTTAGACCATGAGCCCCAAGTTCATGACCACTAGAGTCTTCTGCTTGGATGATCTCTCTTTGTAGACCCTAAAGATGAATCTCATATAAACTTAAATCAGATTTTTTCAAGTAATGTTTTAAAACTTAAATACATCTCAGTCTCTCTGACCAGGTCCTTCAATTACTAAAGAGAAATATTGGGCTAACAAAAACTTTTCTAACCAAACGATAGTCTCTTGGATAAATGCCAGCCTACTTCCAAGTCTAATGAGGCCGATTTAAATCAAAGAATAGCTTGAAGGAATAATTTCTCTTAAATGAAACTAATAATTCCCTGAATTTTATTGTTATCTTTGAAGTGAAGAATGACAAAACTGACCTTTAGGTCCACCCATTTATTAGAGAAAACCTCTTACATTTGCAAGAAGAATAGATCGATATAGTATTATTTAGCTGTGGAGTCCCCCACCCTTTCCCCCTTACTAACAATATTCCTTACAGTCTTAAGATTGCATCTCTATGATTTAATAAAATCCTATTACTTTTCTAATGCCTAGAAGTTAATAATGTAGAAGATATTAGATGATGTCCAGAGGAACTTCCTATAGAGATGCACAGAAATGCACAATGAGAAGAAGATATTCTCCCCTCATGTGCTTTGTAATCTCTTTAGTCAATAGAAGTTCTCACATTTAAATTTTATCATTATTAAAAGGGAGGATTTCTGAAAACTTTTGGAATTTTCATTCCTGTCACTAGTTGGGCTTGCAAAACGAAAGTGGGTCCTGAACATTTTTGAGGCAAAAATTACCTTCATTTGTCCCAGAGAGGAGATGTGGGATTAAACAAGCTGGTTCAGATCCCAGCTCTGTTATTACGCACTGTATTGTGACTTTTGACAAGTTACCTAACTTTCAAGTCTTAGTTTCTATAAAACTTAGGGAAAATAACTTAGATCTTATGTGGCATTACAAGGGTTAAATGAGATAATATTAATTTCTTTCCCTCCAGGTTGAATCTCTGCAGCTCTGAAGGGAAAGAAAGGAAGGAAGGAGGGAGGGAGGGAGGGAAATAAAAAAAAATAATGACAACAAACCACACATACCAAAATGCAAATTCTGGAATCATGAGAATGCCTGAGATAAACTGTCAGAAAACTTGGGTGTAAACTTGGAATTCGGCCTCCATCTTCTTGTGTGACTTGAAATAATTCTTAGTTTTACTCTTGGAAAGAGCAAATTTCACTCTTGTCAAAAGATGAAATTTTTGGCTTCCCAGGTTTGTTCTAATTCTGACAATTTATGGTGCAGGAATATAAAATGTAATTCTTAAAATTTATTTAAAGATGTGCACTTTTCCTCATATCCTAAAAACCTTAAAATGTGTTTTTTAACCATCTCCATTTCTTGGCCCTTTTCTGTGTTTTGTGGAGTGAAGTTGTTTCAGCAAATGAGTCAGTTGAGATGGAAACATTTATTTATCTGATATAATGTATGGACGATATTCTTTTAAAGTGTTTCCAGTATGTTTTGATATTAAGCAACATCACACACACACACACACACACACACACACACACACGCACATATGGACTGATGAAAATGCTAGTGGTGAATCACAGCCACCTATCCTTTCCCTTTAGGGATCCCAGTTTGATTTTGACACCTTCTCTTCTTCTTAACAAAAGTGCTATTTGACATACATTTCATGTTTAGTTCTATGAATTAAACTTTGTTTTGGGAATCTGGAAAGAGAATCTCACAATTTATTTGGGACCCAGCACAATGGACCACTGGACCCAGACCCAAGGGTCACCCTGGAAGGGGCTGTGGACCCAGCTCAAGGGGTCAGTCCCCAAAAGTGGAGTCCAGTTCAGTACGGACAAACCCAGAACAGAAGAATAATACAGCAGGGTAAAGGGCCAGAATCCCATAAAGCAGAAGATCAGAATGGAAATTCTGTAAAGAATGTCAGGATGTTAGGGAGACAAAGAGGAGTCAAGATAGAATGGGACTTTGTGGAGGGAGGGAGGTATGACCACGGCTCTTAAAGAGCCTCTTGTGTTAGTTAATTTTACATGTCGACCTGGCTAGGCATGGTGCCCATTTGGTCAAGCACTAAACTAGAGGTTGCTGTAAAGGTCCTTGATAGACATGGTTAGCACCTACAATCTGTTGACTTTATGTAAATTCATAATGGGGGTGGGCCTCATGGAATCAATTATAGACTTGAGGTTTCCTGGAGAAGAAAGAATTCTGCCTCACGACTGTAACCTAGAAATTCTGCTTGAGTTTCCAGCCTGTTGCCCTATGGATTTTGGACTCAAGATTACATCAACTCTTAACCTGAATTTCCAGCCTGCTGACCTGCTCTACAGATTTCAGACTTTCCAGTCCCCACAGTCATGCGAGTCAATTTCTTAAAATCTATCTCTGTCTATATCTACATCTGTATCTACTGATTCTTTTCCTCTGGAGGATCCTGACTGATAATATCTCTGTTTGTGATTTGTCTTCTCTAATGCAAGGGTATAAAGTTTGGAAGACTCTCTTGGGCTGGAAATTTGAGTTTAAAGCTGCGAGACTCCAGCCAAGCAGCCCTGCCTACAGAAAATGAGAAGTGGTCTTTTTCCCCTTTGACCAGCTGTGCCTGCTACCTTCTGGGCAATTTATTTGGTGTTCCACTCAGATTGGGTTCCCCCCACAGCAGACACTGAAATAAGAATTTGAGTGTAAATAGTGTGTTGAGGTGATCCCAGCAAAAACAGATAGGGAGTGGGGAAGCAGACAGGGAAGTGAATGTTAGTAAGTGGAGTACAGCTGTGGGCTAAGGTTCAATGCCACTGACACTGGGGCCCTCTATGCCCTGGGGACATACAGCTCTGTGCCAGGGAATGTGCTGAATATCAAGGGAAAAAAAGGTGCATCAGTTTTCTAGATGTTGCATTATTTAAAGTATTTTTATATTAAAATCAACACAGGCATATTTTGGCGGGGACGGTACAGCTCAGTGGTAGAGTGTGTGCTTAGCATGCAAAAAGTCCCGGGTTCAATCTCTAGTACCTCTATTAAAAAAAATTATATAAACCTAATTAACTTACACTCCCCCTCCAAGGCTTAAAAATAAATAAAATTTAAAATAAAATAAAATAAACACAGGCATATTTTGGAATAGCTATATGGTCTTGTGCATATTTGAGATAAAGCATGAGAACTCAAAGATACTTTGAGCTAGTCGAGAACCACTATTTTAGTGTAGTTTTTGTCAAGTTCCCTCTATCAAACATGTAATTCAACTTCCCACTTGAAAGTTTCTCCTTGCTGTGACACCCACTTTATTCCAGGCTTCATAGCCTTGGTCCTTCCACTGCATAGAGCTTGTCTCACTCGGGCTTAAGTCCCGGTAACAGCCCTGTCGGCCCCTTCCCCGGGCCCCCTCCTGTTCACAACCTGTCGTGGGATGCTGCTTATGCGCCAGCAGGCCTTACTCTGCCTCCCACTAGCTCTGCTCTCAGATGACCGGGCCTCTGACATATGGCTTTTGATATTCTTTCTAGGTTTATAACTTGATCCTAATTCCCCATCTGCATCCACAGGGACAGTGTTCATAGTAGACAGAGATAGGACCCACTGCAATCTTCAATTTGATCTCAAGGACTTAATATTGTGGCTGTCTTATTCTGATATGTATGATTGCCTTGTACATGTCACTATGCCTTCAAGAACCCTGGAGCAACACCACCAAAAAAAGATGATAAACAGTATGTAAGTTCCCAGGAGGCAAACGTGGAAAGGCCCTATAAAACGGAAAAGAACAGTGCAAAAGGAAATATCCTGGAATGGGAGTGTGTGTGTGTGTGTGTGTGTGTGTTGCAGTTTGGAGGAGAGGTGAGAAAGTAGAGTTGTATTCATAGAAATGAGGAGAAAATGAGTGTAGAGCCTACTCTGCTGTGTTACCTGAAAGCTAGAGGAAGGGCCTGAAGAAACCAGGGCATCACTTTGCAGCAGTTAATCTCTTTCTTACCGAGCAGGACAGATCGTACTGAAGAACAGATTCCTTCTAATGTTCACTTTGGCTTGTACAACCAGAGAATAACCGAGAATTCCAACAGAGAGGTTTTCAGATACAGAGAGCCCTTCCCCGCAAGGTATTTATGCACAAGCTGCTTTCTTCACACATCACCAATTGTCTTCTTTTTTCTTTTACAATAACATTTGCAAATGTTTTTCTCTTGGCACATAATCTTTTACTTATAGACCTTATTTTGCAAATCTTAGTTGTTTCTAGCTTTTAAAACATCACCATGTAAATGCTGGACAGGGTGTGGAGGAAAGGGAACCCTCCTATACTGCTGGTGGGAATGCAGTTTGGTGCAGCCATTGTGGAAAACAGTATGGAGAGTCCTCAAAAGATTAAAAATAGACTAACCATATGATCCAGCAATCCCACTCCTGGGCATGTATCCAGAAGGAATCCTAATTCAGAAAGACACCTGCAGCCCAATGTTCATAGCAGCACTATTTACAATAGCCAAGACATGGAAACAGCCTAAATGTCCACTGACAGATGACTGGATAAAGCAGTTGTGGTATATGTATACAATGGAATACTATTCAGCCATAAAAATGACAACAGAATGCCATTTGCAGCAACATGGATGTCCCTGGAGAATGTCATTCTAAGTAAAGTAAGCCAGAAAGAGAAAGAAAAATATCATATGATATCACTCGTATGTGGAATCTAAAAAAAAAAAAAAACAAGTGAATTTAAATATAAAACAGAAACAGACTCATAGACATCGAATACAAACTTGTGGTTGCTAGAGGGGAGGCAGGTGGGAAGGAAAAGACTGGGAGTTCAAGATTGGTAGATACTGACAGGTATATATAGAATAGATAAACAAGTTTATACTGTATAGCACAGGGAAATATATTCAAGATCTTGTAGTAGCTTACAGTTAAAAAGAATATGAAAATGAATATATATATATTCATGTATGACTGAAAAATGGTGCTGTATACCAGAAATTGACACAACATTGTAAACTAACTATAATTCAATTAAAAAAATTCACCATGATATGGATAAATTGCTGCATTGATAAGTACTGTAATTTAGATTCTGGATCTTGAACTGCACACAATCAACTCTGTGTGAATGGTATGTGATCTGAATATTGCCTAACTCTAAGGACTTTAATTTATTTGTAGTCTGATGGCCCAAATATCAGTCAGGGAAGTTCCTTTACAAGTGCTCATATCCTACTACAATTTTATACTGAAGTCATTTTGGACACTATAGCAGCATCAACAAGCAATTCTTCTCTTTCATCTTTCTCCCAGGATTGAGAATAAAAGACTAGATTATTTCTTGCCAGACTCTCTTGTAGCTAGAGGTGGTTATACGACACAGCTTCAGGCAATACAATGCATGGGGAATTCTTCTTGAAAAAAAAACAAAAGTTTTTTTCTGAATAAAGAGAGACATACACAGCCATTGAGAACTCATATCCCCACTTCCTGCCAGTTTGGAACTGCAGCAGCCATCTGAGACGGAAGCCATGAGGTGCGCAGTGAAAGTGAGCTTGCAGATGGCAAAATGGGAAGGAAGAGAAGACCTCAGATTCTTGATGATGATGTTCAGGCCCTGAACCAAGCTCGGGACAGTCTTCCAGACTTGTTGTTAATCATAAATATCCTATAATTTAAACCACTGTTACTTGGCTTTTCTCTTGAGAGTTTTATTATTTGTAAGGAGTCAACACGGTCCATGAGATTGTGTACAGTGCTAGTAGCCCAGTCCTCCCCATTCATACACAATCACCTGGCACCAGAGGAAGGAAAGATGGGAATGGAAGACAGCATGTCTGATACTTAGCCTGGACTCACACATGAGGTATGGCCACCTTGTAAAGAGAGGTGGCAAGCAGAATCAAAGGGGCGTTTTTCATGAGGGCTTCAGCGAGCCTTGGGGTTTAAGCACCTCTGGTGTTTTGCAGCTTTGGGAGCAACAATAAGCAACACCCTGGACAGTGGCTTGGGTGCATCAAGTATCACAGAAGTACGTAGAGCAGATCAGCAGTAGAATTTTTCCTAAGCACACATGTTTCATTTCCTAATGACTCTCAGGAGTAACAGGAAAAGACTCTGGAAAGGAGCGTGAGGTCTTGTGCTAGCAAGTGGGGCTTACTGTCCAGTGACAGGTAGTTGATATCACAATGAGTTCATTTGTTCCCAAAGACAACGAGGCCTGTGACATTTGTGATATACACAACACACATAATTATTTAAGTAAATTTCTGGCAACATACAATTTAAGCTATTCTGCAGACACAGCATGCTAAAAGCAGTATCTCTGTCTGTAACAACAGCTGAAAATCCTTTCATTGTAGATTTTAGAGTTTATGCAAGCCATGCTTATAGGAATTAAGGTAGGCTGAGTTCTGGTATACCCTGAAGAATGCCTTGTTTTTGTGTTAGGTTGGCAGGGTGTTTTTGATGTGGTGCACATCCCTGCCCCTGTGAGGCCACTGGTCAGTTATTTTCAAATGCATCCCCTCACCCACAGTGAAACCTGATACTTCATCTGTAAAACAGATGAAGGCAGAGCAGGTCTGAGAAAGTCAAGACTGGACACACATGTACCTCTGCTCTGAATTTAAGACCATTTTTGAGGAGACTTCTCTCTACGTCTATTTTGCTTTTGTCTCTGTTTATACATTTTTAACTACTCAGATGATTTGGACCTCCTTTGCTATTCATCTGTTAGGCTGGGTCATGTTTCATTCTAAAATGTCAGAAGGAGAATGTCTTCCCAATCCCCACCCACACTGGGGAGAGTAAGGATTTCCAAGGCAAAGTTCTTCCTTGTGGGATGGATATGGAAATCTGCACATTTGGTGTCTTACGAGACAATGACTTTAAAGTGATAACATTTCCAGATACTCAGGTGGGAGACGATAGGTGTCTGACTACCCTCACAGCTCTTTGTGTACTGGCCTCACCATCCCTTTGAGACTGAAAATTCCTTGAGAGAAGGGACCATTTTTTACTCATATCTGCATTCCCCTTGCCATTCCTAGCACAGAGTATCTGTTCTGAAAAGTTTTGCTAAACTGAATTGAAAAGAGAACAGAGAGCATTCTAGAATTGAGATATGCTGTAACACACCTGCTTCTATGGATGTGAAAAATAGTTTTTTAATGTTAGGATTAAATTTATTTTTGCTTGGACATGCCTTCAGAATCAAATACAAACTTCTTAATTGCTGATTAAGAAGCAATTTGTAGTTTTGCTACAAATTTTTCTCTCCTTAAAAAAAAAAATTTCCTAAGTCTCTATCTGTACAAAGAATTGTGCTGGGGTGGGGCAGGGTATATATAGCCCAGCAGAGTGAGTCCCTAGCATGCAGGAGGCCCTGGGTTCAATCCCCAGTACCACTATTAAATGAATGAATGAATGAAGAAATAAACAAACAAACCTGATCACACCCCCCCCCCCAAAAAAGAAATTTCAAGCAAGTAGTTTAAAAAAAGAGAACTGTGCTGGGCACTTTCACATATTTTACTACATTTATTTGGGTACTTTCTATTCCCTTGTCAATTGAACTGGACATTATTTTTACTGAATTATCTCAATTTTAATGTTTAATTTATTAATATTTACTGCTATTTTAATAACAGATACATTTGTTCCTCATAATATCCCCTCAGGTGGGTATTTAATACTCTTGCTACAGATGAGAAAGCTGAAAATCTGATGAAGGAAGGGACTCATGCAACTCCAAGGGAATTGCAGGAAGGCAGCAGGAAGCAGGAAGGGAGCTAAACGCTAGGCACCATGCCTTTTCTTCTGCTCTGGAGTTTCATTGCTTTCTCCTCTATGCTTTATGGCCCTTCTCAAACTTAGCATCCTTATTTTTTAGTTATTAATCACTTCACCCCTCTCAATCTCAAAAGAACTGTCTCCATAGTTTTCTTCTTTGGTTCAAAGTGAGGTGTGGGCTGGAGATTCATGGCTGGGTGGGATGCTGGGGAGATTGTAAAGAGCTGAGGAGATGTACTCAACTACAAGTTTGAGAAATTCTGAGTTGTGGGAGGATGTTTTGTAGAGTCTATCATTAATTGCCTTAAGTACTTTGGCTCTTTTTCCCTACCTGCCTCTTTCCAAAGATGTTTTTAATAGACAAACCTGGCCAAATGGATCATTTGGAATTTGTATTTACCATCACAATATTCTGAGCAGTAGTATTGTGAAGGCCAGGTATTGTGCATAGATGCCAGCGGTCCAGTTCCTTTGAATTTCTGTTGTTTACTTGTTCTAGTCCTTTGCTATTCAGAGTGTAGTCTGCAGTGTCTGAGGGCTTGGCAGCAGGCAGCCGGTTGGTCTTCATCCTGATCTCCCCTGGGATCACTGTCAGGGGGAGCTGTAGTGGCTTGATGGCTGCAACATCTTTTGTTTACTGATCTGTCAGGTAACAGCTTTTTGCGGGGGTGGGGGTGAGGAGGTAGAATTAGGTTTATTTATTTGTATTTTTAGAGGAAGTGCTGGGGATTGAATCTAGGACCTTTTCATTGTTAGGCATGTGTCCCACTTGAGCTATACCCTCCCCCCAACAGTTTTCATTCACATTGTGAATTAGGTATTATTTTAAAGAAGCAGAAACGTAAATTCTAAAATTTAAGCAAGTTAACACAGCTAGTGTCAGAACCTTATAATTTTGAAAGTAATTTGCCACGTCACTGTGTGCACTGCCCTGTTTTTACATAAATTGGAAGGTGGGAGAGGAATGATCCTTATAAACACATAAATACACAACTTTCTGATTTCCCATGGTTCATCAGAGGCCCTGTGGCTCTGGAGGAAAGAGCTCCTCTTCCTGCCTTTCAACCATAGACTAAACTGGAACAATGGAATGAAAAGCTATTCCCCTCCCCCAATCCCGCAGGTCGTCTTCCGCCAGCGGAACGCAGGTGCTGAGACCTTCAGGCGCGGGGGGGACCGGAGAGGAACGGACACACGGCTCGGCAGTTGCCTGGTAACGCTCGCTGGAGGAGTCCCAGCCTAATAAGGTCCCCGAGAAGTGTCACTGGCCCTGAGTGGGACCCCGGCGTGGCCGGTTCTCTCCGCGCTAGCGGCCAGGCCCCGCTGCTTGGCGGGCTAGGACAGGGGAAATGTTGCAGGAGGAGTCGGATCTGTCTCTCATTATTGCTCAGATTGTCCAAAAGCTCAAGGGCTCCAATTTGTACGCTCAGTTGGAACGGCAGGCCTGGGTAAGTGATGGTGAGTGGGAAGGGACGGAGCCCCGCGGGACCGCGGGGTGCTGCGGCTCCTCCTGCACCCAGCCGACCTAAGCCCGAGCCCGCCTCTGGTCCCTCCAGCACTGCTCCTGGGCACGGAAAAGCCTCCCTGCCAGGTGTCCGCTCCACTTTCTCAGCCTGTCGCTTGGGGTAATAGATTTTTAAGGAAGGGTGGAGCACACCACGCCTTTCTTCAGGTCAGAGAAAGGCTGGGACTGTTCATTCATACTGTAGTCCTTTACAGGGTCTAATTTTTTAAGCTGCTGAAATCAGTGGAGGTAGGCTGGGCTATACCTTCCTTCACTTTTTAGGTCCTGTAGATGGGTTTGGGCCCCCAGGTTCCTTTTGGCTTTCAAGTCAATCTATCACCTTCTTGATCTCTACCTACCTTGCAATAATTTCCCATATAACCCAGTTTTTATTGAGAGGTTTCTCATGTGCTAGGTTCTTTGGATGCAGAGATTGCAGGAGATCTTTGCCTTTTTTGAGAAAGTCATAAATAGAATCATACAGTTTGTAAATTTTTGTGCCTGATTTCTGTCATTTTGCATTGTGCTTTTGATATTCATCCACGTTGTTGGTATGTCAGTAGTTCTCTTCCTTTTTATTGTTGAGTAGTATTTCAGTGTTTGGATGTACTGCATTTTGTTGATCTATTCATTGATTGCTCAGCATTTTCAGTTACAGAGTTACGGGTTGCAGGCTGTAGAGATTATGAGTAAAGCTGATATATTCTTTCTGGTATAGGTTTTTGTTTAAATATTTGTCTTCCTTCTTTTGGGTAAATACCTAGGAGTGGAATTGCTGAGTTGTTTGGTAAGTGTACGTGTAATTCTATAAGAAACTGCCAGACTTTTCCAAAGTGGCTGTATCATTTTGCATTTCCACTAGCAATTTTGAGAGTTTCAGTTGCTCTACATCCTTACTTGTGCTTGATGTCAGTTTTTAATTAATTAATTTTTATTAATTACACTCCTCTAGTAGGAGTGTGATGATATCCCATTACGGCTTTAATTGTATTTGCTTAATGACCAAAGGTTTTAGGCATCTTATCATATGTTTTTTATCTCCTTTAGTGAAGTAGTCTGTCAAAATCTTTTGCCCATTAAAAAATTGTTTGTTCTCTTATTGTTGAATTGTAAGTATTCTTTATATATGACACAAGTCCTTTATCAGAGATACTCTTCAAATATTTTCTCCCAGGCTGTGGTTTATCTTTCCATTTTCTTACCTGGGTCTTTCAAAGAGCTGAAATTTTTACTTTTGATGACATACAATTTTATCCATTTTTTTATGACATGTGCTTTTTGTGCTTTACCTAAGAATCTACACCAGGGTCTCAAAAATTTTCTTCTATGTTTTGTTCTAAAATTTTCTTCTATGTTAGCTTTTACATTTAGATGTGTGATCCATTTTTAGTTAATTTTTGCGTATGATGTAATGTAAAGATTTTTGTTTGTTTGTTTGCTTTTGTTTTTGCATGTGGATGTCCAATATTGTATCTATTTCTAGTACTTACTTGTTGACAAATCTATATTATCTCTGCTAATTTCCTAGGCACCTTTGTTGAAAATTTATTTAGTACACACACACAATTTATGACACTCTGTTTTGTTCCATTGATCTATTTATCTATTATTATGTTCATATCACACTATTCTGATTTTTGTAATTTTCTAGTAAGTTTTGAAATCAGGTGATTAGTTCTCCAACTTTGTTCCTCTTTTTCAAAATTGATTTGGCTACTCTAGGCTCTTTGCTTTACCATATAAATTTTAGAATCATCTTGTAAATTATTACAGAAACTTGCTTGGATTTGCATTGGGGTTATGTTGAATACATAGATCAATTTGGGGAGAACTGACATCTTCACAATATTGAATTTTCTAGCCTGTGAACATGCTTTATCTCTCCATTTATTTATATCTTTGTATTTTTCTTGTCAGTGTTTTATAGTCCAGTATACAAATATTGCATATATTTTGTTAAGATTTTCCCCTAAGTATTTCATATTTTTTGATACTATTATAAATGCTGATTTTTTCCTCATTTCAGTTTTCAATTGTTTATTGTTAGTATACAGAAATATAACTGATATTTGTATATTTACTATGTATCCTGCGACCTTACTAAACTTCCTTGTTAGTTATAATAACTTCTTCCTCTCCAATATGTATACCTTTTAGTTCTTTTTCTTGCACTGGCTAGTGCCCCCAGTGCAATGTTGTATAGATACTTTTTAAAATTGAAATACAGTCAGTTACAATGTGTCAGTTTCTGGTGTAGAGTACAATGTCCCAGTCATGCACATACATACATATATTTGTTTTCATATTTATAGATACTTTTTATTAGGTTGAAGAAGCTCTCTTGTATTTCTGGTTTTCTTATGAATTGATGTTGAATTTTGTTAAATACTTCTTTTGTATCTGTAGATATAATATATGCTCATGATTTTTAAAAATATGTTGATATGGTTAGTATACTGATTGATTTGAATGTTGAACCAGTTTTGCATTCCTGAGATAAATTCCACTTGGTTATGATACATTGTCCTTCTATAATTCTTGATTCAATTTGCTAATATTTTGTTGAAGATTTTATATTTTTATAATAGATATTAGTTTACAGTTTTACTTTAATATCTTTGTTTAGGTTTATATCAGGTAATGCTGATCTCTTAAATTGAGTTGAGAAGTGTTCCTCTGGCTCCTATTTTCTGGAAGAATGTGTGTAGAATTAATATTATTTCTTCCTTAAATGTTTGGTAGAATTCCCACTAATGTTATTGGGGCCTGCAGTATTCTCTGTGGGAACATATTAAATAAAAAATTTCACTTAAAAAACATGTGCAAGGCCATTCAGGTTATTTATCTTGTTAAATGTTCCATGTGCACTTGAAAAGCATGAGCATTCTGCTGTTGCTGTTTCACACATGTCAGTTAGGTCAGGTAGATAGACAGTTTTGCTCCACAGCCCTGCTGAGTGTGGAGGCTTCAGTCAGTACAGCCAAGAGTCAAGCTAGGCTTGAGTTTTGTTATTGTTGTCATTAGCTTCAGTGTGCCACAGGCTTCAAATTCAGTGGGTTCCTGTAACTTCGTGGGGCCACAAAGAATTCTGCAGGCCCCAATAACTCCCTGGGGTACTGAGGGTTTTTCTCAGTGTTTCTACTACGTCCTCGGCTTTCCTTTGTCTCTGCTCGCCTGTGCCACAGAGGGAAGTCTCTCTCCATCCTCTGATCCCTTCCTCAGCAGTCGTCTGTTGTTTGTTACTCAGTCTTAAAGTTCACTGTAGGTACAGGCACTCTGTTTTCCTGGTCCTGTTTTAGTCCAGGTGCGCTGGGGATGGGTCTTTGACTGTGCTCATTTCTCTTCTGCTTTTGGCAGCCAGGCTCTGCCTTGTGGCAGGTGACGGGTGAAGGAGAGACTCCTGCCCCTCCCTAGTGCTGGTTTACCTCTACTTTATACTGGTGTAAGATTCTGGGCCTGCGAGAGTTTTCTTACCTTTCCATGAGGAAGACAGTTTTTGTATCCATCTCACCCCCAGAAACAATGAATTGTTGTCTCCCCTAGAGGTTTAAGGCCTTTTCCTCAAATGGGAGGAGAGTTTGGGCAAGGTGGCACTGTTGTATGCTTGTTTTGTAATGGTAACCTATCCTCTCTTGCACACCTGTGCCACAGAAAGGGGCTCTCTGCAGTTCCCTGCTCTGCCCCCGATATTTTGTGTGAGCACCTGGTGGAGACCCATGGAAAAGAGCACGCAAGCGAGTATGAATTCCCCTTGTGTTTTGAGCTCCCAGTGTTTCTAAACTGACATGCTAACCCACAGCTAGTCCATAAGGGACTTAAAATTTTAGCTGATTTCTTCCTTCTTGCTGGTATGGTAGCTTCCTTTTCTTTCTGTGCTTTGCCAAGCATGAAGTAGTTTGGAATCCTATCTCTTTGAAGGGGCTTGTTACTCTTTGGAATTTGGTTCACACAGTTGTCTTAAAACTTCATTTTTCTGATGGGTTCAAAGTTATGATTTTGTAGATTATATAGCTTTTTCTTACTGTTCGGGTGGGAGTGACATTTCTTGTTAAGGCTTTCCACATCCTGTGCATTAGCCAAACTTGGTTATAAGTGTTGAAGGATTGCATTTATGTCTGTGGACAAGATTGGTCTGTAAGTTTTCTTTCTTGTAATGTCTTTGACAAGTTTTATATCAAGGTTATGCTGGCCTGATAAAATTGTAGGAAAGCGTTCCCTCTTTGTTTGTCTTCTGTTTGCTATAAGAGTGTTATAAGAGTGTGTTTTTTCTTTCTTAAATGTTGGAAAGAATTCTCCATTGAAGCCTGTGTCTCGGATTTTCTTTTGGGAAAATTTTTTTGTTTTGTTTTGTTTCAAATTAGTTGACTATTTTTTAGAATGGTTTTAGGCTTCCAGAAAAATTGAGCAGAAGGTACAGAGTTCCCATACATCCTCTCTCCTTAGACACAGTTTCCCATATTATTAACATCTTGCATTTATTAGTGTGGTACATTTGTTACTACTGGTGAGCTAATCAGTATCAATACATTATTATTAGATAAAGTCCACAGTTTACATTAGGGTTCGTCCTTGCAGAGGAGTGAAACCTGTATGTGGGTTCTGTGGGTTTTGACAAATGTATAATACCATGTATCTCCTATTCCAGTATCTTACACAGTAGTTTCACTGCCCTAAAAATCCTCTGTGCCCCACCTACTCATTCCTCCCTCTTCTCCCAAGCCCCTGACAACCACTTGGTTTTTTACTGACTCTATAGTTTTGCCTTTAAGAATGTGGTATAATTGGAATCATACAGTATGTAGCATTTTCAAAGTGGCTTCTTTCACGTAGCAATGTGTATTAATTTACTGTATGTCTTTTTGTGTCTTGATAGCCTTTTTCTCTCTGAATAATATTTATTGTGTGAATGTATCAGTTTGTTTATGCATCCACCTACCTATTGAAGGACATCTTGGTTGCTTCCAAGTTTGACAGTTATAAATAAGACTACTGTAAACATTATGGGTAGATTTTTGTATTGACATAAATTTTCAACGAATTTGGGTAAATACCAAGGAACCTGATTCCTGGATTCTATTCATCTGTTTGTCTATTTTTTCAGCATTACGCACTGTCTTGATTTTGGTAGCTTTATAATAAGTTGAAGTTGTCAGTCCTCCAACTTTGTCCTTCAATATTGTGTTGGTAAGATTTTAAGGAAGAAATTAAATTTTAATAGATATAGAAGTATTCAGATTTTCTGTATCTTCTATTGTCAGTTTTGATAAGTTGTGTTTTTCAAAGAATTTGTTTATTTCATTTAAATGATATAAATTATTGATTAAAGTTGTTTATAATGAACTTTTCTTTCTTTTTAATGTATGAAAAGTCTATCACAATTTCTGATAATGAAAATTTGTGTGCATGTATATCTTTGAAACAGTTTTGCTGTAGGTTTATCAATTTTACTAATCTCATCAAAGAACCAATTTTGGCTTTGCTAATTTTCTCTTAATTTTGGATCATATCTTTATTACTAATTTTCTCCTACTATCTTGGGGATTGATTTGCTGTTCTCTTCTTTTTTTTAGTTTCTTGAGATAGAAGCTTAGATCATAGTTTTCAAGACTTTTTTCTTTTCTAAAATATATTTAAGGTTATGATTTTTCCCCTAAGCATTACTTTAACTACATTCCACTGTTTTAATGAGTCATAATTTTACTGTCCTTTTGTTTAAAACATTCCGTAATTTTTTTTGTCATTTTAAAAATTTGGTCCAAGGGTTATCCTGAAGTACATTGCTTAATTTCCAAGCAGTTGAGATATTTGCTTCTTTTTTGTACTTTTTTGAAGTATAGTTGCTTTACAATATTATATAAATTAAAGGTGTACAATATAGTGAGTCACAATTTTTAAAGGTTATACTCCATTTATAGTTATTATAAAATATTGGCTATATTCTCCATGTTGTACAGTATATCCTTGTAGCTTATTTTATACCTAATAGTTTGAATTTGTACCTTTTAGTCTCCTACCCCTGTATTGCCCCTCCTCCCTTCCCGTCCCTACTGGTGATCACTGGTTTGTTTTCTATATCTGTGAGTCTTTCTATTTTGTTATATTCACTAGTTTGTTTTATTTCTTACATTTCACATATAAGTGATATCATACTGTAATTATCTTTCTCTGTCTGACTTATTTCATTTAGCATAATGCTCTACAAATCCATGCATGTTGCAGCAAATGCCAAATTGCATTCTTTTTATGGCTGAGTAGTACACCATACACACTCACACACACACACACACACACACACACACACACACACACACACACATCTTTATCCATTCATTTGTTGATGAACTTTTAGGTTGCTTCCTTTCTTGGTGATTGTAAATAATGCTGCTGGTTTTAATTAGTGTCCTTGTTTTTTGTTTTTTTGTTGTTTTTTTTTTTCCCAGATATATGCCCAGGAGTGGAATTGCTGGGTCAGGTAGTAGTTCCATTTTTAGATTTTTGAGAAATCTCCATACTGTTTTCCACAGTGACTGCACCAGTTTACACTCCCACCAACAGTGTACAAGGGTTCCCTTTTCTCCACATCCTCACCAACATTTGTGTTCTTTTTGAGGATAGTCATTCTGACAGGTGTGAGGTGTTATCTCATTGTGATTTTGATTTGCATTTCTCTGAGGATTAGCGATGTTGAGCATCTTTTCATGTGCCTATTGATCATTTGTATGTCCTCTTTGGAAAAATGTCTATTCAGTTCTTCTGCCCATTTTTTGATTGGGTTGTTTGTTTTTTTGATGTTGAGTTGTATAAACTATTTACGTATGTTGGATATTAATTTTTTATTGGTCATATCATTTGCAAATATTTTCTCCCATTCAGTAGGTTGTCTTTTCATTTTGTTTATGGTTTCCTTTGCTGTGCAAAAGCTTATAAGTTTAATTAGATCATATTTTTTAATTTTTGCTTTTATTTTCTCTACTTTAGGAGAGGGATCCAAAAAAATATTGCTGTGATTTACATCAAAGAGTGTTCTGCCTGTTTTTCTCTAGGAATTATAGTATCTAGGCTTACATTTAGGTCTTTAATCCATTTTGAGTTTATTTTTGTATATGGTATTAGAGAATGTTCTAATTTCATTCTTTTATGTGTAGCTGTCTACTTTTCCCAGAACCACTTATTGAAGAGACTGTCTTTTTCCTGTTGTATATTCTTGTCTCCTTTGTTGTAGATTAATTGACCATGATAAGTGTGTGGGTTTACTTCTGGGCTGTCTATCCTGTTCCATTGATCTCTCTGTTTTTGTGCCAGTACCATACTGTTTTGATTACTGTAGCTTTGTAGTATAGTCTGAAGTCAAGGGGCATGATTCCTCCAGTTCCGTTTTTCTTTCTCAAGATTGTTTTGGCTATTTGGGTTCTTTTGTGTTTTCATACAAATTTAAAAGTTTTTTATTCCAGTTCTGTGAAAAATGCCATTGGTAATTTGATAGAGATTGCATTGAATCTGTAGATTGCCTTGGGTAGTATGGTCATTTTAACAATATTGATTCTTCCAATCCAAGAACATAGTATTTCCATATGTTTGTGTCGTCTTCAATTTCTTTCATCAGTGTCTTCTGAGTTTTCTGAGTATAGATTTTTTGCCTCCTTAGGTAGATTTATTTCTAGGAATTTTATTCTTTTTGATGTGATGGTAACTGGGATAGTTTCCTTAATTTTTCTTTCTGATACTTTGTTGTTAGTGTATAGAAATGCAACAGATTTCTTTGTTAATTTTGTATCCTGCAACTTCACTGAATTCATTGATGAGCTTTAGTAGTTTTCTGGTGGTGTCTTTAGGATTTTCTATGTATGGTATCATGTCATTGTTATTGATTTCCAGCTTAAAGTCTGTGTTGTCAGAGAACATTCTCTGACTGATTAAATTTTTAAAAATGTGTTGAGGCTTGCTTTACATTCCAGTATATAGTCAATTTTGCTGCATGTTTCTCTTGTACTTGTAAAGAATGTGTATATTGTCACTGTTGGGTCAGGTTATCTATATAAGCCACTAAGGTCCAGGTGTCAATTATGCCTTTCAGTTTTTCTATAATCTTATTGAACTTTTTTCTACTTGTTACCAGCCATTCAAAGAAATATATTTAAATCTCCCACCATGGTTATGTATTTGTCTATTTCTTTTAATGCTCTCAATTATTTTATTTTTT
Organism: Vicugna pacos; assembly: GCF_048564905.1. NCBI lineage: Eukaryota > Metazoa > Chordata > Mammalia > Artiodactyla > Camelidae > Vicugna > Vicugna pacos. The sequence continues at coordinate 102,862,157 of NC_132988.1, read as the reverse complement.
AATTTTAAGGCTATTTTATTGGTTGTATACAGATTTATATTGTGATATCTTCCTGTTGGATTAGCCCCTTAATCATTATGAAATGTTCTTCATTATCTCTAATAAGTTTCTTGTCCTAAAGTCTATTTTGTCTAATGTTAGTATAGTGATAACTATACATTTTTTTTTTTTTTGGTTAGTGGTTGCATGGTATGATTTCTTCCATACTTTCATTTTCAACCTTTCTGCATCAACATCATATAGTTGTTTTTAAAATCCAGGCTGACAAATATTTTAATTTTATTATTTAGTATATTTACATTTGATGAATTTACCAATATATTGGGTTTTATATTTTTGGTCTTAATATTTGTTTTTTTAAATTTGATACATTTGCCTCATATACGATTTTCTCTCTTTTCTAGCTTTCTTTTTGATTATTCAAATATTATTCAAATATATTTGTTGTTCTAATTTCATCTCCATTAATGTGGTAGTTACACATTGTTTTATTGTTCTTTAAGTACCTATCATAGAGGTTATAGCATTTATTATTGATTAATTATAGTCTTGTATAAATTATTACTTTTACAATTTCCCTATAATGTAATGCTAGAACTTAGAACACTACTTATTTACACCTCTTTTCTTCTGTTATTTTTGTCACGCATTTTATTTTAAATTCCACAAGACATTGCTATTACTGTTTTGAAGCATCAGTATTTAATCAACACTTACTCATTTTTAACCAAATTTTATCCTTTTTGTTTCTCATCCTACATTTCCACATTTACCCTTGGATTATTCTTCTTCTACTATAAGCTCTTTTTTGTTATTTCTTTTAGTACAGGTTTCTTGGTGACAAGCTCCTCAGTTTTATTTGTCTGATGTCTTTTTTTTCATCTTTACTTTTGAAGGATTTTTTTTTTCCTGCACACAGATTTCAAAGTTGGCAGTAATTTTTTTTTTAGCATGTTGAGACAGACATTTGATTGTCTTTTGGCTTCTTTGTTTTCTGTCATAAAGTCAGCCATTAGGCTTTTTATTACCCATTTAAGGTGTGTCCCCAGCCCTCACCCTGGCTGTTTTAAAATTTTCTTTTTGTCTTTGTTTTTTAGCAGTCTTGTTAAGATGTACCTTGGTGTGTTGTTATTGTTCCTTGAATAATAACAATAATTTATTAATTATCAATAATATATAATAATATTATATATTACTAATAATTATAAATATGAATTTATTCTGGTTTGAGTTTCTGGGGCTTCTTAAATCTGGGATTGATATGTTTCTCCAGTTTTGGAAATCCTTGGTCATTATCTGTTCAAATATTTGTTCTGCCACATTTTTCTCTCTCCTTTCTTTCTGAGGCTCCAATTTATACATGTTATATATTTCACTGAGTTCCACTGATCTCTAGTACTCTTTTTATTTTGTATTATTTTTTTCCTTTGTGCTTCAATTTGGTTATTTTCTTTTGATCTGCTTTCAATTCACTAATCTTGTTTTATGCTATTTTACATCTCTTGTTAAATCCATCTAATGAGTTGTTATTTACATTTAGTGTATTTTTCAGTTCTGAAATTTCCAGATAGTTCTCTTTTATTGATTCCAATTCTCAGGTAAAATTATCTGCTTTTCATCTACTTTGTCCAGTTTTTCTCTTTTAAAAAATATAACTCATAATTATTTTAAAGTCTTTGTCAGTTAACACTAATATCTGGATCACATATGGATCTCTGTCTATGGTTATTTTATGTTATTTTATGTTATTTTCTCTTAGATTTTGTTCATCTAATTTTGTCTGTTGGCATGCCTACTAATTTTTATTTGATGCCATTGAGTCTGAAAAATTGTAATGTCTCCTTCTGATATCTTTCCTTTTTTTTCCCCCTTTGGATTTTTAAAATTTATGCTTTAATTGAAGTATTGTCAGTTTACAATGTTGTGTCAATTTCTGGTGCACAGTATAGTGTTTCAGCCATACGTGTATATTGGGAGTTTGAGATTTGCTGATACCTTTCTTTATTGAGGGTTTACCCTCCCCTCTGCTGGGCAGATAGTCTTGTGACTGATTCCATTAATCCAATTAGGAGTGTGCTGGGTTAAGGCTGAGTTTTACTTTCAGGCTTGCTCTTCGAATGGTTCTCTCCTGGCTCTCCTAAGTTTTCAACAAATAATTTGATAAATTCTAAGGATCATTTTCTCTCTTGGGTCCTGAATGCTAACGTTCTTCTTGTCAGACTGCTAAAAAACTTTTTCACAGGTTTTCTGGTTAGGTTTTTAGTCTTCCACCCGACAGAGTTCTAGTGTTTAAAAAATTGCTTGAGAAAACTGGCCATGTGCATAAGATCTTAAGTCTCTGCCAAAGCTCTGCTTATTTCTCTGTCCATCCTATGAGCCCTCCATCAGGCTTTGTACTGGGTTTGACCTGATTCTTGATTTTTTTGCTCATGCTCAGAGTAACGATCCCAAGGAAAACATGGCTGCAGAAGGCAGTTTGCCTCACAGGATTTTTCCCTTACTGTTCACTCCAATTCTTGTTCTCTCAGCAACCCTCTTCTGTCCTCTAATGGTTGGATTTTTGTTTGCTTGTTTGTTTGGCTCTACTGGTTTTTCTACATAGGGATGCTGACCAGCCACCAGCTCCCCTATACAACTTGGAAATATAGGGCCTGTTTTGTGAGGATTGAACAAGATAATATGCCTGGCACATAGTGCTCGGTAAATAGAAGCCTGATTGTTCTTTAAAAGTTGGAATGAGGTATCACTCCTTTGTTAAAAACCCTTCAGTGCTTCTCACTGCCCTTAGAAAAATGCACAAAGTCCTTAATTAGGCCTAAAAGCTTGACAGCACTCTTCTTCACCCTCTACCCTTCAGCCATGACTGTCTAAGTTTTATAGGTCTTTAGTAACCTCCCAGTTTAATTTAGGTACTCCATTTTTGGTGATCCATAGTACCTGGAACTTTAGCTTTTGTATTATTTATATGTTTGCCTTCCCCACTAAATCTGAGTTTCATGAAGGCAGGAAAAGACTGTGTCTTTCTTGGTCTACTGTCTTCTACACCTAGCATAATGACTGGCGTGAGGAAGGTGCTCAGCATTAAATGGAATAAATCTCAATTCTTCTTTTTTAATGCTCATTCTAACAATATATATATTGAGTACCTACTATGTGCTAGACACTTTGCTAGTGATAAAAATTTTCTAAAAGCCTTCTTACCTTAAGGAATTCAAAGTTTGATGTGGGACTCTGCTTTTCTTTAAAAATGTTTTTCTTTTAAATATTTCTTTTTATTCTGATTTGGAATCTAATAAGTTAATAACTATTTCTCAATTTTATAAGATAGCTTGAAGTTCCAGAAAGAAAGCAGTAATGAAAAAAACTGTTTTCAAAGCTCTTTGTATTTTAGAATTGCAAGTAAGAGATTTAAGACCTATATAAACTATAACTTTATTTGGAGATGACCACCTTGAAGAAATATTTTTGTTCCTTTTTGTTTTGAACTCTACTTGTATTAATTCAGTGTAATTATTTATTTGATTATTCAATAAGTGTTTATTGAGTATTTACTATGTGTCAGGCACAGTTCTAGGCCAGGGGATATAACAATGAATAAAAATAAAGTTCTCCCCTCATGGAGCGATCATAGTATTACAAATAAAAACAGGTCCACAATTCCTTATCCAAAACCTCGAGGCAGATATGTTTGGGAATTCAGATTTTTCAAATTTTAGAAATTCATGCATATTTTGTATGTTATTTAATATCTCTACCATTATCTTATATTACCTTGTAATTAAACCTTGTAATTAATATTTATGCAGCAAAATGTATGAATTTTAACACTAAGTGTGATAAATAAGGGCTATAAATAGTCTCATATCAATTCAGATCAGATCAGATTTTGCCAACAAATGAGTACAAGTCAGGACAGATTTTGCCACCAATTCAGTTATGAAGAAAACTTTGGAATTTCAAATAAATGATTATGTATCTATACATATAACCTCAGGCAGTTAATTGCCTTGCTGTAATAAAAAATAGAGCAGGGAAGGAAAAATAAAGGCAGGGAAAGGAGATAGTTACATGGGAAACTCAAAAACATGTATTAGGCTGATTCTTAAGATAAAATAAAAGATATATAATATTATAGATTCATATTTTTAAAAATATAATTATAAATCATTTAAAACTAATACAGTCTTGGGTTGAAAAAAATATGTAGTAACAACTTTGCTTTAGTTTATATCCAGTAGCTCAGACATTTAATAGAAATCATCTAACTCTTAAAAGCAACCTTACAATCAGCTTTGATAATATACTTTTAAATAGTTGCCTGTTCGTTACATGACTTTAAAAATTTAATCAGTAGGGCATTTTTCCTGACACCAGCATTTTCTACACTGCCTTCATTTTGTCCAAGTATATTCAGAAAGTGCTACAGCAGTGTTGGCCCAACTTAATTAGAAAAATAAAATCACATAGAATATTTTCAAAGCCAAATATGAATGATTTTCAGATTTTTCCCCTGCCACTAGCTCTTCTCTTTTAGTATTAAACAGTGATTTTATTTTAATGTATCTTTTTATAAATTGAAGTTTGATTGTTTAAGATCTTAGTATAATAACACGGAATTTTGTGTTTCTGGAAAAAAGGTTGTGCTGTTTGATTTCTGAGTTTTCTTAAGTTACAAAGACAGCCTACATCTTAAAACTGAATTTGCTAACTCATCCTCTAGACATTAGAGAGATAACCTAATTCCAAATTTGATGTCTAGCACCAGATTAACATTGTTATTTTGTATCACACATTATTTGTGTTTAAAATGGATGTTGTGTAAGACCTCAAATGTTATTTGCATTCCATTAAGTGCTTGGTAAGTCTTGTTGCTCACATTGTTATTATAAATAATAGAATTGTGAAAGGAAGAAACCTGAAAGAAGATAGGCTTTGAAGAGAGAAGGAATAATATAACTGATAGGATGTTGTCATGAGTCTAGAACCACAGAGCATTACAATGCTAGTGTTCCGTACTAAAAAAGTTAGGAAATCATATCTCAAATATTGTTTGTTTTTATTCATCATTATCAGAAATATGTACCATGAATAGAGAATTTAGAGATCATAAAAATGAGAGAATAATCTGGCATTTATTTATTATTTATTTTAGGGAAATGAAAATTAAATATGTTTACTTAAATAGATTCTAATTATATTTTCTATTAGGCATGGATGAGTAGGACATATATTAGTATTTAAAGCCCGTGCCATGATTAGAGCTTACTATCTTCTGTCTTTTTCTTCTCTCTAGGGTGGGATTTGGCATATATTAGAGGAAGCTCCATATGAAACTGTTGCAGTTGATACATAAATTAATAATTCAGTGACTCTTTGTGTTTGCTGTTAACCAGAGAGTGGCTTCATCTTTACCAATATCTACCTAGGCTTTTTTCATGTCCTTTCATCTTGGAAAGTAAGACAGTGAAGAGATGAATTATAATGTACAGGATTACAAAATAAGGAACTTCTTGTCCCCACAGAATTTATGTGCTTGAGGGATTAGATAACTGTAGAAATGTGGGTTTGCTGTGTATAAGTAAGTATATCTCCTCATGTTTTATTTCTGTACTAAGTTGCTTAGAGAAGGTAATGTAGGGTTCTTGAATTAGATAAGGCCATGTTGAAATGAGAGGGAAAAGACTGATTACTAATGTTTCAGGCATAAAGTATATTGTGAGGGAGGCTAAGGAAGTAAAGATGTGGAGTAAGGAGTTTAAGACAGCCAGTGCTGACAGAGAAGTGGATCAGCTTGGCGGTGTCATCAGATGAAAACCAGTGAGGGATCCATCCTCAGGTGAGAGGAACCAGAGTAGAGCTCGAATTATATGACACAGATTGGTTATAAGGCGTGGTCAGCTTGCACAGAGCCAACATTTCCAATTTGAAACTAAACTCATTTCTGGCTACAGTGTATGTCCACTGGGACTGCTACGGTTACAGAAACAAATCTGATCTACAGTTTTAGAAAGAAACAAAAATATTGGGAAGAAATGGACATACCCAATTCAACATTTTAAAAAAAATTTATTGAAGTAGAGTTGATTTACAATGTTTCAGGTATACAGTAGAGTGAGTCAGTTATACATATATATATATGTGTGTGTGTGTGTGTGTGTGTATATATATATATATTCTTTTTCAGATTCTTTCCCATTATAGATTATTACAAGATATTGAATATAATTCTTTGTGCTATAAGTAGGTCCTTATTGTTTATCTGTTTTATATATAGTAGTGTGTATATATTAATCCTCAATTCCTAATTTATCCCCCTCTGCAACTTCCCCTTTGGTAACCATAAGTTTGTTCTCTATGTTGGTGAGTCTATTTCTGTTTTGTAAACAAATTCATTTGTATCATTTCTTTGGATTCCACATATAAGTGATATCGTATGACATTTGTCTTTCTCTTAGCATAATTTCTAGGTCCATCCATATTGCTGCAATTGGCATTATTTCATTTTTATGGCTGAGTAATATTCCATTATATATATATATATACCACATCTGCTTTATCCATTCATCTGTCAATGGACATTTAGGTTGCTTCTATGTCTTGGCTCTTGTAAATAGTGCTGTTGTGAACATTGAGGTGCATGTATCTTTTTGAATTAGTTTTCATTTTTTCAGATACATGCCCAGGAGTGGGGATTGCTGGATCATATGGTAACTCTATTTTTAGCTTTTTAAGGAGCTTCCATTCTGTTTACCATAGTGGCTGTACCAATTTATATTGCCACCAGCAGTATAGGAGGGTTCCCTTTTCTCCACACCCTATCCAGCATTTATTATTTGTAGACTTTTTGATGGTGGCCATTCTGACTGGTGTGAGGTGACACCTCCTTGTAGTTTTGATTTGCATTTCTCTAATAATTAGTGATGTTGAGCATATTTTCATGTGCCTGATGGCCATCTGTATGCCTTCTTTGGAGAAATGTCTATTTAGGTCTTCTGCCCATTTTTTAATTGGGTTGGTTGGTTTTTTTCTTTTCTTTTCTTTCTTTTTTTTTTTGATGTTGAGTTGTATGAGCTGTTTATATATGTTGGATATTAATTGCTTGTGGGTCATATTATTTGCAGATATTTTTTCCCGTTCAATAGGTTGTCTTTTCATTTTGTTTATTATTCCTTTACTGTGCAAAAGCTTTTAAGTTTAATTAGATCCTATTTATTTATTTTTGCTTGTTTCCATTACTCTAGAAGAAAGATCCAAAAAATATTGCTGTGATTTATGTCAAAGAGTGTTCTGCTTAGGTTTTCCCTTAGGAGTTTTATAATGTCTGAGCTTACATTTAGGTCTTTAATCCATTTTGAGTTTATTTTTATATATGGTGTTAAAGAATGTTGTAATTTCATTCTTTTACATATAGCTGTCCAGTTTTCCCAGCACCAACTTATTGAAGAGACTGTCTTTTCTCTGTTGTATATTCTTGTCTCCTTTGTTGTAGATTAATTGACCATAAGTGTGTGGGTTTATTTCTGGGCTCTCTATCCTGTTCCATTAATCTATGTGTCTGTTTATGTGCTGGTACCATACTGTTTTGGTTATCATAGCTTTGTAGTATAGTTTAAATTCCAGGCACATGATTCCTCCAGCTCTGTTCTTTCTCAAGATTGTTTTGGCTATTTGGGGTCTTTTGTGTTTTTCATACAAATTAAAAAATTTTTGTTCCAGTTCTATGAAAAATGCCATTGGTAATTTGATAGAGATTACATTAAACCTGTAGATTGCCTTGAGTATTATGGTCATTTTAACAATATTACTTCTTCCAATCCAAGAACACTGTATATCTTTACACCTGTTTGTGTCATCTTCAATTTCTTTAGTCAGCATCTTACTGTTTTCTGAGTGTAGATCTTTTGCCTCCTTAGGTGGATTCATTTCTAGGTATTTTATTGTTGTTGATGAAATGGTAACTGGGATTGTTTCCTTAATTTTTCTTTCTGATATTTTGTTAGTGTATGGAAATGCAACAGATTTCTATATTAATTTTGTACCCTACAACTTTACCGAATTCAGTAATGAGATTTAGTAGTTTTCTGGTGGTGTCTTTAGTATTTATCATGTCATCTGCAAACAGTGACAGTTTTACTTCCTTTGCAGTTTGAATTCCTTTTGTTTCTTTTTCTTCTTTGATTGCTATGGCTAGGACTTCCAAAACTATGTTGAATAAAAGTGGTGAGAGTGGGCATTCTTGTCTTATTCCTGATCTTAAAAGGAATGCTTTTAGCTTTTCACTGTTGAGTATGATATTATTCATAGGTTTGTCATATATGGCCTTTATTATTTTCAGGTGTGTTCCCTCTGTGCCCACTTTCTGGAGAGTTTTTATTATAAATGATTGTTGAATTTTATGAAAAGCTTTTTCTGTCTCTGTTGAAAGGATCATATGGTTTTTATCTTTCAATTTTTAATTTGGTGTATCACCTTGATTGATTTGAAGATATTAAAAAATTCTTGCATCCCTGGGATAATTCTCACTTGATTATGTATATGATCCTTGTAATGTCTTATTGGAGTTGGAGTTGCTAGTATTTTGTTGAGGATTTTTGCATCTGTGTTCATCATAGATGAGTTTTGAGTTGTCACAGAGATCTGTGAATTGTCAAGAACACTGGTTCACAACAGTGATTCACAAGATAGGATGGGGTGGGTGGGGATGGTGACTGTAATTTTCTTTTTTTGTGATATCTTTGTCTGGCTTTAATATCAGGGTAATGGCCTCATGGATTGAGTTCAGAAGCATTCCTTCCTCTACAATTTTTGGATTAGTTTCAGGATAGGTGTTAACTCTCCTCTGAATGTTTGGTAGAATTCAGCTGTGAAGCCATCTGTTCCTAGACTTTTGTTTGTTGGGAGTTTTTAAATTAGTGATTCAATTTCAGCAGTGGTAATTGGTCTGTTTATATTTTACATTTCTGATTCAGTCTTGGAAGATTGTATCTTTTTAAGAATTTGTCCATTTCTTCTAGGTTGTCCATTTTATTGGCATATAGTTGCTCATAGTAGTCTCTTACGTTCCTTTGTATTTTGATAGTGTTGATTGTAACTTTTCCTTTTTCATTTCTGATTTTATTGATTTAGGCCATCTCCCTTTTTTTCTTGATGAGTCTGTCAAAAGGTTTCAATCAATTTTGTTTATGTTTTCAAAGAACCAGCTTTTAGTTTCATTGATCTTTTCTATTTTATTTTAGTCTCTATTTCATTTATTTCTGCTCTGATCTTTATGATTTCTTTTCTTCTACTAACTTTGGATTTTGTTTGTTCTTCTTTCTCTAGCTGCTTTAGGTGTAAGGTTAGGTTGTTTATTTGAGATTTGTCTTATATCTTGACGTAAGCTTGTATCACTAGAAACTTCCCTCTTTAGAACTGATTTTGTTGTGTCCCATAGGTTTTGGATCTTCTTGTTTTTGTTTTTATTTGTCTCTAGATATTTTTTCATTTCCTTATTGATTTCTTCAGTGATCCATTGGTTGTTTAGTAACATATTGTTTAGCCTCCACCTGTTTGTGTTTTTGCAGTTTTTAAAAATTGCTTTTGTGGTTTATTTCTAATGTCATAGCATTATGGTCAGAAAAGATGTTTGATATGATTTCAATTTTCTTAAATTTATTGAGGCTTGCTTTGTGGCCCAGCATGTGGTCTATCCCAGAGAATGTTCCATGTGTACTTGAAAAGAATGTGTATTCTGCTGCTTTTGGATGGAATGCTCTATAAATATCAATTAAGTCTATCTGGTCTAATGTGTCATTTAAGGCCTTTGTTTGCTTATTGATTTTCTGTCCGATCATCTGCATTGATGTAAGTGAGGTGTTAAAGCCCCCCACTATTACTGGGTTAGTTCCAATTTCTTTTTTATGTCTGTTAGCATTTGCCTTTTATATTGAGGTGCTCTTATGTTAGGTGAACTATATGTACAATTGTTATATCTTCTTCTTGGATTGATCCCTTAGTCATAATGTAGTGTCTTTCTTTGTTTCTTGTAACAGTCTTTATTTTGAAGTCTATTTTGGCTGATATAAGTATGGCAACTCTGGCTTTCTTTTGGTTTCCATTTGCTTGGAATACCTTTATTCATCCTCTCACTTTCAGTTTGTATGTGTCTTCAGACCTGAAGTGAGTTTCTTGTAGGCAGCATATATATGGATCTTATTTTTGTATCCATTCAGTCAGTCTGTGCTTTTGATTGCAGCATTTAGTCCATTTACATTTAAGGTAATTATCAATGTGTATGTTCTTATTGCCATTTTGTTAATTGTTTTGGATTTGTTTTTGTAGGTATTTTTCACCTTTCTTATTTTGTTCTCTTGTGATTTGAAAACTATCTTTAGTGTTATGTTTGAACTCCTTTTTTCTCTTTTGTGTGTAAATGTATTATAGCTTTTCAGTTTGTTGTTACCATGAAGTTTTGGTAAAGCATTCAATATGTGTAAGTGATTGTTTTCAGTTGTTGATCTCTTAATTTCAAATATATTTTAAATACCCTGCATTTGTAGTCTCCTCTAATCACATTTACTGTTTTTGATGTCATACTTTACCTCTAATTGTTTTATATATCCCTTAAGTGCTTATTGTGGATACAGATGATTTTACTACTTTTGTCTTTTAACCTCCTGACTAGTTTGTGTGTGGATGATTCCCTACCTTTACTGATGAGCTTTTCCATTTCATAACTTTTTTGTTTCTAGTTGTGGCCTTTTCTTTTCTGTGTAGAGAAGTTCCTTTAGCAATTTTTGTAAAGCTGCTTTGGTGTGCTGAATTCTTTTAGCTTTTGCTTGCAAGCTTTTGATTTCTCCCTCAAATCTGAATGAGGACCTGCTGAGTAGAGTATTCTTGGTTGTAGGTTTTTCCCTTTTATCACTTTAAATATATTGTGCCACTCTCTTCTGGCCTGCAGAGTTTCCTGCTGAAAAATCAGCTGATTACCTTATGGGAGTTTCCTTGTATGTTATTTGTTGCTTTTACCTTGTTGCTTTTAATAGTCTCTCTTTAATCTTTGTCATTTTGATTACAGTGAATCTTGGTATGTTCCTCTTTGGGTTAATCCTGTATGGGACTCTTTGCACTTTCCGGACTTGGATGACTGTTTCCTTTCTCAGGTTAGGGAAGTTTTCAGCTATTATCTCTTCAAATGTTTTCTCAGGCCCCTACTCTCTCTCTTCTCCTTCTGAGATGCCTATTAGTATGCTTGATGTTTTCCCAGAGGTTTCAAACTGTTTTTATTTCTTTTCATTCTTTTTTCTTTTTTCTGTTCTGTGGTAGTGATTTCTACTACTCTGTCTTCCAGCTCACTGATCCATTCTTCTGCATTATTTAGTCTACTATTAATTCCTTCCAGTGTATTTCATTTCAGTTATTATATCCTTCAATTCTGTTTTCTAACTCTGGTAAAAATGTCTGTCTTCTTACTCTGTGAATCCATTCTCCTCCCAAGTTCTTTGATCATCTTTACCATCATTACTCTGAACTCTTTCTTGGGTAGATTGCCTATCTCCAGATCACTTAGTTCTTCTGGGATTTTTATCTTGTTCTTTCGTCTGGAATATATTCCCTTGCCACCTCATTTTATCTAAATTGCTATTTGTATTGTAGTGTATGTGGTAGGTTCATTATGTTTATTGACCTTGGAGAAGTGGCCTTCTGCAGGAGATGCCCTATGCATTCCGACTGTGCACTTCTCTCTCCCTGGGGTCTGCTGGTCCCAGGATAGGGACTGACCTGCATTTGTGGACTTCTTCCACAGGCTGTGGGATTGTAGTTTTCTTGCTTCTGGTGTCTTCCCCCTGGTAGGTGGAGCTGGGTCTTAGCTCTCTGGCAGGCAGGGCTGTGTCTAGGGGCATGTCTAGAAGTGGCTATAGGCTCAGGAAGTCTTTAGGCAGCCCATCTCCTGATGGGTGGAGCTGTGTCTCCACCCATTTAGATGTTTGGCCTGAGACATCCCTGTACTGGAGCCTGTAGGTTGTTGGGTGGGGCCAGGTCTTGGTGCTAATGACCCAAGATGTCAGCCTCCTGGAGAGTCTATACAGACAAATACTCCCCAATATGTCCACCACCATTGTATGTCTCCAGGGTGAGCCACAGCTCCCCACTGCCTCCCCAGGAGACTCTCCAAAACCAGCAGGTAGGTCTGGCCCAGGCTTCTATGAAATTACTGCTTTTGCCCTTCATCCTGGCACATATGAGATTTTGTGTACGTCTTTTAAGAGTGAGGTCTCTAATTCCCTCACACCTGTGGGGACAGCAGTTAAGGCCTGCTGACCTTCAAAGCCAAATGCTCTGGGGTTGTCTCTTCCTGGTACCGGACACTCAGACTGGGGAGCCTGATGTTGGACTCACTCCTATGGGAGAACCTCTGCAATGTAATTATTCTCCAGTTTGTGGGTCACCCATCCAGGATGTCTGGGATTTGATTATATCGCAAATCCACCCCTCCTACTCATCTCATTGTGGTTCCTTCTTTATGTCTTTAGCTGTGGAAGATCATTTCTGGTAGGTTTCAGTCTTTTTCATCGATGGTTGTTCTGCAGTTAGTTGTGATTTTAGTGTGCGCATAAGGGTAGGTGAGCTCAAGGTCCTTCTACTCCACCATCTTGGCCACTTTCCCAACGTGTTTTAATTGAGCCTCTTTTCCTCAAGAATGAGAGAGGACTATGCCTTGTTTTTCTTTTTATATTCAGCAACTGACATGTAGGTTTTCAATTAAATATTGAAAGAAGAATGCAAATGAATAGGCATATACTTGAGTATAACCATACTGAAAGGAAACAGCTGCGGTTGGAGAGTGCTTGGATGGCACTCAAAATGGGAAGATAGGAGTGAGTTCCTAATGTAGGATTAGCGAGAAGTCTAAGCAGAAGGTTCTGTTGTAGGGCACTTCTAGAGAGATAGGTTGTATAAGTTGGGTGGGATAAGATTTTTAGAGGATTGTAAATACCAGAATGAGTTTGTTTTTATTTTGTAGGCAGGAAAGGGGTCACTGAGGTCTTTTGAGGAGGGTGGAGACTTGAAAGTGGTTTTCAGGAGCAGTAGTCAGGCACTGGTGAGCAGGATAGATAGGAATGGGGAGAGTTTTCCAGCTTCATCCTCCGTTTTATTCCTTCCTGTGTTCTATTGGAACTGTGCTGTTCCACAGACTGAAGGAGCATAAGAACATTCCCACGCTTTTGCTCAGCCTGTACTCCTTTGCTTCTCTTCCAGCTTCTTCAATTAGAGTTAATTGTTCCTTTCTCTATGGTTGATACCTCTGTTGTAACTAACATATTTTCTTTCTCATAGTGAATTAGTTTTTTTATTGGCTATCTTCCTTTCTGAACTAAAACTCCATATGACAAGGACAGGGTCTTAATTCATCTTGTGTTCCCCATGGGGTTTTGCATTTGTAAGTCTAAGAAATCTTTAGTGCAAATGCATTCATTGAAAACATGTTTTTGAAGTACTGACTATGTGACAGCTATTGTGCTGGATCTTGGGATACAGAGATGAAAGACATGTGTCCTCTAGAAGCCTATAGTCTAGTACAGTGGTTCTCAAAGTGTGGTCTGTGGACCCTTGTCTAAGACCCTTTCAGGTCAAAACTATTCCATATGATACAAAGACCTTTTTTAAAAAAATTGTGCTGACATTTGCACTGATGGTACAAAAGCAATGACTGTGGGTTTAAGTGCTGGTGTATTAGCACAAATCAAGGAACTGGTACCAAACTGTGCTAATAGTCATTATATTCTTCACTATACACATTCACAGTTTCTGAAAAAAAAAAAAAGCCAGTTTCATTTGAGTGTACTTAGTGAAACAGTGAACAATTTTATTAAATTTCTTTTCTTAAATATACATTTTTTAATATTCTGTTTTAGGAAACAGAAAATATACATAAAGCACTACCACTATATATTGAAATAAGATGATTATCTAGAGGAAAAGCACTCCAGCAATTAATTGAGTTTCAGGAGTTACAGGCTGAAGCTGAACTGCTGGCTTGTTTTCTTTCTTTCTTTCTTTTTTTTTCTCCTTCTTCTTTTTTAGTGAAACAGTGTCTTTACTTACAAGAGTAAGCTACTGACAAACTTATTCAGACTTGGATATTTGGCAGAAATTTTCTCTAAAATGAGCAAACTGAGCTCATCACTCCAAAGAAACCATTATGTGTTGGCAGTGATAAAATTCAAGCTTTAAATTAAAATCAGATTCTGGAAAATTTGTATCAGTCACTGTGAATTTGATGGCTTGCCAATACTTAAAGTCTTTTCTGCTGATATGGGTGGTGATAATAACAAATATTACTTTTTAATATTGTTCAGTGGAATGTGTCCACTGCATCGCTTAGTTAATATATTTGAAATGATCACTACATAATGTTACATAATCAAGTATAGGCAGAGAATTGATTCAGAGTGCAATGTAGATCAATATATATGTATGTAATAAAATACGAAAACGTTATTGATGTTCAGATTCCACATTGCAGCTAATCTTTAGGACACTACTACTTGTCAAATTTTAGTGTACTATCAAAGGAGTATATCCACAGTATCTGAAATGGATACTAAAATATCCTTCCCTTTTCCAGTTGCATATCTGTGTGACATTGATTTTCATATATATCAGTCAAAACAACCTAGTACCATAGATGGAATATCACAACGGATTGAAGAATCCAGCTGTCTTCTAATCCAAACATCAAAGAGATTTGCAAAATGTAAAACAAGCCTTTTTTCCCCACTAATTTTCGTTTCTGAAAATAGTTATTTTAAATCAAATTATTTAGGTTAATATATTGTTTATATTGTTATTTTAAAATGAGTTAACAAATATTTTTATTGTGGTAAAATAAACATGAAATTTACCATTTTAACCATTTTTAAGTGTATAGTTTAGTGGCATTAAGTACATTCACATTGTTGTGCAACTATTATCATCATCCATCTCCAGAACTTTTTCATCATCCCAAACTGAAACTCTGTACCCATTAAACAATAACTCCCCATTCCCTCCTCCTCACAGTCCCCAGCAACTGCCATTCTACTTTCTGTCTCTACGAATTTGACTGTTCTATGTACCTCATATAAGTGAAATCATACGGTATTTGTCTTTTTGTGACTGGCTTATTTCACTTAGCATAATGTCCTCAAGGTTTATCCATGTTATAGATGTGTCAGAATTTTCTTCCCTTTTTAAAGGCCGAATAGTATTCCACTATAGGTACATACTGCGTTTTCTTTATCCATTCATTTATCTGTGGATGCTTGGGTTGATTCCACATTTTAACTATTGTGAATAATGCTGCCATGACTATGAGTGTACAAATATCTGTTCAAGTTCCGACTTTCAGTTCTTTTGAGTATATATGCAGAATTGGAATTGCTGGATCATATAGTAATTCAAATTTTTCCATTTTTGAGGAACTTCATACAATAAATAAACAATTTATTAATTAGGGGTTACAATATGGTGATATTCTAATTATATCATATCTGTTTTAGTTATTAGCTGGAATACTTTTATAAAGACACATTTCCCTTTATTATTTGGTTACCCAGTGGTACAGTTCCTATAGGAATGGCAGGCTAGATAAATGCCTTTTCATTTATTTACCAAGTTTTCAGGGTAATAAACTGGTTCCCTGACATCCTCAATTTTTATTACTCTACCAAAATTTTCTCCTCAGAAAGACAGAAATGGAGCCCTGGCTGGTCAGTTTCAAGAATTCAAAGGTGCTAGGTTGCTCAGGGGTCTTTAGACTTCATCTCTTATATTGGATTAGACAAAACCCCTCCCAGGGTCAGCTACTATTTCTAAAATTAGTTCATCATATGGTCCAATGAGTACTTCCTGGCTATTTTGGGGTTCTTCTCTTTTCATATCCATCAGATACCCCTCTGCTTTTTTTGTATAAATGTTAATACCGTTGTGGCTGTTGGTTTTTTCCCAGCTGCTTGTATTTCACACTTGTGGAGAATAGCTTATCAACAAGTTTTGCTGTAAATATTTTCCATGTGATTTTGATTTTGCTGTCTAGTTTCTTGGTCTGTTTTTATGTGGAGATCAGGAAGATTTAAAAAACCTCACTACCACCAATACCACCTTCCCAGAAAGAGATTGAATCCTAGAAGAGTTAGAGTAGAAATGAGAATAATTGAATTTTCTGACTTGGAAGATTTGGTAGACAGTAATTTCATGGATGAGGATTAAAATAGAAGGGGATGAGAAAGATGGTGAGTGGAAGATAAGATCAATTTTTGATCTCTTAGATTTGAAATGTTTATGAGAGATCCTAGTAGAAATGCCTTCTTAAGAAATATGGTTCCAGAACTTGATAGAAAGATCTAAGTGATGAAATACCAACACTTTGAAGGTAATTAAAGGCATATTAAGTTGGAGAAATTGTTATTTTTGATAAAAATTAGTGTGAAAAACCAGTGAAATAGAAAGCATGCACTTGAAGATGAAAGAGATACTAATAAGCGTTTGTGAACGAGTAGTTTTATGTATTTTCTGTAAATATGTACAACAAATGCAGGCTTACAGAGCAGCAGTCCAAAGAGGATGATATTGTTCAAAGATCTAGTTATATGGGTGCAGGAAGGTTTTTGGTCATTAGGTGTAGGTGCCATATATGTTGAATATAATGCTAAGAGAATGAATTGATGAAATCTAAGTATTTTTCCTGTTAGAAAAATAGATGTTAAGTATTCATAAAAAATGAATATAATACTAAGAGAATGAATTGATAAAATCTAAGTATTTTTCCTGTTAGAAAAATAGATGTTGAGTATTCATAAAAATAAAAGCCTTAGATGGAGACTTTAACTATTCAAAAGCTTCAAGTTTTAATATTTTAAGTAGACTGCAGTATACTATCACAGATCCTTATTTTAAGAGTGGGTGAAAAAGTCTTCTCTTATGAGGTATTCCAGATGCTCAGGTGGTCTGACCTCAAGGTGGATTTTTAAAACAGTATGCACATTTGGACATTCCTTTTTAAAAATTTCATTAGCATTAAATATCATCCCAAATAACTTACTTTTGACCTCTGTCTTTTCCTTTCTTCTTTTTTCCTCTTCATTCTAAAATTAGGCCAGTCTTCAGAGACCCGAGATTAAACTTGAATCACTAAAAGAAGATATTAAGGAATTCTTTAAAATATCAGGTTTGTAAGTTGTTTTTTTTTTCCCTCTAATTCTTTAAAGCAAAATAAGGAAATATTTTATTTGAGGAAATATTGTATCCCTAGCCTTCTAATTACTCATTCAAAATTGTGAAATGATGGCTGGATAAGTTTCTATTTGGGGAGAATTAGAACTTTCAGACATTTCAATAGAATGCTGCAAAAATTCAGAGCACTGTGAGAATGACTGCTTTACATTAATCAGTTTTAAATACTGTTTACCTTCATGGTCAAGCTATATCCTGAATGTATTAAGAATCTCCTTAGTTAAGTTACCTGTCTTTTACCATTCATTTGTGGCTTTTTTTCTTCTATACTTTTTTTCTCTCCTCTTTTCTACCTTTCAAAGAAAACAGGAGAAAATCTCCCCCTCCTTTTTTGTTTTTTTTTAAATCAACCTGTTTAGCAGCCTTCGCACATGGGAACTGAGATATTAAATGGTTTACTTACCCAGATAAGTTCAGCTAGTTAGCAGCCAAACTTACTGATCCGACTGGTGGTGCCTCGTAATAGTCGTCTTCTCTTGTTGAGGAGTTTACTGACTAGTTAATTGTAACGAATTACTTGTGATCTTTGTCAAGTGCCTGGCTGTTTCTTGCCCTGTCCTTGGCACATTCCTCACAGCTCTGGTAGTACAATAGCCAAAGATTTTGATGTTCATTGAGTGAGCACCTTAACAGTGGAAGAAGGAAATGTTCCTCCCATCTTAAGAAAAGGGTACCATAGTTTTACTCACAAAATAGTATCATGTTTATGACTTTGCTATTTAGTGTTAGCCAAGGGATATTGGCAAATATATAGGGAATAATTCCTTAATATAACACTTTACACAGCAATTGGCAGTTGATAAAGTCCTTTCACAAATGAATATGATGTTAGTTTTTGTGAGATAAATTTAGTTATAATGTATGTTTATTTAAAACACTAATATGTTTGTATGTTTTATCCCTTTTTTTAAAAAAAATAGGTTGGGAGAAGAAGCTTCAGAATGCTGTATATAGTGAACTGAGTGTGTGAGTTTTTCCTACCTATTTTGAGATCCTCTTATGTTTAGCTGTATTTACTTTGTAAGTAGTGAATGTTGTATTGCTATGTGTACTCATTGTTATTACTTCTTAGTATTTATATGGCTTTCAAGTACATTAACACTATTGAAAATTACAGTCTTGCCTGAGAATTAATAATAAAGAGGTGGGGATTTTTTACTGCCTAAAAAATTTATATATTAACAATTCATTTAACCAGTGTAATTAGGGAATGATATTTCTCATAAGCTAATATTTCAGATAATTTAAATTTACCAATGTTCTTTTTATTTTCCTTTTTCTGTCTTTATAAACTGACCGTTTTAAACACAACTTTTTTCCTTGAAAAAATGATGTCCTTATTAAGAATATCAATGTTTTTATTTATCTGGACTTGTCCTGAGAGTCTGTTGAAGTGTGTAGAACTATTTGTCATTACAAAAAATACAGATCCTGAATGTTAGCGTTAGTTTGTTCAGTGTTCCATTATTCATTAACTACTTACTGCTAGTGCCGTCCTAGGCACTGGGAATATAGCACAGAACAATAAACACAATTTCTGCCCTCATGGAGTTAATAATCTAATAGAATTCTTATGTCCTTTTTTTTTTTTCCTGCTATCAGTTAGCTGTGTCTCTAGCATTCTCTAGTTTCTCACACTTCCATTTCTAATTTGCTCTTTCTAATCTACTGATAACTGGGAAACGAGATAACCTTGTTTACCTGAATTGTTTCTGAAACAAAGAGACTCAGATGAATGCCTGTGGATTTGTGCTTAGACACATTTTTAAAATTAGTATTTGCTTCTTTGCTTATTGCCATCTTCCAAATTGGTTTTTGAACTCTTAACATCACAAATAAAGTGTTATCTATTAACTAAAGTTGACTGTGACCATACCTTTGGTTCTAGTCACCAAAGGAAAAGACAGTTATCATAACAAGTAAAGTTTTAAAATTCCACAAATATAGTAGAGACGCCATGAGTTGATTACACTAATATGGACATGGTGATTTCTCTCCTGCCTGTTAAAGCTTGTGACTTCAGTGTCTTTGTCTCTGATACCAGCAGAATAAAAGCATCTGTTGTGTATAATTCCAAACATTAGATTCTCATCTGAGGAGATATTAGTGATGATTGCTTTTTTTGTGGTATAATGCATTCCTGAAAACTGTGCTGTGCTACAGAGTGCCTCTTTACTTGGTGCCAGGGACAGGCATTTCATTCATTGACATGTCTTTGATATCCTACATAATAGACATAAGTAGTTATTTTTTAATAACTTCTAGGGATATTTGAAGGGGTTCAGTAAAAACTACCTTTTTCCTCACTTGGATTCTGAACAAACTGAGTAATAAGATAAAATGTAAAGGCAAATGAGAGATCAAAAGCATACTCTTATTTGTGGTAAAGACTAGGTAGGAGGACATAGCTTAGTTCAAGAGCAGAATAAGCTCTTTAACTGAACTCTAGACTTCAGTAGACTTTACCTTTTAGTTAAGTAGCATTGATGAACATATTCAGTTTATTCCTTCAAAATTTGAAAGTTGGATAAGGCATTAAACCTCATCTGTGGTGTAATGATTTAAGCCTTAGAGAGAGGCCAAGAATGTTACAGTGAGGAACTCTTCAGATGAAAGGGCACATCCAGAGTGGGGGAAGGTGTGTTTCCTGACATAAATCAGAAGAATAAAGTGGACTTAGCATGTTCTGTTGTGTTTTTCATTGGCAGAAACCATTAGATGGATAAGTAAAGAAAGCAGAAAGTATAAATATTCATTAAGTTAAATAATTGGAGCTGAAAAAAAATTCTCATTCCTAATAGAAGGACACATGGGTTAAACAGCTCATGCCTGAAAATTGCTCATGTTATTTTACTTATTTTAGTAAACATTCCAAAGATTTTAGTCATATTTTATTTAACAAATATAGCAGAAAATTTTCTGTATTCTGTTGTTACATGAAACTTGTAACTGTAGCCCAGGTTAGCTCTTCCCACTTCAGGTTGCCTACTTTGTTTAATTATTATTGTGTTAATAACCACTTAACATTATGTTAATGATAATTTACATTGACTGAATGCTTATTTTATGTTCAGCTCTGTGCTAAGCACTTTATATGCATTGCTTTATATAATGTAGTCTTCATAACCACCCTGTGAAGTAGAATTTGTTATTATCATCATTTTACAGAAGAGAAAATTGAGTCTTAGGCCACTTAAGTAACTTGCTTAAGATGACATATCTAGTAAGTAGCAGCGCTAGGGCTTGACCTCTAGCTGTTTGATTCCAAAGCCCATACGTTTTACTACATCTCACATATATTTGTATCTTATTTCTTACCTAGATTAAAAGTCTTCTAAACAAGAATTTTGTCTTAAATTTATTTCAATATTTCCTGTAGCATCAAATAAATGACATTGAGTCAGCAAGTAGTTATTGTCACCTACCAATGCTAGCACAATAAAGATTTGTTGAATTGAGGAAATATAGCATAATTATTAATCCTAAACTTACTGTAAAGATTTAAGAAAGCCTTTACATTGAAAATGTACCAAGTTTTTTCTGTATCCTAGTCTTTATTTTATTTTGTGTAGAGCAGTTTATAAAGAATTAGAAGACCTATTATTTTCCTTTAAGGAATATGAATTAGAGAAATAGATAAACCTTTTTAAACTTTCTATATATGAATATATTATAAAAACATATACCATAGCCTACTGTTAAGTAGCTATATGCAAGTGTCTGCCATACCTTGGAGGGTGTATGTGCTGAGTATAAGAGCTGAAAATGGAAAGATTTTAGATGATGTACCTTACCCTAGACCACGAGGTAGGGAAAGTCTTTATAGACATTCATATGTTCCTGGAAGAGTCCTCAAGTAGTAGACCTGGGCACCTCCAGAATGTCTTAATTATAGTTCTTCTTTGCCCTCTTAGTTTTATTTATTTATTTCTGGTTTTTTTTTAATTGAAGTACAGTCAGTTACAATGTGTCAATTTGTGGAGTTTGACATTTACAAATGTTAGCCACTATATATAAAAGTAGATTTAAAAAGTTTTTTCTCCTTTCTTAGTTTTAAATGTTACTATGTGCTTGTTATGCGTTATGTACGGAGCTAGGTGCTGAGGATAATGAACAAGGTAAATAGTCTTTGCTTTTATGGAGCTTCCGTCCTGGTGGGGCACAGAGACTTCAAAGAGATGATTGCAATTCAATACAATAAGTGCTATAATAGGGTAAGTACAAGGAGTACATAGGGCAGGCACCTAACTCACATTGGAGATGTCATGATGACTTACCAGAGGAAATAATATTCAGACTGATCACAAAGCTAAACCAGAGTTAGTCAGGAGGAGTAAAGAAGAAAAGTGCTTAAGGCACAAGGGAACAACAGAGGTTTAGAGATGTAAAAGAATGTGGAATATTGGAGGAACAAAAGTTGTATGGCTGGATGGTAGAGGGAAAAGGGGCATAGGAAAGGATGATGCTAGATCTGTAGGCAGGGATGCACTTCTTACTCAAGGATTTGTAGGCTGGATCCTAAAAGCATTTGGGTGCCATTTTGGGATTTTAAGCAGAGCAGTGACATGATCACATTTGCATTTTATTCATTTAGCAATGTACTGAGTATCTAATATGTGCCAAGCCTTATGTTAGACACTGGAAATACAGTCACTGGTGAATAAGGAAGATACTGCTCCTGACTAACAGACAGGCCAATTGGCAATTTGAAAATAGTGTGGAAGCAGGGGAGACTGCTTATGAATCTGTCAGATGAATGCAGGCAAGAAATGTTGGTTGCCTAAAACAAAGTCACTGGGGTAGAAAAAGATGAGAAGTATTCATGGGGATTTAGGGAGACAGGAAGAGAGAGGAGTCAAGAGTGATATTCAGGTTTCTACATTCTTCCTATCTGCTGATCCTCATCTCTTTGTGCACTAAATGTAAAATCCATGATAACAGAGATTTTAACATGCTTTGTCCACTGCTGTATCTGTATTACCTCGAACACTTAGTAGGTGCTCATTAAATATTTACAAATGAATAAATATACCTAAGTTTATTTTGGTTTCAATGTGAATGATTTTAGGGTTGCCACTTCTTGTTACCTGTTTTTGTGGATAAATTTCTTTGAACATTAATTAAATAACTGTTAAGATCATCAGTAAGTGCTCTCTAGTTTCAATCTTAAATTTCTAAGTTTTATTAAATTTAGAAATAATTACCATTAAAATGGAAAGATTTTAGAGTTATATTTAATTATAAACCACATGTCTCTTTACAAATGATGTTTGGAGTGGTATAAAATATGTAGCTTTTCAACTATCTTGCATATAAGAAGATACACTGAGGTATCCAGAGATTATCATTTTTTTTTTCATTTGTGAGTGGGGAAAGGTGATTTATTTAGGTACATGGAATACAGATTTTCATAGGAAGAACTACTAGCCAGGAATAATCAGTTAGTGAAATTGCCTTATTGATTTGGTAGGATAGGTTGGCTTTTTCTATTCCAGAAATGTTTCTTATGGACCTTTGAATCTTTTATGCTCAGATTCTGGGATAGGTGCAAGAGACTTGGCATATCATTAACCCTCTACATGCTGATGTCCCCTTTTAGAAGAGGAATTTCTTGAAAATTCAGTATAGGGTTCTTGATTGTTAGAACATGGTTGCTTTGCTATAGGTACAAGTTCTATGACTAAGTTCAATGGGAGTTATATGTTGTTGTGAAAGAGATTGAAACCTCTAAGTAAATGTTAAATTACTGTATATTCCGGTTGCTTTCTCTGTAATTGTACATCACTCTGTGTCTCAGCCATTACATGCCAACCATCCTGGCTGTCTCTGATTTTTAGGCATTCCGCCTTCCCCACCTCAGAGTCTTGTGCTTTCTTACCTTTTGCCTGGAATATTCTTCCCCCAGATTTTTGAAGAGTTGGCTCCTCTTCACTCATGTCTTGGCTCAAATATGAGCTTTCCTAGACACCTTTCCTGCCTTCCAAATCACTTTTGACTCTATTTTCTGCTCTCATTTTCTCATGGCACTTATTACTTATTGATATTGTTCTATTTATTGATTTGTTTTTGTAAATATTGACTATTTTTCTTCACAAGAATATTAGGTACATGAGAACAGGAGACACTGTCTTAATCCTACCATATACTTAGTATTAATACCTAGAATGACTCAAATATTTGTTGAATAAATAAATCTGTTTTCTTATTAAAAACAATATATTTTGAATATAAGATATAATTTTACTTTGAAAACAGGAAGAATTTATAAGATACTAAATGTTTAAATTTTTATTAAATTTATGAATTTATTATATACTAAAATATGGCTATTAGAAAAGGGAGTATTTTTATACTATATTTCAACTATGTAAAAAGGGAACTGGGAGAAATGAGAAGATTTGACATATTGGTAAGTTAATGGATTTTTTTTAGACTTTAGACTTAAAAAAAATTAGTGATATAATATTGTATACTAAAATGAACCATTGTGATAATTTTCATATGAGCATTTACAGAGGTAAATAATTTAAAAATTACCTCAATTTATGAATTTACTTTAACTTTTAGTAAATCATTAAATTGCTAATTTAAAACTACAGTACTAGTAGGATAAGAATTAAAATTTTATTAGGTGGTTGTACCTTGTGTAGGCACGTAAAACTGCTCATTCTGTTCCATTTATATCATGGACCTCAGAGGTAAGTAATTTCTAACCAAGAGAACTGACTAATTGTCAAGAGTAACGTACGATATTCAGCGCCCTCCTTTTGTCCCTAGGTTTCCTTTACCTAGTCATCCTGCTGCGCCTCCTGAACATCTTAAAGAGCCTTTGGTGTATATGAGGAAAGCGCAGGTGGGCTATTGTTCATTTTAATTTTCTTCTTCCATACAAAGTTATATACTGCAGGGCAGAAGGTCCTTATTACTATCAGGACTATGTTTATTGTATGAAAGACTGGGTAAAGACCACTGAAGTGATGTGAACAGTATTTGCGTACGCTTTCTTTCTATTTTCCGTAACCAACAATCGCACTTAGTTAACTGTAGTGATCCTGAAAATATTGAGTAGAAGAAAAAAAATCATGTGCCGTACTGGCCTGAAATTTCAAATATGGTAAGAGTATTATACAACCATTTGTTCCTCATGCTCTGTGATCTTAAAGGAATGAAATGGGAATGAACTGACTCACTCTTCCCTCAACATTTTGACTTTTGACACCAGTGTTACTGATACTGTATTTGAAATATGTCTGTTTTCACAGCAGGTTGTTAAATGCTAATTGTATTCTGTTCTGAAACTCAAATGAACCTTGTATCTAAAATGCACTGAAAACAACTAAAAGTCACTTTAAAAGAATAAAATAAAATAAAATAATTTAAACAGAAAAACTGTAAAAAGCTGTTCCCTATAAATTCTGTCACATGCCCCTAATTCTTTTCGCTGGCCTTTGCCTGGCATCGCCTGGTCTACCTGCTGTGAAGTCGCACTGTTCAAAAGCCTTCCTCCCAGTCCTGGGGACTCTAACTGCCACTGCCGAGGTGTTTAATGGCCATTCTAAGTCCATCCTAAGGCCATCCTAAGGCCATCATAGTCTCAGAAATTATTATGAACATTTTCAAATATGCCCCAAAGAACTCCCACGCACCCATCACCAAGCTGCAACAATTGTCAGGGTGGTTCTGCTGCTCCTGGGATGTGTTCTGCTGCTTTCAGTTCCCATGTTTCATGATCGTGAATGTTAGGCAGGTTTTTATTTTTCTGCTTTTATTTTCATTTTAAAAAATCTTCAAAATTAGATGGTGAAAGGTGCAATATAAGCAAAAAACATGGAGATATTTGAGGAAATACGTAATCTATTTCTATCTCTAGGTGGTACCTTTAGGGCTAGCCATCAGACATTTATTATCGATCCGTCATAAAGCATAATCATTAAATAATACATGTGTGAAAGAGTTGTTTGGTCTTTTGTTGTAAAGATATAAAATCAAGAAAATAAAACTAAAAATTTGGGTCTGAATATTTTTTGGCAAAGTTTGGAAATTTCTGTTTTAGGGAAAGTATCAGTTTTAGCATAAGTGTAAGAAACAAAACACAAAAGTTGGTTTCCTTTTAAGACTGAAGAGATACAGAGATAAGTAATAGGTCTGTTCTTAAAGTCTACTGCTAATTGCTGTGACTATATATGACTGGTAAGTATCTGTCTTGTGTAAATATATGTATGGTCCTCTTTCTCTCCAGACTTACCCACTAGATCAAGAGATGGCGTTGGCATGTTTCAGCCCATAGGCCAAATCTGCCCTGTACTTGTTTTTGTGTGGCTGGCAAGCTAGGAATATTTTTTATATCTTGTGACCCATGAAAATTATATGAATTAATAAAATATGTTTTATTGGGAAATAGTCCTGCTCCTTTATTTACATTTTGTCTGTGGCTGCTTTTGCACTACAATGTCAGAGTGAAGTAGTTGCATTAGAGACCTTATGACCTGTAAATCCTAAAATTTTTATTCTCTGTCTTTTTACAGCAAGTTTGCAAATCCATGCACTAAATGATTCAGTTCTTTAAGAGCAGGGACTGTGATTTTTATTCTCAGCATCTAAACATGGTACCCAGCCCACATTTGCTGAAATAGAGTTGACTCTTGACAACATGGGTTTGAACTGCGTGGACTCACTTATACACAGATTTTTTTTCAGTGCTAAAAAATACTACAGTACTGCACTGTCTGGGGTTGGTTGAATCTGCAGGTGTGGAACCGCGGATACAGGGGCCCAACTCTCAGACTGTAGTTGGATTTGCCACTGCATCGTGGCAGTGGTTGTCGTCCCTAACCCTTGAGATGCTCCAGGGTCAACTGTAAATAATTCTTGAGCCATGGTCACACTAAATACCTTTTCTACCAGTTAGTGCCTGCCTGTCTTCCCATATTTGTTCTCCTCTAATTGTCTAGTTTTCTGCTCCCTGTTCTATTAGGCAGTTCTGTCTTTGCATGAAAGCTACGTGGCGTGTATTGAATGACTGCTGTTCCATCATGTTCTCCCTTGCACCTCATGCCTTTTTCCCCATTAGATTTCAATTCTGCCTGCCATTCCAGTCCTCAGCCCAAGGTCACTTCTACCATCCACTTTCTCTCTTCTCCCAAACTGTTGAATACTTAGGAGGAAGATTATATGGTCTTCCGTTACTTTTTATTACCAAGGCCATCACCGCCGTGATCATGGTGATGATCAAGATGAGCAGATGAACCTTTATAATGTATCTCACTGCCTTCTAGCATACCTCCAGTGACTGCCAGCTTCTTAACAAATGAAGTTCCTACTCCAAATCCCACCTCTTAAAAGAGTTTCACTACCTGTCCCCAGCTGCTCCTTCCACTGTATCGGGCTCTGCTGTCTTGTAACTGTCATTTGTGCCCTTCCTTACTTTGTGTTCCTTTCATGGAAAGCCCTTCTGCCTGCTTTGCATTGTGAAAATCTCATCTATTTTGTGTCAGTTCAGATGGCATCTCTTCTCTGAGGCTGTTATTAGCTC
Source organism: Vicugna pacos (assembly GCF_048564905.1). Taxonomy (NCBI): domain Eukaryota; kingdom Metazoa; phylum Chordata; class Mammalia; order Artiodactyla; family Camelidae; genus Vicugna; species Vicugna pacos. Next base: position 102,835,372 of record NC_132988.1, on the reverse strand, counting down.
TGTTGAAAAGGATTTCCCCCTCTTTTGGACTTTTGTAGCATACTATCATTTTATGGCCCTTATCACAAATGACATTCTGTTATCATAATTTCTGTACATATCTTTCTGGCTTTTCCTACAAGCCTCTTGAAAGCAGTACCAATTTTAAAATACTTTTGTATACCCATACTTCTAGTGTACTGACCTTTAATGTAGTGGGAACTTATTAAGCATATGATGAATTAATAAGTAAAGGCATTTACCATCTTTTCTACCAATTATTATAATATTTATTTTAAAAATATTTACTGAATGCCTACAAGTAGAAGATGCTGCTATGTGCTATGGAGATTCAAAAATAAATTAGATACAAATTCTGCCTTTGGGTAACTTCATGGTTTAATAATTGAAATAAGACTTGGACACATGTAGCTCTAACATAAGGTAGAAAGTGCTGTGTGCTCTGGGGAAGATGGTTAGGAAGTTTTCTGGGCTTATGAGGGAAAGAGGCCTCTTATACCTCATCAGCCTTTCCCAGAGTGTTTTCTGCTGAATCCTATAGCCCTGAGAGATGCTCCATGAAAGGGGGTTACGTGGACAAATAAGTTTGGGAATAGAGGCATCCTGCCTTCCACTTGGCGAATCACATTTTATTATATTTAATAGACTTGATTTTTTAAAAATAAGAGTTATATATTTACAGAAAAATTGAGAAGATAGTATAGAGTTCCCATAGATCCTATACTCACTTTCCCCTTTTATTAACATCTTACATTACTGTGGTACATTTGTTATAATTAGTGAGCCAATTTTAATACTTTATTAACTAAAGTTCATACTTTATTCAAATATCCTTAGTTTTAACCTAATGTCCTTTTTCTGTTTTAGGATTCCATCCAGGACACCACATTACATTTGGTTGTCATGTCTCCTTAGGCTCCTCTTGGCTAAAGTTTCTCAGGCTTTCCTTATTTTTGATGGCCTTGACAGTTTTGAGAAGTACTGGTCAGGTATTTTGTAGAATATCCCTCTCTTAGAATTTGTCTGATGTTTTTCTCCTGTTTAGACTGGGGTTGTGGGATTTTGGGAGGAAGATCACAGATATAAAGTGCCATTTATATTCATTAAATTATGTCATGATACATATTAGCAACATGCTATGTCACTGTTGATGTTGACCTTGATTGCCTGACTGAGGTAGTGTTTGTAAGGTTTCTCCACTGCAAAGTCACTCTCCCTGCCCCCATGTGTATACTGTACTCTCCGGAAGGAAGTCACAGTTCACACTTACGGAGAAGTTATGCTCCACCTCCTTAAAGAGGGAGTATCTACAGAAAATACTTGGAATTCTTCTGCATAGAAGAGTTGTCTCCTCTCCCCCATGTATTTATTTATTCAGTCATTTGTTTCTATTAGTATGGACTGATGGATACTATTTTATACTTTGGGTTTTAATCTGATACTCCTTAATTTTGTTGCTTACAATTTATTTTGGCTTGTTAAAGGCTCAGAGAGGTTCTGCAGTAAAGAAACTGTTAATTTTTATTTAATCCAGTTTTGTTCAAATTTATGTGACTTATTTCCATGTAAAATAGTTTGGGGACTACTTTGCTACGCCTTTCACAGAAAACAGCATGAAGAAGCTATACACAGCGCGATAAATGTAAGCGCTTAAGTTTTCTTGTGAAATAATACCTGTAGGCACATACAGCTCTAATTATGTGCCAGGTACCATTCCAGTGCTTTAAAAGTGCTCACTCATTTAGTATTTATGCCAGCCATGTGAGATGAGTTACTCTTATGGTCTTAGATGGGTCCAACTTCACAAAACTACTAAGTGGAAGACCTGGAATTTGAACCTGGAAAGCCACTCCAGAATCTACACCACCTGATGATATTCAGCCTATTTCTGGATTCAGTCTAGAAATGCTCACGCAAACTCAAGATATGCTGTATGGTTGAATTTATCCTGTTCTCTGTCAATCCAGGAACCCTAGCAAAAATGAGAATTTTGCTAGTTTTATATTACTTCGGTTCTCTTCCCCTTCTTCATCTGCCTTCTGTATTGCCACTCCTTTTCCTAAAATTTCTAAGACTTTTAGGATAGAGCTCCAATTCCTTACTTTTGCTTAAAAGGCTGTAAGTGATCTTGCCCCTTTTTACTGTTCAAGTCTCATCTCTTGGCTCCTCACGCTGTCCCTCCCTCTCCTGCCACTCCTCTCCCCACTTCCACACACACACACACACACACACACACACTCTCTCTGTCTCTAACACTCGATCTCCTCAGCAGGAGAACCTGTGCTTATGCTGCTGCTCCTACCCCCAAAACCACCTCCCCTCGAAACCCACAAATTTCTGACTAACTTCTGCACATTCTTCAGGTCTTACGGTAGATGATCATTTCTTTATAAAGGCTCTCTGATCCCCAGATCTCAGATACCCAGGTACTTATCTTGTATCTCCAGTCTTCCACCCTGTACTTCTTACCACAAGGCTTGGGTTGTCTGTAAAATCACCTAGATTCTGTAGTCTCTGTAAAGCAGGACCAGTGTCTCTTTTTTCACAGTTGTATCTGCAACATTTGGCTCAGTGCCTGGCCCATGGTAGATGCTCAATAGAGATATATATATATATATATATATATATATATATATATATATATTTTTTTTTTAATGATGAATGAATTGAATAAACAAAAAATAGAAAATCTTCTCTTCTAGAAAACATTCATACCTTTATTGCTAGTAATTTCACTTCTTGAACCTTATCTAAAGGAAAGAATCACAGAAATTTATGTTCAATAAAAGTAAAAACTTTAAAAGCATCTAAGTGAGTAGCAATAGGGTCTGCTTAAATGTAACATGGAATCTCTAAAAGACAATGTTATATGGGTACTAGAAATGACATTTTTGAAGAAATATGATGAAACAGGAAATTGCATACAATATAATCTTAAACAGAAAAAGAAACTATAAAACAATATAATTCCACTTTAATTAAATATATATATGCATGTGGTGTGTGACTACACACATACTTCTCAATTGTGCACACACATGCATAGAAAAAAAATCAAAAGAATGAAATGTTAACAGTGGTTATTTTTGGCTGATGGAAATTTATGAATGCTTTTTTTTATTATTTTATTCTTTACGTATTATTCTGTTTTTCAAATTATCTTGACAAATGTGTTACTTTTATAATCAAAGAATTATTAAAAACCTTTTTCCAGTAGATAGCTGGGTTATAATTATTTTGCTTTATTCTTTTCAGAGTGAAGAAGGTAATTTTTTAATTTTTTAATTTTATAATTTTGTACTTTTTGTAGGCTAAGTAGTTATTACATGGTTTTTAATGACTTCTTATTTACTTTCATTATTATAAAAAAAAGCAAGGTACAAGTTAATACCCATTTAAAGACTTCAATACAATTGCAATTCCTTTGTGACTGTTTTGCTTCTCATGGCTTAGAAGTTACCTTATTTATAAAACTCTTGAAATCCTTTGAGTTAATACCATAGATTCCAATTATTAGGGAAACTGATTTGAAAGCAACAATAATTTCATTTAGAGAGGATATGGGTTTAGGTAAAAGGTAATGTCTTCCTATTTAAACATTTTAAATGTAAAAGGCCATTCATTTTCCTTTTAAATAACATTTTAAAGGGTCTTTATTTCATAAGTCTTTGGGGTAGAAATGATTATTTTCTTCTTATTTTGTATTAATGCACTGTCATTTTTCAATAACTTATTTGCTACCTCTACTTTTTTTTGGAGCTAGGTATATTTTGGAATTTTTACTCAAATAATAACATAGGAATAACTATGATTTTTTTGAGCATTTAGTTTTGAGACTTAGGGCTTATTTACTCACCTTCACGAATAGGACCTGAAAAAAATTAAGAATCTATAAAACTGGAGCTAATGTGGACCTTCACATTTATCCAGTCCAACCTCTGGAGTTCATCTCCTTTTGGTCAAAAATTTCTGGAAACAGGGAATTCACATTTTCACTGACTTAACCCATTCTTATTAAATCTTTTTACTTGTTGGAAAGTTTCTTTCTTGTGTTAAATGGTCATGTGCTTCTTATAATACTTCCTCGCTGATCTGAGCTTTGCGTGCAGATAGAAGGCAGTCGATACATGCCAGTCACTGAGACAGAGGAATGAGCGAGAAGCCCTTAATTAAGATCAGAGTTCTTGAGGGAACCTAAACAATGACCCAGCTGGAAAGCAGCCAAGTTTCATCTTGGATTTCTGGGGAGGATATAGCTCAAGTGGTAGAGCATATGCTTAGCATGCATGAGGCCCCAGGTTTAATCCCCAGTACCTCCTCTAAAAGTAAATCAGTAAATAAACCTAGTTACCTCCCTTCAACCCCCCCCCCTCAAAATGCATACTTATCTTGGATCATCCCTTCACTGTCAGGAAATTCTTATTATTTCTCATGTCTGTGGAAATGATTTATCCAAGACTTCTATGGAAATGACTTTAGACAATCTGACTGAAGTTCTCACAAGGGGTACCTTGGAAAAATCCAGCCAGTCTTGTCATTGGGTCATAGGTATAGACAGGGAATAGGGAAGACATGACCAACTATGGGCTCACTTTCTTTGATTATCTTTAGGAACTTCTAGGAAGTGGTATGTGTTCTGTTGTCTGCCAGAAGTTTTGATATATCTAGCTTCCTGTTTCTTTGCTTATTGTTTTATGTTTTCTGTGGTGTATGATCTATAGACTGATACAGCCCTTATGAACTTTTTGCAACATGTCCCATACTATTTGTGTTTCTGTCTTATCCTTCCCACCCTCACTATGCTGTTTTATCCATCCTTTAGTGGCATGTGTTTAATGGGCACCCAATAAATATTTGTTGAATTAGTGTCTTTTTATTATTTGAAAATTCAGCTATTACACTTCATTTCCCCCATTCTGGCTATAAAAATTTGAACTTTTCTGATTCGAACATTTTCTTCCTCTGTCCTTCCCTCAGTTTTTAGTTGTGTTCGTTCTTCTGCTCTGGATCATTTCCAAGTTTCTACTGTAGCTGTGGAGCACAGAACAAAATGATAACTGAATACAGATTTGTTCCGTGTTGCTTTAGTGCTTCATATTTTTTCCATTCTACTCTCATGGGTTCTTTTAAAAAGTTTCCTCATTTGTAAAATGAGGGTAATTATACATATCTCACAGGATTAATAACATATGTAAACACGTGTAAATCACACAGCTCTGTTTCTTAAACTCTTCATTCAAAATGCTGCTTTCTTCTAATATCTAATTTCTTGTCTGGATAACTTTTTTCTTAACTATTTTCTCTACTTTACATCTAACGTGAAATTTAAATTTGTTAAATTGAAATACTTGGTACAGTGGGATATCCATTTAGGAGAATTATGATTATTCACTTAAGATTGTACTTTATAGAAAACACTTGAAAAAATGTTTTTGTTAAAATAATTTTTTAAAGGATAAGTTAAATATGTTTCAGAATATCTTGTCAAGATATAATTATAGAAAGTATCATTCTATTTTAAATGTTTTTTTGTAGGTTTTGTGCTGTATTAAAATTATATATTATAGTCTTGAAAATTTGTACAGTATATATTATGAGCCACACATCAATGTCTATTGTAATTTTAATTTTATTTTTATATCTGAGGGTTATATTGTCTTTTTATCAACTCAGGAACCCTTTTATTAGTGTTTGAAAATGAGAATTTTTAGAGCCATAATTCAATAGCTAGAAATTTAGTCCCTCATATAATAGGATAAATATTATAAATTCAGGGGTTGAGTTTTAAATCTTTATATAAATATTATTTTTATAGTAATGACTGAATTAAAAATTTTTTAAATTAACTTTTTTCATACCTGCTCCCCCCACAATATGGAGTTGGGGGAGCAAGTGACAGAAGACTTACTAGAGGAGATTATTTTTAAGCTGAGATCTGAAAGTTGAGTAAGATTTATCCAGATAAATTGAAGATAAGGATGTTGAGAGTGGAAGTGGGTTGTATTGCAGTAATTAATGTTTGGTTATAAATAATGTACCCAAATTTTAAGTTTTGGGTCTAAGAATTATTTATAATTAAAAAAGAGACAGAGAGAGAATCAAAAATAAGCCAGTAAATGGTATTAGTTTGGGGGGGTGGAATATTTCGTGTGATTTATTAACAGTATTCTTTTATTCTTAAAAAACCTATTTCTCTATATTTAGTGAACTAAGCCTTATGCATTTCACACAGCTCTGTATTTCTCCTAGGTGATTTTTTTTTCTGTTCACTGACTGAGTAGGCAGTTGTATCAAAGTGTTTTTTAAATGCTTGCAACATAGCTTAGAGTAGAAATCTGTTCAATTATTGAGAAATTATCATGTGCTAGATAAAGTGTGATGTGTATTGTGATAGGTGGAGGACGAGGTGCTGTGAGAACCCGTAAGCAAAGGCACCTCATACTCTCTGGGGTGGGGGACCAGGTAAGAGAAGGCTTAAGAGAGGTGAAGACCTGAAAGGTGAATAAAATGTATTCAGATAAAGTAGGAATAAGGATATTGGGATGGGAGCAGAGCATGGAGAGTATTTTCCAGATACAGAGTAAAGTATTTAAGTATGTGTGTTAAAGAAGAAGCTGTGAGTGATGATAGCTCTAGTAAAGCTGTCAGTTACTGAATGGCTACTATTATCATTATTGTGTTACCGTTCAAAGCATTTTACATTTTTAATCTTTATAACAATCATGTAAAAGAGCTATTATTATTCTACTTTTATTAACTGGTTGTAACTGTTCTTTATAAATAATGCATATAACTCATTTTCTCCTCACTAGATCTAAATTTTGGAGCTTTGATGTTATTTTATTCTGGTTTTAGTGAGTCAGAAGTGGCCTGTATATTTCAGTAAAAAAGACCAAAAAGCTTATGGCATTTTAGCTTCCATTAAAAAGAGTAGCTTACTAAAATAATGGTACATATAGATTTATTGACTGACCATTCAAATTAACTTATTCTTTCAAGTTTACAAGAAATATAGGGGATGGAGAAGAAGGTGTATCAACATTGTGAAAAAACAGTAAGACCAACCCAGATTGTGACACGTTCTAAAAGATAACTGGCCTGGACTCCTTAAACAAGTCAATATGAAAAAGAAAAGGACAAAGGCACTCTAGATGAAGCTGCACTGAAAGAGACATAACAACCAAATGTAATGTAATGCATGGATATTTAATGGATCCTGGATTTTTAAAAAACTACAAAGACATTTTGGGGACAATTGGAAAATTTTGTATATGGACTAAATATTAGATGATACAAAACATTATTGTTAATTTCCTTAGATGTGACAGTGGTATTCTGGTTATGTAGAAGGTTCTTATTCTTAGAACATTCATGCTGAAGTATTTAGGGGTAAAATACCACGTTTGGAAAAATTACAATATAACAATTCCTATAAAATTTTATTTTACTAGGTCATTAATGGGATTTATAAAATGCTTAAATCTAACTTACCTTTTTATTTTCTGCTATTTTCCCTTATAACGTTTATCACCATCTGACTTGTTGATGTATTGTTTTTTATCTGTCTTCATTCACATCCTCCGCTAGAATGTCAGTTCCGTGAGGTCTGAGGCCTCCTGTTGCTCACAGCTTCCTTCATAGCACTAAGGATAGTATCTGGCACATAGTAGGCAGTAATCAATATTTGTTGAGTGACCTAATGACTAAAGATTACCAATCGTAACCATCTTCACCATTTCTGTGTAACTCATAGTATCTTTAATTTTTACTATCAGTTTTGGTATTGTCAACCAGAAAAAAATAATAGACTGTTCCTTATGTTTCAGGGAAGTTGGGAAAAAAGAATTTTGAAGAGTTTAAATAGTATGTGCACTGAACTGAGTATCCCGTTGGCACGAAAGGTACTTTTAACATTGAAGTATTTCATTGTGAATCAGCTACTAGGAGGTATCATGAAGGTATAACTGTTAGGCGGATTTTTTTTTTTACTAATATATCGGTTTGTTTTGACCTATAGAAGGCCAATTACGTGGGTGTATTCTGTATAGATCTCTATTACGTGTGCTGTCACAGTTTTTGTAGTAAACCTATAGCTTGAAAATGAAAAAAGCGTAGGCTCTGCAGTGCAGCTTACTTAGAGGTTTGGCTGTAAAGGTTATAAATGCACTTCAAAGGTCTTAGTTACCTTTAGTCTCTTTGCTCGAATGCTCTGTCATCTCTCTGCAGAACTAATACTCAGCATTTATGTGTCACTCTGGGCTTTGGGAGGGGAAAGATGAGAAAAGAGAGAAAAGCCACTTGCGGAATGTTCTGGATTCTCCTGGCTGCTCACGAGTAGGAGAGAACAAGTTTCTCTTCCCTTCATTCTCCCTACCTGCTCTTTATTCCCTGCTTTTAGGCAGGATGTAGTGGATGTACTTTGGATAATATCCCAGCACAAGTCACTCAAGTCACCAGAAGGATGGCGTAAAAAATAAAAAAAGATAAATTTATATGGAAAACTGTCTAAATATGTAGTATTGTGTAATATACTGTCTTTCATGTAGGAAGACAATGCTACTGACTCCCAGCCACACTCTCTTGGCCCGTCCCCCTTGGGTGCTTTTCTGAGATTGCGGGATGGGGTAAGAGATGTAGTATGTGGCTGAGGAGCAGTTTTTCTTTGTGAACTTCTACTGACCAGTACAGATCATTTACCTTCTATTCTTGGGCTCAGTAGCACCATGTTCTAACTGAACCCTTGAGACTACATATAATGTAATAGTTAAGTAATAATAATTTAAGTGTAATTCCAAAAAAAACTCACCATATGTAATGAAATTATTTTTCCTTGTGTGATGGTAGCTTACTTAAGCTTTTAGATGAGGTATTGATTCTTATTTTTCAGCTGTATTGCCTAACTTCACAAAATGAAACCAGTTTTAAAATTACCTTTTTTAGAGGCCAGTTGGAGAACAGAAAGAGCTTCTCAATAAATGGAATGAAATGGGAACCGATGAACCAGGTATATGAAAACTTTCTTCAAAATGTGATAATGGGTGAAAAATGCTTTCTTAATTATGGATCCAAAATAACAATATTAACAATTTTGAGGGGAAGATGGCAACTTTCCCTCCCCACTAATTTATTGTCCTCTGTTTTGTTTGCTCAAACCTCTATTTTGCAGTTTAAAAATTCCTAACTTTGGTCAGTGTTCTCAATTATTTTGAGAATGTTTAAATCACTTATCTTTTTTTAAAGCAGCATTTGAAAACATTTTTATAAAATAGTAAATTAAGTCATTCAGTGGATTTCTTAGACTTACAATTAGGGTAAATCTTTTTCAAGCTTTAATTACGTTGAGATGTTAAAGGCAGGTTAAATGTTGAAAAGTTTTAAGACTTCTAAAATGTTTTTAAGAATTTATTTTTGTTCATTTTAATGTTTAAAATTCAGTCAATCAATTTTATAAATGTATAATGAGTGACAACTATATCTCCTTTATTATGATAAATAGATGTTTGTTATTATTTAGGTAGATATGTACATAATTCCTCACAACTGCTTAAAAAAAGTGGGAGGGCAAAAAATACATGTGTAATAAATGAAGCAGTGCGTTATGGAAGTTCAAAAGGGAGAACAGTTCACTACAGTGACAGCAGTTCACTGAGAATGCATTGTTTGTATTCTAAGGACATTAAGAATTCTCATATGGAAATTTCGTATTATATTGACATTGTTTTCCGATTCAATTACAAATAATCTTGCAAATTTATGAAAGGAGGACTCTTAGTTTCTTCTAGAATATGTCATCTAGGCTGTCACAAAAAGGGCCTTTTATTCTTGTTGGCCCAGTACTTAACACCATGTATGACAAATAATTGATACTCTGCAGTTGTTTGAGTTCATCAGTTGCACAGCAACATATAAAAGAACCATTAAAATTTGTTATAAGCATTAAGTATAATATATTAACTGATATTTTATCTATCTTATTAATTCTAGATTTAAGCCTTTTCAGACCTGTTTATGCGCCTAAGGATTTCCTTGAGGTAGGTTCTATTGGCTAAATATGCATATATTAATGAGATAAAAATGTAAAAGAAATGATGATATAAGAATTCTCCAGGCAGAGGAATCACCATGTGAAAAACCCCAGAGCCTTTGAAGCAGTGGAATAACATAATCAGATTTTTGTTTGGAAATTGCTCTTGCAAAATACATTAGAATGTGGAAAGATTAGAGGCAAGTAAATCAGTTAGGAAAATTTGATTAAAAAATAGTGATTGTAAATCATGTAGCCTGCTGCCTGGCACATACAGGTGCTGAGTGAGTCTTTTTGTTTTTTATTGCCCCTCTGTTCTAGTAGTTCAGGTAAGACAAGGTAAAGGTCTGCACTGAGAAAATAGCATTCAAAATGGAAAGAATTCAACAGACTTGAGAGATTTTAAGGAAGATTTAGGAACTGATTAGATCAGGGAGTAGGAAAAAAATCAAAAATCAGGGTGACCATTAAGTGTCTACATTGGGTAATTGGGCAGAAGTAACTTGCTCTCTCAAGATAGAGAGCACAGGAGGAGGAACAGCTCCGTTAGTGAAGATGATGAGCTTGATCAAGTTGAGAGGCATATTGAGTATTCAAGTGGAGCTCTTCAGTAGGCTCTAATTATTTTAATTCACCCATCTTTGAGTCCACTTCTTCTTACCTTACATGTAATCCGTCAGCAAATCCTTTCAGCTTTACCTTCAAAGTGTAACCAGCATCCAGCCACTTCTTATCACCACCATTCTTATGTCACTGGTCCGAGCTGCCATCTCTTATCAGCACTATTTCAGTAGCCTCTTAATTGCTCTTTCTGCTTCTCCCCTTGCCCTCCTAGACTCTGTTCTGGACAGAGTTTCTAGAGAAAACCTTGTAAGTACACTTCTGAAGAAGCTACTCTTCCGGCATCCAGTGGCTTCCCAACTCATTCTACTTAAAAACCAAAGTCATGCAGTGATCTAAAACTCCTTGTTTGATCTGATCCCCCATCACCTCTCTGAGTTCATCTCCTGTTACTTTTCTTCCTGATTTGTTCTTCTCCAACTCTAAAGGCCTCCTGCTCTCCAAACCTGGCTTCCTCCCCTTTGAGGACATTTGCTACTTGTTTTCTCTGCCTGCCGTCCTTTTCCCACAGATACCTGTGTGTATATTCCTTTACTCCTTATGTCTGCTTAAATGTCACATTCTCAGCATAAAGAATATGGTCAATAATATTGTAATAACTCTGTACAGGGTGAGATGGTTACTAGATTCACCACGATGATCATTTCATAATGCATGCAAATGTCAAATCACTGTGTAGTACACCTGAAACTAACATAATATTCTGCATCAATTATATTTCAGTATAAAAAAAGAACATTCGTGTTAAAAATTCAGACACACACACACACACAAAATTGTCACCTTCTCAGCAAAGCCTTCCCTGGCTCCCCTCTTTTGAACTCCTTATAGCCCTTTCCTACTTTGTTTTTCTCCATAGCATTTATCCTTATATAACATACTGTTTTTCTGTTTTGTTTATTGCCCACCTTTTCCTACTGGATGGAAGCATTTTTCTCTGCTACAACATAAAGTCAGATAATCGAAAAGACTCACAAGACTTCACCTACATAAGGCTTTCTTTCAGGAAGAGAAAGAAAGCACATGCAAATACAAAGATACAAATTTCCAGGCACAGCTCCCAGGGCCCTTTCTCAGTTGTACAGGATGCACTTTGTCTTTAAACTATGAATTACTAAGATACAGGCAAGACACCTTGGTCTTGGGAGTCAAGATACAAGTCTTCTGAGGGGTCTTTTATATCGGGTGCAAACTAGCAATCTGCAAATTTTCAATAAACAATGTAAATAAACTGATATGGAGTGCCTCCAGGGGACATTAAATACACATTATTAATGACAAGTTAGTGCATTTCATCCCATCTTGGCCAAGAGTCACTACCAGATGTCCAGGTATCCCTGAAGATAAGATAGAGCCACCACAAACCAGCTGCAAGTTAATCCTGTCCTTAACTGCTCCTCTCTAACAGGCAGAGCAGTGCTTAGCACATAGTTGCTCAATAAATAGGTGTGGAGTGAATGAGTAAATGAGTGATTGACTCTCTCACATTTTATTTTAATTTCTTTCCTGAGCCTGCTGTCTCTGATACCAGTTTGCCAGCATAAAACAGTCTTAGAAATTATTTCAGGCCTTTTAGAATTGTAAACAACATTTAACTTTAAAGAAAAGTTAGTTTGGTTTGAAACTGCCTTTATGGTGATAGCATTATTTCTCTTAGCTTATTAAAGATTTCTCCCAAACTCTTCCTTTTCTAGCACTTAAATTTCATGTAATTTTTATATGGTTATTTTTATGTTTTTTTCTCCTTAATAATCATAGCATTCTGTTTTCTTAAGGACTGTTGCTGAATTGATCCTTTTATGAATCATGCTGGATTCTTCTTTAACTCAAGCAGGTTTCCTATAATCATTTCCTTAGTTACAGTTTCTACATTTCTAATATTTTCTCTTTTCTATTTCCCACATATTCATAGTTTCTTTTTCTTTTCAATTCTGTGCTTGTGAGTTTCGTGTGCAGTATGATCCCTTATTTGCATAATTAGGTTAAAATTGTATTGTTCTATATTAGTCTGTATTTAACACTGTTGATTTTTTGCTTTGTCTTTTTTTTTTTTAAACAAATACGATTGATATTTTTAGTTTCAGTTTAGTGTTTGCAGTTTTGGGAAACTCTTTTGGCCTTACAGCATATTCCATTTTGTCAGCCGTTATTTATCAATTTATTCATGCCTTCCTCAGATATGACGGTGTGCCTGTCATTATAATCTCCTCCACTGGAATCTTAGTGGTTTCTTTTCCTCAAGAATTTCCATTTAAAAATATTTTTAAAAATTATTATTTGCTCCCCAAAATGTATGTTAATTGTTAGAAAAATGAGAAAACACATATAAGAAAATTTAAAACAAAAATTACTCATAATGCCATCATACAGCAGTAAATACTACTATATTATAATTTTTTAACTTAATAAGTATGTTGTGAAATTTTTCTCATGTCATTACCTACATTACCTATATAACTGAGGTATATTACACTGTAATTTATATGAATTAACCATAATTTATTTAGGTAATTTCCTCTAATGGAATGTTTTAAATTGTTTCATATTTTCCTGTTAATGAACAGTATTTCCCTGACATTTTCTCTGCACTGTCTCTGCAAACAGCTTTAATTATTTCCATAATCATAGTCATAGAAGTGAGATTCCTAGATTAAAGGATATCTAATCTTTTCTATTTACTTAATTTTGAAAAATATCTGAATGGTTTTTCTTGCTAGCTTAGCTTCTGAAAAACATTTTTTTCTCTTTGGTTTTGGTTTAAAGGTGATACCTTATGATGTTATTCTGCCATCTTTCTGTAAACCTTGTCAATATCTGTTTTTAAAAGGGTTAGAGATGGTTCTAAAATTTTCTCTGGCAAATATTACAATCAAGCAATTTAAAATTTCCTGTCATTTTCCCTGGTAAAATATTACAGTCAAACAATTTTTATTTTTTCTTCCCATCAAAAAGTTTTTCTTTCTAACTAAATTTTTAACTTGTCAGAATTTCATATGGTAGATCATTTGTTGGAATATTAAGTTAAAAGCATATTTATGGTATTTTAACATTTTAATACAATTTTATAGTTTTTAGAATGCAATTAAAGTACATACATAACTCAAATAGTTTTTATTTTGTGATGATACTCCAAGAATATCACTGCCAATTTTATAACTGTAAATAATCTATAAAGAAACTAACCAATTTTGTTGGATTTGTTTTTAAAGGTATTAATTAATCTTCGCAACCCAAATTATGAAAATGGTGATTCTCTTAGTTTCAGGACTCATTTGGGTTTAATCCAAGTTCCTCTCAAAGTAAAAGACATCCCTGAATTGGTAAGTATAGGCATTTAAAAATAAATTAACATATTTTAGAAGACAGCTATTAGAAAAATATCTTAGTGCAGCATATATCTAAAGCAATAGGAGAATCTTAAATAAATAATTGCTTTTGCTTATTTCTTATTTTAATAAATGGCATAGATTTATAAGACATCTTGTTGGTATGTATTGCTGATGTATGGCCATAAAACAGATTGAAACAAATTGTGAATTTTGTTTAAAAAATTTTAAGAATGTACATTTCACTTAATTCAACCAACCTTTATTAAACTCATAACATGGTGAGGCACTGAGAGAGATAAAGGAACTCAAAATGAATTAGAGATATCTTTGCTATGGAGACTGTCACATTTTGGTAAGGAAGTTAGTTTTAAAATAGAGTAATTGTAGAAAGGTGGAGAGATTTCCTGCTGATGGAGTTAAATTACCGTCACTCTTTCTTTTGTTAATTACTCTGAAACAATAGGGAGCACAGAAATGTAAACATTGTCTTTGGTGAAACTAAGAAACAACTTGTAACTCTAAGCTTTAAAAAGTATTAAGATAAAGAGATCAACAGATGACTCAAACATGAAGAAGGTCAAGCCTTAATGCCTCTAAAAGATGGGAGGTATGGATGACAAGTGTGCCGATAATCAGTTTATTATCTTTCAGTTCCAAATCTACCTTTCTTTTTTTTAAATTGAAGTATAGTTGATTTACAATACTGTGATAATTTCAGGTGTACAGCAAAGTGATATATATTTATATTCTTTTTCAGATATATATATATATATATGTTCTTTTTCAAATTCTTTTCTATTATAGGTTATTATAAGATATTGATTATATATATATATATATATATATATATATATATATATATATAGTTCCCTGTGCTAATACAGTAAATCCTTGTTGTTTATCTATTTTATATATAATAGTATGTATCTGTTAATCCCGTATTCCTGATTTATCCCTCCCTACCGCTTCCCTGCCTGGTAACCATAAGTTTGTTTTCTAGGTCTGTGAGTCTGTCTCTGTTTTGTAAATAAGTTCATTTGTATTTTTTTTTCTTTTTAGATTCTACATATGTGACATCATATAATATTTGTCTTTCTCTATATTACTTCACCTAGTATGATAATCTCTAGGTCTATCCATAATGTTGCAAATGGCAATTATTTCATCCTTTTTTATGGCGGAGTAATATTCCATTGCACGTATATTATATATACCACATCTTGTTTATCCATTCGTTTATGGACACTTGGGTTACTTCCATGTCTTCACTATTATAAATGGTGCTGCTATGAACATTGGGGCGCATGTATCATTTCAAATTAGAGTTTTTGTCTTTTCCTGATACATGCCCAGGAGTGGGATTCCTCAATCATATAGTAAGTCTATTTTTAGTTGTTTAAGGAATCTCCATGCTGTTTTCGATAGTGGCTGCACCAACTTACATTCCCACTAACAGTGTCGGAGGGTTCCCTTTTCAGCATTTATTATTTGCAGACTTTTTGATGATGGCCATTCTGACTGGTGTGAGGTGTTACCACATTATAGTTTTGCAAATCTATACTTTTTTGCCCTGTTTCATTATACTGGAGCTGGACCTTATAAACATTTCCTTTTGCCAACTTGCTCGATGTTAGGCTTTGTGAATGGAAGGTTCTAGAGGGACACTGCAAGACCATAACAGGAGAAAGGGGCCTTCCGTGTATGGTAGCCAGCAGATCAGCAAACAAAAGGTCCAGTAGCATTTACCCTGGCAGCCCTCAGTCAATCGGCTCCAGCCTGTACTCTCTGGCACCACCTCTGGTCTGCACGTTCCTGTGGCAGCCACTCTCTCTCCTTAAAAATCCAAATCTCTGTCTTAAGGGCATGGGGGACCCTTTCCTGAGTTCTAGTTCTTTCTTGGTTCACTCTCCTTCAGCCTACAAGTCATGGTTGCTTTCTTCATTTGGTAATTCTGTTTTTCCCTATTCACATGTCTGGTATGGCTTCTATTTCTTGATTGCACTCTGACTGATACAAGAAGCCAGATGATTTTCTCTCTAGAACTTTGGGAAGGATCAAGAATTGGAGGTATCACATGTTATAGAAGGCTTTGGTGGGCTATAGAGCTGAAAATGGAGATTGTGTGAAAATCTGTGTCAGGAGGTATTAGACCCCCAGACTCTTCCCATCCTGTATATTCTGGTGACTCCTCGTCTCCAACAGGAGACAAGAGGTGTATATATTCATTACAGAACAGAATCAGGAAGGCTATGAACTCATAGAGACCTCAGATATAGAGCTGAACAGGAACGAGGCACCATATTGAAAACAGAGGAAGTAAGTGAAAGTTGGCCAAATAGTGAGACTAATACCTCAGCCTTACTGCCATCACTGTGCCTGCCCAGCCTCCCCTTCTTCGCCCTCCACCAGCTTTAGGGCCCCAGAGAGAAGGCTAAAGGGAATTTGGAGAAACCTCACCAAAAAAGAAAAAGAAAGAAAGAAAGAAAAGAAAAGAAAAGAAAGAAGAGTAGCTGGCTGGCTATAAAATTGCTTCACAGTGAAGCCCACCCCACTGGGTGCCCAGTCCTTGCAGACAGAGCTTCCAGTCAGTTGTTCATTGCCTCAGACCTAAACATGAGTGACCAGCCCAGGAGCTCCAGATATGTGAAATCTTGCAATTTGAAAGGCATAGCTCAAAACTAAAACAAACAAACAAACAAACAAAAAAATAAGGAAGAAGAAGTAGCCAATTTAGGGAATGAGTGCTTATCATGACCACTAATAGTTATTTCAGGTGTGAATTTACACCTACACTCACAAGATATAGTAGGCCATAACTTGTATGAGGTGCAAGTAGATCTGTAGAATGAAACAGGACAGAAAACATAGCATGTCAGTATATCATGTAGATCTTCAGTGGGAGTCCTTACAGCCAACCAGAGGCTACTTCCCAGCCCCCACAAGGAATTCGTGCAGTTGGAAATGACACGGTTACATGGCATAACACAGGGACGTCTCATATATAACAGGAACCATTTCTTGTAATGCACATGAGCATAGCTTCCAGGTCCTCTCAGGAGGCACATCAGGCAGCTTAAGTCTTCTGTTTTCCAACACCAGGCAGCTAAGGCCTGTGTTTG
Organism: Vicugna pacos; assembly: GCF_048564905.1. NCBI lineage: Eukaryota > Metazoa > Chordata > Mammalia > Artiodactyla > Camelidae > Vicugna > Vicugna pacos. Next base: position 102,818,279 of record NC_132988.1, on the reverse strand, counting down.
CCAATAGATTTTTATAGTCTACTTACAGTCTTCCATTTCAGATGTAATTTACCAGTCAAGGGTCATATTTTTTCAGTAAATTACATTGCTTAGTAATATAGCTAGCTCTCCTCTCCACAATGACCCAGTACATTTTCAGGGCACCAGTGCTGGGAGAAAATAAACCCAAGGTTATAATCTTATAGACAAAGAGGTTAGCCTGTTGTTAACCATTTCTTCCCAATAGTAGATTTAAAGCAAACATTAATATTCTCAGAGAGAAGGTATTATTCATGAAACAAGAACAGAATTTCACTGAAACAATAAAACAAAACAATAGAAAATGAAAAATAACTTTTAGGAATCAAAAATACAGTATGCCAAAAAATTTTTTAAAGATCAGGAGAAAGCCAAGGAAGTCTCTATCAGAAGACAGAGCAAAATCAAAAAGCCAAAGAGATCAAAAATAAGAGAGAAAAGTTTTTTTTTTTTAAATAGAGGACCAATCCAGAAGGGTAAGCATCTGACCAACAGGAGTTCCAGAAAGAAAAACAGAGGTAAAAGAATTATTAAAAATTTTAAGAACTGAAAGACAGGAATCTTCATTATGAAAAGGCCCACCTAGCACCCAATGCTATGAATGAAAGAAGACCCATACCAAGGCACCTGAAAAGCAGATTATGTATAAAGTCCTGGGAATCAGAGCAGCATCTGACTTCTCAGCAGTAAGACTGGTAGCCAGATGATTTTGAAGTCATTCCTTTAAAAATCAAAATGATTTCCAGCCTAGAATTCTATATGTAACCAACAGTCAATCAAATGTGAAGTCAAAGGAGATATTTCCAGATGTATGTGACCTAAAACATTTGCTCTTAATCAGGGGGCTATTGTATTATAGAAGTGCTCCAAAACAAGGTCATAAACAAAAAAAGCAAAATAGCGAATCCAGGAAATGAGATTCAGCCTAAGAGAAGAACAATTTACCAGAAGGACAGTGAAGAGAAGTTCCAGGACAAAGTCTGTGCAACACAACCAGAGCACAGAGCTTCCAAATTGGAGCAGGAGGTTGGAGGGTTCCAGAATGAGTGTGCGCAAGAAAAACACTCCAAGTATAGATGATCTGGCAGGTTTCACCACATGCAAATTGTTTTGTGGAAGGTCTTTTCAGAGTTGCTACAGGGTATAGGAAGAGGTAAGTGATTAGAGAAAATAGTATAAGTGAAAAAGTGCTTTAGTTATGAACAGTATGAAAAAAAGTATAACAAAGGAAACATTTATAGCATACTGCATGCCTCAGCAGTGAATAATATTTAAGTAGTCATGATAATGTAATCTCTTAATATAGATTTAATCAAAAATTGATATATACTTATATTGGAATGATGGAGGGAGGAAAAGAGAATGTACATGAGCTAAAAATCCTCATTTATCATGAAAAATCAATAGGTATTTGAAACTGGTATATTAAAAATAGCAGTATATACTTGCGACTTGAGATATGGAGATAAATACCAGAAAAAAAAGCTGAAAGTGGTTGTTTCTGAATAGTGGGCTAATTTTGTTTGGGTTTGTGTCTGTGTGAATGTGTGTGTGTTGGGGAGGAGTACATAAGACAGGGAGCTGCTATTTTGTTGTTCCTGTTAAGTCTTTTAGCTGATTTAACTTCTATTTATTGTGTATAGAGATAGACTAGGTTGATGGTTAGGTGATTAGATTCTGAAACCAACTAACCTGGTTTTATTTTTTTTAAATTTTTAAACTTTTTTTTTATCGAGTTATAATCATTTTACAATGTTGTGTCAAATTCCAGTGTAGAGCACAATTTTTCAGTTATACATGAACATACACATATTCATTGTCAGATTCTTTTTCACCATGAGCTACCACAAGATCTTGTATATATTTCCCTGTACTATACAATATAATCTTGTTTATCCATTTTGCATATGCCTGTCAGTATCTACAAATTTCAAACTCCCAGTCTGTCCCTTACCACCCCCCTCCCCACTGGCAACCACATGTTTGTATTCTCTGTCTGTCAGTCTGTTTCTGTTTTGTATTTATGCTTGTTTGTCTTTTTCTTTTCTTTTCTTTTCTTTTTTTTTTTTAGATTCCACATATGAGAGATCCCATATGGTATTTTTCTTTCTCTTTCTGGCTTACTTCACTTAGAATGACATTCTCCAGGGACATCCATGTTGCTGCAAATGGCGTTATGTTGTCATTTTTATGGCTGAATAGTATTCCATTGTATAAATATGCCACAACTGCTTTATCCAGTCATCTGTCAATGGACATTTAGGCTGTCTCCATGTCTTGGCTATTGTAAATAGTGCTGCTATGAACATTTGGGGTGCAGGTGTCTTTTTGAATTAGGCTTCCTTCTGGATACATGCCCAGGAGTGGCATTGCTGGATCATATGGTGAGTCTATTTTTAGTCTTTTGAGGAATCTCCATACTGTTTTCCACAGTGGCTATGCCAAGCTGCATTCCCACCAGCAGTGTAGGAGGGTTTCCTTTTCTCCATAGCCTCTCCAGATTTGTCATTTGTGGGCTTTTGAATGATGGCCATTCTGATAGGTGTGAAGTGATGCCTCATTGTAGTTTTGATTTGCATTTCTCTGATAATTAGTGATATTGAGCATTTTTTCATGTGCCTATTGGTCATTTGTATTTCTTCATTGGAGAATTGCTTGTTTAGGTCTTCTGCCCATTTTTGGATTGGGTTGTTTGTTTTTTTCTTATTGAGTCGTATGAACTGCTTATATATTCTGGCAATCAAGCCTTTGTCGGTTTCATCTTTTGCAAAAATTTTCTCCCATTCTGTAGGTTGTCACTTTGTTTTACTTATGGTTTCCTTTGCTGTGCAGAAGCTTGTAAGTTTAATTAGGTCCCATTTGTTTATTTTTGCCTTTGTTTCTATTGCTTGGGTAGACTGCCCTAGGAGAACATTGCTGAGATGTATGTGAGATAATGTTTTGCCTATATTTTCTTCTAGGAGGTTTATTGTATCTTGTCTTATGTTTAAGTCTTTGATTCATTTTGAGTTTATTTTTGTGTATGGTGTAAGGGAGTGTTCTAGTTTTATTGATTTACATGCTGCTGTCCAGTTTTCCCAACACCATTTGCTGAGGAGACCATCTTTATTCCATTGTATACTCTTGCCTCTAAGATTAGTTGGCCAAAAGTTTATGGTTCATTTCTGGGCTCTCTATTCTGTTCCATTGGTCCATATGTCTGTTTTTGTACCAGTACCATGCTGTCTTGATTACTATCGTCTGAAGTCTGGGAGAGTTACTCCTCCAGCCTCTTTCTTTTTCTTCAGTAATGCTTTGGCAATTCTAGGTCTTTTGTGGTTTCATATAAATTTTATTATGATTTGTTCTAGTTCTGTGAAATATGTCCTGGGTAATTTGATAGGGATTGCATTAAATTTGTAGATTGCCTTGGGCAGTATGACCATTTTAACCTGGTTTTAAATTCTTGCTCAGCCACTCACTGGCTGTGTGACCTTAGGCAAATTTTCTTGACCTTAAGTTTTAGTTTTCTTATAAATATATGGATAGTAGTATCTCACTGAAGTGTTGTGCAGATCAGTAAGTTAAGATATAAGTTATAGGTTGAATTGTGTTCCTTCAAAAAATACGTTGAAGTCCTGACCTGCACTACCTGTGAGTGTGACCTCATTTGGAAATAGGGTCTTTGCAGATGAAATTAAGGTGATATCTTACTGGAGCAGGGTGGGCCCCAAATCCAGTATGACTGTTGTCCTTATAAGAGGACAAGAAACACAGAAGAGAGACACACAAGGAGAAGGTGATATGATAGGTAGAGTTTGCAGTGTTGCATCCATAAGCCAAGGAACACTGAGATGCCAGCAACACCAGAAGCTAAAAAGACATGGAGCAGATTCTCTCCTAGAGCCTTCAGGGAGAGCATGGCCCTGTTTTACATCTTGATTTTGGACTTTCTAGAAGTGAGAATGAATTTCTGTTGTTTACAACTACATATTTTTTTTTAATGGCAGCCCTGGGAAACTGTATAATATGTAAAAATGAAGCATATAGATGATCCTTGGAATATGGCAAACAGTATATAACTATTAACCATTGCTACTGCAACTTTGATAAAAAAATTTTTAGGAAGTTATTTTTAAAAGATGCTAGAATTCCTATTAGCAATTTATACAAAGTGATATGGCTCTACAAAAGAAGAAGTGTCAGATTCTTCTGGTAGTGGTGGGAGGTCTTCTTAGAGGTATTACCATTTGAAATAGTTTGAGGGAGTTTGTTAGGTAAAGAAGCAGGGGAAAGGTAGTGTATGAAAAGGTTCAGCATTACATAAGTGGGACTCATTATGCCTTCTGTCTGTCTGAAGAGCCCTGGAACTGATATGGATTTATTCTGAACTATTGGAGAACCAAAAGCCTATGGCTAATTTTCTAAAAAAAAGCCTATGGCTAATTTTTAGAAAACTGGCTATACCTAATGTCTGCAGGCATTAGGGATAGTTGTCCCTGCCTTTCCTGAATCATGTGGCCTGGTGATATATGTTGATTTTGACTCCAGCATGCATAGTTTATCTGTAACCCTGGGCTGTCTGTATGAGCACTGAACTTGTAAGACTCAGTGAGTCTTATGTGAATTTATAGTAGATGGCCTTTAAATGTTATTCATGATGTTATGTAGACGCATTCATGTTAAAAGGGAATTTCTTTTTTTTTTAATTGAAGTATAGCAAATGTACAATATTGTATGTTTCAGATGTATAACATAGTGATTCACAATTTGTAAGGGTTATATTCCATTTATAGTTATCATAAAATATTGGCTATATTCCGTGTTGTACATATATCATTGTAGCTTATCTATTTTATATGTACCTCTTAATCCCCTACCCCTATCTTGCCAAAAGGGAATTTCTTGAAACTGAAGTTTATTAATTCTAAAGAAAAGTTGCTAATCAATTCCTATTCACTAATTTGGTCATATGGAGGCAGAAGATTGGAAGTAGAACTCAGTAGTGTGGTTAAATATTTAGCGGCCACCTCCCCCCTGCCACTGTGGTCACATAGCACTATGCTAAATACTGGAGGTACAAATAAGTGTAAGAGATAGTCCCTCTCTTCCAAGAGCTTCAGGCTAGTGGGGAGATTGACAGTAAAAAGATCATTTCAATATGATGTGATTTTATGCTTTGATAGAGGTTGATAAAAGGTAATGCTTGTTCATAGAGAAGAAAATCTGAGATTAGGGCCCAGGTCTACTGATTGTAAAAAATCAGTGCAGAGCAGTGAAATAGAAAAAGGATGTTCAGAGTTCTTTTATGCTCCTTAACATGTCTCAGCACAAGTAAAATTTTCCATTGTGAATACAGAACCTAATACTGGAATGTTTATTGTGCCTAAGTTCGTTTTGTAGTATGAAGATCAAGATTATTAAATCAAATGCCTTATTAATTCTAATGATTTCAATGAAGGAAGAGTGTTTGAAGTAAATGGATGACAGTGGCTGAAAATGGAAAAATGACATTAAATTTTTACCTCTTTAGTCATTAAAAATTGATAACAAGCTGCAATGCTTTTTTAAAGTATAGGTAAAAATCAAGCTAGTTCAGAGCTGAAATATAATGGCAGTTATTTAAAATCAATACAAAAATGAACTGTGTGTGCATGTTCAGCTGAATAACAGTCTTATGAGGGACACAAATAAATCACTAGTTTAAATAATAATAGATTATTATGAAGGATTAAAACTAATTCCATTTTTTAAAGGAGAGGGAAGTTTGGTTTTAGCAATCAGAATAGTAATAAAACACTAAGGCAGATATTAATAGAAATATTTAATTACTTATGGCATAAAAATAAGTGAATAATATGGAATTGTTTTATATTTTAAAAACAACAGACAAATATGATTACTTTCCTTAGAGATTACTAGATAAGTAGAGGAAGCCTGCAGAATAAATCTAATTTATTCTTATTTTAGCAGAGCACTTGATAGTCTAATTTTGCTTAAAAGTTAATTTAAGTTGTTTTGTATATTTGCAGTATTTAGTTGATTAAGAGCTGAGTGAAATATGGTAGCATAGAAGGCACAGATACAGAATTATATTGGTAATTTTAGACAATGAATTTAGAAAATAAAATTGATAAGTGCTACATAGACTGTGTGTATGTATGTTTCAAGAAAGATTTGAATGTTTTAGTTTTTTAATCAAAAGAATAATTATTCCTTACTTTTACTGATTAGCTTATTACCTAAAAGGGAAAATTTTGGGTTAATGCATTACTATTTAAAGGTTCTATTTTAAATATTTGATGAAGCAAAGATTTATTTTACATTGTGATTTTTTTCACTTAAGTTGATGTTTAGATGAAGGCTTTTTTTTTTTTAATAATGTGTGGCAGTGTCTGAGATGTATGTTAATTCTATGTGTTATTTTTCAGAAAGAATTCTTTGTGGAACTTGGCTTAACTACAGGACAACTGGGTATAGATGACTCTACACAAGTGCCTCCTGGTTAGTATTTCGCCATATGGCATATAATAAATGAACATGAGAGTAAGTTTAAGATTTATCTTATTTTCAAATTAATGTAGTAACTTTTTAATATCTGACAACTAACATGCTTTTTGCCTCTCCTTGGTTGCTATAATTTATTGAATAGAATATTGTATGTTGTAATTATTAGAGTTCAACTAGATTTTGTCTTTTTATTTGAAGGTCTTTAAAATAATTTTGAAAAGACATCAGACATATATAAGTCATTTTGTTGGCAAAATCTTCATTAGCAACGCTCATATTTCCCTTTATTGGACATCACTATCTATTGTTTTTAATATCACCAATTTAAGTGAATACTGACATTCTATCTTGTATAAACTTAGGCTTTAAAAATAGTGTCTCTTCATCCAGAAAATTACCCCGATGTTTCTCTTCTTGTGCATAAATACAATGTGCTTTTCATAAAAGACCAGATTAATGTTTAATTATGATAAACAGAAAGCAAAAATTGACATAAAATATGAGAGATCTATATTTTAGTAAAATCATACTAGACAGGAGTCAGGGAACTGTTCCTGTCTTTCCTCTACCACTGGCTAGTTGTATGACTTGGAGAAGTCACTTTATATTTCTGGACTTGTTTCTTCCTCTATAAAATAAGGAAGTTGGCTGTTTATTATTATTGCTGTTGTTAATAATAATAAACAGTTATTGAGCATATACTATGTGTTACATGTGTTTTATCTCATTTTAACCACTCAGCAACTCGAGATATAGGTATGTATTATTACCATTTTAAAAATTTTATTAATTCATAATGCATATAGAAAAGTACATATATCATAAGAGAATGGCTTAAACATAAGACAAGATACAATAAACCTCCTAGAAGAAAATATAGGCAAAACATTATCTCACATACATCTCAGCAGTGTTCTCCTAGGGCAGTCTACCCAAGCAATAGAAACAAAGGCAAAAATAAACAAATGGGACCTAATTAAATTTACAAGCTTCTGCACAGCAAAGGAAACCATAAGTAAAACAAAGCGACAACCTACAGAATGGGAGAAAATTTTTGCAAAAGATGAAACCGACAAAGGCTTGATTGCCAGAATATATAAGCAGTTCATACGACTCAATAAGAAAAAAACAAACAACCCAATCCAAAAATGGGCAGAAGACCTAAACAAGCAATTCTCCAATGAAGAAATACAAATGACCAATAGGCACATGAAAAAATGCTCAATATCACTAATTATCAGAGAAATGCAAATCAAAACTACAATGAGGCATCACTTCACACCAGTCAGAATGGCCATCATTCAAAAGTCCACAAATGACAAATGCTGGACAGGCTATGGAGAAAAGGAAACCCTCCTACACTGCTGGTGGGAATGCAGCTTGGCATAGCCACTGTGGAAAACAGTATGGAGATTCCTCAAAAGACTAGGACTAGACTTACCACATGACCAGGATTCCCACTCCTGGGCATATATCCAGAAGGAACCCTACTTCAAAACGATACCTGCACCCCAAATGTTCATAGCAGCCCTATTTACAATAGCCAAGACATGGAGACAGCCTAAATGTCCATTGACAGATGACTGGATAAAGCAGTTGTGGCATATTTATACAATGGAATACTATTCAGCCATAAAAACGACAACATAACACCATTTGCAGCAACATGGATGTCCCTGGAGAATGTCATTCTAAGTGAAGTAAGCCAGAAAGAGAAAGAAAAATACCATATGGGATCTCTCATATGTGGAATCTAAAAAAAAAAAAAAGAAAAGAAAAGAAAAGAAAAAGACAAACAAGCATAAATACAAAACAGAAACAGACTCACAGACAGAGAATACAAACTTGTGGTTGCCAGTGGGGAGGGGGGTGGTAAGGGACAGATTGGGAGTTTGAAATTTGTAGATACTGACAGGCATATGCAAAATAGATAAACAAGATTATACTGTATAGCACAGGGAAATATATACAAGATCTTGTGGTAGCTCATGGTGAAAAAGAATGTGACAATGAATATGTGTATGTTCATGTATAACTGAAAAATTGTGCTCTACACTGGAAATTGGCACATCATTGTAAACTGACTATAACTCAATAAAATAGAATTTAAAAAGCTGTATTAATGCATAATGCATATAGAAAAGTACATATATCATAAGAAAATGGCTTAATGAATTTTTATGAACTGTACATACTTGTTAAAGTACCACCAGATCAATAAACTGAAGCCCCCTTCTACACTCTTTCAGTCTTTATCTTCTATTTCAGAAATAACTACTATTTTGATTTCTAGCAGCATGGAGTAGTTTTGTCATTTCTTGAACTTCTGTGAGTGGAAGCATATGGTATGCACTCTTTGATGTTTGGCTTCTTTTATTCAACATTATATTTATGCAATTCAGCCATATTGTTGTATGTATTTGAAGATCTTTTTTTCCATTATTATGCTCCAGTGAGTTCATATATCACAAATTTATTTATTCATTTTACTGTTGATGGGCATTTGGGCAGTTTCAAACTTAGGGCTATTAAAAATAAAGCTGCTATGAACATCCTACTATGTCTTTCAGTGAACATATGGGTACCCTTTTGTTGAGAATATACCTGGGAATGTAATTTCTCAGTCCTAGGGTTTACAAAAGTTCAGCTTTAGTAGATAACTGCCAAAGAACTTGGAAAAGTGGTAGAAGTACCAGTTTACACTTCCACCAACAATGTCTCTAAGTGGTGGTTGCTCTCCATGCTTGCTAATACTTGGTGTGTTCCAGCTCCTTTGTTTTAGTCATTTTAGTGGTAGATAGTAGTATTGAACTATGATTTTAATTTCTCATATAATGTGAGGTAGAAGTATTACTACCATTTTAAAGTTGAACAAGTGGAGGTGTTAAGTAACTTAGCCAAGGTCACAAAGCTAGTAAGTGATAGAACCAACATTGAAGACTAAGCAGCCTGCCTCCAAAGCCTGCTGTTATATACTGCCCCCGCTCCTTCCCCTTTTGATAGTCTTTTCTTATTTTATAAGAAGATATCAGATATCTTATAGAATAAGATATTGCTACAGTTTAAATGTTTGTGTCCCCCTAAAATTCGTATGTTGAAGTCCTAATCCCCAAGGTGATGGTATTAGGAGGTAAGGCCTTTGGAAAGTAGTTAGGTCAAGGGCAGAGCCCTCATGAGTTTGATTAGTGTCTTTATAAAAGAGCTTTCTAGCCCCTTCCACCATGTGAGAACATAGCAGAAAGTTGGCAGTCTGAAACCCAGAAGAGGACCTTCACCAGAACCCAACCATACTGGCACCCTGAACTTGGACTTCTAGCCTCCAGAAGTGTGAGGTATAAATTTCTGTTGTTTATAAGCTGCCCAGCCTCTGGATAATTTGTTATAGCAGCCTGAACAGACTAAGACTAATACCTTTTTCTGTTCATGGCTAGTGATAGCAATGCATAATAAAAAGGAAAGGAAATACACAGCCTTGGATGATAATCATGTTTTTCACTTTGGAAACAGCCCTTAAGAATTATTTAAAATTATTCTAAATCTAATAGTAGCTATGCTTTAGAAAAGCTATTTCCCCCCTAAATTTAGAGTATAGTTCTTTGATTCACTCATAATACAACAAATGTGAGATCCTACTAAGGGCCAAGCACTAGTGAATACATAAATATGACATAATTTTTGCTCTTAGGAATGATACAGCAGAAAATAAGATTCAGATAACAATCAGTTTGGCATTTGCTATTCCTATATATAAGAAGCAATTGGAGCAGAGGAAAGAACACAAGTCTGCCTATATAGGAGGTTGATAATCTCTATAGTTGGTGCAGTTATTTTTGCTCTCTTTACATCTCAAAGCAGGACTACTAAAAATTGGGTTAAATTGGTATTTATCCAATGAGATTGTTTTCAGTGGTTTAGCACTAGGATTTTTGCCTGACTTGAGAATTGCTAGTTAACAGTATTTCTTGAAAAGAATGGAGTCATATGTAACTACTTTTGCCTATAATTCACTATTACTTATTTTTCTTAGTCAATGACTATGGCTTTGGTTAAACTAGAAGTGTAATGCTAAATGTTTGAAAGTGTTGCTAATACTTGTGTTTGGCTAGAGGCCAGTTTTATATTTGGGATTAAGGGTTACTTAATGAAACTATATTCTTCTTACTCATCTTTAAAAATCTGTGTTACCTATGTTTTATAAATACTATTATTCAATTTTTGTATTTGAAGTACATTCCTCTCTTACTAATTTAATAGCCTTATGTAAAAATCAGGAGAAAAGTTCTTACCTTTGTAATACAGAGTCCTTATTTAACAATAATAAAAGAGCCATTAAATATATTCATTATTCCTACAAACTCTTGTGAATATGCATTTATTTTAAATACACACATACACACACACATGCATATGTACACAAACTTTCTACAGAAAGCATTTATAAGGTCTATGTTAAAAGGATCAGCATTCTTCCATAAGGCTTTATGAAAAGGAGGGGGTCATATATCTGATACTGTTGTGTGCTATATATAATAATGAATCATATTAAATGAGGGTTCTGCTAAATAGACATTTTCTACAGCTTATTTCTAAAAGAAAAAAAAAACAATCTTCACCTGAGGTGCAGTCCATGAAGCGTGCATCAGATAGACGCCCTGTGAAAAAGAGGGCATCATTGCCTTTGTTGTCAAATAAGGTTTGGGAAAGGCTGTGCCATATACCTTTTTAAGATAAACAGTGTATGTTCCTGTCTTAAAGACTGTGGGAAGTCCTAAATTAACTTCTAGTGCAGCCTCTCCCCAACTCATTTCACTAGGGATCTTTTTTTCCCAAGCAAGATCTATTAATATAGATATATCTATTAATATAGTGGTCCTCAGAGTGTTCTTTGAGTAACACAGAGTGTATATTGGAAATCTGACTTCTTTGGGCTTCTTATTCTTGGACTATAGAAAACAGCACTTAGAAAAATCATTATATTTCATGTAACTGAATAAATTCTGTACAGGAGTCTTAATTTCATACTGCTTTCAGTAATACAACACTAAGCATTCAGTAGTTTTGTCCACTTTTATAAGAGACAGGAATTGGCTGATGACTTTTGATTCTTTGGTTATTGTCTCGGCAATCAGAGCTAATTAAAATGAAACTGGTATTGTTATTTTATATGCAGTCTTTAAAATAAATGTATTCAAGAACTTTAGTAATAGAAAATGATTGTATTTTGGCTGGAACCCCAACCACTTTATTTCATCATGATATAATCTGCTTACTAATTACTTCAGAGCCATTAGGAATAGAATAAACTGAAAGAATAGGATACTTTGATTCAAATATTCTATTTAGTAAAAGCAGCTTTATGGATAATTTTTTAATCTAAAAAACTAACACTGAAAATAGTAACAAATGGAAACTAGAAGTACAGTACCACTTTATATTTAGCTGGGCTAAACCTGGACATCACAGAATAGGCTTTCTTTCTAGAAAACCATTAAAACCTTAGCCCAGGACAAGTCTCCTTCTCCCTCGTGTCCAGATCTCACACTGGGGCCCGCTTGTCCCCCTTATGGATGTAGGTACGATTGGGCATCTTCTTCCAGAACAAGCCCGTTTCATCACAGTTGAAGATTTGCTCTGGAGGGTAGCCTTTCTCTTCTATAAATTTTTTGAGCTCTTCTGGGAATGCTGCGGCTGCCTTGGCATCAGTCACTGCTGATTCTCCCGTGATCTTTAAGTTCTTAAGGCTGCAGCACTTTACATAACTAGCCAGCCATCCCTTACTATGGAAGAATGCTGATCCTTACTAGACTTAATTAAACTCCTGCATTCTTCTCTGCCTGCCTCACGGTAGTGCTCGAAGAGACTAAGTGCTTTCTCACACATAATTTTGCCATTAACAAGGATATGCTTCTGTGACATCCTCCAGCCGCACACCTGACGCCTTCTCAGACTTTGCAAGCACTTGGTCACAAACCAGAGACCATTTTTGCTGTTGTTGCGGCAGCACTAACACTTCCACAAATTTCAGCTTCTGTCTACTTTGTTTTGCAAATGCTTGATTTGTTCTTACCAATCTTATAGCCCACCTTGGCAAGCAATATGCCACTTTTACAGAAGATCTAAGATTTTTATTTTCTCGTTGAGAGATAGCACTTTATGCTCCCTCTTAGTTTTTGCTGGATTGTTTGGACCACTTCATTGCTCTTTAGGAGCCATTTTTCACAGAAACAATGGGCGCACACAACGTAAGCAATGCATGAGCGGGACACAAGGTAAACAACACTTAACCCAAGTGCTGGAGAGAGGGTGAGGGTCCAGGAAGTGGTGGGAGATTACAGGAGGGACTGCCAGCACATCAGTTCACTGGTGCAGATTCAGTGTAGTGCTTGGCACACGGCAAATTCAAGCTTTGCTTTTTGGAACTTCCTGGAATGTTTTTTCAAGTATTTTCAATCTGCAGTTGGCTGAAGCCACAATGTGGAACCCACAGATATGGAGGGTGGACTGTAGTATCAGTAGCGCTGCTGTGAATTTTCTTGTGTAAGTCTCTTGGTGCACATCGGTACACATTAGGGTGTACACCTGACAGTGGTGTGCTGCTGACTGTCCTAGGGTGTGCATGTAGTCAGTGTTAGTAGATGTTGCCAAACAGTTTTCCAAGGTGATTGTACTAATTTACACTCCACCACCTTTGTACGAGAAGCTTATTTGCTCCATTTTCTTTACATTTAAAATTCTTGGTCTTTTTCATTTTAGCCATTGTGGTGGGTGCGCATTTCATAATGGTTTTAATTGCACTTCTCTGATGATTAATGTGGTTGAACATCTATTCATGTGTTCATTGGTCCTTTGGATCACCCCTTTTGTAAAGGACCTGTTCACATCTTCTGCCTATTTGTGACTTACCTGTGCCTTATCTGTTCTGAATATAAGTCTTTTGCTGGATATACGTATTGTAAATATTTTCTCCCTCTCTCTGACTTACTTTTTCACTCTCAATAGTGTCTTTTGATGAACAGAAAATTTTTGGTTTTAATGTAATCCAGCTTATGAGGTTTTTTTTCATTATGATTAGCACTTAGGAAACAAATCTGCTTCTCCCACATAATCTTTTTAAATGGCATTTGTATACTGGGATTTTACCTATATAGTGTTAAGGCTTTTATTAGATATGCTTTCATGGTAGATTAGAGTAGAAGTAGGGATTTGCAAATGAAGCTGTCAACAGGTTTAGTTTTTAGGGAAAAAAAAATCAAAGATGAATGGACAGAAAAATTTGTGTTGTGAGAAGATATTCTATATTATTTGAACAAAGGAAAGGTATTTATACATTTTTTCTTCTAATTAAATGTGCTTAACTTCCTTTTAATTTCTACAAACTAAACAATTTAAAAAAAAAGACTTTTCTACATATAAAGAGAAATATTCTTATAGTTTCCTATAGAGCCATTCAGCTTTGAAAATAATTAAAAGTGTCAATACCAGAGAAAAATAGATAATACTGTTCTAAATGTGGCTGATCATATTTGTGTCTGATTATTTTATTTTATCATTTTTAGAACTTTTTGAAAATGAGCATGTACGTATTGGGCAAAAAGGTAAGCTTTTGGTTATGCTTACTATAATTTCTGAAAATGAGACAGTCCTAAGTAAATGTCTGCATAGTGTACCCTCAACTGAAATTTAATCTCTGAAAAGCTAAAAACCTAAAAAGGAATAATATTTAACGATGTAGACAAGACAATGGGAACCTTTATAAAGAGGGGAAATGCATCATTTTGGCTTTTCCAATAAATGTTAGATAAAGAAGTACACAAATGGTTCACTAAAAGGAAATAAATGCAGGCACACATTCCTCAAGGAAGTTAGCTTAATCCATTCAACAGTAGAATTTCATTTTAAAATCAAAGAGGCAGGTTCTCTCTTTGATGTGCTCACACACTTCTCATTAGCGTTAATAGGAAAATGCTTCTGCATCAGGAGAAAATAATAACTGTCTCACTTCCTGATGTCTGTTCACAATGGCAGGAGTTAGTAATTGAAGCAGCTCTTAGCGTTCTGGAGAATAAATTTTCCCCATCTTTTGAAGATTCTTTTCCTTGTTTTAATAAATCCTGTTTTAACGCCTTTGAAATATGAAATGCAGATAAGTCTTTGTATCAGAATGAACTTTCTGTGGCAATTATATTATCATGTTCTAAACTCCCTGGTTCAGTTTTCCAGAATTTTATTTTTTTCAAAGACTTCATTTTATGATTTGATATTTTCATTAAACACAGTTGCAAATTGAAGAATATGTTTCATCTCTTTTTATTTCATATGGTCCTTTTATTTCTTTTGGTCTTATCATTTTCATTTAGTGAAAGATTTTTTTTCCCTTTTCTTTTAAAAAAATACAGGAAAACAATATTGTTAGACAAATATCAGCAGTTGTCTAGTTTGCCTTCTTTTGTGGGGTTTTTGTTTTGTTTTGTTTGTTTGGGGGGTGCTTAATTTCCAGACTTAATAGCTAGTATTGTCATGAAAATGAAAATGAAAGCAAAAGGATAATATATTAATTTTGTGAACCTGACTGTGAACAATTTTTGGCCTTCATAAAAGATTGTCAGATCTTTTTTGTTTTTACTTCTTTAAAAATCCCTCTTTTCTGTTGATTTTGGCAAAAAGCTAAAAAAAAAATCTAATAGAATGGATATCTACATCCTTTATAACTCTTAGCCGTAATACTTCAAATAATGTACTACTTCCAAATACTAGAACATTCATGACTTAGTAGATAGAATACACGTAAGAAATTTAGGGTTTCTGTAGATATGACCTTACTTGATCATGGAGTCCAAAAATTATTATATATATGCAAAACTAGTTTCAGATCCATGGAACTATAGTTAAAGCAAAGTCATCTCAAGATACCTGCTTTAAAAACTTTCCCCAGGTTGGGTAGGAGGTGGAAGAGCTTAAGGCTTAAAACTTACAGGGCTGTAAATAAGGCCACATCAAAGTTCAGGGAGTAAAAGGTGTGATGTAAGTATGTTCGATGTGAAGATGAAATGTTAGCTTCCCAAAAGATTTTTAATGAAATATTTCAGTGTTATATCTTACATTATGAATTTCCTAATGAGATTTTAATACACTTTTGACAGTTCTAGCAGAGCAAGATAGTGCTGCCGCTCAGCAGTATATCAGGCAAGGAAGCCCCACAGCGCTGAGAGCTGAACTGTGGGCTCTCATTTTGAATATTTCCAGTCAACCTGAGGTAAGGAGAAAATGGATGGGCCCAATCTGAGCTATTGGTATTTATTTTTCAAAGACCCTTTATTCAAAATGGAAATACTTTTCTTCTTAGTCTAGTATTTATCCCCTTTTTAATTGTCAAATTTATTATAGTTGAATAGAGTTCTAAGACAAGATTAACATCTAATTAAATCACTGTGTGCTTAATATAGAAGTTTTTGTTATTAATAATTGGTTGGATAGTGTGAACCTATACATACAGCAGAACAACAAGTAACACTTTAAGAAGTGGAGTCCACCAGCTTAGATCAGTGAAGGTGTGTGATAGAATTGAAATGTTAGAATCGGGAGAAATAAAGATGGGCAACTCGGTATATGTAAATGAGTACTTTGTCTCTGCAGTTACTTTCGAAATATACACTATTTTTATGGTACTAAAAGTTGGCAGATTATGTGGGATTGTTATTTTTCTAAGTATAAGAACATTTTATTTTAGGGAATATAATGAATACGAAGAGAAATCACCAACAGGTAGGTAATAGATCAATAAAGAAAAAATATATAAGACCTAGATTCTTTTTGAAATATTTTAGGGTGTTTTTTTTTTTGCATAAGCTTATTGGTCCTTTGAGTCATCTGTGTGAAGATCTTAAAAAATAGCAAACTAATAGTTCCCTAGCCTAGTGATTAAAAATGTGGGTTTTGTTTGGAATCATATGACCTGGTTTCAACTCCTAGCTCCCCCGACTTATTTGAAGTAAATCATTGAGTGAGCAAAATTTCTTCAAATTTCAACTTTCCCATACTTAAATATGGTTAATAATATTTATATCACAGAGTAGTTGTGAGAGTTAAATGAAATCTATGTGAGTCTTTTATTAACACAATACCTGAGATAACTGGTCACCATTAATGGTAGCAATAATAATTACATATTATGTGTAATTATGTTATAAATTAATTATAGTTTATAATAATGCAATTTTTAAGAAAATCGAACATTATTAACATCTATTATAAAGACTACACACTTAACCTTTGCAAATTATATATGCATGCATGCCTATATGTGTATGAGAGAAAGCATTTTAAATCTCCCTCTGTGAACAGCATAGTCAAAAATCACCTAATTCCTTTTTGAAAGACTAAACCTTGTCATTTATTTTAGAGCAGTTTTAAACCAAATTATACTGCTGAACTTTTGTAGGGACATTTAAAAGTAACAGTTTACAAAACAGATTTGAATGTATGTTGAGTATTTTTTGTGACTGTATCAATTCTTGTACAAGTGGCAAGTCTTGTCCTGATATACTGTGTAGATGACCTGCCAGCTTCACTAAGGAGCTAGGTTAAGAAATCCTGTCTCTGCAGAGGAACTAACAACTACCATTTCAAAAACAGATTTAGAATTTTCCAGAAATATCACTGTAGAATGAAAGCAGTAATCTTGGATAATGATTGTTTATTATAATGTTTAAAGGCAGTTTTTACACTTGAAATCTGCAGCTAATAGTTATCTTAATTTTCTGTAGGCAAAATGGCAAATATGTAATTACATTATAGGAGAAGGTGAGATCTGTAAATAGATACGTAAATAGAAATTAATATTATCAGAAAGGCAATCTTGATTTTATTGAATCACTTCATCACTTACACTTATTTTCAGCTGTAAAGTGTGACCTGAACAAACTGTAGCAATTGCAAAATAATTGTTGTAGGTGGTACATTAGAGGGGGAAGGGGAGGGAGGAAAAAAGGAAGAATACTTTTTTTGAAGAATACATTATCAGAACTTTTTGTTCAATTACTTTTCAGTCACTTAAAATAAACTACACATACAAATGCATCCTAGTTGAGGAGTTAGATAAATGGAATATTTCACATTTCATATCCATAAAGCCATTTTTAAAATTAAATCTCAATGGAAAGACTTGGGATATAATGCTTTAAGTTCCTAGCAGTTAGTTTATGTGGTACTTTCACTAGAACATTATCTGTGATTATTTTTCTCTTTTTAAGAAAGTATGTGATGTTTAAAAGGATTGCTTTTACATTTTTTCTACCAATCTCTAGGTGTATATCAAAATATCCATATTCGTATTTAATTTTGTTGCCTTAATTTCAGTTTGCTCATTAAGTGAAGACAGAAAATTTTGTTACACTTTATTCTAGGTTCTTGCTTACTGAGAGAATAGCCAAGATGAGTAGTAATATTTAACATTTTCTTTAATAATTTCATAATAAGGTTCTCCACAACCTCACCTCAAAGGCTACAACAATGCCTGACCTTCCTAGATCTTTCTGGTCAGCTCATCTAGTCTTCACAATGCCCGTTTCTGGCCTTCACTCTCCTCGCCACTTCTCAGAGTGTTAGCAAACGATCTCACCTTCTCCTATCCAGAGGAAACAGAAGTCTTTAGAAGAAACTCATTTTAATTCCTTCCACGAAATCTGTAAACCTAGTTACATCACACCTGTTCTTGCCTCCTCTACTTTTACAGCTAAACCTTGTGAAAGAAAAGTCTATGCTGGATGCTCCTGCTTCCTTAATTTCATCAGGCACTCAGTCTGCCAGTCTGGCGTACACCCCACTACATGCCCAGAACTGTCCTAGTAAAGCTACCGAGGAACCATGGACACATTCTAGTCTTTACACCTACTGCATTTGATACTGTTGTCTACTCTGTCCTTGAGATATTGTTGGTCTTTAATCACCATGTTTTCCTAGTTGTTCTTTCCCTCTTTTTCTTTTCTTTTTTTTTTCAAGTCTGTATTTGAGTTCCTCTGCTGTACCATAAGTGCTTGAATTTCTCAGAATTCCATTTTTTTTCTTTTTCTCCTTAATGCCATTTCTTTATTGTTTTAGAATCCAATCAGTATCCCACATTGCATTGAATTGTTTTGTCTCCTTAACTTTTGACAGTTCCCCATTCTTTTCTTTATTTCATGATCTTCACACCTTTGAAGAATTCAGAATTCCGTTTTGATCCTCTTTTGATTTCTGTACATTTTCCCTGGACTGTCTCATCCACAAGTTCCTCTTACCTAATGGCTTCAATTCTGTTTTCAACCAAACTTAAGCCTTAAAGTTTTATTCTCAGTTGCCTGCAGAACTCCAGTACATGCTCTGAAGTGTTTCAGACCTCTGATGTCTAAAAGAAAAGGCGTAATCTTTACCTCAGTGTGTTTGTGGTCATCCAAGAGATGCTGTATTGTCTCTCTTCCCACCATGCTGTTCTCTCCCTGAAAAAACTTTCTCAGACTTTTGTCTTCTTAGATACTTCTGCACTTCTTTCATGTGTAGCTTGTTCCATCACCTTTTCTGAGAAGACTTCCTGACTTCTCCTTACTTTGTCTTCTCCC
The DNA here is from genome assembly GCF_048564905.1 of Vicugna pacos. Lineage (NCBI taxonomy): Eukaryota > Metazoa > Chordata > Mammalia > Artiodactyla > Camelidae > Vicugna > Vicugna pacos. Next base: position 102,799,179 of record NC_132988.1, on the reverse strand, counting down.
AACTCCATCACTGCCACAGTTAGATACTTCCTTCTTCTTTTCTCCCACCATAATCAGGACAGGAGCAATGACCTAAAGACAGAGAATCATATATCATACCTCTTACTGTATTTGGCTGTCTCCCTTTCTAGATTGAGTACCTAAGGACAGGAATTGTTTTTTTCTTCATCAACTCTAATGTCAATATCTTGAACAGTGACTAGAAATGGTAGGCCCGTGTAAATGCTCAATGAATAATTAACTGTAAAATGTTAGAAGTGTTCTGTGCGTTCTTTGATTTCCTGAGAATACATTTCCTTTTTCCTTTAGTTAAAAAGATAGTTTAAGTCTGCATAAAACACCAAATAAATACATATACTAAAATTTAAATATTCTCTGATGCTGAAAATTTGCTTAATTTTGTTTTTCAGAGATTGCTTTTTATAATCATGATTTGTTACTCTTAAATATTGTCAGAGCTTATACAAGGTACTCTTAAAATATCCTATTATATTGTTGGCAATTGTTGTATTTTATAAATGCTTGTGTGTTTTATAGAATAAATTTAAAATACTAATATAAAATTGTCCCTTATCATTATAACATTATGTTGTAATTTTGACTCTTCTATCTATGTATTTCCTTCATTTTATATGGATAAATTACACTAAAAACTATTGAAACCAAATACCATAGACTGGGAATTAGGAGGACTAATTCAGTCCCTAGGTATTTCTGTAATTATGGCTAAGGCAGTTAACTTGTCCAGATCTCATTTTCTTAATGTACAAATAAGAAAAATGGATGAAGTATATCTAAGGTCCCTTCTAGGTCTCAAATTCTCTGATATAGTTTTCTTTTTTCTCTAGAAATAAAAGTAGATTTTTGTTAGTAACTCTCTTCTATGTCTAAAGTTAAACATTAAGTTATCCACAATTTTCTGATATAAATATATAAAATGCATATAAATTTTGGGGTTTTGGGGGGGTAATTAGGTTTGTTTATTTATTTATTTATTTATTTAATGGAGGTACTAAGGATTGAACCCAAGATCTCATGCATGCTACACATGCGGTCTACCACTGAGTTACACCCCAACTCCTCTGAAGATATCTTTCTTATGGAAGCATACTGTACTAAAATTAGAATTTTAATGATTTCCTTTTATTAAAATATTCTTTTTCTAGCTTAGTCATGAAGCATATTTGATATTAATTTATAATGAGAAGCATTATAAATTCAATTACAAACAAATTATTATTTAGAATAGCAATTAAAATGAAATTCCCTGTGGGAATTTATAAGTTGTAGCTAATCATACAGATATAAATACATGCTTGCAGTATATATTATCTAAAGAAATATTTCCTTTAATTGATTTTACTTTGCTCTTTTATGTTAATATAAATGTAAACCAAGACAACTTTTAAATAACAAAAGTAATGAATTAAAATTATTCAAACTGTTCTAAAGCAATATTTCTTTATTAAAGATTGGATTTTTTAGAGCAGTTTTAAGTTTACAGCAAAATTGAGGGGAAGATACAGAGATCTCTCATACCTTCTACCCCAACACATGGGTAGCCTCCCCAGTTATTAACATCTTCCACCAGAGTGGTACATTTGTTACAACTGATTGAACTTGTACTGACACATCATAATCACTCCAAGTTCAGTGTTCATATTAAGGTTCATCTTGGTGTACTTTCTATGGGTTTGTATGTATAATATTATAATGTATAATTAACAGGTAGTGTTTTCACTGCTATAAAAAAATTCTCCTATCTCCGTCCTCCCCTTTTCCCCCCAACTCCCCTCTGTCCCCATAGTTTTGCCTTTTATAGAATGTCATATAGTTGAATTGTATATTATGTAGCCTTTTCAGATTGGCTTCTTTCACTTAGTAATACATATTTAAGGTTTCTCCATGTCTTTTCATGGCTTGATAGTTTTCATTTCTTTTTGGTGCTGAATAATCCATTGTCTGACTGTACCACAGTTTATTCATTCACCTACTGAAGGACACCTTGGTTGCTTTCAAGTTTTGGCAATTATCAATAAAGCTGTTGTCAACACCTGCATGTAGGTTTTTGTGTGGACACAGTTTTCAGCTCCTTTGGGTAAAAATCAAGGAGCACAACTGCTGAACCATATGGTAAGAGAATGCTTAGTTTCGTGAAAACCACCAAACTATATTCCAAAATGGCTATACCAATTTGTACTTCCACCAGCAATGAATGAGAGTCCTTGTTGCTCCATATCCACATCAGCATTTTGTGTTGTCAGTGTTGTGAATTTTGGTCATCCTACTGGACGTGTAGTGGTATCTCATTGTGGTTTTAATTTGCATTTCCCTGGTGACATATGGTGGTGTGGAACGTCTTTCATATGCTTATTATCTGTCTATATGTCTTATTTGGTGAAGTGTCTGTTAAGGTCTTTGGCCCACTTTTTAATTGGGTTTTTTGTTTTCTTAGTGTTGAGTTTTAAGAGTTCTTTGTAAATCTGCGATAACAGTTCTTCATCAGATGTGTCTTTTGCAGAGCATGGTTTTCGATTTTAATGAAGCCAGGTTAGTCACTATTTCTTTCATGGATCATGTCTTTGGTGTTATATCTAAAAAGACATAACTATACCTTAAGTCATCTAGGTTTTCTTCTGCTATCTTCGAGGAGTTTTATAGTTTTGCATTTTACATTTAGGTCTGTGATCCATTTTGAGTTAATTTTTGTGAAGGATGAAAGATGTGTGTCTAGATTAATTTTTTTTGCATGAGAATATCTGATTGTTCCAGTATCATTTGTTGAAAACACTGTCTTTGCTCCTTTGTATTGTGTTTGCTTTTTGTCAAAGATCTCTTGACTATATTTATGTGGGTCTGTTTCTGGAATCTTTATTCTGTTTTATTGATCTATTTGTTTTTTTGCCACACCACACTGTCTTGATGACTGTAGTTTTATAGTAAGTCATGAAGTTGAGTAGTGTGTCAGCTCTCCAACTTTGTTCTTCTCATACAATGTTGTGTTGGCTATTCTGGGTCTTTTTGCTTTTCCACACAAACTTCAGAATCAGTTTGTTGATGTTAACAAAACAGCTTACTGGGATTTTGATTAGGATTGCACTGAATCTGTAGATGAAGTTGGGGAGAGTGCATATCTTTACAATATTGAATCTTCCTATACATGAACATGGATATCTCTCTATTTATTTGTTTCCGCTTTGATTTTGTCCATCAGAGTTTTATAGTTTTCCTCATATAGATCTTGTACATATTTTGTTAGATTTATACCTAAGTTGAAATCATTTTTGGGTAGTAATATAAATATTTTGTTTTTAATTTCAAATTTCACTTGTTCATTGCTTGTATATAGGAAATTGATTTTGTATATTAATCTGATATCTTACAACCTTGTTGTAATTGCTCAGTAGTTTCAGAAGTATTTTGATCTGGTCTTTTGGATTTTTTACGTAGACAATCATGTCATTTGTAAACAAAGACAGTTTTATTTCTTCCTTCCTGATCTATATACCTTTTGTTTCCTTTTCTTGTTGTATATCATTAGTTAGAAATTCCAGCATGATGTTGAAAGGAGTGGTGAGATGGGACACCCTTACCTTGTACCTGATTTTAGGGGAAAAACCTTGAATATCTCACACTTAAGTATGATGTTATCTGTACATTTTTGGTAAATATTCTTTATTAAATTGAGAAGTTCCCTTCTATTCCTAGTTTACTGAGAGTTTTTATTGTGAATGTGTGTTAGATTTTTTCAGATGCTTTTTCTGTACCTATTGATATGATCATGTGTTTTTTCTTTTTTATCCTGTTGATGTGATGGACTACATTAATTGATTTTCAAATGTTGAACCAGTCTTGCAGACCTGGGATAAAATCCACTTAGTTGTGACGTATAATTCTGTGTTTACATTGTCGGATTTGATTTTGCTAACATTTTGCGGAGAATTTTTATGTCTGTGTTCATGAGAGATATTCATCTGTAGTTTTCTTTTCTTGTAATGTCTTTGTCCTGTTTTGGTATTAGGATAATGCTGGCTTCATAGAATAAGTTAGGAATTATTCCCTCTGCTTCTGTCCTTTGAAAGAAATCGTAGAGGATTGGTAGAATTTCTTCCTTAAATGTTTGGTAGAATTCACCAGTGAACCCCTCTGGGCCCGTTAACTGTCTGTTTTGAAAGGATATTAGTTGTTAAATCAATTGCTTTAATAGATACAGGCCTATTCAGATTGTCTGTTTCTTCTTGTGTGAATTTTGGCAAATTGTTTTGTGAAGTAATTGATCCATTTTACCTGGGTTATCAAATTTGTGGGCAGATTATTCATTTATCTCTTTCATAGTTCATAGTTATCCTTTATTATCTTTTTTAATGTCCACATGATCAGTAGTGATGTTTCTTCTTTCATTTCTGATTTGGGTAAGTTGTGTCCTTTCTCTTTTTTTTCTTAGCCCAGCTAGAGGCTCACCAGTTTGACCTTTTCAAAGAACCAGCTTTTGGTTTCGATGATTTTTCTGTTTTGATTTCCTGTTGTTAATTTCATTTATTTCTGTTCTAAGTCATATCATTTTTCTTCTGCTTACTTTCAATTTAATTTGTCTTTCTTTTTCTAGTTTCCTAAAGTAAAAACTAAGATTATTGATTCTAGATCTTTATTGTTTTCTCATAATATGCATTCAGTTTTATAAATTTCCCTACAAGCACTACTTTTACTGCATCCCATGAATTTTACTAAGCTACATTTTCATTTAGTTCAATATATTTTAAAATTTCTTTTGAGATTTCTTCTTTGACCCATGTGTTTTTTAGAAGTATGTTGTTTAATCACTATGTGTTTGGGGGTTTCCAATTATCTTTCTATTATTGACTTCTAGTTTAATTCCACTGTGGTCTGAGAGCTGACATTGTATGATTTCTGTGCTTTTTGATTTGTTGAGTTATGTTTTATGACCCAGAATGTGGTCTATCTTGATGAATGTTCCATGTGAGCTTGAGAAGCATGTATATTCTGTTGTTGTTGGATGAAGTAATAAATAGATGTCCATTGTATCAAGTTAATCAATGGTATTGTTGAGTTCAACCTTGACCTTAACTGATTTTCTGCCTCCTGAATCCATTTCTGATAGAGAAGTGTTGAAGTTTTATTTCAACTGGAAGTGCATGGTATACTTAGTAAATGATGTGGATAACTATTTTTGAAAGAAAACAATCAGACCTTTCCTACCGTATATAAAAATAAGTTCCAGGTAGATTATAAGTATTTAAATTAAAACATAGCAATTTTAGGAAGATATTTTTGTAAACGTGTAGTGTAGGAGAGGCTTGTGTAAGACAAGAAGCCTAGAACATAAAGGATTTTTTAAAAGATTTTTTTAAAACTTTGCCAATGTGAGCCATAAACAAAAATCAAATAACAACACAATTTAATTTGAAGAAAAAGCTTTTGTAACACAAATGACAAAGGGATAATACTACTTACTAAAATAAATACAATCTAGAAGAAAATAGGTAAATCATTGAAATGGAAATTCAAATGGCTGATAAGCATATGAAAGAATGTTCAACTTTATTGGTATTTGAGAAAGTGCAAATTAATACAACAATATGATAAGCCATTTTTTATCTGTGGAAAAGTTAAAATGGTGAGGATATAGGTAAACTTTTACTTTCATGGGGTGCTGGTGGGAATTTGAATTGATACTTTTTTGGAAAGTAGGCAGTCTGTAGTACAACTAAAGATATGTGTAGCCTTCAGCCTTCAATCCTAACGTTGCCAGTGTATCACATAGATACAAAAGCATATGTGCATGGGGATATTTATTGCAGTATTTGTAGTGACAAACACTAGAAACAACCTGAATATCCATCTATAGGGGCATGGTTAAATAAATTGTGATACATTGGTAGCACAGCTTTAAAAATATTAAAGTGTATGCAGTTATTAAAAAGAATAAGATAGATATATATTTGTTGACAGAGATGACCATGATATATCACTGGAAGCTGAATAATAAATATAGAATGATTCCATTTTATGTTAAAAAACAATAACTAAAATCCCTAACTATGATATATGTTTGTATAAGCATGAATAAAATTATGGAAAAACACAAATTATAATAATGTTACAGATACAACATAAATAAAATGTTTCTTCAGGGAGGTGGGATGGAAGAAAGAAAGATTATTAACTTTTTCTTTATCCAGCTTCAGACTGCCTCACTTATTTTAATGGTCATGTATCATTTTTTAATTTTAAACTTACTGTATTTTTAAAAAGAGACATGACTCTAAACTTCTCAAATTTTCCACTACGTTCACTAGAAAACATTAAAGTATAATACTATGCCCTTTGCCAGTTGTCAAGGATTGGTATTTGAATTAGGTGTTGTTCCTGCCTTTAAAAATGTTCTTTTACTCTAGCCAGAGAGATGGATTTAATGTATACAATAGAGTAAATAAAATAGTAAATAATTTTGCTCAGGTAAGAAGTCAAAACATCATCATAAAAAAAAAGAAATCAAAACATCATGAATGAGAACAAAGTAAGGCTTTTTATTTAAAATTAAAGGGACTAAAAATAGCCAGTAAATCCCCAGATTATCTTGAGGCAAAGAGCACTTTGACTCAAATCAGAGAACTGTGTATTAAGAGTCTTTTCAAGGCAAATAAATCATATTTCAGGAAAAATAGGGTTGGGAATCACTCTGCCAAGGCAGCTGCGTACAACAGATATTCTTCTTTGTCCCAGATGACCCTGTTTCACACCTCTTGCTTGTTTGAGGGAATATCTTCAGAAAGAATCGCACAGACTGGTGTGTACTGATGGAGGCTGGCAGTATGGGTCTGGGCGGAAACCAGGGCTCGAGTGCCTGGGAGATGGCTGGAGGGTTTGGGAGGAACACAGGGATCAGCTAAAGTAATGAGATGATATTTCCATCTCTTTAACACAGCTACTACCCTCTTACTCTTAACCTTCTTCTTCTTCTTTTTTTTTTCTAACCTTTATTACAAATGCCTGACCCGCTACTAATCTGATGCTTAACTGGATTACATCTTAAATCTCTCCTCCCTCTTTCCCTTCCTCTGGCTTTCCTTCTTTTCCTTCCCTCCCCTTTTCTCTCCTTCCTGTCTTTCCTCTCTTCCTTCTATTTCTTATTCTCTATTAAATTAAACATTAGCGTAGGCATATCACTGTTTAGAGTTAATCAGGTTTTCTATTGCTGTGGTACCATATTCTATTATTTTTTAAAACCTGACTTTTTTCTTATGCTATTTGATTGCTTTTACTACCTCAGGGATGATTTAGTATGTTTAAATTTTTTTTTTATTTTATAGTAATTAGGGTTTTAGAAAGACAGTATAGGGTAGTCATTCTAGGTTTTTATATAGATTCTGGGGCCAGGTTTCCTGGGATCAAATCTTACTACCTTTGTAGTCTTGGACAGCAAGTTGAACTGTTTTATTCTGTTGGCATGGGTTTAAATAGATTAAGCCATGTATAGTGGGTAAAACAGTTCCTGGAACCTAATAATTACTTAATAAGCACTGTGTTTGCTATTAAAGTTAACTTACAGTTAATCAGTTTAGCAAACATTGATTGAATGCCCACCACGTGTCAGATTTGATCCTAACTGATGGGATTAGGATGGATACACATTGAGCATCCACTGTTGGCCAGACATGGAGACTGTAGCGAGTAAAATAAAGTCCTTATCCTCTAGTGTTTATAGTCCTAGAGGATACTACTTATTAAAGTTTGAGGCTGACTTTATAAATGTGATTGACTTTTAATGTTTTTGTTTGTTTTATTTTTAAATCTAGGACATCTTGTATTATGAGCAGCTTAAGACAAATGTGATACAACATGACCTTTTGGTGGATAGTCTAATTTATAAAGTAAGTACAAGTGTACATAGTTTTTCCATTTCATTAAAATCAGTAAGCAATTATTGAGAGTTTTCAACATTCAGGGACTGCATTATATATGATGATACCTATTAGCCTTGAAAAATAATTTTAAGTGATCATTATACTTTATAAGTTTAGTTTGACCTTCAAAATTTGTAGTTTCCATTCGATGTTATTTTTTTCCCCTTTGAAGCTAACCTCTCAAGATCCTTGCCTGGCCCTCCCATTTTTGGATTAAGAGAATGATAAGCATTCCTTGTCCTTATAAATACAAGTTTTTCACAAACTAAAAAAGCAACTAAAAGGAAAACTAGACTATGGAACTTTTATCTTATTTATCTCATGATTCTTTAGGGCCTCCTTATTTATTTGTTTTATTATGTTGAAGTCATGTTTTATTTTTAATTTCTTCTACTTTCACACCATATAATTAAGCACATCTCAAGTTTTAGATAGGGATACATTGAGGTTTTGTTCCTAGGCATCTGATATTAAGTTGAGAGTCAAGATGTAGATGCTGAAAGCATGATGTAGGATATGACTGATTCTAGATTAGTAATTGGGTTGTTTATTGACTGTCCTGTATAATTGGATTACCACATTCGGTTGATTCTTTTTTTGTGGTTGGCTTTATTCCTCTGATAATTATGTAAGTTTGAAAAGCTAAAGCTCTAACCTGTTCTTAGAAACAATGATCAGTATATATATATGTATATATACATCAATAAACTAAAAAAAAGTACAGTATATTGTATATATGTATTTACATGCAATATAATGTATATGTGCAAACTGTAATAATTCTACCTAATGAAACTGAAAAAGGAAAATTTTTTTTAAATAATTGGGTTGTTTTATAAATAGATTTTAGATTTAGAACTTGTAACATAGAGGAGTCGGTCATATATTCCAGATCTCAGAAACAGGGGACAGAAGATTACACATTGAGAATTTAAAGATTTGTCTCAGGAGAACATGGCCAAGGTTAATAATAATGACTACTAGCATTTAATGATTGCTTACTATGTGCCATACATTGTTCCAAACTCTTTCCATAAATTTTCATTTGATTCTGACAGCTACCTTAAGGCTACTATATATACGAGCATCTGGGCTGTAAATGATAAATGCATTGTTTTTTCTTGGAAAAAAAACGTGTATTCTGCAAAATCATACATTAAAAATAATGTTTATGGGGGAAATAGTATTGGGGTAGCTTTCAAAAGTTTGTAACCAGAGTGCTAACAAAAACAAGAATTCATAGCTGGGGATATGAACTGGACAGCTCAGGCAGGCTGCTTCCGCAGGAGCTATTAAAAATGTACAAAAATAATGAAGTGTAAGTGCTAAAATAATGCAGATAGAAGTGGTGCGCTGGGCCACTGAGGCTGCTGTTCAAGTGGGTGCAAGAGGAAATGCAGCAGCAAAGAGATGTGCAAGGCTGACGGGTGTGCTTCTCCAGAGTAGGAGCCTGCAGTGCACTCATTCATTTTTCATTTTCCTGAAATACAGTTATAAGGGCTCATGCATGTGCTGCAGCTGAGCTGAAGGCTTTTTCCTTTCTTGCTGGAGGTTATAATTCTACTCCTGCTGTTCTGGCTCTTCTTTTTTAAAGAAAAATCACATATGAACCAACACTATTTCCAAGAGATACTGACATCTTTCCCTTAGTCACCAGCCACATATTGATACATTTGTTACAGCAAAACAGGAAGTACTGTCACTTCACCATTGTACAGATGAGGGAAGCTAGGTAAAGAAATATTAAAGAAATGTGTTTAAATTTCACATATTAAGTAGCAAAGCCAAGATTTGAACCTAGGTAATCTGAGTTCACAGTCGTACCTTTAACCACTTTGCTCTACAGGGAGAAAAGATGAAAGTGAAGAGAATGCAAGACGTTTTCATCAAAAGTCTTGACTCTCACAGAGGTTTTACATAGATTTAGATCACAGATACTACTGTTAACTTTGAGGTCAAATGATCGTGCTCAGAGGATTATTTTAGCAACAGCCTACAAGATCTTTGGGCTTTAAGACCTTCAACCTCTTTTCTGTTCAAATGAGAGAAGGCTCACAAGAGAAGTTCAGAGAATCGAAGAGTGCTAGCATGAGAGTTCTCTTGGCTGCCAGCATGAATTTCTGCTAGAATCAGTAAAGAAAATCTGCTGTGAGAAGGAGGTGGACAGTTTGTATCTGAAGAATTGACTATAAATTTTGGTAGAATCAATCCTGACTGTCCACAACATGAGTGTTTTTAGGAAGATCTCTGTCTCTGGTTGTTCCTGACTTGTGTTAGTTGAGCTCTGCTGTCTTGTTGGAGCAACTCCAAACGTTATTAAAGTCAGCCCTTGAGGGAATGAACGTTTTAAAAAATTATTTGAAGGTTCATTACAACTCCCTTTGGCAAAGACTCATTCTTAATTTAACTGAAACTAAAGTAGAATTATTTTAGTGGTTAAAGAAATGAATGAAAGAAACACAGCAATGCTTAAATACAGAACACCAAGCCCTCCTTAAGCTAAAATATTAAATGGTCTTCTCTGGACTACATATTTTTTTCTACAAACCTGCTTTGAATCCACACCATCTACAGTTTTCCACTACTTACTATGATCTGACAGTTTATGCCAGTGTTTCTCAACTTTTTCTTCATTATTATACCCCTAAAGAGAAAAAATTCTTTAATATAAAAAATGAAATACTAAAGAATAAGAATTTGTTGGGTAGGGATAAGCTTTGGAGGTCCACAAACCATTGTACTATGTAAAAATTTTGGGTTCCCAGGACCCAATTCCCACCCCCTTAGAGGCAATACTATCCCTGTTGAGACTGCATGATCTCTACGGCTGCCTATGTTGTGATTTAGACTGGCTCCTTTCCCTTCTCTTAATCTGTGTCTTTCAGTTTTTCCAGATTTAGCACACATCCACTGCCTCCGAAGTCATCCATAATTCATTTCATCCTCTCCTAATTGCTGCTTTGATTAACAGCCCAACTGAATTTTGTAGGCTGAGCAATATTATCATGGATTTCTGCTATATTTCTTTGTAATTGTTCCAGTATTTCTACTATGTATATTTTCTCGCTGGTGAGATTGAAATAAACATTGTCTTTGTTTGTTTGGCAAGCGATGACTTGCAAGTGAATAATCACAAAAACACAAAAGATTTTTGGTATTTTGAGGGAATGGCAAGAATGTGGACTTGAACAGTGGAGGATGAGATTGGAACAATAATTTGAGGCCAGTTTGTTATAGTTGCTTTTGGATGTTATGTTTACATCTGTTTTTCTAATTTCAAGAGACCTAAATATTATATTTAAAGGGGATAAAATTGAGATAAGTAATAAAGAAGTACTAATGGAACCAAAAAAGTCTGAACAATTTGAGGTCAAATAATGTATCTCATATATTAGTTGAGTAAATTTATAAGTTTGCGTGTGATAAGTACAGTGATAAAATCTAATTGAAACATTTATAGTCATACCTAAAGTAATCAAATCATTGCAGTATTATTTCTAGATGTTGTTTTTATGTCTTAGTACTATAGACACATTCATTTAGGTTTTTTCATTGCTCTCTACTTTTAATTATAGGATGTGAAGTTGACAGCAAGCAATGATGATTATTATTTTGTATTTGAAGATTATTTATATCAGGTAAGTTGAAAAATTAAAATGTATAGTTCTTGTTTTAAATTCTCTAACTCAAGATACTTTAGAAAATACCTGTGTTGTTAACTAAATCCTCCTGAAGTCCAAGCCATGTTTATTATCAAACTAAATGTTCTGAGTCTGGGATAAGGTTAACTTTTGTTCTTATGTGGGACTAGGTGGAAGAATAAGAGCTACATGTCTTCTCCGGCCAGGAGAGGTAGAGGCACAGATTCTTAAATTCAGCACCAGATTCATGTTTAAGCCATCCCAAGATGTTTAGAGAAAGCATTTTACTGATACTTTTCTATTAAAGGTATTGAATAAATAATTAAATGTCTTGAAATCAGTTTGAAGTGTTATGATTCAAGCGTTTTGACTCTTTGATCATTTTCATATGCTGATATTGTAGATGTTTAGATTTACCTAGATCTTTTTCATATCTACTAAAATAGAAACATCTTATCACTAATAGGAAATATGTAGTTTATGTAGAATTGCCTAAATGATATCCTCTTTTAAAAGATCACACATAGATAGATAGATAAATTAATAATTTGATTTTGAGTGAATATCAATATGTGTTGTGGAGGAAATGTCTAGATTCCACATGGTAACTCCTGCTTGATTAAATGTAAATCAGTTCCAGCTGTTTGGATTAGCAGGTTTCTGATTGGTAATAGTGGCGGTAATTATGCATCTGTTTCAGAAAAAAAGAGTTAAATGAGAATCTCTCAAGCAGGTTTAATTAATCATACATTCCAAGAACTGAAGTCCAAAGACTTTATAAAATTTATTTGTAAAATTAAAGTTTGGAATAACCCTGGAAACAATGTTAAGGAAATTTCCAGTGATTTCAAATATACCATTAATTTTTTTATTTTAAAAAATAGTAAAGATTTAAAATCCTATTCTTTAGTATAGTTATTAATTAAAAGTTGGAAAATACAAAAATCTTAAAGTTTATTTCTTTATGTAGGTAATATGTAGCCTGGTACTTTGCTTAGTACTCAGTAAAATTTTGAATGTACAATAAAGTTAATTCTTTATTTATATAGTTTCTGTACTTAACTATATTGAGTGGAAATTATCACTTTTGGAATAGTAACATAGGGAGGCCCACGGAACCATTCCTAGTAGAAAAATCATAACTGGTGAAAATTATTTTTAAAAAAATTTAAACTATCTGGAAACTGTTTTAAGGTCATACATGAAGTCAGCAAATTAAAAAAATATATTATTCAAGAAAAGCTACTGAATCTCAGTAAGAACAGTCTGTAGCCCTGAAACCATGATGCACTTTCTCCCCCCATGGCCCCCAGATCAGCATGATGGGAGCTTCAGTCCAGCTTGAGTGTGGCCAGGAGGAAGGGGTTCCCTTTCCCTGTAACTTCTAGTCAAGGGCTACAGTATCTCTGTAGGAGGGGCAGGTGGCCAGTATTTCTCATGGTCTTCAGCTCTGTGTTACAGATACTAAATTGCGGGAGAATGCTGCCAAGAAGTCAAGGGCTCCCTGCTTCCACTCATAGGGCAGACTTCTGTTGAGAGCAGGATTGAGTAACCTCCATACCGTTTTCCATAGTGGTTGTACCAACTTGCATGCCCACCAGCAGTGCACTAGAGTTCCCTTTCTCCATACCCTTGCCAACACTTGTCTTTTGAGGGGGGCGGTGCTGGTCTTTTTGATGGTAGCCATTTGAACAGGTATAAGGTGATAACATATTGTGGTTTTGATTTGCATTTCCGTGATGATTAGTGATGTTGAGTATCTTTTCACATACCTGTTGGCCATTTGTATGTCTTCTTTGGAAAAACTTCTATTCAGTTCCTTTGCCCATTTTTTCAGTTGGGTTGTTTGTTTTTTCCTATTGGATTGTATGAATTCTTAATATATTTTGTATATTAACCCCTTATCAGATATGTGATTTGTAAATATTTTCTCCCACTCTGTAGGTTGCCTTTTCACGTTATTCCTATTGTGTGTTTGCGTGCACCCGCATGTGTGTTTATGTATGACATAAGAAGAAGAAAGCCTTTTGTCACTAATTATAGGCTTTCCTTTGTCAGAGCTGTCTAGCAACACAACTGCTCTATAGGGAAACTGTTGATGATAATGGAGAGAACTTAATATTTCTGGTCATGCTCTTGGTCATAACACATTTATTGAGTTTTGTGATGAGACTACAAAATTAGATGGCGTATGGCATTGCTGTTGTCTGTATATAAATGAGAAGACATCCAGTAATCCTCTTGAAGGAAAATCTGGGCCTGTGTTACAAGGATACACAGGCACTCTTCTGAGTAACTCAGTTACCTAAATTTCATAGGCAACAGCACTGCATATTATAGAAAGAATGTTTTGAGTAATAAGTCAACTTTTTAGTATTCCAACATTTAGTTTTTATTTTGCATGAAATTTGTAAAAATACTTAGTGGTGTTGAAAGTTTTAAATTATGTCAGAGTTTTAAAACATGTTCAAACAGAAGACAATCCTTGTTCCATGGCAGTAAATTGGGTAGTTTGATAATATCATTTTCAGGTTCTACTACTTAATGACATCATGACAACCTACCAAAGTTAACTTATTGTCCGAAGTGTGTAAGATATTTCTAGGGAAGAATTTTTATATAGTAAAGGGAAGGCATGGGAATTGACTCTTCCTAGTGTGTGACAAATCCTCTGTCATGTGCTTGGCGTGTCTAGCGTGTGCTTAGTGGCAGCACTGACATATTAGAGTGTGCCAGACTTACAGACATTTAATGCCATTGAGTGGAGTTTAAGAAAGGCCCAGGTGCAATCAGATAACCTTTAATCATGTATTCATGTCAAATTATTACTTTTTAAATTGAAGTATAGTTGATTTACAATGTTGTGTTAATTTCTGGTGTACAGCAAAATGATTACATATATATTTAGTTTTATATATATATATATATATATATATATACACACACACTTTTTTTATTGAAGTACAGTCAATTACAGTATGTCAGTCTCTGGTGTACAGCATAATGTCCCAGTCATGCATATACATACGTATATTCATTTTCATATTTTTTTCTTTAAAGATTATTACAAGATACTGAACATAGTTTCCTGTGCTATACAAAAGAAACTTTTTTCTGTTTTTATATATGGTGGCTAACATTTGTAAATCTCAAACTCCCAAATGTATCCCCTCCCACCCCCTTTCCCCAGTAACCGTAAGATTGTTTACTAAGTCTGAAGTCTGTTTCTGTTTTATAGATGAGTTCATAGTGCCTTTTTTTTTTTGAGTGATATCATATGGTATTTTTCTTTCTCTTTCTGTCTTACTTCACTTAGAATGACAATCTCTAGGTCCATCCATGTTGCTGCAAATGGCATTACTTTATTCTTTTTTATGGCAGAGTAGTATTCCGTTGTGTAAATGTACCACAACGTTTTTATCCAGTCATTAGTCGATGGACATTTAGGTTGGTTCCATGTCTTGACTATTGTATATAGTGCTGCTATGAATATTGGGGTGCATGTATCTTTTCACATTAGAGTTCGCTCCTATGTATGTGTTCTTTTCCTATTCCTTTCCACCATGGTTTATGTGTAAATAGTACTGCTATGAATGTTGGAACGTGTGTATCTCTCTGAATTAGAGTTTTCTCCAGATATATCCCTAGTACTGGGATTGCTGGATCATATAGTAACTCCAATTTTAGTTTTTTTTAAGGAACCTCCATACACTTTTCCATAGCAGCTGTACCAATTTACATTCCCACCAACAATTTAAGAGGGTTCACTTTTCTCCACACTGTCTCCAGCATTTATTATCTGTAGACTTTTTAATGATGGCCATGCTGACTGGTGTGAGGTGATACCTCTTTGTAGTTTTGATTTGATTTCTCTAATAATTAGTGAAGTTGAACATATTTTCATTTGCCTCTTGGGCATCTGTATATCCTCTTTGCAGAAATATCTATATAGGTCTGCCCATTTTTTTATTGGGTTGTTCGTTTTTTTTTTTATTGAGTTGTATGAGCTGTATGTATATTTTGGAAATTAAACCTTTGTCAGTTGCATTGTCTGCAAGTATTTTCTCCCATTCCGTAGGTTGTCTTTTCATTTTGTTTATGGTTTCCTCTGCTGTGTAAAAGCTTATAAGTTTGATTAGGTCCCATTTGTTAATTTTTGTTTTTATTTCTATTGCTTTGGGAAACTGTTATGTCAAATTATTGAGTGTTCTGATACAGGCACTGTGTTAGGTGCTGCATAAGAAGATGTTTATTAAGCTTACATTATAGTGAAAAATCAGGGAAAGGCAAATACATAGTTATAATCTGATAAATGCTCTCATAAAGGTTTATGCAGTGTTCCATGCAAATACAATTAATGTGGAAATAAATTCTGGGAGTAGTCCAGCTTAGTTGTGGTTTCAGAATAGACATGTTACAAGAACTGTCTGGTTCTTTTTCCTTTATTTTTAAAAATGTTTATTTTTATTGAAGTATGGTTGACATGCAATATTATGTTAGTTTCCGGTGTACATCATAGTGATTCAACATGTATATGCATTATGAATTGATCACCATGATAAGTCTAGTAACCATCTGTCACCACACAAAGTTATTCCAGTATTATTGACTATACTCCCTGTGCTGCACATTACATCCCCATGACTTACTTATTTCATAACTGGAAGTTTGACCTCTTAACCCCCTTCACCTATTTTGTCCACTCCCTCCCCTCTGGCTACCACCGATTTGTTTTCTGCTATGAGTCTATTTGTGTGTTTGTTTGTTTGCTTGTGGTTATTTTAATTTTTTTAAGATTCCACATATAAATGAATGGTTTTCACATGGTTTTTATCTTTCTCTGAGATCATGTCTGGTTCTTAAAGGCAAGGAGTGAGGAGGAGAATGGGAAAAACAAAAATAAACGTGAGCCATGTGCATAGGGTGATTAGTGAGGCGAGATTAGCTTAGCACGACAGTGAACAAGCAGTTCAGGCTAGCGTTAATGAGCACCAGATACAGAGCAAGGGCTGTGAACAGAAAGAGAACGGATGTGAAAGGCTGTCAATACCATGACCTGTCCTGTCACTTCCTCTTGAATACGTGTTCTGCTCCCTGCCCTTCTCCCACTTTCTAATAGTAATGACCTAACAAAACCTTAATCCTGGCTCGGTACAGCCCTCCACCAGCTCTGTAGCTGCAGTGTGCACTTGCAAGTGGCTGGAAAAAACATGCAACCATGATAACGAGTTTTACTTTAAATTCACGACCACTAACCTCAAGAGAATCCTTAGTTCTACTGCATTTCCCTAGTCCAGTCATTCATCCATTCTCCTAGAAGACTTCTCGCAATCCTCTCTCTTCAAATCTCCACCTCTTCTCTCTCAGTTCATGACTTTGAGTCCTGTTTCTGAAAAACATAAAAGCTCTGAGAACCAGCCCCACATATACTCCCACCACCACATATATTTGACCTACCTGCATCTTCACCCATATACTCAGCTTTCCCTTCTTATCATGGGTAAACTGTCTGTGCTTTTATTTATCATAAAGCCAGTCCCTGCATTTGGACACGAAAGCTCATCTCTCTGGTACTCAAGGGCAGTGCAATTGTTAATATTTTCATTGTCAATTTTCCCATCTCTTTTGGGTCACTCTTCTCCATATACAAATACACTGTTATTTCTCTCATCTGAAAAACAAAGCAAAATAAAGTGAAACAAAAGTCTTTCTTAATCCCACATCCCTTCCAGCTTCTACTCCATTCCTCTGTTCCTTTTTTAACAAAACTTCTTTTTTAAAAGTCTGTAGATATTGTTGATACATCCTATCCTCCTGTTCTCTCTTGAACCTTCCTTAATCAGCCTTTTTTTTGCCCAGCTGTCCCACCTAAGATCACAAGTGACTTCATACTGCTGAAGCCAGTGGTCATTTCCCACTTCTCATCTTACTGTGTTTGATCACTCAGTCACGCCCTCTCCTTGATTCTCTTTCTTCACTTGGCTTCTAGGATGTCATGCTTTCTGGTTTGCTTCATCTTACTAGCTGGCATTCTCCTTCACCTTTGCCAGGTTCTCTTCATCTCCCTGTCTTACCCTGGACCCCAAGGATAGTTCCAAGGACCTCTTTCTTCCCCCATGCGGCCATTGGTGATCTCATTTATTCCCATAGCTTTAAATACCATCTATACACTGATGACTGCCAGATTTATATCTCTTTCTAGACCTCTCCCTTCAACTCCAGGTATTTATCTGGTCTTGGGGAGCCATTCTTCTGTCCAAAGTCTTATTTCTCCAGGCTCATCTCCTGACCACTTTTCGGTTTCTAACTAAAACACACAGCAAACTTCTCCCAAATATATTCATGTGCAACATGCATTATCCTTCTTGTCTGCATTGTTTTCTTCTGTAGCACTTAACACCACATAATATACGATATATTTTGGTTTTTTTCCCCTTCTCTCCTTTCACAAAAACAAACAGTGTGAGGATAGGGATTTTTTTTTTAATTCATGTGTTTATTCTCAGTCCCTAGAGCAGTGCCTGCCACATAATAGGTTTTCAAGTAAATACTTGTCAGAAAGAGGGAGGGAGAGAGAGAGGAAGAAAGAAAGTAGGAAGGAGCTATCATTATAGGTAGAATCAGGAAGATTTTGGTGACTGGCTATATATGCAGGTTGAGGGAGAAAGAAGAGTCAAGAATGGCTGAGTTTTCAGGCTTTGGATAGTTACAAGCATGGTGATAATGGGAATTGAGCTTAGAGACACAGGAAGGATGTATAAGGTCGGAAGGCAGGGGGACAGGGCCGGGAAAGATTTTCTAAAGTATATTTTTCTCCAGAAGAATGTGAGGAGAAGATGAGACCCCATGCCCAAGCAAGAAATTAGACCAGAAAAAAGTTCTTTATTTTTCTCCCAGTATTCTCTAATGACTGCAAGTGAGATTATCAACACTATCTTCATCATTTATTTATGGAGTGTTTATTAGGTGCCAAGATCTGCTCTAGACACGTACATACTTTGTAACTAATTCTTACAGCACCCGGGTAAGGTAGCTTTTTTCCTGTTTTATAGCTGAAGACGCAGAAGCTCAGAGTCCTAACTCATAGCTACCACGACCCAGGCTAGGTCTTTTCAATTTCAAAGCCCTGTAAGCCACATTGCCCTTTGATATAGGAAAATTAAATCAGGGCAGAGTGTTTCAAAAAGTCATTCTTGAAAATTTATCATTTGAAAATTCTCCAGATTAGTTTGGATGAAAATGCAAGCACCACAAATTTAAAAATTTAGTTCTAAGTTAAAGTGATTGTCCAATTGAGACCTATTGTGTCCTTTGTACTTTTTATTACGTAAATAACATTTCTCAGAAACATTCATTATATATTTTCAAAAGACTAAAGAAATTCTAGGCCCCAGTGACTCTTGCAGTTGTGTGTAGAAATGTTGGGGACAGTTCTGCTGTATAAACCGTAGTTCAGAGTTACACGTCCAGCTTACACTTACAGCTTTTCTAAATAAAGTAAATCATTACCATGTATAACCTAATCCTCATAAAGTTCAGTTTTTACTTAATTAGTGAGTAATCAAAGTTAAATTTTCTAGTTAATTTGATTGAACTTGTCATCTTCATGTAATTACATTCTAGCAAATTTACAATTGAATTATCACGTCATTATAGATACTAAATTGGAATCTCAGAAGTTAAAACAGCAGTGCAGGTTACACTGGGGGTTGGCAGCTCATTGCTTGCATGCTAGGGTTGCACACCAGTAGGTAATGCGTAACATCCCACCTCTGGCATTACCACGCTACAGTTACTAACACTGTCCCAAGAGCAGCCTCAAGTATCTTGTCTTCTGTAGGACAATGGGGACTTGAGGGGTATATATTTAAACACAGAGCTTCTCCTGACGTTACCATATTCCCACCAGCTTCTAAGGGAAAGTTAATATAAACATTTCTTTAGGAATCATTGTCCCTCTAGGCAACGGTAGAAAGATATTTGTAAGTATATTTTTCTCTTGCATTATTTTACTTGAAAAATATTAGTTTATTAGTTGTATTTGTTATTATATTAATTATATAAATTTATTTGTTATATTAATGGTACTAGTTTATTGTTTCTGCTGTAACAATTAACACAAATTTAGTGGCTAAAAACAAATGTGTTCTCTTACAGTTCTGTTTGAAGATTGGATGTCTTTTGAAATGGGTTTTAGTGGGCGAAAATCAAGCTGTTGTCAGGGCTGTGTTCCTTCTGGAGAAGAGTAAATTCCCTTCCTTTTCCAGCTTTCAGAGCACCTGCACTCCTTGGCTCATGGCCCCTTTCTCCGTCTTCAAAGCCAGCAGACAGCATCTTCAAGTCTCTCTCATTCTGATTCTGCTGCCTCTCTCTTTCATTTATAAGGATATTCATATATGTGTGAAATGATGCAATAAAGGCTATCATTTTGGCATTGTTAGAAATAGCATACAGTTGAAAATCGTTTAAATATTCATTTATAGCAGACTAAGCCATTAAATAAATCATGGTATATATAGCCCTTAAAATGTAACCCTTAAAATGAAGCAACTCTTTGTAAAGCAACAGTATATTCATATATACTGGTATAAAAAGATCTCTTAACAATTCATTGTTAAGTTTAAAAAAATCGGATACTGAACGTTGTATACGATGTCTGCCCATTTGACCTGAAAATACTGTTGTCATAGTCACCAGTAACAATCCGGTGGCCCATGCTCAAGCCTCCTAACTGATGTCTCAGCAGCATTTGACCTAGGTGTACCCTTTCTGCACTGGGCTTTCAAGACACACACTCTTTTTGGTTCTTTTTTTACTTTACCAGTTAACAGAGGCAAATCCAACATTTGGGGTACCTAAGGCTTCTACAATTTTGAGAGCTCTCTTTAAGAACAAGAGTATAATATTATAAATCTTTAAGAAAATATAATA
The DNA here is from genome assembly GCF_048564905.1 of Vicugna pacos. Classification (NCBI taxonomy): domain Eukaryota; kingdom Metazoa; phylum Chordata; class Mammalia; order Artiodactyla; family Camelidae; genus Vicugna; species Vicugna pacos. Next base: position 102,778,682 of record NC_132988.1, on the reverse strand, counting down.
TTATAAATACCAAATCAGGTAAGAACATGTATAATTGTTAGAATAACAATTTATTAGAATCATAAGAGATTTAGGTCCCTTTCTGAGATGTTATTAGGCAGTTTACTAGAAATGCATACATAGAGACTCTCCTTACCTACGTCTCCCTGCAGTTCCCAGCACTGAGAGGGACCCATGCTAGTGAAGGGTACTGAAGCGCCTTCATTAGCATCATGGGAAACCCCCTCTCTTGTTTACTCCTCAGTCTCCAAAATTGGTTCCTTCTCTTCTCTCTTATATCTTAATGTTAGAGTGTCCCAGATCTCAGTTCTTGGTTTTCTTTCTCTGGTTAGACTCACTCATTTGAAGATTTCACCAAGCTCACCTATCTTGTGGATTTCATTATCCTCTATATGTTGATAACTTCCAAATTCATATCTTCAGTCCAAACCTCCCTCCTGTACTCCAGACTAGTATCTCCAACTACCTATTCAACATCCCCATTTAGTTATTTTGCAGATATCTCAAATTTAGCAAGTTGAAAACTGAACCTCTGCTCTTACTCCCCAAATTGTTTCACTCAACTTTTCCTGTCTCAGTAGATGGTGACTCCATCTTTCCACTCACTCAGATCATGCATCCTTCCAGTTGGCATCATCTTTGATTCCTTTCTCTCACACACACCATCCAATCTGTTAGTAAATCCTTTTGGCCCGGTCTTTACATTGTATTTAAAATTTGACCACTTCCCTCCATTGTCATCATGCTGCAAGTTGGGTTCCGCGGCAAGGAGACTCAGGTGGAAATGAGCATGCCAAAGACTGATTAGGGAGCGCTGGTGGGCTCAACAGCTATAGCAGGCAGTGAGTGAAGCGGGACTGAGCAGGGGGAGAAGTCTAGCCACGGTGGTTTGAGTGGAAGCCTCAGGGGCTGCTGCAGAGAGTTCTGATGAGGAGATAAATCCTCAGGTCTGTCCAGAGGCTGGGGTAAGAGGTGCAGACCTTTCTCCCGTGCATCTCATCAGTTGTCATTGGATGTAGGTCATTCCAGGGAAAGGGCATAATCCTTGAGGAAAATAGCTTTCTTTGGCAGAGGCCTTCCCTAAAAGAAGCTGCCTGCCGAGGGCAGCTGAGAGTTGTCTGCTGCAGCACCGCGAGCAGCTGCAATAGGTCCTTTATTCCTGAAGAGGGATCTGGGTGACACAGCCCAGTGGCCAACACATACAGCTACCATCTGAGTCCCAGCCACTGTCACTAGTCTTCCACAGGGCCTCCCTGCTTCTGCCCTGCCCCCCCCCCCCACAGCCAGTTCTCTTCACAGTGGCTAGAGTGATCCTGAGAAAATAAGTCAGATCATTTCACTCCTCTGCTGAAGCCCCTGCAGCAGATCTCCATTTCACTCCCAGTGAAAGCCAGTATCCTGACAATGGCCCACAATGCCCTGTATAATTTAACCTCTCTCACATTTCTCTTCCCACTCATCTGCTCCAGCGGCACCTGTTTTCATGCTGTTCCCCCGACACATCAGGCATACTCCTGCCCTGGCACCTTTGTGATCGTTGGCTCTTCCACCCAGAAGATATCCCCCAGATATGTATATGTTAACTTCCTCAAGTCCTTTCAAGTCTTTGATCAGATGTTACCATCTCAACGAAGCCCAGTATGACCATTCTCTTTACGATGGCAATCATCCTTCCCCATTTCCCCTTTGCTTTGGTTCCATAGCACTCACCCTCTAATGTATTGTATAATGTAATTATTTATAATGCTTTCCGTTTATTACCCCGACCGTAATTAAGCTCCATAAGGTAGGATTTTTTGTTTGTTTGTCTGTTTCCTTCATTGTATCCCAGGCACCAAACAGCTAGAACAGAGCCTGATACATAGTAGAAACAGAAGGAAACAATTAGTGAACTGATGGAAAAGTCTGAGGAGGTCATCCAGAATGGTGCACAGAGGGATGGAAGTAACTAAGAGCTGTGGCAGGTTGAATAAGTGTCAGTCAATCTTAGGTCTCACAGGGGTCAGGTGGAAGTGACTAGAGAATGTGAAAGAGGCCTCATTCACAAAGGTGATAGCTGAGATTTTCCCAGAAATGAAGATAAACAGAATTTCAAATTGAAGAAACATGGTAGTCTTAAGTCATAGAAAAAAAAACCCCAAATTAAATATATTTGGGGGGAAAACTATTGAATATAGAATAAAATTAAAGTCACAGTAGTAGTAGTAGTAATTACAGCTAACATTGTAATAATATTCATCATATACTAGGCACTGTTCTAAGCTATTTATGAATATTAATTAATCCCTACAATAGATTTTGATGTAGGTATTATTATTGTATACATGTTACATGGAGGAAACTGAGATACCAAGAAGTCTGGTAACTTGCCCAATGTTACACAGCCAGTAAGTGGTGGGGCTAGAGTTTGAACTCCAGCAGTCTAGTTTCAAAATAAATTCAGATAGGTTAATGATTTTACCACAAAATGAAACTATTAAAAATGCTAGACAGGATGCACTAGATTATATGGTGGCAACATGCAAATCCAAAATCTCAGTGGCTTAAAACAACAAAGGTCTGTTTCTTGCTCATGGTCGTGTCCATCCCAGATAGAATGGGGACCTAGCTCTGTGTCATCCTGACTCTGGAACCCAAGCTGATAGTGGAACCCTGTCTGGAACACTTGACGGTTTCCATGCAAAGGGAAAGAGGGAACGATGTTAACTACTGTGGTTCTTGGAGCTTTCATTTGGAAACTTTCAAGCGATACGTATCTATTTCATTGAGTAAAGAGCAAATCCTGTGACCACACCTAACACCAAAGTGGCCAAAAAGGTAAGCTGACATATGTTCCCACAGAGGAAGAACCAGAAACAGTTGATGAAAAACACCAATGACTTTCAGAATTTAGGTGAATATGTATAGAATATTATAAATGTGGGAAGGGACTTTCTAAGCATGAAAGTATTGGTAATTTGATCACATAAATGTTAAAAAAAATCTATGTCAAAAATAATTAACAAGTTATTGAGCAAAGCCATTTATAACATATAATTAGACCAAAGGTTAGACTCCTGAATATATAAAAATTTAAACAAATCAATAATTTTAAAAACATCCATTGTAAAATGGACTAAGATGATGAACTGGAAAATAACAAAAAAATGCAAATGGAAGAGTAATCTTCTTCATTAGTAATTAAAGCAAGATGCCCTTTTTTACCTAGAAGATGGTAATAAACCGTTTTGAAGAGAATAAGAGAAAATGTGCACTAACTGCCATCTGTGTTAAAAACAAAAACAAAACCTTTCCAGAAGGCAATTTGGCAATAATATCAAAAGTTTTAGATTTAAAATGCCCATCGCTTTGACCAGACAGCTAGTCCAGTTTTAGAAATTTAAATCAAGTTATACATAAATATTTAGCTATAAGGGAGCTTACTCAACATTGTTTATAGCTGGGGAAAAGTGGAAATAATCAAATGTTCAACAAAAGACATGGTAAGTGATTGTTCATGCACATAGCAGAATATTCTATAGCATTAAAAAATGTGGGAGAGAAAATATAGAACAGTATGCATAATTCTGTTTTGCTTGAAAAATTTTTATGTGTATGTATAAGAACAGTCTGAAAGGGTATACATCAAAATATTAACACTGGAGGGATTGTGTGTGTTTTTTCTCCTTTTTTGAAGATCTGTATTTCTAATTTTTATCATAAACATGTATTGCTTGCATAGTCTTTTAAAATGTAAAAATAAATCAGTGGCAGTGGTTGGTACACATGTCACCATTGGGACTGGCTGATACCCAATCTCGATATCTAGCCTTTCTCTAAAGCTGAGCCCCTTTCTTAAGTCTTGGACCCACGGTTCCCCTCTCCATTCACACTGCTGCTAGTCCAGCCCAGACTTTGTGCCCCTGTTCTGTTAACTGGGCTTCTGCCTTTTTCTGTTACTGTCAGACTCTGTTCTCAGTAACATCTTTTGAATCCCAGGCCTTCTAATACCAGGACCCAGATTTCCTTCACTAATCACCTTCCTGGGGATTGGCCCCCTGCTCCTAAATTCCAGGCTGGTGTCAACAGTCCAGTGCCTCCTAATGGACACCTTTGATTTTGACTTTCTGCCCTACCTATTTTCAACTCCAGGTGGAGTTGTCGCATTCTACCTGCTGGTCAGGACAACCAGCTTCCAACCTGTTTTGGGCTGCTGCTTGTTCTACTGCTGCTAATGCCTCTTAGATGCCATGAGTTGCCGTCCCTCCCACCCTGACGTGCTCAGCTGCCAGCTGCTGCATCCCAGCAACGAGCCTAGTTCCGCTGTCCTCCACTCCCCCAGCTGCTCCATGCCACTGTAGTTACCTCGGGTCCCCCCTCTACATTGCTTGCCTTATTAAAGTTCTCCCAGCTGGTTATCTTTTCCAGCTTAAAAACACACTCAAAAAAATCAGCTGGTAGTTAATAACTTGTATTTTGTGCTGTTGTTCGAGGTTTAGGTGACTAACAGTGAGGAATCTTTGGATGAGCTTTGGCCATCGCATTTGGTATCTACTGTTAACACGTACCGCAGGTGTACCAACAGAGGGCGCTGTTCCCATTGAGAGGCACAGGACTTGAAAGATTCTACCTCGGTGCCTCCCAAGCAGAAGCAGCAATGAATTACGTGTTATAAGACAGTGCTTAATGGTTTGTTTTTTTCCAATGTTGTACCCAGGTATTACTTTGCTTTTCTCGAGATACGTCTGTGTTGGGTCACTTTGCGTACAGCAGTGCTTCGCCACCGAAATCGTACATACGAGGTACAATTTTAGTAACGTAAAGGAAGTATTCTTTAACACTTACTTAATCATGCCAAGACTGTTTGTTTTATAGCATATATCAGTATTGTCAAAACTGTTGTTGTAAATTATGTAATAAGATTTCTCTCAGGTTATGGTAACCATCCTTTCACTCCCACTTAAGTCAGTGCCCAAGCAACTTACCACAAATCACAGGAAAGTGATTCCCAAAACAGCATGTAAAGTTACCTTCTTTATCCTTCCTGTTTGCTCTCTCCTCTGTTGCTGTTATTGCCGTATCTGTTGACTATTTCCCCTTCTGACTGTGAGTGTCGCTTGAATTTGCTTTTCCTACTTTTTTTTTTGCCATCTTTATTCCTTATCTCAAAATATTATACCACATGTAAAAGCTTGATACAATTTATATGCTATTGGCTCTCTAATTTCTATTTTAATGCTTCTACTCTTTATCACTAACTGCTACAAAATAATACTATTTCAGGATCCTACAGTCACCTGACAGTTGAACTGACTTCACCTAGAAGCCTCTCCCTGATTTCTCCTTTGTATAAAATAGTGAACAACCAGCACTGCAAGCGTATAAGCGTATTGTGTATGGTGGTTCTGCTGTGCCCGTAAAGAAAGAAGCTGTTGTCCTGTACCTCCTAAGTCTGCTGTCTGCATGATCGCTGCAGCCCCTGCCCTAAGACAGGCCCGCATTGCCTGGTGCTGGGACCGGGCTCCCCACAGCCTGGGGGCTCTCCCAGTCCCGTTGCTTCTACATGGAACTGATAGAAACATTTGGCTTGCTTGTTTGTTTCTTTAACATCACCTGCTGAAACACTTACTGTAGAACTTAATTATCTAATGGAGTCACCTCTAAATTCAGCCAAGATTGTAAGGCTTTCTGTCAGTTGATCCTGTCTTAAACTAGCTGATTTTGATTCCCGGCTTATTCCATATTACAGCAGATTCATTCTAATTTCCATATATTCACTATGTGTCAGGAGTCGCACTCCTCCACCCTCAAAATCATAGGTCCTTGAAGAACTAGCCTATATCTCACCGTATCAGAAAAATTCAGAGTATTTCCTTCTATGCAGGGAAAAACCCAGTTCTCTCTTACTGTGTTTCTCTTCTGTGTGTTTATTTTACCACTCACACAAAACACTTCACTTCTGACACCTGTGGTCACAACTCTGTAGAAGTTTTCCCCACAGCAACAGGTAAGTTTTGACACTAGCTGGGTACCCTACAATTTAACTGAATTCTGACATCTGAGATAGTGTCGGTCCCACAGGGTAAGGACTCAGTCCCACAAGACTGCCCTCTCTCTCTCTCATGCACACACACACACACACACACACACACACACACACGTATACTCTTCAGACACCGGTCACAAACCCAGGTTATCACCTGTGCTTCTGACCAACCAGCTATAGATTGAAGGTTCCAATAACCCTCCCCTTGAGTTTGGTTAATTTGCTAGAGTGGCCCACTGAACTCAGGGTAACACATACTTACCCTTGCCAGTGTATTAAAAGCCATGATAAAGGAGACAGATGAGCAGCCAGATGAAGAGTTGCAATGCGTCATCCTCCCAGCTTTGACGTGTTTGCCCACCTGGAAGCTCTTGAACCCCCTACTATTAGGATTTTATGGCGTCTTCCTCACACAGGCATGATCCATTATTAAACTCCATTTCCAGCCCCTCTCCCTCCTCTGGAGGATGGGGAGTGGGTCTGAAAATTCCAAGCTTCTAATCATGTCCTGGTCTTTCTGGTAACCAGCCTCCATCCAGGAGCCCATTCAGAGTCAGCCATCCATCCATCCACCGATTCTCTCCTTATTCACGAGATCAACCCCTGCTGTCTCCACCCTAACCTAAGCTGCTCATGAAGTTCTTTGTCTCCTCTCTGCCACCATTCCCAATCAGAAATACAACAAAAAAATTTTTAATTAAAAAATCTTACCTTAAAGCCAAGTGCAAAAACGTATGTGACTTTTTGGTAGACTCACAGTGTTAGAAAACTGTTAAGATAAAAGCTACCTAAAGATTTTCAGTGGAAAGTGGGAAAAAAATTCAGACCTTTAAAAGTTTGGAGGAAAAACTGTTAAAAACTCCTTTAAACATTTAATGATTGTGAATATACTTTATTTTTTTAGACAATTCTGATTTCAAATATTTAGCCTCATTCTCGGACTTTATCAACTGTTTAGGGATTCAGAATATATTACCATCATACAGTTAAAGACATTTAATTTTAACTTTTCAGCACATTCCATAAAAATATAAACTAATGAGGCATTGCAAAGCTTGGGACTTACTTTAATGAATAGACTTATTTATAATTAGCACAACCATTCTATGTTTATAAATAGATGCTGTTCTTAAGTGATTAAGATCTAGAAAATGTTTGTTCTTTTAATTATTTTGTATCACTTCTACTTAAGTTTATATTATTGACTTTAATTGATGAAAGGATTTGCTAATATCAAAAGATTAGCTGGCATGTTTTCAGATTAATTCCATATCATAAAATAAAATGAAAGGAGATTGTACTGTAGTCAATTTTTAAATTCCTTTAATTATTAGTACATTCACAAAATTAATTTTTAAAGTTTTTTTTTTCCTATTTTGTTTAATCACATTGAAACTCTATGGTTTTCTCTCACAGGAAAACTAGGACTAGAAGAATATGCTGTCTTTTATCCACCAAATGGTAAGAATAATGCTATTGCTTCCTCTAGTGGGAAATAGGGAAAACTGCAACTTTTATAATAGGAATTTGACTTTCTCACTCACTGTCTTTAAGTGGATAATAATTTATCATCTTAAATAAACCTTCTATAGAATAGCCATTCTAATTAATTCTCCCATGTTTGTCGTAGGTTTGTGCTAAACTATGTATACCCTTTCTGTATTTTCTTGAGACCAGTAGTAGCATTTAGAGGAAGCTGAGTAGGCTTAGGTGCTTAGTTTTCCTCTGAAGGACTCTCACTGGTCCATCCCGGGCCTGCCTTTTGGCTTTATTGGAGCAGTGCTGTAATGAGCGGATCGCCTTGTGTTGCACTTTATTGTTCTCATCATTTGACAACTGTGGTATTTATAAATGAAAAGATTTGAAGAAATATATCACCAAAATAGTGTGTTTTGATTAAAATTATCAAATGTATAGTGACCTCCTTAGGGATTAAATATTTCTTTGAGATTATTAGACAGTTTTTAAGATATGCTTCTTGGAAAAGCAATATATAGCAGTCCTTATTATGATAATATTAAGTTGCATCCTGAAGAAATTATTTTACTCCAGTAGAGTTAAGAACATGGGCTTTGTAACCCTGCAGACATGGGTTCAGAGCCCAGTTCTGCCAGTTCACCCTGTGACCTTGGGCAAGTTATGCATCTTCGCTGAACTTCAGATTCTCCGTCTGTAACATGTGGGTAACAGATGAAAGGAGACACACTGTATGAAACAGCATGGTACCTGACAGGTAGTGAGTGCTCAAGAAATGCAGCTGTTACAAGTTGTGTTTAGCTTCTTTATTGACCAGCCGAGCTGAAACTCATCCTTGACTTTCATGGCACTGTTCTCTCCTTGCACTTCTCAGTGTGGGTCCCAGAGTCTTTCCCAGGGCATCCACCTCTGCCTTTCTTTAAGCACTGGTGTCCCAGTGTCCCATGCCCCCCTTGTTCTGCTGCCCTTCTTTTCATACATTTTCCTGGGACTTCTTACCTGCTCTCTTGCTTCTGTTTGTTAGTCACTCTAAAATTTATGTCTTCAATTCTGACTTCTACAGTATTTAACTCAAACTTAACATGTCTCAGCCTGAACTAATTCATCTTCGTATGCCCACTATTTAAAAAAGAACAAACAAAGACAAAAATTAAATAACAAAACAAAACAAAACTCTGTCCTGTTTCTCTCTCAGTTAATGGGACTCTCATGTAACCAGTAATTCAAAGCCTAAAACCTGGTAGTCATTCTTGATTCCTTTCAGTCTTGGACCCCTTTCATCTAATAAGTCACCAGGCTCATCCAATTTTATCTTCAAAATACATCTGGGACCCTCTCTCCCTCACCATAACTACTGCCTTACCATCATTCAGACTGTTATCTCTAGTTCATTCACTGTAGCAGATAGCTGGCTAATCTTTCTTCCTCCAGTCTTTTCTAGCTTTTTGCACAATGCTGTCTGAGTTATACATCTGAAAGGAAAACCTGAAAGCTGCCACTTTTCTCCTTAGAGTTTTCTTAACACCTCCTCATCCCTTTTAAGCAGTGTGCAAGCACACTGTAAGAGGCATCTCTTGTCTCTGGCCCCCATTCAGTCTAACTCCTAGCTTCATTTCTCACCTTGTCCCACCTCACTTTTTTTTTTAATCACAGTAATATCAAATGATTAACTCTTTACCCACACGCGGCTACATAAGCACTATCATTACCTCTCCTCTTCCCGCTGGCAGTAGTCCGCCCAGCCTTTCTTCACTTGGCCATCCTCAAAGCTCAGGTCAGGCACGGTCCTCTTCAGGAAACTTTTCCTGCATCCCCAGGTTGGGTTGGGGCCCTTTCTCTAGGGTCCCATGGTACCCAGGGTGAAAATCTATGGTATCTCTTACTATGTTATCTTGGTATTGTTTGCTTATGCTTATCTGCCCTCTACAGTGCAAGCTTCTTGAGGTTCAAGATTGTATCGTTGACTTCTGTTCCTCCAGCAGCTACCTGTAGTGGGACCTTAATGAGTATTTATTTGAACTAAATTAGAGGCTTTTTAATTTAATAGTTATGTGTAACCTTTGTTACATCTGTCTCCCCAGAAACTTAATTTTCATATAACTTTTTATATTTATATAAGAATCAGGAAATAAGAAAAAAATTAATACCTCTGAAAGGCCAAATAGGATGTCCATGGACTCAAGTTCCTTCTCTCTATTCACAGGAGAGCTTTTCCAACTTCGTTGGGGATATATTAGCTTTTTACTTAACATACATGTCTAACAAACTTGGTTGCTGGTCTTTATGCCCTCCTACAAAAAAAGAAGTGTGGAAAGAAGCTGATATAGATAGGAAAATGGCTGACAACAGAAGCGAAAATCAGAGACTTCACAAAGGAAAATAGAAAAGCTATAAAACAGCATATAAAAGCATTCCCGCAAATCAGTCTGGGACCATTTTATGGAAAAGCCAGTAACCCTCCACCCTTTTAAAAAATATCATTGGGTTGTAACATATTATGGTAATTTAAGGCTTTTATAATGAGCTTAAGGCACCAAGAAAAAAATGCTCCTATAATAATAGCAGTAATAGTAGTTGCAGCAGCAGCCGCTAACATCTTCCACGCAAAACTATAGACCAGGCCGTGTGCAAAGTACACTACACGTACTAACTCACTTAATCCTTCCAAGGTCCTTCCAAGGCAGCTACTAATAGATAAAGAAGCTGAGGCACAGGGCATCCACTTGCCCCGCTGGTGAGTGGCAAATGCAGGCTCTGAGGCCGAACTCTTCAACTTCAGAAGCAATATTCTTAATCCCCATGCCCTACTCCCTCAGAAAGACGTTATTGAGTCATTATAGTGTCTTTTGGAAGAAAATTAAGTATTTAACATATTGAAAAAGTAGATGTATACAATAGGTTCCAGAAAGAATTTCATCCAGAATAAAAATAGGTTAATGCTTAATAGGGTAAACCCACAGCTGTTCGTAAACTTAATACTTAAGAATCATTTCTTTCCTCAGGTTGTTTTAGAGCCTTACCAGGATCAGAGAGGACTCTCTTCTCTGGCAATGAGTCCGAAATTGCATAACAAGAAGAGACAAAGAGCAGTCAGTCTTTCTGTCCCTTTACTCTTTCCTCAAGGCAACACTAGCAACATTTTTCTGTCACCTGCCCTGTTTTTCAACCCCTGCCAAAGATAGGATTACTTTGAAATCTCAAGGACATCTCTACCACCACCACCACCACCACCACCAAAACTGGCCTGGCTCTCAGGTCACTGGGGCTCACACAGAGAGGTTTGCTTGTAGCTCCCTGACACACTCTCCAACCTGACCAGGGAGGTGCTTACAAGGGACAGAGGTTCGCTCACCACTTCCCCACCTGTGATCGCCTTTCCTTGGGTAGAAATAGCAGGCCACAGGGGCCAGGACATTCGAGGCCTTGTCCATGGATAGACTGTCTCTAGTAGATTCATTTAACAACTGGTGAGCAAAATTTCTGAGCTGAAGGAGAGTCTGCCTGGGAATTTTATAAGGTTTTCCTGCTTTTATTCTTTGTTCAACATGTATAATTTGTCTTTATTCATTTAATAAATACTTCTTGGCCTTGCTCTAGTTCCCCTTTTAGGTGAGTAGCCCACAGTAAAGGACACAGATAAAGGACCTGCTTCAGGGACCGTGCGTTCTAGTGAGGGAGACGTGCGATGAGTAGCTAATGTGAATAAATAACTCTGCAACTATACAGGGAGTGATGATGTGAACAATGAAAGGGAACGGAAGTTGTTAGTGGGCAGGGAGGCAGGGAGGCAGGGAGGCGGGGGGCGCAGCTCTTGTAGACCAGGGAGTCAGGAAAGATGCCTCTGGGGCAGTAGAATGTGAACAGAGCCCAGGATCTGCAGGGAAGGGGGGGAGCACTCCGGAGGGAATGCGCAGCACGTTCGCAGGCCTGAGGCAGGAATGGCCTCGATGATTTGAAGAACAACAAGATGGCCAGTGTGATCGACGACAGTGAGCAAAACATAAATTGGTACAAGGTGAGGGAGGAGAGGTTGACAGGGGCCTGGTCGGGTCGGGAGACAGCTACAAGTTTCATCTGGTAAGTCCAGTGTCTGGGCTTCCTTAGAGGCCATTTCTATTAATTGTTTCTTTTCCTGTGAATTGACTATATACTTTCTTATTTCTTTGCGTGCATAGTAATTTTGTTGTTGTTGATAACTAGATATTTGAGTATTATAATTTTCTCCCTTTCCCAGAATTTGCTGTTATTATTTGTGGGTTGTAGTTGTTTGTTGAGTGACTTTTCTAAACTATAAAGATTACCTTCTTTTGTATTGAGTGCCCACTGAAGTCTCTGTTCTATTAGCTCAGTAATTAGTAAGTGATTTGACAAGAGATTTCCGTATGTCTGAAACCAAAAAAGAAAAAAATTCTCCCAGTCTTTGCTGATAGGCCGTGTGAAGGGGTATTCCTTCAAGGCTTAGCCAGGCCGTTTACAGCTCTGCCTTAGCTTTCACTTCCTGCTTGCACAGAGCCCAGAAGTCAGGCAGAAGCGAAAGCTGAAATTTTAAAAAGAAAGAAGAAGAAGAAAAGAAAGCTGAAGGTCTTTTTTAGATTCCCCTGATTATAGAGGAGCTTTTCAGAGCCTTTATCCCTCTGTATACATACTTCCTCAGCCTCCTCCTTCCCAGGCTCTCCAGTCTGTCTGCTCCTCGCCCCGTCTGTTATCCCTTGCTGCCCCAGGTGGCTAAGGCTAATATATTTGAGGTATATGTACATACACACACACACACACACACACACACACACACACACACACACATGCAAATATATTTTAAATGCTTTTGATCAATATCCCTGGCTGGCCACTTCAGCCGAATCCCTCAGGTCAAAACACAACCAATTTTTTGATTCAAGATCCATATTGCCCCCTTCTGGCATCAGAAAGCTGCACCAGGATTGTGGGCAGCTGTCTTTATAGCCACCAAGCTGGAAAGTAGGGGATAGTAGTGGGTAAATTAAAATACCACAATCTTCTCTTTCCAAAATTCAGGAGCGTCCGTCTTTATTAAGTTTCCTTGATTGCTGTGTTTTTAAATTAGATTCCAGACTGTGAAAAAATTGATTCTAGCAGTTCTAGCCAGCTTAGCCATTTCTTTAGTGGAGGGGATGGAGTTTTAGTTTTCTACTTTGTCTTCTCAGTGACATCTCTCCTCCAATTCCTGATTAATATTTCAAAAAGATCATCCTGAATACTATGTAAAATAAAAGTGTCACTCTAACTTAAGCTCCGCGAGAACAAGGGCCTTAATAATTTTGATGACCAGCATACCTAGCACGTGGAACCATGCATGGCATCAAGTCGTTGCTCAGGAAACAGTATTGAACAAGTGAGCGAATGAATGAGGGAATGACTGTAGATAATTATAGAGGAGCAAGAATAAAAGCAAGGAGGTGAGACTTGGGGAAAATATACATAGACCTGACTGAGACTTAAATGAACATCATAATTTGCTAATACCATTTGTTTCCTCCAAGACAAAATAAGTCATTGCTAGTGAACATTAGGGAGAGGAGTTTTAGGACTCAGAGCAGTGGTTCTCCAGTAAGGGCAGTCCCACCCCCTGCCCCCCAGGGACAGTTGGTGATGTCTGAAGACGCATCTTGTTGTCAGAGGGCAGGGCATACTCACTGGGATCTCATGGGTGGAGGCCAGCGATGCTGCTACACCTGCAGTGCACAGGACAGCCCTTCACAAAGACTAGGGAAGACTTAGAAGAAATGACAAAAATATATCCTTTCAAACCTGCCTTCAGGTGTCAGGTTGGTAAACAGCAGTGTGCTTTGTCAACTATATTAATAAAATAAAATTCAAAACACCTTATATTCCAAAATTCACTGCACGTGTAACTTTAGACATAAATTGAAAAGTATGATTTTTAGATTGACAATAATGATTATGTACTAATGTTCTGGGAAATTTTAACTGCTATAATAAAGAAACAAAGTCATATTCTGAAGTTCTAGTTCAGAAAGATAACAGATTTGGCTAGAAAACAATTTGACCGTGGGCCTAATCCCTATGTTTACTGACCTGTAGGCTATATGTGGAATGAGAATAAGCGAAGGAAATGATCGTTTCAACAAATGAATAAACTATGCTAAGTAATCCCAAGTGAGTGTAAAAATTTGCTTCAACTGGAATGATGTTAAGGGGAATCGGATGTGATGATTATGATCCAGCTACAAATGCTAAGTGTTAATAGAGATGGTGTGAAGATCAGGGCAAATATTTAGTAAGTGCAAAGCATGTTTATATCTAGAGTATTTTCACAGTCATATTTACTATTTATATCTCATCTAGCTCAAGATTTTATTTTTGTTGATAATGTTTACCGTTCTGCTATATCAGAGGCCCATTAAATCATTACTCTATAAAGTTATTTCTATTGATTGGAGTAGGCAGTTAATATTTGAGACTTCTTCAGTTAAATAAAGGATCTTAAAAGAATCACCCACAGCAGACTTGTGGAACTCTGAGGCCAGATAAGAGATGGTGTCCCAAGCATCCCACTGCCTGTTAGAAGTGCACTCTTGGATGCTGGCCAGGTGGGTGAAACTTGACCCTTGAAAGACTGAAGTGCTGCGTGGCAAAGGAAAGGATTTTGAAAAACTGGCCAAGAACATGACAGCCTCTGAGATCAAAGACATGCTTTAGGTGGTATGTGCCCTAGAGAGCTAATGAATTCTCCACTGCTTCTTAAGCCTCCTACTTTTCTTTGCCAGAATCTGACTTTGTCCTTCTTCAACAGAGCAGACAACTTACCCTTTTTTGGCATCTGAAGCCCTGGCTAATCTTGACTAAGCTGAAGTGAACTCTTATTTAATACTGACCAAAAAAACCAAAAAGATTTTCTTGGGTTTAAGCTAGTTATCTAAGCTATCACATTTAACTAGTTAAATGTGATACTCTCCCTTCTGAGAGCATGAAACAGCTCTAGTTAGTGAGCATCTGCTGTGTACTGAATACTATGCTGGTACGCTTTAAATAAATTAACTCATTCGTGCTTTAGCACAACCCAGTGAAGTCAGTATTATTTATCTCCATTTTCAGAAGTGAAGATAGAGACTCAGAGAGTGTTGCTAACTTTCCTGGAGACACACAGGACTGGAACTCATGTCTGTATGACTTTGTTGGCCACTTATAATTTCAACTCTGAGTTATTGAGAGCCTCCTATCCTATATATTAATTACTTATTCATAAATAAGTCTTGTACTTTTTTATTTATAAGCCTTGATTATATTTATAAATGTTCAAATCTACATCATTAGCAACATACATTGAGCATCTCACCTGTAGAAGAAACTATGCTGGATGCTAAAGGTAATACACAGTTTGAATTGTGGCCCTTCCGCAAAGAGCTTATGACCTAGCTGCTTATAGAACAGCTATAGATTTCAGAACTTGGGGGAAATGTGGTGAAAGTGTGATTAACTATTAGTCTTCTTAATACATGCATCCCTTATTGCTGCTTGGCAGTTCACTGATTCATTCACTATATGCTTCCTAAGGAAAAGTGCTTTGTCCTAAGGTATTCCTACACTCAGGACATCTTTATAAGTATTTGTAGATGAAAATTTGTAAGGCCTTCATTTCTGACTACCTTAACTTGTTTGTTCAAATGTTTCTGCAGTACTTAACAGAGGAAGCAAAAAGTGTTTTTGCAGTTAGAATATAGGGTTCTGTATAATAGCAATCTGCTTTGAGATTTAGTGTTTAGAAAGATATAATATGTACTTCTCTTTCTGCAAGGTATCAAAATATTCCTTCTGTTTATTAACTTATCTTTCTCTCTTAGCTTTTCTTTCACATGACAACATGATTATTTTGGAAAAGTTAGAAAAGATGGACGTTTAAAATTGTTAAAAGGTTTTAATCAGTAAAGGAAACAAAATGAGGCCTCAGTTAAGGAAGATAGAAAACATGGGTGTTCACAAGAAGAACGAGAGACTCAGCCACAGATAAAAGCAGAGAGGGGGACTGAAGAAGAAGAACAGCCTTTGGGCCCTCCTGCTAAGTGTGCTGTTGAGCTAGAGCTGTAGCTGCAGTCTCGTTAGGAACATTGACTTTCAATATGTATCTAATCTGGTTTTGCATCTTTTTAGTTTCTAAAAAGCAAAAGATCTTTAAGTTGGAAAGAATCTTACTATTGGAAGATCCTCATATGTCCAGTTTTCTTCAAGTCTCACAAATTTTTCTGTATTTTCTCTAGACATGACTGTTAAACATAGAATTTTAGAGTTAGTTCAGAGACAATCTCAGTCCCTTTTAATGACAACCAATTACTGAAGCTCAGGAGGTTTGATAACTTTCCTAAGATTACCCAGCTGGTTTGATAAGCCCATGATGGAATCCTGATCTGACTACAGGCCAGTAAAATTCATGCTGCTTCTCTATTCATCATTTACTCCTTCTTTCACCTATTCATTCATTCAGCAAATGTGCGTTCATAATTAACTACGTTCATGGTATCATGAAATGCATACAAAGATGAATAAAACACATTTCCTGTCCTCTGCAGCAATTCATTCACCAGCTAATTATAAAGCAAAATATAGTGGAAGGATAGTGATGGAAATATGAACAAAGTGCCATGAGAATACAGAAGAATGAGCACTTATTATGACTAAGAGGTTAAGCGATGTTTCTCTGAGATTGTACTTGTCCTTAGCAAGGTTTTGATAGAAATTAAAGCATTTCAGGATACAGAATTATCAAGTTCAAAGCTACCAAAGTATGAAAGTGCATGATGCATTCTGGTGATGGTGAGTAATGCAGTGTAGCTGCATAACCACAGTAGGTGTAGAGTCAGGATGACAAAGGGGAGGCAGATATATCTCAAGTTGACGTCATGAATGGTTAAGACCAGATGAAAGGTTTTGGTTTCACTCTGTAGTTACTTAACCTATATTACAAGGCTGGAATGTGAATTCCACAACTACAGAGAACATGTCACATTCATTTTAATATCTCCAGAAGCTGCAGGGTAGGTTTTCAAACATTGGTTGATTGGATGAGTAGGAACTCAGAAAATATTTGGTGGGTGGATGAATGGTCAGTAAAGGTGTTTTTTCAAGGTCTCATCAACATTTTAGGAGATAACCTGACCCATTACGAAAGTTGGTTGGAGGGCAGAGTCTGGGGAAAGAGACACCAATTAGGAGACTCTTGCAGGACCATAGGTAAGAGTTTATCAGAGCCTGAACTCAGGCCCTGGAAGTAGGAAGGAAATGAACAGTTAAAAAATGGTATCAGTAGGTCCTCTAGGGCTTCATGTATTCATTCCACAGACATTTAATGAGGACCTATTAAATTCTGGGCACTATACTTGCCTCGGGATGGAAATAAATAAGGAATAGTTTGTACTCAAGGGATTTATTCCATTGGAAGAAAGAAAAGTGATTATAATATAGTGTATAAGAGAAGGAAAAAGATCATTTGTTAAGTACCGACTTTGCATCAAGTGTTGTGCTGGGCACATAACATACATCTTCTTATTTAATCTTCACAACCTCATTGGTATTGTTCTCACTTTATACCTGAAGGCAAGTCTGTTCCTAGCTTTCTCAGGGTACAGGGCAGGAGTACAATTGAAAGTCCACCTACTATAAGTCTAGATTTTTTTTAAAGTTCTAAACCAGACTGATAAACTGATAAGTAACATCTGCTTTGTTTTCTTGTCTTGACAGATGTACCTTTAAGCAATCTGGATGACCAGGTTCAAATTCAGAATTCTTAGACTTGTCAGCAGTCCCCAGCTAGTGGTACCCCCACTCACTCCTCACCCGTGGTGGCTCCACGCCACACCCAGACAGCCTTCATGCATATGGACCCTCTACCTGCAGGTCCAAGCTCTGTTCACATCTTCCACAAGTAGCCACCCTTTGGCCACCTCTCCATCCTGAAGACATGCACCCATCAGGAAGGTAGCTCCACCGAAGAGGCCATGCAGAACCGGGAAGCTGACTTAGGGCCTCTGGGCTGGGAATTTCAGAGTCTAGGTATCTGGGTGTGGTCTGGAAGGAGGGACATGGACTCTGGGTGAGGGGTATAGTCAGAGGAAAGTCCGAGCAGGGCCCTTACTCCAAGCCCCTCTGCCTTGGCCTAAGAGCAGTTCTGGATGAAGAAACAGGTTAAGTAACTGACCCAACCGTACACGGGTAGAAAGCAGAGCCAGAATTGTGCAGGACTGTCTCTGCGCACAGAGGACGGGGTACCTCAGTCAGCCAGGGCGAATCAGGTGGCACAGCATACTGATTAATATAGTTTGAAATCTCAAAGGGGTGGGGCTGAACAGCGCTGGAGGTGGAGGGCGGCTCTGCCTGCAGCCCGTGTCCTCAGCCCTAGAGGCGGAAGGGGTGGCCATCAGTTTGGCAGGATTAGAGCTGTGCTTGTGGGATAGGGGAGAAAAGTGAAACTGCTGATGTTAGATTGTGGTCAAGTCCTGAAGAGTTAAGTATTCTTTATCCTAAAGGGACAGGAAAGGAACACAATCATATTTAGGTACAAGAGCTGAGGGAAAACTAGGAAGCAAAGATGGAGGCGCAGGAAACTGGGCTTTTCCTGTTTGAATTAGGGGCTAATAATGAGAACACCGGTGGAAGAAGGGAGAAAACAAGGATGACAGAGTCTTGGAAGGTGGCTGCACTTAAGGGGTGGGTAGCAGAACTAGCCCCAAACACAACAGGACACAAGCAAAAACCGAGAAGCAGAAGCTTCTGAGAGGCAGGGAGCCTGACCTGCGCAGCGTCACCAGGGCCTGATGGGCTCACGTCTGAGAAGGGCCTTTCAGTGGCTGTGGGGCCAGGACACACACACAGAGGAGACCTCTGGATTCAGCATCAGATCGGGGTCAGAGAGGGAAACCAGCTTATAAGGAATTGGGGATATATAATGAGGAAGAAAAGAAAGTTAATTTAGTTTGTTTTTTAAAAATTAAGCCTGGCTTCAAAAGAAGGAGAGAGATTAGAGATTTGTTTCATGGGAAAGTAAGGTCCAGGGAAGAACAGGAACAAATCCTCCTCCTCTTCTTCATTATTTATTATGATTATGATTATTATTATTATTAGCGAGGATATGTTTAAGACCTTTGTGTGAAAGTTTGCAGTGAGGTAGGAGACTGAAGAGAGGAGGACTTTCACAGGACCTGCCCACCTCTTGCCTCTGTTCCTCCATCACTAGGAATGAGAGCCGATGCCACCACTATCCGCCTGCAGACCAGCTGACCTCAGGAAACTCACCCCAGTTCGTAGCAATCACCCCACGAACCCCAGGGCTTCCAGGCCACCCCTAATCAGATGACTGTCACCTCCAGAGCTTCAGAAGCTCTTTTATCCCCGCTCCCCTGGCCTTGTCCCCTCTTCCCCTCTTCCCTCCGTTTTCTCTCTTCATGGTACTTATCACTGACATGTATTCACCTATTTTATCATGACTTTTCTGTCCCTAGTGAAAAGTAAGCTCCAGATCTCAGAACAGCATACATAGTAGAGGCTCAACACATATTTGTTGACTGATGCACGTAAAAGAGGACGGGGCAGATTGATGGGCAGGATTCCAGAGCAGAGGCTGGCACCCTTTTTTCTTGAAAGAGCCAGATAGTAAAGATTTTAAATTTTGCTAGCCACAACCTGTCTCTGCCACCTATTCTTCTTTCTTGTGTTTTTTTTTTTAAGTAACCTTTGAAAAATGTAAAATCCATTCGTAGCTCACAGGCCACACACAGACAAGCCACAGATCTGACCATAGCTTCTGAGAAAGGCAAGGAAACAGGATTAAGCACAGGTGAAGATGTTAGCTCTGAAAAAGAAAAAGGAACCAGCTTCCTCTGAAGACCCCCTCAAAGGGACATGAGGAAACAGGTGAAGTGTGTGAAGGACATTTGAGGTAGAGAACAGACAAGTGAGAGTTTCTGTCCGTGGCGTCAGCCTCCTAAGGAGGGGAAGTGAGTTCTGCAGGTGGGTGCAGAGTAGGA
Organism: Vicugna pacos; assembly: GCF_048564905.1. Lineage (NCBI taxonomy): Eukaryota > Metazoa > Chordata > Mammalia > Artiodactyla > Camelidae > Vicugna > Vicugna pacos. The sequence goes on along the minus strand of NC_132988.1, from coordinate 102,759,170 downwards.
AGGTTCTGAAAGAACAGGGCGGCTGATCAAATAGAGACGGCCAAGGAAAGGGGTGGACAACGCAGGATTCAGACCAAGCTGGACAGCATGACTCTGTGGTGTGTTCTAGAAGACTGTGGGAAAATGGGAAAGAGCAGATCCTGAGAACTATAGCTTGTGAAGTTTAAGTGTGATGTTGCACAGAATTCTAAAGGTGGTTGGCCTGGCATACCAGTTCAGAGCTGTATTGGATTTTTCTCATACTCTTTTTTTGATAAAGTTACACCTAGAATCCACAAAGAAATATGAGCTAACTTGTGAATGATAATACCAATAATTAACTTTTATTAAGAGCCTAAGTTATTTATTTATTAATGGCCAAGCTACAGTTATTGTTATTATCTCATTCAATCATTTATGTAGGTTCTAGCTTTATCTCTGGTTTACAAGGTGAGGCACCTGAAGGTTATAGAAGTTAAGAAACTTACCTAGAGGCATACAGAGTTCTTAAACAGCAGAGCTAGATGAACCCAGCCAAGTCTGTCCGACACCTGTTCTGTGCTCTTAACTCACCGCAGTAGGGTGCTGATCAGTGAGTTACTATCAACATGGAAGGCGGTCTCTAGACACAAGTCCTGTCCTCACTCTGTCTTGTTCAGCATTTTTATAATGTTCTACATGAGGACATAGATAGTGCATTTATCAAACTGTCCAACAATGTGACGCAGGAAAAATGGGGACTACATTATATAATGAGATAAGAATCCAGGATTATCTCAAATTGGAACGGTCCGCTAAAAAAGAGATGGAACAGAGATAAGAATACAGTCCTTTACTTAGGTCAGAAGCAACTGCGCAAGTGCGCTGTGCTTTAGCCGTGGGTGTGGAGGAGGGCGAGTGCTTAGAGTCTCTAGTCACCTCGCTCTGAGGATTGCTGTGAGCTGCAGCTTGTCCAGAGGAGAACAGAGTAAAGAAGCTATTCAGGACTGCTCCATGTGAGGAACTGTCAAACTCATAAAGTCTAGAAGCAAAACAAACAAACACAAAATCCCCAACCTGGTGGTGATGGGGGTTAGGGAGAGAAGGTCTTCAAGTATTTCTGAAAGTTTTCATAAAAGGGAAGTTAGGCTTGTTCCGTGTGACCTTTGTGGTCAGAACTAGCAACAGAAAGGGGGGATTATAGGGAGCCAGAGTTTGACTCAGTATGAGAAGTAACTCCCCCCAAGTTACACCTGTTCAATATTGTAATTGGTTGCATTGAGAATTAGGGTGTCACCGATTGCTGGGTGTGTTTTAGACTGAGACTGAGCCAGCATTCATTTGAACGTACTCTAAATGACCTCTGAAGTCTCTGCCAACGCTGTTTTGCCTCTGAACGTGGCAGATGAATAAAGCATCTCTATACTGTTGCCCAGAAGAGTGAACTTCTCAGCGTTCTTCTGTGTTTGCAGCCTGACTTAGTACACTGTTAGGTGTATGTGGTGTATACACCACAGAACTTCTGTTTTGGGCCTAAGCTGTACAAGTTCTAATCTTTCACATAGAATGTGACGAGATGTTTAGTATACCAGGTTAGGCTTCGAGTATTTCTTTTAAATGAATGTGTACTTTACTTGTGTGTAATTCTTGCCAAAGCTTACACTGAATTTGTACTGTACTCCTGCCAGCACTTTTTCTAAACCACATCCTGTGATGTAATTTTTGGTAAGTTTATAAGGGAATGCATCCATATGAGAGGTGCCTTGAAATGCTCACTTAAACCTTTTAACAAATTGGATTCTTAACATACAGGATGAAGTCGTTTCAGGAAGAATTTAATCTGTTGACTTTCCGAGACCACAGTAGTTAGTTCTTACACTTATTTCTGTGATCTGCCTTGTTCTGATTTTGTAACATGTGTTCACAATCTTAATTTCCACCGTTATCAACAGAAAGTTAACTGGATATATTTTGAAAACCTCTAGACTGTTTTCCTAAAGGTATTAAAAAGCATATCATTTTGTTGGTTACCATCACTAAGTCTTTCTGACATTCAAGAACAAAGTTGAAGCAAAAATAGGAAATCTCTCTATTTTGGGTTTTAACCTTTTATTAGTTTACCTAGTAATTCAGTGGGTATACAAATTGAAAAGATATACTTTTTTATTTTTTTAGGTGTAATCCCTTTTCATGGATTTTCAATGTATGGTAAGTTGGGCTTTAAAACATTCACTGTTTTTATTACACTTTAGAAAATTAAACACGAAGATCACACTTTATATCACATCACCCACACATTTAACAATATTATTGTGAATATTTTTAAACATTGAGTTTGGTATTTGTTTATATGTCCAATTAAAATGACTTTTAAATAAAGGATCATCATAATTGTTCAGGTGATGATTGCTTGTCAAATTAGAATTGAACATACTATGAAAATGGTTCTGTGGTTTACCATTTTCTAACTCGGTGGAAACTAGAGATACACATTGATATTTACTTCTAATAGATGTAAAATGAGATTGCTTAAATTCCTGAACTAATTCTCATGTCTTTAAAAAAAAAATAATAGGTCAGAAAGAATACAGAGGGAGGGGCAACACTGAATGTGAGTTTGTGGTTTCTCCAGACTGGCTGGTGTGCACAGCCACAGTTACACTGAAGCACACATGAAAAACACGTGCAGGCTAGAGAGCCCTGAGCACCTTTCTGGCCTCCCGTGTCACTGGATGACGAATGCAGGAAGCTTAACGAAGACTAACAGGTGGAAGAACACCCTCCACCTTAATGCCACTTAATTTGTACGTTTTCATGCATTACATGTGAACTTGTTGAAGATTGTTGTCCCAACCATTCCTACTCCCCCGCCTTTAAACTAAATGGAAATACTTTAATGCTTACTTTTGTGAAAGAATCAGCCATAAATTAACACTTTTCTTTGTAAAAAGCCCCTCAGGGTGTTCAACATCAGAGAATCAGGGTGATGACATAATATAAACCTTTTAAAACCAGCATAGCAATGAAAGCCAAAAGGATTCAGAGTGCCTGGGATTTCTGCATTGTGCTGCTCTGGGCGGTGTTGGTCATGGGCTTGAATTATAGGTCCCTTTGCTTAATTTCATGAGCAACCAAAATTTCATAACATCATACATAACGTTATATTGAAGTTCGAGCATGTTTCTCTTTTATAAATGTGTGAGGAATTTAAAATAGAAAAGGTTAAAAAAACAAGGTTAAGAATATAAATGTTTATCTCTAATAATAAAAATGTTAGCCCTTTTATATCTTTTATTTTAGTAACTCCAATTGCAAGGATTTTTTAAGTAAATCGTTTTTAAAAGGTATACTTGAGTGATGTGGAGGACAGTTAATGATGTCAGGAAATTTTAAATCTAACAAGTCTCAGGGTACAAATTACATCATTGACTCCTGCCTATTCACATTTCTGGACATTTGAAAAGGTTAAGGTTTATACACTCGAGGGGAAAATGTTCACTGAGGAAATAGATGATGCCAAATATTTGATTTTGAGAGTTTATTTATACTATTTTAGAAAAATATGTTAAGTATCCACAAGCACTGAAGATCTGCACCACTTGCTTAGAACCAGTATATTAGAATAATCACAAATCATCCCTAGGAACTGGAGATAGTACTTGGACGTTTTAGATTTGGTTACTGTATTTGTTTAAAATTATAATACTTATCTCTTTTAAAAATTTATTCAAAACTTTTCTCTAATTTAAACTGGGCTTCCTTCCTCTCTCCTACTTAATGGAGATTAATGAAAGTTTTATTGTTGGTATAGTATATTATTATTTCATAAATAAATTCCTTTAGTGCAGTATTTAATTAGTTAAAAAGATAATGATCTAATTCATTTTTATGGAAGAATTAAATACGGAAAGATGCTTAAAAAAGAAAACAAAGTCATGTAGAAGATATTTTTACATACTATATGTAATGGCCTAAAGCTTTTCCATTTCATAGCTATATAAGGGAATTCAACGTAAACAAATGTAGCTTCTTGAATAACAGCTGATTGTAAAGTTTTCTGTATTATATATGTTTGTAGAAAAGTGCTGATTTAAAAATTCTCTTTCATTCCTTCACTGGAAATGATCATTAATGGTTACTGAACCTTTCCAGTCTTTAGATTCAGATTACAGTTTTTACATATCAGTAACTTAAGAAGTTGGAGGAAAAATATGCGTCATTAGAAAAAGTAAATAAATTCCAAACTTTCACTTTGAATCTGCAATAATACCATGTATTTGCGCCACGTTGCTTTTTCTTAGGTTGTTGCAATTAGAACATGAGTTTTTTTTTAATTTATAGAATACTTCAATTCGGTCTATTTTAATAAGTGGTAAATTATTTTGAAAATAAAATTAATTTTGAAGTGAAAAGATATAGCTGTCAGTTTTTAAATATATGTATAATATAAAGTTTTTTCCTATAATATATAGAAGAAGTTATTTTTGTATGTATTTAGATATTTACCCCAAAATTGGTTTGTCTGTCTTTTGCCCCTCAGAAAAAGTGAAATTTCTCAGTTGTAATGCTAGTTTCTGGTGATTTATTCATCAGTAATACTGTGCACCAAAATTTATCCCAGATAATTGAACTTTTGTTTTGTCAGATTTAAATTTTTTTTTTTATCATTTTTTCCTTTCACACTGTCAAAGAGAAATGAGCTGAGTTGGCTCACTGGTTTTCTTTCTTAATGCCCACTGCCCTCGGGGCATCACCTGCGGACTGTAGAGCCCAAAACCTTCTTACCTGTCTGATTTGTATCTCAGATGAAATTACCCAATAAGTAAGACGCTTTTATTAAAATTAATATTTAGATAATAAACTTGTATATGTCTGCATTGTAAGTGTATTTATGCTGCCTCAAATTCTTGAGTCTTGAAAAGATAAAAAGCATAACCGCATCTGTCTGTGCAAAATAATCACACTGTCAGGTTCCCATTTGATTTTAAAATTTGACTTTGTGACGTTCAGCTGTGAGCTTTCTGATTGAGTTGACCCGCCCGTGCTTAGAGCTGCCATGAACTGGGTTCAAAAGAAAACAATTCAAATTCATTAGAGAAATAAGTTCTTAGAGCTGTTTTATTTTGAGCCTGTGAAAACTGTCTAGATACATTTTGAGACATGGCAGTATAGAACAATAAAGTGTTGATCAAAATGTTAATTTTCAAATTCAATTAGTTGAGGACCATCATTCTAAAAGCTAGTCGTAAATCATCTTATATTTTACTTACTTAAATTCCAAAATTTAAGAAAATTTGAAAGATCCTTTGTGCGGCAGAGTAAAAATGAACTGCCTGATTGTCAATTTCTTATCACTTCACTTAACAAAAAAAGAGAGATTTGGCATTATGTGGTTTTTAAAAGTTACTTAGAATTTTTAATATCACTGTATAACTCCATTTTGTCACTCTTATTCTTCTGTTGAGATTATAATAGTTTATAATTTACTCCTTTCTAATTTTTAATGACTCAACGTTTTACATGTGCATATATTCCCTTTTCAGTATGAAAAAAATATATATATGATTTTAAACTTGTCTATGAATGAATATTATAACTATAAAATATTTCTTTCACATTTTGTGAGCTTATTTTTAAAATGCTCATACTTCTGCAATAATATCAATTAATTTGTTTGTTCTTTCAGTTGCACCACTTTGTTTTCTATACCATGAACCTTCCAAACTGTATCAGATATTCCGTGAGATGTATGTGCGTTTTTTCTTCAGACTTCATTCCATCTCTTCTCATCCTTCTGTAAGTTCATAAAAAATTGGATCAAACTAGACTCTAATCTGTCTTTCTTTCCTTAAGAAAAACAAATCTTAATTTGTGATGTCAAGCAACACTTTGCTTATAGAATAAATGAAAGAGAAGAAGAAATTGGTATTTTAATAGTTTTGGTAACAATTAGAGAGGAAACAGTCCTTTATCAGTAGCATCTAAATCAATTGCATTTATATGTTGAAAGACAAAACATAGCAAAGTCTGTGTTATTTTCTCTGACAAAGGTGCCTGCCTGTCTTGAATGCTGGTTTCCTCAGCTATGACATGGGGTTGATAATTAGTTTCGGCAGTGCTGTGGAGAAGTGTACAGAGCACTTGGGTAGTACCTGGCTCATGGCAGGTGTTCGGTAAATAAATAAATAAATAAATTGTTGTTGTTATGGTTTTCATCATCATCATCTTTCTTCGTTAATGAAAAGTAAACATTTGTTTGTCGGTTATTTTTCAGTATCGTATTTGGCTAATTACCAGTTGTCAAACTAGATGTTTTCTTTGTGTTTGTTCAGTAGATGGCTCCTTGGCCTTAACATGAAATTCAAGAAGCATACTGGGAGGTGAACATTTGCATCTGTTTTATTCTGGCTAGTCCTTTATCATATCCTTCCCTCACCCCCACTGAAGCCTGCATTAAAACAGTGTTTATATCAGTTATACTTTTTCTGTCTTTGAATCTGCTTTGCTCTGCTTGTTGGTAACCAGACTGACTCTCCAGAAGAAATATTAAAAATTAGAATATGTCAGGGCTACCAAGTTTCCCAAAAGAAGAAACTGTCACCGCTACTAAACTAAGTAGCTGTTCGTTATCCCCTCATTTGAATCCTATGTATTCCTGTTCCACCTTCCTGTCTCCAGTGTTGTTCTCATACGTTGCCAGTGAAAGCTGGCAAATAACAGAGACCCAGGACGTCACAGATGAGCAAATGAAGTACCAGCAGTCATCCTGGGTTTCTTCTCTCTGAGACAACTTGATTTAGTGCCTATCTTACATTAACATTTAATCTAGAATAACCAGAAGTATATTAATAATTCTCTTTTCTAATAACTCATTCTTAGCCACCAGATTTCTTGCTTTCATATTCTGTACTAGCTTATACTTCAGAGTTTTTAAAAAAATTTTTAACTGGCTGCCCATTACATACCCTAGTGTTCCCCTGTGCAGACCACTGAAGCTTGCCACTGAGCAACTCTGAATATTCATTCTCTATCTCCATGCTGACCTGAAGGTGTCCTTTTTCAGCTAATTGATTGAGACAGCCCTGCCTCTGCCCTTCTTTATTCAGTGAAATAAAGATTTCCAGGCAGTCATCTCCTTTTCTGGCCTGCAGCCAGACTGAACTATTTGGTACCATGACAGCCTTATTTCTTTAGAAACTCAAAAAGAGGATTAAAACTTCCTTACAGAGATCAACCCTAAGGAATGCTGAGCTGCAAGAAAGACTTTATTCAGAGTTGTCAAGTAATAAATGCACTTGAAAAAACCATCTGCTTGTACTCTACAAATAATGCCCTTTTAAACAAGTAGATTTCAGTTAAAAAAATTATCCTTATATAAGTAATCAAACATTCGTGTTTGATAACTTCCTGACGCAAATGTCAAGCATTCAGCAATCAGTCGTTCCCTGGGGATGTATTTCAATGAGAGAGTGAAAAAAAGCAGGAAATATTTTCCCTGATGGGTGAGGCAGCTGGAAGGGAAGGGACACGTGGAGGGAGAAAGTAAGGGTGTGGCTGTAGCACCAGAGAAATACCTGGAAACTGGAATGCTTCCAGAAAAAACTAATTTTGCTAGGCCTAAGTGAGAATACATGGCTTACAAAGTAGCAGGTTTTCTGTTAAATGGTGTTTTCCTTGAACTTTGAACATTGCTACATGCCAGGTTATGTGGGGAGCCCTACTGTTGTCAAAAAGGAGGCTCCCTAGCGTGTCTTTAAGAGTGAGGATCCACAAAGGGGGATAAAACTTACATTTGAACAGTGTTAGGGAACTCTAGTGCATTTACTATTTTTGGCTCTTAAACAATATAAAAAATATTTACATTGATAATCTTTTTCTCATTTCCAATTAAATAATTTGTCAGCAGAGTTCATATTGAAATACTAAATTATGCATTTCTCTTGTGATTTATTATTGTATCCAGGGTATTGTGTCACTCTGTCTGCTGTTTGAAACTCTTCTTCAAACTTATCTCCCCCAGCTCTTTTATCATCTACGAGAAATTGGGGCTCAACCGTGAGTATTTTTCTCTACTAGTTGAAGAATAAATTGATATCAGAAGGCTTTTTTTTATCATCAAAGATGCAGTAATTTTTCAGAGAAATTAAACTAACAGTTTCCCCAATAAAACAATAATTATCAAGTAGTAAATTGTAACTCGACATTGTGCCAAAAAATTCTTTGAAGACTTACCAAAATCCTAATAAATTCTTATTTGCTAGGATTTTTGCGCTTGGTACAAGAATCAGCAAAAGAACTAATTTCTATTCATAATGAAAGGCGTTGGCCCGAACTGAGGTAACAATTTGTGGCAACAAATACTACCTAAGAAATGTGACAATACTAAAATTAAGTCGATGTAGGCTAAGTTTATCAGAGAACAACTTATGAAAGCCAGATAGGTTTAAGTTTGCTGTCTTTCATTAAAAGAAACTAGGTCAATTATCTCGTTGTGATTTTCCTTCCAAAAGCTTACATATTTGTTCATTTATCTCAGTATGAGTTATCAGTGAATATGTAGGTTGTCTGTGGACTTCATTGTTATTGATTCTCTTCTCTCTTTAACAATGTCTAAGGCAACAGAAATTTCCTAATGATTTATCAATGTTTTGTTACTGTCTTCCTCTCTGTGTAACAATTTTCTCCTCTATAAGAGCGTATTTGAAAGGAACATTAACTCTTTGCAACCACAAAGGAGTTAACGGGAAATAGAACAGTTCAGTATTTGTCTTCTCCATGCTTGAATCCACAGCAGATGGATGGATAGATGGATGGATGAATGGATGGATGGATGGATGAATGGGTGGATTTAACAGACAGACCCAGACTCAAATTCTCTATTAAACTGTATAATCCTGGGAAAGATATTTAATTTATCTAAGCTTCAGTTTCTTTCATGATTTAAATCAAGATAATTCAATTCCTTCATCTTTAAAATCAAGAGAATTCCTACCTCATGGAGTTATTTGAAGAATATATATATATATATATATATATATATATATACACATATATATATATATATTCCGTTATGTAAAGCACCATCAATTTTCCGACATCTTAGATCTCAAAAATGCCATTTATAAAATAACACCTTATATCATTCTTTGATATTACCTAGCTGACACGCTTTCTTTTGTAGCCATTAAGAAATAGGGTTCTGTTAATGACTAACATTATAAAATATAATATTATGGCAGAGATATTTTATATTATACACAAGTCTTTTCTTCCTTAAACTTGTGGTAAACTGACCTCTTTTTTTTTTTTTTTTTGCTATTGTGAAATGAATATTTGAATGTACTATTTTCCTTTACTAGGTGAAGACATGTAGTTTATTGCTAGAAACTAAAATCCTGATTTTTTTTCTTAGACTATTTATATAATGAATAAATTTAATCATTAAAAGGAACAAATTTATTTCAGTGACTTATGAATTAAAATTCTTATGCAGGAGAAAATATAAAAATTCAGTTGTCAGGCTAGAAATCAATTATTAAAATGTTTTCATGAATTAAAGCTGATGCTATTGGAAGGTTTTTAATTTAGAATTTAATTTTTTTAAATAGGATATAAGGACTCTTCAGGTTATTTTTTTCTTCTTGAGTACTTTGTGAATTTTAGCTAAGTTATAGTATTTACAGACATAAAGTTATTCCTAATATTCCCTAATTATTCTTAATTAGCCTTCTAATATCTGTAGAATCAGAGTGACATCACCTCTCTCACTCCTGAGATTAGTATTTGCGTCTTGTCTCTCTTGATTATTCTGGCTAGAGGTTTATTAATTTTATTCTTCTTTGAAAGAATCAGTTTTTGGTTTCATTGATTTTCTGTTTTTCTATTTTCAATTTCATTGATTTATAAGCTCTTCGGTTTGTTATTTCTTCCTGTATTCTTGCTTTAATTTTATTTTGCTTATCTTTCTACTTGTTTAAGGTGAAATTTTGATCATTAATTTGACACATTTCTTCTTTTCCAATATAAGCAATAATGTTATAAATTGCCCACAAGGCATTGCTTTATCTCCACTTGACAAATTTTGATACGTTATGTTTTCATTTTCATTCAGTTCAAAATGTTTCTTAATTTCTCTCATGACTTCCTCTTTGACCATAGGTTACATAGAAGTGTGTTGTTTAATTTCCGAATATTTCAGAAGGTATGATACCTTCCTGTTATTGATTCCTGTTTTAATTATGTTACAGTTAGACAACATGCTTCATAAGATTTCAGTTCTTTTAAATAGTTGCGGTTTCTTTTATGACCCAGATAATGATCTGTCTTGGTGAATCTTTCATCTATACTTGAGAAGAATTCATATTCTGCTGGTGTTGAGTAGGATGTTATATAAGTGATAATGAAGTCACACTTGTTGACAATGTTTGAGACTTCTATATACTTACTAATTTTCTATCTACTTTTTCTACTGATTCTTGAGAAAGAATTGTTCGAGTCTCCATTTAAAATTATGAATTTGTCAGTTTCTTCCTTCATTGCTATATATATTTTTTCTTAACGTATTTGAAGTTGTTTTTAGGAGAATTGATCTTTTTATCATCATGTAATATCTTTTCCTAGTAATAAATCTACTATTTCTGATATAATCATTCAAGCTTTCTTTTTATTATGATTTGTGTACAGTATTCTTTTCTATCCTTTTACTTTTAATATATTGATCAATGTCTTTACTTTTAGGTGACTTTCTTGTCAAAAATATGGGTCTTCCAATGTGACAGTTTCTTTTTTAATCAATGTGTTTATTCTATTTACATTTAATGTAATTGATTATTGAATTACAGTGATATCAATTAACATTATGTCCTATCTTGATAGACATTTTGTGTATGTTCCTTGTGCTCTTTGTTTTTTTCCCTCTTTTCCTGCCTACTTTTGAATTTTTTTAGTCCCTTTTATCTTCAGTATTGGATTATTATTTATAAATATTTTTTGATAGATACCTGTCTTAGTTCAGTCTGCTACAACAAATTATCATAAATTGACTGTCTTATAAACAACAGAGATTTATTTCTCACAGTTCTGTAGACTGTAAGTCTAAGATCAGGTTGATAGTATGGTCGAGTTCCAGTGAGGACCATCTAAGTTGCAGACTGCTGACTTCTCACTGTATCCTCACATGATGGAGAGCAGAGAGGGAAAACAAGCCCTCTCATGACTTATGAGGTCACTAATCCCAATCATGAGAACCCACCTTCATAGCTTTAATCCTAATTAACTTCCAAAGGCCACACCACTTTCCTAATACCGTCACATCGGGGGGTCTAGTTTGAACATATGAATTAGGGGGAGAGGGCATAAGCATTCAGTATATAACAGTGCCCCAGGGTTTTTAATACACATCTGTAATTAATCACATTCTATTTTCATATAAACTCCAGGCCTGGAGGGCTTCATGGGCAAATTCTACCAAACATTTCAGGAATAAATAATATCAATCATTTTTCCTCTGGCTGCTAACAGGATCTTTAGTTGTCAGCAGTTTGTTATGATGTATCTGGGCATGGATTTCTTGGGTTTATCCTGTTGGGGGTTTGCTGAACTTCTTGAATCTGAGGCTTACTTCTTTTGCCAAATTTAGGAAATTTTCAACCATTATTTCATCAAATATTTTTTTCTGTACCACACTTATTCTCCTTTTCTTCTGGAATTCCAGTGACAAAAATGTTAAAACTTTCAGGCTTATCCCATGGGTGTCTGAAGCTCTGTTCATTTTGTTTTCAATCCTTTTTACGCTGTAGTTCAGACTAGATAGTTTCTGTTGATTTATATTCAAATTCACTGGCTCTCTCATTGGTTATTTTCATTTTGCTATTGGATCCATCCGGTGAGGGTTTTTGTTGTTGTTACTGTTTTGTTGTTTTTGTATTTTCCAGTTCTAAACTTCCCATTTGGTTCTTAACAAAACTCAGAACTGTGCATTATAAAAACAAATTCTACTATACATAAATTATACCTCAATAAACTTTATTTCTAAGAAACTAATTCTGTGCTACATATACTAGGGAGCAGGGAGGCATGACATGTGGTGAGACACTATGCGAGATCCAGTAAAATGAAACTAGTTGAAGTTAATAATTTAGACTTGAAAGTTAGTGAATTTTTAAAATTTAAAATATCCGGTGACCAAAACTTTCTTTGGCGTCTATAAAAAGATATTCCAAAACCAACCAAAAAGCTTGACTTATCAGTACTACTGCTGACATGTGTCTTGTTATATTAGAACAATAGTTATCTAGTGTTGAGGAATTTCTGAAAGTTGGGGGTCTTTCTCAATCTTAAGAGAATTAATTTGACACCAGCAAAGGCAACCTCTGGATCCCATTCTCTCTGTTAAGAAAAAGCACAGTTATTTATCTATATAATATGATAACAATTTTAACAAAGAGTTTGGCTAGTACCTCTCAGGGCAGTCAAGTGATGTTTAGTTGCTGATAGATAGCACAGAAATGTGAGGGGCTATTTTATCTCTTTAGGCACCAAAGCTAAAGAGTTTATTTCTTGTTTCCAGAGATAAATTGTTATTGTAAATTTACCTACTTATAAAAACAGTGAGATCTCATACTTCTTAGGATTTTGGGGGGGGACAAAATAGAATTTAATTGAATTTTCTGGTTGATCTTTTAGAGTTCTGATAACCTACTTTTTAAAACAAAAGGTTTGAGATCAGAAATCTATTTCTAAATTCCCTTATAGTTTTAAAACTATTCTTCTTTGTCTTCAAAAACTCCTACCTATTGTTTTATTTTTTTATCCTATGTAGCTATTTGAGTGAAAGGTTGGAATATAACTTATTGAATTGTAAAAATATGCAGCTATCAAGCTCTCTTTCAGGTATTTTGAATAAAAATTCAAATTGTTTGCCTTGAACTGTTAAGACTCTAAGACCACCTCATTGATAGCTAATTAGTACACACCCTGAAAGACAGGAATGTAGTAGTGAGTGTACTAAAGGATCAACTCATACATAAAGTAGGGCCCAGCAATGTAATTCTTTCTCTTTAATACTTTGAGATCACTAATTTGAGGACTCATGGTTTCTCACTATTGCACTTTTACTGCTTTTAATAGAGTGCTTGAGTTTTAAATGTTCAGGTGATTTTTAAGACCCACAAAGGAGTTACCTTAATAATCGAACTGGTTATGTTCTTCTGATACTGCTTTTTGATGAGAAAAAATTCCCCTGGTAAAACTTGTTTTCTTTTTTCTTTGCTTACAGACTTCGCATATCATTTAAATGGATGGTTCGAGCTTTCTCTGGATACTTAGCTACAGATCAGCTCTTGCTTTTGTGGGATAGAATCCTAGGGTACAACTCTCTGGAAATTCTTGCTGGTAAGAGTAAGTGCTTGTTTGTAAATCACATGCTGTTTCTAGGGTAAAGCCCCTTTCCCTTCTAACATTCACCGCCCGTAATTGGAGTGTGACCCTACAGTTGTCTGTCATTTCTAATTCACGAACATTTAATAGATTTATCTGCCTTAGAAGTCAAGCACTGCCTATATAACTGCCCAACACCAGTCCACTCCTAGTCTTTCTGGACTTCCAGGAAAGTCCATTATCCCTCCCCTGCTTTTAGTTCAGCCTAGGCTTACGGTCTCAGCATCCGCTGGGTTTGTGCAGCCATGTAGCACACTTCCGCTCTTCTCCTGACTCCTCTGACGCTCTTAGCGTTCTGTTCTGTGCCCCTTCACAACTGCTGCCTAAAATCCAGACTCACACTGAGCCTCCCTGCGTAGCTGAAACCTCAGCTCTTCTGGACTTAAGTTTCTGCTGAATTTAAAACCTTTTCGTTTTTGCTAGCAGCCTCTGACTCCTGGCCTGATGGGCTGTTTTCCTTGTTAGGTAGTCTCTTAAGCCAAAAAGAAATTTTTTTTTCAGGAATCCACAAATCCATCTTTTATTTAATAATTAAGCAGTTCTTGCAACAGATACACACCCAGGCAACTGTTTGATAATGCATACGGCACAGATTTCTTATTATATATTTTGCTTCTCTTATGCAAAATAGACTCAATATTTTTATCATTAGGATTATCAGGAAATTCAAAATAAGTATTGCAGGGTTTTCACATGGATGGAGGGTGGAAAAGTTGGCAGAGTGCTGGTTCCAACCTTCTCCAGTTGTGTGATATTGAGCAAATTATGCAGCGTGTGTGAACCTTTGTTTCTTTACCCAATGTAAAGAACAAGTGTGTTGTAAAGACCCCTCTCTGGGCCACTTGGAAATAATGCTTAATTGAAGATCCTTTTCTCGCAGAAGATTCTCTCAGTATCATATGAATATACTTTTGAATGCTAAGAGGTCTAGAGTAATTAGGTGGCATTTTGAAAAGGAAAATTAGGGTAATAACAAAGTGCCATGAAGATAAACGTTGCCCCTGGTGTACTCAGAGATGACAACTCCCAGTACCCTTCTATCTCTGTTGTTTTTAAAGCCCTTACAAACATGAGTTAGGAAGAAATGGTCTGTCCTGATCTTTTTTGGCTGAATGGCAGTGAACCATACGGTCTAGAGATGGAAGGACTCCTAGAGATCATCAGTACAACTTCTTTTAAATGGTTCTGACAGGCAGTCCTTATCAGCCTCTGTCTGAATGTTCAGTGTTGGGTAATCTCTGTCTTACCAAGTAGCCACTTTCATTTCTGAGTAATATAACTTGTTACAATGTACTGCCATTACACCAGGGTCACCATCAGGTTTTTTCTACCTCTCAGCCCCTCTTTTCCCCGAAGTCTTCTATTTTCTGGGCTAAGTAGTCTTGTTTTTTTGCTACCATTTCTCAGGTGACAGGATTTTAGATTTTCCACCAAATAACTCTCTTCGAGGTAGGTTGTAAATTTTAAAGAGTATTGCATGTAGCTTTTTGTATCATTTCAAAAAGACATTAGAGAATATTAAAGAAATGGGTTCAGTATAAGAAAGTACTTTCTAACGATTAGGACTTTCCAAAAGTAGAATGGGCTTTTTAACTGTCACCTGAAGGATTAAGAGGTTTTCTGTCATGAAAGAAATGTTGAATTGAAAGACTTTCAAAGCCTCTTCCAATTTAAATTCTCCCATTCTGTAACTTAGCAGCCCTCAGCAAACTGAAGTAAGAGAGAAATAAGGGAGTGGTGATTGCTGCATTTGCTCTAAGCCAGGTACTCTGCTCTGAACTTAATACATTTAAAAAAGTTACTGATGAACAGGTAGATGTGCAGTCCACACTTGCATCCATTCACTTTCTCTGAGTGTTTTTAAAAAATCAACAGGGAAGAATTGTAGAACATCTAGAAATGGAGTTAGACTGATGGGCACTCCCCTACCATGGAATTCCGATCAAGAGCCAGAGGATAGGTAACTACAAGTAGATGGATACAAATCAGGTTTGATTATCTTATGCATTTTCTGTTCTGCATATTTTAGGGCTACCTTTTTTGCTCAAGTGAGTCTATATGGTCTTTAGAAATACTTTAGTAAATATCACTGGTTTGAATTGTGAATTAATTGGGGGCTTTTGAAGAACAGTATAAAGCACAGGTGTCTTAACGTTCATGCTAGAGTTGCTTAGAATTAAAGTAACAAGAACAGGTTAAAAGACCAAGGTAAATATTTGAGTTTCTATGTTTCATATGAAGCATGATTTCAGTTGAAAATATCCCAAAGTATAGACCTTTTCTCCTTGGCAAATAAACTTGGTCTGCGGAAGGGCTGGGCAAACCAAACATGAAGCAGACGGAAAGGAAGCTCTGTGATGTGACATCAAGATAAATAAAGGTTATGAGCACATAAGCATTTTGGGTGCTGAAGCTAATTAGTGAACTGCTCTTTTTCCCCCCTCTTATCTACCTTTGGAAAAACAATTTCCCGCCATGTAAAACTCTTTCCTGCTACAGCAGAAAATTTGACCATGCTGTCAAGCTTTCACCAACTCCGTTAAATTATACACAAAAAAAGGAAATGGTGATCACATTAGCTTCTAAAATGTCTCCATTGTCAAATATGATTCCAGATGTTAGAAAACCATAAAGTTGCTGGTCCACAGGCCTGGTTTTCTTTGATACTCTTGTAAAAATGGAAGCTCAGTGACTTTAAAGTACTTTAATTTTCTCTATTTCAATTAAAGGGTCAATTCTTTGTCCCAGATCTCTTATATCCCTTGTTACATATTAGATAATCCCTACTAATTTGGCTGTTTAAATTTTGTTTTACCATTACCACCTATTTTCCCTATTGTTTCTCTCTAACAAGCCCTAATTTATTTATTTATTTATTTTTTATTTGGCCAAACTGTCCAAAAATCTATTGTCCCCTCAAAAAGTGCCTGTGCTTCCCAGTCACTGGCTGCACTCGGCCCCTGTCTGAGGAAGCTAAGAGGCCTTGATCCTGACTTCTGCTCCTCAGGCACTACCACCTACCTCGTGGTCCAGAGCCCAGGACCAGCATGGCACCATCCTTCAGGCCACTCTGGAAAACCATCCTGAGGGACAGAAAAGAAAGTGATTCTTAGGAAAGCAGTAGATTTCCATGTCAGGGATGAGTCATTCCTGCTTACCTTCAGTCTCAGCAATGTCATCACATGGTGGTTGAGTGCTTGGGCTCTGGCGTCAGAGATGAGTGTTCACTGTGCTGTATTCAACTTGTGTGACTCCAGATATGTCGTCCAGACTCACAGCACCTCAGTTTCCACATTAGTAAAATGGGGTAACATTAGTACTTAACTCATAGAGTTGATATGAGAATTAACTCATATCATTATTATTGTTCCCACAGAGAAAAAATATTTTTAAAAATTTGCATTAGCTATGCAGTATACTTAGAAACCAGTCTTCCAAATAATTTTAAAGATTCCTTACCATTCATTTCCTAAACTCCAAGGATTTGTTGGGTAGGGACTGCACTTCCACCCCTGGTGATGGAAAAAGTGGGGAGAAGTCACATCATGATGACAGAGTACCATCTCCTTATCAGAATTGCCTCAGCCTGTTACATGGGTCCTTCCATTGTTCATGGTGACTCTTTCCCTTTCATGAGGTTTTATGGTAGATTAGATAATAAAACGTACTGCATGTCAGCATTATTCTTTTCATATGCTTATGATTCATGGGAGCAAAAATCCAAATGTGGTTTTCTACTCGATATATACTGTTGACCTTCAGGATGTTCTATAATGGTTGATTGGTTGGTTGGTTTTCAAAGTTTCAACTTCTTTTTCCTGTAGCCAACATTAATGTAAATGTCAGGATCAGTCCCACAGCAGCCCACCCCACTCACACATCCACTTATGACACTCTAAGAAAATCAGTGCTGAGTACAAAAATATAAATATTACAAAATATTATAAAAATAGTTTTAAGGAAAGACTTTATTGCCACATTTTTTATCAGGATACCTCCTTGCTACACATGAAACATCATCTGATATTTTTAAAAATTCAATCTGCATATAACTTCTCAGAAGCCTCTCCATTGCATCAGTAAGAAACACCTGCATCCAAAGAAACCTTCATTTATATGACAGTCATTAGATCTTCATGCCTTTTAAAAACTCACAATTGAAGGGGAGAGTACAGTTCAGGAGTAGAGTGTGTGCTTAGCATGCACGACGTCCTAGGTTCAATCCTCAGTACCTCTGTCAAAATAAATAAACCTAATTACCCCACTAAAAAAAAAAAAAAGACAAAAAAATAAACACAAATGAAAAATTGTTACAATTGAAGTTTTAGGTATGAAAGAAACAATTTATAAAATGACTTTTTTAAGACCACTCAATTTCTCTTTTTCCCAAAACGATGCCAGAGGAGACAATTTCCATTCATCATAATGAATAAGACCTTAACACAGAAGGCAGTCCTGCACTTACGTCTGAGGTCTCACAGTAGGTTGTGGGCATAGCAGTAAATTTGTCTGTCTGCTCAGCAGGCCAGCAGTTGAAATAGTGTGCATTCTTTTCCAGTCCTGGCAGCTGCTGTGTTTGCTTTCCGAGCAGTGAACCTGATGGAGGTGACATCACTGGCTGCAGCTGAAGTAAGGATAAGTTTCACTCAGATGGGATGGAAATAGCTCCTGAGAGACCGCCAGGCGTGGGCACTTCGGTCCCAGACACGCAGGACACACAACACTCATAGCCTAGTTTGTTTAACTTGGGCAAAACCTCTAAGTTTCGAGCTAAGTAATATTAAGTATTCAAAATCCATAACTACTTGAAAACAATGCTCTTGAGAAGGAGTCATAAACAGATTGTTATAGGAAACTACTATAATCATTATGGGAAACAGGAGGCCTAGTCATTTTAATAGGAGCTACTGGGGTTTATGTTGCGTGTTGTTGTAATTGTTCACATCCACGCATTATGCTCCTAGAGCAAAGACAAACTCGTTAAAGGAATTAAAGAGCATATATTTGGATGATATAGTAAAGATATAGGGGCTTTGTGGTTATTTTTAGTTGTGAGTTAATTATTTAAAGCTGATTTCTTTTCAAGAGTATAACTTATACCTGAAACATGATTCAATTAAATAGTGGCTTACAGTATTCCTCTCTTTGTTATCGCTCACAGAAGTGTAAATTTTATCCTTAAAATAGCTGCCTACATTCTTGTTTAAAGGGAAGAGGATGTTTATGCATCTTGCAACTGAATAAACATTAGTTTCATCTCAAAATGATTTCCCAAAGTCAGTTACTCCTTACACTAGTATAACAGGACAGGATTCATAATGTACGTTTATTTATAGAAGCATGTTGAAATGTTAGACCTCTTAGAAACTCATGCTACCTTGTGTATTTGAAGAAGGCTCAAGGCTAGAGTCCAGGTTATTTTCTACCACACATTTGAGCATTTTACACACGTTCTAGCATTAAGATATTCAGAAAAGAGAAGGAAGGTTGTAGCTTCAGTACAGAGATTTGGGACAAATCTGAAGGACTTAGAGCGTGTTGATGTCAGAACTGCATTGTAAGGGTGTTTCCATTGTACCTTATTTCATAGGCTTCACTTTGTTGACCAGAACACCCATATTAATAATTCCTTTTTGTTTGTTTGTTTCAGGCAGTTCTTGCTGACCTTTCTACTTTAAAAGTTATGCCTCTTCTTCAGATTTTTCTATTTGCTACTGTCACCTGATCTTCTCCAAGGTCACTGACAACACATCTAGTTTTTCATTAGAAAGTAAAATCATGAACTATGCAAACTCTGCATAAAACCAAAATTAAACTTTGCATATAAGCCAATAAAGATCATGTTCCCTCCTCAGTTAAACCTAAGTAGTTTTTCACTTTTTGAAACAATAGCTCTGCACACCATGTCATGAATGCACTGCATGCTGCTGAATTTCAAGAGAGAAGCAATAGACTTAACTTCTGCTAAACTGAGCACACTCTAGATAATCCTGGGTTGTGAAAGGCATGTAACAATAGATGCAATAAGAACTAAAGATACTGTAATAAACTTGAAGAGGTCATGTAGCCTCTGGGACAATTCTCTTATGTCAGTTTGTAAATTTGTCTCTAGATAATGAATCATTTTGTCTTATAAATTGCTCTTCACTCAGAGCCAGGGGTGGGGTAGGATGTGGGAAGACTTGAAAAAGATAATGCTTTCAAATAGGAATTCAAATGTCCTTTGGTGTTTTTAACAACCTTTCTCTCATCAGAGATCTTCTAGATCCCTCCCACCTTATTTCTCCCTCAAAGATCTCTGTTGGGGAAGGCCAAATGCAGTCATCTCTAGCTGACAGTATTTCAGTCATGATTTCTGGAAAAAAGGAAATTACAGAGTGATCCCTTCAAACTTCGCAACCTTGCGTCTCTTGGTTAGAAGCCTTGACGGGGCTGAGGTTGACAGATTCCGTTACTTGAGAAGTATACAAAGAAGACACCCAACGATTCCGTGAAGGGAATGAAAAATCGGAACTACATCCGCTTTAACTGAAGCGTGGTTTAACAAGATTTACCTCTAGGACAGAGCAGCGCAGAGAGGCCAGAAGTAGGTACTATACATTCACTCTAGAAGGGAAGACATTCTGCAAGACATCAGTCTCATTTTGGTCCTTATTGTAAGTGAAGGGTCTTATTTTATATCTCTACTTAAAGACCTAGCATTTCTGTAATACAGAATAATAGAATGTGAGGGGAAAAAAAGCCTAAAAATCATTGTCTTTCAATTTTAAACTCAAATTCGAGATGCTGATCATTTCAACAAAACTCTGAATCAGTAGATTAATAGTCTTACTGAATGCCTAGAATTGTACTAAGTTTTATCCAAATGTATTTCCTGAGCCTTTTATTAAGAGAGTATATGTTAGGAAATGTATGAGGTTTAGCACAAGACTGCAAGCCTGGTGAAATCTGATGTAACTGCTAGTTATTAACTTGAAAACCTAAATGATATGCTTTTATCCATCAGGTACATGTTGACTTGTTGAGGACTAAATAATCATTTATTCAGTGAGTGCTTCTTAATAAACCCCACTTTACTGCTTTTGCAGGTGGTACAGTTATAATCATACTCTTGCCGCTCTGTGTGTACCAGTGCACGTTCATCACAAGGATGAGCACACGCCTGACTGCTGTCTCCCTCTCTTCCCTGTTAGGAAGAGAGAGAGTTTTGGATGGTTGGGGTCAAATGTATACAGATACACCCATCTTTGGCTTTTTTCTTTAGGAGAATATCCATAAGCTTTTTTAAAAGTGTTAATGTAGTAGTCTAGCAGAAGAATTAGACTGGAGAGTTCTTGTCCTAGCTCTAAGTCCCTAGATAATTTAATCTCTCGTGTCTGTAAGTTGGGTGCAGGAGGTTAGGAGGGGCGGGAAGCGGACAGGCAGCAGGAACTTTTTGTATTTGCTCTGTTTACCTTAAAGGGTTGAGTAAGACCGAATGAAAAAATATGTTTGAAAGTGATTTTTTTTTAAACTACAAAGCACCAAGCAAATATAAGAGGTTGTCAGTAATCAATTTTAAATATGACATTTTAAGGTCAAGTGGTAGAAGATAATTTGTGAAGAATGCCCAACTTCCTTAGCTTTTGTATGACTTTATTTGATGATTTGAGGCTTTATCCATATCTTTAAAAAATGAATGGACCATGGCATACAGATCCTTTCATTTGGAACAGGTGGCTCCAGCCAGTAGTCCTGAATCTGAATCCCAAAACCAAACCTGGGAGGCTGCCAGGCATTTTGCTACGGTCACAAACCCCGTCTGAGCCACGGGCTGCTCTTGGCTGCTTATGAAAATACTGCATGGGGGGCACTCAGGTTGCCTCAGCCACTCCGTCTCCAGCTGCACTCCGCACAGTACTGGCCTCCTTCCTCCAGCGTCCTCCCAAGCCCTCTCCCACCAACCCCTGACGCCCTGGCCTAGGCTCTGCCCGTGATCACAGGGATCTGAGTGACCAGTGATAATTACATAAGTATTCTGCCTGAGGCATTCTCACCGAAGATGAGATGGCCTAATAGACCAATTATATTTGGTTTTTCTGATTATCAGTTCACTAATGTGGTATGTACAGTCTTATATTATGAAAGTTTATTGAACAATCTCTTTGATCAGAATATTTTGGTAATGCAGCATTGAGGGCTAACTGTAGTTTCCAGCCTGTCTGAACGGCATGCACCGCTTACACGCAGCACGTGCTCTCTCTGCCTGTTTCATAGAGAAACTAGACACCATTAGGCTTGAACTCCCTCGGCTTCCAGCTCACAGCTTGGCTTTATTCCCCAACACTTATCTCCGTTCTTATCTCAGGAAGTGTCTAATCTGCTCCTGCACTCTCTAAATACAGGTTCCGCCGTGTCACTTATATGCTTAAAAAGTAAACACTACCCCATTGCTTCAAGGGGAAAGTCCAGGCTCTGTAGCGTAGTGGGGGGAAAGTCTCCACAACTTGATCTTCCCGTTCCTGTACTCCCACCCTGCTCACCATCCCGCTTCACTTCAGCCTGACCAGATTACGTGCTGGTCCTCCACCAGCTGTGGCCACGTACTTGGTCTCTTCCAGAAAGACCTCCACTGTTCAAGGCCCCACTAAAAATCTCTCCTCTATTGTGAAGGTACCCAGAGCCTATAAATTAGAATTACACTCTACTCTTTTTCTCATAAAACCATTCATTTACTAATATGGTGCTTAGAATATTGAGTGATAGTTTTTTTGTACACGTGTGAAGTCTCAACATCACTATTCTGAAGTCAGTAGGCATGGAAGATGAAAGAGGAAATTTGTCCATGTGTGTTTGTACCCCCTGACTTGTTCTAAAAATTGTTGGAATCTGTTTTTCTTACAACATAATTCCTCATCAGCATCTATAGTCTCCCTTCTTCTACAAAGACTCTAATTTTTCCTTGGAGATCGACCGCCTCCTGCATGTGCTTCAGATGAGGCTGACTCCCACCTCCAGGACCTCTGGGTCCCGGCCAAGTGGTCATTAAGTACCATCCCTCTGGCCACAGGGATTGCTTCAGGATCGGCACAAAATCTAAGACTGTGCAAAATCAATGAAAGTTGGTTCTGAGGCTTTGATTTAATCTTTCAGGGAGGATGGATATAGGGTCTGGCGCTGCCCCAGCCTAGGGACGGAAGGAGCAGGAAGCTGCTCTGTCGACCTTGCTGACCCTCACGTCAACCCCCCCCCCCCAGTCTCTGTCTGGACTGTTTACTCTGTTACATGAGCCAAAGATTCTCTTTGCAGCAGAAAGGATCCTCACTGTAGACACAGTTATTTTCCTATTTAGGTAATCCTCTACAACATGGGTATCATTATTTGGCACAGGACCCCTATCTACACACTGGTTAAACTAGGGGAATCTTTGTAAACTTCTTTTCAGTCAAGACACACCATGACCTCACAAGGACAATGTCCATGTTCCAGACCTACTAAGCTACCTGCAGTACCTGAAACACATGGTGTGACTCTCTCTCCTTTGTCCCTTTGCCCATATAGCACCCTCTGCTTGGAATGCCTTCTCTTCCCTCTTTACCGAACTCTTATTTGTACCTCAAAACCCAACTCAGGTGTTGCATGACCAGGGAAGACTGCTTCTCTTCTGAATTCTTCTCATCCCTAAATGTACCTAAGCAGTATCATAACCATGTGCTAGCTTGTCTTTCTCTTCCACTGCACTGATTCCTTCAGGCAAAGATGGTTTCACTTTTCAGCTTTCTATCTCTAGAACCTGGCATAGTGCTTGCCCCTTAATGGGCTTTAGTAAACACTTAGTGAATGAATGAATGAAGTCAGCTAATCTAATTCACTCATTTTACTGATGAGGAAACTTGCTAGGTTCGGAGTAGTAACTTACTTGTTCAGTGTCACCCCGTTATTTCACCCACTAGGTTGATTTGTGGAGTTGCCTGTGGAAATCCAATAAAGAAGAATATTTTGAGAGAAAAAAAATGTAAACGCTTCAGTTCACTCAATTTTTTTCATTTAAATCAACTTTATTAAGGTATAATTTATGTACAATAAAATGTGTACGTTTTAATTATACTGTTCTATAAAGTTTGACAAATGTAGACACCCACGTCACCACCACCACAGTCGAGGTGTTGAACATTTCCATCGCCTGAAACAATTCTCTTTATGCCTCTTCCCATCTGATCTTCTATATACACATTCACTCCGAACAGCCATTGATCTGCTCTGTCCGTAAACATTTGATTGGTCTTTATTCTAGAGTTTCGTGTAAATGGAATCATATATGTACCCTTTTGTGTCTGATTTCTTTTGCTTAGCATAATCTGAGATTCAGCCATGGTTTTGTGCGATTCGTTTTCCATTCCTTTTTATTACTCAGTAGTCTTTCTTGCAATTTGTTTATCCATCATTGTTAGCGGCCATCCATGTTGTTCTCACATTTTGGTGTATTATGGATGGCTACTATAAACGTGTGTACAAGCCTTCATGTGGACGTATATCTTTATTTCTTTTGGGTAAATACCCAGGGGTAGAATTGCTGAGTCATACGTAAGCACAAGTTTAACTTTCTAAGAAACCTCCAGACTCTTCTGAAGTTATTCTCCATTTTACGTTCCCACTAGCAATGTAATAAGAGTTCCAGTTGCTCCAAATCCTAGTATTTGGTATTATCATGTTAGTCATTCAAAAGGTGGTTTAATTTGCATTTCCCTAATTACGAATGATGTAGAGCATCTTTTTATGTTTATTTGCCATTTGTACATATTCTTTTGTAAAGTGTCTAAGTCTTCTGCCCCTTTTTAATCAATTACTTGAAGTTGTAAGAATTATTTATTCTGGATACATTTCTGGTTTGTAAAATTTTTCTCTCAGCCTCTGGCTCATCTTTTAATTTTCTTAACTATCTTTAAAGAGCAAAAGTTTTTATTTTGTTGAATCATTTAGCCTTTTTTTAATGGTTCTTTGTGTGTGTGTGTGTGTGTCCTAAGAAATTTTTGTATAACTCAAGGTTACAAACAAATTTTTTTTTCCTCTCCTTTTAGAAACTTTATAGTTTTAGCTCTTACCTTTCGCCCTATGTTTGTTGTTGTTGTTGTTTTAGTTAATTTTTGTGTGTGGTACAAATTAAAGTGTTATTGGTCACATTTTTGCATATGGATATACAATCGTCCCAACATCATTTCCAGCTAAAAAATCTGCCCTTTCCCCTTTATGTTAGCACCTATGTATAAAATCAATTGATCATATATCTGTGGGCTTATTTCTGGACTCTCTATTCTATTTCATGGATTTATGTCTGTCCATATTCCAATACCACACTGTCTTGAGTTCTGTAGCTTTATAGTAAATCTTGAAATCGGGTAGAAGACATCCTCTCATTTTGTTCACCTGTGTCAGAACTATTCCGGCTATTCTAAGTTCTTTGCTTTTCAAAATAGCTCTTAGAATCAGCTTTTCCACTTGTACCCACCCCCCAAAAAGAAAGCTGCTGAAATTTTTGAGATAGCATTAACTCTATAGATAAGTTTGGAGACAGTTGATATCTTAACGACATTGGGTCTCAATATCATTTCACACCAATTCATGAATATGGAATAGCTCTCTATTTCTTTAGGTCTTGTTTAATTTCACTCAGCTGTATTTTGTAGTTCTCCATGTAGAATTCTTGCACATATTTTGTTAAATTATTCCTGATTATTTTACTTTTTATGCTATTGTAAACAGTATTTTTAATTTCACTTTTTAATTGTTTGTTAGTATATAGAAATAGAATTGGTTCCTTTTTACATTAAACTTGTATTCTGAGATCTTGCTAAATTTACTACTTTTGGTATCTCTTTTTGTAGCTGCCCTAGGATTTTCTACATATATAATATGTCATCTATAAATAAAGACAATTTTTCATTTTTTTCAAATCTATATGCCTTTTATTTCTTTTTTTTTTCCTTCATTCACTGACTAGAACCTGCAATAGAACATACAAGCGTTGCAGCTCACCTCGTTTTAAATTAAATGTACTTCTTTCTTGAATAAGTGCAATATTTTGAATATAGATCAGTGTACTAGTATGGCCAATTTAGGGATAAAACAGTGAGAGGAAGTGAGACATTCAGGATGAGGTGGGGAGACCCACTGAAACACAGTCAAGATAACTTCACCAAGCTTTATGTTGTTGATGATCCAAATGGCTGTTTCGAATCATTCTTTCAACTTCAAGCAGTTGGCCTCGGGTATTACCAATGTCTTTGTTATGGTAATTACATAGTTGTTTTGTATTACTTCAACTGTTTATATGTATTTGTATGTTTGCTTTTTCAGTAACAAATGTGGTGAGATTATTTCTTATGGAAGTAGAATACTAACACCTGTTTTTTGAAGTAATGGTGCCATCCCTCCTATGGTGGGAAAAATAATGATCCCCCAAAGATTGTCACGTCCCAGTCCCCGAGTCCTGTGAACGGTCCCTTACGTGAGAAAAGGCACTTTGCTTTTGTGATTAGATTAAGGAACTGAGCTGGGGCTAGTCTTCTGGATTATCAGGTGGGCCCAGTGTAATGACAAGGGTCCTTATAAGGGAAAGAGGGAGGCAGGTGGGAGTGTGAGAACCAGAGAGGGATTGGAAGATGCTATGCCATTGGTTTGGGAAATGGAGGAGAAGGGGTCATGCACCAAGGAATGCAAGTAGCCTCTAATAACTGGAAAAAGCAAGGAAATGGATTCTCCCCTAGAGCCTTTGGAAGGAGCTCAGCTCTGTCAACACCTTCATTTTAGGACTTCTGACCTCCAGAGCTGTAAGATAATAAAAGTGTATTATTTGAAGCCACTAAGTGTGTGGTAATTCATTACAGTGTCAACAGGAAACGAATCCACCTCCTCTCAGATTACTTGGGTTTACCCGTCACCTGGAACCTCTGACAGTGAGTTCACGTTGCCTCAGTTCTCCTACCTATAAAATAGGTGACTCTCCCTGTCCAGTTCCTCTCGTGTGGCTTTTATAATATCCAAATAAAATAAAATTCGTGAAAGTATTTTGAAGACTACCTTCTACTGCCCTGGTACTGACAGGAGAAAGACCCCAGAAAGTTGGGCTTTTATAAGGCAGGTGTCACGGAGGAAGAGAGGTGCTGGAGGAAGTGTGTAGCCATGTCTTAAGGTCTCCTTCCACGTGGGGAGACTCCGCTAGTGAGAGGAGTGAATTATACTGATGAGGTTGGCATTTTGTGTGATTTTTTTAAGTTGGAAATGAGGTGCCTTAACAATTTAGAGACTAGAAATAAAGTGTACATGATTTAACATGTATGCCTCCCCTCCTCATCCCTGATTTTTTGGTTGACTTACTTGTAAAGGCTCCTTGGCCTGAATGAAAACTATTCCTCTCTAAAAAAAATAGATAGACAGACAGACAGACAGACAGATAGATAAGGAGGTTGGGAGCAATGAGTGGGCATGCAAAGCCAACTTCTTTCTCTCATATTTCTTTTGGGATCCAGCAGCCCACAGCAAACATATGTTCCGTACTGTTCCTCTATGTCCTAGCTTCAGAAAATCCAGGTCCCGTGGTATGGGAGAAAGTGGGGTGACAGGGGTGACTGCAGCTCATCAGTGAGTGGGTAAGTTTAAGATGCAGTTTTGAAACTCCTGTCTTTGCTGAAAAACTAAATCACGTTCCGTGGGATTAGCTTTATCAGTAAGAAAGATGATACATCAATTTTTTTTTAATTTTTTTTACTGAAATACAGTTGATTTACAATGTTTCAGGTGTACAGCAAAGTGATTCAGTTATACATACATACATGTTCTTTTCAGATTGTTTTCCATTATATGTTATTACAGGGTATTGAATACAGTCCCCTGTGCTACAGAAGGTCCTTGATCTGTTTTAAATGTAGAGGTGTGGATGAACATCATCTTCATCTGCTTTTATTTGTGTCGATTTTAATTTTTATGTCTCAAGTTCTCAGAACCCCGGCAGGAAGAAAGGTGCTATTTATTGGACCGCCACCCTTCGTTCAATAGGGCAAGGAAGTTCAGGATGAAGCCATAGTGATGGATCATGGAATATGAGCTCAAAAAGAAGAAATGAAGGGTAAGGAGGGGGTGATGATAGATATGGATAAAGAAAAATGGATGGACTGAAGGTCACAACAAAAAAAGGAAAAGCACTTTTGAAGAACGTGTACTTCCGCAAGTACCTTGGAAGGATAATATTTGTAGCCAGAGTAAGATATTTGCGTTTGAAATTTTGGAGATTATGTCATTTTGGTTGATGCAGGGATCTAAGGCATAGTGGATCGCTGAGGTGGAGTAGAAGAAAACGTCAGTGAGAACGAGGACGTCAAGAAACCAGGAGCCCGTGGTAGTGGGTGAATCATCAGCCTGCATGTTGAAATCAGCAAGAAGAATGACGGGGGAAGAGATAAGAAAACTGAATCGCAAGTTAGTTTTACTGAGAATGAGGAAGAAAGTCCCAGAGGCTACTAGTCAGTGACAATAACACGGAGGAAGAAGAGTGGGGTAGTCAGATGGTGTGAGCCTCAAAGGAGCAAAAGAGGTTTGCAAGAGAGAAGGGGGAATAAAACTCAAATTGTCATTGAGGCATAAGGCTGGCACTGGAGCACTTTGGGTAAATGAGAAAACATAATCCACCTGAGACGGCTGCATAGAAAACGTGTCCCCAGGATGCAGCCAGCTTTGAGTTAAAAGGTGAATACGGTCTTCAGAGAAGAGGTTGGAAAATACAGGAGGTCACTGATCTCACCTTGGGAATTGGGAATTCCAAGAGGCAGAGGGGGAGGACTTTTCTAGGGAGAGGAACGAAGGGTGGGTGGGAATTAGGTCAGAACAAAGGAGGAAACTTGGGTAAGTAACTGATGAGCGGGAAGCTTGGAATTCGGATGGAGAGTGGGATAAACAGGCATGTGTGGATGGCTAATCCTCTCAGAGGTGGCTGCTGTGGCCTGGACCATTTTCCTGCGGTGGCAGCCTGGGGTTGGCATGGTCTAAGTATAGTCAGCTGCTTCTTCAGACAGCGGGAGTCGTGGCTGTCTCTGCTCTAGCACCGCACTAGTTTGGTGCCTTGGCTACTTTTCTTTTTCTTGTCAAATGAATTTGGTCCTCCTCTCCCTCTTTGGGCTCTTGCTTATTCATGTTTCAACTTATTCATGGCTTAGGGATAGATTATTTTAATTGTTCAGATAAAAGGACCCTTCCTTTATAAACGGAATCACTGCAATGTTTTCATGAAATAGAAAGCAGCAAATTATCTCTTAACACATGACTTAATTTGCACCCACAGCGTGTACAGTGATGGACTGACTCATGGAGAGAATGTACGTATGTGAGAGAGAGAGAATGAATGAATGAGAAGATTAGGTTATCAGTAGTAAGACTATAGGAAGAAATAGGCAGGTTTTCCTCTTCCCCCCGTCACTTTTCAAAGGACTGTGTGCCTTACCCTCAAAGAGAAGCATACTACTTTCTATGTCGATGGGCTTCTCCCCCTGAGTGGAGTTGAAAAGTGGCTGAATGATTAAGTATCTCACATGTGAGATCCAAAAGAAAATGGGAAGACCTGAACACACGAATGGGAAGAAAGATTTGGATCTGCGGACAAGCCTGTAGGACCCCAACTCTGACAGATCTGACATTGGCAAATGGGTGGCCAAGTACACAAGTGTTGTGTACTTGGGGGGGCACTGTACGAGGGCCAGGAACTCCCCTGGACAGAAGGCCAGCCCAGGACTCCAGCCCTAGAACAAGGTCAGTGGCCTCATCCAAAGAGTACTGACCTGACCTTACTTCTACATTAGTAAGACTTCTCTTACTACTACACACAATGACTGTGAGGACACCTCCCAGAGTTACCCTCAGGACTCTCTACTCCAAGGAACCACCAGACACCTCTTCCATGTGAGGGAGATTGCTGGAAGGGAGGGCAAGGGTTCCTATACCTGTGCTTTGTGGAGAACCATGCATATTAGTAACTCCTATGCTGAAGACAGAGAGAATGGGCACCACTGTTGAAAACAAATACTTTCCCAGTATCCCACATCTTTTTCTGGTGATCTTTGGCTCTGTTTATTTTTTATTTATTCAGTATCCCCTATTTTTGTTTATATTCTATTAGACATGGACTTGTAACCCAGCTCCACCATTTGCTAGCTACATGACCTTGGTAAACTTAACCAACTTTTATAAGGCTTAATTTCTTTACCTATAAAATGCTAATCAGAACCAAATAGGGCTGGTTACTCTGAAAATTAAATGACATAATATGTATAAAACATTTCACATTTAACACTTTAACTACGAATTAGAAAGCAAACTGTTCTTTTCCTCAAGGGATATAGAATGAATAGGTACATAGTCATGCAAAAAAAATAGCAAGCCCAGAATAACAGGACCCATCAAAAGCCTCCGCCATTTTTAGGGTTTCATGATCAATACATTTGGGAAATGTTTAATGCTATATCTTCCTTTTGGAGATTTATATTGCACACAAAGGCATTAGAGACTCTGAGAATTCTTGCAATTAATGACCTGAATAACTGCTTAGTCCAAAGTTTCTCAGTATAGTATATATAACACAAGCTATTAACATCTGGCAGATTTAGTCTTTCCCAAAACACAGTTTCAGAAGACTTCCGCTTCTGTCCAAGGTGGTTGTTAACTGACTGTATTGCTCCCAAATATGTTGAAGCCCTAATACAGAACGTGATGGTATTAGGAGGTGAGCCATTTGGGAGGTAATTAGTTTAGATGAGGTCATGAGGGTGGAGCCCCGATGGGATTAGTGTCTTATAAGAAGAGAAAGAAACCAGACCTCTCTCTTCAGCAGGAGGAAGAAAAGGTCATGTGAGAACACAGAGATATAGCAGCCACCTACAAGCCAAGGGAAGAGGTCTTAGAATGAAACTTGCCTTGCCAGAAACTTGATCTTGGACATATATCCAGAGGGAACTCTAATTCAAAAAGATACACACATCTCCATGTTCATAGCAGCACTATTTACAATAGCCAAGGCATGGAAGCAACCTAAGTGTTCATCGACAGGTGAATAGATAAAGAAGAATAGATAAAGAAGATGTCATACACACACACACACACACACACAAAAGAATATTACTCAGCCATAACAAAGAATGCCACATCGTCATTTGCAGCAACATGCAGAGATTATCGTATTAAGTGAAGTAAGTCAGACAGAGAAAGATAAATATCATATGATATCACTTGTGTGTGGAATCTAAAAAAAAAAAATACAAATTCTATTTACAAACCCAAAACAGAGTCACAGACATAGAAAACACACTGGCTACCAAAAGAGAAAGAGTGGGGGAGGAATAAATTAGGAGTTTGGGCTTAACAGATACATATTACTATATATAAAACAGATGAACAACAAGGAACTACTGTATAGCACAAGGAACTATATTCAATTTCTTGTAATAATATATAATGGAAAAGAATCTGAAAAGAAAAAAATACATATGTATAACTGAACTGCTTTGCTGTACAGCTGATACTAACATTGTAAATCAACTATGCTTCAATAAAAATTTTTAAAATTTTAATTAGAAAAAGAAAATAGAAAAGTATTCAAATCAATAATCGCATTAAATGTAAGGTTTAAATGTAAATATTTCAATTAAAAAGCAAAGATTTTCAGATTAGATTAAAAAAACAAGGCCTAACTATATAGTTCTTACAATCAATCCATTTTAATATGAAAGCATATTTAGGTTAAAAGTAAAAGGATGAAAAAAGATACAGCTTGCTAACATGAATCAGAAGTAACCTGGAGTGGCTGTGTTAATAACAGGCAAATTAAATTTCAAAGTAAAGAACACTACCATAATGATAAAAGGTGAATTCATCAAAAAGGTGTAACAGTCCTAAATGTTTATACACACAACACTTTCTAAATATATGAAGCCAAACTGATAGAGATACAAGGAAAAATAGACAAATGTAAAATTATAGAGACTTCAACACCCCTCTTCCAACTATTTACAGAAAAAATAGGCAGACAAATCAAGGTATTAAGGAATATTATTAACCACTTCATCTAATTACATTTGTAGAGCACTCCATCCAATGACAGCAAAATACACTTATTTCAAGTGCACACGAAGTTTTTATGAATATAGAACATTAGGCCAAATAGTATTTTGGTCTCAACAAATTTAAAAGGATTCAAGCTACATAAAATATGATCTCTGACTACAGTGGAATTACATTGGAAATCAATAACAGATATCTAGAAAAAAACTTGAACAATTTGGAAAATAACACGCTGCAAAATAGTTCATGATCAAAGACTAAATCAAAATGGAAATAAGAAAGGATTTTAACTGGATGAAAACACAACATATCGACATTTTTGGAATGCAGCTAAAGAGTATTTAGTGGGAAACTGATACTATAAATACCTATATTAGAAAAAGAGAAAGCTCTCAAATCGGTGATCTTAGCCTCCATTAAAAAACTAGCAAAAAAAAATTAAGCCAAAAATAAGCAGGAAAAGAGGAAATTATAAAAGATCAGAAATCAATGAAATAGAAAACAAAAACAACAGAGAAAGTCAATAAAACAAAAAGCTGCTTCTTTGACAAGATCAATAAAATTGATAAACCTCTATCCAGACTGATCAGGGGGAAAAGACAAAATTACCAATATCAGAAATGAGAGCGATGCTGTAAGTAACTACAGGAAATATTACAAACAACTTCACAGTTATAAATTACAAAAAGCTTTTTTTGTTATTGAGGTCATGACTATAAATTTAATGTCAGGTACTTCTAGCCCTCCAACTTGGTTCTTTTTCAAAGTTTTCTTGGCTATCCTGGTACCTCTGTATCTTTATTGAGGAGTCTGGCTCACGGCCAAAAACCCACGCGTCACGTTTTTCACAGGCAGTTCTGAAGGCCTCAGGGAGAAAGCTGCTTTCCCTGCACCAGACTCAGCAAGTGCCCCGCAGGCTTTAAAGGGAGTGCAGTCGCAGATGCAGGCTGCCCTGGCCGGCCACGCTCTTCAGCAGCGCTGCAGTCCTGGCCCAGGTGTCTCCACACGGAAGCCCCTTTATCAGGGGTCTTCACGGGGGCCTCCCTCAGGTGCCTCTGCCAAGACCCCCTTGTGAGCGGAGGGAGGCCTTGGCACCTTCTTCCACCTTAACTCAGCACTAGGTACCCGTTCCAGCACTACGTACCCTTCCGCTCCTATCTCTTCCCATTCTCGCTCCTCTTGGTCCCCAGGGCCTTACTATTGCAGGAGCCTTTGTTTGGGACTCCCTGAGCACTAAGGCAATTCCACACATCTGCGGTGATCCACCTGCCCTTCAATGAGAGCCACTTCATGGGGAAAAAATGGAAGAGGAGGGCGGTACTTTCGCCAGCTTAGCCTCCAGTTCGTACTTTGCAGTAAGTGATTAAAGGCTTGACTGACGTATAGTGTTTAGTATCGGTCCTGGTTCTTTGTTTGGGTTTTCTTCCACAGGAAACCCTGGGATTGCAGGTCACCTTATGTCTTTATATAGCTCTGTTAAATGGGCTTTCTTATCTCCATTTTCCAGTTAACAGAACTGACGATCAGAAAGATTACATAATTTGTTCAAACTTCCACAGCTTGTAGGAGGAAACTAAAGCGCCCATCTCCTTAGCTCTTGTTCCTGAGGCCTTTCTCCCTGCAGCCCAGGTGCCGATGTGTCACAATTGGATTTTCCCTGTTAATTCACTGCCTTTCTTTCCGATGGTCGCCCTCATCTGTCTTAAAACCTTGCTTCTCAAAGTCAAGTCCTTGGACCAGCAGCATTGGCATTACCTGGGAGCTCGTTAGGGCTACAGAACTGCCCTTGCTTCAGGACAACTGAATGAGAATCCAAATTTCTACAAGATGCCCTGATGATTCCTGTGACATTAAAACTTGAGAAGCACTGATCTAGGAGAAAAATCTGAAGGTATTTTATGCAATATATGCAACTTTTACTGCATGTTAGAATCGCCTTGGAATCCTTTAAAAATCCTGATACCCAGGCCACAAAGTCCACCAAATGAGTCAGAATCTCTCAGGACGGAGCCCACGCATCAGCATATTTTAAAACTCCCCAAAAGTGCGGCCAAGTTTGGGAACCAGTGCTCAAGGCCATGCTTTTCAGGCCTTAATGTTCCTAGGAATCATCTGGGAGCATCTTAAATGGCAGATGCTGACTTAGTGGATGCAGGGTGGGGCCTGATATTCTGTATTTCTTTTCCTTTGTAGTTATTTTCCCAACTGTAAAAATTCAGATTTATTACTACTTGCTTCATGAAGTGATGGCAATACTAAGGCGATAACAGATACTAAGTGTATCAGCATTTTCTTAGCATCAAACTTCACCATTATGGCTTAAAAAACTTGTACCTACTTTTCAATAAATTTTTTAGGTGTATAACATGATGGTGTGTTGTTCTTTTTTTTCTTTCTTTTTTTTTTGATTTGTAATGTTGTATGTTTCTGGTATACAGCGCAGTGATTCAGTTATATATATATATATGTGTGTGTGTGTATATACACATATATATACACATATTCTCTATCATTACAGGCTACTACCAGCCATTGAATATAATTAATTCCCTGTGCTATACAGTAGGACCTGTTGTTTATCTGTTCTGTCCATCGTAGTTTGTATCAGCCAATCCCAAAGAGATTGTGCATTTTTAACAAGTTCGCAAGTGACAGATGCTTCTGCTCCCAGGAGTTTCTGGAGCAAAATGAAACAATCTGGGGGTTCCTTCAACAACACCAGTAAGTACAAACAGCACAGAATGAAGGCAAGCTGATCTCAGGCACCGTCCTGAGAGTGTGACGAAACAAGGAACCCGGGGAGCAGAGGAGGGGTTCCTGCAGGCTCTTCCAGGGCCTTCCAGGAGGTTGCTTCACACCTGGGGCTGGGCTGGGCGCTGCACCTGGCCGGACTGAGTGGGCCGCCGGCCTCACATCGTCGCTGTGCTGGGGCCCCAGGGCAGGGCTCGTGCGAGCTCACATTTCTCCCTTCCACAGCCTTCACGGGCTGTCCACCTTCCCTGTCCCTAGCACACCCTCACTTTTCCCGGGGTCCTGTGTCCAGGTCCACTAGCAGTCCCCGAGGCACTTGCTCGGCCCCCTGCGGGCTTACTTGGCTTTAGACTGAGTCACAACTGCCAAAGCTCAGGCCAAGACGCTGAGGAACTCAAGCCAGGAGGATGACGGCCACGGGGATGAGCGCCCGGGAGCCGCAGCGTGACAGAACATGGTTTGTTTGTTCATGCTGGCTCCACTCACGACATGCAAGATTTGGTCTAACGACTGCAGCTTGGCAGGACTTAACACGTACTGTCCTCGCTCCAGCTTATAATTTACATATTTCTCTCCCTGTCATCAGCAGGTTGCGTGGGACTTGCTGAGCGTGAGGCAGGCCTGTGTTGGGTTCGGCTGTGGCCCCATTTTGACCCAAATCCCCTGGCCTGTGGCCGGATGGGGATGGGTGTCTGTGAAGCGAAGTAAGTAAGGGCTACCCTCTGGCCTGAGGAATCCCCCTGGCAGCCTTAACTGACCCTGTTTTAAGATGGTAGGATGCTTACCCAAAATTCCAGAAACCAAAAACTAACCTGTACCATGGAGCAAACTAATGTACTTTTCTCAAGGCTTGACAGGAAAAAAAAAAAAAAGAGACAATGGAGAGGGAAGGGAAAAGCAGACCGTAGGACGTCTAGTGCGAAGGCAGCCAAGGAGGGGACTCTTTCTGCACTGAGATTGTCCCGTGGTTTTAATTTGGGGCTTGTTCCTTGACATTTTTTCTGAGCACTATTTACAAGGCATTTCACCACGTGCCAGATAAAACTAGACATCAGATCACAACCTGTTTAACCTTGGCAATACCCTTCCTCCCACCAGCGCCCCCACCCCGCCCAGATTCTTGAGACTTTCTTTAATTTCCTGCCAGTTTCTAAGGATTTGGAGAAAGTCTGGGACCTAAAGGAGTTAATGTAGCTTAAAGGCTGAGCAGTTTCTTCTCTCTCCTGAGAGCATAATTAATCCTTATTTTTCCCCAAAGGGGAGCCAAGGAAATGCTTCATCCCCAGACAAGGGGGCCAACAACATCAGCAGACTCTTGTGGCAGCGACTAAGGGGCCAGAGGTTGGACCCAGCCTCTCAGATCTGCTTCGGGTCTCCCGTGACTGGTCTCAGGAGACTGAAGTTCCTTTCACTTCCCCAAGCCTGGTGACACCCCCTTGGGGGCGCTATTTAAATGTAGGCATTTGAAGGCAGAAACAAAAGAAGAAATTTCCTGGCTGGTAAGTAATTGGCCTTGTGAAACCACACCTGGGGGGGTAGCTAATTAATCAACTGAGCAGAGGAGGACGCCACTCTAGAGGGAAGCCCGGGGCAAGCGGAGGAACAGCCCTGTGTGTTGAGGAGTGGCCATCTGCAGGATGGGGCCCTCTGGCAGCCTTAAGCATCCAATAAATTAGAGGAACTTCTTAAGGGCTCTAAGACCCAGGCCTTGAACCATCTGCCTTGGAAAGCCCCAGAGTTACCGTCCTGCTCTCACCCAATGGTTCTCAGTGTGGATGCTAAAAACAGCATCAGCTTCACCTGGGAATTTGTTAGAAATGTACATTCTCAGGCACCATCCAGACCTGCTGAGTCCCAGTTTCTGGCAGCGGGATCCAGCAGTCTGCGTCTTAACCAGCCCTCCAGGTGACTGTGGTGCACCTCAGGTTTAAGGATCACTGCCCACCATTTGTTCAGCCCCTTAAATCAGGCTGCTTTGGGACCATCCAGCGGTAAGTAAGGAGGGTTGGATCATAAAGTGGGGCTTCTAAGTCAGACTGCCTGATTCTGAACGTTAGCTTTGCAACTTCCTAGTCACGTGACCTTGCAAACCAGTCCCCTCGGCCCTAAGAGGCAAATAACACCCCTTCCCCAGGAGGCGCCGTGTGTCTGGCATGTAATAGTTTCTGTCTCTTTCCTATTCCAGTCTTTCTGATAGGAAATTTACAGAACAAGAGCTACTGTCCTTAGAGTGAAAATCTGCAAGACAGGAAATGGCCACACATGTACAGGATGCTAATGTTAATACATTTTTAATTAACATTTTTTAATGGCTCTCGATTTAAAAGAGTTCAGTTCAGCCTTTGAGTCCTGAGGATAAGGATTTTTTTTTTTAGCAGAAATATGTTTCCTCATGCTGACTCTCATCCAAATAGTTTCAAAGATTAGATTAAAATTTTCCTAAAAAGTGAAACTTAAATTCATGCAGTTATATTTCCTCCTTTTTTTTTTAAGAGAAAGAGGAAGAACACACCATGGGAGGCTTGATTTGGGTTTTTGTGTATGTAATTCAGGATTAACAAAACAAATCAAAATGACTTGAGCATTTTCTTTTTTACTCTTAGTTAAGGCACATTTTTTAAAAACTTCGCTGTTTTATTTATCTTTCTATTTTTTAATGGAGGTACAGGAGATTGAACCCAGGACCTTGTGCAAGCTAAGCACGTGCTCTACCACTGAGTTTTATTCCCACTCCCCAAGGCACAACATTTTTGCCTCTATATTGTATGCAACATTGTTTTTACTTACATATTTTTAAAAGAGTATCTTTTTAGCAAGAATTTTAGAAAGTACAGAGAAATATGTAAAGGAGAAAAATACCCATATCCTTCAACTTAGAGATAATCACTTAATCGCTGTTAATGTTTCAGTATGTTTCTCTGTGGTTTGGTGTTCTGCTCACAGGTATAATCATTAATGTGTGTACATATAAAAAAATTTTAATAGGATCATGCCATATTGCTGTGATCACCTTGCAGAGGCAGGATGGACTCCCCCCACCCAAAATTTGATTCAGATGTCAAAATTGACAATGCCACACACACACACACCAAGAGGATATGAAGAGGTTTATTACTCTCATGATGAGGTTTTCTGGGGAGTGCAGGGCAGTCTTTGAAGGAGGTCCAAAAATGGCTTGAGAGAGCAGGGGACAGAGATTGGCTGGGTTTTGTGTGTGTGTTTAGAAGCTGGGAATGGGGTGATGGTTCCTGCACCAGAGTCCGGGGCTTTGCATGGTTTGAGCTTCCCACTGGTGTCAAAGGAGGTTGACCCTGAGCAGGCTCCTTAGCTTGCCCGGTGGTGGACCATCAGGGAAAGGGGGAAGGTGAGCTTGAAGATTCTCAGCAAACAAATGTCAAGACTGGAGATGGACTCTTCATTACTTGCACAGTTTTGCATCTTTGTCTTAAATTCAGCATTGTATGTCGTATTTGTGTGAGAGGGTGAGTGACCCGTCCTTCTATTATGCTGCCTTGAAGCCCCTCCCCAGCATTGCAGTGTGGTTAACAGTGATCAGAAGCTTTATGGTCACTAAGTGAAGTAAGCCAGAAAGAGAAAGAAAAATACTATATATATCACTTATACATGGAATCTTAAAAAGGAGTGGGGCACAAATGAACTTATTTACAGAGATAGACTCACATAGAAAACAAACTTATGGTTACCATGGGTAAAAGGGGGTGGGGAGGAATAAACTGGGAGTTTGGGGTTTGTAGATACTAACTACTGTATATTAAATAGATGAATGACAAGGTGCTACTGTATAGGACAAGGAAATGTATTCAATACCTTGTAATGGCCTATAGTGAAAAAGAACATGAAAAGGAATACATATATGTATAAATGAATCACTATGCTGTACACCAGAAATTAACACAACATTGTTAATCATTTATACTTCAAAAAAAAAGCTTTATGGTCAAATTAAATTTCTTTTGACATAAGTATCTTGTGTCAATGCCAGTTTTCTCTGTCCCTGATCATTTATTTATTCGTATTCCAGAAGGATGTGTAGATTCTTTTCTTATAAAACAAATTATTAAAAATCACAGAAGAATAAAACATGGCATACATCCTGAACACAATGCATAAATAAGTTTTCCTTGAAAATAAACACAGCTTCCTCAGGGATGAGAATACAAGTAGTTTTTTCGTTTGTGAGTATATCTGCATTTTATTATGATCACATATTATACATTCTACAGAATGCATGAGTCACATATCTAATCTGCTTTTAAATATTGGTCCTAAAGAACCCAGGTACTTATAATCCTACAGTTGGAGTCCAACCTTGAGACAACAAAAGACAACTCAAGTCAGCTTCAAACAGGAATCCAAACTAACCGCAGGGCTATTTTTTTTCCATCTGTAATAAAGAGTGTTCCAACATCTTTAATGACCGAAGATAATCCTCTGTCGTCATTCGTGCATCTAGGTTATAAAAATACATACACTGCTTTGAAGAAAGGTCCTGGTCCACTGAAGTCAAGTGAAGGTCAGATTATGGAAAACTGGCATTGTTACAACCAGAAATGAAGCCTGCTTATGTTCCTCTTGGTATTTCTCAACAAAGAATCTCACTAACTAGTTTCCAACTTGCAGATTTAATTAAGAGCATGAGGAGTGATTGATTCTGGATGCTGATCGCTAAAAGTGACTTGCACTGCGTTAGAGAAACACCTATTGAAATGTACGAGGGGGAAAAATTCTGGTTTCAGATTGAAGGTTTACTGAAAAACATTCTAAAAGAGACCGGAAAGATCAGGACAAATTGGAATATCTTATTCCAAGGTAAAAAAGCACTTAAAAAAAAACTATTTGGTAGAAACATTGGCCAATCTTATTTTTTCCTTTTAATGCAAAAGAACTTGTCATCTCCAAGAAATCAAGTGGCTATGCTTTTTGAACTCAGTGTAAAGACTGGCACTACAATGTCAAAATAATAGCCAGACAGGGAATATGTAAGATAGAAGGATGGAGGCAGGTGAATAAACTAGGAAGGATGCTTTGCACACCCAGGGCAGGAGCGTTTCTGGAGCACACCTTCTGGTGGTTGCCAATTCCAGGAAGCTTCCCCCAGGCTTCTGGACCAGCCACCAGTAATTCCATTAATGCTGCTCACAGAGCAGCCAACACAATGTCCATCACACAGTTAGCACTGAAAGACGTGAACTATCACTGTGATGATGGTGGTGATGATGGTGATGATGACGACATGGTTATCATCCTCAAGAAATTCACAGCCCAGTGGTGGAAGCATCCAAGTAAACAGCTGATCGGAATACAGTGCACTGAGAATAATGCATGAAGAGTGATCAGGAATAAAGAGGAGAATCCAGCCAAAGCTGGGGGCAGGGGTACGGTGGGGACCACACCATTCAGTCAACACAGATGTGCATGGATGACTGTAAAATGACTGCTTATTTGTCCACCAGCCTATGTAAACAGGAAGAGAGTTGGGTTCAGGCAGCCGCTGCTTTATTTATTTCCTTTTCCTTGTGCCACGTAGGACCAGGATCTCCAGGGTCTTTTAAAAATACCACTTGGGCTGCTATTGAAGAGCATTTTGGATTTGTCTTCCAGGCATCAGAGATCTCATTGTCATATGAGAGGCACACAGGATGGAGAGAAAAAGAATTATGGTTGCTTAGGAAACTGAGTGCTGTTTCCTGTGATTACAATCTCAAGGCTAAATTTCCATGCTTGCTGCAGGAGTCTTTTGACAGCAGTGTACACCTGTCAAAAAGTCTTTTAAAGAATGTAAAACTAGGATTCTTTGGGGTTCCAGGAGACTCTGGCTCAGGACTCTGGCAAGAGGTCCTTTCTCTGTTTTTGATTTTTCTTGCATGGCCTTCCCTGGCCCTGGTCATCTGAAGACTTGGTCTCCTGGCTTCTGGTCATGTGGTCAGCCTGCCCATGAAAGCAGGGTAAATATTCAGTCATTAGCCAGTTGTCAGTAACTGTCCAAAATGCCCAAAGGGCTGGGGTAGGCTTTATGAGGGACGCATGACCCCTGTCCTTAGTGATTCTAATCTGGTTAGAACGGTAATGTCTACACTAGGAAAGAAGTTGAACCACATTGGGCTGCTGGGAGGGGCACAGATACTGATGTCCCAGGATGTTGGAAGAGGACGAGAGGTGCCTTGCTACCGGTAGGTTTGGGAGAGGAACAAAAGTCTGAGAAGCGTTGGTCAGTCGAATGGATGGATGGGAGGGTGCAGGCACAGGCAGACAGATGGGTGCCTGCACACATGCATGGGTGTAGCAGCGTAACACAGTGGTTTTAAAGCCAGCTGGGCAAGAGCTGCTGCCCTGTCATTTACAAGCGGCATGACCTCAGGAGATTTAATTAACTCCTTCAAATCCAATTTCCTCACCTATAAAACAAGATGAGAATGCTTGCCTTGAAAGATTGATGAAAGAATCAAATGTGAGGTTTGTAAAGCATGGCAATGGTAGGCACTCGATCAAGAGTGAGTGACTATGCTTCTTTATGTTCATAATGGTCTAGAAAAGTTTCTGGGGGACATAGATTACAGGCAGGCCTGGAGCAAGGATGGGATGGAGATGGATGGAAAGAGAAGAAGGGTAGTCTGGGGGAAGAACAGGACATTGAGAGCATGTACCTGGAAAACCTGGCAGCACACTGGTGTCACTGAGGGAGGCTACCTGGAGCTGTAGTTTCCTGAAGCTGCAAAGGTAAATGGGACCTGAGTTAGAGGACTTGAAATGCTAAGGGATTCTGGCTTTTCCGGGAGGTCAGCAGGGAATCGTGGAGGTTCAGAGGAAGCAGAAAAATCTCCCTCTGGGCCCCCTTTGTTCCTCAGCCTGACCTTGACCACATCCGGACTTCCTTTGAACTTGGAGGCTCTCAGTTTTTACAGTATTTATAGTTCCCCTTACGTTTCACAAGGAGCTCCTGGACTTCCTGTGCCCAGGACAGCTGCAGCCGGCCTCTCCCCCAGCTCCCGGGGAGCAGCTGAAAGGCTGCGCACGGCAGAAACCCTCCCCTGACGGCGAAGAAGCAAATGATTTTAAGGATGAGCTGTCACAGAGGGAAGCAAGTCCCCTTCAACCTCCTTTGTCGAATAAATGCTACCTGTGAATCAGAGGCGCTTGGGCCGTGACTCACCCCGCACGAGGCTCGGTGGAGAGGGCTGTCTGTCCGCCAGCACGTCCGGGGGCGCGGTGCCAGGCCGCCAGCGGCCTTGGCTTGCGGGGAGGGGCTGTGCTTTCCACGGCCCAGCGGGCCCCGGGGCGGCTGGCACAGGAGCCCAGGAGGTGCCTGCGAGGTTTCCTTCCACAGGAGGCAGCAGAGCCAGGGGGAGCGGTTCTCCACGGCTTTCGGAGAGCAGGAGCACGCCAGCTAAAACTCCCCGGAGTCCCGCCGATCTTAACCAGTGGTTGGGGATTCCCTCCGGGAAGTCTGCATCCTCCTGCCCAGTTAGATGGCTACGTGCATTTTGTGCGGCGAGGACCCCTAGTTTTAGTGAGCTACTTTCGGTCCTAAGACTCCCCGCACCCCCCACGCCGCATGCCTCGATCACGTCCAGACTCACTTGGCCCCGAGAGCGTGACTGAGCGACTTGCAGGGAGCTACCGCCAGTGCGCAGCGGAGAAGAGGGTGGAAGCAAAGTCTCCAGGTTCCCCCCTGCTGCCCTGGCCCCATGAAAGAGCCTAAAATAAAATGATAGCCTATGATGTTCCGAACACCACCTCCTCGACGGAAATTACTGTCAAGGACTACTTGGAACGTCTTTATGCCGCCAGCCCCTCTCCTCCACCTTCCAGTTGACCCCTTCCCCCACAGCCCACCCACCTGCCGGGCCGGCTTCCTGCTAAGAGGACAGCATGCCCTGGGCGACAGGCATTTGTGACTGGAGGACTGCTGAGGCTGGCTCCCCGATTGTCAAGCAGCTGGCGGGGCAGGGAGGGGAGTGGACTTGGGATAGTGGCTGAGTTTCTGGCCCTCTTGGCTGTACACTCAGGGGAAACAGCAGGTTGAGAGTGAGCAGAGAAATGGGAGCCCTCTGGGGATCTAGAAGTCATTGTTCCTTTTTTCCCCCCACTTGTTTGGGCAGCAGGGGGTCACTGGGCCCTCACCTCCCAGGGACATCATCATAGTTGTATTGATAGACAGCCTACACTCTGGGGGCTGACAGCTTGGGTTGGAATCCTGGCTCCATCACATTTTATTGATGTAATCTTGGGCAGTCTCTCAACCTTCTAGACCTTGGTCTTCTCAGATGTAAACGAACATACTGGTGCCCGCCTTTGGCAAAGACGGATATGTGCCAACTACTCACACACAGCTTGACTGTCCTTCCCAGCCCAGCCTCCCTCACTCATAGGTCTGCTGCAGGACTGACTTCTCCAGTGAACGGAATGTGAGGGGAGTGATGTGCACTAATTCCAGGCCTGGCCCATGAAAAATTCCTGGGTGACCCTCCACATTCCCTCTCATCCTATCCCCCATCTATGGGTGCCTAAGAGGACCCTGAAGCCCTGGAGGTGATGGAGCCCCTAGGTGGAAGGAGCCTGGGTCCCCTGAATCACCACGTGGAAGGCTGCTGGCCAAATACCTGCATGAACTATTACTTGAGTGAAAAACAAACTTGTATTGTATTAAGAAGCTGAGAATTAGAGTCGGCTTGTATAGCAGTTAGCCTACTTCGTAAAGTTGTTGTAAGAATTAAATGAACATCTGCAAAGCACAAAACAGTCCCTGGAATATTTTTATAAATGAGCTACATACCTGATTGCTATTATCATGATAGATGGTTGGATGGATAGATAACTAGGTACTGAGAGAGAGAAAGAGAGAGACCAAGAGAATTATGTTTAGGAGTTGCAAAGGTATTGGGCACCAGAGTCTTTTTTTCCCAGTTTACTGAGATGTAATTAACACACAGCACTGTATAAATTTAAAGAATACAGTCTAATGATTGGATTTACATATATTGTGAAATGATTACCACAGTAAGTTTAGTTAACATCCATCATCTCATATAGATATTATAAAGAAAAAGAAAGAAAATTC
The DNA here is from genome assembly GCF_048564905.1 of Vicugna pacos. Lineage (NCBI taxonomy): Eukaryota > Metazoa > Chordata > Mammalia > Artiodactyla > Camelidae > Vicugna > Vicugna pacos. Next base: position 102,715,867 of record NC_132988.1, on the reverse strand, counting down.
TTTCCTTCCTTTTGAGAAGAACTCGTGATCTACTCTCTTAACTTGTAAATATACCATACAGCAGTGCTACATATAGTCATCACGTTATGCATGCATCCTAGGACTTATAGCTGGATGTTTGTACATTTTGACCACCTTCATCCAAGTCCCCCTGCCCTCCTCACCTCCCGGTAGCCACAAATATTACCTTTTTTCTATGAGCTTGTGTTTTGGGGGTTTTTTTTTAGATTCCACATATAAGTCAGATCATATAGTATTTGCCTTTCTCTATCTGACTTATTTCACTTATACCAGAGTCTTATTTTTCAGATTACTGCCAATATAATATTAAAAATATGGTTTTAGTATCCAGCTGTAGAATTTGCATTTGGGGAGCAAAAATGGCATTGTAGAAAAATACACTGAAGCATTTATTAGTACATCCCTATATTTCCTGAAGAAAAACAAAAGCCTATCACTTTCCTCAAAGAGATGGAGCATGGATGAGACAAATTTTTTCAACCAAAGATGTTCATGCAAAAATAATAGTTTGCTTTTCCATTCTAATAATTATTAAAATCACTTGCTTATTGGGAAATATGAAGGCAGGAAGGAAGGTCATAACTGAGCTGCCTCAGAGGTGGCTCCCTCTCCAGTTGTTGGCATTTCCCTGGCAGTGCTGTGTCTCTGTCCCAGTCACAAAGGCTTAAACCCCAAAGTCATCATTAGGTTTTTTCTTGACTATTAAAATGGCCTCCTATTGGCCAACCTGCCCCCAGTTTCCTCCCCATGCCTCCCTACCCACCCCCAAATCCATCCACCACACTCTCCCCAAGACAGTTGCCCCCAAATCCTCCTTTGTCACCACCCTCTCTCTCCTGCTCTAAACACTGCATGGCTCTTGGCTGCTTCCCACAGAGACTCTCAGACTTTTCTAGAGAAGAGCCATAATGATAATCGTAGAAGAGAACAAACTCTGTCATCCATTCTTTAATCATTGATACAATTCATTCTAATAACATTTCCGAGCACCTGCAATGAACCACAGGATACAACAGTGAAAAAGCAGGCAAGAAGTCTCTGCCCTCATGGAGCTTACACTAGAGGACAGGAAGATACAGAATGAATGAATAAATAAGTTAAATCATGGTACATTAAATGGTGATAAGCATAAGGAAAAAATTAATTAGGAATGAGTAATAGTAGGTACCAGGTGTGGGTGTAGGAGGATGCTATTTTAAATAAGGTGATCAGGGAAGGACTCAATGAAAAGTGATATTTAAGCCAAGACCTGAGAAGATGAGGGAGTAAGATATGTGCAGAGCTGAGGGAGAGAATTCCAGAAGGAAGAAATTTGATCCAAGAGCAGGCCTGGTATGTTTGAGGAGCAGCAAGGAATCCAGCAGGACTGGCATGGTCTGAGTAAGGAGAAAGAAGACACTAGATGAAACGGAGGTTTGAAAACCATCAGATAGAGTCTGGCTTTTCCCCTGAGTGAACTGGGAAGACATTGGAGGGCTCCAAACAGAGGACTGAATAGCATGGTCTGACTTATGTACTGAAGTGATAGTTCTGGTTGCTTGGTGAAAAATAGCCCATAGTGAGCAAAGGCAGAAGCCAGGAGACCAGTTAGGAGCCTAAGAGAGTGTGAGCAAGAGACAATGGATGATGGACACTTAGACCAGGGTGGTACCAGTGGAAATTCTAGATATAGGGTGTACATAGAGCCAAGACAATTTTCTGATTGATCAGATGTGGGGGCTAAAAGAGGAATCAATCATGACTCCATAGTTTGAAGCCTAAAAATATAAACAATGGAGTTGTTATTTAATGATATGGGAGAAGAAACGGTTTATTGTGGGAAGATTAGGAGTTCCCTTTTTGGGTATGTTAGGTATGAGATGCATATTAGAATTAGATACATCCAAGTGAGGATGTCAAGTATGTAGTTGGAATTCAGGGGAAAGGTCCAGGCTGTAGACAGCAATTTGGGAGCTGTCAGCATATAGACTGGCTGAGGTCACCATACCAGATCATGTGAGTAGAGCAGTCATCCAAGGGCTGAGACCTGGGCTGTCCCACCCTCTTGCGTGGTCTGTGAAAGAGAAGAACCATCGGAGATGGAAAAGGAGTGGCCACTGTGAGAGATGAGACACTAGAGGAATGTGGGATTGATCCTAGAAGCCAACCGAAGGGAGTGCTTCCAGGAGGAGAGGCTGATTAAACTACATCAGATTCTGCAGTGGTCACCGCAGCTGAGGGCAGATCATTGACCACTGGATTTAGCAACATGGAAGCTACTAGGGACCTGACAAGATCTAAGTGGGAGCAAAACACTGATGGGGTGTGTTCAAGAGAGACCAGGGTGAGGAGAGGGAGAGAGAGTACATTTAAACACAACTCTTTGAACGAGTGTTGCTATTAAGGAAGCCAATTAAAGGGGCCACAGCTGGAGGAGAATATGGGGTCAGGAGAGGGCTTTCCTTAAGATGGGAGAAATGTCATCATTTTTGTATGTCACCGGAAAGTTGGAGGTGCATTGGCTAAAGCAGCCTGCCCTAAGCATAAAACTTCTTAGAATTCTTAAAGATTCACATCAGTTTTCCCTTTTATTCTGAAGAACATCTATTTTAATTTACAGGTAATCAATCCTTCCAAAATCTTTGAGTAAAACTGACCCTCCCAAAAGAGTACACTATATTTTTCCTATCGCCCTGCAAGTACTCATAGGATATACATGCCCCATTCTGAGAAGTGGCTTCAGATTAGGGCCTGGCTGTGTAGCCTGTCTTTCCAGGCCCCCAGTACCCTGAACGCAGCTCCTTTCCTGGCCTCCTTCTCCCTCCACACTAACACATACACACTGTTCCGGCCAGAGTAGTCTGTAGCCTTCCTACATTTCCAGGCAATGGGCCTATTAAGGAGGTAGTTCTGTGACTAAAAATCAAAATTTTGCCTTGCTCCCAAGTCAAGAAGTTCAGACTCTAACCAGCTATTGAGTAAAAGTTTTTCTTTTTTTTCCCCTCCATTATCCTTAAAAATTATCAACATTTAACAGACAACCAGAAGACTTGGAGAACCAAATAATGTGAAAGTGGCTGGAGAAGCCAAGTGTTTGCAAGGTGGAGGGAGTCAGAACCAGTGAGGGATGTGGCCAGGAAAACCTGAAGTATGTGGAGTGACTCCTCTGTCTCTGCCAAGAGATATGCAGGGACCACACAATCTGTGTCCATCAGGATTCCTCATGTGCTGTGTGTCAGGAGTCCCATTCACTCACTAGTGAAAAGTGGGGATTTACTCCCTTCTATAACTAGAATGTTTAAAGGAGGTGAATCGGCTCAGACGTGACATGATGTCATTAAGGATACACCTCTTTTTCTCCGTGTGCCTCTGTGTTGACTTCATTCTCAGACAGGCTCTTTCTAGTGGCAATAAAGGCAGCTGCCAGCAGTTCCAGACTCTCTTGCTTCAAAGCACCTGAAATCTCAGAAGGACAGAGTCTGTCTCTTTCCTAATAGTTCTAGCAGGCTCTGGGAAAATTTGATTGGTCCATCTTAGGTCATGTCACTTTTCCTGCACCAATCATGTGACCAGGTAGATGCAGAGTTCTGAGTAGTTAGGCCAGAGTCATGTGCCTCCATCCTTGAGGTTGGAGGTGAGATCTTACTGACTGAGGATGAGGGAGATGTTGTCCTCAAAGGAAAACTGATGTGCTGTTGCCAAAAGGAAGGGGGAATGCATATTAGGAGCAAAAAGAAATATTGATCTCTATTCTATACTACTAATGTCAATTTATTTTTGAAGGAAAAATTCCTATTTTAGTCAAGAATTATTGATTAGCTATTCATATTTTTCTAGCTTTTTTGTTACTTCTTTGGAGCTTGAAATTAATTTTTTTAAATAAGAAAATAAGCCAAATGAAACTACCAAGATGAAATTAGTAGACAAAACCGAACATTATTGAAACAGAAGTCAACAGAATAATGAAAGGATAAATAAATTCAAAACTGAATTACTTTCAAAGAATAATAAACAGATTTTATGAGCTTTACATTTATAAATAAAAAAGAACCACACCACATATACGGAAGTGATTAAAAGTCATAAATGGATGTATAATGGAAAAAATGAAGGTAATGTATGTTTTTTTAAACAAAATATAAAATATCAAAATTAATCATAAAAGAATTAGAAAAATCAAATGTTAATTACCGTAGAGGAGATGGAAAAGGTGACTTTAAAACCACCATTGGTACCAGATGGCATAATGGTTGAATTTTAACTTTTAAAAATAAATAATTAAATGTTACGTGAATAATTCTAGGCCATGGAAAAATGTTAAAAGTCCTATAATTTGATATTAAAAGAGAAAATCAACTAATCAACTACACGTAAATGCAAAACGTGAAAACAAATCAGCCAATAGACTCCAGCAATGAATCAGAAGAAGAATAATTTCATGATTGAGTTTGTACTCCAATAATTCAAGGTTAGTTTAGTATCAGAAAATCTATCAACATAATTCATTCCTACATTTTCCCAAGTATCTATTAATACTTAACAAAAGACCTCAAAACCTGTGGCTTCAATAAGTAACAACGTATTATTGCTTGTGATTCTGTAGTTTGGCTGGGCTCAGCTGGGCTGTTCTGCCCCACAGGATGTTGCTGAGTCACTCAAAATGCTGTGATTGTCTTTGATTGGGAGTTCAGCTGGGGCTAGAACATTCATCATGGCCTCTCATCACTTAGTAGGTTAGCCTAATCTTTATTACATCATAGTACCTGGCTTCTAAGGGTGAGTGTTCCAAGAAGATCAATTCCATTGTGCAAGTGCTTGTTAAGGTCTGACTGCAGCATGCTTGCTAATATCCAATTGGCTGAAGTCACGTGAAGAACTCCACAGGGGTGGGAATACTGGGAAGTGTGGTCCACTGGCGTCACCCAGGTAACAGTTTACCACAATATTGAAAGAGAAAAATCATAGGACCCTACCAATAAGTGCCAAAAACACATTTGATAAAATTTAACAGCTATTTCTAATAAAAAAAACAAGGTAAAAGAGGTGTGGAAACCAAGAGCAAACATTTATATTGAGTTATATGAAATCACCAATGTTCAATTCTTTCAGACCTGTAAAACAACAATTGCATATGGTTCAATTTAACATTAACTTAAATGGAAGAGTCCTGAAAATATTCCCATTAAAATCAGGAACTTGAAAGGAAAGCCATAATCATCATTACTATTTAACAATGTCTGGGTTCTAATAAACACATTGAGACAAGAGTATTAAATAACTGGTATAAATGTTGGAGGAGTCTAAACAATCTCTATTTGCTGATGATATTGTCATATACTTAGGAAACTCAAGACAATTTTATAAAATACTACTAAAATTAATAAAAGAATTGAATGTGTTCATTCTTCTTTGAGTAAGCACCTGAAAAACAAAACAGGAAATAATGTTTCATTCACAATAAAGTCAAAATTTTTGTAGAAATAAAATGATAAGGAGGACATTTAACTATAACATCAAAGTATCTAAACCACAATCTTAACAAATAAAAGAATATTTCATAGTCTTGGTCGAGAATATAACATAATTAAAAAAAAATCCATCCTCCCCAAATTAAGATACAAATCTAATGCGATTACAGTTGGAATGCCAGCAATGTTGGGAAGGTGAGAGATTGTATAAAATTGTCTTCAAATGTATATGGAAGGATAAATGCCTGAAAATAGCTAAGAGAAAATTTTAAATAGGTAAAATTTTAAATTAAAATTAAGAGAAAAATTCTACAGTGAAAAAATTTTTCCCATTCTTGTCCCACACCTGCCCAGGTCCATCTCACCCCCACCCACCCGGAGTTTCCTTATATACATACAAGTGGATACAAATACTGAATCTTGTTTTTCCCTATGTTTTACGTAAAGAGTTGCATATTACTCATTCTGAACCTTGTTTTTTGCTAAATCTCCAAGAAATGTGTAGCTTAAAAAGAACGTTTTGATCCTTTGTTATATAGCTGTTTCATGTTTATTTAACTTCCTCTAGCATTGAAAATTGAGGTTGTTTCTAATACTTTCTTACTACAAACAATGTTGCAGGTATGTGTGTCTGTGTGTGTGTATGTGTGTGTGTGTGTATGCACACATTTTCTCCTTAATAAAAATATATCTGTAGAATAACTTCCCAAAAGTACAATCTTGCCGGGAATATGCATTTGACATATTGCCAAATTGCCCTACATAGGGGTTTTGCTCTTACCAGAAATGAATGAGAATGTGTTTGCCCAGAGTCTCATCAACATGGGGTGTTATAAAACATTTGGATTACTGCCAGTTTAAGAGGTGAAAAACAGTATCTCAGCATAGTATATTTGCACTTTTTTTTCTTATTAGGAGTGAGACTGAGCATCTTCTAAGAGACATTTGTATTTTCTTTTCAAAAATTTTTCATAGTCTTTGCTCATATTTCCACTGGGTTGAAGGATAGACAAATGAATCAATGGAACAAAATAAGAGAGTCCTGAACGGAACTAACCATGGACTTTTAGTTTCATTTAAGACAAAAGTGAGCTTTCACCTCTAGACAAGGCAAATTTATAGACATTGAAAGCAGACCTGTGATTGTGTAGGCTAGAGGATAAACAGGCATAAGAAAAATTTGGGGGGTGATGGAAATGATCTTTAGCCAGATTGTGGTGATGACTGCTAACCTCTATTAACTTACTAAAATCACTTAATGATGGGTGAATTTTGTGGTGTGTGAATTATATCTCAATAAATGTTTTTAAAAGTGATTTTTCAATCCAGTGGGAAAAATTAGGTATTAAATAAGGATGCTAGAACAACTGACTATGCAGCCAGAAGAAAATTTAAATGGACCCCTCTTTTACCCCATATGCAAAAATGAATTCTAGGTGGGTTAAAGACCTAAATGTAAAAAATTAAAACAACAATAATACTAGGACATCACATGCAAAATCTAGGGTGGGTGATAAGACCTTTTCATTAAGACCAGAAACTCAGAAGCTATACAAGGACACATAGGTATTTGAGAAAATGAAAATGAGAAACATTTGGAAAAGATACCATAAACTAAGTGAACAGATGAAGAGCAGATTGGGGAGTTGGGGAGGACTGGCCACCCAAAGATCAGACAGAGAGTAAATAGCTAGAATATACAAAAAAAAAAAAAGTCTTATAAAACAAATACATAAGGCAGGGATAAACATCACAACAGAAGGCAGAGAAAACTGAGAAAGGGATATGAATAGGCAATTCACAAAAAAGCAGTCCCAGGTGGCCAATAAGTACGTGAAAAGAGGCTCAAATCCATGTGAAATCAAGGAGACAAAATCACAATAAGACATCAGTTTACACAGATCAGATGGGAAAATTAGAGACCGACGACCTTTATTGTTAAAGGAGATGTGGGGATTTTCATACATGCCTGGTTGGAAAGCAATACAGCAACATCTGTTACGATTACAAATAGATACATCTTTCACTCAGAAATCTCACTCCCAGGAATCTGTCTCTTAGGAATGAAAGCTTCCAAACCTAAGGGTATGTTTACACGGAAGTGGACTGCATTATAAACAGTAGTAAAATCAAACAAACAAAAACCCCAAACCTGGAAACAAAGTGAAGATCATGGGAATGGCTGAATAAAGGATAGTTCTGCCACCCCATAAAGTTATATGTGGCCATTAAAAAGAGTAAATTGGAGCAGGGAGGGTATAGCTCAGTGGTAGAGCACATGTTTAGAAAGCACAAGGTCCTGTAGAGGTCCCAGTACCTCTATTAAGATAAAAAAAAATAAACCTAATTATCTCCCCTCCAAAACAAACAAAAAAGAATAAATTGGAGCTAAACCAGGTGAATTAAGAGAGATTCCATCAGGTGTTGGAGAAAACAAAAATCAAGATACACAAAAATATAAAAATAATAAAATAATGATAAACAACTTAAACATGTATCTGTATAACGGTACATGGATGTTTATAGATGATTGTATGTATATGGAGAAGAAATAATGGGAGGATAATGTCTCAGTCAGCTCCAGCTGCTATAACAAAATACCTAGATGGGTAACTTAATCAACAGACACTTACTTCTCACAGTCCTACAGTCTGACATCCGAGATCAAGGTGTCGAAAGATTCGATTCTTGGTAAGTTTCCTCATCTAATCCTAATTACCTCCCAAAGATTCCGCCTCCTACCTAATACCATCACAATCGGAGTTAGGACTTCAACTTGTGGATTTGGAGGGACACGCACATCCCCTCCGTAACAGATACATGTTCTCAATTGTTGATACTGGTTGCCTGGGATACCAACGGTGCATCGGGGGTGCTACAGAACAACCAAAACAGAAAAGAAGGAAAATGAAGAAAATAAATCATAAGATTTATCTGTTAAAGTAAATTTATCTTTTATCAGCAGATTTCAGTGCACCCGACCGATAGCTGTTGCATGGAAGATTTCTCCCTGTTTTCAAAATGGAGACATGCAGGCTCAGAGAGGATTACTTCCCGAGCCAGGGCCCCACAGCAAGGCAATTACTGAACCATAAATACCACCCAAGCCTCCAGACTTTCCCATGGCTTGAATGGGATCCATTCCCAGATAAATATAACCAAGTTATTAGCATGAAATGGATGAAGGCAAACATACAAATGACAAAGGCTGGGCTTCACAGCCTGAGAGTTTAGAACTGGCCCTGTGACTTATCCAGTTACCCAGAATTATCCAGTGCGACTTTGCCAGGTGGAGGTGAAGGTGGCTGCCTCTCTGCATTTCCGAAAGAAACAGAACAAATGAGGTTGTGGCTGGAGCCGCGTGAACCAGCTCCATTGTCCCGCTCCCAGTTGTCTCCAGCCCATTTGTGGCAAACAGGGCATTTGGAGGGATTAACAGGGAGTAGGAGTGGGTGAGCAGATGCAACAGATTAGAGAGGAAATCTGTTCCTGGGTGGCTCTTGGCAAGCTGGTGGGTTTCTGGCAGAACAGTGGAGAGAGAGGATGCTTGGGGAAAGGAGGAGAGGAAAAGGTCTCTTTTTCCTTTTTTGATTTTGCAAGTCCTTCTGGACAGAAAATTTTACCGCTTGCATATCTTCAGTAAACTGCTGCTATATTATAAATAAAGGGAAGGAGGGAGGTGAGTTAGGAAGTGGAATTTTCTGGAATTCAGTGGATTCAAATGAATTCAGATGGAATTCAATGGGACCTACTCTTTCAGTGGACGTGTCTCTGAGGGCCCAGAGATCTAACTCCTTTTTTGAAAATGCATTTTTCTATGTTATTATAAAGTTTACAACTTGTGATCTCTAACAGCAATCGTGGGCATTTACCCTGGCCTCTGAGAGTCCATCTGGGGTGGGACTCTCTCCCCAGTCTTTCACCTGCGGGGAGCTGGCGGACCTCAGCTAAATCAGAGCAACATGAAAGAGCAAAGAAGCAATCTATTCCACTGCCTGGGGCTGGGGCTCTGATCGGCCACAATGACCAGGCAGGATTGAGGCCAGCTTTGGCTGAGCAGCTGCAAAAGAGGTCAGCCCAGGCGTGGGGGCCCCTTGTCCCCTTCCTCGACCACAAACAGCCCCACTTTGCTAGCACCGCACTAGTAAATGGAGCTCTTAAATAAACGGGAAGTGGCGGACACAGTCCAGAGGGCAAGATTTATTTTTATTTAGAAAGGTTGAAGAGGAAAAATTTAAACCTAATTTAAATATTTACTCAGAGAGGAGCTCAGCTAAACCGCTGAAACTTTCTAACCTTGACTCAGGACGGGAAGCTGAAGATTGCTTTTCCGAAGTCAGCCACAGGCAACAGAGAAACACCCCCGACTGAAAGAAAGAAAGAGGGTGTGAAAATTCAGGAGATGCATGCAGTCAGTTTACAGTTTGAGATCGCGTGGTCCAGCTCCTCATCCCACAGACGCTTGATTGGACTTGCTGTGCGACTCCGGGCGAATTGCTTAGCTGTTCTCAGCCCTGGTGCTTTCATCTGTTACAGATGGAGGGGAAAGTAGCTGTCTCATAGACCTCTTATGAGATTAAAAAAGCGAGAATGTAAAGTCCTGGCACACAGGAGGGGCTTAATAAAAGTAAGCTATGAGGACTTAACTCCACACGAAGCCTAGGAAAGAAACTACAGGTTGCTGGACTCTCTTAGATGAAGACTCAGTGAGTCTGAGAAAAGGCCCAGGGCTCTGTATCTTGAACATGCTCTCCAGGATTTTCTACTGGGCAACCAGGTTCGGAAACCAGGGTCTCATGACCTCAGGCAGAAGTGGCCCTACCGTGGATGCCAGCAGGATTCTCACCCCGCGGTCCTCATGCAGATTTAGTATCACGGCTTCAGAGACCCATGGATGCCTAGCAGATGTACTGAACTGAGTACTTCCTCATCTCACTACTCCAGCCCTGCCCCCCCCCTTCCTGCAGCCTCAGTCACAGTCGCTCTGGATGCAAGCTTGTGCTGTCTGTCCCCTCCCCCCCATATCCCAAGACTTGCTACACCGTTTCTTTCCTCCAGACCTCTGTCTCCCAGCTTCCCCTCTTGCAACACTGTGGACGCCCATGCACAGGCAGAGAGGCCTTAACAAAGACTAAATCAGGCCCCCGGGGCCTCCTGCTCCTCCATCTCTCACCTCCCTGGGCTGCCTCGCACTAGGTTTCAGCCCCAGCCTCCCTCCCTCCCACCTGCACACACGCGAACACTCCAATCCTGGGCCTGACTCTGGGCCTTGGTGCTGGCTCTCAGCAGAGCCTGGAACACCTGTGCTCTCCCCCTTCACCCCCAGCCTTCCCGCAGCTGCTGCTCATCCAGGTCTCTGCTTACAGGCTGTCTCTGCAGAGAGGTAAGCTCTGACTGCCACTGCCAAAGGGACCAACTCTGTGACATTTGGCAGGCTGCTCAGCTTTTCCAGAACTCAGTTTCCTCACCTGCAAAATGGGGATAATAATAGTAATTCTTAGGGTTGCTAGGAAGATCATATGAGTTTCAATGTAAAATTTTAAAATTTTTTCATTAAAAATGTTTTTCCTGTTTTATTAAGAGATAATTGACATAGAACGTGGTGTTCATTTAAGGTGTACGATATAATGATTTGATATATTGATGTATATATATATATACGATATAATGATGTATATATTGCAAAATGTGTACCACAATAGGTTAACATCCATCACTGCACATAGTCACACATTTTTTTTCTTGTGATAAGAGCTTTTACAATGTGCTGTCTTAGCAACTTTCAAGTATACAGTACGGTATTGTTAACTATAGTCCCCACGCTGTACGTTACATCCCCAGAACTTCTTTATCTTATAACTGGAATTTTGTACCTTTGGACCACCTCCACTCATTTCCTCCACCCTCTACCCACCATTTCTGGCAACCACCAATCTGTTCTCTGTATTTAAGAATTCAGATTTTTAGATTCCACATACAAGTAAGATCATACAGTGTTTCTCTTTCTCTGATTTATTTCACTTAGTGTAATGCCCTCAAGTTCTGTCCATGGCATTGAAAATGGTAAGATTTCCTTCTCTTTTATGGCTCAATAATATATATGTAATATATTATACTTCATGGTTTTATATACTTATATATTATATTATATATAAAATATATTTTTTTCTGAATATTTTATGCCTCAGTAATATAATATATATCATACATTTTCTCTTTGCATCCATCTATGGAAAATGTACATTGTTTAAACGAGTGCCAGGCACTTAGTAAGTGCTCAATAAATGTAAGGTGTTAGCTCATATTTGTCTTGTGGAATTACAGTAATTTACTTCGGCACCTTCCATGGAGTGTGAGATTGCGGGGAGCCTTACTCATCTTACTATTCAGGCCAACTGGCAGGGTGTCTGGCATAAAGAAGACACCTCTACTGAGATGAATAACGTACCCCAAAATTCATGTCCACACAGAGCCTCAGAATGTGACCTTATTTGGAAATAGAATCTCCAGATGCAGTTAGTCTAGGTGAGGTCATACTGGATTAGGGCAAACCTAAATCCAAGGGCTGGTGTCCTTCTAAGAGGCCACATGAAGATACGTACGGACACAGACACAGACACAGAGGGAGGAGAACCATGGGATGGCAGAGGCAGAGACTGGACAGATGTGAGGAATGCCAAAGGGTGTCGGAAAGAGCCAGAAGCCGGCATGAGGCCAGGATCACCCCCCGGAGCCTTCAGAGGGAGCCTGGCCCTGCTGGTGCCTGGACTTCAGACTTCTGTCCTCAGAACTGTGAGGGAAATTTCTGTTGTTGTAAGCTACCCTATTGGCTTCTTGTGATGGCAGCCCTAGGAAACTAAAACATCAGCCAGAAACTGCTGACTGAGAGAGAGAGGAATTCAAAGTCACCCTGTTCCGAGTCCCCCATACACTGACTCCCACGTGGGAGCAAAGGCTTCTCTTCTCTTTTCCCTGTAACATTCCAGGGAGCTCTTCAGGGCGCTGGCAGACAGGGTCCCCTCGGGAGATACAGCCGGGAGCCAGAGTCCTTCCCACTCTGGACGTAGAAGTGGGGAGACCAGGAACCACCCTGCCTCAGCCAAGGTCAGCCCAACGTAAACCAAGCCACTATTTGCCATCAAGACAGTGATGTCTGTCCAAGGAAGGAGGAGGGTCTTCCACAACGAAAGTGGCTGAAATCCATCCATTGGTCCCGCATCACTGAGCGAGTGCCCCCGAGTGCCAGGTACTGAGTGAGCGTGACTCTGAGCTCCTGCCACCACTGCTCTGCCCTCTCCTGGGAAACCTCTCATTTCCTCTCCCGAGTCTTTGCTATTTATATATACTGAGCTGCCTCATTTTCCCAAGGGGCTCATTTGGCAAAGATAAAAATGGCTTGGCAAAACCAAGACCAAAATACGTTTCTGATGAGAACCGCCCACCCTTCAATGTGCCACTTGCTGGGGGAGTTTATTCTCTCCCATCCACGGGGCACGTTATCATTTCATCCAGGACACAAGAGCATGCAGCCCCCGTGAGTTTCTCGTTCTGAATCTTGGATTCTTGGCCTTTTAAGATCAACCCCTGAATTCTCTAGGCCAGGTCCTAAGTTGAGACCTGTTTACAGAATGTATCAGGTCGCTAGAACAATGGAGACGAATGAAAATAATCACAGCTGCTTCCACTGAGTGTTTACTCTGCACCAGACACCATGAGTTTTATTTAATGTTCATTACACTCCCTAAGGACTATTATTAACCCAACTTTGGTGATGGGGAAACTGAGGCACGGGGAGGTTGAATAATTTATCCAAAGTTACATAGTGAACAAGGGACAAGTGACAAGCCAGACGGTGATGATGGCAGTCTGGCCCCAGAGCCCAGGCTCCAGCCACTGTTGATAGCACGGCTGAAGGACACATCTTTGCAAAAAGTATAGCATGCTATCATTAAGGACCCAAAAACGATTCCTGGAGTGGAGGGTATAAAGCACATGCTTAGCATGCACGGGGTCCTGGGTTCAATCCCCAGTACCTCCTCTAAAAATAAATAAACCTAATTACCAAAAATGATTCCTTTGAGATCTTACCCTGTGTGTTGTGTTCCTAAAAATAACTAATATCAATTTTCTGAGCAGCAATAATCCACTGGAAACCTTTATTGAAGCATAGAAGAATGTGGAATTTGGAGTCAGTTAGACATAGATTCCATTCCCGGCTCCGCCTTCACTAGAGATGTAACCTTGAGCAAGCTACTCAGCCTCTCTGGACCCTGGTTTCTCCATCTGTAAAGTGATGGCATTTACAAGCTGCCTGGCGCATAGGAGGCACTCAGCATTTTAGTTCTGTCAGTTCCCTCTGCCTAAGTAGATTTTACGTGAAATTCCACAGCTAAGGAGACACGATACACCCACTGTCTTAGCCCATTCTGGCCGCTAAAAGAATACATAGACGGAGTGGCTTCCTAACAACAGAAATTTATTTCTCACAGTTCTGGAGACTGGGAAGTTCCAGATCGTGGTGCGGTAGGTTGGGTGTCTGGTGAGAGCCTGCTTCCGGGTTCGTAGACAGCAATCCTCTCACTGTGTCCTCACAGGGTAGAAGGGACAACTCCAGTCTCTTCAGACCCTTGTAAGGGCACCAATCCGCGTCCTAACGGTTCTGCCATCATGACGAAGTAACCTCCCCAAAGCCCCACCTCCTAATATCATCCCCTTGGAGGTTAGGTGGGGATGCAAACTTTCCATCTATAGAACTACCTTAGGTCACATCTAATTTGAGTGAGATCATTATTGAACTAAGATACAAGTAGCTAAAACAAACCTCCAGGAGTCAAGAAGTTTGGTTACTGATACCAAGCACTAAACAATTACAAAGATGTTTGGTAAACACTCAGAATGTGGTCATTGCTGAGCACCAATAGCCTTATTTCCTGGGAAGACAAAATGTACTGGAGCAAATGCTGGACTTTGAAACAAAAGAGAAAATCTGGACTCCTGGCTCAATAGGGAGTATGGACACCTGCTCTGCCCAGCACACCCAGTTGAGGCAAAAGGAGCCTCGGGTCAATGTAAAGTGATCGTAACTATAAGGAGCTCACAAATACAAGACGCTGTTGGGTAAAGCCGTGTCTGTCATGACATGGTGAGTTTTCCAGCAGCATAGACACCAGTCTGAGCAGTGTAGGTGACACACCACGTCCTGGTGGGAGACACGTGTGCTAAATGTTCTTCTTTTGCCCAGAACCCTGGCTGTGCCCGCCACTCTTCTCCCAGCTCTGTGCCCCCAGAAAACTTTTTTATTGCATCACTGGGGTTTCCTTGTGCCCTGGCTGGACACAAATGAGCGGACACAGGGCTTCTGCTTTCAGCTTCCTGTCTAGCTGTTCCTGGGCAGGGCTGCAGTTTTCTACCTAAGACCACACTCCTCTTGGGCAACCACTTACCCTGCTCTCCCAGTCTCCCATGGAGAAGGTTCTTGGGTAAAGAAGGACAGTTTAGGGGAGTGGGAAGTTGGGCCAACGATGGGAAGAAGGGGGTACAGGAAGCACTGATGAGCTGCTCGGCTCAGACCTCCAGAAAACAGTGTCCACGGGCCTCAGAGTTGTCCAGCCCGAAGGTTGGGGAGGCTGGGTCCCCCTGAGGTTCCCAGAGTGCTGACACGCTACCCACCCACACTTCCCCCCATCATCCCTCCATCCATTCTCTTCACGTACCCCATGGGTGTGCCTTCTCTTCCCTGCCTGACTCCAAAACTCACTATGTTTTTCCAAATCGTTCTGTCTGAATAACCAGAGGGTGAGATGTTTGGGCTGGCCCGACCCCTCCCATCCTCGATCTGATGGCTGCTTCTCCGCCGTTCTGCCTGGGGGCTTCCTGAGGTGCAGGGTCCTGCAGGTGCTCACAAGCAGGGCCACAGTGTCACAGCCCTTGGGAGCAGCCTCAAGCAGTGACTGGGGGAGGCAGCGGAAAGTCCCCCAGAGTCCTCGCCCTTCGATTTCTTCCAGGGGTCTGAGCCAGGCTGCTCAGGGCAGGACTGCACGTCAGAGCTCCCTGGGCTGGCCGCCTTCCCTTTCCCAGCCCACTTTCCCAGCTCCCTAACAGGCCTTCTCGGCATCACCTCCCAGTGAACCTGTCAGCACTTGAACCTTTGGCTCAGAATCTGCTTCTGTGAGAACTCAGCCTAGGACACCAGGTAATCAGATGCTGACCTCTTAAGTGTGTTGAGTGCCTCGTCTATCCAGGTCACTCACCCGCTACCATGGTTAAACTGTCTAAATTCCATAGCGAGGTTGATAACATCCTCCAAGAGTTGGCCACTGCTGACTGCCCACCTTCGCCTTTCCCCAGTGCTCTCTCCACCACACCCTCCTGCCCGACTCCCGCATACCAGCTGTGCTCAGTTATGTGCAGTTCTTGGAATATATTCCAATCTCAAGCCTCTGGCCCTGTGCCATGCTAGTCTCTCTGCCAGAACATCCCCACCATTCATTAGTCTACCTCCCACTTGGCTTCCAGGTTGCAGCCTTCTCTGATCACCCTCCCCAAGCACACACCCGAGCTGGGTGACATGACTCTCTTCTGCGCTCCCAAACCACTCTGTTCTGATATTGTCTGCTCTCTCCCACTAGACTGTAAGCTCCGGGATGCAGGAACTCTGACATCTCTTCAGATTCCCAAGCCTAGCACCATACCTATGCAGAGTAGGTTTTGGGAAAAAATACTTGATGAATTACTAGGGGAAGAAAGAGTAGTAAATGAAAAAGCTTTTAATTTTGGAAAGGGAGTAAGACAATTTCTCTAATACAAGGTGGAATACGGTGAGAATCATGAGGAAATCGAAACCACTTTGTGGGCGGCCAGTGTGGACACAAGGCAACAATGACTTCCTTGTAAAAGAGGTGAACTTGGGCTTTGAAAGTTGTCAAGGACGAAGATAGCAGGGCAGTGGAATCGGAGAGGAGGCGGTGCAGACAACCCTGAGCACGGATGTCCTGAGGAATGAGCCAGGCCAGCAGCGTGCAGGGCACCCAGGAGAGCTTTTGCGGGGGGCAGTGAGGAAGGCAAGGATGGGGGTGCTTCCTCTGACCACGTAGACACCGTCCCAGTACGTGTGACTTTGCTTATTGTCTCGTCTGCTGACCCTCCCCCGGCACTGCCATCTTTCCTTCCTTCCTCGGCTTCCTCTGTTAGTGGGTGAGGCTTCCTGTTAAGTGTTCTGAGAACTGTGGTTTTCAGAGCTTCAGAGGAATGCCTGCCAGCAAAATTACCACTGAAGAGCCCCACTGAATTCCAAGAAACGGCTCCTCACTGCGCTAACCTGGGCACTCCAGGGGGCACCAGCCTCCCGGGGGATACGCCGTCCTCCTCACTTTTGGGGCCCGTCCTTGACAGAGCGTGCAAGGCCAGTCAGGAAGGTCCTGTGCCGCTCCGCTTTCTGTCAGCAAAGCCAGACTGTAACGGCCAGGCTGCTTGCTATTTAAGGCAATCCTGCGCTGAATCATTTCCAGGACAGAGACCCCCTTCCAAAGTGAATCACCATTCTTTTGTTTTTTAATTAACAATTTGAAATTTTTATATAAGGCAAATTTCCATTTTTCTGGAATCCACACATATGTATATATATATAAATATATATACATATGTGTGTGTGTGTGTATCTATCTGTATACATAGAACTATGCAGTAAAGGAAGACTAGACAAAGTCAATCAATGTTTATGGCCACCCATGTGGACGGCCTCATTCCGGCTGACCCTCCGGATGGCCAGTGTTGGGGACTGGCTGGAGAACAAGAGGAGGAGGAGGTTGGGGTGTCTCCTCCCCACTTCCGCCCACTTCAGTGCCCCCCGCTGGCATTGCCTGCCTCCCTCCCCAGGTCAGTCCCTGCAAGGCAGCCCAACTCTCCTCACAGCTTCCACGCTCGGAGAGCTGGGGGCACGGCACCCTCCCCTTCCTCCTTCAGCTCACAGGGGGAGTATCCTCTCCCGACTCTTGCAGGAAGTGGACGCACCCTACTCCCTGTATTTTCCCGGCCCCCTGCCCACACCTCATACCCAGCCCATTTATTAGAGTCTCTCAATTTGAACCATCTGGAGGGAGTGCTGCTTCCTGCTGCACCCCGACCAATACGTTGACAAATCAGAGTCCCTGTGGTGCCCTGTGAAAGGCACTGGTCTTAAATCAAGAGGCTGAAGTGCAAGGATTGGCTGACTTTGGGCAAGTCACTTCACTTTTCAGGGTCTTGGTTTTCTATCTGTAGAAAAAGACTGAGAATGCCTATTTCAGAGTGTGCCATGATGATTAAAAAAAAAAAAGTTAAAATGACCAGGAAACACTAAAGGAATGCAAAGAGTTCAAGAATTCTTAGAAAACTAGAATATTTGGTTACTCTGAATATCCCATCAACTCTTCTGGATAAGAATATTTGCTTTGTTCTTAGTCAGTTCAGGCCAATGTAACAAAAACAACGTGGGTGGCTTAAATGACAAACATTTATTTCTCACTGTTCCTAGGGCTGGAAGTCTGAGATCAAGTCTCTTGGCAGATCCCGTGTCTGGTGAGAGGACCCTTCCTGGTTTGTAGAAGGAGATGGCCCTCTTCTTGTAACCTCACCTGGTGGAGAGAGCGATCCCATGTCTCCTCCTCTTTTTTATAAAGATGTTGATCCCATCATGAGGGCCCCACCCCAATGACCTCATCCAACTCTAAGTTCCTTCCAAGGGCCCCATCACCTACTACCATCTCATTGGGGCTAGGTTTCAACATATGAATTTTGGGGGGACACAAATATCTGGTTCATGACACTTTGTCTAAAGCAAAGTACACCTACACCCTGTGCTGAGACCAGAGGCGACTAGAAAAAGGAAAGCCCCCGGCCTCTCTCCTTCCTATGTGTCCATGTTCTTTATGCCTAAGATTAAGTTTTTTTAAAAAAAAATACAGTTTAAATTTACAGTAGGTCCTTGCTGTTTATCTATTTCATATATAGTAGCATGTATCTATTAACCCCAAACTTCTAATTTATCCCTTCCTCTTTGGTAACCATAAGCTGAGCTTGTTTTAATCATCCACCTTCAGTGAGTGTCTTAGGCAGAAGCTTCTGTGCTTGAGTCTTACAAGGACCAGTCTGCTTTTTCTTTTCCATCTTCTGTCATTCTATAATCAACTGGGCTTTATTTTTATATTCTTCCAAATCTTTCACATTCTGTCCAGTGTTTGGGGCTGTTTTAACTCCTTTAAATCGCACGCTTCCCTAGAGTGTAAAGTAATACTTTTTAGTAAGAACTCTATCACTCACTAAATTCTCTTTACCACCTCACCCCAATGCTATCTCAGGCAGGACTCTCCTACAGATGGTTTTTATCAATGAGAAATTGTTGTCTTGACTTTAGAAAAATCTAGATCAATTTTTGTGTGTGTGGCCAAAATTCACCAGAAAGTATTTCACTCTCTACTTTGCTTTAATCATATAGACTTGGCCTAAAAATCTGATCTTTTCCTGGAGTGGGTCATTCCAGCACTACATGGGTGTTCCCCATACAAGGGAACAATCAACAAGATAAAGTTACTTTGAGCTCTTAATTGGTTTGCCAGAACTTCCTCTTCCTGTCACAAAACAGCCTTTTGAGCCTCACATTTAATATAATCCTGCCCAGCGCTTTAGTGAACAAGAAACATTCTGGAAATAAAAGCGATTTCACATGTAAATGACTAATTGATACTTTTAATCTTCCAATAACCCTTAGTATTTTAATCTTCCAATAACCCTTAGTATTTGTCTTTACGAAATCTAGTGCCAAAACACCTTTGAATGTTGTTCGAATTCTTTTGATCCCTGGAGTTTTATTGTACCAAATATTTGCTAGAAATAAACAGGACCTTCTTACAGGACTTGGCAATACTTTGATATGCAAAGATTTTTGATCCTGCTAAGTATGGTAATTGTGTTTAATAACTGTGACTTGGTATAATTTTCCTTCTTGATAATTTATAGTCATACTTAAAAACAAACAAATAAAAAACCAGAATTAATCTCTTTTAGGTAAGACATGGCATGACACCTCTATAGCGTGTGTGGCAACCCAAATGGGGAAGCCCTACACATTCCTAGGTTCTAGAACCGGAGTGCGTGGGACTTGCTGTACCCCCATCCCTCAGGCTTGCTGTACCCTTCAAGGCCTACAGAGCAGATGAACGTTGCCTCTGTGTGAGAGCCCTCCCCACAGGCAATTTATCAAGGGTCAGCAGACTCTTTCTGTAAGGGCCAGGTAGTAAATATGTTAGGCTTTGAGAATCACGTGGTCTCTGCTCCATCTTCTCAGTTCTGCCATTACAGTGAGAAAGTTGTCAGAGGCAAATAGGCAAGCAAAAGGACATGGCGGTGTTGCAATAAAACTTTATTTACAAAAAAAAGTGTTGGGCTAGATTTGACCCTGAGGGCTTTTAGCTTGCCATCCCCTGCTTTATTTCATTACAGAGCAATTGCTATATTGTATTGTAATTATCTCAAACTTGTCTCTCTCCTCCTTAAACTCATGCACTTCTAATGCAAAGTCTCCCCTGTTAAACATTTTCAAAAATAGAGTCCAATCATTGGGCATCCAATCATAAAAATAATTGGTTCAATCAAGAGTCATCAGTGGACACTAAAACAAGTGAGAGATTTTAATGAGAAACAAGATATTTCCGTAATCTCTAAATATCTCCCCACAACATTCTTATTAATTGCAAAGGGGAAATAGTCATCTTTATGGGGGAGAAACCTGGCAAAACCCCCCTCAATCAAGTGGTCAAAGTTAAGACAACTGGTCACAGGATAAATCAACACCATGTGCCTCACTTCTGTGGGATTCCTGCCGAAAGTAAATAATCCGAGTTCAATCAAGTGAAAACATCAAAGAAACCCTTACTGAGGAGCATTCTGCATAATATTTGGACTATAGTCACTAACAGCAGTGCCATGAAGGACAAATACTGAGGAATTGAACTGGTCCAGATTGAAGAATTGAAAAGAAGTGTGACAAGTGAAGGCAACATATGACCCAGGATTTTCTTTTTATAAAGGGCACTATTGGGAAGATAGACAAATCTGAAAAGGGTCTGCAGATTGAATAGTGTTTCGTGTCAAAGTTAGTTCCAGATTTTGATAATTATACAGTGATTATGCCCTTGATTTTAGTACATACACACTGAGGTATTTACAGGTAAATGGGCATCATGGCTGCAACTAGGGTGACCAGTTGTCCCTGTTTGCCTGGGACTAAAAGAACTCCCAGATGTGAGACTTTTGTATTTCCATGGCACTATAGTCATTATTTCCTTTCATTTAAGAAACAATAATAAATCCTTTCAGCAGGTGACAATTCCAGGTGAGCAATAAGCTCTGAAGCCAAAGCATCCTGAAAGGATACCATCCAATAAAACACACAATCAATTCTGGTAAATGCTTGATCTTAAACTTACTCATTATGATGTTCTAGGTGTATGAGATTTGTGAAAATTACATGACTTACTGTAACTTCTATAAGGTGAACTTTAAAAAAAATGGATTTCTAGGAGGAGAAGAAAACACTGGAATGATGTTTTGCTCTGCTAAGGCTCAGATTGAGTCCTCTGAATCCCAGACACCCAGCGGCTGAGAGTAACCCCTGAGGTTGTGTGACTGGCCAGGTTTAGGGGGAAATGAGATCCCTCTCCTGTACTCTAAAGGTCTAATCAGCTAAGCCCTGAGGGATGAGACAGAAGATGAAGAGGAAGCAGAACTCTCCGAGGCAGTGGAGGAGACTGAACAACATGAATTCTGCTTCCCCACCTCCTTCAGACATCCACTCGGCCCCTTGGGTTACAGCAATTAAAGTGGTTCAGAACTATTTTAGTCCGGGATGGGCATGGACCATCAGTTACCAGATCTCAGAATTTTAATATTAAAATCAGCAAAGTCCCAGGCAAACTGGGAGGAGTTGGTCACCCCAGTGGCAATGGACACTCAGAACATTCAGAACAAAAATGTGTGTGGGGGGGGCACAGGGCGGTGTCTGGGTGTGTCTACGCGTATGTGTCTGTGTGACTGTAGAACAAAACGTGGTAAATGTTGACAGTTGGGGCATATGAGTGAAGAATCCTTGCATCAATCTTGCAACTTTTCCATGGCTCAAATTGTAGCAAATTAAAATGTTGAAAGGAAACTTCAGTCCAGTTTAAGAAATGTCCTTCTAGGTAGAATCAAACGTGTTCTTTGTGCCGTGGCAGTGAGTACGGCGGCCCAAAGTTGAAGCCGAAGTGATCTGAGTCTCTGGGTTGTGGGGCGTTACTCAAATGTGGGGAAGGGAAGCCCTGCAGGACCCCAGCTGGAACACTGGAAGCCTGTCCTAGATACCAGGTTTTCAGACCCAGGAGTTAGAAGCAAGTCGGAAAGTAACTGAATGTCAGTTACTATTTCATCACTGATCCTCTGCCAGGCACAATGTTACGGGCGCTCTTTCAGCTCTCAGAACAACCGTGGGGGAGACTGAGAATAAGGGGAAAAAGAGAGTCATAAAAGAGTTAAACACTTGATTAACGGAACACAGCTACAAGTGGCCAAGGAGGGATCCAAAACCAGCTCCAAATAATGGGAAGACAACACAAATGCCTAACAGTGGGGGAGGGGGCAGTTAAACACTGTATGTCCATCCCTACTGGGGAACAGGAAGTAGCTGTTTAAAAATACGAATGATTGCTGCATCTTCTGATATATGGACAGGTCATCAGTGATGTGTTGTGGAGTCAAATTAGCCCAGCTACATTCAGTCTGTGTTATATGAACCCCTTTGTGCATGTAGGTATATGTTTAATCTATGTGTGTGTGTGTGTGTGTGTGTGTAAAACTATAGTCATACACACACATTTTGTGTTAATAGAAAGTTCAAGGGCTGTAGGCCTCTCAAACTTACAGTCCATAAGAATCACCTGGTGAGCTTGTTAAACTGTACATTCATACCACGCTCTGCTCCTGATTAAGAAGTAGCCTAGGCGGGGGACCCTGCCAGTCTGCATTTACAACAAGCACCTGTGATCTGGAAGGCCGTCAATCAAGCTGTTTCCATTGGTTTCACCTAAAGACTAAGAATTTTCACTTTTAGACTTTAAAAATAAATTGTATTGTGTGAATATTTTTAAATAGGCATGGACCACTTTGATAATTTTAAAATTTATTTTTCAGCCCTGCCCCAATATTGGTCCACTTACCATACCACAGCCTGCCTGACAGCTCCTGGACTGAAGACCAGTACGTTACTGGCAGCTGTGACCCAGGCCCCAGGGGAGCAGAGCGCTGTAAGGCCGTTCCTGAGGCCAAGCTCAAGGTTAGCCCAGGGGTTAGCACATATGTAGGAAACTCATCTGAGCTTCTGGAAACAGCGACTGTGGCATCTCCAAAGGAATGTATGTCTGGGAGGCCAAGGCTCAACAAAGGCAGGTTGTGACCTCCCAGAGCAGTTGCTGGAAGCAAAGACAAAAGAAATCCCCAGCGCCTAGCTGGTTCCTTGAAGAAAAGAGTAATTGAACTTTTTTCTTTAGTGTTTGTGAGCAACTTGTGCTAAACTGGGCCGTCTATTTCCTCTCCCAGGATTATGACCTGTGGAGGTTCTGGGAGCCAGAGATGGTGCCTGGAGATCCAGGCAGCTGGGATGAAATCTCAGTCCCTGGGAATACCTGGAAGGGGTGCCGGGGCTTCCGGGTCTTGGAGTACCCATTTCTGCTCTGTTTTGCTTCTGTTTCCCCTGAACAGAGTGGGGAATGCTGGAGAGAGGAGCGGAGCACCCACACAGAAAAAAGGTAAAAATGTAAAATGTAAAAGGATCCAGTATCTTATCATTTCTCATCATTTCCGTCACTCACACACGGGTCCAGGCTGCCAGTGCGTCTCATCTAGATGACTGTAGGCTTGGCTGTAGCAACAGCAAAACCCACGATCGCCCTGCGCCTGCTCCTGTCACTTTCAGCCTGTGCATAGCGCTGCAGCCATGGTCGTCTGGTCAGTAACACAGAAACCAGAGCGCATCACGCTGGTGCCTCCAATGGCTTCCCATCCCACTCAGAATAAAGTCTAAACTCCTCACCCGGCTCATGAGGCCTTATCCACTCGGGTTCTCAGACCTTATCAAATACTAGTCCTCACCTTGATTACTTCTCTGTAACTGTGCTGACCTCTTGTTCTTCCTCAAACTGCCCAAACATTTCATGCCTCTGGGCATCTGTTCTTGCC
This sequence comes from Vicugna pacos, assembly GCF_048564905.1. Taxonomy (NCBI): domain Eukaryota; kingdom Metazoa; phylum Chordata; class Mammalia; order Artiodactyla; family Camelidae; genus Vicugna; species Vicugna pacos. The sequence goes on along the minus strand of NC_132988.1, from coordinate 102,692,156 downwards.
CTTCCCTCATCCTGGAATGCTTTTCCTTCAGATATCTGCCTGACTTTCCTCCTCTCCAATTTCAGTACTTTGCTCAAATAATCCCTTCTCACTGAGGCCTTCTCTTACCACTGTGTCTAAAACTGTAACCTTCAACACACTTTCCGCTGTACTTTTCTTTCTCCTTAGTACTTATCACCACTTAACGTATTATACATTTACCTTATCTGGTGATGGTCTTTAGCCCCATTAGACTGAAATCTCCATTAGTATAGGGATGTATTTGTTTTTATGGCTGTATTCTTAGTGCCCAGAACATCTCCTGGAATATACTTGGCACATAAATGTCTGTTGACCGGTTGCTAACTGGACGGGAATCACTTTACTCAGATTTCTGTATGCCTTGACTCTCATGCTGCATTTGGGGTAAGGATGCGTGAGTCCTAATGTGATGCACAGAGGAGAAGTCTTCTGAACTTAAGCATGCATGTGAATAAACACTCAGCATCTTCTGAACTGTTCGAAAGGTCTTCAAGTCCTAGCCACCCTTTCTCTTGAAGGTCCCACCTTCCATCTTAGGAAATCTATTTAGATGCACCTACTTTCCACATTAAACATAATTTTGGTTTACATTTTTAAAAGGACTATTATAATTTTGCTTTTGAAGTCATTTGGCAGCAAGTGCGGCAGTTCATTTACAATCGGCTCTGATTTAGCAGTCATGCACGCTTGGGAGTTCTTTTGAAGTGAAATCAAATCTAACCTTAAAATGATCTTCAAACGTAATGAAATTTTTCTGAATAATCAACTCAACCGTTAATGAAATTGGGATAATGCTGTGCTTTGTGGGCATTTATGGAAGAACTTGGTAATTCAGGTTTTGCGGTGTTCCGTGTATGTGTGAGAGCTGATAATTGTTTTCTTTGGGGGCTCAGCCATGTTGATGGGCCCCTGGAATCTCATCACACCCAGGTCTTGGACCTAGAAAATCCAAAGGATAAAACAGTAGTGGCAAAAGTCAGAGATTAGAAAAAGGAAGTGTCCATTGCTGCCTGATAACGTAGGTCCTTGACTAGTGGTAGATGTTCCATGAGCGTGGCGGGGAGCCAGGGACCGTGGCGGGGCTCGCCGGGCTCGTGCTGGAAGTCTCTGTCCCAGTTTGCTGTCATGCACAAGCCAGACGGGTGCCCATTCTTTATGTGTGGCAGACCTCTGGTGGCCAGGCAGACCACTTCCCTCTGTGACCCTCCCTTCCCAACTTCCATCGTCTTCTGGGCCCCGATGAAGGAAATATTTTCACTGACATTTTATGACACTTTTGCAGAATTCCGTTGACTCATACGAGACAAGATGGGGGAGTTTTCTGCAGCAGTTGCCACGTGGGAAAACAGAAAAGTGAGTCACCTCGTATGCCAAGCCCGGCTGTTGTCTGTGCAGAGCATTTTTCATCACGTCACCTTCAAAGCTGTCCCTCATTTGCAATGACATTAGCCTTGGTGAATTTTGTTTTCCCCTCTTAAGCTGTCAGTTGCCAAGGTTTTCTTGTTGCTCTTGCAGGCAGAGCACATTTATTTATCACAGAAGAGCCTGGCTCTGAAAGGATTCATGCACACTTCCTTCTGGAGAGGGAAAGAAAACATCTCATTCCCAGCCCGTGCCATCCACTGCAAACCTTTCCAAACCAAAAGCTAGTGAATGTCCACGAGTGGACAGATGTCATCCAAAGCAGGCATGGATCATTTTGTTTGTTTTTCTGGCTAACCCTGCACGACTTTGAACCCACTCTGTAAATAAAAGAGACAGGAGAACAAAACTCCATATACTTCCTGCTTTCCTCCCAGCTTGCTGACATTTCAAAGCCCCATATGTTTCCCTAAACAAAGTTTCATGAAAATAGGTATTACAAAATAATACAATGGTTTTTAGGTTATTACAAGCCAAGAGGAGCGAGGCTGCCTGCCTGTGGCTGTGCGGGGCAGTTTACAGGATGCTGTGATTATCTCTACCTCTCTGCATAACAGCAGGCATATTTGAAAGGTTTAAAATAGAGATATGGATGGGGAGGGTGTACCTCAGTGGTAGAGTGTGTGCTTAGCATGCACAAGGTCATGGGTTCAATCCCCAGTACCTCCATTAAAAAACAAATAAATAAACCTAATTACCTCTCTTCCCCCCAACCAAAACAAGTAAAAAAAATAATAACTTAGTGACTTAAAATGGAGACTAAGACCCATGACTTGTGTTTGCTTCTTCATTTAGTCATGTAAGTGAGCAATATCCTGCAACTAAACTGCAAGCAAGATTTAGTTTTAATAAATATTTCCTATTCAGAAATGGATGACTAGATAGCGTTGAAACACATCGACTCCTAAGGAGGTGTGATGGACATTTGCTGGTCGTCTCTCCAGCATGGACTCTTTCCTTCCCTGTGTTAATTTTCCTTGGGAATACTCACCTCTTCCACTCTCACTGTTGGTCTAGACAGGAATGACCTCAGCCCCAGCTCCAGGAATGAATTATAGTTGGCTCAAGACAATCAATGCATCCCCTTCCTCAGGCCATATGGATTGGTCAGGGATGGGTTCATGGTTCAATTTGGGCCAATGATTCTACATTAAGAGAAGAGAAAGAGCTCAAGTAAACAACCTAACTTTATACCTCAGGGAACTAGAAAAAGAACAAAGTAAGCCCAGATTAGTAGGAAAGAAGAAGTGACAAAGATCAGAGCAGAAAATTTAAATGAAATATGGTTTAAAGACTAGAAAGGCAATAGAAAAAAGATGATAGAAAGGACCAATGAAACTAAGAGCTGTATTTTTGAAAAGATAAACAAATAGACAAGCCTTTAATTAGACTTACCAAGAAAAAAAAGAGGGAAGACTCAAATAAATAAAATTAGAAGTGAAAGAGGAGACATTGTAAGTCCTTTCACAGAAATGCAAAAGATCATAAGAGACTACTGTGAACAATTATGTGCGAACAAATTGGACAACCTAAAAGAAATGGATAAATTCCTAAAAGCATACAACCTATCAAGGTTGAATCATAGAGAAACAGAAAATCTGAACAGACCGATTAATAGTAAGGAGCTTAAATCAGTGATCAAAAAACAAAACAAAACAAAACAAAAATATCCCAACAAAAAAATCTAGGACCAGATGGCTTCACTGGTGAGTTCTACCAAGAATTTAAAGAATTAATACTGACACTTCTTATACTCTTTCTATTTGGGCCAGTGAGAGAGGTGACAATCACAGGACTTGGGTGGAAAATACTGAAAGAGATTCTCTGTCCCTGGATCACACCTGGTCTGGTGTGAGGATGTGAGGTGTGGGACAACCAGAGCAATTTGCTACCCTGGGCAATTTGTTTCTTTGTTTTTGTGGCTTTAACCTCACAGCATACTCCACTTTTCTTTTTGTAACATGAAACCCTATTGTCTCTTAGGGAACCATATTTCCCTAACTCTCACTCCTTTCCGTTCTAGCTAATCCTGCCTCCTGGCTCCAGCAGAGGACATGTGACTCATTCATAACCAATCGTGGCATTCCATTTACAGGGGTATTTGATTGGATCAGGGATGGGTACACCATTCCAAGATGGCCAATAAAAATTAGATCCAGGACTTTTATTTGAAGCTTTATTAAAAAGGCAATTGATGGATTTGCTGAGGGGGGAGTATATAAACATCTGTGGACATGTGTGCCACCACATGGAGAGAACAATTCTGAAAATGAAGCAACAGAAAGAAAAGAAAGACAAGAGATAAAGAGATGGTGAGAGAAGGATCAAATCCTCACGTCATTGTCTGAAGCTTGATCCAACCATGCCTGAGGCATGTTCAGCAATAACTCCCTTTTTCTTAAGACAGTTTGAGCTGGATTTTCTGTCACCTAAAGTTTAGAATCTTGATTGACACAGATCTGAAATTATTACACTAAAATAAATATTTTTATTTATTATAATATTGTTATTTTCCCCAATACAAAAGTAATACATGATTAATGCAGAAAATCTGGAAAACACAAAGAAAATAAAGCAAAATCCACTTTTAGTTCAACTCTGATATTGCAGCTGCTAACCTTTTAGGGTCTGTTCTTTGAGTCTTTTCATATGCTCATTTATAGGTCCCTGCAACACGACTTCCAAATTATTGCAGGTACACTATAATTTATTTAATTCCTCCTTTTTAACAACTGAAGTCATTTTCTTCCTTCCTTCCTTTCTTTCTCTTTCTTTCTTTCTCTCTCTCTCTCTTTTTGCTTTCTTTCTTCTTTTTCCTGTTATTTGCTATTCTGTGTTGGTAAATCTTTGCATACATCCATGTCCATTTCCTTAGAAAAAATGCATTTTCCTCAATTTTTTATTATAAATAATGTTTAAATAAATGTTTATGCATTCTTTTGTATAGAATTAACTCCAAGAAGTGGAATGGCTGTGTCGAGGGCATGCTTGCTGAAGGCTTTTGGAATACACTGCCTAATTGCCCTGTGGAAGGTTGTTTGACTCTGCACCTCTGCTGGTCCTCCCCACGACAACACACACTGCGTGTTGCTGTTACCTCATTACCACCAAGAAGAACATTTTCTTCATGTTGGTTTGCTATTTGTATTGTTTTCTTGACTTACCACTTCATAACCAAAAATTTGGAATTCTTTTACTTTTCTTTCAGGAGTAATTGGAAAGATAAGGTAATAACTCATTATTCAGTTATTTTAGTTATTTTTCCAATGACATCTTCTGTAGGTGAAAGAAAGAAAGAAAGAAAGAAAGAAAGAAAGAAAGAAAGAAAGAAAGAAAGAAAGAAAGAAAGAAAGAAAGAGAGAGAGAAAGAAAGAAAGAAAGAAAGAAAGAAAGAAAAGAAAGAAGGAAAGAAAGAAGGAAAGAAAGAGAAAGAAAGAAAGAAAGAAAGAAAGAAAGAAAGAAAGAAAGAAAGAAAGAAAGAAAGAAAGGAGAAAGAGAGAAAGAAGAAAGGAGAAAGAGAGAAAGAAAGGAAAAGCGGACGCATTTTGGTTGGAAACACCCATGGCCCATGGCTTCCAATTTTTGCCGATAATTTTCTCTATCACTGACCTGCCATGAGTTAAGTACAATGACTTGAGAAGTGCTATTGTCTGGTCACACTAGTTAAATAAAAGGGATTTGGAGCTAGATATTCTGGGTTCAAATCCCAGCCCTATCACTTAGCTATTGTGTGACATTGGAAACATTGCTCAGAATCTTTGTGCCTCATTTTCCTTATCTATAAAATCAGGATAATAGTACCTACTGAAGTAAGATTTTTACATCATTATGGTAAGATGAACAAGGCACTCATAATAGAGCTCCTGGTACAAGATAAGCCCTCAATAAACATTAATTATCAGTAGTAAAACATAATAATAGCTAAACCATATTGAATGTTTACCGTGATACAAATGATAGAAACAACCCATTTGATCTTCACCAACTCTCTGAATCACCTTATTTTGTTATGTTCATTTTATAAATGAACTAAGGTGCAGAGGGGTTAACTAACTTAGCGTAAATCTCCTTGTTAATGTGTGGAACTGGGACTAAAGCTCACCTATATTGCCTCTGGAAGAACATAGAGGACAGACTGTTCACATTTAAACAATTTTTTATTCGAAGGCTATACTTTTGTTATAAAAGTTTAATTTAATTCCCACTACAGGAAGAACTTCACGTTCTGTCTGCCTATCACTTAAATCTGGTATTAGAGCATCTTTGCCTGGAAACCTAACTACCATATTTAATAATGACCTATATCATGAAAGGTGGGGTATCTTTAACAATTTAAAGTTGATATACATATCAGTGCCCTAACTGTCTGGTTATAATAAGTGAACATTATTTTAAAAAAATATATATGAATGGCATTCCTACTAACCACGGTTTAAATTCTTAACAAAGAGACTATCCTTATTAAGATAGTAGGGTTGTTACAATCATAGACATTTGTGACTCTTCAATTCACCTTTGAGAGTCATTGCTACAGTCGACGTCCACATATATTTTGTTAGATTGGATTCAGCTGGATATTCAACCACCCTAACAGCAAAGTCCAGTAAAGCTTGGCATAATGACATTTCAAGGTTTGTAACCCTGTTGGTAGGCAGAAAAGACGGCGCTGCTTTAACTTTAACAAAGACTAAGGCTGCGGTGTTGGGTAGATGTTTATATTGGTTCTGGGTGTGGGTGGTGACGTAGATTGAAAGGACAGAGCAGAGAAAGTGGAGAGTGAAGTGTTACTAGCAATAAAAGATAAACCCGTCTAGAGAAATAATAATCATTTTGAAATAGGAATGAACCTCCCAGCCAGGGCAGTTCAACCCCCTGCTGAGAGGTGGGGTCAGGCAATTCTCTCCCCTCAAACAGTTACATAACATATTTTTTCCCTTAGGAGGTTTCACAACCCCTTTTATGAACTGTTAATGTGCTTATTCAATCGTATCATGGGGAAAGGTAACTAATTTTTAACTTTAACCAGGATGGCTTGACCGTCCCATGATAACTCTGGTGAACAGACACAGAATGCAGTTCTGTAGCCTTTCTTTCACTCTGCATCACAAATTTCATCACAATAAATGATAAACACCAAAATGGAAAACGCTTCGTTTGCACATTCACTTGATTAAAATACTCAGCTTTAAATGTATTACTATTCAAATAATCTCTCATCTTAGTCACCAAATTCATCGTTTGGGTCAAAAACATTAGGCTGATACCCACCTACCCCGCCAGAAACCCAAGCAAATGTTTTTGAGGGTGGAACCATTTCACTCGGTTTCGAGATGGACAGAGGCCATCCAGCAAACCCGTATCTAAAGATTCTTAAAACAAAGAACTTCGAAACGTTTCCTCCAAGATCTAGTTTGGCAGATGCTTTGATGCCTGTGAGCTGAAAGAGTAGGATGGAAACTGCCCAGCACTGCGAGTCAGAATTCTTCAGCTGTGGCTCTAAGTATGTGGTCCCAAGAGAATTATCAAGTACTCTAAGCCTCAGTTTCCTCTTCCATAAAGTGGGCTTGGCAAGGGATCCACAGGCTATGTGTGTGAACACAAGGGATGCCCATTATGATTCCTTCTGGGTAGACTTAATTTACATCACCTGGGGAAATTAATTTCAGCCTCCAAGGCTGTACGTAGCTTCAGATGCCTTAAATGGAAGGAGCCCGACCTGTGAACCCTAACTTGGTTTTAAATAGACTCTTTCTGGCAGCTTTTTCAGAAATTCATTATGCAGCAGAGATAAAAAGAAAATACTGAAACATCTTTGGTTGTTCCATATAATCTTGGAGCTGTTGATTTTGTGCTGAAAGATTATCTAATGGAAACCATTTTATCATTCCAAATCATCTCTAGATTAGCCTTTGCTTGGATGGTAAAATACTTGATGAAATGACATTTAAAACATGTCTTCCCCTCTCACATAATACATTGCTTCCCGAATTCGTGCATGCCCCAGTATAATGTACTATGGTAAAAGAATTAAGAGTGTGAACTCTGGAACTCCATCTTCAAATCCTGCTTTTGCCACTTATTAGCTGTGTGGCCTTGGACAAGTTACTTAACCTCTCTGTGCTTCAGTTTCCTCATTGGTAAATAGGGATAATAAAAAGTACCTACCTTATAGGATTGTAGGGAGAATTTGCTAAATTAACAAATATTAGAGACTTAGACAAGTATATGTGCTGTGTTTAGCATTAGACTTTCAAACAGTGGTTGGCAATTAGTACACGCTGAGCAAATATTAGCGTTTACATTACTGCTTTAAATGAGAGAGGTTGTGATGCAGGAGAGTGGGAAGAACTCAGGAAGGAAGATTGGGATAAATCCATTTATTTTATACCCCTTAGTCATTGTATCTACAACATTTAGCAAACCAATTATCTTTCCTGAGAGCTACGTTTGCCTGGGCATCCATCCACAGATGCCCAGAACTCAAGACTGGAAGGAAATATAAAGCTCAAATAACAGTTAATTAGAAGGAGCTCACTTTGAAAAATATATTTGCTTTTTAATGGAGCTTTAAATGAGCTCATGGGATGTTTATTATAAAATACTTGCCTGTACCAAATGCCTTAATGGGAAAAGCCTTATTGCAATTCAGTTGTTTAAATAATATACAAGCCGGGTCCCTCCTGGGACTCTGTTCCCTTTGTGGGAGTCAAAGATTCTTTGAATGTCCCTAGGTATTCCAAAGCAATCACAAAATCACATTTCAGAGGTAGAAGGGAATTTAGAAGTCATCTCCTCCTAACCTCTCTTTTTATAGCTGAAGAAACAAAGGCAACAGGGTTAAAGGATTTGCCTCAGGCAACTCAGCATTCTAGAAGCTCAAGTCAGCCCCCACTTTCTTTAACTCTTAGTCCAGCCCCTTTCTAGTAACCTTTCTGCAATCTTACAGAGAGAGGGAGAGGGAGGGAAAGACCAAGGGGCAGAGGGGAAAGGACGCTGCTACTGGCAGGTGGGAAATGCCCCAATTTTTTCCCTCTCATGTAGGAAAAAAAAAGGATAAACTGACCACATGCCTGTAGAAACAACTACGATTTAGGAGAGAAAGTGTCAAGGCTAAGGAATGAATCACCAAGCACCCAAGGTGAAAGTCTATTAGCAGCAGGTATGCTTCTTAATTGTTTATTTTCACTTCATCGGGGCTAAAGCCTGTTGCTATGTTGGGTCTGCGCAGCATTTTGTGATGCCTGTGGACAAAGAGCATGGCTAAGCACCCAGCAGGTGAGGTTTTGCTCTCCCGGAACCATTCTAGCAAACAGTGTAACCTGACACAGGTGAGACAGGGCTCCCTGGGTGGGTATAGCTTATCTTTGGCAATTCCTTCTGCACTCCTTCCACACCCATAAAACCATACAGGAACCATCCAGGAGCTGGGTTCGGGGAACAGGGCATCAGTGATTTGGGCCATTTCATCTCAAGGAAGTTACGGCTTCCCAACCTAGGGTGTCCAAGGGCCACAAAGGAGATTTCTGTAAGAAGCTGACCCTACCAGAGGAGCACTCAATCTCACGTCCCGAATTTGGTGGGAAGATCACATAGCTGTTTACTCAACTTGTCAGGTACTTGCAAATCCCCAGGTCTGTTCCTTCTGTGAATAAACAAAGCTTATATGCAAATGATGAACACTCTTGTTTGGCTAGAACTCCTGAGCACTGTGGTGCAATATGCCAGTGGAGACTTCACCGGAGGGTTCCAGGCTCCCATTTTTAATTTGGTGGGTTATCTTTCTGTTTCCTTTAAGTGTATGTGACATTCTATCTCTGCATAGGAGATGTTTCTGCAAACCTAACTTCCACTGCATCTTAATGGGTAGACAAAACAATAAGAGATAAGAGATAGATCCTTGTAATTAAGTGTGAGGCCCTGAAGCAGCTCTCAGAGCTGTGCAGTGTTTGCATATTTCTGGGACATTTATCACCTCTGACCTCTGCAGTTGCCTTCTGTTACAGGGAATTCCCTAACCACCAGATTGCAGCTTCTGCAATTCAGAGGCTCAAGAAGGTTTTTGTTTGTACTTCAGTTCATGTAGAACCAGTATCCAAACTCTGGCATCTGAAGACTAAATGCCCTTTAAGGCTTTAGTTTTATGAAACAAAGTGACTGCCCATGTGGTGTGATTTTCCCGGCATGCTGGGACTGCCTGATACCCTCCACGTCCCCCTCCTCAAACTGGCTCATGCCTGGAGTTCTGCTTATAGAGACGCATCTGTTGGTAAAGGAGGAATTTACCTGGACTGTATAGGCAGGCATCAGACCTCTGTGAACTCGTGATTATACACAGAGTTTGAGTATATGTGCATTTGACCATTTTTAGCCTCTGAAAAGAGACTCTTTAGATCTTTGCTGGTACCCAAAAGTGTCAGTAACCCACCAAAAGTCTCAGAATAGTTGCATTTTCTGATAAGATGTTGTTATTTACTACTGAAGGTGCACAAAAACACAGAAACACATGGCCATAAAAGTTGTCTGTCACAGAGAGGGCCAACTGGAAGCTTTGCCTAAGACATTTTCTAGAAAAACAAACAATAATTTTATTAGCTTTTTTCCTATTCTTTATTCAAAACAAAATGTCTGTACTTTTGAGAGAGATTATCACAACACAGACAGATGCTATCTTTCTATTTTCCTTTCAAAAGTAAGGCCTGATTATGGGACCTATGGGGATTCTGAAAATAACTCTGGAAAATGTTATCTCTTACAGCAGAGGTGGTCAAACTTATTCAGTAAAGAGTCAGATAGTAAATATTTCTGACTTTTTGGGCCCCGTGTTCTCTGCTGCAGCCATACAACTCTGCTGTTGTGTGGAAAGCAGCCATAGAGAATATGTAAACAACTGGGAGTGCTGGTGTTTCAATAAAACTATATTTATAAAAAAAAAAGTGGCAAGCCAAGGGTGGAGGATATGGTTCAAGTTGTAGAGCACATGCTTAGCATGCACAAGGTCCTGGGTTCAATTCCCAGTACCTCCTCTGAAAAAATAAATAAATGAATAAACCTAATTACCTACCCCCTCAAAAAAAAAAGAAAAAGAGAGAGAGAGAGAATGTTTAAAGCAAACAAACAAAAAAAAAGTGAGCCAGATTTGGTCCATGGCAGCAATTTGCTGAACCTTGCCTTAAAGGTTTAAAGATGCTACTGAATGAAAATAATAAGGTTCCCTTATCTGCCAGGTTTATGATACATGCCAATTTCAAGCTACTTTGCAAAAACAAAATGCTTAATCATATTATTCCATTGGTTTGTGTTAGAATTGTGTTAGAATAAAAGTAATTTCAGTAAGTATTTCTACATGCTGGGCAAGCTATGAGTGATATTAAATACCTAATAATTAAAATCAAGAACTCCACATGTCACCATCGACAGAACAAAGAGACAACCTTCTGAATTAAAGAGAATATTTGCAAGTGACATGATCAATAAGGGGTTAATATCCAACATAAATAAACAGCTCATACAATTCAGTATCAGAAAAACAAACAACCTAAATAAAAATGGGCAGAAGACCTGAATAGACATTTTTCCAAAGAAGACATACAGATGACCAATAGACACAGGAAAAGATGCTCAACATTGGTAACCATCAGAGAAATGCAAATCAAAACCACAATGAGATATCACCTCACACCTGTTAGAATGGCTATTATCAAAAAGAACGTGAATAATAAATGTTGGTGAGGATGTGGAGAAAAAGGAACTCTTAGACACTATTGGTGAGAATGTAAATTTGTACAGCCACTATGGAAAACAGTATGGAGGTTTCTCAAAAACTAAAAATAGAATGACCATATGATACAGTAATTCTACTCCTGAGTATATATCCACAAAAAATGAAAGCACTAATTCGAGAAGATACATGAACCCCTATGTTCATCACAGTATTATTTACACTTGTCAAGATATGGAAGCAACCTACGTGTCCATCAACAGAAGAATAGAGCAAGAAGATGTGGTATATATACACAATGGAATATTACTCAGTCACAAAAAAGAATGAACTTTTGCAATTTGCAGCAACATGGATGGACCTGGAGGGCATTATGCTACGTGAATAAGTCAGAAAGAGAAAGGCAAATACTGTATGATATCACTTATAAGTGGAATCTAAAAAATAAAACAAATGAATAAATATAACAAAACAGAAACAGACTCACAGATATAGAGAGCAAACCAGTGGTTACCAGAGGGAAGCGGGGAGAGGCAATATAGAGGTAGGGGACTAAGAGATACAAACTACTATGCATAAAATAAATAAGCAACAAGGACATATAGTACAGCACAGGGGAGATAGCTGATATTTGGTAATAGCTTTAAATGGAATATAATCTATAAAAATACTGAATGTTGGACACCTGAAACTAACGTAGTATTGTAAATAAACTATACTTCAATAAAAGTTAAATTAAATTAAATCAATAAAAGACATAGCTTGAAAAAAAAGAAAAATTTCCCCATGTCAGATTTTTCCAGGGCATGAGACAAAAATAAAACTAGCTTCTTTAAACCATGATTTGTCTTTCCATGCAACTCAGGGAGACCAGGTTTTTGGCAAACGGCTACAGTAAAATAATCCTTCTACCCTAAGACCTTCACTCTGGATGGGAAATCTCCCCCTGATCCTCCACAGGTAGACTTCTGTTTTTTCTAGAAACCTGATATCCTTTAGAATCACAGGCTTCTGGTAGGACAAACACAAGCAGGTAGTGTCTGCCAGGCTTCAAGCTGCTGCTTGTCCAACTGGGGAGAAAGGAAATCTTTGTGATGCTCCCAGAGTCCGTAGCTCCTTTCATATCCAAGGCAAATGGTAGAAACTCTGGTCCTCCTTTTCCTTTCCACTTTCAAAATAATGAGTCATTTTATCGTCCTGTTTAATATTTCGTTTTGCATGCTGTCTGGTTAGAACCTTTCGTATCTGCACAGTATCAGAGAGTGAGGTTTGAACAAATGAACTAAGAGGAAAAGAGAAAGGTCTGGGATGGGCACCAGATGAGCCAGAGGTGACTTGATCAAAAGCCGATCAAAGAGCCCATCAAAACTGAAATCATTCCTCTAGACAACACACCCCCCTCAGACTCGGTGTGTGCTACTTGCCTACAGGAAAAACAGTCAAAATGTAAGTAAGCTCTGCCCACTGTCCACAAGGAGCTTAAGTAAGAGGTGCCGGCACACACAGCGACAAGCAAAGAGAGACTTTACATTGCCCAATAACAGAAGATTTAAGTTGGCAGAGGTCGTTGGACTTCACAGATGCCAAGGTAGGCGGGGCACAGCAGGGAAGTCAGGGGTGCAATGCAGGTGCAAGAGTCAGTAGGAAGGAAAGACGTTCTTTTTTCTTTTTTTAAGTCAGATTTATTGAAGCATAGTTACAAGCAGTTAACTCACCCTTTTAAGTGTATAGCTGTATGTGTTTTGACCGACACATGCAATCATGAGACAGTATTTCCATTATCACAAAAAGTTCCCTTGTGCCCGTGTGTAGTCAACTCTTCTGGCCACTCCCAGACCTTCCTAACCCCTGATTTGACTTCTGTGTCTATATATATTTGATTTCTGTCTTTGCCTTTTCCAGAATGTCAGATAAATGAAATCATACAGTGGGTAGTAGAAAAACTGAGAAATCTCAAGCAACGAGGAGCTTTTTAGAGATTAAATGTCTGTAAAGCATCTTAAGACAGATGGGGCAGTCAGAAAAGGTAGCCTGTGTTATAAAAACTGCCATAGATAAGAGATCGTCTGGGGGTACGTATTTCTACATAAGCTTCCTAAAATGAATACCTGATCGTACCACATCCCTGCTGGAAACCTTTCCCATTGTCTTTAGGATGAAATCCAAATTCATTCATGTGGGTTGCCAGACCTTGTTTGATGTGACATCTCTTGTTTCCTCCAGCCCCCGTCTCTCCCCATTCTCCTCTTTTCCATTCTCCACTTCGAAATCTCCACACTGGCCACTCTGCACACACCCTTCCACACAGCATGCACTCTCTCTCACCTCTGGGACTTTGAACGTGGGTTTCTTTCTATCAAGTGCATTTTCCCCTGACCCCCACCTCTTTGGCTTCAGACTATGGCTTCCCCTGGAAGCACTTCCTGACCCTCCCGGTTTGCTTTAACCACCATGCATTTGTGGGCTCCGACACATGTACCCCCCATCTCAGTGCTTATCAGACTACCTCGTCATGGCATGTTTGATTGTGTGTCTTCCCAGTGAGACTTCAAACTCCATGAAGCTCCAGGGAACTGAAGCCCAGTCTGTCTTACTCATGGTTGTCTTTTTAGTACCCAGCACAGAGCCTGGCACAGAGTGGTTTCTCAATATATATTCGACAAACAAAATTTAGACAAAATTCAGAAGAGGGAGCGTTGCTTTTAGCTAAGGGTGAAGAGGGGCAGGGAAATGAGGAATCAAGAACTATGCTGTGGGAGTGGGGAGGGAAATAGCTCAGTGGTAGAGCACATGCTTAGCATCCACAAGGTCCTGGGTTCAATCCCGAGTACCTCTGGTAAAAAAAAAAAAAAAAAAAAACACTACGTTAGGAAATACATGGCATTTGTATTTTGTTTGTTTGTTTGTTTGTTTTATAAAAAATATAGTTGTGACAAGAAATATATGGCATTTGAATGGGGCTCTCGTCCAGCTATTTACCTGTTGTCTCGTGGCCCCAACTGGCCTTCTGTATTCTGCTTTTAAGGTAGATAAAGCCACGTGTCTGAGAACTACATTTCCCAGACTCTCTTTCGAGCTGGGCCTGAGGGAAATCCAAAGGCAGCAGTGAAAGAAGAGCCTTTCTCTGGCTCTGAGAGTGAGGTGGTTGTCGGAGCCCCAGAGCAGGCGGGGAGTCCAGGCTGTAGCAGCCCGGGCGGAGGCAGCATCACTTCAGCAGTTCCAGCTGGTCCAGGCAGTGCCCCTGCGGCACAGCCAAAACAGACAAGCAGCTCAGCGGCAGGTGTGGACGGAGGGGCTTCAGACCAAGGGTGCTGAGCTGCGGCTTCTCTTTTACTCCTTCAGCTTTGTGCTCTTCCAACACTTCCAGTATCTTTGAAACCAATTCCCCGTATTAAGTTCCCTGTGTTTGAAATACCTAGAGTGGTCTCTATTCCTCTGCCTAGACCCAGACCAATAGTGCCTTGAAATCAGGTTAGGGGGTGAAGACAGAAAGGCATTCTGTTGGGAGAGACTGCCATGAGCAAAAGTCCAGAGTTGGAAGAGCCTGGCGGTGTTTTTGCAGAGCAGAAGATAGTCCACTCTGGCTGGGGTGTAGTGACTGAATAGGAGAGTGGCAAGGAGAAAAGCCACAGAGGGATAAAGGGCCCATGCAGTGGAGGAACTCAAACACTGGGTAGAAAAGTCTGCACTGGTTTTGGTGAACAGGGAGATTCACTGCGGCCTTGAGCCAAGTGCTCTGACTGGAGCCGGGCAGGAGAACATTGTTCTGCTTAGCGCTGGGTGGGGTGAGCTGGAAAGAAGGGCAGGATGCAAAAACTGGCAGAAATAGCCTATTTAGAGACTGTGGGACTTGGTTGGAGGAGAGGAATGAGAGAGGACACAGCAAAGATAGCATACAGCACCCCACAAAAGTGGGGGCATTCAGAGAGTCAGGAGGCCAGAATTAAAGTGACTTGGAAGCTGTGGAAGGCAGAAAATAACAACAGGCATCTGTACGGGACTTTGAGTTTTCCCCTGTGATCTCAACTGATTTCAATTCCAATTTCCTAGCGCTTCTAACAGGCTGCTCACTGCCATTCGTCTACAACTTGACAAAGAGTCTAGGTTACAGAACATGATTTGGTAGTCATCTGCCCAGAAGAGAGAACCAAAGACATAGTGCTGGATGAGATGACCAAGGGTGAGAGTAGAGAAGCCAGACCCACAAGGATGCACGTAGGCAGGTGGGTGGGAGGTGAGACAGAGGAGGTGGAGAAGTAGCGGGAACGTGGGTGGCAGGAGGACCAGGACAGTCCTGGGCCACAGAAGTCAAGGGAGAAGAAAACCTGATAAAAAGTGAGACTTGCCAAGACTGTCACCTCACGCAAAGTGTTAAAAAGAGTAAAGATTGAGGAAAAAATCCATGGGGTTTGCAGATATCAGTTTCAATTTTGTAGCAGGCACACAATCTAGATTTCTAAGGGTGAGAGTGGTTGAATAATGAGGAAATAAGACAGTGAGAATAACCCATTTTACTATCCTCTAGGCCTCTTTTGCATCTAGTTTCTCTGCCTACCACAAAGCCCTTCCCTTCCCACACCCTCAGCGCCTCACCCACCAGCTCCCTATACCGCCTTCATCCGAGTCTAGAATGGGCCAACTGCTGCGATTATGCTACAGAGCCAGCTCGCTGTCTAGCTTATTGTGGAGGACAAAGTTATTTATTAGCATCAAAGAATGGTGCTTAATGTTGTAAATTAATGGCCCTTAAAGTTATGCTGAGGGGTTTTTCTTAAAGACTTCTAGCAATTTATTAAATAAAGGCTAGTTGCCTTCCATAACTTCATTAAAAACAAACGCATAAGAATTAGAGTTTTCCCCTCCCCCAGCCCTCTTTTTAAAAAATAAAGTGTAACTTGTGTCATGTACTTGACATCCGCTCAAAGTCACAAAATCTCACCGACTCACACCATTAAGCGTTGAAAGCTGCAGACCTCACTTTCCCTGGTGAACTCCACAGACCGCACTGAACAGCTGGTGAGAGGAGGCCACAGAGGGAGTGAGCCGGCTTCCTGTACTTAGACAGGCGGAAGCCAAGGTTAAGATCTGATTACTCTGCAAGGATTCCAGGACTTGTCTTAAATCACCTTGCAGAATTCTGTTAGCCAATCAGAGCACTTTCAGTAGCACCAAGCAAGAACCGGTCAGCCCTCACAACTCCGGGAAGTTCCACTTTGGGGGTAGGGTATATCAGCCCAAGAAAGACCTTTCATAAAATGCAGAACCTACTAAATTCAAACCTACTGTGTTCATGATAAAATACTAGCCTCTAATTCACATTCTGTGTGGAAAAATAAGCCTGCAAAACATCCAAACAATGGTGCAGTAGGTGGAAACAGATGCCGTTTGTTTTAAAATAAATAAAATCATTTATTTTAAGACTAGTTTATTTAACACTTGAAACGGAGAAGATTGCTTATTCCACACAACAGCTTAGGTTCTGAGTAGTTTACCTGTTATTTAAAAAAAAATACAGGGCTATCAAATAGTTTTCTAGACTTTTTAAAGCAGCACCTAAATGTTTAACTCTGTGTGGTTCTGAAATGTTAAAAAAAAATTAAAGATTTTCCCTGAAGTTTCCCATAGAACACTATGGTGTTATAGGATAAAATGTTTTAAAATGGCCTTTTAAAAAACCTGTGAATTAGTCTCAAACAGCCTAATTTTATTTTTCTAAATGCCAATTCTAAGCCATAAACACTCATGATTGGTATCTTTGAATATGACACGAGCAAGAAGTAAATCTCGGTTAATTTCCACTGCTGGTCTTGAACTGATTTTTTTTTTCCTAAAGCGTGAAATTTCAAACGGAGATCTTGCTTTATGTCATGTTGCTTTCCTTCTTGATTTAGTTATAGTGAGCGTGTGGGAAGGAGGATGAGGGAGGAATAGGGATAGCTGGGTGGGTTCAAACTACTTTTCCATCACCCTCCTTTATGATTTAAAAAAAAATGCTTGAAAACTTAGTCTCTCCCCTTGCTGCTTCAACTTCATCACCTCCCATTCACTTCACAACCCACTGCCATCTGGATCCCATCCCATCCCTCCATTCAGACTGTTCTGATGAAGATGTTACTTGCGAATCCAGTGACCTATTTTTAGGCCCCCTCCTACCTGACCTTTCTGCAGCATTGCACAGCCTGTGCAGACCCGACTTAGTGATCCAGGCGCCCACGGTAAGCAGCAGCTTGGGCGAAGCTGGGTCCCGCAGGGCTGCACATGCAGAAGCTGAGTGAGTCATGGGAAGCTGGTTGTGCAGCAGGAATGTCCCCCTTCAAGGGAGAAGCTGCTGCTCGTCTCTGGTTGATTTTGGCCAAGGCAGAGAGTAGACATGGTGTCGTTAAATCTCTCTCTTTTTTATTTTATGGAAGAAAAGCTTGTTTTGTTATGAGAATGTTTCCCATTTTCAAATGCTTGTAGAACAAGTAAATGTATCTGTAGACCTCCCAGGAGAAATCTCTGCTGGAGATGGTCCTTCCTTTCTCTTGGCTCCTGTGCTTACCTCTCTCTCCCCGTTCATCTCTGCCTTGTTTTCCCTCTATTTTTTTTTTTCCATCTATCTCTCTCATGTTGGGGCTCCCCAGTCTTCCTTCTTGGCCTTCTATTTTCTTATTCTCTTGGGCAATGTCATAAGCCTATGGCTGATTCTGAGTGTTTTCAATCAGTATAATTGCAAAGGGTCCCCACGCTTGGGGTTTCATGCCATGCAGCTGCTGTCTTTACATTCTTCTGATGTCTTTGAACTTGTGTTTTGCAAGTGAAGTCTGATAGGACAACAGGAGTATGTGCTGAGGGCTTGGCATCTCAGGTTAAGTTCAGTCTTTTCTCCTCTGCCTCCCTGGGAAGGGCTCTTGGCCACGCGGCTCTCTGACCCTTGCACCTTGGGCCCTGCTTGCTCTCCCCTTACTCCCCGCTCCCCAGACTGCTCCTGGTCTCCACACTGGCAGGGATCTGAGCACAGGAGCAAGGAGGGTGGAGATCACAACCAGTGGCGTCTCAGGTCAGGCAGTGGAGGCTGTTCCCACTCCAGGCTGGCAACACTGCAGCTCAAATTCAGTGGGTGATTGGCTGACCTCTCACCATCCTTGATCCAAATACCCAGCACATCCTTGCACAGAGGTTGAACTATCTGCTTAGGGTCACCTATCTGCTATGGGTTGGGACAGCTGGCCTGTGGAAACATGGCAGCCATCAGGTTCAAGGACATGCAGACCTTGCCAGACCCAAGGAGGAATCCTGGGCACCTCCAAGGCTCTGAACTCACCCTGCAAGTATCCCCACATCCTTTGGGCCCACACTGTGCCTGGGGGAACATTTTCTTCCTCCTCACTTCCCTGAACCTGGCTAGTGTTCATTTCTTTTGGTCAGCTTGGGGCACCCTCCAGGGTCCAGCCAGAAATAGGGATTGCATAATTTCAGTGACTCCACACACGTAGAACAGTTAACCGTTCTGATATCTACATTTAGAACCAGCATTGCACAATATAAAGATGAATGGTAAAATTCATGCCAGTGATTTACAATTTTTATTTATTTAGAGGAACATTAAATAGCAAATGAAAAACCACCATGACATGTTGAGAGACTGTGGAAGAAAGGAAAATGCTTTGTATTTTAATACCTTAGTATATTTGATAACTTCGGTGCCATCTTTTTCCTGCTTTGTGAACAAGGGGGCCCACATTTCCATTTTCACCAGGCCCCCCAATTTGTGTCCCTGGTCATGGCCAGGCCTGCATTTGCTGACAGCTCCTACCATTCATCTTCAGCCTGGACCACGCTCCACCCCAATCGCAGACCCACATTTCTGACAGCGCACTGTGCCAGTGCCCCTGGAGGTTTTGCAGGCAACTCAACTCAACATATTCTCGTCTGATCTCATCCCCCTAAACGGCTTCTCCCCATATATTTCCTTTTTCTGTTAATGGAATATCATCTACTCACTCTCTTGTAACAGAGTGGGTAATAAAATTGTTAAATGATTGAATGAAACCTTAGAAATGTTTTCAATTCTTTCCTTTCTCTCGATATCCAATATCCAATTGGTCATCAGGTTCTATCTGTTCTACCAAACATCCCAGGCCCGCTCACGTCTCCACGTCCACACATGGTACATGGGCCTGCAATCCCTCTTGAATGCCCCTTCAAACCCCAGGTCCCATATTACCTTCTCCAAGAAGCCTTTCTGTAATTGCCCAGGAATAATTAGTCATTCCTTTTTCTATGACCCTATAGTCTGCTTTTATATCTATTATGCTGTATTGTGATTATTCATTTATATGTCTGTCTCCCTTACTAGACTGTGAGCAAATCAAGAGCAGGGTATATGTATTTATCTATTTTTTTATGTCTTGCATAAAATGTTGGAGACTCTCAGTAAATGATTAGATGGTGCAGGGTAAAATAAGACAGAATTTATGGGCACCAGAAAAAGCAGAATCTTGTATGGAGCAGCCTCTTTTCTGGGGATACCTGGGCCCAGGGGGACATAAAATGGAGGCAGACCCCATATCTCTGTGGCTAGAGGCTCATTTCAAGCACAGACAGCTCATGAAGAAGAAAAACAGAAAGAGAAGCAGAAAAAAATATTATTTGCCACTTGCAAAAACATTATATAATGGAAATAATGAGTAATGCAATAATTACTGAATTAAAAATTTTTTGGAAAGCATTAACATGATAATTTTTATTTTTAAAGATGTTTTGACACACAAAGCTGTACTTGATTAATGTACATAACTTGATGAGTTTGGAGATAAGTATATATCCATGAAAACACCACCACATTTTGCACCATAAACTTATCCATTACATTCAAAAGTTTTCTCCCACTCTCATATTTATTATTAGTATTATTGTTGTTCTTGTTATTATTGTGTGATAAGAACACTTGACATAAGATCTACCTTCCTAGCAAAATTTTAAGTATGCTGGATAGTGTTGGTAACCACAGTCCACAAACGATAAATGCTGGAGAGGCTGTGGAGAAAACGGAACCTCACACAGTGCTGGTGGGATTGTAGTTTGGTGCAGCCACTATGGAAAACAGTATGGAGGTTCCTCAAAAGACTAAAAACAGACTTCCTAATGACCCAGGAATCCCACTCCCGAGCATATATCCAGAACAAACCTTAATTCAAAAAGCTACATGCGCCCCAATGTTCATGGCAGCACTATTTACAATAGCTAAGACATGGAAACAACCTAAATGTCCATCAACAGATGACTGGATAAAGAAGCTATGGTATATTTATACAATGGAGTACTACTCAGCCACCACAAATAATAAAATAATACCATTTGCAGCAACATGGATGTCTTTGTTCTTAGAACGTTGTTCTAAGTGAAGTAAGCCAGGAAGAGAAAGAAAAATACCATATGAGATCACTTATATGTGGAATATAAGAAAAAAAAAGATAAAGAACTTATTTACAAGACAAACACTCACAGACGTAGAAAACAAACTTATGGTTACCAGGGTGTGAAGGAGTTGGGAAGGGATAAATTGGGAGTTTGAGATCTGCAAATACTACTATATATAAAATAGATAAACAACAAGTTTCTATGGTATAGCACAGGGAACTATATTCAATATCTTGCAGTAAGTTATGGTGAAAAAGAGTATGAAAAGGAATATATGTATGTTCATGTATGATGGAAGCATTATGCTGTACACCAGCAACTGAGACAAGATTGTAAACTGACTCTACTTCAATAAAAAAAAAATATATATATATATATATATATATATATATATATATATATATATATATATATATATATAAAACTAAAAAAAATAGGCTATGATGTACAGGAGATCTTTAGGACTTATTCATCTTGTATAATGAAGACTTCATACCCTTTGGCTAATCCCTCACTGTTGGCCCCTCCCCTCAGCCCCTGGCAACCACCATTCTACCCTCTGTTTCTAAGAGTTTGACTATTTTATATTCATCATGTAAGTAGTATTGTGACATTTAAAGCTTCATGCTTTAAATCCTCTCAGGGAAAAAATATCAATGCCATGTCCAAGTATATTCATGTCTCCTCAAATTTTTAGTCATAGCATACATTTGATCAAGACTTCTATATTCACTGCATGTTTTTCCCAGTATCCTACAAATCTAGTACCAGATATTGGAACTAAACAACTTAAGGAGTCAGAGAAAGGCGAGATGGTGCCAAGTACCCTGGTGAAAACACTATCATAAAATGTTGTATTCACACCAAAGACCATTAACAAAATATATTACATTTTTATCAACATTAAATATGAACTCTGCGACAAGGTCTATTGTTAACTCAAACTTTAAACTTTAGTAATAGCAGAGCAAGAGTTCTTTACAGTTAAGAACAAAATTATATGCTCCACTTTGCTAATCATCAGGGAAATGCAAATCAAAACCACAATGAGATAGCACCTCACACCTGTCAGAAGGGCCATCATTAAAAAGAACACAAATAGCAAATGTTGGCAAGGATGGGAAAAGGGAACTTTGTACACTTTTGGTGGGAATTAAATTGGTGCAGCAACTGTGGAAAACGCGATGGAAGTTTCTCAGAAAACTGAGACTAGAACTACTTTATGACCCAGCGATTCCACTCCAGGGTACATATCTGAAAAAAAGAAAAACACTAATTCAAAAAGATACACATTCCAACCCCTCCTCACCGCCATGTTCACAGCAGCACTATTTCCAATGGCCTAGCCAAGATATGGTAGCGACCTAAGGGTCCATCAAAAGGTGAATGGATAAAGAAGATGTGGTATATATACATAATGGAATACTACTCAGCCATAAAAAGAATGAAATTTTGCCATTTGCAACAACATGAACAGATTTGGAGGGCATTATGCTAAGTGAAATAAGTCAGAAAAAGAAAGACAAATACTGTATGACATTACTTATATGTGGACTCTAAAAAAACCCAACAAAGTAGTGAATATTAACAAAAAAGAAACAGACTCATAGATGCAGAGAACAAACTAGTGTTACCAGTGGGGAGAGGGAAGGGGGAGGGGCAATATAGGGGTAGGGTATTAAGAGGTACAAACTATAATGTATAAAATAAGCCCAATATTTTATAATAGCTATAAAGGGAGTCTAACCTTTAACAATCGTTAATCACTAGGTCGTACACCTGTAACATATAATTTTGTACATCAACTATACTTCAGTTAAAAAAGCAGAATCATAAAATCATAACTGAAGTCAATACAGGTGTGATTCACAATTGCCTTAAAAATCCAGCAGGTATTTTGGGTAGGTTAGTACTTTCCTTCAATCTAAGAAGTGAGATTATCTACCTATTAATATCTACTTTTTAATAGCAAGCATTAATATGTTCTGAGCCGGAGGCTTGGTAAAACAGAAAACTCACTAGTAATTTCTAAATTAAGTCTTCATAGCTTGATTCCACTGGTTCAGAATGTCCAGACCAAATCATGTGGGGTGTCTGTTAAAAATGCCACTACCTAAGCCCCATCCTAGACCCACTATATTAGGATCTTTGGAGGAAAGATTGAGGAAACTGCATTTTTAACAAGCCCTCTACCCCATCCCAAGTGATTATTAGGCACTCCAGATTTTTAAAAAACCCAACTTCCAACATAAACACAAGAATTTTAGATTGTCAAATAAAATAACTTTTCATTTCTCTTTAACAATATTGGGAAATGAGGAGTTCCAGCTGAGTGAGTTTCCCAGAAGACTTTAATTTCAGTTTACCCCCATAAGTCCTGGAACTTTTCAATGTTTTAAACATTTTAATAAAAATCTTTCTAAACTGTGTTATATAATGCACCATCCTCTCCAACAGAATATATTACACACATTAGGCATTGTTATGGGTGACTCAAGATCATTATTACAAATATCCATTATTATAAAAATAGCTTAAAAATTTATGAAGTCTATAAAACTGTCTGATTGTACCCTAAAGTCTGTTGCCAGCTGTGTTTTTATGATACTACAGTTGCTTTTTTGTGTTTGGTTTAGATAATTTTCCCGGTTTCACCCTTGCTGATAGGTAACTTTTATTAATGGCACCATTACTTTTTCTACTTTCCATGTTTCCGTTTAATAAGCTCTGGGAAAGCATGAGGAATTCTGGATGAGTAAAGTTCTTGTGTGGGCGTGAGGATCAGTTGGAATGCTTTCCGGTGTCATGAAAAGCCTCAACTCAGATTAAATTAAACAATAAAGGAATTCATTATCTCACATAAGAAGAATCCTTGTTTTGCATAGTTGCAATCAAATTATACATACGAGATTTATCCTGCTTGTTTCACTTATTATATCAAACCATTTCCTATGTCATTAAAATGCTTAATATTCTTACATATAATGTTTCACCATACACAATTAATTCAACAAAATTTGTTGGGTGTCATCTATGTGCCAAGCATAGGAAGGTGGCGGAGATGAAGTGAGGAGTGATGACATGCATGATTCCCAGTCTCAGACTTCCACTTTACTAGGAATGCTCCATTAGTTATTTGACCACTATTGTTTCCAAAGAATTGTTTGACAATTATACATTCTGATAAACATTTTGCTTATATTTTGGTTTATTCCCACAGGAGTAACTTCTCACAGTGATGTCACTGGGTCATTTTAAGGCTCTTTATATGTATGTTTTGAGATTTTTTGTGTGTGATAAAATACACATAAATGAAATTTACCATTTCAGCTACTTTTAAACGTACAATTCAGTGGCATAAACTATACCACAATGTTATATAACCACTGCCACTAACCATCTCCAGAGCTCTTCATCATCCCAAATTGAAATCCTACCCATGAAATGATAACTTCCCACCCCTCCTTTCCCAGACCCTAGTAACTACCACTGTGATTTCTTTCTCTATGAATCTGACTATTCTAGGTCCTTCATATAAGTGGAATCATACAATATTCATCCTTTTGTGTCTGGTTTATTCCACTTAGCGTAATGTTTTCAAAGTTCATTCACATTGTAGCAGGTATCAAATTTCATTCCTTTTTAAGGCCAAATAATATTTTCATTGTGTGTATATATACCATATTTTATTTCTGCATCTGTTGATGGACATTTGGATTGTTTCCACCTTTTGGCTATTACGAACATCTCACTCTATTTTTAAATTGCTTTCTAAAATAGACTGTAGTAGACAGTCTGGTTAGGCCTACTGACAGTACATAAACAATTTTTTTTTACAGTTTCATTCACATAATTATTTTTTTTAACTTTGTTAATAGGAGAAAAAATCTTAGCACTAGTTTGTTTGCTATTTCTTCATTTGCTAGTCAAGTGACTATTTTCAACTGTTTATATTTCCACTTTTGTGAAATATCTGTTCATGTTTGTCACCTATATATATATATGCATATATTTGAATCTTAAGATTTTTCTTATTGTAAGAATTTTTTGGTATATGTATTTTTTTGTTGAAGTATAGTCAGTTTACAATGTTGCGTCAATTTCTGTTGTACAGCATAATGCTTCCGTCACACATGAACATACAGATACTCGTTTTCATATTCTTTTTCACCATAAGTTACAAGATATTGAATATAGTTCCCTGTGGTTTACAGTAGAAACTTGTAATCTATTTTATATATGTATTACTTCATATCTGCAAATCTCAAACTCCCAATTTATCCCTTCCTATCCCCTTCACACCCTGGTAACCATAAGTTTGTTTTCTATGTCTGTGAGTCTGTTTCTGTTTTGTAAAAAAGTTCGTTTGTCTTTTTTGTAAGAGTTCTTTTTTTTTTAATTTAAAAATATTTCCCCATTATCCAATTTACTGCACATATGTTTCCCAGTTTATTTTAGCCTTTCCATTTTGGTCAGGCTTCTTTTTGATATAGAGACTATTTTTCATCTTAATGGAGTCAAATTTATCATTTAGTACATTTGTAAATTATATAATCTATTTTAAGCTTAGAAAATTCATTCCCATCAAGAGCATATTTCTTCACTGATTTTTCACTCAACGCTTTATCCATCTCAAGTTGGATATATCAGTGTAAGATGATCTAAACAATTTCTTTGGACACTTTTGATTGCTAGTCTTACTTAATCTTTCTGCTACATTGGCTGCTAAACACAATTTTTGAAAGTATGTCTGCCATTTTATTGCTCCCTCTTTCCTGGTTCTTACACATTCTTGCTGTTAGTTTTTAGGTTCCTTTCCTGCACCTCTTTTCTATCTGTTCCTAAGGCTGATTTCAACTGTTTATTGTTCTCATTGTATATTCTCTCTGAGTAATCAGCATATTGGATGACACCTCCCCCTGACCCTCCCCCTTTTTTTAATATTTGGCAGAAATACCTACGTGGGTTTCAGATCTATGTGTTTAGTCATTGATTTATTTAATATTCACCAAATATCAATTGCACATTTACTCCACCAGGCAGTTTTTTAGGCTCAGGAGATAAAATGCCTACTCTTGTGGAACTTACATACCGCTGGGGGTCACTGACAATATTGCAAGTAAATACTATATAGTATTTTAGGTAGTGATAAGGGCTGTAGAGAACTAATACAGGCAAAGAAGTTAAAAAGTGTCTATGGCTGATGGGGGTAGGGTATAGCTTAGTGGGAGAGTGCATGCTCAGCATGCACAAGGTCGTGGGTTCAATCCCCAACACTTCCACTAAAAATGATAACAATAAAATGGATAAATCTAATCACCTCCCCCCTAATAGCTAAAACAAAAACAAAACAAAAAGTATCTGTGGGTGGATGTGAGGATTGCAATTTTAATTTGAATGGTCAGGGAAGGCCCTGCTGAGAAGGCGACATTTATGCAAAGAGCTGAAGGAGATAGAGGAGGGAACAACCATTGTGGATATCTGTTAGAAGAACATTCCAGGCAGAAAGAAGGAAAAGCAAATGTAAAAGCCTGAGGCAATACTGTTCCTAGTTTGTTCCAGGAGCGAGGGAACCGAAAGCCTTTGCAGACTGAATCAGAAGGAGAGCAATAGGAAATGAGGCCAAAGATGCAATTAGGGTCACATCACACAGGGCCCTGTCAGCCATTTATTGCTTTTACCCTGAGCAAAATGGGCTGTTTGAGAATTTTAAGGAGAGAAATAACATGATCTCTAGCAGATGTGCCAAGAATAGACTTTGGGAGAGCGTGGGCAAAACATGGAAACCAGTTAAGAGGTGATTGCAATAATCCAGGGTAGAGCTGATTGCTGCTTGGACCAGAGTGGTAGCTGCAGAGCTGATGAGAAATGGTAGAGTCAGCAGGATTTGCTGAGTGATTAGATGTGGGAATGTGAGAAAGGATCTCAGTCACTGAGTGGGAGGCTATAAGAGAAGCAGGTTTGGAGGAGAGTATTAGGAGCATGGGTTTTGAACATGTGAACCGGTGATGCAATTAGTATTTGAGTGGAGATGTCAGTATGCGTCTAGAGTTCACACAATAGCTCTGAGCTGGAGAAATAAATCTGGGGGTCAATAAAATATAATGGCATTTAAACCTCTAAGATTGGATGAAATTATAAAAAAAAATGAGTGCAGTAGAGGAGAATTGTACACACTGAACCCTCAACACTCTGTATATGTACAAAACAATCATTTTGATAGAACAGAGGAATAAAAACTGAGAGGAAAGAGTAAGCTATTATCCAGGTTTAAGATCCTATATGATTATTAAAATCTTGCACCAAATTTAGCTTTAAGCTTCCTGGCAGCCAAAGAATGAATATCACTTATCAAATTCTCAGAAGCCTTGTTGCCATTATTACTTCTTTCTTTTACTTTGCAATGATAAGCCACTAGATTTTCCAAAGATCCTCTCCCATCCATTTCTACTCCAGTGGGTGTACATTACTGTGGCTTTCTTCCATTTATCCAACCATATTTCTTATTAGGTAGAAATCAGATTTTAGGTTTAGCTCTTTCAAATCATAATATGGTATTCTGGTCTTTCCAAGTGGTTCAATGTTAAAATGCGCGCGCGCGCGCAGACACACACACACACACACACACACACACACACACACACACACACACACACACACACACACACACACACACACACACACACACACACACACACACACACACACACACACACACACACACACACACACACACACACACACACCTGCTACAGAGAAATCACATGAGACTGAACAGCCAGCACTCTTTGTGGCCCACTCAGGAATTCGGTTTTTTTTTTCCGTCTCCTTTCCTGACTCACTCTCCTTGCCCCTCACTCTTGCTTCCCTGGGGTTGCACTCCCTAAGGAATTATTGTTATATAAGCCTTTACCTCAGGTTCTGTTTTCTAGAGAACCTGCATTCAAATGTCACCATGGACTGTACCCTGAGGCATGGGCCCTGTAAAGACTCTTATGAGCTTATTTTTGTCGAACGTGCTCTTACATATTTTTTCTTGTGTTCTTTCTTTCCACATTCCTCTTTTGCACAATTTAAGCTCTTGTCCTTAACACTCTTAAGGGCTTAGATAATCATAGCTAATTATGCACCAGGCAACTTTACAACCATTTTCACTTCGCTACAATCCTGTCTAGGTACTATTATTATTACCTTTTTACAAAAGAGGAAACTGAGGTTAAGATGTTTAGTGACAAGGCCAAAGTCACACAGTTAGTAAATGGCTGTGTGAACTCCAGAATCCGTATTCTTAATGACATTATAGTTCAAATAAGCCTCCACTGAGGACCTGGCTTTCCTGGAACCAAGATACAGGGGATTCTCTCCTTATGAGGGGTTTAGATTCCAAATGGCTGCACTTATGACCATGTTTTTTATTCATTCAAACTTAATGAGAAAGGGACTTAAATTTGCAGTTTCCAGATGAATTTTCCACAAAAGGAGAGGAAAGTGGGTAACCCTTTGAAACTTTAAAACTGGTCTACTTTTCTTGTCCTTGTTCATGTGCGTTCTATAGCATCTCTTTCTAAAATGGTCATATTCTGTATACTTTGAAATTGAGGGCAGGTAATTCCCTCCTAGATAAATTCTTCAAGTGTTGAAACTTTTAGCAGCTTTGTGTCCGAGAACTCACAGATGTTACAAACTTTTGACTGGCGCTTTGAGCCCATGGAATCATACTTTGCCTGAAAGCAAAAACTTTACCATCCTAAGCTTTAAATTCTAGAAAAAATACATCTTTTTAAATGATTTAGGATTAGGGTAGTAGGCATCTGATTTAGAAGCTTATTCTCTTGCATCATACTCCAAAGTTTTTCCATTCCATCAATCACTTTTCCAGTCCCTTGCTGTCAAGAGCATAGGCATATCATGGTTTATCTGTTGTGTAATTTGCCTTTTCATTTTCAGAATTGTTGGTACTACTCAAGGAATCATCTGTGTGTACATGAAGCAATTCTCATCATTTTCAGTTGTGAGTATCTCTTATCTCCATCACAATTCTACTCCTCTTTTTACAGAAACTGTGCTTGTCTGATATCATGTGATCATGTTCATGTAACACCTCCAATTAAGCAGTAACAGAGCAAACATCCTCTTCAATAAAAGGAATGACCCCACAAACTCCCTGAGTATCTTGGCTTATGTGGGCAAAGTTGACTTGCTTTTGCTCTGTTAGGTGGTTTTAAAAATTTTTCATTAATACGTTAAAATGTCTCAAAGAGTTTTTGATTTTCTTTTAAGAGCCTTTCTTTCTCCATTCAAGGAGAAAATGTTATGATGAGGTATACCACCTTCACTGAACTAGATGGGTAATATTCCATGCCTTATTGGCTTTAGGCAGAAAGAATCTTGCTAATGAGTTACTTTCACTGTCATTTTTTTCTTTAGTGCTCTCATTTATTCAACAATTTGAGAACTATATTTGTATGTGGAGGCTTCACTGTTTGGATCTGGGGCCATCAAGTAAGCAGTATCAGTTTAGACATGTTTCCAAAGTTCTCCGGACCTCGATTCCCTTGAAAGCTTGTGTGGGGAATGAACTGTACAACATCAAGGAGCTGGTTCACAACAGGATTTGCATTTCTCCGAGGGGCTTAACCAGGATGAGCAAACCAAGCGAACTTTCGGATAGTGCTCAGTCAGCACCCAATATTTCAGGGGCCCGGGGTCGCAGCCGAGAAATCCTACTTGCAACCGTCCTCTGGGTCAAAGGCGGACCGGAAAGGCTCCGTGGGCGGTGTGAGACGCAGGACCAAGCGCCTCTCAGCCACACGCTGGAGCTCCCCACTCCTCCGCCTCCACCCCAGCTCGCGCTCCACGCCCCACCGCCGCCAGCCCGCCCACGCGGCGACGTCACCGCGCGCCGGCCGGGCGCCGGGACTCGCCGCCCACGGCGTGGGAGCCGGAAGCCGGGCGAGCAGCGGAGCGCGGCGTCCCGGAACCGCGGAGCCTGAGAGCTCGCGCACCTGAGGAGAAGCGGCCGCAGACAGCGGGCATGCGCGACGCTGCCAGGCGGCGCAGGCGCGCTGCCGGCCTCGCGCGAGGGACGAGATCCGGTTCTCCGGGTTGGAGAGGGTGGGGCGTCGTGGGCTGTGCAGCGTGCAGGGGGAGAAAAAGTAGACGGGGAAGCAGCTGGACTCTTGAGAAGGGCGGATTTGCTTCTGGGATGGGGACGGGCCGGCTGCACGGATCCTGGTGTGCGTCTGTGCTGGGCGTGCCCCACGGAGTAAGGGATTTGTCGGAAGATGAAATCAAACCGCCACGCAAAGTGCGATACTCTTTTCTTGCGCCGAAACACGCTCAAAATACACACCCAGAGCCTGGGGCCAGTTCTTCCCAGGGATGACAGCGTACCTGTGTGCCGGGCACCTGCAAAGGCTGACTTGTTATTTCAGTCTCCCGCCGCCACCAACAGCCCTATGAGGCTGACTTTATTACAAGGTCCCCAGTTTCCCGTCTGGAAACCTAGGACAGATTAACTTGTCTACAGGTCGCACAGCTCAAAAGTGGTGTTGTTTCCTCCAGATTTATCTGATTCCAAAGCTTATCAGATGCTTGACGTCATGAATGGGTGAAAATTAGACAATAAAAGCATTCTGTAAATAAATGGTAAATCGTGAGGTTTGGACGTTAAGAGGTATAAACCAAGCTGTAGGAATGTCAGGGAAAAGGAGTCAAAGTGGATTTTGAATAGTATTTGGCAAGAGAAAAGGAGAGAAGACAGCTTTTGGGAGGCAAGGAAAGGGAAAGAAAAGGCTTAGAGGTGGAACAGGAAACCTGAGAAGAAAGGGAAGTGATTGCCTCAACTGGAACCTTGTGTTTACGTTTGGCTTGCAAATTGGAGCATCTGTAATTCTAGCGATAGGATTCGGTTCCAAACCAACAGACTTTCTCTTTTCTGCATCTAGGTTTATGCTAGATGCCGAGTAATAACTATGCCTTTGTTCAGCAAGAAGGTGCATTCTGGCCATTCACTTAACAGTCGGAAACCTTGGTACCCGTGACAAAGATGATACGAGATGGAGGATTTCTTGCTGAACCCTGTCCTGGGAGGGGACCCTTTAGTGCTTGCAGGTTCTCTATCTCTGCAACTCCTTTGTGGCTCCACTAGTGAGAGGAATAAACACTTAATCATAATCCCAAATCCAGTACCCTCTCAGTGCCAGCATCTATCTTTAAAAGAAAGAAAAAAGTCCATATCATCTTTGTTTAAAGAGGCTTGGCCCCAGTGATTTGTTAATTTGTTCTTGGTTTCATACTGCTGTTACTGCTATAACAGTTTGCTCTGCCTAATTTAACAACTGATTAACTACTACTTTAGCCTCTAATTGTTTAATGGGTGTACATTTTAATCTCCTAAGCAAGATTATAAGATTCCCGAGGCAGGAACTGTGTTCTCTATCTTGTATCTCTGAATACTGACTTGATTTTTTTCAAGTGTCTCTCTTACGCCCCTTGAAACACCAATACTGAGTACTCTGCCTGGCACATGCTAGGCACTCAGTTAATATTGAATGAATGAAATGTTGCCTTCTGGAGAGCAAGAAACAAGCCTGTTATTCCTTTATATTTTGCTGGCTTTCTAGAAGAACTATCTCCTTTAGGAGGACATTCAGCAAATATGTAACTTGATTGCTGTGCCTTTCAGCAGCGGAAATATAATCTCCCTGTTGCCTTAAAAAGAAATACCACCTAAACACCATGCCCCCAAGAAGTCTGTCAAGAAATCATTGTGGATAGATTGATTAGCCTCAAATAAATTCTTAATTCTTTTCTGCAGTGTGCATCTGCCCTTCCTCAGGCAGTGATATTCATAGTTATGTTGGCTAGGCTGCCTAAGAAATTCTTTGGGAGAGTGTAACTTGAGTATCTTCCTGACTTGAGAAAACAAACCAATAAAAAACCAAATCAAAACCCTAACCCAACAATAGAACCCAATACCAAACAGGACTTTTGTGCTTAAGAACCCTATCTGCAAATCTTTAACAATTTTGTGCCGCTGGAGAGAGAATGCGTGTGTGTGTGTGTGTGTGTGCGCGTGTGTGTGCGCGCGTGCGTGCGTGCTTCAGACAAGGTAGGTGAAGCCAAGTCCAGTCTCAACCACGTTTTTCTGTCAACCTATTCAGCTGACAGCAAAGACTCCATGGGGTGGGGTGCGGTTCTGGAGGTGTTGAGTTCAGCTAAAGTTTAAATACAGGAGAGTCGGAGGCTAGAGCAAATCCTTTTCAATGTTTACATTCAGTGGTGCTACTGAATGTAACTAACCTGCCTCCCATTTACTAGCTTTGGAACCTAGGGGGCAAGTAATGACATTTTTCGGCTTTAGCGTCCTCTTTTGTAAAATGGGTATGAAAACGGTACCACCCACCTAACTTATAGAATTATAATGTGTGAATTTGTAAAGCGCTTAGGGACACTGCCTGGCACACTGGCACGTAGCAAGATCTTTAAGTGTTTAATAAGTAAAACCCTACGCTGTGCTAACCTCCACTTCCACACTGCTAGCCTCTTATTAAGCCCCACCGATACCGAAATTCTGGAGACGCCGCTTTTCTGATTACAGTGTTTTCTAACCCACGCAATTATTTTTGCTGCCGTTTGCAGTGCTAAAACTCGCCCAAACGATTTGGGATATCCGTATTCTTATCCCCGCCCCCTTCGTTCCCGCTCCCCCTCCCCCGCCGCCTGAGTAACTGTGGGGGCGTGAATGGGGGAGGGGGGCATGCCCGTCTTCCCTCCCACCCCCTATCTTCGCTGCTCCGCGAAAGCCTTAGAAACCTCCTCAAGGCTCTCTTGTCCTCCGAGGAACGCCCCCGGGGGCGGGGCTTCAAAGCCGCGCAGGCCCAGTGCAGCAGCGCCGCGCCTGCGCGTTGGAGAGGCTGAAGGAGGCGGGGGATTGCTATGCGAGCGAATGTGTGAGGGGAGGAGGCGTCCGGGCCGAGCGTGGTACTACGACGGGCGCGGGCCGGAGGGGGCGGGGGGATGCGCCGCGGCGGTGGCGGCGGCGGCGGCGCGGGCGCTGGGACTGGTGTTTGGAGGCGCCAGAGCAGCGGATCCCGGTCTCGCTGCCGCAGCACCGCGGGTGTGGCGCGCGGCCTGAAGACGCCGTACCTTTTTGCTCACCTTTTTTTTTTTTTTTTAAATAACCGGAACCAATGAACGCAGCCGGGACCCGAGCTCCGGAGGCCGCCGGTGCCGACGCGACCAGGCTGGCGCCCCGCAGGAGCTCGAGTCTGAGGCGGCGGGGGCGGCCCGAGGAGTCACAGGCGGCGGCGCCTCGCGGAGCGGGCGAGTGGCCGGTGGCCGGGGCGCCGCCACGCTTTCCCCCCGCTCCTCCTCCGCGTCCTCATCCCGCCACGACGCCCGGCCCGGCCTCGGGCTGGCTGCGGCGTTGGCGCTGGGCTGCGCTGCTGGTGCTTGGGCTGCTGGTGGCCGGCGCGGCGGACGGATGCGAGCTGGTGCCCAGGCACCTCCGCGGGCGGCGGGCGGCGGGCTCTGCCGCGGCGGCCGCCTCCACTCACGCCGCGGCGGCGGGCGACGGCCCGGCGCTTATGACAGGTGAGGGCCGGGAGGGCGAAGGGCGGGGCTCGGCCGGGCGCTGCGGGACCCCCATCCCCGGGAGGGGCCCGCGCTCCTGCGGGGCCGCCTGTTGTTCGACGGCCGCGGCCAGTGCGGGATGCCGAGCCGGGTGCCCAGACGCCGGCGCCCCGGCAGCTGCTTCGTCGCGGTTCCCTGCACTCGGGACGCCTTCCCTCTCCCCTCTGACACCCCGCCCTCGGCTGAGCCTCTCGACTGCACTCACTTCCCCGCCCTTAAGTCTGCCCCGCGATGTTCTACGCTGAGCAATGCGGTGGTTTCTCTTCCGTGCTGCAGAAGAGCCAGCAGGGTCTGCAGGGTACTGGGCTGATTTTTTTTTTAAGCTGCTGGAAGTCAGCAGCAGCAATGCGGTATTGAGTCCGCCTCTAGTGCTGCTTTTGCAAAGGCAGCTGGCAGCGAGTCTCACAGGTTCAAAGCCCCGCTGAGCACAGTGTCCCACGGGAGGCTGCTAGAGCGGATTCTTTGAGAGACTTAATACCTAGTGGTATTAGTGGTTCCTTATAAGTATGCGGAAACCTCTAAGTCTAATGTGTATTTTTGGGGGGGGTGGGAGGAAGACCGTTTTGCTGGTGGGAGCATCACTGGGTGACAGAGGGTACAGAAATCTCAGCAGGTAACCAGGAATATACCTAAAATTTACTAAGTGCAGGGTATTCGGTGCTTTGTATTTGAGCAGCGCAGTTCTGATAGGCTGCACCAGCATCTTTTAAAATATGGAACGTTCTTGAAATTATTGAAAACTTGCAAACGTGTGGTAAGGCTAGGTGGAAAAATGACTCCTCTTAAAGCTTTCCAGTGTCATGTACAACTGATAGGTTGTGGTTTAGGTAATGATGTAGGGATCGTGGAATGATTTCTTTTGGAAAAGTAGTGGCCACGTTTAAAGTAAGCTTTTGTTTTTGTGGCACTCTTCTTTATTTTTAAAAGTAATCTGTAAGTTTTCTAGATTAATTGCAAGAATAAAAAGGAAAAAGTAAAGCGGAACACAATGACCCTTCATTAATTTAACCAGAGTGATAGTCCAACAGGCGTTTGAAAGTTACTAACAGCTGCTGTGAGTGGTGCTCAGGAGCTATATTCTTTAGAGCAAAGCAGCTATTCTCTGGATTCTGTGACAGGATGTTGACTATTCTAGAGAGGAAGGAGTTGGTAAACTCTCCAAGCTCTTTGGAAGTTGTAATGTATGGAACATAATGATCAGAATATTTAATTTGCTTTACCCTGAAATAAATCAAGCCCTTTTAAATGAGCTTGAAACATCAAACCTACCTCTGGGTAATTTTGATAAAATGATTACAGAATGATCAGTATTAGGGAGTATAATATAGTTTGAGTAAGAGGGTAGGTTGGATAGTTTTATGCTTCAGTAGTCTTACGGTGATTATTAGGGAAGTAACAAGCTAAAACTATAAAGTGAAGGTTCAGTGCCTCATGCAGGAAGGGAGGGAGCTGAACTGTTTGGGTTTCTAGAAGCTGTGGAGTGTGGCTCTTGGTTTCTTGAGCAGAAACGTTTGGTTATTAAATAATTGGCTAATGTTTTACCAATATGTCATTGGTAGAAGGGCACATGATTCAGAAAACTTAGTATTTATTAACCACTAATGTATATGGGTGTCGTGTAGATTATTTCAAGAAAATTACTTCAGATGGAATTTTATTTTAGTAAGCTGTTTATAATCCTTCCTTTTGAAGACTTAAATTCCTCTGAGTTATTTATGGTATTGTGAAAGAGGAAAAGTGATTCTTACTGGATAAAAAGTCTGATATATCACAGAAAAATGAGTTTGTGCTATAGTGCTTTAAAATAAGTTTACTAAAATGATATTTACCCTGGAATTTATTTTTAATATTCTTATTGTTTCCCCTTGTTAGAGTATTGAGTTTTGACTAGTTAGACATTTCCATTTAAAATTTAAGGTAATAAAACTACGCTAAGTTCAAGTTAAATTGTGGTCATTTTAATAAGTTTACGTAAATACAGTCAATAGCGCTGGTATCTGAGAAAAGATAAATTGAAATTCCATGGTAAAGTTAGAGCATATTGAAAATTTCTTTGAATTTTATGATCCATACAGGACTCCTTCCTACTCTTCTGATTGTATGAATAATGCTTTCTTTTATGCTTTCCATTTGTAAATGTTGTGCTAAACCCAGAATGTAATTGATTATTGCTATTGTACACTTCGGGAGGTAGAACCATAGACTGAACTTAAAAAATACTGTGTTATCATATTCTAAGCAGTGTTAGTGGATAGAAATGGGGTGGAGAGCTTCAGTAATAAAACTAAGTTTCATGTGAATTTTTAAAGTGGAAAATTCTTGTAAGAATTCTGAGAGAATTATTCTCTCTGGCTCTGTATTAAACATGTCATTTAACTGTGAATTCTTGATAGCTCTAAAAATGACAGCCCAAATCACTTTATCTTCTCTTTTCCTCTACAGATGAGTATTTTAAATACTTACCTTTATAAGCTTCGTAAGTTTGCCTCTTACTTGTCTTGTCTAGAAAACGTTCTTTTCCACTGAAGTTTGCCTCTCAAGAGTTTTACTTTAGAAGTTTAGTGTATTTTAAGAATAAATCGCCTTTAAATCATCTATTGCATGCTTAGTTTTGAGCAAGCAGGTGTTATTATAAAGAGAGTATGACAAGTCATCAAAATAAACAGACCTGTTGTCATAAGAATATTGGTTTATATTGTCTTTTCCTTTTTTATATCACCCTTTCAAGATTCAGTTTGCAAATGTTTTGATAAGATGAAACCATTAAATATTTACAATGCTATGTAGTAAGGGCTTAAGTTATATATAATTTCAATAATAACAATAATTTAATAATTTAATAATATATATATAGTTAGAGTTCTTACTTTGAAAGTAATTGAAATTTAAAGCAAGTTAGGGATTGGTGATTGAGGACTTGTTGATTATAATCTAAAGCAGTGCTTTAATAATTCAAAACATCACTTTTTTTTTCTTATTTGCCTAACAGATTTAGAAGTAATGAATTGATCCCAGTAGGGAGTGATCTCATCCAGATGTGGTCCTTGAGAAATAGTTTATGAAAGGGCAATGTCTATAAAATAGACATATACACATACATAGATATATCGCACATGTATATAGAACACAATTCTTTAGTCTACAATTCTTAATTCTGTAATAATTGAAACATTAAAACATTTTTTTCTTACATGTAATTGTTTCAGAATTTTTTTAAAACAAATTTTAACTTTAGAAATATTTGCTTTTTTTAAAATGAACTAATGATGCTTTCTTTAGTGCCTTTGTAAAGGTTTTACCTTAACTATAACACTTTTCACTAGTTTGCTGTTACTAGTCATAGAAAATGCATATTTTAAAACATGTCTTTTGGAATAATTAAAATTTCAATGGAAATTTAAAATATTCTTAGTTTGAAAATATAATTTCGTTTAGAAGAGCCACTTTACTCTCTAGCACTAAACACATCTGTGTAGTAGGGCTTTCAGTAACTTGGATGAAAATACCTCGCGTGAGTGTGACTGTCGTTAGAAAAATGTTAAGCTTCACCTTTCATCACCTTGCCTTCCTAACATTTACCCAGCGAATGTCACTTTTTTTTTTTAAATTAGCAGTTGGCTGGAGTGTAGCATGCACCTATTGCTTTGAGTAGTGTTTTGTGATAAATTTACACGTGTAAATGTTTTGATTGTGACAATAAATTCATAGTGTAGTTCACATAGTAATAGAAACTGTTGTTTCTTTTGTGAAGTTACTCTTTTTGTATTTAGCTTAGGATTTCCTGAGGCCGCCTTTTGATGACTAGGTCTTCTGCTGTATCCTTTTTTTCCTTTCCCGTAGTTACCATTTACCAGTCCCTTTCTTCATCAGGTTTTTCACCATTGCTGTAGGTTGCTTTTTCTTTTTCCTGTGGCTAACTACAGAATTAAAGAATATACGCTCATCCCTTTTGATCTAGTCTGTTCTGACAGTTTAAGAATTAGTAATTATCTTACTGGTCTGGCAACATTGCATCCTTTGGTACTCTTTTTGAGAATACTATGGCAGAACTGATTGGTCTCTGTTGGGAATCCCCTGGCACAGGAAAAACTCAAATGGCCAGCTAGAAAAGCGGGTTCAGGATTTAGCTTAATTTTAACAATAGGAGGATCCACACAGGAATTCTCTAATTTGCTAAAGTCTTCCTTTGTGGTTGGATACATGCTAATGTTTTTAGATTACTTTAGAGTTTTGAATAACTGTATCAAACATTTTGGATATTGCCCTACTCAGTGATAATAATGCAGTGTGGAACACTTTTAAAATGATGTGTGGAGATTTGTATTTGTACATATGGTAGCTAAAGTATGTACTCATTAAGCTAATGTTAAAATTAACAGCTAAAAGTATGATTAGCAAGCCATTTTTTGATATTCACCAGAATTAGGACCTTATTAAGAACTACCTAGGAGATTACTTCTGAATTGATCAGATTTCATCAACTAAGCAATTATTAAGCACATGCAGATTACCACATTGTAGGAATAGTAAAAAATACAGAAGAGAATAAAACGTGGGTCTGTCTATTGGGAATAATAGGCATATTTTTTGAACTATTACTAGTGGTCAGTATTGTGCTGAGTGCTTTATATATATATAACTGTTTTTGATTCTGAGATTAATTCTGTTAGAGAGTTGCTAGCCTCAGATAAGAGATGAGGAAACTGATGCAGGTTGATCTTAAGTAACTTGCCCAAGGTCACACTTAGTGAGTAGCAAAGTCCGTTGTTGACCTAGGTTTCTGTCATTCCAAAGCTTTGATTTTTAACTGGTATGTTGTATGCATCCTTATACAGACTGCGATTAAGAATAACGGACAGCAAAATATTGGGAAAAGGAAGGCTACTAAAGAATATTACTTGGAGGAGGGTTGGGTTTGAGCTGGACCTTGATGTACAGATAGGACTTCTTGTGGAGATGAGTGAAAGGACTTTCCAGGAGAAGGCATAAGCAAGAATAAGGAGTTAGTTTATAGTTTTTCTTTGGAGTTGAGCATAGGGTGTATGTAGAGTAGAGGGAAATGCAAGGAGAAAAAAGTTTCGGTCAAAGTATCAAGAGCTTTAGTATTACCTACTTTATTCCATATGTATTGAAATGTCAACACATCTGAAACTAGGGTATTCAGCCATGTGCTGGGGAGTATGGGAAGCCACAGGAAAGTAAGATACAATTTTCTTGATATGTTCATTTTACTAGATTATTTTGTAAATAAACATTAGATATTTAATAGTAATTTAAAACATTTAACAATACTAAACATGCACAACTTATGGGAAAATGTAAGTTTACTTTAAATTTTAAGGTAAAACTAAAGGCTTAAAAAGGTATGTTGACCTTTCAGAATGTTCTGTTCATAAACGTAGAGTTCTAAATCTATTATCCTGTCAGGGATTGAGAAGCCCTGTGGTTTTTAAACATGGGAGTGACATGACCTCAGTGTTTGAGAAAGCTAAGTCTGGGTGGATGGAAATGAGGAGATAATAGAGATAAATAAAGAGGCCATTTAGTAAGCTATATAGGAGTCAAGGTCTTGAGAGTTCAAATGATGTTATGGCTATGAAAATATTTGGAGGAAATTTTATAAAATGTTTTTTGTTATTAGATTTAAAAGGAATCTATAGGAAGTCTAAAACGAAATTTACCTTTTAAACTCCTAGAGTTTGTAGAATGACTTAAAGTGGTACAAGTCCTTGAAAACAAGCAAAAAGAAACACTTTGTTGTATTGTCTTCTTCATTTCAAATGTACCTGTTTAATATAAAATTATTATTTTTATATATGATTGGACTTACGTTAGGATTTACAAAGTGTATGAAACTTTTTAGTAATCCATATTTAAAAGTGCATGTTTATTCCTTAACAAAGGATAACTGTTTCCAGATTGAACTAACATTACAGTGCGTCAGAGTTGAACTCCCCCGACCCCACCCTGCTTTGAATTACAGTGTCTCAGAGTACTTGACATAATTTTTTTCAATATTAACTTTTGAATTTCATTGTGTGAATTTCACACCTGATCTGTAGATGATGATTTCAAAAGCGAAATCTGAATGATTTGTTCTTTTCCTTAGTCTTCTAGATCTTTATGTTAGTAAGTATTAGATGTTCAGTCCTCCTTGACACTTGCTGATCCTACCTTCAATAACTGTCTCCTTGCCTGGTTTCATTGTTGCTGATTTTAAAGGTGATTCTCTCCTAAGCCTCTGTCCTTAGTCTGTGTTCCTCTATCCTAGCTGAACATTTCCTCCTCAGAGAACTTCGTTACTAGGAAAGTTCTCAGTTGAGGGTGGGGAACCCTAAGCCAATGATTGATTTGACTTTTGGCACTATTTCATTTGGCCCTTGAGGTGATACTGCACAACCATCATGGCTGCAGTCCTGAGAGTCGTTTCCTCTCTCCTGGGCTTCATCAGCCATCTCGTCTAAAGTGAAACAACTTTAGGATTAAGGATTGGTTGTAGAATTTTTGATAGTGACTACTCAAGTGTTTTCTTAAGATAATGATAACTCCCCCACCCCAGGACCAGGAAACCAGAGGATGACAAGAACAGTTTACTTGGACTAACATTCATTTCAGAACCCAGCTGCCTGTATCTGCCCCAGTAGTTTGTTGCAAATGAATTTTTTGTGTGCTTCTGGATCTCGGCTTCTGTGTAACTTACTCTTTTCCTCTAGTCATTTTCACTTTCTTTCTCTATTTTCCTAAACTTGACATACTGTGGAACTGAAAACTTGAAAAATGATTTTACTGAATTAAGTAAAAACTGGGTTTTTAATTTTAAAAATCCTTGAAGTGAGTATCTTATTGATGTAATTAAAAAATACCGAGAAACCTCATCACAAACCCCCAGAGTAATGAGAGCGATTTGTAACTGTTTCTTAAATGATTCTCAGTAAGTGAAAAATGTTTTAAAAATAGTTATTTGAGATTTTTTCCTGCTATTCAGTACAGGATACATTTCACAGATTCATGTTATTGAACTCGTGTTTTCTTTCCACTATTGTTTTTCTTTCCTTTTAAAAATATCTGATGTTGAGTAATAGATAATCTTAATTCCTGTTCTTCTTTACTTCCATTCTCCAGCAATAAATCTCTTAACTGTTCCAATAATGACGAATATATACTTTTTCCTTTGTTTTCCTGCTGTCTGTTATCTTCCACTCTTCTTTCTACTTTGTCACCCACATTCACACCATGTTAATCCTTGATATTTCTTTCTTCTGTATTTCTGGGTGCCAAATGAAAAAAAAAAACTACTTTAAATCTTTGTCCAGCTGTGATATAGATATCCTTTGCTGTTTTTTGAAGTTGGTTTCTTAAAGTGCCTTCCGATGTGCATCCAGTGTTTGGTTTTAGGTCTGTTGAAATGGGTCCTAAAAAGAACCATATAGGTTAAAAGTGAGAAAGTCAGACTTCAGTGAATGTGTGTGTACACATGTGGTTTTGAACATTTTTAGGTGACTGTTTTGTGTCAGACATGATGCAAAGAACTGGAGGCATAAAAATTGACCATTTTTATTCTTACAAGAACAGTATAAAGTTGAAAATTGCCTGAGTGGATTGCATAATTTAAAAGTGTATAAATATCATTTTTAATTGAGGTATATTTGATGTACAATATTGTATAAGTTTCAGGTGTACAACATAGTGATTCACAATTTTTAAAGGTTATATTCCACTTATAGTTATTATAAAATATTGGTTATATTCCCTGTGTTGTGCAGTATACCCTTTAGCTTATTTATTTTACATGTAATAGTTTGTATCTCTTAATTTCCCACCCATATCTTGCCCCTCCTCCCTTCCCTCTCCTGACTGGTAACCACTAGTTTGTTCTCTATATTTGTGAGTCTGTTTCATTTTTTGTTCTATTCAATGGTTTATTTTTTCAGATTCCACATATAAGTGATGCCATACATTAACCCCTTATTAGTCATATCATTTGCAAATGTTTTCTCCCGTTCAGTAGGTTGTCTTTTTGTTCTGTTGATGATTGTGTTTCTTGGAGAAAAGCTTTTAAATTTAATTAGGACCCATTTGTTTATTTTTGGTTTTATTTTCTTTGCTTTAGGAGACAGATCCAAAAATCATTGCTATGATTTATGTTAAAGAGTGTTCTGCCTGTGTTTTCTTCTATGTGTTTTACAGCTTCTGGTCTTACACTTAGGTCTTTAAATCGGCTTTCAGGTCATTTTTGTATTGGTGTTAGAGAATGTTCTGATTTCATTCTCTTAC
Organism: Vicugna pacos; assembly: GCF_048564905.1. Lineage (NCBI taxonomy): Eukaryota > Metazoa > Chordata > Mammalia > Artiodactyla > Camelidae > Vicugna > Vicugna pacos. The sequence goes on along the minus strand of NC_132988.1, from coordinate 102,650,683 downwards.
ATGTAGCTGTCTGGTTTTTCCAGGACCACTTATGGTAGAAACTGTCTTCTATTGTATATTCTTGCATCCTTTGTTGTAGATTAATTGATCATAATTGTGTGAGTTTGTATCTGGGTCCTCTACTCTGTTCTGTTGAGCTATGTGTCTGTTTTTGTACCATACTGTTTTGATGACTCTAGTTTGTAGTATAGTCTGTGTAGTATAGGGAGTGTGATTCCTCTGGTGCTTTTCTTTCTCAAGATTATTTTCGCTATTTGGGATCTTTTGTGTTTCCATACAAATTTTAAAATTATTTGTTCTAATTCTATGAAAAATTCCCTTGGTATTTTGATAGTGATTGCATTGAAACTGTAGATTGCCTTGGGTATTATGGTCATTTTAACAATATTAGTTCTTCCAATTCAGGAACATGGTATATCTTGTGTTGTCTTCAGTTTCTTTCATCAATGTCTTACAGTTTTTTAAGTATAAATCTTTTGCCCTCTTAGGTAGGTTTATTCCTACATATTTTATTGTTTTTGATGTAATTGAAATGGAATTGCTTCCTTAATTTCTCTTTCTGACAGTTTGTTATTAGTGTATAAAAATGTAACAAATTTCTGTGTATTTGTTTTTTAAAAGGAAATGACTGTGGTAGCTTATCTAGTAGCACTCTTGCATTTTCTAAAAATATCTATTAGAATATTTATTACAAGTGCTTGTTATACATTTGTAGTATTAAAAATAAGCTCCTCCCCTTCCCCTTCTTCGGAGCAAGGTATAATATAAATGAACATAGTTCTTTTTCATTCACTCTTTTGTATTACTTTTAGTCTTCGTTAACAAACAAACAAAAAATACAAGCAAGCAAACGCACAAACAAAACTTCAGTGACTTTTATGTGCCAGTCACCAAATTAAATGTTTGAAGTTTTAGGATTAATAAGCTATTGACCCTGCCTTGTTTTCTAGGTGGAGATATACCAATTTAAAGGGTGATAATACTTTGTGATGAGGGTATATAGGTATATAGTATATGTGTTGTATTTAACAGAATTACAAAGATAGAGCTCCTAACTTTGATGTAGAGAGGTGGGTTATTAATGAAGAGGTCCCCCCTCCTCTACAGTGTTAAGTATTCACTGAGAATATATAAGAGTTTGTCAGATAGGAAAAATTATAGTGGTGTGAGAGGAGTAAGCTGAGTTGGAAATGACATTGATCATAGACATTGTCATTTGAGAATGCTAGATGGAGATTGTGAATTACCAAATACCCAGGATGGCAGAGTCAGTGGTCAGCCTGCTTGCAGTGTGCCAACATCCATATTTGCATGTGGGATTCAAATTCATGCCTGGCATTTTTATATTTTATCTCATTTAATCCTTATAGAAGCCTTGTGAAGTTATTTTCATCTCCATAATAAGTTATCCCATATAATGGAGATTTAGGATTGCTCTCAAATAGTTTATACTTTAAAAATCCTTCAGTGCTAACGGTTTTTATGATAAAACCTAGGGTGTGGTTGGAAGTGAATTAGAAAATGAGGCTGGATATGTAGCAGAGTTAAACTTTCTGATTAATGTTAAATTCTAGATCTTCATTGTCCAAGGAATCTTATGAGTTCCTTCTTCATTTGTCTTTGGTAAATAACCAGTTTTTCACTTCTTGAAGTTTTGCTATTAAGTATTTTGACATCTTAAAAAATACTCATTTAAAATGTATAATTTCTAGGGCTTAAGACAAATGACTTAAAAAATTGGTATTCTCAGTGGGTAATTCCTATTTGTGCTTTGTTTTCATGAATATTCCTTAAGGCTGGAATGTAATTTTTAAGAAACATGGCGTTTTTATATCTTAAATTTTTATTTGCACTGTAAGTCTGTTCCATCTTTCATACAGTGTGATTGAGAGCATAGCCTCTAGACTAGAGCAAGATTTCCTGGGCTTAAGTCCCAGTCTGACAGTGGTTTTGTAATTTAGGGTAGGTGATTTAACTTATTAGAACCGAAATTTCCTTATCTCTAAAATGGGTTTGAAGTATAAATGAGTTAATCGGTATAAAGTGCTTAGAGTCTGGCAAGTGTAAGTGTTCAATTACTGGTGATTTATTTTTTTTTTAAACCTGTAGATACAGATGTAGGAAAATTGTAGAAATGGTCTGGGATATATTGAGGAGTATTGTTAAGATGTTTATATACATTTGAAAAAGTAAGAAGACATACTTTAAGTCACTTGTGATCTAAATAACCATTAATGGTCTAAGATTAGTTAACATTTTATAGAAATATGAAACTAAGTGTAGACAGTGCAATTGAGGAGTACTGTGGTATTTTTAAAAAGTTGTATCATTAACTTAAGTCATTTTGTACCTTTATTATTTTATAATTAAAATATCTGAAGCATTTAGCAGTTGTAACAGCAGTCTGAAAAATCTTTAATTTCTGAGTATGAAGATTTATTATGGGAAAGTTAGAACATACAGAAACGTATAAAGTAGAAAACATACCTGCCTCAACAACTAGGCATAACAGTTATAACACCAGTCACAGTCTTTTTAAGGTCTCTTTTATATTCTTATATATATTTAATAACAGACTCAGAGTATTTTTCTCTTAATGTGAAATTACTTAGTAAATATTTGAATGTTGACTATATTACAGACATATGATAAGTATGGGGGACACAGTGATGAACAAGATTGATAAGGTCTTTGTCCCCATGGAGCTTGCATTTTGTTTGTGAAGATGGGGTGGGGGGAAAGCAGTATTTTAATTTGCGAGAAATGCTACCAAGGAACAAAAGAGACATAAGATAGAGAATAATGTGGATAGTGTGGGGACAGCTATTATTTTAGGTAGTTTGGTTAGGGAAGGCTTCTGAGAAGGTCACATTTAAGATGACATCTGAAGGATAATAAAGAGCCAAGTCTGTGAAGAATTAGGGAACAGTGTTCAGCTCAGGAGTAAAAGGATGGACAAAGACCTTGAGGCAAGAAAGAATTTGAATTATTTGAAGAAATGAAAGAGTATCATTTTGACTGAGCATCTTGAAGGAGGGGGAGAGGAGCATGCAATCTGGCTGTACAGTGGGAAGGGCCAGATGGTGCAAAGCCTCATAGACCTTGTTTGGAGTTTATTCAAGGGGTGATAGGAAGCAGTTTAAGGAGGGGAGTGAAGTGATTTGATTGATTTTTGTTTGGCATGTTGTGTGTTTTATACTGTGGAAAAAACACATAACATGAAATTCACCATCTTAACCATTTTTAAATGCATAGTTCAGTAGTGTTAAGCATATTCACTATTGTTCTACTTTCTGTTTCTGTGAACTTGACTACTTTAGATACCTTACATAAGTGGAATTATATAGTATTTGTGACTAGCTTATGTGTCTTAGCATAAAGTCCTTGAAGGTTCATCCATGTTGTAGCATGTGACAGGACTTCCTTCCTTCTTAAGGCTGAATAATATTCTATTGTATGTATATACTACATTTTTAATGTCCATTCATCTTTTGACAGACTCTTGGGTTGCTTCTACTTCTTGGCTGTTGTAACTAGTGCTGTGAATGTGGGTGTACAATATCTCTTCAAGATTCTGCTTTCAGTTTTTCTGGATATAGTCAGTGATGGGGATTGCCGGGTCATATGATTCTGTTTTTAATTTTTTGAGGAAGCTCATACTGTTTTCCTTAGTGGTTGTATCATTTTATAATCCCACCAACAGAGCACAAGGGTTCCAGTTGCTCCATGATTTATATTTTAAACTTTTCTTTGGCTGCTGTTGGGGACTGAATTGTTGGGAGCAAGAGTGACCATAGGGAGATGGCCTAGAGGAGTAGTTATTAGGAGTCTAGTTAAGAGTTAATAATGGCTTGGACTAGAATGGTGGGAGAAAAGGAGGGGTTAACAAGGTATTTTGGAATTCGTATCTACTTGACTTGCTGATAAACTGGGAAACAGGAGTGACAGAAAGGGAGGAATCAAGGATAACTCTTAGATGGTTAACTTCAAGGTTCCTAATGACGTCTGTGATGCTAATGCAGGTAATCTTTCCCAGAAGCCCTCAGTATATTTCTTCTCATGTCCGATTGGTCAGTCCTGGGTTATTGAACAATGGAAATAGGATTTCCCTAGTTTAGAACAACCATGTTTCATTGTCGTAGGGCTGGTGGAGTGGCCCATCTTCCTGAGCACATTGCTGCCCCATATTTGAACAAAATGGAATTTCTCTTAGGAAGGAAGAAGGGAAGGAATAACACATAGTTAATTAGTTTTGTGAGCTTTGGGGAAGCATCTTGACCTCTTTTGCCTCATTTGGAAAATGGGAGTAAAACTGCCTCACAGAGTTGTGAGGACTCAGTAAAATAGTGCTTAACAGGGAGTAAATGCTGAATTAATGATTTTTATTGAATCTTTACATGATTCTCCCCCTCCCCCAACCATCTTTGTTTTGACTTTGTATTTCTATTAACTACACCACTGTTTTCTGATCAACCAAACTGAAATTCTAGGAGTTACATTTGACCTTTTCCCCATTTCCTCCATTCTTATTGCTACCACACTGGTCCTGAACGGAATCATTTGTGCTAGAGGAGGCAGTTCAGTAATCTTACAACTCCTCTTGTACTCTTATATACTAGTTCATTAATAAAACTTTTATTATTTTCCATTTATACTAAATTAAATTTAAACTTGTTGTGAAGTTCATAATGGACACAAACTCCTGCCAGTCTTCTGCATGTCATAAATACACTCTAACAAAATTAGCCACTCCTTGTTCTTTGAACACACCTTATTTCCTCCTTTATTCCTTTCCTTACATGTTTCCCTCATGCTCGAGTGTCCTCTTAATCTCTGAAGGTCCAAACTAAATGTTTATTCAGTCAGTAACTATTGATACTATTCAGTGTTTAGCACACTGTTGTAAGAATTGGAGGTATAATGGTAGGCAGAAATTGACATGGTTCCTGCTATTCCATGTTTCTTTTGCTGTAAAGTTTTTCCAGAGTCATCTTCAATAAGACATGACTTCTTCCCCCTTGGAACTTTCTTAATAGATTGTTTATACTCTTCTTATCACAATTCTGATAGGCGGTATCTGTCTACTTGCATTGTTTTGCAGTGGTTCTTTCTTTTTAACTCACTTGAGGTATCTATTTTGGTATCTTTCTCTTAAAAGTTATACCATAGTCTTGTAAATACTTTCTGACTTGAAGCTTTGTCTTTGATTGTAATCTGTTGCAATTGCTACCTTACATCTGCATAATGATTAATGGTTTACAAATATCCCAAAGTATCCAGCACTTTAACATATATGGGTAGTTAGTGTGGAATACATATAACTTAATCACTGACATCTTATCAAACATGTCTCTGTTGGTATTGCAAAATTTTATATGTTAAATATTTTGGGGAAGAGCTGTAGCACATCTTTTCTTGTGACCACTAACTTCTAGTGGAAAAATGTTCCAGGATCAGCTTTCAGTCTTTCAGTTTTATAAAGCAGTTTATAAAGCAGCATATGAGCAGTTACGATTAATACATTATTCAGTTGGCTTAAGTCATGGACTCTTCTTTAAGTAATAATTTCTCATCTTTTTGAAAGAGTTTAGGGAAATTAAAACAATGTAATTATTAAAAAGGGTAGAATTTTATTCAACTTGTAATCTCACAGGCTTTAAAACATTTAAAAAGTGCTAGTTAATGTGAAATTAAGAGTAGTAAAGTCAGTAAGTATTAGGCAGGGACTGTGAGATTTCACTGTGTTACTTAGTTGGGGAGTGTATTTATTTAACAAATATTTGAATGCCTACTTTAAACTACTAGACACTTCTTAGGTGCTGCAGAAATACAGAGAATTGAACAAATGATGTCTCTGCTCTCATGATTTCACATTTAATGCTCTACTTGTTGTGCAGTTGTGGTTTTGCTATATACAGGGTGTGGTCTTTGGACAGATTAGTGACCACCACACTTTATGATTGCCACTAAGCCCAGTATTCACTAGTTCCTTTGTAACTGAAGTTGAGTGGTACGTTGATTTTATTTATCAATCTTTTTTACTCATTTGTAATATCAGTTATACAAGTCATGATAAATCTCTTTGAGTCTTATACAAAGCATATGTAAATACATGTATTCTAAAATCAACTTTAATCCAATATTATAGACCTAGAACTAGAATCCAAAATCTGTTAACTCCTGATCTTGTTTTTGCCATATGCTATATAATATTTCTTTATGGAATCTATTTTTTTTTCTCATTTTCCCCTCCCTTCCTTCCTTCCTTCCTTCCTCTCTCTTCCTTCCCTCCCCTCCTGCCCCTCCATTCCCCTCCCCTCCTGCCTGTCCTTTCCCCTCCCCTCCGCCTTCACCCACCACAGTCCACCCCTTGCTTGATGTTGCCGCCCCTGCTTGTCATGACCCCGCCTGCTCTCCTAGTGCCGGCTTCTGCCCTCAGCCCACGCTTCTGCCTTGTTAAAGGTGTGTGGTTAACTGTACATTTGATGCCTCCTTGGAAGCCTCTTTTTGGGTGATGCAGCTATGTGCAGACACTAGGCCATCCACTTTTCTGAGCCTATACCTCTGAGCCTGCTATACCTCTGTCAGTTTTTGTATTTTTATTTGCAGCTCTTGGAATTTACTCAGATTTCCTCTTCTTTTTATTTATTTTAGCTTTTATTAATTTTTTCTATGTTAGTATGTTTGCTACCATTTGTAGAGTCTTAAAAAGAAAATTACCAAAATCAGTACATATTGTGTGCCTTAATATGTACTTCTAAATTAAAAATTTATTTTACCTTTGGAGTCTACTTTAAAATGTCATAGAAACATGCAGATATGTTGGCCCTCTGAATTTAGTCAAAACAAAAATAAATGATAGATTGCTTAAACTTGCTCATAAAATTATTACCTAGCTTTTATTGTGTACTGAAAATTTAGTTTTACATTTTGAAAGTCTTTAAAAATTCATTTTCAGGTAGGTGGCTGATAGTCATATATTATTCATCATAAGCCTTGTATATTTAACTATTAATAATTAGGACTTTTTTCATATTCTAGATTAATAAAGGAATAAAAACTTGTTACGATATTCTGGAACCTCAAATTTATAATGAAACAACATGGGAATAGGCTTTGCTTAGGAAATAAAAGATAATAAGATAAATAAGTCTTTTTTTGTCTTCATTCAGCTTTTCAAGATTTCTAGATAAACAGCAGCTGTTTTTGGTTAAATACAAATTCCAGTGCAAGACATGATATGTTTATAGATAATTCCTTTCTAATCATGATTAAGATGTTCCTGAAAAATCTTACCCTAGCACAATTTGAAATTGAAGTACTGAGATCTTATGGGAAAAATAAGCTTTGAAGTGAGGATCAATAGACACATGTAAGTCTATTTAATGTTTATATTTACTGAAAGAAAAGACCATAGTAAAGAATCATTTGCATTTAGAAAAGTGAATTTCTATTTATTGTCCTTCTGTTATAAGGAACTGTTCAGAATTTCCTTCTATAACTTGTGAGATGCTCAAAAACTCATTTTAGGTTATGTACACTAAGGAGCATATTAGTATGCTCCTTAATGTTTAGTCCATTGAAAAGTTAGACATCCTTGTTTGTTAATGGAATTGTTGCTTCTTACCTCTTAGGGTCCACAGTGGTACCAGACATACTGATTAACTTGGATAAATAAAATGGGAAAAGTTTTGGGTAAATTTATTTAGCAAGTCTTTGAACATCTCCACAACTGTAGCTTAGATATCTTCAGTAATTCCCAGGATATTGGTAGAACTCGAATTCTGCCTGTAGGAACCTTGGATCAGGAGATATGAGGATGCTAAACATTCTGATTTGGCTCTGTTCCCACCACTTAAGTGGGTCTTTGGATCTTAGCACTTTCCCAGCCTTTAGACATGGGAATACTTTTAAGGCCAGGTAGACTTTACCTAGGTTTCTTTTAATTCAAGATTGCACTTTAAAAGTCTCAACTCTGGCTTTTCCCTGCTTTATTATTGTCAGTCTCTCTAGATCCCTCTTTTTTCCAGTCTTCCCTCACACAGTGTTTTCAATAGTGAAAATGATAAACCATAAATAAATTTGTGGTAGAATTATCACAAACTAAAATTATGATCCCAGAGGATTTACTAAATTCATATATAATTGTTTTTATAACTCATAACTAAATGCCTTAATGTACTTGCTGAAAAATAAGTTTTTTTGGCCAAAATAATATAGTCTGAACATCCACATTTGTTTGGTGGCTATTGGGAAGAAACTATTAATATGTGTTTGTTGGGTTATACTTCACAGTTTAAGTCGTTTTCATGTCTCATCACATCTTGCTTCTGTTTTATCCTTTTCCTCTAATTCATTTTTATGTGGAGATAATAAATAAGGTCATATTTTTATAGATAATGGAAAATATTTTTATAATATCTGCAAAATACATAGTCTCCAGTAGCTAATTATTTCAAGCTGTATCTTTGTTGAAAACTTTTCCTTTAACTTGCTTTATTCAAGACATTGATAACTTCACAATTTTAAGTTTTCTGACCTCTTTAGGTCTGTGGTTTGTTGTCTTTATTTGATTTTGGAAAGTCTCAATCATTTATCTTTTTAGATAATTCTCTTGTGCTATTTTTCTTCTTTGGGACTCTAATTAACTGTATGTTAGACCATTTGATATTGTCCCACAATTGTTGGGTGCTCCCCCCCTTTTTTTAAGCACTCCTCCTTTTTTTTCTCTTTTTGCTTTGCTTTGGATAATTTCTATTGGCCTGTTTTAAGGTCACTGATAATCCTATCAAGGGAATTCTCCAACTTTGCAATTACGTTTTTTAATTTTAGTATTATCATTTGACTCTCTTTTGTAGTTTCCATGTCTGCTGAAATCCTCCATCTGTTCATACATGTTGTCTAGATCCTTTAACATATTAATCTTTTCCTCTAGATCTTTTAATGTATTAATCATAGTTATTTTAGCATCCCTGTCTGGCATTTCTAACATCTGTGTTACCTCTGTGTTTGGTTCTGTTGTTTGCTTTATCTCTTGACAGTGGGTTTGTTTTTCCTTGCTTTATTATTTATCTCATAATTTTTTTAAAATTAAATTTTATTTATTTATTTTTATACTTATTTTTTAATCAGTCTTTTTTTTGGAGATGGGGAGGTAATTAGATTTTTATTTAATTTTTTTTTAATGGAAGTACTGGTAATTGAACCCAGGACCTTGTGCATGCTGAGCACGTGCTCTACCACTGATCTATACCCTCCCCTGCTATGTCTCATAAATTTTGATTGTATGATAGAACAGTTGAGACTGAGGTAAATGTTGTGTATGTCCAGAAATGGGTTCACTTTTTCTATTAGACTATTCTATTAGACTGTCAGTTTGGTAGCTTGAGTCAGTTTTGTCACTAGTTGAGCTAGGTATGGCTCTGTCATTGTCACCTTCACACCACAGACTTCACATTTCCCCAGTGGAGTGTTGCTGTTTGTGCTTTGTGCGGCCTGAATAATGCTCCTACTCCACTGACAGCTGTCAGCAGCGTGGCTGCACTGTCGAGGGGCATGCTGTGTGTGCGCTAGGTTTGCGGTGGGAGTGGAGAAGTTCTTGGTTCTCCTGATCTACCTTCAGGCTTAGGTAGGGCTTGTGAGCCTGGACCTTGAGAGTGGGGCTTTCTAAGTCTTCCTTTTCCCCTAGTGACAGCTAAGCTCTGCCTTGTGTCTGAGGGAGGAGTGAGGCTAGAGGGAGTTTCCTGGCTCCTGTCCAGTGGTAGCTTACTGCTTAGCTCCAGTATGTGATTGTGGACCAAGTGGGCTTCTTGTCTTTCTCCTGAGGTAGTGGGCTTTTACTTCTCCCTCTCTCAGGAGCAGTGGGTCTTTGCCTGGGCCCTGGGGATGGGAGGAGATACCCACTTCTCCTGGTCAGGGTTTCTCCCTCAGACACTGACTAATGCTGGTTTTTGATATATGTCTCTGTGCTAATTCTTTCCACATTTTGAAATGTGTTCTCTTATCCTGGTATTCACTTGTATTCCCTATCTGGGTCTTGACTTCCTATTGATAATTGCTGCCCAGACCCCTCCATGGTCTAACTTAATTTCTAGTCTTGTGCTCTTTCTGCATCGCGCTAAGGTTGAGTCATTAACATTACTTAAGTAAAGTAATTACTGAAAAGGCAGTAAGCTTTTCAATTATTTTTGATTCAGAAATTACCAGTTGTTTTAGTTGATATCCTTGACTGTGTATAATACAAAACCCTCTAGACCTTGGATTGCTGTGTAATTTGCACCAAAAAGTCTCTATTGAGGATTCCATCATTTTCTTTAGCTGATTTCACAACCTAATGGTTGTCACAGTTTTTATTCTTCATTGCTCACCTGTGGTGTAGAGTGCATGGTTTTGTAGAGATGAGTCAGATGACCTGGGTTTAAATCCCTGCTCTACCATTTCTTTTTATCTGTCTATTTATCCACGACATATTTATTGACTCCCTTGTCTATTCCGGGTGCAGAGTCATCACTATGACTTCTGGCAGCTTTAATTTATTGAGCACAGTCATTGTGTTAAGTGTTTTTCATAGGTTCACATTTAATCCTTCCAACAACTCTATCAGAGCCGTAGGGTTTTTTTTTTTTTTTTGGTAGTAATTATTTGAGGAAATACTGAATAATTATTTTAGGAAACTGAAGTCCTGAATAGTTAAGAATCATGCCCACAACCTCTAGATAATAAGAGAAGCAAACTTTCCACAAACATTATAATGTTTATCTGATAGTACTTCATAATATACTTAACTCTTCCTCTATTACTAGGATCACACCTTAGTTTTAGTTTTACAAATAATGATTCAGCCAGACTCCTAGGGGCTAAATACTTGATTGTTCTGAATTCTCATTTACTGCATCTAGACCATCCGTCAGTAAATACTATGAGTTCTGACTATCCACATACAGTTTGAGTTTCTCCACTTTTCCGTATCCCCATTGCCATCACTCTGGTCCAGGTCCCCATTTCCCCTCCCTGGATTCCTGGAGCAGCTTCCTAACTTCTTGTTATTGCTCTTGACTTTCCAGTCTGTTCTCTCCAAAGCCTGTAAAAATGCACATAAGATCATTTCCTTCCCCCTTCAGTGGCTTTCCTTTGTAATTACAATAAAATAGAAACATTTTATCCTTGCCTGCAAATCCCTGCTTGTTCTGGCCCCTGCCTACCTCTCCATATTAATCTCTTTTCATCTTTTTACCCAACACTGATTTCCTTTCTGCTGCTAAAATATGCCAGACTCTGCCTGTTTCTGAGTCTTGGCACTTGAGGTTTCCTGTCTTCACTGTTCCTCTATTCCACATCAGCTTTTTGCATGGCCGACTTTAGTTTTTGGTTTTGTATCTTTCTCAGAAAGACCTTTTTGGTGACCACCTATACTATCAGTCTCCTTCCTTCCTCTCCCCAGTAAATACACAAAGCACCTTTAACACTTAGATACACTTAGAGCTAGAAATTGTATTTTAATACATTTATTAACTTACTCTCTGTACTTACCCATAGAGTTGTCAGCTCCTAAAGAATTGGACCCTCGTCTCTCTTGTTCATAAATTACCTAAATGGTATCATAGGTAATCTGTAAAACTTTTTGGATAATGAATGCCTTGATTTATATTTTGATCTTTCCCCCACTAAGTCTAGAAAACCAAAGCAGAATTAAGCTAAAGGAAATGATTAATGTATTTTAAACTATATGTGCTAATTTAAACATTTCAGAAGTGATTTCCCCTCTTTTTATTTAGATCTTATAAATACTTAAAATGGGTGGTGTGCCGTCTCAATTTTCATTCTTCTTTTATATAGTTTTTTTAAATTATTATTATGAACTTGGAAAATACAAATGTATCAAAGAGAAAACAAATCTCACCCTCAGAACCACTTTGACGTTGTTCTTTTTTATATACAGTAAGTATCATTACATAGTTACAGTCCTTTTAAATGCAATTTTGCATCTTGCTTTTTAAAATCTTACCTATTCACATCTTTTCGCTAACTGTTAAATGGAATAGAGCATTTATTATCTACATGTTCTTATTGTTGGAAAGATTCCCATTGTTAAATAGATTGTCTTCAGTTTTTCTGTTAAAAATACCGTTACAAACATTTATGTGCATAAACTCTTTCTGCATTTAGATTTTAAGGGTATGTTCCCCAAAGTGTACTATTGGATTATTTTAAGATTTTAAAAATATATATTTTGGCAGTATATATATAAAATATATATTTTCTTACTGCATATATTACTGCCAAATTGCTTTCTGGAAGGATTGTTTTTTGAGTGGCCATTGGTGTTTTCATTGAAAAAGAACCTTTGCTATTTTGTGTGCAATATCGTGTTTCATTTCTTTAATTATTAGAGTTTGAATGTTTTCCCCTTTGTGTATTGTTAAACACATTGCCCTTTGTGACGTTGAAGTGGTTCTGACAACAGATCTCTTCTCTTAAACTAATGAGAGGGTAAAGCCTGATTCTTCCTGACATTCCATTATTGTGAGTCTTGTAAAAGTGTGATATTATTGAAAGGATGAGTTTTCTGATAGATTAATTGTGCTTCCATTTTTTCCCAATGTTGTTGAAGTTTCAGCTGTTGATAGTTTTTCCCCCCTCCTTTTAATTCTTATTTAATCCAGAAACCTAGTTTCTTGAATTTCTTGAATTTAATAAATCAAATTTCTGAGGGGTAAGTTACCATGAGTATTACACCTATTGGTTGTCTTTATTTTCTATTGCAGGTTTCTCTTGAATATTAACTCCTTTCCAAATGGTGAAGTCCATGATACCTAATTGCATAGTTAGTCTGAAGTTTGTGTTATTCATCTCTTTTATGACTTGACCTATAATATGTAACTCTAGGGACTAACAGTGTGTGTTATAAGCCATGGGGACTGGTGATCAGAGAAAACTGCAGAGTGAGAAAGAGGGAGGGTTGGGAATGGAAGACAGGCATGGAATGAAGGGAAGAACTAGGGCTTTAGAGTAATGTAAAGCTGCACTTTAACTGTGTACCATTTACTAACTTAAAGTTTCTGTGCCTTAGTTTCTTGGGGAAAAAGGGAGATGGTGATTTCTGTCTTTCAAGGTTACAGTAAAGGTTAAATTATACACACACAGCAGGTATATACCTGTGCTGTATAGTGTATTATTTGGTGCTCAGTAGATTAGCTTTATTTTCTCTTGGGAAATAGAAGGAGTGTCACAATGTCTGGGAAGACCATATTGTAGAAACATAGGTGTGAGTTGTACTAGCATATGTTAAGACATTGTGATGCCGACCATATGCAGTAAGTTACACTGTCGTGGGCAAAGCAATTTAACAGATTTATTCTCTGTAATCAAGCTGTAGTGGAAATAGAATTGTGTAATTAAAATAAGGTATGAAAAGACTCTTTGAAGGTTAATTTAAAATGAAAACTTCCTGCTATGTTTATTATAATTTTTTGAAAGAGATTTAATGCTGTATCAAATAATGCTCCTTTTGTAATTGAAGGAGTACTGTTGCTATACTGTAAATCTGCAAGATTGTGTTTTTTGATAGGATGTTGATAACTTAATTTCATATTAGATGCCCATCAATTGGATCCTCAGTATTCTCTGAAAAGTTATTGTTAAAATAAGATTATCAAATTGTCACCTGGGTTAACACCTGGGAAATGGTTAATCCTCTTGGTAAACTAGGTATGGTTACCTCACATGGGATTGGCATAAAGGGATTAGATACCTGAGTTGTTTACATTCCTTTGGAAGAGAAGATGCTTGCTCTAGAATTCAGTGAAACACAATTGGGCCTAAGAGTTACAACTTCTCATCTTTATAATGAACCAGTTCCTGGAGAGCATTCCTCAGTCCCTTCTGTGTGCCGTCCTTTGTGCCAGCTCTGGGAATGGGGACTTGAGGTATTTATAATCTAATGAGGAAGAGTGGGTATAACTACAGAACATTGTGATAAAGGGTGTATAAAGACTTGTAAGGGATAAAAGGATCATGAGAGAATAAGGTGGAGGAGATAAATGAAACGGGCTCTGAAGTAAAATGGACTTGTGCCATTTTAATCAAGGTGAACAAGATACCTACGTAATAGAGTTGTTGTAAACAATAAATAAGATCAGTGTAGGAAGAATGTTTAGCACAGTGTTTGCCACATAGTAACGCTTACAAAGTGTTAGCTGTTAGTATTTAAATTCCTACAGTTTCTTTCTGTGGTGATTCAGTGCTCTAAATGGTTATTTTTAAAAATTCTTTAAGATAATTGGAGTGAAGGGTTAAGAAAGAACCAGAATGGGACTGGAGTATGATTTATTGCTACTATCTCAACTTCTTTGGGAAATTCAAATATAAAGAAAGCTAATAATAGTTAATGATCCTGCTTTATAGAAAGAGTACTGTACATGTTATTTTAAGAAGGGGCTTTTTGTTGCATTCCGGTGCCCATCTGTCAGTTGGCTACGGTAGAAACACCCTGCTGACTTAGCATCGTTGGGAGATTAAGTATCCCACGTGAGTGGAGAGCCAGCATTTATTGAATACTGACTATGTGTCACGTGCTCTTCTGAACGCTCTGCATGGAGTAACTCCTTTAGTCCTCACAACAAGATTATGAGGTAGAGCTCCACTTCCCAGGTGAGGTAACGGAGGCCCATGTTAAGTACATGTTCACAGAGTGGTAAAGATGGGATTCTGCCAACAAGCATGCGAATCCTTAACCTCTTTTGACTCTTGAATAATTGCAGCTTAAGTCCTTTGAATTATAAACCTGTTTTATGTCGAACACTTTGGAAGCAAATTATTTCTAAAATTTGTTACTTCCCTGTCTTCTGCTGCGTACGGGTTCACAGGCACAGTGTTACTGGTGTTCTCTGCCAAAGCACGGGTGTTCTTCAGGACTGTTGGTTGTGTAGAGCTATTCAGCCTTAGCTTTCATGGCCTTGAACTGCTGAACCTTATTTCTTCATAAGCTTTTTACTTAAATACGACAGTACAGAAAGTGGCTCAAAAATCACTGGACAGCTTAGCTATTTTTTACAAAGTGAATGATCCCATATTACCAGTACCCAGGTCAGGAAACATACTACCTTCACCCCTGGTGTCCCTCATGCCCCCTTATAATCACTGTCTGCTTCTCTGTCCAGGGTTAACCACTACTTCAGTGCTACAGGATAGCTTTCTTGTTTCTGAATGTAATATAAATGTAGAATCATCTACATATGGTTACATCATAGTTTATTCATTGTGTATACACACACACACACTTAAAATGTTTTGGTATCTGGAAGATGGGTGTCAAGGCTTTAGTTGTCATAACTATTGGTAGTGTGATGGATTCTCCTTTGAGTAAAGCGTTTAGAGTATTTGTCTGTGATATTTGTGATATCTTTTCATTGCTGAGAATTTGTTTTTAAGGTCTATCTGTTTTGCCTAGGTGAAGTCAGAAGGAGCTTTCAGATAAGTGCAGTGTTTAACTGTGCTTATCAGTCTAAGGAGTTCAGGAGCAGAGAAACTCAAAATGTAAGGTCCAGTGTACTTGCATTATGAGAATGTAGCTAATTTAGCACCTCAGATTATAGATAGGGTGTACATATATGCAGTTTATATATACATACACAGTGTTGACTTATCCTAAGTACTGAGAGATTTCATGATGGTTTATTGAAAAATTCATGTAAACTTTGCTTCAAATCTGATCTTTAGATACGAGATATTTAGAAATGATTACCATGGGCCAGTTCCTCTTATTTGCCAAATAAGGAAGTTGGGACCTTGAAAGCTCATAATTTGTGGTTAAGCGGAAAACAAGAAAAATACGACAGGTGGAACATTCACTTTCCTTTTATATTCGTTATAAAACCAAATCAGTAAGAATGATGGAAGGAGAACTAGGAAAGTACATCAAATTTTCTTGCTTAAAGCTTTTACTATTCAACAGCATATTCATATAATTGAGAAGACTGTTTGAAAATTTAATATAAGGCTAATGTATTAATTCAACATACTTATTGAGTACTTTGAGACATTGTTCTGGGCACTGGAGCATGAATGAATAAAACAAAACAAAACAATGAGTCTACACTTAAATGGGTAAGACATAGTAAAGAAGTAGAGAAATAAATACGTATCAGGTTGAGAGGTAATAAATGCTATGAAAGAAAATTAAGTAAGGGGAATAAAGAGTGTCAGGGCAGAGTCTATGTGTGTATGTGTTGTTTTGTATACAGTGGTCAGAGAAGGCATAGGTGACATTTGAGAAGAGGGAAGAAAGAGACAATGATGCAAGTACCCTTAGGTGGAGGGAACAGCAGGTGTTGTGGGTCCTGATGTGGATGGAGCATGCTTGGATTTTGGAGAAACTTCCAGGGAGACTCCTGGGCTGGTGTGGATTAAGCAGTGGAGAGAGGTTGGGGAATTAAATTAGAAAGGTAGGCAAGGCTGGAATGTACAGGGTCTTGTAGATTGATGTAAGGATATTGGTATTTCTCTGACTGAGATGGGGAGCCACTAGTGGGTTTTGAGAAGAGTTGTGACGTGGTGTAACTTGTGTAGTACCGGGATCACTTCAGTGATTTCATTGAGATGAGACTGTAGAAGGGCTGTAGTCTCAGGGAGCAGGGAGATTAGTTAGGAGGCTTTTGTTGGTCGGTGGGGGAGGGAATGGTGGAGCTCCGGGGCTAGCAGTGGAGATGGTGGGAGATGTGGTATAGGTGTTCTACACGCAGATACCAAGTACAGTGAAAGCCTTTCTGTTCTGTTGTCCTGAACATCAAGTTCATTGTAACATAAACTTTATTGTGATGTGAAAACATAAAAACCTATGCTATATTACATAATTTAAGGAGTTAGGATGTTAGAACAAACTTACTGTAGTTTTTCAAATGCTGGATGTTAGGGATACCATAAACACTAAACCAAATAGTTGAATTTTTTTTTTAACCTCCACGTCCTCAATCCCTTTAAAACAGGTTTTACTGTATTTTTCCTTCTTGCTCTTCTGGTTGATACTGCTTTCATTTATATTGACTTTCTCTTGTTTCTGATATTTAGCTTTGTTCTTATGTGGTGATATAATTACAAATAAACACCTCATCTGTTTTATTTATCCACACTTTAACCAGTTTTCCTTTAGTAGTTTATTAGGTTTTTGACCTTTCTTTCTTAATTTTGTATAAACTCTTCAATTCTCTTAAATGTATATCATTGTCTCTACCTAATTTCAAGTGATTTTGCTTGATTATGTAACTAGATCTTATTTCATTTTGAAAAGGCGGTGGAGAGAACGAATTATTACCTGTGTTCAGCAGATAAATGTACTTAGTAAATGCTTAATTTTTAGTTTTTGCTGTATTTATTTTGTACTAGTTTGTTGTTACTCGGTTCACTTACCTGTTGCAAACTGTATTCATTATGCCACGTACACATTCAAGAATTTACACATACGCATATTTCAGTAATTATAGTGTGTGGTAAGTATCCAGGCTTTGCAGTCACACCAGTATGAGTATCTCGGTTCTGCTGCTTGTTAGATTGGCAGGGTATTTGGGCCTCTTGTACCTGTTTGTAAAATGGGAAACAATGCCTGGCTTCCACGGTTGTGAGTGCCTAATACGGTGTCTGGTAGTAGTAATAATAGTCCCTCGAGTATTTATTGTCTCGTTTCCATTTACAAGCCGTTAGGTTAATATTTAAAGAGTTAACAGAGATCAAATATATGAAGTATTTCTTTAAATTTTCTTTTAGTTGCTCTCCCTTTGCTTTCTTTCTTCTTTCCCTTTCTTTGTTCTGATCTGTTTGGAAAGAACTACAGAGATACAAATGTAGCCTTATCTGAACTTGTGATAAGCATAATACATCAAATAATGAAGCCTGTTAGGAACTACTTGTGAGATGAGCAGAAGCTGATAACTTGGTTTTTAATAAATGAGACTAGTAGAGGCAGTCAAAGTAGTTTCTGCTTGGGTTGAGGTGTTTTTTTTTTTTTTTTACATTGCTAATCTAAAATCAGAACAATTGTTATACAATTATAGCCTTTGAATTGAAAGAAATGGACAAACCTAAATGTTTAAGTTTTCTGCTAATTACAGGAACTGCTGTGGTGCATCTCCCTTTCATTGGCTCCGCCAGTGCTTTCAGGGACTGGGAGCTCACTGTTTCTTGGGCAGCCTTTCCCATTAGGAGACAGATCTGGTTTATGAGAAGTTATCTGTTATAAAGCTGAACTCGTTCAGTACCTTCTATGGTTTCTGGATCTATTCTTCAAGTCAAAAAATGGCTGCTTTTTCTCTTAATATCTTTAAGGACTCTGTATCAATCAGAGTTCTCAAGAAAAACAGAAGGAAAATACTTATCTATAAATAAATTATATTTTAATTACTAATTATTTAAAATTTAAATATTAAAAATAACTAAATAAATTATACATATATGTAAAATTGTAAGAGATTAATTTCAAGGAAATACGTAGAACAATTACAATTTCCATTTCTATAACTGGTCATGTGGTTGTAGCTGGTCTTTGTGACTGCCTTCTTCCACTACGTATTCCATATTCCCTTTGCTCTCCACAAGCACCTTAGCTAGTTGCGGTTCTTTGCCTGATGAGGTGACCCAAAACATTATTTCTGAAGGGTCTGGCCCATTCGTAATCCTGCCTGGATTGTGTTGTTACAGTTTTCTGTTGACTTAAATCACAGGGCATGGTGATTAAGAGTTACCTTAAGGGATCTCCTATATTCCAGACTTACTCTTTCTTACCACCCTTGTGTAATAACAGTCCAGTCTCCTCTTGGTAATCAGAATCCCTCACACCAGTCAGTAAAGTAGTCCCCTTCTTTACCCATTGATACAGAGGGAGGAAGAACTCAAAGTGTTCTTCCCAGTGGCAGTTTTAACTTCCAGTTCACTGTAATCATTTTATCTCCCAGTGGGAGCATTATTCCCTTTGAAACTAAGACCTATAGGCCAGCAGAGCATAAAATCATAAAGTCGTGTGGGCACAGAAAGGAAAACTTTTGCTAATGGATCTCTCGGAGCAGCAGTGAGTGATGCCACTCTCATTTTCACCCTTTGATTCTAGGATCTGTGAATCCTAGCTATGAGAGAAATAGCACTGTATATTGGTTGCTGATTTAGATCATATACAGCTTCCTGGAGAATATTGTGCCAACCCTGCAAGGTATTGCCACTTAACTGGCATTGTAACTGAGTCTTCAAAAAGCCATTCTGTGTTCATGGCAGAACTATGTACAATAGCCAAGACATGGAAGCAACCTAAATGTCCATTGACAAATGATTGGATAAATAATTTATGGAATGTATATATTCCATAATGTATATATAATGGAATACTACTCAGCCACAAAAAGAATGAAATAATGCCATTTGTGTCAACAAGGGTGGACCTAGAGATTATCATACTAAGTGAAGTAAGCCAGAAAAAGACAAATACCATATATGATATCACTTATATGTGGAATCTAAAAAAAAAAAAAAGACATAAATGAACTTCTATGCAAAACAGAAACAGACTCACAGACATAGAAAACAAACTTATGGTTACCAGGGGGGAAAGGGAGGAGGGAGAGGGATAAATCAGGAGTTTGGAATTAGCAGATAAAAACTACTATATACAAAGTAGCTAAACAACAAGGTCTTACTGTATAGCACAAGGAACTATATTCAATAGCTTGTAATAATCTATAATGAAAAAGAATATGAAAAAGACTCTATCTATATCTATGTCTTTAACTGAATCACTGTGCTGTACATCAGAAATTACCACAACATTGTAAATCAACTACAAAAAAAAAGAGGCTCTTTTATTGTTCTGTCCACCAGCTTCTTAGGATGATGGGGAACATGTTAAGACAACTGCTCAGTGAATTTCTTGAGCATGAGTCCATTGCTTACTTGTGCTGTGAAGTGAATTCCTTGATCAGAGGCAATAATGCTTTGTCAGATACCATGACAATGGATAAGTCTTCTGTAAGTTGTGGATAGTAGGTTTAGCAAAAACGTTAGATTCAGCAAAGGCAAATCTGTGTCCACAAAGTCTCTTTCCATAACAAAACCTTTCCTCTTTGTGTTAGAAGCAGTCCAGTGTAATCAACCTGCCACCAGGTAGCTGCCTGATCCCCCTGGGGACGGTGCCGTTTTGGAGACTCATTGTTGACCTCTGATCTCTGCTCCTGGCATATTGGGCACTCTGCAGTGGCTGTGGCAGGTCAGCCGTCAGGACTGAAGTCCCTGTTACTGAGCCCATGCATGACCTTCCTTCCTTCCATGACTTTGCCATGAGTCCAATAGACAATGATACTGGTGGCCAAGAGAGAGGCTAATTTGTACAGAACAGGTCATATTATCCACTTGATTATTAAAATCATCCTTTGCTGAGATGACCCTTTGGTGAGCATTTGCGTGAACACAGATATTTTCATGTTTTTTGCCCCTTCAGAGAGGCTTATCCATATACCTTCTCCAGATTGCCTTGTCACCAGTTTCCCAATCGTGTCCTTCCAAGTCCCTGATCATCTAGATAGACCATTTGCCACATCCTGTGAGTTGATAAGCAGTGGCATCTCTGGCCATTTTTTTCTAAGCAAAATAAACAACCACGCATGCACTGCTTAAGAGTTCTGTCTCCTGGGAGGATTTCCTTTTCCATTACCCTTCAGGAATGTCCTGGAAAGGGCTGCAGTGCTGCAGCCATCCACTTTTGGGTGGTGCCTGCATATTGTGCAGAATCATTTGTAAATGAGGCCCAAGTTTTCTCTTCTTTGTTCAGCTGATTTAGGAAACTTCCCATGAGGTCATAAATGTGGACTAAGAGAGAGAAGATAATGTAGCAGGGATGAATACCATGGACATTTGGGCCACTTTTTCATATAATTTACTTGTGCCTTCAGGGCCTGTGTGGTCTCAATCTTGTATATACTACCACCATTTGATGATGGAGTACTGATAATGTGTACCTGATCTTATGGCTTCGGGGTCAGACAACACCCAGTTCATGATGGGCAGCTCGGTTCACATGGTAACTTAGGGGCCCATTGTTAAGCATCAGTCTCTACTGAGGCCCAATAGCAGGCCAAAATCTGTTTCTCAAAAGGAGAGTAGTTATTTGCAGAGAATGGCAGGGCTTTGCCCCAAAATCCTAAGGGTATGTACTGTGGTCAACCTATACAGGCCTGTCAAAGGCTCCAGACAACATCTCTCTCTGTGCCGACCCTTCAGGCATCATTAGATATGCTGGATCACATGGCCCAAGTGTCAGAGCAATCTGAATCATTGCAGAGCCTTTTTCTGGGCCCTACTCAAAACTAGCTTTATAGGTCTATTGATGTGATGAATAAGTTTGTGTCATGTATCAGCCTGGCTAGGCTGTTCAGTTAAACACTGGTGTAGATGTTGCTGTGAAGGTAATTCATAGATGTGATTAACATTTACAATCAGTTGACTCTTAGTAATGGAAATTACCCTTGATAATGTGGATGGGCCTCATCCAACCAGTTGAAGCCTTACAAGCAAACACAGATTTCCCAAGAAGGAACTGTGCCTCAAGATTGTATTTAGAAATCTTGCCTGTGTTTCTAGCCTGCTGGTCTGCTTTACAAATTTTGGACTCTAAAATTGCAATATCAACTCTTAAGTCTGAGTTTCCTGCCCAATAGTCTGTGCTACAGATTTCAAAGTTGCCAGCCCCCACAATCATATGAGCCAATTCCTTAAAATAAATCTCAATGTGTATTCTCTCTCTTTCTTCTGTGTGAGACAGACAGACCGACAGACACACACACATACACAATGTATATATCTCCCATTGGTTTTGTATTTTTGAAAAACCCTGACTGATATACTTGGTTAATGGGCTGGAGTACTGAAATACAAAGAAACTCACTGGTTGCTGTCCTTTTTTTGTTGTTTATAGGAGTGACCAGATGCAACTTATTCTTTACCTAAGGGGTATCTTGATATGGCCCGTATCAGTAGACCCCTAAAAATTTCACTTAGGTGGAAGGTCCCTGAGTATTTGTCCAATTTTTTCCCTACCCTCTGACATGCAGTTGTCTTACCAATAAATCTGAAGGAGTTGTAACTTCTTGCTTACTAGATCCAGTTTGAATAGTATCATGAATGTAATGGGTGTGGTATTTTGTTCAGGGAAAAGTCTGTCAAGATCCCTGAGAACTAAATTATGCCTGGGATCATAGGGCTGGAGGGTTGATAAACCCCTGAGGTCAGGCAGTGAAGATATATTGCTGGACTTGCCAGCTGAAAACAAACTGCTTCTGGTAGTCTTTATTAACAAATATTGAGGAGAAAAGCATTTGCCAGTCAATCTGCATGCTAGGTACAAAAGGATGTATTAATTTGCTCACACAGTGAATCCACATCTGGTACAGCAGCTACGATTGGAGTCACCACCTGGTTAAGTTTATGATAATCCACTGTCAATCTCCATCTGTTTTCTGCACCGGCCAAATAGATGAGTTGAATGGCGATTTGTTCAGAATCACCAACCCACCATTCTTTAAGTCTTTGAAATGGTGGCACAAATCTTGGTAGCCCCTTCATTAATGTGGGATCACTTTTGGCTTAGTATTTTCCAAGTCAGAGGCAGTTTTAGTGGCCTTCACTTAGCCTTTCTTATCCTAATAGGTCTGGAAACCAGTGTAAAGACTCTGCTAGTGGCTAAGTATGTCTGTTGCAAATACAAATTTACGAACTGGGGAAATAAGCACAGGATGGATTCAGGTAATATCGACCTGAGCTAAAACCTCATCAATTATCTGATCTCTGTAGTTCCTTACTCTGACACATGGAGCGCAATGACATTTTAGGTCTCTTGGAATCAGTTCTGAGCCAGGGTCCAAATATCCCTGAAAAAATTATGTCCTTTTCCCAGTACATAGTCACCCTGGTAAAAAGGTGTAGATCCATTTGGGGATGGCTGGGACAAAGATTTAACAGTATGAAATTTTTGCTGTGTAGGACGGTCTTTCCTCAAGGGGACCTATCCTCCTGTTCATCCAAGAGGTTCTGAGTCTGTAAACTGGCTCAAGTTTCAGAATTCATTGGGGGGCCTTGACTTTGTTTTGGCAATTCCAGTTAGCCTTGTGTTCACTTGATCTAGAAATCTTTTGCCTGTATAGATCAAGTAAGAATTTAGTAGACAGCCCTTCTGTTTCTCCTCTAGAGGCACCATGATCAACTAGTGAATGCCATACATAGGTCTCTGAGTCAGACTGTTCTGATAACTGTTTTCACCTTGCTGTCTGTTGTGGTAACCTTGTCCACCTTGTATTTGGTGTTAGAGTTCTGCTCCTTGGCCCCTGCCTTCCCAGGATCCAGGTATCCCTATGGCATTTAAGGATCCTTGTTCAGTGGTAGCAGTTCCCATTGTAATTTCTGACCTGCAGAGAAGAGCATCCACAGAACTCTTCAGTGATGCTGAGGCTCACCTCACACATTTATTTCTGATAGTCCTGGTGAAAGGTATGTCTTCTGGACCCTCCTGGGGTGGGTGAGCAGGTTTTACATGATAAAACTGTTTTAACATTTCTGTTTCTCAAAGCCTTTGGATACCACTTGCTGCGTTATACCATGGCAGTTCTGACATTTCAGCTTCATCTCATTGTACCTTTTGGTTGCTGTTTTATCGAGCCAACGAGTCAGACTACTAGAGCCCTTTCTAACCCCTTGAGCTACAACACTAAATCTAGAATCTTTGCTTAGTAGTGTCTTATCAGTAAATTCAGCCTCATCCAGCTTTGTTTTGTTAGTATTATTCTACATCCGTAATGTCAAATCTCACACGTATTTCCCAGGTTTCTGTCTTACAAATTAGAAAAATCATGCTGTTCTTTTGAGTTGTAGTACATCTCCCAGGGGTCACACTTTATATTGCACCTTTTGGGGTCAGCTGGGACTTGTAGTTGTAGGTGTAGAAGCAAAGAATCAGTGTAGGTTCTGAGGAGAATTTAGCTGTGTCTGGCAAGGCAACTACCTAAGGGGAGGTCATTACAGATTCTTCATGCAAAGCATAGTTCACCTCAGTGAAGGGTAGAAGGTGTGCTTCTACTTGCAAAGAAGATCCAGCAAAATTTAGTGATTCAGTGAGATCTGCCCATATGTTTCCATCCCAGTTTGCAGGATCCCATTTCTTCCTAATCAAATGCCCTTAACTATAACAGACAGTATCTTGTGAGGTCAGGAATTCCATTTGTGTTGTAGTTCAGCCACTCACAGGATAGCACTCTGGGTTTAGTTTTCAGATATCTCAGCCCTAAGGCTTCAGTAGATAAGGGTTTCAGCGCAGACAGAAGCTTTTCAGGTCACTTACGTAGTGTTAGAGCTGGGCGTATGGAGAGCTGGGCTTATCCTTTCATTTCCCACTTCACTCAGCAGTTAGGGGTCACCAACTCATCTCATTGTAATTATTAGTTTGACAAATGTTCTAAGGTATCAGTTGCACGTTCACCTAAAACCTTGGTTTTTATAAGTATTTGAAGAGTCGTGTCCAATGGTTATATTGCTGTATCATGGACCACTAATGCCTTCCATATCTCTTTACTGGAAATGGAGTCATTAATGCCTTCACATCTAATCAGAGTAGAGAACCAATTTCATAAACTGCAGAACCGGTTTTGAAAACTCATCTTTAAGCTTCTGTTCCTCTAGAACTACTCTTGGTACTCAAGTCAGTATCAGTCAGGGTTCTTCAGAGAAACAGAACAAATATATATGTGTACACACACACACACACACACGCACAAAATGCAAGATTGCTTTTAAGACACTGCCTCGTGAGATTTGTAGGGCAGGCTGAAAGGTCACCTTGACTATTGGTCAAGAAGTAGAACTCCATCAATACCCCCAGAAACTTCCTTCTCCCATGCTCCCTCTTTTTAATCACAGCCTTTCCTACTGCCAAAAATGTCATTATTTCTGTGGTAATAATAATTTCCTTCCTTTTCTTTTTATCTTTACCATTTGTGTGTGTATATATATATATATATATATATATATGCTTAAAAAATATTACTTAGTTTGTCTTGAAGTATATAGTAATAGAATCATTGTCTGTGCTTATAGTCTCTCTTGCTCAAGAAAAAGTATGATTTTGTTCATTTTGTATGTAACTTCAGTTCATTAATTCTATTGCTGTAGTGTATTCAGGTTTTGAATTCTCCAGTTTAGTCAGTTTTTCTGTTGAACATTCTGTTTATTTCTACTGTTGCCTTTTATGAACAATGCTTCTTTGAATATCCCCTTATTGTACATCTGTGTGGATTTCTCAAGGGGATGTCATTAGGATGGTTACTGGGTCAGAAGGTATCATCTTTACTTAGTAATGCCTAATTATTTGCCAAAAGAGATGTGTCAGTTTACTTTCCTAGAATCACCAATGTTAGTATTAATACACTTAAAAAAATTTCTGTGGTGGGTTTGTAAATGATACCGTTTTGTGCATTTAATATGCTCATTACTATTGAAATTGAGCATCATTTTGTATTATTGGTTATATGGATTTATTCTTTTGGAAATTGTTCAGGTCTTCTGTCTGTTTTGGGGTTGGTCTTTTCTTTCCCCCCCTCTTACAGTGTTCCTAGAATTCTTTATATTTCTATTCTTTGTTACAAAGTGTTTTTGGAATTCTTTATATTTGTGTCCTTTGATCACAATCACAGTACCTCTTTTCAATTTGTGGCTTGTCTTTTTATTTACTTTATGGTGTGTTAATGTTAGTTATTAATGTTACTATTGTCAAGTTAACCAGGCTCTTTTACTATTAAAAGCTTTTTGTATCTTAGTTAAGAAATTCTTCACTACTCTGATGATATTCTACATTATCTTCTCAAAGCTGTATAATTTGTATTTCAAATTTAGGTTTTTAATTTGCTAGGAATTGATATTTGTGTGTTCTGTGAGAATCGTGTCTGATTTCCATTTTTATTTTCTGTATATGGATGCTTAGCCAATTCCAGAACTATTTATTCTGCAAGTTTGAATTTTCCTTACCAGTTTGCTTTGTTAATTCTGTCATGTATCAAATGTTTGTATGTGTGTGGATCTGTTTCTGAGCTCTTTATTTTTGCCACTGATTTTTTTTTTTTGTCTGTTGCTTTGACAATACTCACAATGTTTTTAAGTTACTGTTACCTTATAAGACTTAATATTTGGTATAGCAAATTTCTCACTTTTTCTAAACTATCTGGCTATTCTTTGCCCTTTGCATATTCATATACATTTTATAGTCTGCTTGTCCAGCTCTAGGGGAAAAACCTATTGGGAATTTGACTGAAATTGCATTGATTTTTTTTTTTTTCAAATTGATTTGGAGATAGTTGATATCTTTATAACATTGAATATTACGATCTAATAATTTGGTGTCTATTTCAATGGCTCTTGTAAAGTTTTATAATTTTTTTTCCCTAAAGGTCTTGCTCACTGTTTTTATTTATTCCTAGGTGCTTTATGATCCCCCTTTCTTTAAAAAAAAAAAAAAAACCTAGTATCTTTACTTTTAAAATAAGATCATCAGTTCCCATGCTTTAGGATTATCATGGATTCATGATTGTCTTGAGAATTTTTTGTACCTCAAGAAGTATGAACTTATAAATACTCTCTTTTTATGAAATTTTTTAGCACGGCTAGGAATAGGCAAGAGTTAGACCTTAAGTGGGTTTTGAAAACCCTATATGGATGAGAAATATGAAAAACAGGAATTTGATTCTGACCAGATTTTATCAGTTCTAAGTCTCCATCTTACTCTGTTTTTTATGAGGGCTAGCTAGAGTTGCAATCCCAACCTATGGAACTCTTTGGATAGTTGGTTCTTATGAAACTTTCAGCCAGAACATGAGGGCCTAACATTCAGACAGATTTTGAATTAGTTTGAAAAAGTAGGTGAATCTATTTTTGGCTTTATACACTACCCCAGGGTCATTTTCTTTGTAAGCATGTTTGAGGAGTAATCATCAAATTCATTGTATTAGTTATATTTATTGCTGCATTATATATTCCACAAACTCAACAACTTAAAACATCATGCATTTATTATCTTAGAGTTTTTATTGGTCAAATGTCTTGCCATGGCTTACCTGGGTTCTTGTCTCAGAGTCTCCTAGGACTGAAATCAAGGTGTTGTTTGGGCTGCATTCTCATGTGGAGCTCGGAGTCCTTTTCCAAGCTCATTCAGATTATTGGCAGAATTTAGTTCCTTGTGGTTATAGTACTGAGGTCTTTGATTTCTTGATGTCTTTTGGCCAGCTTTCCACAACATGGCAGTTTGCTCCTTTTAGGCCAGCAGGTGAATCCCTCTTACACTTTGTGTCTCTTTGATCTTTTTTATGGATTTTTTTAAATGAGTGAGGTTATTCCTATCCATAATAGATTCTCTTTTGATTAACTCTTTGAAGTCAGAGTCAGCTGATTAGGGACCTTAATGACATCTGCAAAATCCTTTCTGCCATGAGATGTAACATTATCACAATAGTGAGATCCTGTCATACTCACAAGTCCTCACATTCAAGAGAAGTGGATTATACAGGGTTTATACACCAGAGAGCAGGAATCTTGGGAGACATGTTAGAATTCTGCCTACCACATTCTGATCCACACGTGAAAATTTTAGTTTCTCATGCCAAATGATACCTTGATTCCTTTTCAAACCTGGATTGCTTTTTTTTTTTTCAGTGCTTTTGTTTTGAGTTAACTATAGACTTACAAGAAGTTGCAAAACTTTTACAAAGAGGTACTGTATCCTCATCCTGGTATTGAATCTTCCAATCTAAAAATTGAAAGTTTTCCCCAATGGTGACGTCTTAAATATAAATTTGGTATAGTATCAAATCCAGGAAATTGGTATCATAAAATACAGTTAAGTAAACTACAGACTTTAACTGTACCAGTTTTTATATGCATTAATTTTTAAATTTTGAAGTGTCTTTGAGTATAATCCTATGTCTAGATTCATATAACCACCACATTCAAGATATAGAACTGCCCTGTCATCACAAAAGAATTTCTTTGGGCTCCCCGCATATAGTAACACACTACTTCTGAATTCCTGTCAGCCACTGTTCTGTTCTCTATACTTTTGCCATTATGAGAATGTTATATACATGGAATTTTAGATTATGTAACTGTTCTGAGATTGACCCTTTTCACTTAGCATAATGCCCTTAAAATTCATTCAGATGGCTGGACTTACCAATAGTTGGTTCATTTTTATTGCTGAGTAATATTCCACTGTATGGATGTACCGCAGTTTGTTTAGCTATTCCCTCATTGAAGGAAACTTGTGTTGTTTCCAGTTTGGGCCTATAACAAATAAAATTCCTGTAAACATTCATGTTTGGGGCTTTGTGTGAACATGCTTCCATTTCTCTAGAATAAATGTTCAGGAATGCAGTTGATTTGGCCATATGGTAAATATATGTTTAACTTTTTAAGAAACTACCAGACTGATTTCCAGAGTGGCTGTACCATTTTACTTTCTTACCAGCAAAGGATGAGTGGTACAATTTCCCTGCATCCTTTCCAGCATTTGGTTCTGTTGGTATTTTTTATTTTGACCATAAATTCTAAGAGATGTTTGGTAGTACCTCATTGTGATTTTAATTTGCATTTTTAATTGCTTGCCTTTGTTTTTTTATTTGTTTTTGTTTTGGCTGTATACCCAAGAGTGGAATTGCTGAGTTATATGGTAGTTCTATTTTAGTTTTTTAAATAACCTCATACTGTTTTCCATGGTGGCTACACCAGTTTACATTCCCACTAACAGTGTACAAGGATTCCCTTTTCTCCACATCCTTGCCAACGTTTGTTATTTGTGTTCTTTTTGATGATAGCCATTCTGACAGGTGTGAGGTGATATCTCATTATGGTTTTAATTTGCATTTCTCTAGTAATTACTGTTGTTGAGCAGCTTTTCATATGCTTGT
Source organism: Vicugna pacos (assembly GCF_048564905.1). Classification (NCBI taxonomy): domain Eukaryota; kingdom Metazoa; phylum Chordata; class Mammalia; order Artiodactyla; family Camelidae; genus Vicugna; species Vicugna pacos. The sequence goes on along the minus strand of NC_132988.1, from coordinate 102,621,719 downwards.
TGGTCATCTGTAAGTCTTCTTTGGAAAAATGTCTATTCAGGTCTTCTGCCCAGGTTTTAATTGGGTTGTTTGGTTTTTTTGATAGTGAGTTATATGAACTGTTTATATCTGTTGGATAGTAACTACTTACCAGTCATATCATTGGCAGATATTTCCTACCATTTATTAGGTTGTCTTTTTGTTTTGTTGGTGGTTTCCTTTGCTGGGCAAAAGCTTTTAAGTTCAATTAGGACCCATTGTTTATTTTTGGTTTTATTTCCTTTGCTTTAGGAGACAGATCTAAAAATTATTGCTACAATTTATGTCAGAGAGTGTTATGCCTATGTTTTTTTCTATAACTTTTATGGTTCCTGGTCTTACACATTGGTCTTTAATCAGTTTTGAGTTTATTTTTCTATATGGTGTTGGAGAATGTTCTGATTTTATTCTTTTACATGTTGCTGTCCAGTTTTCCCAACACCACGTATTGGAGAGACTGTCTTTTTTCCATTGTATATTCTTGCCTTCTTTGTTGTAGATTAATAGACCAAAAGTGTGTGGGTTTATTTCTGGGCTCTCTATCCTATTTTATTGATCTCCTGTGTGTCTGTTTTTGTGCCAGTACTGTACTGTTTAGATGACTGCAGTTTACAGTATAGTTTGAAGTAAGGGAACATGATTACTCTAGCTCTGTTCTTTCTCAAGATTGTTTTATCTATTCGAGGTCTTCTGTGTTTCCATATACATTTTAAATTTATTTGTTCTAATTCTGTCAAAAATGCCCTTGGTATTTTGATAGAGATTGCATTGAATCTGTAGACTGCCTTGGATAGTATGCTCATTTTAACAGTACTAATTCCTCCAATTATTGAACACAGTGTATTTTTCCATCTGTTTGTGTCATCTTCAATTTCTTTCATCAGTGTCTTACAGTTTTTTGAGTATAAGTCTTTTACCTCCTTAGGTATGTTTATTCCTAGATATTTTATTCTTTTTGGTGTGATGGTAAATAAGGTTGTTTCCTTAGTTTTTCTTTCTGATAGTTCATCGTTAATGTATACAAGTACAACTGATTTCTGTATATTAATCTTGTATCCTGCAACTTTACCAAATTCATTGATGAACTCTGGTAGTTTTCTGGTGGCATCTTTAGGATTTTCTATGTATACTATCATGTCACCGGCAAATGGTGACAGTTTTACTTCTTTCTTTCCAATTTGGGTTCCTTTTATTTCTTTTTCTTATCTGATTATTGTGGCTAGGACTTCCAATATTATGTTGAGTAAATGTGATGAGAGTGGGCATCCTTGTCATATTCCTGATCTTACAGGAAATACTTCCAGATTTTTACCATTGAGTCTAATGAGTCTGATGTTAGCTGTGGGTTTGTCATATATGGCCTTGTTTATGTTGAGGTATGTTCCTTCTGTGCTCACCTTCTGGATGGTTTTTATCATAAATGGATATTGGATTTTGTCAAAAGCTTTTTATTTATCTATTGAGATGATCAGATGGTTTTTGTTTTTCACTTTGTTAATGTGGTCTGTCACATTGATTAATTGCAGATATTGAAAAATCCTTACATTCCTGGTATAAATCCTGCTTGACTGCTTGACAACGGCATATGATCCTTTTAATATATTATTGGATTCAGTTTGCTAATGTTTTGTTGAGGATTTTTGCATCTATGTTCGTCAATGATTTTGGCCTGTAATTTTCTTTTTTGTAATATTTTTGTGTGGTTTTGGTTAGAAGGAACCTTTGTGATATAGTTGAATCCCTCCATTTTACAGGAGATAAAAGCCATTAGTGTATGGATAGAGTTGTCTGCACAACCCAGGCTTCCTGTTTCCCAAATCAGTGGCCTTTCTTATTTTGCCTTCCTTCAGATAAAATACTGGGTACTTAAGAGAAACTTTTACTTCTTTAGGCGCATAGTTGAGTGTACCATTCCCAAGAGGTTAGGTAGAAAAGTACAAGTGATATTAGGGAGAAGAAGGAATTTTAAGACTTCAGTTTCTTAAGTTACCAGTAATTAAAACTGCAGTCAGAGTTGTTATTGATTTTTTTTTTCTCCTCCAGAAGTTAGACAAAGAGAGCCTTGTTACACTTTTCAGGGATTAAAATTTATGTAATACAGTAAGAAGTAAGGCCCTGTGTGGTTGCTGCATAACTTTGTACTTGAAATTCAGTTGAAATTTTACTTTAAAAAGCATTACTTTAGTATAATTTTAGTAAAATTTAACTTTATATTTAATATGAAAACTTTCAAACTGTGTACGAGGTAGTTCCTTGAAATCTGTCTACTTAAGTCCTTATTCTCACTAAATATAGTCTTGAAGAAAATTGTTTCCTTCAAATTTTTGAGTTGATACTGATAGTGGGAAGGGTTGTTATTTGAGTTTTGAAGATTCAATATATTATATCATTTTTGTGGTGTCTTTTCCCCTGGAGGGGCTTCTTCCTCTCTTGCTCACTGCTGGGGTGTGCTGGAGACCCCAGACTGGACCCCACTCCTCCCCTCCAGCACTGCCTCCTCTCCCCCTTCTCCTTCGTTAGGTATAGCACGTATTTCAGTTGCTAATACTCATCTCCAGTTCCTGTTGTCTGCTCTTATTTAAGAATTTTCTCTTTCCTTCCTTTCTTACCCTTCTTTTCCCAGGAAGTTTATTCCTTGTCAAATGACGAGACACATAGGGACATACTAAAGGGAGGAGCCCAGGTTTGCTGAGGTAATTTTAAAATCCCAAATACCTTTGTAGAAAATACGTGTCCATATTTTAAGTGAATTTTTAAAAATTTTACTTAAGTCATTTTGATTGTGTTTGAATATTTTTTAAAGGTAATACCATTAAATGTTAGATTTGTCAGTAGTTATTTTGAATAAAAAGTTTCTAGAAACTGAGGCTGTGCTGTTTTTGTTTAAATGATAATTTCTACGAGGATTTACTAAAGGTTCATATAAAATTATAATTTCGGTTGAGTTAAAGTTGAAGGTCACATTTAGCATGGCTTGTGAGTTTTTTGCTCTGAAAAACAGAACATTTTATTTAAATAAAACTCATTATATATATTCTCATCACAAAGATGGGGCTTATATCTTCCGTAGAGATGGTTCAGTTCCTTTATATAATAAATATTAATTTCTTTTTAGGTTTTATGGGTGTTGTTAGCAGCACTATAGTTCTACAGTTTTTCTAAAACCATGTATTATTTTTTACTTATGTTTTTCAGTGCTATTTATAAGAACTCTTGAGGGGGGAATATTTTATGCTATTTTGTAGCTGGGGAAACTAAGAACTAATGATGTCAAGAGGTTTGCTGAAGGTTACATGGTTAGTAAGTAATGAAATTGAAATTAGAGCTCATTTCTGATGTCAAAGTTGGTGGTGCTGTGATTGTTTCGGGAAAGTATGGATTGATAGACAGTTACTTGTGATTATAAGAGTTATGCGTGAAGATACAGTAAGAGCAGGAAATAGAATATATCTAACTGTTAAGAGGTCAGGAAGGCTTTAGAGAGGGGGTTAATCACTAGTGAAGTGATTCTTCAGGGACCAGAATGTGCCTTGTATTTTGTGCTGTGGAGACTGGGTTTTATTCTTCGGGATATTGGGAAATACTGAAGGATTTCAGCAAGAGGGATGATGTGACCATCTTCATATTATTCTAAAGAGGCCATAAAAGGGGGTACATTTGTAGCATGGTGGTACTAGAGATAGGGAGACCATTACAGGAAGGCCGGGGTAGGGGGCAGTGATGAAGTTATCTCTGATGGCAGTGGTGGAGAGGGAACTGGATTTGAGCTTTTAATAATCAGACAACATACTGATGTTGTTCCTCTCAGTCAAAAATAAAGCTGAAAGTTTGTGTTTAGAAAACTGACTCGGTTCTGACCATCTTCAGATTGCTGATCTGTAAAGAGCTTGCTCTGAATTGTTAAAAGAGTATAGCTATGTTTAGGATAGAAATCATGTCTTTTAGGGATAAAGCTATTTCTTTAATGAAAGCTAAATTTATGCCTGGATTATGGTAATAATGTCAATAAGACTTTTCAGTATAGGATCTACCCAGTCACATCATTTCAGGAAGCAAAGCTAACTTTACTTAAAATGATCAGTACTGTTTTATGAATGACTTCTTTCATTCCATTCCAGATCATTCTAAATCATTTCTTAGAAATTTCTGATTGAGTTCTGTAGGCAGGAAGAATGCAGTAATTGTAATTCTTTTTGACAACATGTCCTTCTAGGCCACATTCTATCTACTTGATGCCACCCTGCATCTTGTCTTTTCCTCATATCCTGAAATAGAAGGGGCCTGTTGCAGTGTTCCAACCTGTCATGTAGCAGGTGGAGTTTTCCTGGGTTGTGTGTGGAAGAACAGTCTTCCTGTTGTTAATTGTGCCCAAAAAAAAGGTTATAATAATATGAGTTTAGTTTTTAGTTTCTAATTATTCAGAAGTTTAGTTTAGGTATCTATGTGTATCTTTCTCTAAAATTAAAAAATACAAAGGAAAATGGTACCTGGTTTTATGCTTGGTAATGAATAAGGTCTTTTTCTGGTTGATGACATCCTGTTTAATGGAGGCTGCATACCATAGTGGAATGAATGAGAGTTCTAGGCATTAGTAAAACTTGCCTTGTAATATTTTTGTAATCTTCCCCTTTCTAGCTCACTCTGTTAGTACAACCTTAGTTTAGACACTGTGGCTTGGGATAATAAAATAACTTCTCTCTCTGTCTCCAGTCTGTTGTCCTCAAGTCCACCCTCTGCAGCTACCCGAATATTCTAACACAAATCTGACACCATCCTACTCATGTCTCTATGAGTCTCTTATTGCTAATGGGTTCTGCTAAATGCTTGCAGTTGTGATATAGCCAGGGTGGCTCCTTGAATGTTTAATTTCCATGAAGTCTTGCTAGCTCGACAGTTTTACACACACACACAGGTACTTGATTTTTGTAAAATATTTTAATGCATTCATTTCTTTGTATGCTTCAAGTACTATTTTACTTTTTAAATTACTTCTTAATAGTATTTATTGAAATACCTGATATAGGTAGATGTTAATTGAGACAGAAGTATAAAATTATGAAAAAACAGAAAATAGGACACATAACTGGGAGTAAATAAAAAAGTGGCACAGATCTCTGTCAGCCATGTTCATAATTCTTAAAAGCCAAACTTAGCTGAGGCCTTCAAGAAGTGCTAAGAATAATAAAAGACATTTTGAACATTATGTTTGGATAAAAACAAGGAAGGTAGCAGATTATTTCTGATCCTGTAATGATAATAGATGACAGTAGGAAGTCATCTTCACCACTCATTTGACTCTCTTTTGTTAGGAAAGTAATTGATTGAAAATGGTAGATCCAAGTTATTTTGAGAGAAGGATGAGAAAGGAACTAACTGTTCTCGGTAGCCAGGATATTTTCACTCTAGGGTCTAAAAACAACTTTAATAATCCTGTTTTCATGATCTCTTAGCAATCTTGGAGACCAAGAATAGTATGGGAAGGCTGGCTGGTTTTCATAAAAACATTTTTTGAGGCATAATTGACATATAATAAATGATTTCTATTTAAAGTGTACAGTTTGATAAGTGTTGGTGTACATACATACAGTGAAACCATTGCCACAGTCAAGATAACGAACATAGCCATGATCCCTCAAAAGTTTCCGCATGCCCCTTGGAAGAGTAGACTGAGAAAAATCAGTCAGTGGGGAGGAGGACAAGAATATTATGTTGTCCTGGAAACTGGATAAAGAAGAGAATGATCAACTGTGACAGATGCTTACTGATAGTCCAAGGACGATAAGAAGGGAGAATTGGCCGTTGGATTTAGTAATGTAGAGGGCACTGGGGGTTTTGACCAGGATGATTTTGGTGCAGTGGTGAGAGCACAAGCCTGAATGGAGTATATTTTAGTACAAAAAGGGAGGAGACAAATTCGAGATGGTAAGTTAGCGATGTTTCCGAGGAGATTTTCTACAAAGGGAAGTAGTAAAGTGGAGTTCAGAGTGTTTTGCCCTTTTTTTAAGGATGGGGAAAGGCATGTTTATATTCTGATGCCAGTGATCCATTGAGAGCGACATGTTAAGATTGAGTACTTCGAGGAGTGCTCTTGAGGGGCTCTGTGGGATGAAATTTAATTCACGAGTGTAGGGATTGGCATTACAGAGAAACTGGGATAATTTATGTCTGTCAGTAGGTCAGACATACAGTATGAGGTGTGGACCCTGGGAGGTAGTTTGATGGGTCATGAGAGTTTATGGAAATTTTCCTCCAGCTGTTTAATGAAAATTTTTTTTTTCTTTCAGTGAAACATAGCAAGCAAAGTCATTGCCTTGAATAAAGAGGGGGAGAAGGCATTGAGAGTTGCAGATCAAGAAGGTGTGAAATAGAGGAGAGAGTGTGTAGGCTAGGGAGTTAGTTACAGTGTGATTGCCTGGCAACATTAGGGTGCATTTGAGGTCTGTAGTTATGGATTTCCGGCATCGTGATGAGCTGTGTTTGGAGCATAGGTGTAAATGCACAGTAGGTGGAGAATTAGATTTGTTTCAGGATTATGGCTTTGCTAACCAAGGATAATAAAGTGAGAGAATGGTAAGTGAGTTAAGGGTGTTTGCGAGGGAGTGATTACAATGAGTGGCTGTGGATTTAGCTTTTAAAGGAGGGGAGGGAAGACATTAAAGGGTGAGAAACAGTAACCCATGCAGGAGATGAGCAGAGTTTACATAGTGTTTCGAAGGTAGAAACAGCATTTCCTGAGACTGGATGTAATGTGTGTGAGAGTGGTCTTCAAGAATGACCTTAAAATTTTTGATGCTTTAGCAGTTGTAAGAATGGAGTTGCTGTCAGCTGAAGTGCTTGGTAGTTTGTCACATTCAATGAATTGGTTACATTTAGTTGATGTGATTGTTCCACATAAAAAGAAAATTTTCTAGTGTAATTAAAGCTAGGCAAATATAAATATAAACCAGCTTAACCCATGAGCACTCATTACATTTCTGTATTGATTCAGTCACTCAGCACATACTTACTGCGTATTTGCTGTTTCAGGTGATGTTCTAGGTGATGGGAATGTAGCACAGAGTATTCTTTTGGGTATTTTTAAAACTAGGAAGTCTTTCTCTTTTGACAGATTGTGGGATAAAGGGAAAAATAAACTTCTTTGGATTTGGACAGACCTGGGATGAATTTCAACAAAATGATTAAAATTTTTGACCATGGGCAAATTACCTTACAGATGAGAGTCTTGGCTTGTGTATTGTGAGAAGCAGCAGCATGATTTCAACTTGGGAGGATTATTGAGAGAAGTAGAATTAGGTTATCAAGCAGAGCACCTGGCATATGCTACCCGATAAATACTCTTACTCCCTCTTTATCTTCTCTCTTTGTATTTTAGAGTGTATTTGGTTTGGGGAGCAGCCAAAAGATATTAGAGTTGATTCTAATTAAAAACTATTGTTTTTGATATCTGTTGAGGTAATAGTAATATAATAGGAAGAGTAGATTGCAGGAGACTTGGCATTGAATTCCTTCTGTGCTCTTTATTAGTTAATTTCCTTGGGCACCTTACCTTTCCGGATAATAGTAAGAGGTATCTACTGAGTGTTGTTTATGGTGTTCCAAGTATGTTCCACATAGTGTGTTAGGTGTTTTATATGTAGATATCTCATTTAATTTAAACAACAACCTTGCAGATTTGCTGTTATTCCCATTCTACCGATAAGGAAGTTAAGGCAAAGAAGTTAAATACCTTTCCTGAGGTTATATAGTAAGTGGCAGAATAAGAATGAATTGAAAGTTCTTCTTCCCCCTACAGAATGCTCAGCTTTTGTCGTCTGTAAAATTGCAATGCTAATTTTATTTTCTGTGATTGTTGTTAAGTTCTTGTGCTGAGAAAGAAGTGGAGCAGTGTCGTGCTCCTGGCTCAGTGCTGGGCGGTAACAGCAGCGTTCTCTTTGTTTCCCAAGTGGTGATATAGGTTGGAGAGTATAATGATCTTGTTCTCCATCGCTTCTGTTTTGCTTATAGCTTTTAAGAAATTGTGGTAAAATGTACATAACATAAAATTTTACCATTTTAACCATTTTTAAGTATGTAATTCAGTGGCATTAAGTACATTCATAATGTTCTGGTTGTAACTTTGAATTATATTCTTCTCTGCAAAACAAATGAAAATAAGCAAGGCTGTTCCACTCTGTGCATATAATGTTACTAATCAAAATGTTAGTGTTTATAGCATCCTGGGAAACCAAGAAATCAGTAGATAAGTGTATGCATGCACTTGTTTACTTTTTTTTTTTTTTTGCACCTAGTCAGCAGTATTTTCCTGCATATGACAGATACAACAGGGTTATAAACAGATACCTTATTGCTTTCTAGGGAGTTATAGTATAAAACAAAATGGAAAAAATTAGGCAGCTGTCAATGAACATAGAGATGAATACAGCTGCCCAAATATTCCTGCTTACGTATTTATATACATTGAGGGAACATATTGGTTAACTATGAATATAAGTTGATGTTTTTTGGGTTGAAGGATGTGTTGGTAAATGAATTGCATATTAAAATAGTTATGAGGCAAAGGCATTACCTTTTAGCAAGGCTCTTTGAGAAAATTAGCAGGAACTTTTTGAGGTGGCAAGGACAAGATGCTTTGTGTGGGTGGGGGAATAAGTGGGAGGGAAATAATCAGGACATGATAAATTAAAAAATGTACCTGGAAAATGGGAAGGGACCTAAGTAAGTAAGTGAGTTTGTATCAGATAGTCTGTTTAAAACATTTGGAAAGTGTAACTGAACTTAGCAATTTTAAAATTTTTAGCTAATGATCAGGGGAAAGTTCTTTTTACAGTAGTCAGGCTAAGTAATAAGTACTTGATAAACAGTCAATGATTCAGAGCTCCAAGAGGCAGTCATCAGTCAGAGGGGGTTTTATTTTCTGTTCAGTATAATACTTAAGCCATAATTTGATACATCGGCAGTGGTTTCTCAGCCCTCTGTTGGTGAGGTTTGCCTCCTCTATCTGTTGAACTTTTCTAAAGTCTGAGTTAAACACTAAAGATTCTAGAATCCTTCACCTGCATTTTTATAGCATCCTGATACAGCATCGTGTATGCCAGTTACAACTTTCCCTTTCTCAGCTGTTCTGGCATGTAATTTACTTTCAGTAAAGATTAGCATATTTTGAATATCTAATATATAACAGAAAATATGCTAGGCAATGGATTGAAACTTACTTCTCTTAAAAAAGCTATGCATCAGCCTTTATTACTGATTTATTAGGTTTTTTTTTGAGAAACATCCATTAATCCTGTTGTACACGTGGCATTGGTGATATACGAGACATTGAAAATATGAGAGAAGTAAGACTGCCTTATAGAGGATGTCAGAAAAGGAGGAAGACATTATTCACTGTCTTTTTGAGTTTGAATTGGATTGTTGAATTAGTGAAAAATGACACCAATTATCTGAAGATTTTCAAGAAAGTTTACTCAAAATATTCAGATTGAAGTATTTGATTTGATAAATGCTTGAGCTATTAATGGAAGTACTAAGTACAAACAATATTTATTTAAAACTTCTCTCTCAATGGTAGTATTAAGAAAATCCTAATCATGAGACTCATAAGTAGCTGCCAGTAGGGTAAGCCAAGTTCTTGGCAGTATATGATGTGCACATTGTTAATGGGCTACGGTCACTCGTTTGTGATTAAAAGTCAGCTCGCTCTCCTTGTTCTTTTCTGCATATAATTTGCTGATCTTAATGATATTATAGGAAGGAACTAGCTTTAATGACTGGATTTACTTTTTCAGCTTCTTTTTTTTTTTTTTGCATTAGTCAGTGGTTTTTTTTTAAACGCCTCTAATTGATTCCTATGCAGTAAACTACACATATTTCAGATGTACAATTTGATGAATTTTGATAGATGTATACACCAGTGAAACCACCACCACAATCTAGATAGCTAAAGCTTCCATCACTCCCCAAGAGGTGCAAATTTCAAATTTGCATTTTATCCCTTCCTATCCCCTTTACCCACTGGTAACCATAAGTTTGTTCTCTATGTCTGTGAGTCTGTTTCTGTTTTGTAGATACCAGCTTCATTTATTTCTTAACCTCTTATTTTCTTAGCTTTCTGAATTGTATTCCCTGCATGTACCAATTGACTAGACAACAAAATACAGAATATCGCATAGTTATGCTTCTAGTAAAGGCTTAATGGAATCACATTTGACACGTTCCACAACTCTGTGTTGTTTGGTCTCACTCAGCCAAATAGAAGAGAAGTGTACCTTTGTTTTACCTAGACTCTTAGTCCTGAAATGTCAGTCATATTCTTCTGTTTTCTCTCACTATCTTCAGTTGTCACTTCAGCCTAACCTTTTCTTTCTGTCCTTACTTCCGTGATTGTAGTTTATGTTGTTACTTCCTGCCTGGACTATTGGAATAGGCATTTGTTGGTAATAGGCATGTAAACTGAGACTATAGTTTCTGCTCTAGATTAAAATAAAACTATGTGGAAAAGCTTATTTTGAACTTGAAAGCACTACATAAAATATAAGTTGTGATTTCTGTTACAGTTGCTATCAAGTCACGTTCCCTTAAACATTAACAGTGGCTTCTTTTAGACTCTTGTTTGTTGGTTCATTGTCATTCACTGCCTGAGAGCTCCAGGCCATCTTTCCAGGTTCACATCCTGCTGCTCCTCCACCCATGAGTTGCTTGTGTTTTCGTCCTCCCTCTGGGGAGTACTGTTGGCCAGCCAGGACAGTTGTGTGTTATGTGGGACTGGCCTGTGCCTTGTAGTTACTTAACATCCTTGGCCTCCCCACCCCTCCATTGAATGCTGGCGGCAGATGGGAGGAGAGGTGAGCTGGGTAGGTGAGCAGGGAGGAGCACTAAGTAGCACTCTCAACTGAGAACCAGTCTGCTAGTCAAACTGCTCTTTGTGGGTCCCAGAGCTCATCGTATTTCCTCTTTGGGTTTGTTCTTTTTTCTCTTTTTCTAACCCCACTTATTAAAATCTAATTTCTCTTTCTTGATAGCACCAAAAATGTAATTGCTTGCATGTAAAAGTCAGTCAGGCAGTTATTGATTAGTGATGTAGGAAAATGAGTGCTATGAGAAGATGGCCGTGTTCCAGGTCCCAGGCGAGTCCCTGGGATGCGTCCCGCCAAGTGAGGATCCTTGGCTTCATTCACTCAGGAAAGAATTCAAGAGTGAGTCATACTTGAGAAAAAGTAGATTTATTCAGAAAGATGCACACTTCATAGGCAGAATGTAGGCTGTCTAAGAAGGCCAGAGAGGCCATGAGGCACTGGGGATGTGTGTGTGTTTAGTTTAAAGTAAAAGTAGATACATACTCCACAGACAGAGTATGGGCCATCTCAGGTGTGAGAGGTACGGGGTTGTTAGTTTTTAATGGGCATGGTAACAGTATGCTAGTAAGTGGGAGGATTATTCCAGCTACTTTGGGGAAGAGACTGGGATTCTCAGGAATTGGTCCATAACCCACTTTTTAAAAAAATTTAATTATTCTCTTGGGGGGAAGGTAGTTAGATTTATTTATTTATTTTTAGAGAAGGTGCTGGGGTTATTGTCATCATTATTTTGTCAACTGACACTGGTGACACTGACCCATTTATGTTCATTATAATGATACTCAAACATGAATTGGAATCTTCAAGACTGATGTGAATCCCAGCTCTGTCATTTCTAGGAGTGTGGTCTTAAGCAAGTTACTCATATGTCTCATTTGCTCATCTGAAGAATGGAGATAATATGTGCCTCACACAGGGTTGTAGGGATTACATTATGTACATAAAATAGCATTAGCTTCTAGAATAAATTAGCTGTTTCTTATTAGGTGAAATCATTTTAATTCATTAACTATTTCTGCAGAATCAGATTGAGTGGCTTCGAGTAGAGTAGGTAGAAATTAACAATGGTGTTGATCGCTGACTTTGGTTAAGTCTTACTCTGTTTCAGCTGATTCTCTTTTTCTCAGTGGAATGTGCTTGCTGGTCTTGATGCAGAGGAAAGAAAGGAATGCTCAGTGTAATAATGCTAAAAAGATACATCACACCATGTTGCATTTAACACAGGGTGAGGGCACCGAGAGGAGGTACCTTGTCTTAGTTGTTACGTTGGATGCCCAGTGCCAAGCACAGGGCCTGGCACATGACAGGCCCTCCATATCTTGTTTAAATGAACAAGGGAATTCCGTTTAGATGAGAAACATGTTCTGGCTATGGTATATATGATGCGCACTGGTGTGTTTTGGGTAGCCAAGGAAGACGTCTGTAAGATATTGGTAAAGGAGATTAATTCTGGTATTTTAGCATTTGTCTTTGAAACCATTATACCTGATGCATAATATGCACAGATTTTTTATAACAGTTTGTATATTTTAAAAGAAATGTGCATCAGCCGCTTTGAGTTAAAATGATCATTTGTGCTGAATTAACCTAGAAGGGAGACAACTGAGAAAAAATGAAAAAGACTTTAGAACAGGTAATGGAGATCAGAACTCACTATTCTGTTAAATTTCTAGGCCTTAAGTCACTATACCAAAAGGAAATAAAATTTTGTGTGTAGAAATGGATCACCCTTGCCATGTCCTCAACTCCTTTCCTTTCCTTTTGCTGCTCCAGCTCAGCCAAACCCCAAACCTTAGAGCGTCTTCATCATCTCCCTCCTCCATTCCTTGGGGACAGGGACTGTGAATGCTGCCAGGATTCCTGAAGCACTTCCTGACAGCTGTGCCTTGCAGTCTTGCCTCCATCCTATTTTCCACCGTCACCAGAATGATCTTTCTATAAGGAATCAGATTCTGTTGATCCTCTCCTTGAAATCCCTTATGGGCTGCTCATAGTTTTCAGGGTTAAAAATCCACATTCCTTAGTATGGAAAACCACTTTTAGAGATCTGACCCTTCCTTACCAATCTCCTATCTGATCTGTTATTTTTTTCCCACATGTTGTCTGTACTCCAGACATATTAACTAACTTCATTTCTCTGAGTGTCCCATGTTCTTTTCATGCCATTGAACATATGATGTGTCTTTTTCCAGGCATGCTTTTCTCTTCTTCCCAAGATCATCAAGTATAGTTCCTTTAAAATTCCCCAAGATTACCTCTAGAAAACTTCTGACTTTTCTTTCCCAATCTGGATTAGGCGCCCTTTCTCTGTGCTCTCATAACACTCTCATAACACATTAATAACAATTAATGTTCTCATTGTAGGATCTGTGGTCCTAACCCAACAGCATGCCTTCTTCCTCCCTAGACTGTGAACTTTTTTGAGTACAGGATACTCTTATTACCTCTTTAATTTCTAATGCTTCACTGGTTTGCATAGTACAGAAGCCTAGAACTTTGTGATTTAGTTAATGTATGAAGTAACAGTTTATCAGAGGTCCAGAATGTGCCCAGCTAAGTCCTGGGTTAATTATGAATATGTGAGAAATGGAAGGACTTAGTCCCTGTTTGTAAGTTTAGTTGTATGCACAAAGTGACAAAAGTACAACATTAAAGAATGATTTGAGAATAAAGATGCAGTTGAAAACTCCAAATCCCTGGAAATTTTATTGTCTGCTCTTTGCTCTGTTTTTCCTTAGTATTTACCACTCCTAACATGCTGTGCCTTTTACTTACTAATCTTGTTATGCTCATCTCTCCCACTGGATTGTAAGTATTATGAAGAATTCTTATCTCTTTTGTTCACTATGGTATTTCTAGGGCCTGACACATGTTAGGTGCTCATTATATATTTGTTGAATGGATGGAATGGTGTTCAGGGAAAGAAGTACTCACTAGGAGTTAATATTTATGAAATACTTTATGGAGAAGTCACATCCTGAAGTAGACTCTGAAAGATAGTGAGTTAGTAAGTTCACTTAAGTAAAGAATTACCAGTTTTGTTTTTATATGAGTTTTTCTTTCCCCAATCATATGTTTCTTCTAATTTTTTTTTATAGGACTTCATAAGGTTTCTATAGTCCTCACTGTTGACTTCTCTTAGAGTTTGACAGCAAAGCCTATTCAGTCAGTGAGTGATGCTGACCCTTTCCTTATATACTGGTTGTAATACTTTCACTGCTTAGGTTTATTAGCAAAATAAAATATGTGGAAAAAATTAGGTCTGCTGGAGGCAGTAAGACATTGTACACAGATCATTTTATACCGTATGTTGTTGTAATGCCTGAGAGCTTATATTTTACTTTGCATCCATGTAAAATAACTCTTAGGCATATAAGGGTTCTGGTTGTTTTATGTATTAGGGCTCATAATTGACCATTATGCTTATTCAGTTTTTTGATTTTAGCAAGTCTTGATCAGAGTTTTAAATATTTATTATACACATATTTATGTCATGTAACTTATAATTTCATTTTCCATTTTTTTAGAGTTTCCTTTTCTGTTTCCTTCTCTTCTAAGACTAGAGTAATTAAAATTATGTTTTGAATTAAAAATGTTAAATTGACAAACTGGGCTATAAGTAGAACATGTAGGTACTATAAGCTTAAATTGTTTTTTTAGAAAATTATTAGTTGGTCCCCAGGACTGTCTTCTTTTCTTGCAATTTTTTTCCCTAAGTACAGAATTAGATATTCTCGGGCCTTTATAGCTGCAGTAGAGCTTTGTAAACATCTAGTCTGCTTGCTTGACTTTAGAGGGGAGGTAGCTAAGACGCCAGGGCAAGTTATTTGTCAGTCAGTTCATACAGGACCAAATGATAAACTAGATTTTTAACTGTTGTTGAGGAGATAACCAAACTATGGCTAGCCCTTTTATTATGCTAATAACCGCTTTAAACTTTAAGACCATACTGTTCCTAGAAATACATGTGGATGTGATGACATTTTAGAAGTATATGATTTTAGTGACCTGGTAGAACAGAAGTTGGTTCCTGGAATTTGTCAACCCACCAGTCAGCCAGATTGCGTGTGAGTGAAGTTTTGACAGTACTTTTCCATTTTGATACATAGGCTGTTTGTTTACTAGTTGAGTCAACAGGAGGTAATTTCTTACTAATCTTACTTTAAGCCATGAAAAACCTCATACTCTCTAAATTGTTGATTTTTGACAACCTGAATGTGAGGATTCCCCATTGAAAGAGATTTAGCCAGTAAATATATGTTAAGGAAAACATGAAGAATAAGATTTTAGAAAATTCAGTTTTTCCTTGTTGAATCTAAGAAGTTATGTATTTAAAAAAGTCATATGGATGGACTCTTAGATCTGTTAAGATAGAAAAATGAAAACGAAGTTTCTAAGGATCATGTGAATATTCTACATTTCTTTTCCTTATATTCTTTGTGATGTTTCCCTAGGACTTACAATTTAATTAAACTAGATTATACAAAAATTGCACTCTGTACTCTGATTTTTAGTTTAGTTTTGTTTTTTTAAGGAGGAAGTTTATATTTGGGGGGGAGAATCATTTATAAATACAGTAAGTTGGATAAGAAGAAAATGGTTAAAGATGTGAAAAAATGTAGACAAAATGAATTTAGTGCTAGTTGTAGTTGACTAATAGCAATTAAATTGAATTACTTATTTTTAGTGCATTTATATGTTATACTTGTGATATGAAGAATGCTAGACTAGACTTTTTAAAGCCTCTTTAATTTGACTTAGTCTGAAATTTAATTTGTTGGTTTTGTTTTAAATTATATTCTCTTAACTGTAGCCTGTGTTTTGGGATGGCGAGTTAGTAACTGGCCTTTGTTCTATTTCAGATCCCTGCATGTCACTAAGTCCACCATGCTTCACAGAAGAAGATAGATTTAGTCTGGAAGCTCTTCAAACAATACATAAGCAAATGGATGATGACAAAGATGGTGGAATTGAAGTGGATGAAAGTGATGAAGTAGGTGGAGTCACTTTTTCTCTGGTATTCTCTTAAAACAGAATGAGTTTTTAATCTTAAATTTTCCCATTATTTCTCATGTGACTCAGCTCCTTCGTCTTCAACATCTTTAGTTTTTCTCTTTACATTTGAATTTTATTCTTTGTATTTACATTTTTTTTCACGTCTGTAAAGTCTTCCCAGTTTTGTAAGAATCCTCAGTCTCATGTACTTGGGTTTCTTAAACATAAATCTTATTCTTACTGTGTCAGTTACCTTTTGTTGTTTTACAAACCGCCCCAAAATTTAGTGGCTTAAAAATGACAACAGTTTGTTATTTCTCCTGATTCTCTGGATTGACTGGACTTTGCTGGGTACCTTTTCTGTTCCCTTGGATATGGCCTGAGGTTACTATGGCAGTTGCGCTCAAACTCTGCTGGGCGGGACTACCTCCCATGACCTCTGTTCCTTTAGTCTCTCTCTCAACTTGGCCTCTGCTCATTCAGGAGTCTAGCTCAAGCTTCCTTACAGCATGGCAGCTGGCTTCCCGGTGGCAGTGTTCAAAGAAAGCAAGTTTCCATGTGAAAGTGCTTATCATGCCCCTGCTTGCCAGTGCCTGTTGATGTCAGATTGACTTAAAGCAAGTTATTTGGCCAAGCTCAGAGTCTGTGTGTGACAGGATTATACAAGGGAATGAGTGCCAGGAGATGTGGTTTACTGGGGGCACTAGTGTAATCTGCTGTACCCACTGTGCAGATAAACAATGCTTTATTTCTCAAGCATTCTCATCTTACCCCTGGTCTGGTGTCCCTCTTAGTTTTCTTCATAGAAGTTGTTTGCTTTTCTTTTTCTTTCTTTCTTTTTTTTTTTTTTCTTTGAGAATAGAAGAGGGGTTTATTAGATTATGCTGCCATAGACAACAGTGGGCCACACAGACAAGAGGTGCCTGTGTGAGCCTAACAGTTGTTTATTTGACTATGGTCTCATTTTAACCAAATTCCTTCATCATTTCTCATGTCTCTTCAACTTCTTTGTTGTATTCGTCACTGTTGAGATGCTTCTCTTTTAGTTTATATGGTACAAATTACATTATTTTCTACATTATTATCTAATGTTGTGTGATGGTGACATCTTCCCATCACATTGTTATCTAATCATGTTGTTATGTAACAGTAACATTCTCTGAAGATCAGTTTTTGACCTGCTGTGTAAAACATTTACCTTGAGAACATTCATCCATTTTTAGGTTACTCTGGATTCCTCCATCTCTAAGCCAAACCAGATTCTGACCTATGTATGCTGCTTTCTGCCTGACATCTTTTGAGAGCTCTTACTTTTGTTTTCAACTTAGTTTATCTAAAACGAAATCACACTTTTCTTTGAAATCCCTCACTCTTAATAGCACTTGTGGACCTACTTCTCTTCAATTTTTAAAAATTAAAAAAAACTTCTGAATCAGGAGTTGGCAGACTTTTTCTGTAAAGGGCCAAGTTATGGGTTGAAGTATGTCCCCTGTCCTCCCCCCCCCCCCGCAAACGTATTTTGAAATCCTAACTCCCGGTACCTTAGAAAGTGACTTTATTTGAAAATAGTTATTTCAGATGTGGTTATTTAAGATGAGCGTATACTGGAGTAGTGTGTGTCCTTAATCCAACATGACTGGTGTCCTTATAAGGGAGGACAACACCATGTGGGAAGACAGAGACAGGGGAATGGCAGATCATGTGGCAGTGGAGGCAGAGTTTGGAGTTATGCAGCTACAAGTCAAGAATTGACAAGGATTGCTAGTGACACCAGAAGCCAAGAGAAAGGCGTGGACTATGTTCCTTCCTAGAGCCTTTGAGAAGGCATGGCCCTACTGATACATGATTTCAGACTTACAGCCTCCAGAACTGTGAAAGAGTAAATTTCTGTTGTTTTAAGCCATTCAGTTTTTGGTACTTTGTTACAGCAGCCTTAGGAAACGAACAGGCCAGCTAGTAAATATTTTGGATTTTTGTGGGCCATATGGTCTCTGTTGCGTCTACCCAGCTCTCCCACCGAGGTGTCAAGCAGCCATAGACAGTCGGTGAACTGACGGGTATGCTGTGTTGCAGTAAAATTTGTTTGCAAAAAAAAAGACGTCAGACTGCTATAAATAAAATTTTGTGTACTTAAAGTTTATTCCTTTTTCTTCTTTTTCACTTATCTCTTCTAGTTATTTGATTGCTGTATTTTAATGTAGGTATTTACTATCTTATGCCTAGATTATTACCTATAAATTTTTTCCTCTCTAATCTATCATGCATATTACTTGGAGAGTGTTTTTCTGTAGCTAAAAACTTAACAATGATTTCTTAGTACTTAATTGATTAGATATTAACTCTTTAATCTTTTTTAATATCTCTGTATCAACTGATTTTTATTTGCTGAAGTAATCTCTTCTTGTTGTGGTTTAATCATTTTGATTAGAGCATGATTCCATTAATACCAGAATCACAGCCTTCAGTTTAAAATAGTCAAGTGTATTTCTTTCACTTAAGAACTACAGATGACAGGGTAGTCCTGTTTTATATTATTTCCAACTTAGAAAGTATTTGAAGTATGTAAATGTATTCTGTTGGTCATAAAGTAGAGTAGGTAAAGTGAAATTGATGGATTACCAGGAGTTTTACTTACTGGAAAATAACATAAGGTAGTTGTCATTTATTGAGAGTCATTTTATTATATTGGGTAATTCATCTTCTCAACATTATCACCATTCCGTCTCTCTCTTCCTGTACAAACACACACACACACACACACACACACACACACACAGAGTAAAACCATTTTAGTAGTACTACTCTGTACTTTATTTATTTTTGAGGGGGAGGTAATTTGTTTTATTCATTCATTCATTCATTCATTCATTTTTAATGGAGGCTCTGGGGATTGAACCGAGGACCTCGTGCATGCTAATAAGCACATGCTTTACCACTGAGCTATACTTCCCACCATACTCTGGATTATTAGTGATTAACTGTTCTTTCTAATCCTCCCAAAATTGTCTAAATCATTTATTTAGTTGCCAATATAGTTGCTTAAGAATTTGAATATCAAGTATTCTAACATAAATTCTATTTACTCCACACCTTATTACTATCCACATAAATTAAGGAATAAATAGAATTTTATGTTCATATATTTGGTACTTTTTGTGAAAGAAATTGTTCTCTAGACTAAATAGATTTCATAAAATCATTTTTTTACATTTTCTTGATCATTTACAGTATTAGTTTTATCAAACTCCATTGTCAACTCTGAGGGTGTATAGTGTTTAGTAGATGAGTGCCCTGTGCAGTTTCATAATTGTATTCATCAGTTAAATTGGAAATAACTTTTAACATTAAATCTTGTGGTACTGTGAGGAAAGAATATAATTTTAAGTTGTTACACTGATGATGCAGAGTTTTCCTTTGATTTGATATTACTTGAAGAACTAATCATTACTTAGCATTGTTTTAGATTAAGAAATATATTAATTCTGAGGGATTCTTTTTAGGGGGAAGAGAGGTGGGGCTGGGAGGGCATATATGGTTAGTTTGAAGAGTATTAGTATTATAAAATGGAAAGACTGGTATGCACTTTCAGTTTTTAAAGCTGGAATAGTTTTAGATAGTCTCATTTTAGAAGTTATGAATTAATTTATTAAGATTGGTTAATTTTGAGCCTAGAATAAGGCTAGATTCTTTATATTTAAGATCTACATAATAAAGTTACTTTTACTATTAATTAATATATCGAGTTGTAAATATTACTACTCTGGGGTGTTCTCTGACACCAACCAATTCTTCAGTTTCTAACACCAACTACATTTCCAAGAATTCAGTCCAATTCTGAGACTGTCTTCCTGGAGATAGTATCAGATCCCACAAGTTAAAGGGCTCAGTCTTATAATACTGCCTTCACTTCAGATGCCAGTCACAAGTTTCCAATTGTGTTTGCAAACTTCTGACTGGCTATAAATCTGGGGTTCCCATGACAACTTCTTCGGATTTGAAAATTTGCTGGATACATATCTGAAAAAAACAAAAACGTTGATTTAAAGATACATGCAGTGTTCGTAGCAGCATTATTTACAATTGTGAAAATATGGAAGTACATCAACAGATGAATAGATAAAGAAAATGTGGCATATACGTACAGTGGAATACCACTCAACCATAAGAAAGAATGAAATTTTGCCATTTGCAGCAAGATGGATGGACTTGGACAGTAGTATGCTAAGTGAAATAAGTCAGACAGAGAAAGACATGTACTTTATGATATGATATTATGATATGATACTTTGATATGTTATATGTGGAATCTAAAAAATAAAACAAACTTGTGAATATAACAAAAAAGAAGCAGATTCACAGAACAAACTAGTGGTTACCCATGGGGAGAGGGAAAGGAGAGAGGGGCAGTAAGGTTAGAGGATTAAGAGGTACAAACTATTACATATAAAATAAGCTACAAAGGTACTGTGTACAATATGAGGAATATAGACAATATCTTATAACAACTATAAATGGAGTATAACCTTTAAGAATTGTGAATCACTATATTATACTTCTGTAGCTTATATATTACTGTACCTCAACTATACTTCAATGTCTCACAGAATTCAGGAAAACACTTTACTTATGTTTACTGGTTTATTAAAAAGGATACAACTCTGAAACAGCTAAATGGAAGAGATATATAGGTCAGGGTGTGGTAGGAGGGGCACATAGCTTCTGTGTCCTCTCTGGGCATGCTCTCCCAGCATCTCCCACACCTCAATATGTTCACCAACCTGGAAGCTCTCCAGAGAATCTCAAAATTCTAGAGTCTTTATAGAGCTCAGTTTTCCCATAGATCAAGTGGGTGGGACTGAAATTTCCGGTTCTCTACCGCTTTGTGATGACCAGCCCCACCTAGAAGCTATCTAGGGGCTCCACCTTAGTCATCTCATAAGCAGGAACCCAGATATGATCAAAGGGGCAAAAGACAGTCCATCACCAAGGAAATCCCAAGAGTTTTAAGACCTCTGTGCCAATAAAGACCAAATATATTTCTTATTTTATCACAATTCCAAAAATACTTAAATCTGGAAAAAAAAGCAAAAATTCACATTTTTAAATCATTAAAAATACCTTCAATGATGGCCATTCTGACTGGTGTGAGGTGATACCTCATTGTAGTTTTGATTTGCATTTGTCTGATAATTAACAATATTGAGCATTTTTTCATGTGCCTATTGGCCATTGGTATGTCTTCTTTGGAGAATTGCTATTTTAGGTCTTCTGCCTATTTTTGGATTGGGTTGTTTGTTTTTTTATTATTAAGTTGTTTATGTATCCTGGAAGTTAAGCCCTTGTCAGTGTCATCATTTGCAAATATTTTCTCCCATTCTATAGGTTGTCTTTTTGTTTTGCTTATGATTTTCTTTGCTGTGCAAAAGCTTGTAAGTTTAATTAGGTCCCATTTGTTTATATTTGCTTTTATTTCTCTTGCTTGGGTAGACTGCCCTTGGAGAACATTAAGATGTATGTCAAAGTGTTTTGCCTATTTTCTTCTAGGAGGTTTATAGTGTCTTATGTTTAAGCCATTTTGAGTTTCTTTCTGTGTATGGTGTGAGGGAGTGTTCTAACTTCATTGATTTACGTATGGCTGTCCAGTTTTCCCAACACCGCTTTCTAAAGACATTGTATTTACTCCATTGCATATTCTTGCTTCTTTTGTTGAAGATTAATTGACCATAAGTCTGTGGGTTTATTTCTGGGCTCTGGGTTCTGTTCCATTGATCGATGTGTCTGTTTTTGTATGAATACCATGCTGTTTTGATTACTATAGCTCTGTAGTATTGTCTAAAGTCTGGGAGTGTTATTCCTCTAGCATCATTCTTTTTCTTCAGTAATGCTTTGGCAATTCTGGGTCTTTTGTAATTCCATATAAATTTTAGTATGATTTCTTCTAGTTCTGTGAAGAACTAGAAAATTTGCTGGATACATATCTGAAAAAAACCAAAATCTGTAGATTAAATCTGTAGATTGCTTTGGGTAGTATGGCCATTTTAACAATATTAATTCTTCCAATCCAAGAACATGGGATATCTTTCCATTTCTTTAAATCATGTTTAATTTCCTTAATCATTATTTTGCAGTTCTCCACATATTAAGTCTTTCACATCCTTGGTCAGATTTATTCCTAAGTATTTTATTTTTTTGGCTGCAGTTTTAAAAAGGATTGTTTCTTTGCATCCCTTTTCTGATATTTTATTGCTACTGAAAAGAAATGTAACTGTTTTCCCTATGTTTATCTTGTATCCTGCTACCTCACTGAATTCTTTTTTATGAGCTCTAGTAGTTTTTATGTGGAACCTTTTCTACATATAGTATCGTGTCATCTGCATATAATGACAGTTTTACCTCTTCTCTTCCCATTTAGATCCCTTTTCTTGTTCAAGTCTAATTGCTGTGGCTAGGACGTCCAATACTATGTTGTATAGAAGAGGTGAGAGTGGGCATCCTTGCTTTATTCCAGATTTTTGTGGGAAGGCTTTCAGCCTCTCATTGTTGAGTATTATGCTGGCTGTAGGTTTCTCATAAATAGCTCTTATGTTGAGATATGTTCCCTCTATACCCATTTAGGTTAAGAGTTTTTTCATAAATGGGTGTGGAATATTTTCAAATGCTTTTTCTTCATCTGTTGAGATGATCATGTGAATTTTTTCCTTTCTCTTGTTGATATGATGTATCATGTTGATTGATTTGTGGATGTTGAACTATCCTTATGTCCCTGGGATGATCCCAACTTGATCTTAAAATGTGTGCTCTTTTTTATGTGTTGTTGCATTCTCTTTGCTATTATTTTGTTGAGGATTTTTTACATCTATGTTCATCAATGATACTGGCCTGTAATTTTCTTTTTTTGAAGTGTCTTTGTCTGGTTTTGGTTTCAGGGTGATGGTGGCTTCATAGATTGAATTTGATAGTATTCTCTTCTCTTCAGTCTTTTGGAAGGATTTGAAAATGATGAGGGTCTGTGTATATTTGGTAGAATTCTCCAGTGAAGCCGTCTGGTCCTGGACTTACACTTGCATGGAGGTTTTTTATTGTAGATTCTGTTTCACTTCTAGTGATCAGTCTGTTCAAATTATCTATTTCTTGATTCAATTTTGGTGGACTGTATGTTTCTAAAACTTGTCCATATCTTCTAGGTTGTCCAGTTTGTTGCCATATAGTTGTTCAGAATATTCTCTTGTGATTTTTTTGTATTTCTGTGGTGTTGGTTGTAATTTCTCCATTTTCATTTCTGTTTTGTTTATTTGTGTTCGTTCTCTCTCTTTTCTTCTCAGCGAGCCTGGCCAGAGGTTTGTCAATTTTGTTTACTCTTACAAGAAACCAACTCTTGGCTTGATTGATTTTTCCTGTTTTTAAAAAATCTCTATTTTATTTATTTTCTCCCTGTTTTTTATTATTTCTTTCCTTCTGCTGACTTTAGGTTTTGTTTGTTATTCTTTTAGATAATAAATTAAGTTGTTTGTTTGCAGTTGTTCTTGTTTTTTGAAGAAGGCTTATATCTATGAACTTCTCTCTTAAGACTGCTTTTGTTGCATCCCATAAATTTTATGTGGTTGTGTTTAATGCTGGAAAGGGTGTGGAGAGAAGGGAACCCTCTTACACTGTTGGTGGGAATGTAGTTTGGTGTAGCCATTATGGAAAACAGTGTGGAGATTTCCTCACAAAACTAAAAACAAAAACTAAAAATCTTATGGTCTAGCAATCCCACTCCTGGGCATACATCCAGAGGGAACTCTAATTTGAAAAGACACGTGCACCCTAGTGTTCATAGCAGCACATACACAATAGCCAAGACATGGAAACAGCCTAAATGTCCATTGATAGATGACTAGATAAAGAAGCTGTGGTATATTTATTCAGTGGAATACTACTCAGTCATAAAAAAGAACAAAATAATGCCATTTGCAGCAACATGGATGGACCTGGAGACCATCATTCTAAGTGAAGTAAACCAGAAAGAGAAAGAAAAATACCATATGATACCATTCATATGTAAAATCTGAAAAAAAAAAAGAGGACACTAGTGAACTCATCTACAAAACAGAAATAGACTCACAGACATAGTAAACAGTCTTAGAGTTACCAGGGGAAAGGGAGTGGGAAGGGATAAATTTGGAAGTTTGAGACTTGCAAATGATAGTTACTATATATAAAAATAGATAAAAAACAAATTTCTTCTGTATAGCACAGGGAACTATATTTGATATCTTGAAATAACTTTTAAAATGAAAAATAATATGAAAACGAATATATGTACATATATGCATGACTGGGACATTGTACTGTGCACCAGAAATTGACACACTGTAACTGACTATACTTCAATCAAAAAAACCAAAAAAACGAACTTATGGTTACCAGGGGGGAAAGGGGATGGCAAGGGATAAATTGGGAGTTCAGGATTTGCAGATACTAGCTACTATATATGAAATAAACAAACAGTAAGTTTCTTCTGTATAGCACAGGGAACTATATTCAATATCTTGTAGTAACCTGTAATGAAAAAGAATATGAAAATGAATATACATATGTATATGTATGACTCAAACATTATGCTGTACACTAGAAATTGACACAGCATTGTAAACTGACTATACTATAATAAAAAAATGACACCAATTTGAAAAAGTACCTTCATGGGAAAGATCTGTTCAAATTGTGTATAATATATAGACAGAGAGGTATTAAGTAAGCTTATGCAGATATTTGACAGCTTATTTGAATGCATTTGATTGCATAATAGTTCCTAGAATTACAAGTTATTTTAATCTTTTTACCCTATCATCAAATGTTAAATGCGCAAATGTGTGAAGTGTTACCATTATCACTGTGCCAAACAAAGTGAGCATGCATGGCTGGATAATTTATACTTCAGTGGAATTCTTATTGAGTCTTTTAAATATCAGGGGAATTCCAAATATTTTGTAATAAAAGTTAGAATAGAATTCTAACTTTATGTTAAAAGGTAAAACTTATGTTAAAAGAAGTTGGAATTCTGTCAGTGTGATAGGTGAACTTGAATGTTTAAAAACAGAAGATAGTATATTTCTCTCTGTATTTCTGGCATTAATATTTAAAAGCAAATATAGTTTGCTTCTCTATCTTATTAATACCTGAAAGAATCTATAAGTCTGTTATCCAGTATAGTAACTAATAGCTACATTTGTCTATTGAGCACTTAGAATTGGGGTGTGTTATATGTGTAAAATTACTTCAAATTTTGAAGATTTATGTAAACGTAAAATATCTAAACTTTAAAATTTTGACTATATGTTGGAAATAATAATATCATGGACACACTGGGTTACATGGAACATAATATAAAATTAATTTCACTTGTTTCTCTATACTTTTTAATGTGACTTCTAGAAAATTTCAAATCACATGTAGATTGCAGTTCATTTCTATTGGACAGGACTAATCTTAGAGACTATGGTATATTATAGGCTTTAAAAATGGGTTATTAATTCTGCAGCTCTTGGACTAGTTTGATGCCTTCAGTTCATTATAGCTACATCTTGATTTGCATTTCTTGTTAAAGTGTCTCTTATGAAGATGTAAATAATAGTACTGTTACGAGTCTCTAGTAGCCATCATTAGGAAACTTCACGAGTTTAATAGGAAACCTTCATTAAAAATTTAAAATACTTAATTTCTTGTAATTTTTAATTGAGATACTGCTTTTTTAATTTAGAAAAATATTTAGCATTTTGAAAATGCTGGTTTAAAACTTACTTTTTTTCTCTTTAGTCTTCTCTGTTTTTGGTCATATGAGAGCATTTATTTTTCTAATTTATTCATTCATTTAATATTGAGCTAATATTTGAGGCTCTATTTTATGTAAGATACTCGAATAGATCTTGGAATGTATCAGGAACAAAACAGACAAAGTCTCATATAAATCTTAAAGCCATTAGGCTAACATTCTGTTGGGGCTTGTGGGAAGGCAGACTAAACAAAAAACTAAGCAGAGAAGGGGGATCAGGACAGGCAGATAATGGATGGTTGTAATTTTAAATAGGATGGTCATGGCAGGCCTCATCAAGAAGGTAACACTTAAAGTGTATACTGTATGTAGCACTTAGACATGAGAAAAAATATTTGGCAATTTTCCAATGCTAGTCTAAAATTGAAATTGGAGGACTAAAGGTGTTTTAGATTAGGAACAGGATGTGAAGGTTTTGCATTCTAGGTCATTGTCTTCTGGTCCAAGATCAAAAAGATTAGTCGTCAATATATGCTGAATTTGTGACCTGTTTAGATTAACTGTAATGACTTAAGTTTTCATGTTCTGTTAGTATTGAAGATATTTTGGAAAGTATAGATACTGATTAGCGAATAATTTAAATAAGAATATTGAAAGGTTTTGTTGCCCTGAGCACAGCAGTAGGAGGCAGTGAGAATTGATATTGTTATTGCATACTTTGTGACTGGAAATTTTATTATAGTTTCTGGTGTATATGAACTTTGTTTTCTGGTTTTACTTTTCCCCTATTTTCTTTTAAATTAAACATTTTTTTCTTCCCCTTTTCTACTTTTTCTTGCCTTTTATCCATTCTTCCCTTTTATTGATGTCATTTGGAATAGTTTTAATGTTTTTATTCTTAGCAATTGGTTTGATATATGTAACCAACTTTAAGACCAGCTTATGTGAAAAATCTGGTTGTACCATGTTTTCAGTTTTTCTTATATTAGCTATTCTGCCTGAAAAACATCTTTGCCATCATTTGTCTGTACACCTCTCAGAGAACTTAGTTTTAACCACACAGATGTATCTGTATCAGAAACAAGAAGAAGCACTGAAAAAAGTAGGCAAAAGTAGAGTTAGAAAAAAATAGTAGAAAATACATTTGAAAATAGGATCTCTGAGTTTTGAATTATATAGAGTACTGTTTCTAAAGGAATAATTATGTGTTTTCTTTACTGAAGTTTCCTAAGTTAAAATTTCTGCTTATGTTTTAGTTATCTATTGCTGTGTAACAGATTATTCCAAACATAGTGATCATCTCCAAACGTAAGCCACTCATGGTTTTATCGTCTCACAGTTTCCATGGGTTAGAAATCCAGGTGCATCTTAGCTGGGTCTTCTGGCTCTAGACCTTTTACAAGGCTGCAGTCAAGATGTCAGCCTGATTTGGGGAGGATCCACTGTAAGACCTCCTCATATAGCTGTTGGCGCCACAGGTCTTCACTGGTTGTTGATTGGAGATACCAGTTTGCTGCCACGTGGCTCTCTCTATGGAGCAGTGTGGACTTCTGTTAGTGAGTGAGAGGGAGCTGAGGGCGAGGGTTGATGGAGGGGGGAGAAAGACAAAAGCCAACAACGTGGAAGTCAAAGTCTTTTTGGAACCTCATCTTGGAGGTGATGTTCCATCACTTTTTTGTCATTCTCTTTGTTAGAAATGGGCCACTAGGTGCAGCTGATGCTCTAGGAGAGGCAGTTACACAAGAGCATGAATAAGAGGAGGTGGGGACCATTATGGGCTATTTTAGAGGCTGCTTACTGTGATTTGTTTCTGTGCTTTGCTAGCTAGAGATACTTGATGGGAAATTCTCAAGCCGTAGAATTATAAAGTATAAAAACAGTAAAGTTATATAACTTTCTTCAAAAGGCTTCATTTTGGAAGTGACCCACAATAAGACTTTTCATGTTTATCTTTGTAATAGTATATGTCTAACATTTTAAAGCATGTTAAGTTTGATTAAAATGATCTATTGCATAGTGCTTTTACATGCACAAATGTACCAGTGCAACTTACTTGGCTGAAGGGTCACTTGGCATTCACTTTAAAGAACAAGCAGGGCAGAGGTAAGGTGAAGAGAGTAGGTGCTAAAGAATCCTTGCTGTTAAATTATAATTACTGAGATATTTTCCTGTGTACTGAAAATTTCATAGTTTCATAGTTCAGTTAATAACATGATGCCATAAAAACAGGCTTTAATTCTTTCTGGAAATTAATAGCAATAAGCGTAAAACTAGAATAGCAAAGAATGTAAATAGTTATTCCATAGAAAAAAGGGTTAGATGGCCCAAACTGAGAATGATGGATTAATTTAGTATTGTTGCTCTGGGACTTCTCAAATTTACATTTTTGGATTTATATACTAAAATAACAACACAGTTATTTAGCATTTACTATTCCACACTGTAAGCACTTTACATGCACCATGGTATGGACTCCTTGTAGCAAATTTTTGAGCCCCCCAAAATACCATAATTATCTTATTTGCAAATAAGGAGCTAGGCTTAGGGAGGTTAGGCAGTGTGCCCAAGGTTGCCACTTTATTAATGATGGAATAGACTTGAACCCATGTTCTTGATTTCTAGTCTGTGTTGATTTTCTATTTTAATGTATATCATTAATCTCTATCATTATGCCCTCCCTGACACAATCTATAAAAATAGCTGTATATAAGTATTATGTGTACATAAAAATGTTTTTACTCTATATACATGCATGCCATTATACCAGTTGTGTCTTTTTAAAGTGACCACGAAAATATACATTAAAAGTGAGATAAAATTAAATGTAAATGGAAATTTCTCCACCTTACTTTACCAATTCAGTTGGACTAGATTGTCTGGGCAACCGAATATGGAGACCACTGCAGTAATGAATTATAAAGCAAGGTCTGTTTTCATTCACATAGGCTTCACTCCATTTTTATGAGAACTGTGAGACTTTTTCAAAAAAGCAAGTTCCAGAGACACTGATAATGTTAATATTTATTCTTCCCTACTTTCTGCTGTTCCCTGGATACAGGTCTCTTAACTATGTAGCAGATCAGTTACTGATACTCTTACGGTGATCACTCTGGTTTTCATGACTGAAATTAGCTATGATACTGTGATTCTTGTAAGAAATGGTATTGTAAGAATGGAGCAAAGGTCATGCTCACTTATACTAATTTAGAAAAAAAGTCAGGGAATAACTGAGGCAGAAACTTTAGAAACATTTTGATAAGAGAAGAAATGATTAAAATCTACATTTTATTTCTTCCTTTGAAAAATATCTTTTTCTGTAACTTTGCCTATGATTTTTTATTTTAGCTGCAAATTCCATTGATTTTTAAATTTAATTTTTATTTGGAATGTGTCAAATTATTTATCTGTAGAGCTTGCAGAAGTAATGGCAGAAACACTCTTCTCTTATCTAGGAGGAAGTCATCTCTTGGGATGTGTGCATAGTATTTGGATATACTACAACACATCAAATTCTGTTAAGCACGAATATCTGTTTGTCACTTTGCTTACCTATTCTCTGTTCACTTGTTCTTAACGGCAGCTTGAGCTATTCAAAATAATACGGAGGCTGTATACGAGTTTTGGAAGCAAGGCAGAGAAAAGGTAGGGGCACTCTTCTACTTTGCATTTAGCTTACAGAATGAGGGAAGAAAGGCAGTGAACCCACAGGACAAAGTGGATCACTGCAGCCAAATCTTTGGGCCTCAAGGGGGAGAAGTTGATGAAAAAGAAGTTGTTCTGTTTGAAAGATTGCTCTGAGGAATAAATCAAAGTATGCTCCTGGGACAAGGAGCAACTTGTTAGAAATGCGAATTCTCAGCCTTACTGAATCAGAAACTTTGGGGTAGGACCAGAAGTCTGTGTTTTAGCAAGTCCTTCCATGATTCTGATGCCCACTTTGAACTTTAATAAATTTACAGTTGTTTTTGCACTGTACTTTTGTAACAGTTTTTATAATCTTAGGCAATATATTTGGCTACTGTGATGTCTTGCAGAAGACATGATTTCCTGCCCTTGGACTTCGTGATTTCACTTTGGCCTAAGTTCCACCTTAAAAATTTCTTAGTATGTTCTACAGGAAGTCATGGACGTGCAATTACTATAAAGCAGGGCTGTGTGTATATTTTTCTGGGGAGAGGATTCTTTGCTTTTGTTAAAAGATGGTTCTGTAGACTAGAAAGGTTAAGAACCACTGTATAAATTATTGAGACAGATTTTAAGAAAATTTCATTTTATAACTATATAAATGTAACTAGAAAATTTGTTAAGTTCTAAATTTTCTAACCTTCTTCAGCATTTATTTAGTTGTGTACTTGGGCTCTTATGTCTTGCCTTGACAATTATAGTACCTAGTTACTGGACCTCCTCCTCTGTCTTAGTTTTCCAGTTCACTTACCAGCTGCTGCTGTTATCTTTCTCTTTATGATATTTGATAAGAACTAATTCTCCCAGAGTGTTTTAATTCATGTATCTCCTTCTCTTTGAAAGCAACCACCACAGAAACCAGAAGACCTTATCTTTTCTTACCATCCAGACTGTCTCACCTCTACCCCTTGAGTCTCTGATTTATTATAATGGGTTCTGTCTTCCTGATGCTTCCTTAGTCACAGGTCATTTGAACAACACCATTGGTGCTATACAGTTCAGTTACAGCTGGACTAAATAGGCATTTGTTGTAGGAACTTAAATACCACAACAGTATCTCTGGAAAGATGGTTTCAAATGGCAAATAAATGCTCTTAAATCAGTCAGTTTATAAACAGAATGAATGATCTATGGTATGAGATCTGTCTGTAAAGAGCCAAAAACTGCTGAAGTTATTTTATGGCCTTGAAACATTCAACCCAGGACTTCTTGCCTCTTTCTGGGAGTTACCATAACCCTTGCTACAACTGGTAAATATTTTAGCCCCTTCCTCCAAATTATTTTGCTTCCCTTAGTCATGGCATCTGATAATTATACTTTCATTTAAAAAATTGTTTCCCGTTCCTGTTCCATTAGTTTTTAATTCACCTTAACAAGAGTTTCATGTTGAATACTGTTACAGACTGGAAGGGGGCAGAGGAGCGGGAGGGCACATCACAGCCTGCATCTGTACTCCTTCAGTTCCAGCCTGACTGTACTGCCAGTCCTGCTCCTCTCCTCCCCCTCCTTTCCTGGACATTTGCAGGATCACAGCATGGCATTGCCTTTATGTAGTTTTTATTTTTTGAGAGTTTAGCACACTTCACGTATTGTCTCATATTCTAAAAAAATCTGAGTTCAGATGGGTA
This sequence comes from Vicugna pacos, assembly GCF_048564905.1. NCBI lineage: Eukaryota > Metazoa > Chordata > Mammalia > Artiodactyla > Camelidae > Vicugna > Vicugna pacos. Next base: position 102,590,784 of record NC_132988.1, on the reverse strand, counting down.
CAGAATCTATTTATTCCCATTTCACAAATGAATTAAATAAAACTGTACCTTTACTGTAACATTAACTCTATCTGCCTTATATTATTATTATAGATAGGATGACCATGTAATTCATCATCCAAACTGGAATACTAGTGAAAGAGGGTGCTGTTAGTAACTACACCAGCATAACAGGTATAAATGAGGAGTGTCCCAGGCAAATGGGGCTGTACCTTTACCTTGCTATATGTCTTATCACAGCCTGCTTTCTATTGTACTGCTCACCTTTGTCTGTGTTTTGCTACTTTGCTAAGTTACTCAGTTGATCTAAGTTTGTGCTAAGGTTTATTCTGTCAGTAAGCTTGGTTGGATCTATTTCAGTTTAGTTTATTGTCTTAAGTCTTTCTATGCAGTATAGTTTGTTTTTTAGTAACATAACTCAGGCATTTTTCTATTCCTTTTTCTTAGAGTTAAGTGATTTTTTGTCTCTCTATTCTTTAGAAATAATATAACTTAACAGTATTTTCCATATTAACTTAAAATAATACTCACTGACCCTTTTATTGATTTTTATAATTTTTCCAGTAGTAAGTTTCCTGGCTTTGCCTGATTTTCATATCTGAAGAATTTTGTGTAATAGTTTGATTTCCCTGTGGACCTATCTAGTGTTCGGCCTGTTAGAGTTTCTCCCAGGACTTGGTGCCGCAGTCACGAACCACGTGGTCTTCAGAAGATTGTTTTGCTTTAGAAACCTTTTGTGTGGTCTTCAGGTATTGTGCCATATCAGGGACATGTAAGGTAAATTGTTCTTATCCTCAGGTAACCCCACCATATGTCGACTACAACATCATGGCTTATAAAGCATTTATATTGTCTCACATTATCTTCAGCCTTTTTTTTTTTTTTTTTTGAGATAGGCAGGACAGGTGGTATCCCTCTTTGTAGATGAGGAGCCTGAGGTTTAGAGAGATTGTGTTCTTAGGTCACATAGTGTATGTAAGGAGAACTGGGTTAGAGCCCAGGATCCTAGTTCCTGTTCACTCTCCAGAAAATGTTGAGACACAGTTCCAAATTAGTTTTTCTTTTGTTGTTGTTTTTTAAAAACTTGTGATCAGCTTTGAGCTCTGGGCACTGAAAGAACCCCCCTATGTCCATTCTTGAACTGTGTTTCTGTTAATAACCTAATTTTAGTTGGAAACCTCTAGATACTGATGTCAGCTCTTTCACTAGGACCTTAAACCTCCTCATTCCCTCTTTTTGGTTTGAATCCTATTGACTTAATGTTTTGAGTGTTACCTTAAGTTTGCCTGGAGGATCCACCTTACCTTGCCCTAAAGATTACTATTTTCACCTGTTAATTATTTCATTTAGACTTTCTGTCCTGGCCTGGCTGGGTCTGGCCTGGCTTGATATTCCTCATGACCTAGTATCGGTACTGTCAAGGGTTGATGACTTGCTTTTTACTGTTCCCTTGGCCTTTTTGTAATGTTATTGGGTCTGGGGGGTTAAAACTATAAGGCTAGTAAAGCACAACTGATAAAAAGAACATTTTAAAACTGAAGGACTATTTTACTTTCATTCTGAAAATGCTTAAAACAGTTTATCAGTTACAGTTGTTAAAAACCAAAATTCAACTGAGTACATTTTAAAGATCTTCTTGGCTTTGTCCAGTGATTCATGAATTGGGCAGCATCCCATTTAGTAGGTAGAAAGGAGCTCTGAGGAGCTGTACAAAATGAAAGACTTTTATAGGCAGAAAGATGCAGAACACGGAAGCAGATTGGTTGTGTCAAGGTCAGCTTCCTTTAGGGTACATTAGGGGCCTATCAGACCGATTACCTCAGTAGTGCTGACCAGATTAATTCCTGCTTAACTGTTTTGAGATTCCATTCCTGGGAGAGGCTGAAATTAATTTAAGTATTAAGTCTTGGTTTGCTGATGTGGGGCTTAGCAAAAGTGACTCCATTATGGGCTTATTGTCTTATTTTTAACAATCGCCCCCTTTTGATCAGACTCTTGGCCTAAGAGATATGATGAAAACTTAAGGCATTAGTGCAACTGCCTGCTAATGCTCTCAAATTCTTGCAGTTTTTGCTGATCCTCTGTGTGGTATTCACAGGTCATGACATCTGGTTCATATTTTTTAAGTAGGCCATTCTCTTTGTTCCTTCTCTGAAGTTCCAGTCTTACGGAGATCATTTGCTTGTTGGTTAGTGACTGCAGACATGCACTTAAAGCTTTTTTGAGAATACAGCATACCAGGGAGACTGTTATGATTGTTCCCCGAGACCTGAAACCAATTAAATCAAATAAGTCAAAGAAAGAGCCTGCTAAAGAAGTCACTTTCTTAAGCCAAGTGGCTTATTTAGTTATCTTATGTAGCTGAGTTTCAGCTTGCCTGGAAGTGTTAATTCACGTGTAGCAGCTGGTTTTGGTCACAACACAGACACCTTCTTGCTCAGCTAGAAGATGATCAAGAGCTACCCCATTACCAAGAAGTTAAGGATATTTGTGGGGCAACTATTGCTTTTGCAGCATATTCTGTTTTATCTTCAAGAGTTAAGGACAGGTTCCTGATCATAGCCTCATTTGTACTCAGTCCTAACCAGGGAAGTATGAACCTGCCACAGGAAGTGAATCCTGAATCATGAGTGCCTCCTCTTAGGTCCCTTCTAACTTGATGATGTAAATTCAGGGGAGTTGACCAATGAGGTGTCTCACTTTGATTGTGGGCAGTCAAGGGTACAGTTAGATCACCTAAGAGGCATTGCCAGCCATCTAGGCATTCATAGGTCCGAGGAGAATGATAGCCACCACAGACAAAGATGATTCCTGTTGGGGCACAGACCACTCCCGCTGAAATGGTCCTGTTGATTGACTCATTCACAGGGATTATTGCACTTGCCAATTCAAGCCATGGGTCAGTTAGGTTTTCAGTGCATTTGGGAAGTAAATCTAGCCTGAAGGGAAAAAAGTTCTAAATTCCTTACAAAGATGCGGGTGCTGGTAAGATCCTTTTGTAATTGGGATAGGATCCAATTTATATAATCATAAGAATGGGGGGCGGTGCAAATGTACCATGGTTTGTGTAGGTATTTGTGTCTAGTTGGATAAATACAATTACAATTGGAGAAAAGTTAAAACAAAGCAGTGGATGTTCTGGCCGTAAAAGTCAGACTCTGTAAGTGACTTCTAAGGGGGTTTGATTGTAGTTTGTTCCTCCCTTCCTTCCCCCCTGCATCCCTCCCTTCCTTCATTTTTTATAGTTTATGATGACATTGGGAATAGAAGAAAAATTTGTCACAGGGAGCACCAGGAGGTCTCTAGCATCATGGACAAATTGGAGTTTCTGATGAGAAATCCAGGAGAATGAAAGGTTACCCCTCGTAGCAGTGGCCTGGGAGATATGGATGATGGCATTATCTTTCTAGACCAATGCCAGAGTAAAGGAAAGAAAGAGAAGAAACAAAGGCTTCATGTTTAGCTAAAGTATGAGGTCTTGATCCATTGTCTTGTGTGGAAGCATTCTGCCTCAATGTTGGTTACTTCTCTTCCTAGTCAGTCTGGTTTGGAGGTCTCCAGTGTTTGCACAGGACCAAATGTCAGATGTAGCCTTCTTCAGCTGTGAAATGTGTACCCAAGTTTTAATGCCTTCGAGTTTCATGTTAGTGTCAGTGGTCAGGAGCACTTGGTAAGGTCCTTCCCAGTGGGGCTCAAGGGCTATCTTGATGCCATTTCCAGAATATCTAATCACCAAACTCTAGACTGTGACCAACAGGATCCTTTGAATTGGGATCTGGAAACAGCTCTTTTAACCTGTTGATGATAGGCTTTAGCATAAGAAAGACTTACAGTGGTTGGTCATATTAGCATGTGATAACAAGGCAGAAAGTTGTATACCAGTAGCTCATGTGGAATGAGTTTGTTTCCTAAAAGGAGTACTGCAAACAGCCAGCAAGATCAAGAGGCAGTCCCTTAAGCCAAGGGAATCCAGTAGTTTCAGCAAATTTTGCAGAGTTTTTGTTAAAGCTTGTATGATTTGCCCAGTGAAGTGAGTGCCCGCATCACTGGAGATTGTGGAAGGTATACAGAAGTGGGAAACAGGTTTTCTAACAGTTTCTTTGCCACTGTGATGGCATTAGCCTTGTGGCAAGGGAGGGCTTCATCCCATCCAGAGAACGTACATACAGTAACAAGAGCGTATTGCTAACCCATACCAGGTGACAGTTGAATGAAATCCAGTTGTAGGTGCTCAAAGGGTCTAGAGGGAGGAGGTTTGAGGCCTCTGGAAACAAAAACAGTTTTCCCAGAATGTAGACTTGCCAGGTCAGACATTGGTGGTAAACAGTTTTATGGAAGTCTCCTCACTCATGTGTATTCATAATTTGAGTCATCTTAATTGCACCACAGTGGGTAAAGGAATGCAAATACTGGAAGATGGGGTTTGCGAGGGAGCCAGGAAGAACCAAGTGGCCATCTTGTGTTTCTGTAACCCCAGCTATTCATTTACTTTACAGCCATTATTTGCCCATCATGGCTTCTCTGATTCAGGAGCACATTGTTGCCATGTTGCAAGGACATTAGGATGACAAAGGTCTGGCAACAAAGGGGTCAGTTTTTACAGAAGCAGAACGGACTTTATCTACGTGTGCCACACCTGTACAGATTCTGTTGCTGCTGCCTGTGCACGAAAGTCATCTAGGGCGTTTCCCTGATAGTCAGGTTCAATCCTTTCAGTGAGCCTCAATTTTGATATAGTTTCAGAAGGTAGGATAACAGCAGCAAGAACATCATTTATTTGTTGTCCATTTTTGGTTGGAATCCTAATGGATGTAAGAAAACCCCTTTGTTTCCATAACATCCCCAAATCATAGATGACCCAAAAGCACATCAGCTGTCAGTATAGATATTAACAGTCTGTCCTTCTGATAATTGGCATGCTCTGGTAAGGTCATGGGGCTCTGCTTGTTGGGCCAACTTAGCTTGTGGGAGATTTCCCCTCTCAAGTAGTTCGTCTTGAATAGTAACAACTTAGCCAGCTGGGAAATTCCCATTTTCATTTGTGTAGTATGACCCATCAACAAACAAGATTAGATCAGTATTAGTCAAAGGGGCATCTAGTAAATTGGTGTCACGAAATGGAGTGTTGTTACCTTGCGGGCGTGGATTTCACCTTTATCAGGCAGAGGTAGTAACAAGGAACAGTTAAGAACACTGCAGTGTTCAACATACAGATTAAGGTGGTGAAAGAGCTCATAAGAAGTTAGTCTGCTTGAAGAGAATTGCTGAGTCAATTCAGAATTAAGAAGACTTTGGACAGGATGTAGAGTTTGTAAATAAACGTCATTTCCTAGGATTAAAGCTGCTGAGGCTTCTACTAAGTTTGCAGCTGCAGCTATAGCCTTAAGGCAGTTGGGCTAGACACAGACAGCTGAAGCAAGTTGGATGCTGTAATAGGCCGTGGGCCTGTGTTTATTATCATGGTCTTGCATGAGCATTCCCAGGGCTTGGTTACATTGTTCATGTACAAATAAGGTGAAAGGCTTTACATAGTTAGGTAGCCCTTGGGCAGGTGGTTCTTGCATCAATTGTTTTAGTCTTATAAAGGCCTACTCAGGTTTATCATCCCAGAGTAGGGGTTCAGGGACTAAATTTTAGTAAATTCACAGAGTGGGAGAGCTGATAGAGAAAAAGTAGGAACCCATAGTCTACAACAGCCAGGCAGGCCTAGGAACCCATGAAGCTGTTGCTTAGTTGTAGGCCTACAAAATTTTTAGATTAGTTTAACTCTTTTTGGAGATAACTGGACTCTTAGTGTTTAGATTATGACCTCGGTAATGAACAGGGTCTCACGATAATTATAATTTTTCCTCAAAGACTGTATATTTCTGTTTTCAGTGAACTGTTACAGCAAATTAATGGAATTTTTTATGGATGCCGTTTTGCATAGCAAAGGGTTATCCACGTACTGTAGAAGGATTCATTTCCTGGTGAACTGGAGGGTACCTTTTGGTGGAGCACTTAGGGGAAGTAAGAAAGGGCTTCAGTGAATCCTTGAGGCATGGCTGTCCAGGTATATTGTTGATTGTTCCAAGTGGAAACAAATAGGTATTGGCTGTTGGAGCAGAGTCTACAGGGATGCTGAAGAAGGCTGAACATAGATCCATAGCAGTGAACCATTTTGAGTCAGGTAGAATTTGCGACAGAAGGTTGTTTGAGTTTGGAACAACTGGGAAATGAGGAAGAGCTGTCTTGTTAATAGCTCTTAAGCTGTGGACAAATCGCCATCCTTGCCTGTTAGGCTTCCAGACTGGCAAGATGCATGTGTTGCGGGGGCTGGTACAAGGAATGATTAACCCCTGTGTGATTAGGTCTTCTATTGGTGTGAGGCCTTATATGGCCTTGGGCCTTAGTGGATATTGAGGCAATTTAGAAAAAGGTTTAGATATATGTATATCTGAATTTTTATAGGTTCTATGCTTTTACTCTTCTAATGACAGTATTAGAGGTAGCCCACAGATTGTTGGGCACCTTGATTAAATTAGGGATCTTTTGCTGGAATTCTTACTCTTCTGTATCAAGGACAAATTGTAAAGAACATAAAAAATCAGGTTCAGATTGGTCAGGAAATTCTAAGGTGAGGTCTCCATTGGAGGCAAAACGTATTAGCCCTTTTAATTTAGAAAGCGGATTTTTTTACTGAAAGATTAACTGGAGCTGTATCACATAGCAAAAAGGGAAGTTTTTCAGGGGAAGGTCTCAGAGTCATTTGTACTGGTGATGCAGGAGAACAGATATGGGACATGCGTAGGGCCGAGTCCCAGGTCTCGGTTGAGCCCCTGGGATGTGCCCTGCCAAGTGTGGGTCCTTGGCTTCCGCAGGAAAGAATTCAAGAGCAAGCCGCAGTTGAGTGAAGGTAGATTTATTCAGACAGATACAGTGAAAGGCAAGAGAAAGGCCACGAGGTATGGGGTTTGGGTGCTCAGATTAAAAGTAGATACACACTTCCTAGACAGAATGTGGGCTGTCTCTGAAGACGGATAGGGGCAGCCTTGAGGCACCGTGTTGCTGGTTTTTATGGGATTGGTGGCTTCATATGCTAATAAGTGGAAGGACCAGTCTAAGTAGCCTGGGAAAGGGGCTGGGATTCCTAGGAATTTGGCCATTTTCCACTCTTCGACCTTTTGTGGCTAGCCTTGGGACTACCATGGTGACTGTGGGCGTGTTGTTTACCATGTTAATATATTACAATGGGTGTATAATGAAGCTCAAGATCTACTAGAAGTTAAATCTCTCATCATCCTGAGCCTCAAGGCCTACTGGGGGTTGAATCTTTCACCATTTTGATGTTAATTGCTGTAGCATTTCTTGAATGGCTGTGCCCTGCCCCCTTCCGTCCTGTCTCACTGGTTGAGATAGAAACACTGTTCATTACATACCCGGACTACAGAAATTTTTTTTACTCTGAGTGATTTGTTCTTCTCTGGGAGTGGGATTTAAAGTAGAGAGTGTAGCTCCAGGATCTACCAGAATTTAGAAAGGTTTTCCATCAATTTGAATTTTAGTTTTCCTGTGGCTGTCTATGGGAATTAATGGTAGCAGTTTACTGGAGAGTTCCTTGGAGTCTCGTCAGTCCTAGGAGGGGTCCATATGGGGGCCCTCCTGCAGGGATATATATGGGGGCATTGAAGTCGATGTTGAAGGATTTGCATAAGATCTTTGAGGACAGTCTTTTTTCCAGTGTCCCAGTTGGTTGCAAATGAGGCACTGATTACTGGGCCTGCATTTTGATGATGAACCCCCTAGGAGTGTACAACGGGGGAGGCTCAGATGTTATTTTGGGTTCTGGCTTTGGAGCTATTGTAGCTGTAAGGCTAATAGCTTGGTGGACTTGTGTTTCAAAGTTTTCTTTTAAGTGTCCAGCTATGGTTTTGAGTTCAGTCAGACTGGTGGCTTCCCATCCTATTTTCTGCCTTTTTATTAACCCACTAATCTCAGGGAATACTCCATTTACAAATAGGGCAGCTCGAGCAGGTTAGGTGACATCGTTTACTGTATGAAACCCAGAATGCTGTAGGAAGAGAGCTTTCAGATGGGCTTTCAGGTCTGCCGCAGATTCATCTTTCTTCTGTTTGCATGTGAGAATAATAGACCGATCAGTGCAGGCAGGGAAGAGTAGGAATAGCTTTTAAAGGATCAATCGCTATTTTGTGAGCTTTTTCTGTTCTACAGAGGAGAGGACCAAGTTGAAGATTGAGGATCTTGGAAATCATCCTCGGGGTTATGCCATTCTCCTTCCTGCATGCATTTTTGGATTTTACCAGGTCCTACCAGCATGTGCACAAGCCGATAAAGACCTGGCAGTACTGGGGTCATAGAATTCTAAATTCTTCAGAAAACTTTCAGAGATGCCCCCTTGAGTTTAGTAAATTCTTTAACTATGGCCCTTAGTTTGGTCTTTGACCAAGGAGTGAAAGTTTCTTGAAGAGGATTGCCTCCAAGCCTCGGGTGGCCTTATTTTAAAGGGTAACTGTTTAATAGTCTTTTCAGAGTGGAAAGGCAATTCGGATAGAGGATAAGAATGTGAGTACTCAGGAAAAGGAGAACAAAAGGGAGCGATAAGACTCATGTCAGTCTTACTGTCTGTTTTAGGTACCACTTGTGTATATAATTTTTCATAGATTTTTTGCAACAGATCTTTCAGTGAAGCTATTTTGTAATCTTTAAACCTTTCGGAGGCTTTTGCATATGAATTAAAATAGATATCCTATCCTGTTTGTTTGATTTGGGCATCCTTGCTTTCACTTGTAGTTCTTAAATGAGTGATCTTACCTGATTGGAGTGTTCCCCATAATAGCCATTGTAATTCTAGGTTGTCTTTAGTAAAATTTTGCCATTTTTGTTCATACTTACAGCTTCTGAGACCACAGTTCTTAGGCATAAAATGAGCAGGTATACCAGAAAGTGGCATGCTCAACTCTGTGGAACTTAAGGATCCCATTTCTTTAGCTAAGCATTGGATCATTGCCTCATGGAATCAAATTCAAACTTAAGGGGGATATGCTGTTGGGTTGGGGCTCATGTGGTGTTTTATGGTGTACCTCACTGCATGGAAATTTTCTTGAGGTTGGCAAGTGACCCAGTCAAACCAGTTCTGTGATGAACTTAAAAATTTAACACAAGAGTCTAGAGTTAGGTGTGATTGCTCTAACAGTCTTTAAGTACTTAACTCGTGACCACCAATTTCGTGGCTTTGGCTTTTGAGATTACCATTAGCATCAGCTTCATGTTCACATTAATAAGAGACCAGTAGTAACCTGGCGAAGATAAGGCCTTGTAGGCGCCACTGGCAGTTCCCAGTGTGTAATCTGGGGACTGAACCAAGGGCCTGGAGTTTGAGTTCCAGGTGGAACCAACCATCTACTAGCTCAAGTTGACCTTCTCTAAACTGGAATGCCTATCAGATTGGTAGCTCAGTGCAAAGAGAGCAGATAGAGAACTGAGAGGAGCTCACCCACAGCTCTTGGAAATAGTGAGAAAGAGAACTCAAAAGGGTTTGCAGGTACCAGTGCCTGTGTTTCTTGTTGTACCTGAAGCCATCAGAAATTTCCTTTGAATCCCACTGCTGCCACCAATACTATTAGAAAACAAAATTCAGATGAGTAAATCTAGAAGATCTTATTGGCTTTATGCAGTGATTCGTGAATCAGGCAGCATCCCGTCTAGCAGACAGAAAGGAGCTCTGAGGAACCGTACCAAGTGAGAGACTTTCATGGGCAGAAGGGAGCAGACAGAGAAGTTACACCAGCAACAAACAGGTGGGTTGTGTTGTGGCAAGGTCGCCTTCCTTTAGGGGATGACTGGGGTCTGTCAGGCAGATTATCTCACTAGTGCTGATCAGGTGATTCCTGATTTATTGGTTTAGGATTCTGTTCTTGGGAGAGACCATAACTGTAATTAAGTAAGTCTTGGTTTGGTGCTGTGGGGCTTAGCATAAGTGACTTCATTTTGGCCCTGTTGTCTTGTTTTTATCACAGTTCAGGTTTTCCTATCTCTGCACTGGTTCCCGCAGCAGCTCCTGCTCCTAAGCCTCTCTTTTAGTAAACTGAGGCTCTCTCTAGTTGCTTGTCAACTCTCCAGGCTTAGGGGCCTGGGTTTGTTGTGTCTTCCCCTCTTTTATGGATCTAAGAGATGTTTATTTTTCAGTCTGTTCAGCTTTTTACTTGTTGTTCGAATGGAGTGGTGACTCCCAAGACCCTTGCATATAGAACCGGGAACCAGAAGTCTCTTCCTTAAGATTTTTGTCGTTCGGATTCTTCTTTCCTTTCTTTCACTTTCTAGGAGGCTTTATTCAGGTACATAGCTTTGATTATCTGTGTATATTCAGTTCTGACTTTTGTCCTGAATACCAGTTTCACATTTTGTCTGCTAGGATCTCCAACTTGGTGTCCTAAATTCTGAAAAAAAATTTATAACCATCTCTCTTGTTTTCCTGTTTAGGAAATCTCATTCTGAGCCAATTACTGCCTTCCTTACAAAACTATTTCCCCTGAAGTTTGTTATTTTTATTGGTGATATCACTCTTTTACCTACAACTCAGGCTTAATGCTCCATACTCATCTTTCTCTGCCTTCTTGTCTCCTCTGAATTGTTGTTTTTTTATTATTATTATTATTTGGTTTTCCAACTTGTCTTGCCATTGCTCATCTTTTTCTCCTTTAAAATAAATTCTGACCATTTGTACTTGATTAACATATTTTAGAGTATGGTATTTTGCTATTCCCTGCTTCCTCTCAGCTTGGACTGGGTCTTCATAGGCCAGAAGTCTCAAACTTAAATGTGCATCAGAATCACCTGGAAGACTTGTTAAAACACAAATGGCCAAGCCTATCTTCAGAGTTTCTGATTCAGTAGGTCTGGGATGAGACCCAAGAATTTGCCTTTTTAAATATTCCCAAGGGATGCAGACTTTGCCTGTCTAGTGACCATGCTTTGAGAATCACTGCTGAAGTCCACCAAGTATAGTCTAGATTTCTTAATTTGGCATTCACGATCTCCTGTAGTTAGTTCCTAATCTACTCTTTAAGCCATTGCTATTTACTGCACAGCTTCTTTACGTACTCTTTACGCTAGCCAAAGTGAACTACTGACAGGCAGCTCTTTGTACACATCCTGTGTTCTCATGAGACATTTCACTCATAATTTCTCAGTCTCTTCCTGTTCCATTTTGCATGTCAAATGATACCCATTTTTAAGATTAATTTTTAGATTTTGCTGAAATAGAACTTCATCTATATAAAGTCTTCCTTGTTTATTTAAAATTTTTTCTATTGTTCCTCTAAGCCAGAGTAACGTTGTACCATGTTTTTCCCTTATGGCATTTGTTGTTTTATAGTTTAGCCTGACCCTTATTTTCATTTTATTTTTTTCTTTCAGTCAACTTTTTGTATTTTATTTGTTTCACATTAGTTATCTGGCATATGTGTGGTAATTGAGAGAAGTTAAACTCTTTCTGTAGGCTATAACTAGGAGCCCTAACAAGCCGCCATTCCCTGACTACCAATATAGGATTGTCTTATTCAAAGAAATGGATTGCCATTGCTACCCTGAGTCTCAGTGATGGAAGTATTTTAAACTCCTTTTCTCTTTTCTACCCTTAAAAAAATCAATGAATGATAGAAAAAGACATTTAAAAACTACAGTATATGGCAGGTTAATGGGATCTCAGAGGTTGGCTTTCTTAATGATCCTGAGGGATGAGCAGTACATTTCAAGTAAATATGTTTTTTTGTGACACACACACACACACACACACACACACACACGCACACAATGGAGTACTACTCAGTCATAAAAAAGAACGAAATTTTGCCATTTGCAACAACATGGATGGATTGGGAACATTATGTTAAGTGAAGTAAGTCAGACAGAGAAGGATAAATACTATATGATATCACTTATGTGTGAAATCTAAAAAATATAACAAACTAGTGAATATAAGAAAAAAGAAGCAGACTCACAGAGAACAAACTAGTGGTTTCCAGCGGAGAGAGGGAAGGGGGAAGGGGCAGTCCAGGGGTAGGGGATTAAGAGGTACAAACTATTATGTGTAAAATAAGCTACAGGGATATATTGTACAACCCAGGGAATATAGTCAATATTTTATAATAACTGTAAATGAAGTTAAACCTTTAAAAATTGTGAATCACTGTATTGTACCCCTATAACTTATATAATAGAAATAGAACTATGTATATAATTAGGTTGAAACAAATTTTGGATGGCTTCATACCCCTTAGTCTCTGTTAAAAGGATATATAGACATAATAATATGCAGTTGGACAATTGACTTATAAAGTCAGTTTACCAGTATGATTTTGTGATTCCTTATATTTTTACAATAACTTCTATAGCTTGCTGGTCCCCATCAATTAGATCTGTTATCTAGATGTTATTCTCCTTTTATCTCTGTCTCTCTTTCTCTGTTTTATCAGAGAGACCAACATATACTACCAGATGTAAGTTAAATATATAATAGATATTTTATAAAATAAATATAGTTAATAAACTTGTATGAGAATTTTAATCTCAGTAAGACTGAGAATCCCTGACTTAATTCTGTGTTGTTCTTGGGAATTATCAAACAGTGGTTTGGTGAATCTAGGTAACACTTTCCTTAGGATAAAATTTAAGAGAGAATATGAAAATGTATGTCAGAAGCTCTGATTAATTTGTAATTTTGTTTTTTAATATATTGGCCATATAAGGGAGCTAATCGGTATGAAAAATATGTGAGTTAATCATACTCAATGGAATAATTTTATTAAATGTCAGGTAAAATGTGCTTTTTTATTAAAGATAAAAAAGATAAAGAAAAATTATTTTTAATTTTGCTATATAGTGTCATAATTTGTCTAACAGTTCTCCTGTTGGCAGTTTGAGTAGTTTTAAATTTTTATTATTGGTACCAATATTGTAACGAAAGTTCTTGACCTTTTTATATAGTTCTGGGAGTGTTGCTGTATGATAAATTCTGAAAAGTGGAAATTCTGGGATAAAGACAACAAGCATTTAACATTTTAATTGACTTGCCAAAATTGCCCTCCAAAAAGGTTGTACTAATTTGTACTCTCATAGATGTATGAATGTGCCATTTCCCACACCTCCTGTACAGGCTGTTTCCCCCCCCCCCCCAACAACTTTATTGGAGTATAATTGACCTACAATAAATTGCATATACTTTTCCATGTAGTTACATTTCCAGCAATCTTTATTCCTTTATGAAGATTCAGATTTCCGTCTGATACTATTTTCCTTCTGTTTATAGGACTTTAAAAACATTTCTAATAGTATGGGACTTCTTGTGACAAACTCTTTTAATGTTTGTATATGTGAAAAAGGTTTTATTTTGCCTTCATATTTGGAAGATACTTTTGCTAGGTAAGAATTGTAAGTTAACAGTTATTTCTTCTATACTTTGTGCTGTTGAAGTGTTCCCTGGGTTGTATGGTGTCTGATGAAAAGTGTTGTCCTCCTTGTCTTTGTTCCCCTTACTTAACATGCCTTTTCCCCTTCCTCAAAGTTGCTTTTAAGATACTCTATGTCTCTCATTTTAAGCTATTTGACTATGACTTAGATTGTTATAGTTTCCTTTGTGTCTCTCGTCTTGAGGTTTATTGATCTTGTGGAATCTGTGGGTTATAGTTTTAATAAAATCTGGACAAATTTTGACCATCATTTCTTCAAATACATCTTTTGTCATTCCTTGGCTTCTCAGGGACTCCAGTTACACCTATGTTAGGCTGTCTAAAGTTTTCCCACAGCTCATTATCTAATTTCGATACTTTCTGATGCTTATTGTATTTAAGTTTGCTGATGTTTTAGTTTGCTGTATTTAGTCAGTCAGTAATCTCATTTGATATTTTTTCATATATTTCATTGGAATTTTCATGTTTAGAATTTTGATTTGGGTCTTGCAAATTTTTTTTTAATCTTACATGTCTCCATTAACATGCTTCATATTTACCCTAACTTCTTTTTTCCCCATCTTACTATTTATCCTAACTTCCTCCTTTTCCCTGCCTTAGTATTTACCCTAACTTCCTTTTTCCCCCATCACTATATTGCCTCTCCCCTCTTCCCTCTCCCCACTGGGAACCACTAGTTCATTCTCTGTATCTGTGGTCTGTTTCTTAAATACCTAGAATATAGCTGCAATAACTGTTTTACTATCTTTGTTCACTAATTCTCTCACATGTGCCATTTCTGGGTTTTGATTGATTTTTACTCTCATTTGGGGTTTTATTTTTCTGTATTTTAGCATGTTTGATAGTTTTCACTGGATGCCAGACATTATTGATTTTACCTTGTTAGATCCTGAATATTTTGCATTCCTATAAATGTTCTTAAGCTTTGTGGACAGGGTTAAGTTACTTGGAAACAGTTTAATACCTTTGGCTGGTACTTACAAGCTTTTATAGGTAGGGCCAATGTAAGTTTAGTCTAGGGTTAATATCCCCAGGGCTGAGGCAAAATCCTTTTTGGTATTCTACCTGATGACCCACAAATTATGAGGTTTTCCACTTTGTCTTGGAACAAGCACCATTCCCTGCCCTGTGTAATTTTTAGGGATTTTCTTCAGTTCTTTTGCATGTCCTTTTTCCTTGGCTTGCTGTAGCTTCCTTGCATGCATGAGCTAATCAGTAGTCAGCTAAAACCCAAGGCACCCCTCCTAGATGTCCAGGCTTCTCTCTCTGTGCAGCTCACGCTTCTCTGGTACTTAGTACCGGACTCTCTAGCCTCCCTTGGTCTCCCCAGCCTTCCAGTTTCATCTCTTCAGCTTCAGAGAACTGCCAGTCTCTGCCTGGATTCTCTCTTCCTGCACCTTATTCTGGAAGTTCTCTCCAGGAACAAATTTAGGTCAGTCATAGGGCATGCTTTGTTTCTTGTCTCCCAGGAATCACTGTAGTTTGTTGCCTGATGTTCAGTGTCTTGAAAACTGTCGTTCTGCATTATTTTCTCTGGTTTTTTTTGGTTGTTTTGAAGAAAGATGGTAAATCTGGTCTCTGTAATTTAATTTTGATGGAAAGTATAAGTTCTGACTTACTAAATTTTAGCAAATAAAAAACAGGAGATTTTTTTGGTTACATCTTAATGCTTATCTTTACTTAAAGTGAATTTCACATATTGTTAAATCTGAATGACTCACCTTATATATTATTGATGTTATGAGTTTATGTCATAAGCTTATGAGTATTGATCACACAATTCATGTGCAAGAAAGACATTTAAGTAAGTATTTGGGTATTTAAAGCTCTGGTATTTGAGACCAGATTCTAATGGTAGATTTTGGCCAGAGACTAAGGTCGAAACTTGACTTTGGTATATCTTTAGTTGCCATGGTACCTACCTGTTTTAACCCCAATAAAAGCAACAAATTTTTACCATATATTTGTAAAGCTATGCTCCCTTCTTCATCTTCATAGCTTTATGAGGTAGTTTTTACCTCACAAATGAGAACACAGGAGGTAAGTCATTTGACTCTTATTTGGTGTTCTTTGTAATAACAGTACAGTACTTTTTTTTTTTTAATTAGTGGACAGACTGATGTTGAATCATGAGTAATTTTGTTAGAGATTTTTGGATTATAATCAATAATAATCTTTAAGAGTAATCATGATATAGGTCATGCATTGGTTTCTGTGAAACAAATGGCAGGCAAACTTCATTTCATAAAAACACTGTGTTTTACAAGTTTCTTTGTAAATTAGTTGTTTGACTCTGTCGTTTGTCATCTCTATCAACTGATCAGTCAATGCACTAGTGTCATAAATAATGGCTAAATTCTATAGCTGGTTTATAAAAGGCCATGGTCTGTCTTAAATGGTGTTGACAGTAATTGTGAAGCCAGTTGACTCTTGAGCTGTTTTGAGAACAGAATTGAAAGGAGGTCATCGGTGGATTTATTGTAGGTAAACTGGGGATTGACTGATGGGTTTTGATGTTGGAAGCTCAGGGAATGGGATTAAGGGCTGAAATGGTACTATAGCAACACTGCAGGGAGTTACAGTGCTCACTGCGGAGTGCTGCAGTGCTCACAGGAGGTGAGCAGAAGTGTAAAGTTATGCTTGTGTTAAAGTGTAGAAACTAAACAGATCAGCTTGAAATTTTCATTAGTGTAGAATTTACATGTTTGAATTTAGGATCAGAGGAAATTTTTTTAAGGTAAAGGTAAAAATAATTTACCTTTTTCTTCCATTCTTTCATGAAAACACATTCCAGTTTGCCTGTGTTTTTGTGTCAGTGTCATCACCACCTTAGATGAAAAGATCAAAGTTACTAAAGCAAGGAATGTCTTAGTACCAGCCCCTAACTAACACTGGTTACGGCGTCTCGTGTGCTGGGTTCCAGTCAAATTTGATAATTGCTGCTCTCTGTAGATTTGATTCTTAGATCAGTGATTATCAGCTGATGTTTTGTAGTATCTCAGACTGTGTTCAGTTACTTTAAGAAATGGTATACAGTGTGCAAATCAAGGCAAAAATCAAAAAAATAAATGATTTACATGGAATAGCTGACATTGAGTGTTTACTGTATACCCAAGCACCATTCTTTACACTTCATATGAAATAAATTAATTTTTGCAACCCTTTGACATATGACTTTTATTACCATTTTGCTCATGAGAAAACAGAAGCATAGAGCATAAAGTAACTTAAGATCATACAACAAATAATAGATTTGGGATATCTGTGTGGTCTGTGAGTCTTTGCTCACAACCATTGTGCTGTTTACTTTAACAGTTTTGGGATGAAGAGAGAAACATGGGCAGCTCATGCTTAATTAGCATGTTATCACTTCTGAGAGTTTGGGAATCAATGCATTTTTATAGAACATCTACGTTAGGATGGTGGTAAAGAACATAAACTTTGGAATTCTTCAAAATTTACTTCCAGTATTAGGTCTCCTGAATAGCTGTACAAAGTAGAATAAATTGCTAACCCTCTCCTGGCCTTAGCTTTTTCATCTTTAAAAGTGAGAATAATGGTAGTTACCTTTCTTGTTATGCATTATTTCCCCTGAGACATTATACTAACCTATTTTAGTAGTATTTTCAAGACAGGAAGACCCTGCAGGTTTTTTTAAGGAGCTCATCTGCTTTAACCAGCTCACATGTCAGACCTTGGACACTGTTGTTTTGATGACAGGTGTCCTTTGGGAAAGTTTCTGCTTACGTTGTCAGTGAAAAGGCTGTGGTTTTCCCTCCATCTCTGTTGTGTATTTTGTTTCAGAATATGTGAAATGGTACTTTAAGAGTATTGGTCAATCTTATCTTTATAAATGTCTGATATTCCCCAAAATGTGTATTAAACCAATCAAAATAGTCAGGGTGAAACTCACTTGGTTAGGCTTTACACTTTAACAGAAATCACATTGATATATAAAAATCACTCAGAATACTCTTATTGTCTCATAGTTCTATGCACTATGAATGCATTTTAATTTAATCTTCATAACCATGTGTAATAGACAATTTTATTTTCCTCACTGTACAGAGGAGAAAATATGAGGCAAAAGGGAACATAAGTAATGGAGTCAGATTTTGAATATAGTCTGTCAGATTCCAGAGTCCGAGTGCTTAACTATGATGATAAATCACCTCTCCTGGGTTTTGAAGTCTTAAAATTATGTATTTAAACATAAAAAGGGAAACACGGGTTTATCATTGTTATATCATGGAAATCAGGGCAAGATTTGTGTAGCCCAGGCCTTCTGAGGAACTGAAACTGGGAAGTTGTGAAGAACCAAGGCTGTTCTGTGCTGTTCTTTCTATCTCTGTGCTCACGTCTGTCTCTTTCATATTTCCTCTCTCTGCTTACTGGCTTCCTCCCTTCCCCTCACCACCTGGCCCATCTTGACCGCTCTAAAATGGTACCTTCAACGGAGTGTCATTATCACTCAAAAAATCCAGAACCTTGGCCAAGTGACCTAATGTTTCATGGTCTGATTTGTAGTTTCTTGTGAGATAGAATCCTGTCATCCTGGTCAGGCTCTGGATTGTTTCCTTCTGGGTCAAGTGTCTGCCCTTTGATCACATAGCCATAGCAGTGAGTGATAGGTCAAAGGAGGGGTGACTGGCATTCAGAGATCCACACTAATGTTGGTAGGAGTTCTCAGGGAAGGAGGTAGAGGCTGAATATAGAGTCCCAGAATATTTCTATACTAACATATATCGGATTTCATTAAAGCAGTATCAAAAAATAACTGCACAAATACAAGATACAAATATAAATACAAATGCAATAAACCTAAAACATAAGCAGTAAAAATAAATACAAGAAATAACAGCACAAATACAAAACACAAGTATAAAATGCAAATGTTATAGGTGCAAGGAACTGAAATCAGCTTATCATTTAAAAAGTAACTGCCTTCAAGTTTATTAAAGTCAAGGAAAGACTGATGAACTATTCTAAATTTAAGGAGACTAAAGGGACGTGTGGACTAAATATAACACATGGTCCTAGATTGAATGCTTTTGCTACAAAGAATATCATTGAGGCAACTGGAGAAATTATATGTATTCTGTGGATTAGACAGTATGGAGTAGAGAGTATCAGTGTTAATTTCCTAATTTTTATGGTCATGCCATGACTATATAGTATAACATTATGTTTATAGGAAAATTATGATGAGTTATTCAGTGGTAATGAGACAACATGCTTATAATTTATTCTCAAATGATTCAGAGGGTGAGGGGGAGCTTTTTGTTGTTCTGCAACTTTTGAAAGTATTTCAAAATAAAAAGTAACTTTCTGAAACTGAATATGTAGTTTCTATAATGTACCAGAAGATCTGAGTGAATGTTTTTGAAAAGATAATTCAGTAGTCATGTGTTATTGAGCACTCCTTTATTTGTGTCATCAATTCAGGCTTTCTACAGTAGGTTTGCAGAATAGGATATGTTTACCAAAGAACTCTATATTATTTGCTGTACATTATTTGAAGACTTACTTCATTGGATTTCAGAATCTATTTTCAGATCTCTTAATTCATGGATTTCAGTGAATAAGAAGTATTTGTCATTTGCTCATGAGTTTTCAGTTACAGGTGATTCTTTTAAGAATTTCTCTACTAGCCTGCCTTATTTCTAAAATTTACAATTTTCTGTGAAGTTTTAGAAGTTTGAGCAGTCACAGTGGTCTGCACTTCTGTAGTATATTGGGAAGAGGATTTAATGGACACTGATGGTTTTTAGTGTATTTGGTTTAGTTAAATATTTTCCAACATTTCAACATAAAGTGATTCTAATTGTAGTGTTTTCTAATCATATTTTGTGATCAGATGTTGAAGATAGAGGAGATATAAAATATACTTTTATGTTTTATGAATATATTTTTGTGTTATCTTGGGACTTGTGTTTTAAAACAGAAGTAAGTATATATTAATGTTTAAATGATAATTCCAGGGAAAATATAATTTGGTGTATTTATTGTTTTCACCCAACTTTCTTAGGAGCCAGACAGTCCTTTTACATAAGCAAGTACACTATAGATATCTTTATAAGCTTTTTTAAAATTTCCTTTTTTGATATCTTAATTCTTTTATTTTGTTAATCACATATTTTGGTAGATATTTATACACTTCTTCTGGGCTCTCAAAAAAAAATAGTTCAGTAGCTAGGATGTGACATCAGTTTATATATGATAATTAGCTTTATTTTCTGAAATATTTGATCCCCAAACCACAGAACTCTACTTCTGGATTCTTTATGTTCATGTGGTGAAAAGAATTTCCTAGGACATTGTTTTTTTAAATGTATCACATAAATGAAACAGTTTCCATTTGTTCCAACTGACTGGACCATTTCCAAGACAGGCTTCCTCTCTGCTCTCTAAGTCATCATGTTTTTCAATCTAGAATTTCTCTCTAGCTCTTGGAACTATTCCAAAATAGGGGCAGTTTCTGAGCATCTCAGTGGCAATGATTTTTTCTAGGTATATCTACAGGATTCTGAAAAGATTGGTCAGGAAGAGGAAGAGGGATGGGCAGAAATAGGGAAATAGAAATGGGAGGAGTGGAGGCAATGAGGCAGGCCCCTTTAAAGATAACTTTAAAAGGAGGCATTTAGGAAAAAAGAGTAAGACACTGTTTAAAACAGCAGAAAATATAAGTGCTAGAGTAGACCTTCTAGATGAATGCTTTTCAAATTACCTGTGGTGAGGGACCAGATTTTTCATGTTCAGTTCATTATGAATAGGATCTACATGGTAAGTACATTTGCCACTTACTTGAGTCAAATTCTTTGAAAACATTGTCTAATTGCTGTAAAAGTTTCTAAATTTTGAAATTCCTCCACTTGTCTGTATGCCATACACTGGTGTCAGTTTGCTGACTGACAGTAGGCTGCAGACCACATGTTGAGTGGTGGTGTTTTCCCTAAAACCTTGTTTCTTCATTTTGCACCCAAGGTTATTTAGCTAAGAAAAGTGAAATGATTTTCTCTATATTACACAACTATTAAATTTTTCTTTTTTTAGTTTCAGTAGAGGATAACTCTACTCAAAAGCAACATTTGGTCTTTTGTCTGATGATAATATTCATTGTGTGTATATAAAAGTCAGAAAAATACGCCTTTAGGGTTTGGGGCTGTAAGATTCTCACTTTCTGCATTACAGATTTCTGAAATAATCTTGTGTGTGATCTTACACTTTTGGAATCAGAAAAAAATCAATAAAGATACAAAGCAAAACAAGAAACATCAGAAATACTGAGACAGAAAAAGCATAATAATAAAAAAAACAGTATTAGTTTCATAAAATTAAAGTAATGGGTTAATATGGGGGAAGCATCAAAAGATAAGGCCTAAAAGATTGTCAGGGATGGGGTTGGAAAATGGTATGTAATTCATAAAAAGAAGTTTGCATTTTATTTGGTAGACAATGGGGAGCAATTGAGGAATTTTATATAATGAAGTAATACAGAGTAGGTTGGTTTGTAGCAAGAAAATTTTAGTGTTTTATCTCTCTATATATTTTAAAGTAAGATTAAGAGGATCTACTTCAGTTTTGTAAAATACCTTAGTTTTAAACACTGTAATTGAACTGTAAATAATGACTTAAAAGATAGGAGAACATAGAAATAATGATGCAGAAACTGAGATTAGCATTTATTGTGTTCTGAAATACCCCGTCACTAAAAAATTAGTAAAAATGTATAATATTGAGGTAGTATATGATGCTGTTGAGCATAACTGTACTGCTTGGGTTGGAAACTCTCATCTCTGATGTTCATTGTTTTTTCAACTTTGGACAAATTCCTTAACCTCTTTGGATCTTGGTTTTCTCATCTATAAAACGATGATACATAATACTTTCCTTATAGAACTGTCATGAAGTTAAATGACTTCTCTCTCAGTGTGTGTGTGTATAGATAGGACGTATTTATCATATAATGTAGAATAGTGCGTGATAAATAATGAACATTAAACAGGTACTTTTACTGCTGTCGTTGCTGTGGTTAGAAGGCATCACATTAAGTAAATTTCATACACTTGCAAGAATAATGTGAGTATAAAATACCAACAATGTACCAGTTATTATCTGAAAATCACCAGCCACTGGATTTCAAATTTTCTTTCTTTCTGTTTTATAAAGAAGAAAATAGTGAATTTAAGTATACTTAACTTAGTGCATTCTCTTTATAGTTTATCAGAGAAGATATGAAGTACAAAGATGCTACTAATAAACACAGCCATCTGCACAGAGAAGATAAGCATATAACTGTTGAGGATTTATGGAAACGATGGAAAACATCAGAAGGTAAGACTGTTTTAGTGATCTGGATCCTTCAGCTGCTTTTCTGCCTGCTTAACTGTTGTTAACTCACTAATTGCAAAAAGCCAAAAAATCAAATAACATTTCTCTGAGGATATTTATATTTTAGTAAATAATTGTTCCATTTTTGATTTTGAACTATGGTTTTCATTTTTCTTAGGATTTATTGAGGGTCAGCCTGTCAGATAATTTAATACCTTATACTAGAATAAATAAGATAATGCATGTCTTAGAGCTTAAAGTTGTAGAGCATTGTTTCATCTGTTAAATGGCATTATTGTAAAAGATTTATCAGATAAACATATGGATCCCAAAGTTTTCTTTTCACTTAAGGAAAACAGTTCCTAAAGTCTTTAGAAGGCACAGAAGTTTCAACCCTTTCCTTAAGTAAACCCTTTATGAAGTTTTCTAATAGCGCATGATAGAGTTGTGTAATTTACGTTTTGTCCCTTTTCCAACTTGTAAGTCCTCAAGCTGTCTTATGCATAGCAGTTGTTTGGGGCCGGAAAAATGTATGACCTAAAACCTTAGCTTGATCCCTAGTACTAGAAAACTGCTTAAAAAAAAAGTCTGTTAAGCTTTTTCTTTTTTTTTTTGGTAACAGAGTCAACCAAGATGTCTTTTTCTAATGTTTCTATTCTTTTATCAAAGTCAAGAAATTATGTTGTAGCATGTATTTTTTCAAATTTTAATTTTTTTAGGGGGGTAGGTAATTAGTTTTATTTCTTTCTTTATTTTTAATGGAGGTAGTGGGTATTGAACCCAGGACCTCATGCATGCTAAGCACGTGCTCTGCCACTGAGCTATACCCTCCCCCTGTAGCATATATTTTACTCTGCAAATTTGAATAATGAAATGAGATTAAAAAGAAGCTGGGGGTAGATTACCAAGTAAGAGTATGAAGAAATAATAATGTTTACTAGACTGTCAGTGGTAACATTTGGGAAACTATTCCGTTAATGTTCAGTATTTTTATTAATGTAGAAGGTTTATAGCTTGTTTACATTTTTGTTTTCACTTTTTGAAAGAGGCATCTGATGAAATACTCCGAGAAGAAGAAAAAGAAAGAAGGAAAAAATACCACTGACTTCAATGAAAGATACATAAACTTAAAAAAAATCTGTCTTTTCATTTCCCTTCCCCATACCATTTTAGTGTAATATGAACATGGGTGGGAATAGGAATAAATGAGTATAAATTTCATGCAGGAAAGTGCTAGAATGGTTGAAAACTCAATAAGACAGTCTGTTTATATGAGAACTCAGCACTGTGTAGGTATTAGTAAAGGACTGAGAAATCCATCATGGAGTCTGTTGCTACTAGCGTATTTTAAATTCGGGGTTTGTGATAAGTTGAATGGCGCCCACTTAACTATGTTTGAATGGAGAAAAAAAGATTTGACCACTTCTCACTACCTGTTGTGCCACCACCCTGCTTCAGCCCCCATCTCTTTCCTGGATAATTGCAGTAGCTGCCTAGGGATTTCCCTGTGTATACTTGTGTTCTTCACTTAGCAGAGTAATCTACTTAAAATATAAATCAAATTTGCTCGTAGTCTGTATTGGCTCAGAGTAAAAGCCAGAATCTTTACAAAGGTCTGTAAGACTCTACATGATCTGCCCTCCACATACCGTCTTCTCTTCCTTTCCTGTCCTGTCCGTCCCTCTCACTGTGCTCTGTCCCAGCTGGACTCCTTACTATTCTGCAGCTGCAGGAATGCTGATGTCCTCTTGGCTAACTCCCTTAACTCTTTTATTACCTCAGTGCTTTTTCTCTCCCTGAGGCTTGCTCTGACAACTCCGTTTAAAATTGCAGACCACACCCTCCCTGCCGCCTTTGTTTTTTGGCACTCTTGTTGATCTCTGTTCCTCAGCTTCACACTTTTTTCATGTCCTGTATCACCTTCTAAGATATAATACATTTGACTTATTTGTTATGTTTATCTTCTCTCCCAGGCCCCCCAAGAATGTAAGTCTCAGAGAGTAGGAGTGGGGAAGAGTTTTTGTCTATTTTATGTATTAGTCTGTCCCAAATTTGAGAGGATTCTGCCCTCAGATCCCATTTTGATTTCCCACCCTCGTGTGTTTTGGGAATCTTTTGTGATTTATGAGAATGTTTGTTCGGTTTTAGCTTAGCCGCTTATATCTCTTTTCCCCTAGGCTTTCGCCTTAATTCCTGCCTCCTAAAATTTTACCATTGTGATGGTGAAAAGACTTCCCCCTAAGTCTTTAAAGAATTAGCCTCAGTTATCTGTTCTGTGCTTCTTTTTCTCCTAACCCCAGCCTCTCATACAACCTTCTCAGGTGATCAGGGCTTGGAAAGAGTAGTCTTAGGGCTCCCACTGAAACAGCAGCAAGAGAAGGAAGCGTTGGGTGAAAAAAACTGCTACCAGAAGCTTTACAGTAACCTAATTGACTTTCTTAGTATTATTTCTCTCAATTGATTTTACCATGTCACACACTTTATTTGTTAAAGGGCTCATGTAAAGGCAGGGCATTATTGCTGGACCAGTGGTTCTAAAGTCATAGCCTAGAGGTATCTCAGGGACAAGTCATGATAAATGTGTAGTTCTGCTTTCATCTGGTGTATTTTATTTCTGTTTAAGATTTCTCCTGGGAAACAGAAATTCTTCTGAAAAGGTTTGGAAACTGCTTATAAAGAGATTAAAATGCAACAATATGTCATTTAAATATGTAATTTAAATTTAAAATTTAGTTGAATATGATTACAGATACATGCACAGGCACACACACATATGTTTGCACACACAAACATGCAGTCATACTTTGCCCATCATTGTTGTCTCCATTGCCTAGAGCAGTGCCTTACTTACTTTGATATTCAGTAAATATTTGTTGAATGAATGTACAATACCTGATGAGCATTGGATACTCAGTAATTCAGTTCATCAAATACTTTGATTACAAGCATTTCTGCTGTAATGAAATATATGCATTCCTGAAAAACTTGCACTTTGTAAAATTATGAACTTAAAAATTAGAGTGTATGGAAAAAATTGGGTTGAAACAGGCTACTCAAAACCTATGCAGGTTTGTAATCAGAACACTAACAATATTAATAAAAATACTAGCACAGGTACAAAAAGTGTGTTAAATTCCTAATCAGTAAATACTATAGTATATTATAGGACTTTACCTTAAAAAAGTAAGTAAATATGACCTACTAGAAAGAGATACTGAGGTTGCTACATTTAAGAAGGGCAACGTGCACAAAAATAAGAGCTGAACAACAAGCATTTCTAAGACAGAGGCTGTGGCCAGATTGAACTAAGAGGAGGAAGGAATGGTGAGCAGACATATCGTGTTCACAGGTTTGCTGTCTTGGTGGTCTTATACTTTGTATTCATTTGCTGTTACTTGGTGATGTAGAATGATAACACCTGAGGAAAAGTCACTGGTGAACTGATGTGACTTTTATATTAACATGATTCCTTTTTACCAGTTGCAGGTAAGCTAATTCATGCTACAGCTACAATGTAGCATAATAGGTTGTTATCTATTATGAACTAAGCAGACATTAGATCCTGAGTATTAAAGATGAGCTAAATGCATCTCTGGGCTATAAGGAGTAAGTAGCTGAGTGGGAAGAACAAAGTAAACAAATAGTTGCAACATATGTGATGTGTACAGTAATAGAAGTAAGTGTCAGATATGGAGATAGCCCACTGGAAGGACTAATGAACTCTCTGGTAGGATAGTACCCAGAAGGTAGTGTTTGCCATAGGCTGTTAGGGTCGACCAGGAGTTCTAGAAGGGGATAAGGAGCTAGACCATAAATGGTAACCCCCTTATAGCCCCTTCATCAGTTACCTGAAAATGTGCTGGAAGTGGAGGTAGCACACTACAGGAAGTGTGTGGGCTTTCAAGCTATGCAAATTTAAATCCTGGCCCTTCTGTTTATGAAGATTAAGACATTTGGCACATTTAAAAATTCACTTATAGGATGCAGTTCTTGTGTGATATAAATGAGTAATGTAATGAAACTGCCTGGCGTAATTCCTGGCAATACCAGATAGGCACTTATTAAGTGTTGACTTACTTATCGTGTAAAAATGATGAATGAACTAAAATGTTCAGCTCTGAAGTTTTTAAGGTTTTTGATTCAGTCTTATAATATTCATCAATAAAATGGACAGGTATATTTGGCTGAATACTCATGATTGTAGTGTGCAATTCTCTGGAGGGTGAAATGTACCTGAGGTCTTTATGGAATGTTGTCATTGGGGGAAAAGTAAAATTATGTTCCTCAGAAATTGATCTTGATCTCATACAGAAAAACTTCAAAATGACCTGAATGTACTTTTGTGTGTGTGTGTGTTTGTGAGAATTCTTGGTTAGTTTGTATATGGCAACAGTCCGATGCAAATGAAAGCCATTTTAAAAACTAGTATTAGATTTCAGACAGATTTCTATTAACTGGATCAGTTGTAAAAATTATTGAATGCAGCAATTAAATGATAGATACCTAGCAAAGGAAAATATAGATAGAAAATTATTGGTTATGTATAAGATTCAGGGACCACAGTAGATAAAAAACTGATTAAGTAATGTACTGTTTTTAAAAATGATAACTCATTGAGTTAAATAGTTATTATAACATGAGACAGCTATGAGGTAATCTTTCCATCCTGTTCAGCACGGGTCTTATCTTACCTAAGGTCACTGTGTAATTTTGGGCTTTACAAATTGAATAGACATTTGGAAGATTTGCAGGGGGTTTGTTATTGGCTTTTGTTGTTGTTAGAAATTTAAAGGAACTGAAATTGCCTGAGAGAATGAAAAATGCAGGCATTTAATACTGGTTTTCAAGTGTATATAAAGCCTAGCTCTAGAGAAATGACCAAAGTGTTTTCTTTCTGTTTAGGAAAGCAAAAATGTAAATGTTACATAGAAGGAAATATAAAGGGAAAGAATTCCTGACCTATGGGTGTTAAGTTTCTAAAAGTAAGGAGGATTATGACTATTTCCTTTATATAGATCCTTAATATTGATACAGATTTTTTTCGGAGTGTGAAAGTTTAAGTTGAACTCTAAATCTTGATGAAATCTACCAGCTTATTTAGGTCTATGCTATTGGTTCCAATGAGACTGGAATGTAAAAAAATGTAAAAGGATCAGTGCAGATAGTTTGGGATTATCAGAAGAGTAACTCAAAATATAGACCTTGTAGATGATAAAAGTAGTAGTATCTTTGTGGCATCCATCAACACAATGTTTGCTTGTATGTTTACAGTATGCATGGCAGTCACTATAGTGGGGTACTTAGTATAAGATAAGGCCTTTCTCCTCCAGGAGCTTACAGTACTGTTACCTGTGCAGAGATGAACTGTTAAATAACAATACTGGAAGGGTCGATTAAATGCTAGGTAAGTGGTTCTATTATGGGAATTTAAAGGAATGAATAGATTTATTATGGGGAAGTCTTCATTTTTGCTGATGACTCTTCTGCAGAATTTTGAAAGAGAGAAAATTTTCCTACAGAGAAGTGATAAAGAAGAGATATATAGGTTAGCACATTAAAATGAATAAATGGATAGATGTAAGTCCAGACTTTAGTCCTAAATCCCTCAAAAGAGCACAATTTACAAGTCAGAAATGTGATTTTTTAGTGTATGAGTTAAGAATACATCACTGATATAATATGTCTTTTGGTATTAACGTGCAGTGCTTAACCTTTCTGTGTCTTAGTTTTGTCATCTGTTAAATGCTGGTAAAGGTTGTCTACAACATCAGATTGTTAAGGATGAAATGAATTTATACATGTAAGGTACTTAGAGCAGTGCCCACCACATAGCAAGTGCTCAATGATTAGCCCTTGTACTAGTGTTCTTGTCAGATAAATGTGAACATGGCTCGTGGGGGACGTTGGAGATTGATACTGCTGGAAGAGGCATCTGGGTTGGGGAATAGTAGAAATGGGGCTAGTCAGAGAGGGAGACCAGACTAGTGAGCCTTGCTGATTAAATCTGATGAGCTTCTTTAAGAGTGACAAGTAAGATTCTACTGATAATACTGAGTGGTAGTGGTTGCCTGGAGCAGCACTTTATTGAGGATTCTTGATCTGTGTCTGGTCTCAGTAGCAAAGAAGGATATTATTATAGAAATCATTGGTTGGCAGTATTTACTATGTGTGTGGGAAGTTATGTAGCGTATTTTAACATTTTTATCATCATTGTACTAAATGTTAGCTGTTACAGCGTCTTGTTTTAGAAAACCTTCTATAGGAGAGGTATAGGATAATGAATTCACTATAGGCCTGAAAACTAGCTTTGAATTTAATATAATGTGAACTTGAGTGGAAAGAATGAAAATACACAGGTACTGAAGATACACAGATGAAGGATATGTTTCTGTCCTCCACCTGTCTACAGTCTGTTACTTGAAGAAAGGTCTGTTGACGGGTAATTAAAGGCTGCGATCCTGTCTGTAGCTGAGATAGGTAGTAGGCACTGTGGGATTATAGAAGAAGAAATAAGTCATTTTGCAGAAGTCAGGTAAGGCAAGAGGAGTTAGTTGCACTTAAAGGGACATTTACCTTTCATCTCTTGTCACCCCTTCACTGGGAAGCACTCTGCTAGATTAATAGCTTTCAGGATATTTATAATTAGTATAGCACATTTAAAAAACTCAAGGCTCTTAATGTGCTTCAAATGCTTGTGCTGTTTTACTAACTCAGGTTTTTAACACTTTTGACTTTTATATAATACTTCTAGTTCTAGGAGAAATTGTTAGCTGTCTATAGAGGTACTGGGTTTTCATTGTCCACAGGAAGTGGTTTATACAAGGGAAGGCCTGTTCTTGAGGTAGAATCTAGTTTCAGAATGACAAATGTCATTATTTGCACCACTAACAAAAGGCTCTTGTAGTCAGTTTCTGGTGTGTAGTGAATAGGTGACACAAACATATTGTTCATTTGTTCTATCAGACAACATTTAAGTGTGCTTAATGTAAGTTTTTGCCATAAGAGTACCATAAAGATTACTTCATCAATTTGTAAATTGCTTGATCAATTTGCAGAACACTTCTGTATTAATCAGAATTGATTTTTGTACTTTGTATAAATTGTATTCCTTATTCCTTTATAATCAAGTAACTTTACTTTTAGCATATGATTATCTGAATGAGTTCGGAGCACTCACAATAAATTGCTAATCCTTCTTAATCATCATCCATGTTAGTATTTCTGTCTCTCTGTTCCCTTAATTTCAGATCTCTTCATCAGGGCTAACTGTTTTAGTTTTTATTATATTAGCTATCTTCATTCCTATTTCTCTTTCTCTTTTATTGTTGACACCCTTCCTCTTACTTCAGGAAACTTGAGTTTTAGAGATTTAGGGTCATTGCATGTACTGATTTGCTGGGATTAATGATGCCTTTTTAATCTGTAGAAGGTACTTGACTTTGAGACAGCTTTGTCTTTCTTTATAGTTGTTTCTTGGTTTTGTCCTGAAATAGAGACCACCTCTCAGAATAGGATGCAGTCACCGACTGCCTATCACATCTCTCTGTACTTTGGGCTCTAGAAAATTTGACAATCTGTATTCTGTGTCAACGTATGAATTAGATATATTGTGAGCCTCATTTTTCTCAAATAACAAACTTTTGTATATTCATCTTAGGATGAAGCTTTTCTTATAATTTAAGGAAGTACTATTCTAAAATTGTTTGTGAATTTGCCATATTGTGGTTTTCTGTACACCTGAATTATTCTACATTTCTCCTCTGCTATGTTCACAGACTCAAGGGATACCTCAAGTTTGGAGTACAGTTACAGAACCTTCTGCAGAAGGTAAAAATGAGGGCTGTCCACTTTTCATTATGATGGACTATCTAGAAAACAGTAGACTTTCTGGAACATCTCATTCTTTCCTCTTTACCCCACCAACTGGGAATCAGTTCCACATGAATGTGTGTTATATTTTGCTTTACCAATCCTTGGTTTGGGAAGAGGGTGGAGAGGAGGGACTCTGGTTCAAGTTCTGGTTGTTAAAATATATGTTATTGCAGGAGATTCACTATATTAAATTCTGCTTTAAGTGGAACAAATATTTTGTTTCTGCTCTTTTAGATAAGAGGCGTGTTCACTGGTATTAGTATTTTCCCCTTCAAAGATGGTCAGTTTTACAAAAATCTTTTTTCAAACAAGTCTTATGCTTACTTGAGTTTTTTTTTTTGTCCCACTGAATATTACTTAGCAATTTAGGGCAACTGTAATAAAAATAATGCAAATTAAAAATACAATGAAAATAAAGATTTCAAAGATACTAGATAGCCATTTCAATTTGAATATGAACATGACTTATTTCTAAAAATTCTAAACATTTCTACAATTCTGGAACATGTGTGATAAAATATAGAGTAAGTCACCTAACGTGTATATGTGTCTCATACTTAAAAGTCTTTTCACTCTATGAATGGTTACTTTATTCAAATAGAGTACTAAGTGCAAATAATGTTTGTTGTCTAAACTTTGTCATCTGGTTAAGGTGCTCTTCAGTAAGAGGTCCTTCATAAGCATTCTTCTGACATTTGGCCAGTCTTCTGCTTCTCTTTTTTTTTTTTTTTTTCGCATCATTGTAAATTCTTCCAAGATTTTGAAAATGGTGGGCCATTTAGATACTTTGGATTCAGAGTGTTTAGCATCGGCTGCTTACTTAAGTAGTTAGCTTAAAATTAAGAGTCTAGATCAGTATGACAAAATGAAACAGCAAATGTCAGTTGTATTGAAGGAAATTAAGTTTTTACTTCCATCATCAATTTTATTTCCTTACCATGTAATTAGCTAAAAAAAAAAAAGTATGAAATAGTTTATCACTGGGAGCCTATGGCTACTTAAGGGCTGTGTTCTAAAACAGAATTAACCATATAGAGTTGTGATTCACTCACATAAAGGTATGATAGTTAAAGTCATTTGAATTGAGAGGTCACTAAGAGAAGGAAAAGGGAAAAAAATAGCTCCCCGGGAACACTGCTAAGACAAAAACCAAGAATTAGCTAATGAAATAAATAATGGCCATCAGAGACATAAGAGGTGAGTAAAGAAGGTACAGTTTCTTGGAATTCTATAGAGCAGAGTTTTCAGGAAGTGATGGATGGTTGTATAGTTGAGGGCATAATCTGCCATATTGCAGAGTATTTGCTGAGTGCCCTCATGAAGAACTTTTAAAGTCTCTGTAATAAGAATTAGTTGTACTCCTGAGGAAATGACTGATTTTGTTTCCTTCTTTGTCTACTTTTTATAACTATTACTAAGGATCTCGTGTATATTTTGTGCATGCTCTTAGTTTCATTCAGTTTCTGTTGTCCATTGACATCCTTCATGTTTTATTCTCTTTATATTATATGAATCTTTGTAAGTCATTTCTTCTCTCTTTCTCTGTATCTCTCATTGAGTGATAGAGAGAGGAGAGATGAAAAGAGGCCGAGAGTGGTGATATAGAGAAATACGATGTATTGGAGAAAAGCTCTTAGATATTGCAAGAAGAAAATCATTAACCTTGAAGAAGAGAATGTAAGCATTGATTGGTATGGGGAGTTGAGTCACATACACACACAAAATAAATCTTAAAAAAGATTTAAGTGGAAGCAACTCAAGAGCCCATCAACAGGTAAATGGATTTTTAAAAATGTAGTATACAATGGAATATTATTCAGCCTTAAAAATGAAGGAAATTCTCTTGCAACATGGATGAACCTTGAAGACATTATGTGAAGTGAAAGAAGGCAACTACAGGAAGATAGAGTATGATTCTGCTTATATGAGGTACCTAGAGTAGTCAAAACCATAGAGACAGAAAGTAGAATAGTAGTTGCTGGGGGAGGAATAAGGGGGAGGGGGGCAGGGGGTTGTTGTTTAATGGGTAGAGAGTTTCAGTTTTGCAAGATGAAGAGAGTTCTGGAGTTGGATGGTTGCATAACAATGTGAATACTTAATACCATTGAACTATACACTTAAAATGGTTAAGATGTTAAATTTTATGTTATGCATATTTTACCACAATAAAAAATGATTTAACGAAATGAGTAGATATGAAGTAGATATAGCGGGTAACACCTTATTTAAGGGGTAGACAAGAAGATGGAGGAAATTGGTGGTTACAAATGGGTAGTATGATCAAGTAAAGGATTTTCTTAAGAACTGATAGATCTAATTATGCTTAAAGAAAAAGGGAAGTACTCTACTGACATTTTTAAAAAATTACACATTTAAAAAGCTTTTCAATTCAGGCAGTATTTTGTTCAAAAAGTACTACCACCATGTATAGGAATTGGTAATTGGGTTTACATCTTAGTACATCTTAATGTAATAAATGTCAGCATTTTTTTTATGGATATTATGTTGGATTATGGATTGAAAAGGTATTGTTAGGTTAATAAAAAATGAATTGAAGGCAAGAAACTTATTGACAGAATGATTTTCTTTTGCTAGATGATGCTGACTCACAGGTTTGTCACTAACCATTTTCAAATCCTTTGTAGAATTTACTTCCTATGAATAATTTGAATGACAGTTTTTTTTTTTAAAACAATAGCTTGAACTTTTTGGAAGAGGTTGAAGGTGGGCTGGGAAGAGGGGAAATGGAAGAGAAATCAGAGAGGGGAGGCCTAAGGAATTCCTTACCTTTCAGATTTTCTTATTTGCTTGTCTAGTTTCTGAATTATATATTATAAGAATATAGAATTCTAACATCCTTATTTTCCATGTTTTGACCAGTACCAAATATTTTGTGGCAGAATTTTAATGATAGTGCTACAGCTCTCCTACAATGAATAATAATAGGTTTCTGTGTGCTAGCTGCACACCCACTGATCCAGAGCCTGTGACCCTAGCAAAGGTAAGCATATCCCAGATTGCAGTGTGAGATAGTTGAAGATTGATCTGCTTTGATAGTTGTTTAAATTTTTCTCATCTGTTTTTAATGAGCATGCTCAATTGCATGAATTTGACCATGCATTAGACTGCATTCTCTTTTAGATGTGTAATTAGACGCTTTTGAAAGAGGGAAGGTTAAGTTTTAAGTTAGTAGATATATGTTTTAGGACTGTGCCTAGATTCTTTGAGTGGTTTTCAGGAATGCCCAAAAAAGTAATCATTCTAGTTTCTAATAGAACCTGCGCTATATTAAGTACCAGAGGTTGAATTTATCACAAAACTAAACGCTTAAAGAATTCCTGTGCATAACTGATTGTAATATGCTTTGTTGAGTGGCTTGAAATTACAGTATACTATGTCTTCTTTTTTTTACTACATAGCTTTAAACTTTGAGCAGTTTATCCATTTTAGTAAGTTTTTCTTCAGTGGAGGAAGATTAAAGAGAGGACTCAAATTATCTCAAATAATGCGAAATTTCTTGTAAGGATACTCTGCCATCAATGATTTTATTAATTGCAGGTGACTAAAGTCAGACTAACTTGCTCCATTCATTCATTACATCAAAAATTGAGTTGTTCCTGGAGACTGGCATTATTCTGAGTTTAGGGGATAGAGCATTGAGCAAAATAGATTTCCTGCCTTCATGAAGTTAGCACTCTTTTAGGAAGAGAGATAGTGAACAAGTTTGCATGTGTATGTGTAGAGATACACACATTCACATGACTGCTGCAACAGATAAGTAATATGATAAAAGTTAAGCAGGGTAACACATACATAGTCAGTGACCAGGTAGGATGGGGGATATTTAAGTAATGTAGTCAAGGAAGAACTTCCCAGAGAAGTGATGTTTGGTTGTAGACCTGAGTGATGAGAGAGACTGAGCCACAGGAAGGTCTGGGTGAAGTATATTCCAGCTTAGAGATCAACCAGGCTAAGACTCTAAGGCTGGAATGACCTCAAAGTATTTTGGGGACTTTAAGAAGGCTGGTATAGCTAGAAGATCATAAGAGATGGGGAGACAAGTATGATCAGAGTGATAAGCGGGGGCCAGATCTCAGAAGACATTGTAGGGTCTAAAAAAGAGCTTAGGATTTATTTTAAGTATAATATCATTATATTGCAAGTCTAGCTCCATTTAGGAGTCTTGAGTAAAGTAGTGATCTATGATCTATCTTTTGAAAAGATTATGTAGTGACTGGGTGGATATTAAACTCTGGAGGGAGAGAGGCAGCAGTGGAAGTGAGGCTCTTGCAGTGACCTGGTGGGAGGGAGGTAGCAGAGAGGTCTGATTGGTGATATGGTTTAAAAGAATACTGACAGGATTTGCTGTTAGGTTGGATTCAGGAAGTTGAAGAGGATGGGGACAGAAATTAAGGATAGTGTCTGGGTTTTATGTACCTGTGGTGTTCAGATTTCTTGGAGATGGAGGCAATTAGGGGGGAAAAGTCAAACAGGCTCAATTGGGAGATTAGTAGTGGGGAAAAAAAAAAAAGGTTAAAAACCCCTGAGATCATGATGCAAAGAAGTGAAGGAATAAGTGCTGAGAGGTCAAGAAGCAGAAGAGGATCCAGGAAAGAAGAAAGAGAAGAAATGACCAGTGAGGTATGAGGGGAATCAGGAGAAT
The DNA here is from genome assembly GCF_048564905.1 of Vicugna pacos. Classification (NCBI taxonomy): domain Eukaryota; kingdom Metazoa; phylum Chordata; class Mammalia; order Artiodactyla; family Camelidae; genus Vicugna; species Vicugna pacos. Next base: position 102,556,452 of record NC_132988.1, on the reverse strand, counting down.
CTGGGGTCAAGAAGTCCATGAAGAAAATGTTTTAAGAAAGAGCACAGTCAGCGTCAGATGCTCCAGTAGTTCGAATAAAATCATGGCAGAGACCTCACCATTGGATTGGCAAAGTAGAGGTTAAGGTTGTTGGTGATGTTGACGAAAACAGTTGCACTGTCGTGGTGGAAGTGAAAGTCTGATTGGAGTGGATTGAAGAGGAACTGAAGACAGCAAATATTGTTGACTTTCAACAAGGAGAAGAAAAATGGGACTATGATACCTGAAGATAGGTATGACATGAAGGAAGGATTTTTTTATTTTTTAAAAGATGGAAGATATATTAATGGAATGACCCAGCTGAGAAATAATTGACATAGGAGAAAATCAATCTATATTAATTAAAAAGTATCTTTATTTAACTTAAGAAAAGTGTAGCTGTGTAGTCAGTGGCTTAATCCACTCTGGTTATCTGTATTTCTGTTTCTGTTTCTTTATGGATTTTGATTTTATTTCCTCCTCCTGCATTTCCTAGAGGTTAACTCTGTGGCTGCTGGCAGTTGTAGACTTATCTTTTCCCAGGATCAAAGAGAAATAAGAGTCTTTCTTGCTTGATCTAGTTATAAAAATTTCTGGAAGTAACTGGGTTACGTCATATGGCCATGCCTAGACCTTGTCAGTGTGACTTCCAGGGTATGTTCTATGATTACTTCCTTCTCTGACCCCTCTCCCTGATGATCTCGATTCTTGTTTCAGAAGAGAAAAAAGGGGTACCTAGTAGACAAACAACTATAACAGACTGATGAGCAAGAGAAACTAGACTTTGACAAGAGCAGGTAGAAGAAAAGTTTAAAAGATTTTTCTGGATTCAGAAATAGGTGGGTGTGGTCTGGCACCATGGGTCAGATATAAAATATAGCTACTCCTTCAGAAAATCTGATATATTCTTGATACTTGCAGTCTAAAACTTTTGGACTATGAATGGATTTTCTCATAGACAGGCCTCTTTTGGTCCCACTCTGAATTTTATGATAAGAGTATATTATTTCCCAAATATATTATCCCATTTTGGTATTTTAACTAAATTTGAACTAATATAACCCTCAACCCTGGACAGTAAATTTTCTTCCGCCTCTCCCCTTTCCAAAATCTGCATGGCTATTACAGATTTTCACTATTGCATAGCTCTTTTCACTTGACAAGGTGAAACCCTGACTGCATTCACCTAGGCTCACCAGACATATCTATACTGTGCAAGAGGAAACATAAGTGTTTTTAAAAGCATCATTGGAGGATCAAAGAAGTGAATCTGAGCTGGCAGAAACTAAGTGGTGTTCATTCTGAGTTAGTCTGGAAATCTAGAAAGTATTGCCTCCCAAGTACACGTAAATTCAGGAAATAGATGATTCCTGTCACTTGACCTAAATATCCACTAAAGGCAAATAGTATTCATCACACTTAAGTAGTATTTAAGAATACCAGCTACTGTTCCCAACTGCTTTACTGCAAAAAGCTTAAGAAAATGGAAGGTTTTTGCAGTGTGATGTGTTCATGATGTCCTAGAGTTCTTGTCATTTGAGTTACTCATAAATTTTTACCAAGTGAGGCTTCTCAGTAGGAGAAAAAGAACAAATAAAACATTAGAGAGTCAATGAATATAAAGTTTATAAAAGCATCCAGAGATTTGTCAAGGAAGATATGCCTTTATGAAATTACAAAAAGAGAGGCGAAGCAGCCAAGATGGCAGAGTAGAACAAGCCAGAGCTCAGCTCCTCTCACGCATACGCCAGAATCACAACTAACTGCAGAACAACCATTGATAAAAAAGACTGGAACCTATCAGAAAAGACCTTCCATAATTAAAGACATAAAGAAGGAACCACAGCAAGACTGGTAGGAGGGGAGGACTCGAGGTATAATCAAGTACACCCCCCGCCCTGGTGGGTGACCCACAAGTTGGAAAATAATTATAGTGCAGAGGTTCTCCCACAGCAGTGAGAGTTCTGAGCCCCACATCAGGCACCCCTGCCCAGGGGGCTGCGCTGGGAAGAGGAGGCCCCAGAGTATTTAGCTTTGAAGGCCAGTGGGGCTTAATTGCAGGAGCTCCACAGGACTGAGGGAAATAGAGACTTCACTCTTAAAGGGTACACACAAAATCTCATGCTCACCAGGACCAATGGCAAAAGCAGTGATTTTATAGGAACCTGGGCCAAACCTATCTGCCGGTCTTGGAGGGTCTCGTGGGGAGGTGGGGACGGCTGTGGCTCACCCTGGGGACATAGACATAGTGGCGGACATACTGGGGAGTATTCATTTGCATGTACTCTCCTGGAGGCTGACATCTTACTTGGGTCATTAGCACCAAGACCTAGCCACACGCAACAGCAGGATTCAGAGCGGGGCTACCTCAGGCCAGACAACTAACTTCAGGGGGCATATCCCCACCCATCAGTAGACTGTTGCCCACAGCCTCCTCCAGACATACCCCAGGATGTGGCCTTGCCCACCAGAGGGCCAAGACCCAGCTGTACTCACCAGTGGGAAGACACTGGATCCTCCCACCAGAAAGCTTGCACAAGCCTCTAGACCAGCCTCACCCACCAGGGGGCAGACACCAGAAACAAGAAAACTACGATCTTGCAGCCTGCAGAGCAAGTCTGCAAACGCAGGCCAGACCCTACTCCAGGATCAGCTGGCACCTGGCCCTTGGGTGACAAGAGGAGGGTGCACTGCTGGGATGCATAGGATATCTACAGAGGGCCACTTCTCCAAGGTCAAGAAACATAACTAACCTACCTACCACATACATAAAAATACAAATAGAAATTTAGACAGAGTGAGGTGGCAGAGGAATGTGTTTCAGACCGAAGAGCAAGGTGAATTCCAGAAGAGGAACTAAGTGATGAGGAGATAGGCAATCTACCCGAGAAAGAATTCAGACTAATGATCCTAAAGTTGAGCAAAGAACTCAGGAGGAGAATAGATGCACAGAGCAAGAAGCTAGACGTTTGTAATAAAGATTTAAAAAATATGAAGAACAACCAAGCACAGCTGAAGAATCCAGTAACTGGAATGAAAAATACACTAGAAAGAATCAGTAGCAGACTAAATGAAATTACAAAAAAGAGTTTTATTAAATTATGAGTAGTTATGGGTAATATCTTGCTGTTAATCAATTCTAGGAAAAAGAATACTTTTGTAAGACTTAGGTACCATAAGAAATGATAGTTTTATTTAGTGTAAATTGAAGTGCTGTATTCATTTTTCATATTTTTAATGAAAAATTTGGATAGTATTTTTTTCAAAAATTAATTCGATGTCATTGTGATCATCTTTTATTTTCCTTTACATTAATAGTATGCAAGGAGCAGAATTCTCTGAAATACCAAATTGGTGTAATATTTTTATTAGTAGCATTTGTATAGACTGAAAGCATGTGTAAGCTACAAATAGGTGTGGTATTTGTCTTCTATAAGAGTTTATTTATTTTGCAAGTAAACTGGTTGAGCAGGACTTAGAAGTCATTTCTGTGTGTTTTGGTTTGTCCACACTTCCGTTAAAATAATCATTACTTACTAGATAATAAAGTATTCTGTTTGCATGGAATAACAAGTGTAAGAGGGCAATTTATTGTTTAAGAAGAACTCTGAATCTAATTATTTGGTAATAACTTGTTGGTTTGTCTCCAACACTGTTTCACCAAAGTAAGCAGAATTACTTTCTTCTCCACTGGCACAGCTGGGGCCTGAAAAAAAAGTTAAAACAGGAAAGCACTTCTGAATCTGGGAAATCAGTCAATTGCAAGAGAACAAAAAAATACAACTGGGAATTGTTGAATAGACAATTAGAAAAGCCAAAAAAAGAAAAGAAAGAGGGAATAGAAACCGGTTACTTCAACTCTAGCCCATTAAAGTAGAGAAATAGTAAAGTTTAAATGTTTTAGTGATTTAAACCAATGTAATCATCATGTTCCTAAAAAAGATTACTTAAATATCAGATTATTCCTGAATGCAGCTAAAATCAAGAGAAGAATTGGCCTTCCTTTGCAGTCTCGTTTTCAAAAAGTATCATAAATATTTTTATACTAGTTTCTTAGTTTTTTGCTAAATAAACATCATAAATCCATACTAGAAGTTTTTTTAATATTGTGAATTTAAGATCTTACATCGTTTCAACCTGGTATTAAATGGATATTGAACAGCAAGTAAACTTTCTGTGGATTCTAAGGCTTCATAATTACTTAGGGCCTCTCATCTTTTAGATCCTGATAGCTTGAGAAACCCCACGGGACAGCTGTTTTTTCCTAGAGAGACAGTATCCCAAAGAAAGTGTGGAGCTTGACTTCCTGTATTCAAGTCTTTATGTAACACTTACTAGATACATTCCTTTGGGTAACTACCATAATGTTTCTGTCCTTTGCTTTCCCCATCTGTAAAATGTAGGTAATAACAGTACCCACCTTAGAGGACTGTGTGAAGGATTAAATGAGTTAATATATAGAGTTTAGGACAATACTTGACAGCAAATAATGGCCTAGTGTTTGCTTAGTGTTAAAAGATTACCATAGTTTCTTGAAGAAAACCACAGACTACAAAGTAATAAAGAAGTTAGCAATTATTAGAACTCTCTGCCTACAGAATAGAGAAGGAAAGATTATTAATATAATTTTTAATTTCTTCATTGAAAGCAGTTTCAAAATTAGTGAAAACTCGCAGGACCAGAATGAAGAACTCTTACATACACTTTGTCTAGAGACCCTCATTCCAATTTGCCATTTGTCCTAATAATGATCTTTTTAGCCAAAGAGCTAGGATTATATGTTACAACCAGTTGTCCTGGCTTTGTAGTACTCTTAATAATATTATTTTTTTTTAAGCTTTTAAGTAACTTTTTTTTAAGGTTTTTTTTTTTAAGTAACTTGTTTTATTTAAGTGTATTTATCCTCTTGTATTTACTTTTCTTGTCCTCTTTAATCTGAAGCAATTCCATAGTATTTCCTGGACTTGCATGTCTTTGACCAGTAATTTTCAAACGTGTCATTTTATAGATTGTTTCTAAATTAGGATTTGTTTGATGTTTTCATATGAGTAGATCCATGTTAGGCATTATGGGCTGGACTGTCACAGAAATGGTTCTTTTCACTATATCCTTGTGAGTGGCACAAAATCACATTCCACATATCACTTTCACCCACTAGTTTTAACATCATCGATGTTTTTTCCCTGAATTAATTTTTACTCTGAAAGTTGCCAAACTATAATTTTTCAAATTCCATCATTCTATTTATTAGTTGCACTCTATTGTAAGGAAGAGATTTAAACAGTGTATTATCAACATCTTGTCCTGTGAAAATGGTGGTAGATAACAGACATATCTTCAAAGTAGAATTTGGAGACATAGTGAATCTCAGAATCTTACGACTGTTATGAAGATTGATCTGCATTTATTCATGTATATCAGTGTGGACTCCTGGATTCCTATTTTATTCAGTGGGTTTGTTGCTTTCATTGTTTTGATCCTCAAATTGCCCAGACACGGCTTGTGGGAAGCCTTTCAAGCTGGCTTTTATGTTGTTTTATATGTATGTCTCCATCATTTTTTGTATGTATTTTAAATGTGTTTGCATCCTTATTTTCTAGCACAAACAAATATTCCAGGCACATTTGGTTATTTCTCAGCCCTAGCCCTGGAAACAATCATTTCCCCAAGGAGTTGTGGTTACTTCTAGTTGAGATGGTGTCTAGAAACCAAGATTTGCACACTGGATGTTTTCCTTGCTATTGAGGTATTGTTCCCAGGCCCTCTCAGTGGACAGAGTTAAGAAATACACACCCGTATATTTACTTATCTCTATATTAAAAGTCACATGTTATCACTGATACCTGATAACCAGTGCACATTGATACTAGTCTAACACTACTGGGTTAATTCTGGCTTAACCTCTTCCCATTTGTATCTCTGTTCACTGACTGAAAAACCTAGCTCTGTTATCTTTACTATATTAGTTTTTTAATTTGCTTAGTTCGCCTGCACATAGTCAGTCTCTTGACACCACTGGACTGCTACTTCACTCAGGAGCCTGCTTTATTGGGACCATTAGAACCTCTGCCTTCACAAAGCCACCACTGTAGTGTCCTCATTGTCCTCATTATAAGGACTCTGCTCACCACTAGCCTATTTTCCCATCCTCATATGGAACCTCACTCCCATTGAGTAATTTGAGAATTAAAGTAACTTTGAAGAGAAGTCAGGTGAGCACTATCCAATGACTCTGTGTTAAGGAGTCTGTCTTTATGAATAAATTGTTATTACAAAAGCACGTTATTCACATTTTTTCCTCACATAATTCCAGCTATTGACGAAAGTCCCCTGTGAATGGGGTGGCTATTTAGTATTTTAATATTTTAATCACTGTGTCAGTAGTACTCACGAAACAAGTGAACTTTTCCTAAAAGTAGTTTTGACATTAATAATAATTAGTTAAACCATTGTTGTATATAGTTAAGTGAAGCCTTAATTGGAAAATGCTATACGCCAAATAAATGCAGTTAATGGTATTTGTGAACTGTTAAAGAGTTTTAAATACTAAATGTAGTAGAAAAAGTCATATGTAGTTGTAGGTCAAACAAATTTCCTGAGTATAATTGTCTTGATATTGCTTCTGCCATTGCAGTTGGTGACATTTCTATTCTAGAAGGAAAAAGGATTAACAGGTTTTGCATGTAATGTCTCTTCTTACACGAAGGTGTGTAATGACAAGCTGCAGAAGCTCAATTGTTAGCTGGCCTTTGTGTTCATTTTTTGTTTAACTCCCTCTCAAAGTCAATACATCTTCTTACATCAGGCTTTCTGCTAGGTAATAATTTCTTGACTCTGGTGTTTTATGTTTACTTTATGTAGTGCCCAGTAGTAATTACTGTTCACTCAGTTCATATTTGCTGAATAAAAGAATCCCAAGTCACCTGTACAGAAAACCTTCTGAAGAAACTTGCAAATTCCAAGAGAAAAATAATGAACATTTGTGAAATATTAATATAAAATTAAAGCAAACATTTGTAAAGGTATAATTTATAATTTTTGTTTTTGTTGTTAAACATATTCTTTAAAAACAGCATTCTCTCCATTTTATGAAGCTTAGCAATGCTTTTGAAAAAGTTTGTTGCTTTATCCAGAAATGCCACTGAAAAGAGTGAATGCAAAGGTGACATTTTCCTGGCAGCCTTGGTTAATAAATCATTTTGTTATTCCTTTATTCATCCAACAAGTATTAATTGAGTTCCTCAGAAACATCTGCCATTCCACATTTGTTTAGTGCCTGCTATATTTTTGGCATTATATAACGTGTTGGAAATATAGAAATGAATAGGAGACATTGTCTATCTTAAAGAATTTATCTTCATTTGATGTGAAATACTCTGTTTGCAGTTCAGTGTTTTTTTTTTTTTAAAAAAAAAAAAAAGACTGCGGGCTGAGTGTAAAAGGGAAGATGCATAACCAGAGATTCAGCTGCTCTGTCCCTGAGGTGATATCTTCAATGACACCATAATGAGATATTTGGGAGGACTTGACTAAACATTTAGTACCCTAATAGCCATTGAGTCCACTGGTTTTGTTGACTTATTTATAAAGAAAGCAAATTCCTTAAATTACTTGATTATGAAAAATTTCTGATCTGATGCTTATTTATTGTTTTATGTTGATAATTACATTTGTGGAGCACTTCTGCCATTCCTAAGAGTTACTTCCACGTACATTTTGTTAGTTAATCTTCAGAACAGTCATACAATTTTGAGACTCAGTGTTTCTCCAGCTTTTATTTTTAAGATAATGTGTTTGTTATTCTCTCACCATCTTCACAGAGTGAGGTGTTGATAACATACTCTGTTAAAATGATAAGCTTGCAGTTTACAGAAGAAAAAGTAATAAAGCCTTCCCTTAGTGTCCGTTGTACCGCTGTTGGGAAGAGAACATCCCAGTAAGTTTTGAGTTCTGAGTGTTCAGACATTTACCAATATTTAGCTAGTGTGCCTAAAAATTGCATGTAATTCTTGTGTGATAAAAGGTAAGGAGCTCATGAGAGAAGTGTGTATTTCTCTTTGGTACAACTACTAATATCTAGATTTCACAAGTTCAGGGTGTGGCTTTTAGGTGTCCAAATATAGCATGTTGCAGGAATTTAGTCCATGTTACAGAGACATGCCCCACTGACCACCGTGCAGACGAGGCGCTCACATGCTGGCACTGTTCTAAAGATAAGCCTCTCTTGATTGTGCTGAGCAGCTGATCATCTAAAGTCTCACTCAGAAATGACACCACAAAGTCTGTAAACTGCCTGAGTTAGGATGAAGTGTGGAAGGCTTAAACTTTTTTCATCTTTTATATTTTAAAAAGTTTTTTTTGTGTTTATATTACATTTAGTTTAAGTTGTTTTTCATCAAACTCCATGTTGAATCATAGGTTAATTGCATTTTTCCGTGATGAATGATGTCCGTCACTGTAAAGAGAATTTAAAAGGCTTCTGTAACTTAAAATTCTTAGTTGAAATTGCATTTGGAAAAGTGGTAACGGGGGAGGATATAGCTCAAGTAGTAGAGCGCGTGCTTAGTATACACAAAGTCCTGGGTTCAATCCCCAGTACCTCCTCTAAAAATAAATAAATAAATAAACCATCTCCCCAAAAGATTATAAAATAAAATAAATTTTAAAAAATTATATTAAAAAAAGAAAAGTGGTGAATACTGATGTGCACTTTTATTTTAGGAATTAGTACTTCACATAAACATGCCAATAATTCAGGTATTTTTCAAATAGCAAATAGGTTTTACCTTGTATATCACAGTAGCTTCAAAATATAGAGCTTCTTTCAGTAACCATCTCATAGGCCATCTTTAAATATAGTTACTTCTTGTTAACAATGTTTATTCTTTCTCCTTTCTGACCCCCTTACCAAACCTTTCTTTTGATTACCTATAAAGATGTTTTCATACTTCAGTAGAAAGCAGCAAGTGTGTATTTAACTGTACAGTACTGTATTATGATATCAGAAGTTTATTTCTTTAAAATATTAGTTTGCCAAAAGAAACTTGTTAATGCCAGTTGCTTTCTTAACATTAAGAACAACATAATATTTTTTTTTATCATAAATTTAGGCTATAACAGTTTTCAAAGAGTAGAAGAGCTATTAAGGAATGAAATGCAAAGTAAATGTAAATGGTGTGTCTTATATCCAAGGTGTGACACAGCTGATTGTGAATCTGGCTGTATTTTGAAGTTTTCTCAGCATGCAGAGGAGAAGTGGAGGAGGAGCATAATGCTTAAGAGTTGGGGCTTTGAAGTCAGTAGATAGAGTTTTAAAATCCTGTCTCCGCTGCTTATTACTTCATGTGTGAATTTAGACAAGTTACTCATTCTCTCTGAGCCTCAGCTTCCTGATCTGTAAACCAAGATTATAATACTACTTCTAAAACCTACTTCATAGGGCTGTTGAAAGAATGTCATGAGATAATTCATTTATCACAGTTACTGGAACTTACCAGGTGCTCATGAAATGTTAGCTTCTGCTGTATGAACGTGTCTCCACACGCACACTAATGCTTTATAATTAGAAATTAGCTTTTCCCCACAGTTCTTGGGTGATCTCACAAATCATCTTTAAAGGTTTTTAGGACAGCATATATTTATATTAAATATAACAGATGAAAACTGATATGGTGGCACTTCACTAAGCTTTTTGTATTTTGTATTTTTAGGCCTATAACATAATACAAGTATATGGCTAAGTACATTAGGTGCATTGGTTTTTATAAGATTCCCTTGTATGGATGAAATGTGCAAATAAATACATATGTTTTAATCTTTTGAAGTTTCTCTTTCACACTGTTTGTGTCTCACATTTGCTTAAGGCAGGGATGGACTGGAAACACACAAATTCTCCTCTCATCCTTCTGTCAAACGTAGCTGTAAACTGGCACCTTCTAACCTCCATTATGTCGTAGGTCTCTGTGATCCTCCTTTGGAGTCAAGGATTCTCTAATGTTGCTTTGAAATGTGGTATCGGGAAAACAGTATTTGTTTTTCACACAACTGTGGGGTAGCAGGTGGACACCATTAAAAACAAAACAAAACAAATTCTTGTCTTTAAAGAAGAAAAAAGTCAGTTATATATCCAGCTGATATTTAAATGGCAGCTTTATGCTGGGCTACTGGAAACTTACAATAATATAATAGGAACATAAGATGTAATTAAGCAAATAGTTACAAAATAAGGCAGTACATATGCTATTCCATTTGGTAGAAATAGTACTTACTATAGAAATTCAGCAGAAGGAGAGATCACTTTCGGTTGGAGTGTTTCTTCTGCTTACAACCTAGTTTGTACAACTGAGGATGTACCTATGCATGACTCATGAGTCTTTTTTAGAAGGCTGCTTTAGCTGGGTGGCCACAGGAATGCTAGTTTCTTTACCTCTCTGTTGCTGGCTATTTCTGGCCCTTCCTGTCCCTTCATTTTCCCCATTACTACAAATCCTGCTGCTGTTTAAAAGCTTTTTCTCTTTGGACCTAGTTATCATTTTTCATCTTTTTAAAATGCTGATCCAAAATAATTGTATGTTGGTGGGATTGACAGTAGCAAGTAGGAAGGGGAAGAAAGGGAAGCTGTTCTGGTGTAGAATCAGGAACCTCATTCTCAGTTACAGAAATAGCCTTTTTGATGGCAGCCAGGGAGAGGGATGATGGAAGAGTTCTCATCTTGCCTCTGTTCTGTGAAAATCCATAAATGTGTGCCCCCTCATTTCCTGGAGATTTGGTTCTAGTTACTCTCCTGTCCCCAGTCTCCCCTGTCCCACACTGCTTCCTTTGCTCCAGAGCCCTGCTCCAGCTCTGAATCCCCTGACCCTTTGAAATCCTGCCCTTCAGGCTATTAGAGCCCCTTTTCAAGTCACTCCCGTGGTGAAGAACTGGCATAGCTCCAGTGGGCTATTACGTTACTACCTCCAGGCCTTCAGTAGGCCATGATGCATGCTTGATGTCTTTAGTGGAGTCCTGAATCCATTAATGTAATTACCCACGACAGATTGTTCATATGTAATGTTTAACTATTGTATTACTATTAGTACTATATGCCTGGAAGGTTTGTTTCTGGGAGAAAATGTGTTTCGAGTTTTAAAGTTAAATAGTGAGCTGTCATTTAAGTCAGGAGCCACTTATATTTGCAGTGATCTTGGGAGACAGAAGATTAGAATTCCGTGTTTAGCTGTCCTAGTTACTAGACATGTGTAACTACATGTGTGATTACATAGCCTCTCTTGGCCAAGGCTCTCGTACAGACTGTAGAGATAATCGCTGTCTCTCCCGTGTGGTTATGGGGGTGGTAAATGAGAATGCATGTAAGTGTGTAATAAAGTGCAAAATCCTGTATCAAAGGAATGTGGCATTATGGTGTTAACTATTACCAGGTTAGATAAAAGAGCTAGTTCCTGCCCTCTAGGAACTCACCATCCAGAGGATAACACAGGCATGAACAGTTCCATTAGTGTATGTGGCAGATCTCATGGCAGTTGTATATACATGTGATCAGGAGCACAAAGGAGAGCAACTGTATTCTGGAAATGGAAGGAATAGGGGAAACTTTGAGGAGGAGGGAACTCCTGATCTGTCTTAAAGGCTAAGGAAGAGCACGCCTGGCCAAGAAAGAAGAAGGGAGAGCCATTCCAGGTGGAAGGAGGGGCATGGGGGAACATGACAGATTCGGAAAGCAGCGTACATGGCTGCAAGTGTGGAGCATAAACTATTTACTTGTAGTGCCTGATTCGATTATCAGGACCACTTACCCAACTCTGAAGAGGCAATGTTATTGCTCAGTGGTTAACAACTCAAGAAACGGGCTTGGTCTGAAACCTGGTTTGACTGTTTACTAATCTGTTTTATCTGATTAAGAACTTCACCTTCATAAACTTACAGGTTCAATATGATGGTAAAAGTACCTACTTCACAGTGTCGTTACAGTGGTTGTTATAAATAACTTGCGAATCTCTCAGTGTTTAATAACACATAGTAAATTTTCAGGAGCAATTTTTTTTCTTTCCTGAAAGTTCTTAGAGTTAACTTTTCCCCTCTCAGTAATCTGTAATGTACTGTTACAGGTTAACAGTTCAGCAGTATTTTAAACACCACCTCTTGTTTATTATAATACAATCATTAAAAACAGAATTTGAATGAATTTTAAAGATGGTCTGGCTCAAAGTCATTATTTTGTGTGTTGAGAAACTGAGTCACAGTTAAATAACCTGGTTGTGATACCATGGTGAGTTAGTGGCACAGCTGAGACTAGGATCAGGTCTATTTGCATTCTAGAGTTCTTTCTATTGGTCTTGGAATAAATTGCCAAAAATCATCCAGAGACACTAACCTGTAGCGTTGGCCACAATTTCTAGCAGAAACAATGTAAGCTAACGATGTGAAGATAGACAATTCTGTAGCTTTGCAGATAGATAAAACATATTTTTAAAAGAAATGCCATATCCTTCTCTGCCTGCCCCTCTGGTGGACGTGCTGTTTAACAACAGCGCAAGTGAAAGAGCAGTGAGAGGCGGGTGATGAGAAACTGGATAATTCTTAAATGAATAACTCCTTTGCCATCAAGAATTTCTTATACAAGCAAGTTCCTATTTCTCTTTATTTGGATCTCCTCTCTAAAATGTGGATATAGATTTTCATAACACACTTGTCAATTCAACATGGTCTTCTTCATTTATTCAAGGGGGCCCAACAGATAATCTGTTGAGAGCCTTTTGTTTCCTAAGTTCTAGGGCTAGAATGGTGAGTGAGAAACTTATGCTTCAGTGCTATAAACAGATGTTGCAGCAATAATCATACAGATAAATAATTATAATTAGTTAAATGCTATGCCTAAAAAGTATAGAGTGATATATGATTGTATAGCAATGTTTGTGAATACTCTTCGAGGAATTACAGTTTAAACTGAGATATGAAGGCTCAGTGAAGTAAATAGGCAGAGATGAGTCAGAGGGATGAGAAAAGGAAAGAGGAAATAGCATGTGCAAAGGCCCTGAGGAAAGACATGGTATTATCTGTCCTATGAATTGAAAGATGATTATTGCATTTGGAGCAGAGAAAACTAATAGAAAATACAGGTCCTGGTCATGAGAAGACAAGATATTTACTGACATCACTGAAGAAACCAAACAGCACAAGAAGTGAACCTCTCCCCAAAGTAAACTGTATGCTCTATGTCGGAATTTTGTTGTTTTAAAGATTCATTGTAAAGATAACTACTTTGGGGCCACTTTTATATTCTCTTTACTAGATACAGTAACACGAGAATTTGGGCACTTTAAACATTTATTCTTTTTCGTTTGATTTTTCTTCCTTTCTATCCTGGCTCATTTGGAATTGACGGAATATTTTGATGTACTGTAGTGTTTAGATCAGCGACTTTTGCTGTTGATCAGTTGGGCAGCCATAGAAATGACAAAGAGAATCTTATCCTGTTTTCTTGGCTGAGCTTTCTGTGTGGGTGTGTGAGGTGCAGCTGCGCTGCTGGTTTCTTGGCAGTCAAGACAAGGCAATTCTCAATGCAGTTCATCTTGAATAGGAAGAAACTTAAGAGTAAAAAGACTGCTTTGAATGTATTAATTTCAGTGGAAAGCACCCAGGGCCTAAACCTTTGGCTGATATTTATTCTAAGTTATTTGGCTAAATGGATACAGCAGCCTTAGGCACAGGTCCAACCTGTGGCAGGAACACATGAAGGAGAGAGATCATAAAAAAAAAGCTTTGTCTCAGTGTAAAATTACCAGTTACCATATATAATTTAAAAATTAATCTTTGTTAATGCTTTATTTAAGCATTTTTTCTAAAGAGCACTTAATGAAAAATGCAGATTGTAAAAATCTGGCTTTGCATGCAAAAGTAAATTCATAATTTTCTGTAATTTATCAGAAAGATCTTATCTCAGATTTATCACAGATGGATTCTCAGATCTGCTTTTATACTCACTTGTTTTCTTCACTCTCCTTTGGCCTCTTCTGTGCTCTGTAAGCTTTTTGTTTTTCCAAACCCTCAAATTAAATGCAGGCAATATGGAGCTCTTCTTTTTTCAAGCCCACTTGCATCCTTCCCTTTGGATAAACTCATCATTGTTCTTCGCATTCTTCATTCAGAAATGTTTGAGTTGCTTCCGCATTGAACTGCTTGTTTTTATGTCTACTGTTATTTAATATTAGTGCTGTCAGACTTCATAGGATCAGGTCCTGAGGTCAGTTAGCCTGAGTTCAGATCCAGTCCTGCTGCTGACTGTCTTGGTCCTGTTAACTTCTTAGTTTCTCTTCTCCAAAATGAAGATAATCATGTTAGTTCTCATACCTTTTTTTTTTTTTTAAGGCTTAAAGGAAAAAATGCATATAAATGGCTTAATTCAAAATAAGTATTCAGGAGAAGAGATGTTAGCTATTATTTATTTTATGATTTAGAGCCAGTCTTCTAGAATCCGTTAATAGCTATTCTCAACTACTGGGTGATCTCATTCAGTCTAAAGACCATCTATACATATGACTCCTAATTTATATCTCTGTTCCTAACCTCACTCTTCCCTAAGCTCGAGACTTGAATATTTGACTGCTAGTGTATATTTACACTTAAATATCTAATACTTACTTCAAACAAAACGTCTAAAAACAGAACTTTCGATCTCTATCACCTGCCCCCACTTGCCTCCCCAGTCTGTACCTCCTCATTTTTTCCTATCTCAGTTAGCGGTACGACTCTCTGTGCTTTTTTGGGCTTTCCTTTAGCCACTAGCCCCCATCCATTTCATTGACACATCTAACAGCATTTTTCCCAGAATATGTCTTGAATCTGACCACTCGGCACCGTATCCTCTCCTAGCACTGTGGTTCAAGGCTGTCCCTTTTGCTGGGACAGTTATAGAAGGAATGTTCTCCTTTTATCTCTCTGTTTTCAGTCTTTTCTCCTACAATCCATTCTCCACATTGAATAGTGATATTTTAAAAACGTGAATTATTTACCCCTCCTTCGATTATTGAAATTAGAAAATACCCAGAATTTTTGAAAGTCTTCAGTGACGTGGCCCCTCTGAATACTTTCTATCCCACAAACATAGCTAGTTCATTCCTTATCTTAAGGTTTTTACATGAGCTTTCCCCCCTGTTTGGATTACTTTTGCTTCTAAATTATCACAGTGTTGCCTCCTTGCAATTTTTAGGTCTCGGTTTAGATAACACTTCCTCAGAGAGGCTTACCCTGGCATCGTTCACTTCTTCCTTCTTTCGTTAATTGCCCCTCCCCACTCCCAAAATGATTTGTTTTATGAGGACAAAGACTTTATCCATCTTGTTTACTGCCATATTCCCAGTGCTTAGAATGGAACCTGATACTTGAAAGGTTTACAGTATTACATAGATGGACGTCTAAACACAAGAATGAATGAATAAATATGCATCTCGTAAGTTTTCTACAACCAGGGAAATGATGGATTATTTCATCCTGTTCAAACTTTGCATAAATGCTTATGTTAGAATTAACCATGCTAATGTTTTGTTCTCTTTTCCTTTATGTGTCTTCTCTGTTCTAGATTGTAAGCCCTTACGGGTAGGAGGTATGTCCCCATTGTTCTTCCCTTCTCATCAAACGCTGAATATCATTTTACTACTTACTGTTGATTGAATTGAATTGAAAGTCAGTCTAACATCTTTATTTCCCCTGAAGTTACAGTAATTGTATATGTGTGTGTGTATATAAATATAAATATATAATTTATACAAATTCTGTAAGCAGATGTCTTTAAAACATGTCTTATTCTGTTATCTTTTGCAGTTCATAATTGGACCCTTGAGGACACACTTCAGTGGTTGATAGAATTTGTTGAACTACCCCAATATGAGAAGAATTTTAGAGACAATAATGTCAAAGGAACAACGCTTCCCAGGTGTGTCTTTATTATCCAAATGTATTTTTCCTGCTCATGGAGAACTATGTACTAGATGTTACTTTTCAGTGCCAGATCTACAAGTTACTTCTGTGGTTAAGGGT
This sequence comes from Vicugna pacos, assembly GCF_048564905.1. Classification (NCBI taxonomy): domain Eukaryota; kingdom Metazoa; phylum Chordata; class Mammalia; order Artiodactyla; family Camelidae; genus Vicugna; species Vicugna pacos. The sequence continues at coordinate 102,540,402 of NC_132988.1, read as the reverse complement.
GCAAAGAAAATACAAATATATCCACTCTTTAATATTTGTAAGGTTCTGAATTTACAAATTTTAATCTATTTTTCTTATCTAAATAATCAGGCCTTTTAAAAAATTTATTCCCAAGGAAAGTAATTTTGAGACTTAGAAGGTGGGCATCTTTTTTAGGTAACAGCAAAGGTTCAACTTCTTGCCACATGGTAAGTGTAACAAAAACTTACTCATTTGATACAGATCTATTTGAAAAGACCTATTTGAATGGATTAATATACAGAGCCTTCTTAATTGGTATTATTTTAATAACAATGATAACCACTTATATTAGTGACCGTTAGTTAAACCTCAAAGAAAAGAAGTTTAATAATTGTAAATAATTGCAAGCATTTTGAAATGTGTATTGCATGGAAGTACTCTGTATTATCTCACTTAAGCTTCATGCTTAAAATGAAGCGTGCATTGTTACTCCTATTTTACAGATTGGAAAAACCAAGTCAGAGAGAAGTTAAATGTTTTGCCTGAGGCAGCATTTGAATCCAGATAGAGCTGATACCTAGTATAGGATGCCAGTTTATTCCTTAAACTTCTGAAATTAATTGTCACTGCTTTTCTAATGATGTTTTTAAAATCTGTTAGTTAACCTAATAGTCCCTGTTAGTTAACCTAATAATCCTTATAGATTTGAATGTTAAAATTTTTTATGATTCCACTGGAGCTTGAGCCTTATCTGATTGCTTATGTTCCATTATGTTCCTGGATTGTTTATTGTATCAGAAAAGACTCTAATCCTTTATTACTATCTAATTATTAAATGGGTAATGTATTTCTAATCAATTTACCTACATATCCTATTTAACTAAGTGACTTTTATGGCTTTAAAGTTTGTATTTTGGATTAAGTTGAAAGTTTTCATATCTCCTTAAATATATTCTGAACATCATGGTAGGTATTTCTGATTTTACTGTGCATATGACTATAATGATGAAGTTATGGAGATAAGAGTCAATTCAACAAGTACATATTGCGTATGTTTTATGTTTATGGTGCACCTAGATGCTGGAAGGAAGAAAAAAATTAAATGCGATAGTGTTCTTGCTTTTAAATATGACAAATCCCTAAGTTAAAACAACACAGGATAGTAGAGCATTAAAGTGGGATTAGGTTTGTTCAAGTTATATATGTTATCCTGGCACTTCCAGTATTTTTCTTACATTGTCTTTTGAGAAGTTTCTTTATGTAACAACAACAGTGAAATAAAATAGGCTGCTTGATGTTTTGACAATAAATGTTATAGGCACTTTTCTTTTGGTTAAGTAAAGGTTATCACAGATAACCTCAAATTCTGGTAGAATTATTTAGATAACATCACACACTTAATGAAGATCAGTTTTAAGAATAGTGAACATGTTACTACAGAAGAAAAGCTACAAGTGTGGAAGTTCAGCTTTCAGGGCAGCCCATTGGAGCCTTTTCCAGTGGAGGCAGAGGGAGACTGGAGTAGCCTTCATCAAGGCCTTTTTATGAGGGAATGGAAATTTAAAGAGGCAATGTCATTTAACTTAAACAACTGTGTAAGTCACAGAGCTTTTTCTAGGGTAACTGTAGATATATTAGCTACTTACAAGAATGTGAAAGAAAATGTGTTACACATTCCAAATGTACACATGCATTATTATGTTTCCTTTCTGTGACATTAAAATATTGTTACACCTGCCAAAGGTAGCCAAAATTATGTTAGTTTTATGTCATGGTTATCTTTAAGCCTTTCACAGTGTGGTCTGTATTCTGTAATTCTTGTTTACCAGAGCTTATACTAAGGCTCTCTTCACCTGACACATGCCTCCTCAATCCTTACAGACTTGTGTGAACTTCACTGACATCCTCACCCACTCAGGTAGAATTGCTTCCACCTCTGGGCTCATATTAAACTTTGCATAAAATCCTGTTTTATAGTTTCCTTTTTACTACATCTCATTGTCTTCCTTAAATTTAGTCTACTGATTGTCTTGCTGTTCATTTGTGCATCCACCCTATGCATTCATTCGTCTATTATACAAACATTTATCAATTATCTACTTTTGCCAAGCACCATGCTAGGTTTGGGGACACAGAGATAAGACGTAGTTTTTGCCTTCAGGCAGTTTGACAGCTGAAAAATGTAACAGAAACATACATGAAAGGTTAATTGCAGAGATGATGAAGGAAGGCATTTTTAAAAGGGAAGGTTAGAATTCTTTACTCTCTAAAGTTTTTTAGAAGCCTCATAGAAGTTTCTGTAACTTATTCTTGCTTAGAGTTCTGAAATCTTCCTAAATAAAATGTAGTGGGCTCAGAGTACAGTCATTGGAATCATACATATTTGGATTTGAATCCCTGCCATACTTCTTACTGTATTATGTAACCTTGGGGAAGTTACTTAGCCTCTCACTACCTTAGTTTCCTCATCTGTAAAATGGCAATTTTATATATATTGTATATTTTGTTTTGAATTTTAACTGAGCTCTTGGCATAGGATCCAGCCATAAGTACATGCTTGTTTTTATTGTCGTTGTTATTAACAATTATTATTATTACACTTTGTGTCATAAAATCCTTATTAGCATCATACTTGGTTGTTAAGAAATCTTTGTTGATTACTGGGCTACTTGGATTTGAAGTCCAAAACAAAGTGATTTTACTTCCTTATTTCACCTGTGTCTTTTGGCACCCTGCATATTTTCTTCATTGCTAATTAAATGGTTTAATACTTCTTATTACGTAAATCCCTCAATTTACTCTCCCGTCCAGAGAAGACTTTCTGCTTTCATTTATGACCTCAGGGGAATTTAATTTTTAAATGGTTTAAATATTAGAATGTACAGGTATAAGTTGTTTGAGATATTTATTTAAAAAGTGAGATGATCTAAATTGAGATTGATTTTTAAAAGTCTGCTATTAAGTAAATTACTTACAATTTTCTTTTTGTTTATGAAATGATAGTAAAATGCCAGAGGTAATTAATGATTATAAAATACTTTGAATTTGGTAAATTTCTAAATCATATTAAGTTAGAGTGTAAAGTAACCTTAGGAAACAAAAACATCAGTATAGCAACTAAATTATTAACATGCAGGAGTGTCCACAGCAGAGTTTGCATTGAAAAGGTTTGATACATGTAATAAAGTGTTAAATCACACATGGATGAGCTCATATTCATCACTAATATGTAAACTGTGTTAAATATGTTGCTCAAATATTTAAATTTGCATACTAGAAATATTTTCATTTAATATATATGTATTTTTTTAATGAACAGGATAGCAGTGCATGAAACTTCATTTATGATCTCTCAGTTGAAAATTAGTGACCGGAGTCACAGACAGAAACTTCAGCTCAAGGCACTGGATGTGGTTTTGTTCGGACCTCTGACACGTTAGTATTCTCTCTTACAAGTTATGACGCAAAAGAATAATCAGATCATCTACTTATCATTTAAAGAAGAAAAAAGTAAGAAAGGTGGTTATGGACTACTGAGAAGAATCTTCTGTTAGATATAAAAGATGTAATATTATCTTCAAAGAGTTATAGTGTGAGATTTTCTGTCATTGAAATATGGAATGTGGAATTTTCAAAGCTGGTTACTGATATAAAAAGTTGAAAAACCATGTTGATAACTCAGAATTAAATTTCTAGATTAAAAACTCTTTAAGTAGCTTTCATATTGATGTTATTATAACTGGAGATTCACTAAAGAGTCCCTTCAAAAAATGGTGCAGTCTAAAACCATCTTGAGAACATGAGGTAATAAATCCTAACTTGACTTCATTAATTACTAGGAAAAGGATTTTTTTTGATATAGATCGAAAACAGAGGCCTGCTTAAAACTGTACAAAGTAGCAGACTGTCCTGGCAGAACACAAGGAGGAGAATGTTATTTGATTGTTTTGAAGAACATTTAAGAAATTGCTATGTCATATTTATAAGGAAAATAGACCTTGTACTTGTTTACTTTGACAAGAATACTTTATTCCCAGAAGGGAAATTTAATATATTTATTTCATTTAACTTCAAATTTCAGAAAGCTTTGGGGGAAAATGTTTGAGGAGTACACAATTTAGAGGAATAATGTTTTATTTTTCAGAAGCTCAAAAGGAATAACAAAATTAATCTAAGAAAAATGGCTTGTAAAAATTATAAATTAGGAAACTAATGTTTATTTTATTTTAATTCTTGGCATCAAGAGACTTGCAGATTCCTGTGATACTGCTCTGGGGGTGCCCCGGCCTAAGAAGGGTGACTGGAGTGGTTGGATGGATTCCATGACTTTACTGGAGTAGATCTTTTTTGGCTCAGGCTAAAAGAGCAGCTGATGAAACAGCTGGAACTCCCCTTTGTGAGAGTTAGTGCAAATGCACTGTTGGTAGAAATTACAAACCCTAGGAAATAGAACACTGTTGAAATGCCAGGCATTCTACAGAGCTGATACCCCTTCTAACCTTTTCCTTGTCCTAAGTTTTCAGTTGAATCTATTGGGGATTGTCTTCTGTGAGATTCTGTCTAGTTTTTTCATGTGAATGATTGGTGAAAATAGAAATTAAACGATAGAATTTGTCTCTACATACAAGTTGATCAGGAATATTTATATTTTATTAATTCAAGAACAAACCACCCTCTACGACAAACAGTATTATCATTTGAAAAGAAACAAAACTAGTCTCGAAGAATGTTGAAAACAAATGTTTTAATAAACAACCAGTTAAAAAGTTAATGATGCATTATATTTTAAATGTGTTTGTCTTAGAATTATTGTTTGAATGAATGAGCCCTACAGTTGGAACACCCACGTTAGATTTATAAAAATGGCATTGTCAAGTGAACAGAGATACATTTTAAAGGAGTTCTCACTGAAATCTTTTCCAGTTTGTGGTACTTATTATACAGTCTGGGACTTGTCCATCTGTTTGTTGTTATTTCTGGTGATTATAGTTCAGCCTGAACAAGGCTCATATTTGAACTAGAGCCTGCACTGAACCTCTCAGTCAGAGGCAGAATAAAAATAAATCCTTTTGAAACGTTAACCTTCTGCTAAAGAGTGAAGAGTGAATCCTTTTCACTGTAGATGAGGGCGTGCACTCTGGAAACATGCAACCTTGAGGGTCTGTGGCATAGAGCAGGCTATTTATCACACTGTGTGAAACATACACTAACCCTAGATTTGTAAGCATGGGAACTTTTCATTTCTGTAGACTCTTCACCTCATCAAATGTGCAAAACGTCTTCCTGCTGGAGGCCTGGACGGTCTGGCAGTTTTTCACCAAAAAACTAAATCTCTTTGCAGCAAACATACATTGTATTGTGTTAGTTATTGTGTCTCCCTCCACAGAGCCCCTCAGTCAGGGACAGACTAGGAAATTATTTGCTGATTTTTGTGTTTTGTGTCACTGAAGACAGTAGGCCCTGGTTCCTTGCTCCTTACTGTAGAAAGTGCTGGGGGCCACGGTCATGCCTGGTGCCTTAGGGAAGGCGATCCTGTTGTTTCTCTAGTAACCCAGGTCTCTCTGGCAGGTTGCCACCTGAAACAGTACTTGTTAGGATCATTCAACCCATGGTTTCTCAACCATGGCACTATTCACAGTCTGGGCTGGATCATTCCTGGATAATTCTTTTGTTACCGCAAAAGAGGGGGCAGGACAGAGATTGTCCTGTGCATTATTGGATGCTTAGCAAGATCCCTGGCCTCTACCTACTAGACACCAGAAACGAACACCCCCACTTGCACCTCCCAGTAGTGACGAGCAAAACTGTCACCTGTCTGCTGGGGAAAATAATCCCCTTTGGCTGAGAATCCCTAATTAGTCACAGTTACATGGCTACCTGCTTTGGGGAAATGCTTTTTCGTGAATGATTAGGATTTCAGTTTGTTTATCAAAGCATGACAGCTGCCTAACTTGACTGAAGGAAAGGAATTGGAATGATAATGGTGATACTCCATGACTCACTCTTTTCACCCCACAGGGGGCCATTCTCACTATATATACACGATGGGAGACGCTGTGGCTCTTTTAGTGGTCCCTAGGACTTTTGTTACTGCCTCCTATACCAGCGGGGCATGGTGCATCCATGTGGGTTTATTTCTGCCCTCCTGTAGGTCTGGTATATCAGGCAGTTATAATAAGCATATTGATTCTTTGAAGAAAGAATTTTTTAAAAGACTTGAGCTTGTATATGGATGGGACATCTTCATATTTTGTTCTGTTTTGTTTTTAGATATCTCCTACATTTTTTTTTGTAAAGTGCCTCTGTGTGTTGATTTTTTAAAATCATACTTAAAGATTAATTTAACCATCTGTAATTCTCGTCATAGGCCCTCCTCATAACTGGATGAAAGATTTTATACTCACAGTTTCTATAGTAATTGGTGTTGGAGGGTGCTGGTTTGCTTACACGCAGAATAAGACATCAAAAGAACATGTTGCAAAAATGATGAAAGACTTAGAGAGTCTACAAACTGCAGAGCAAAGTCTAATGGATTTACAAGAGAGGTGAGTAGATAAAAAAAGGCTGTAAGTCTTGTTATTTATGTGGGAAAGTGCAGTTTGTGAATATGTAATATGGGCATGTGCTTATACACTTAGGTTGGTACACACATCAGGAATTGTATGTACACTGCATTTCATATTTTTAGAAAAGTGTCGCATTGTCATAATTACAGATTTATTCTAAAGGAATGTACTAGGGAATAAATGGGAAGACCAGTGGAAATAAATCACCTATAGGTAGAATTATATGTATAGTTAAATTTTATTTTTAACATGATTTAAATCATTATAAATTTCTTAACTCTCCCTGCTATCCCTGTGTTTTTAGCTCAAGATAACCAAAATAGCTATGTAGCAGGCCACCTGATGTTTTTGTTGTCCAAACTTCAGATTAATAATAGAAAATGCTGTGAATTCTGATTGAAATATGTATCTTATTGCTTGATACATATTTATTCTTCATTACAATAATGAAATTTTGGAAACTTTTGTGAGGAATTTTCATTTTTATTGTTCTGTAAGGCTTGAAAAGGCACAGGAAGAAAACAGAAATGTTGCTGTAGAAAAGCAAAATCTAGAGCGCAAAATGATGGATGAAATCAATTTCGCAAAGGAGGAGGCTTGTCGGCTGAGAGAGCTAAGGGAGGGCGCTGAATGTGAATTGAGTAGACGTCAGTACGCAGAGCAGGAATTGGAACAGGTATTTACATTTTAAAAAAGTGTTTGTGAGGATATTGTTTTGCCGCTCTGAGGAGCTTTTTTGTTTTTGTTCAAACTCCTACATTTGGTTCCATCATATACTCTTCCTTAGTTAGTAAAGGAGTCATTTGTTCATATTGTTAGCATTGGTCAAGGTCCATATAACAAAATAATGAAGTACCAACTAAAAGGTAAAGCTTCCATCATGTTCACTTCACTCATGAAGTGTTATCCCATGCCATGTTAATTGTTTTGAGTAAATTTAAAGTATTTATTTAACGTCTGTCATATGTTTCAGACTATATCTAATGTTAAGAATCTCTATTAAACATCATTTGAATCCTGTTAAATGGTTTTAGAACATAATCTACAAATTCTGAAGTTGTCTAAAAGGTGTCCTTTCCCAGGATCTGCTTCTGCTATGCATTTACTCAAGAAGGAATTCAGGCATTGCGTGGTCCTTCAGAAAAGGCAGGGGCTGGGGGAAGGCATCCTGGGAGAATTACAGGCAATTATAGACAGGTGTATTAGTTTTCTAATCCTGCTATAAACAATTACCACCAACTTAGCGGCTTAAAACAACACACATTTATTATGTTACAGTTCTCAAAGTCAGAGTCTAAAATAGGCCTGCAGGGCTGCCTTCCTTGTGCAGACATGAGGGGAGGATCTGTTTCCTTGCCTTTTCTAACTTCTAGAGGCTGCCTGCATTTCTTGGCTGATGACCCCTTCCTTCATTTTCAAAGCATGTCACTCCAACCTCTGCTTCCATGGTCTAATCCTCTGCTTCTGACTTTGACCCTTTCTTTACTGATAAAGAAACCAAGAAACAAAATGAGGGTGAGAAAACTTGTTCAAGATTAGGGAGTGACTCAGTTGTAAAGCCGGGCCAAGAACCGAGGTATTCTGCCTCCCACTTTGCTTTATGCACTGTTGCCTTCTCAGTCAAGAGCTAAATAAGAAATAAGAATTATGTAATGGATGAGTTTCAATTTCAACTCATGAGAAAGTGTTTGGTGTACATGACTAGTTCCTTTAAGATTGTCACTTTTGGTAGGATTGTCTGACAGAGTGCAGCTCTTTTTTGTTAACTGCTAACTGTTCTCTGTCATAGACCAGACATCTGGTTTTGGGTCTTCCGTGTAAGGAATTTCTTCTTGAAGTTGACTCCTAGGACTGTTTTGCCATCAGGTCCTATTTACCTGACGAATCTTGTCTGTACAGAACATAGTAAAGAACCAGGGAGTTAACAAAAAAAGCCTAGCCGAAATTATACTGTGTCCAAGAATTAGATATTATTTCCTTTTCTCCTGTGAGAACTCCATGCCTGTTCCCACTGAGATTTCAATTCTTGGTTTGTTCCCAGGGCTGAACTAAGACATTTGTTAGCTGTTTTTCTGAACTTTGCGGACAGGGAAAAAACAAATCAAAAAGTAGTAGTAGGAATTCTTCTATAGAGTCATAAACTAATAGCAATGTTTCTGGGGAAACTGCCTCACAGTGAGGGAAAAGACACAATACAAAGAAGGAGCCCAAAGTTACAAACATTTAAGCCTGGGGTTTGGGGCGTAGAGACCTTGCACACATTAGTAGACCCTAAGATTACCATGATGCTACATTCCAGCATAAATGGAATAATCCTGATGAGATTCTGAGTCTGTGAAAAGTGGTTTAAAAGAGAGAACTGGGTATTTAAAAAGAGTTCTGTCCAACATGATTACAGTAATAAGATACACAATTTTATGAGTGCTCACTGTATGCCAGAAGTTTATGCTACGCATATTATTGCAAATATTTTGCTCATAAATTTTAACCCTCACTATACATAGATATTATTCTCACTTACAGATGAGATGTGTAGGTATGAGATGCTATTATATGGCAAAGGCAAGATTACTTGTGTCTTCTCCAAAGTCCATGTTTTCCCATACTACTATTAAAAGCTTTGTTTATAGAAGCAAGTTTAACTGGGAAATTAATTTATGTGTAATGTCACATAATCCACAATTCCACATAGTTTGAAGCATTACTGTATCTTGTCTGGAGGGTAATCAGCTTCCCAAAGTTAGAAGACAGAAAATCTGGTACATATTTTATATAGTGTTATTTTCCATAAAACAAAAGCTTTTGGGTGAATAATAGTACCACTTTATATTTTGTGTGGTTTAAGTACTTTTCACATAAATGATTTCGTTCTTAAAGACTCAAGGAGCCTAAAGTCAGGACAAGTCATAGTAACGCCTGTTGTACATGAAACAATAAGCCTCAGAAAATAAAGAACTTGCTAAAGGTCACAAATACAATAAATCATGAAGTTGGGTCTAAAAGCCAGGTTTTCAGATATTCAGACTGTTTTTTTCTGTGATCTGTTTTTACTTATTGCTGTTTTATTCCTAAGAGATAAAAATTTTGCAAATACTCATTTTAAAATAATTTAATAATTCATCATTTGTAAAAGCTACTAATTACTCAATTTTCACTGCATCCATTTCCCTATAAATAACAATGTAATTCAAAGTGAGGATTGGAATCCAGGTCAAATGATAAACTTATGAATAATAGTAGAGAAAATAGTTGCTATTGTTGGAAGGTTAGAATTTCTAAAATTTTGAGACATTATTTGACAGTCGGTCAAAACATTGATCAGCCTCAGTTTATACTAGAAGCATGTCAGTTCTGTGTTAAGTGTGTTTATTGAGCTCTTTTAGGGAAAATAAAATCGTGAACATAACATTAAGGAAAATGTTTATGATTAAAGAGAAGAACATGAGTGAATTTGTTCTGATTCTCTGTATACTTCCTTAGCAATGAGAACTGTATGGGAATTTTAGCTTTACAATTGTGTGAGAAAAGGGCCTGCTGACCTGCGCTCTGCAGTGTTGTGTAGAACTCCGTGTCACAGGACCCGAGCTCCTGTGCTCTCTTCTTGAGGGATCAGCAGGGATATCACAGCTTAGCCAGTTGTCTCACTAAGCACGGTGCTGTCCCAAGCACGTTGCACAGAGAATCAAGTCAGACAAGTATTGTTAGGGTTTGTCTTCAGTCAGTAAATGCTGTTTTACCCTTACTGTTAATATCTATATCTTGAATTGTCTACTGCCTGTCTGGTTGTGATTCTTTTTAAGTTTTAGAGTTTTAAAAAATATTTTTCTACCTTTTTTCCCCCTGTGGTATCTGACAGTTGTTCTATTTATAAAAATTTGTGTGTAATACTCTAGTTTATTCTGGCACACAGTAAGATTTATTTAAATAAATTAGGCTTGGTCAGATCAAACATTCTTCTGCACATTAGTTTAGGAATTCAGTGTTAGTTACCTTACTTAACTTTGGGGCAGATTAATTTGCAGTTATGGTGCTCCAGAAGCAGGATGCTCCGTGGTCCATCCATCACTGTGTCTGCAGGTCTTGAGTGTGTGTACCTAATTCCATAAAACCCATCACATATCTGTACACATTCTTAGCTTGAGCTTGTGCTGGTTTTCAGGCGACTCATTCCTGGAATAGGTTTTCTCTTCCTTCTGTGTTATCTTCTTAGTGAGACTTTCCTTAAGAATTTTTTCCTTAGCACTTAATACCACTTCACACACTAAACATTTTAGTTTTCTGTTTATTGTCTGGCTCCCCTAAAGGGTAGCTGGAAGAAAAACTTCTACATCTTGACGCTGAAGCTTTTCATAGTTTCCCATGAAAGAATCAAGAAGACTCTCACCCAGAATCTAGTTTCTTGAAATTTACACTTGGTCTGCAAATGCTAATTTATTTACTTCCTGGTATGTTAGAAGCAGGAAAAAATTAAATAGAGGTGACAAAACAGACTGTAATAAGGAGATATGCTCATAACAGTGTGAAATAATTGGCCATAAAGATGCCATGAAAAACTTTTAAAAATGATATAATTACTTTTGAAAGTGAGTGTCTAGTTAGATGATTACAGTGAGGCCCTCTGGGAACGTTAGAAGAGGTGGCAGAACAGGTCTGCACCCTGTTGGGGATACTTCTGCATGTCCTACTCCATGAACAAAATACACGTTATGAGAAAATGTAATCAGTTTTGTACATGTCTTAGATTTGTTTTTCTCTTAGTGAGTCTGGCTATTATAAAATATAAAAATGCAATATTGCAACCTAAGATATATGTGTAAGCTGCCTCTACCCTCTGGCTTTACAACTTTGCTTAGCAAGTTTAAGATGTATTTAAAACTTCACCTTCAGTTTTAATGTTAGAAATATACTGTTTTAGACTGTGATTTTAAAAAATATTTGCAAAGAACATAATTCAAATTGCTTTTTCTTTCAATATGGTACCAAAAAAAAATCTTAGTTTCTTAAAGAAATCTTAATGTAAATGCCTTTAAAAAGAATTTTTTCCCTCTCTAACCCTGCCCCCATCTCCCTTTCTCTCTCTCTCTCCTCCTCCCTCCCTCTCCTTCTCTCTCACTCTTCTCTCTTTTACTTCCTCCCTCCTTCCCAGGTTCGAATGGCTCTGAAAAAGGCTGAGAAAGAATTTGAACTCAGAAGCAGCTGGTCTGTTCCAGATGCACTTCAGAAATGGCTTCAGCTGACGCATGAAGTAGAAGTACAGTACTACAACATTAAAAGACAGAATGCTGAAATGCAGCTAGCTATTGCTAAGGATGAGGTACTCGATTGTGTTTCAGAACTTAAAGAAATTCCTTAGAGGGATTAACTAACCAGTTGGGATACAAAGATCTGAATAAAATTTTTAGTATCACAGATTCTTTTCATGAATTGGAACTCATTGCATAAATTGACCCTGTAATCCTAGGCTGCAAGGTAAAATTACTTTATTTAGAGAAGTATATACCTTTCAGAATGAACTTCATATCCTGTGAAAATCAGCCCTATTATCATCATCATAAATGTTTTATATGGAGCTTTTCTCCTCTAGGGTGCTGCTTCATATCCAATTCAGGTTAGTAGTTACTAGAAATTAATGTCTGACTCTTAATAATTGTGTGAAATTAGATTGAGTCTTGATCTGATTTCTAGAAGAACAGCAACAGAAAACTCAGTTCACTCACTAACACCTCCGTTGCAGTAGGTTATAGTTCATGTTATTCTTCTGGTTTTGATAGAAGATTCAGGCCTTTTTTGATTCATGAAAATAAGAGAGAAAGCCTCCAGAACAAAGTTTGTCTTAGGAAAGCATGCTTTCTCCCTCATCTGTTTTCTTCTTTGGAAGGTAGGGCTTTATCTTGGCTCATAATTATCTCCATTGGTTTATGATTACTAATATATTCAAAACAAAAGAAACCTCACTAGCATGTGTGTATTTTTCCCAACCCAGTCTCACTTCTCTCACCTTGGGTTTTTAGGCAGAGAAGATCAAGAAGAAGAGGAGCACGGTCTTCGGGACCCTGCACGTGGCGCACAGCTCCTCCCTGGATGAGGTGGACCACAAGATCCTGGAGGCCAAGTAAGGCGCTGCCGCAGCCGTCTGTCTGTTCTCACTGTGTTGACGTGTGTAACTTGTAGACAACTTAGGTTTTAGTTTGTCATTTAACCATGAACTTTTACTCATTTTATACTAATTCTAAGAGGGGGTAATTTCTTGAAACTGGTTACTTACCCTGGCCTGTTCATGTAGTTGCCTTTTTTCAGTGATGTATTCAAGGCTCTTGGAGGCAGCAAGTAATTCCTGTACTGGCTTTTCCAGGAAAGCTCTCTCTGAGTTGACAACTTGTTTACGAGAACGACTTTTTCGCTGGCAACAGATTGAGAAGATCTGTGGCTTTCAGATAGCCCATAACTCGGGACTCCCCAGCCTCACCTCGTCCCTGTATTCTGATCACAGCTGGGTGGTGATGCCCAGAGTCTCCATTCCACCCTATCCAATTGCTGGAGGAGTCGATGATTTAGACGAAGATACTCCCCCAATAGTGTCACAGTTTCCTGGTAAGTGGTGAGTTCAAAAAAGAGAGCTGGCACAGTTTTAGAGTAACTTTCTACCGTGCCTTTTATGAATCATTTACTTTGAAATCTATGATGAAAATTGTGTTCATTCTTGTCTTTTTTTTCTCTTTGTTGTTTATTGTGTTTACTGTTTGAGAATACTATGTGAGGTATGCGTGATACACACAGATATACACACACACATATATATATAATAACGTATCATGCATGCTGAATTGTATGAATGAAGTGCTGAACTTTGAGGGAGAACATCCTTTCATATGGCAGCTTAATCTATGGTAGAAAGTAAAAATTAGAGAAGACCTTGGAGACCTGAGTTCCAGTCCTCGTTCTGCCACTGAACAATGTGACTTTGAGCCAGTTGGTTTATTTTAACTTGAGTTGCCATTCCCAATAGGCACGTTTCATAGTGTTTTGTTTGCTTTCCCAGTTCTACGCTTTTATTAAGTGTATTACCCTGCTGTATTTGACGCATGAAGCACTAAATCGGTTTACCTTTAAAGAAAATTAAATTGTGTTTGTGTTTAGAAAACGTACTTTTTTTTTTTGTTGCTAGAAAGTGGAGCTTCTCCCAAAGGTGGTTTTAACATGTACAGTTTTTATCATAATTCTTTTATAAACAGTCTTCTTTGAAAATGTTTACAATATAAAGAATACATTTTGATAGGAAGGTGAAATTTAAGTATTTTAGATATTATTAATTATAGAATTTATTTATAAATATTTAGACTTCTTGCAACATTACAGAGTTTAAATTTAAAATGGTATATGTCTTGTAGTAGAAATCACTTGAAAACTCTTTATTCCTATTATTACCTGCCTGATTCATTTCTCAATCTTTATAACCTTTTTGAAACAGTGTAAATAGAACAAGAGTCCAAAGAATGGAGAGCAAAATTTAATCACTGATCTGTTGAAAACTTCACAGAAATTCCATCTTTGAGACAAATCATGATATATGAGCATTCTCCAATTTGAATTTTTCTGTCCCATTGTTACAGCTTTCCTAAAGTTATGATTTAGGAAGGGTTCTAACTTCAAAACAATGGTATTAAATAAAGCCCTAAGTTTGCAAATAATTGGTGAGTGACTATGCGCTTGTGTTCATTTCTGTGATTTTAATTATATAGTTTAATGCAGACATAATGCAAGCTGACTGGGGAGACACTAAACTCATACAAGAGGAGGGTCGGAAGGACAGATTGTAAATGCAGTGAATACTGGCAGCGCATGACCTCAGTCCTTTCACTTGCCCTGTGCTGCAAGGTAGTGATGGTTGCAAAGTTTAATCTAGATCTGGGCCAGCTCCGCTGTTTGAATATTAGCAACCTACGTTTAATTGAATTATGTGTCCTTAAGCTTGCCATATGCAGCACTGATTCATCAGTATATGATTTTGTTTGAAAATGATAGCTTTTTAGAGTTGCAGTTCCTCCTTAGAATCCGCACTTGTTCAGTATCAGAAGTGTGCCTAGACGTATCCCCTGAAGCTAAGTAGTTCTCTTTACTTTGCTTTTCGTGTCTGTAAGTACTTTCTGGTGGGACAGGCTCTCCATATGTGCATTAAAATCAAACACTTAGCACTAGATGTGAGTAATTTAAGTTTTTAGTGACTGTGATATACAGAGAAATGTGAACTTTTAAATATAAAAATGTACAAGAGTTGATTTTAAGTTCAGTATGATGTTTTAGAAATGCTGGAGTTTATTATCCCTGAAAAAATAACTTTTGCCAAAGAGTATACTTCGAGAGCTCTATCTCCACCCAGTGGCACAAAAGTAATACTCCACTCTAGTTATAAAAGCATAAATAAAGACTTGGCAGTAGGACTAGAGTCTAGAGTAGGATGAAGGCTCTTCATTATATATCCTTTTGAGTGGTTTAAATCTGCACCATGGGTATGTGTAATTGGTCTAAGTATGAAGTAATGACAAGGAAACCTGCCTGTGGTGCATTAGTAGCAAAGTGAGAGATTGTAAAACCATACTCAGAATAATACTGTCTATATTTAATTATGTATAAATTAAAAAAAATATTATCAAGTGTTAGCTCTGTGTGGATAGGAGAACAGATGATAATTGTTTTCCTATTACCTTTATAGTATCTACTAAATATTCATAGTGGGAATGTAGTTGTAATTTATTTAAAGTTTCTTATTATAAAGCACTTTAGATGTGCTTAAAAGTTCTGAAAATGAATTGCCCATCTACTACAAAGGTAAACAGATTTCAATATTTTTGCTCTATTCATCTTTCTTTTCCTCTGAAAAGGAAAACACATCACCTCCCCTTCCCACTATTCTAAGTGGGAATCTAAGCCTGTTGTGCTTTTATTACATGCAGATACATCTATATGTAAGTAATAGATACAACTGTTGTTTGTAGAAAAATATACATAAATGTCATCAAACTGTAGGTATCATTTTTCAACTCTTTTTGCTCCAAGGTATGTTTTAGAAAATTTCCATGTTTATATATATATATAAATTAATTAAATTCACTTCAACTGTTTAACATAAGTTAACCACAGTGTATCTGTTTTATTTATTATAATAATAACCAGAGTTTATCCATTTTTCTACTCAAATAAGTTCTTTCTACTTTTTGCCCTTGCAACCAATACTGCAAATGAGCATCCTTATCTCTTACCTCCTTGTTCCTAACTTTGAGAGTTTCTCTGGGTGGACACCTAGAAATGGATCACCAAGTCCTTGGGAAGGCACCTCTTACTAGTTGTTGCCAAGTTGCTTTCGGAATGGTTCTGTCAGTTTACACACTTAATTGTTTTTAAGTGCCTGTCTGCCTGTATCCTTACCAATACTTGGAATGATCTGATTTATCTGTTTTGTAACTTGAATGGGAGTTATATGATATCTTATTGCTATTAGAATTTTTATTTCTTTGATGATTACTGAATTTTTAGATGCCGTATAGCTTTTTTTTTTTTTTTTTAGTTACATGTGTTACCTTTCTTTAAAAAGTTACACTTCAGTTGCTTGTTGCTGATATGTAGGGAAAAGCTGTTGATTTTAGTACACTGATTTTGTTTACAGAAACACTGAATTCTTCTATGCAAGTGTCTTGGATTTTTTTGTGTGGACAATAATAATGAATTGTTTTTTCCTTTCCAATTGTTAACCCAATCTAAGACCTCTAGTAAAATGTTGAATTAAAGTGCTAAGGTGATTGAAGGCAAATGGTGAATGCTATTTCTGACTTTAAATAGAATGCGTCCAGTATTTCATCATAAAGTGTTTTGTTTTTTTCTTTTGCTCTGTTTTTGATGGATCACTTTTAAGTTAAGGAAATTAATCTCTATTTCTATTTTGCTAAGAATGGTTTTTCTTTTAAATCAACTTTACCAAATTCTTTTTCTTTTTTATAATTGAGGTATAGTTGGTTTTCAGTGTTGTGTTAATTTCTGGTATACAACAGAGTGATTCAGTTATATCCAAATTATTCTGTATAATTTGAGATATTTGCTTGTTTCTTTTTTTATTGGGTTGAATTTTAATCTGTTTAAATGCATTCCTTTAAATGTCAGTGAAGCTATTTTTGTCACAATGTTCTATTTTTACAATAATTAGATTTGGTTTGCTATATTATTTTATTTAGGGTTTTTACATTTTTAATCATACATTAAATTATTCAGTAATTTTCCTTCCTGACACTCTTTGATTTTGACATCAAGATTACATTAGCATCATAAAATAAAGCAAGGAATACTCCTTTTTCTTCCATTTCAATTTTTTCCCTACTCTTACAGAGGCAATGTAGTACTTAAGAATTTGGTCTCTGAAACAAGATTCCTTGGGTTTGAATCCTTACTCCTCCATTTTATCCTATCCTATCCTTACTCCTACATATATATGTAATGTTGTCTAGTATTTTGTTTTGTTTTCAGTCTCTCACAAAACATTTTTTATTTGTGTAACTTTTTGAGAGGTACTCTCTCTGAGTCTCAGCTTCCTTGTTTGTAAAATGTAACCTATCTTGTGAAGCTTTCATGTAATTTAAATCAACTACTACTCCTAAAACACTTAGAACAGACCCTGGCCCATAATAATCCTCAGTATGTTTTGAAGTTTATTCTGTATTCTGAAATATAAGATACAGATTATTCCATGAATATTTTGAAGAGATTGCCTATAAATTGAGCTCTGTGTGTTGGCATGAGGGCAAGAGACAGATTTTTAAATTACTGATTCAATTTCTTATAATGGTTCTAAGTCTAGATTATTAAGTTATGTATTTCTAAAATATTGTCTGTTTTATCTGAGTTATAAAATTTGTTGGCTTAAAGTTGTCCATAGTTTTTTATATGGCTAAAAAAAAACTCACATCTTTACATCTTCTTTTAATTTCTCCTCCCTTTATTAATCTGACAAATTTGTCTATTTTATTTCACTCTTTGATTCTAGAGAGCTAATAACTTGGTTGGTTTTGTTGATATTCTCTATTTCTGATCTTATCTTTTATTTTTTTTTGAATTTACTTCATTTGTTTTTAATATTTAGACACCTAGCTTATGAATTTTCAGCCCTCCCTTTTCCCTTAATGTATGATTTTATGGCTATGAGTTTCCCTCTACGAACCACTTTAACTGAATCTGCAAGTTTTGATATGTGTAATATGATTATCATCTAGTTTTAAAATGTTTCCAACTTTTAATATGTTTCTTGCAAAAGCCATTTTTTAATTGTTTTATTCAGTCACTGTTCGGAAATACTTAATGTGTTTCTCTTCATCATTGCTTTTTTTTTTGTTTTGTTTTGTTTTGTTTTTGTTCATCATTGCATTTTGCTTTTTACTCTTTCCTTTTTTCCCCCTTCTTCTTTGAAAATACATTCTTTAGTAAAAGTTCTTTCATTGAGCAGCTGGGAGTGGTGAATTCTCTCAGTCATTGCCTGAAAATGTCTTTATTTTCACTCTCACTTGAGAATAATAGTTTAACTGGATATCAGATTCTAGATTAGCAGTGATTTCTCCCAGAGTATTTTGAAAATATTTGTCATTATTTTCAGGCTTCTTATTGTTACCATTGAGAAGTTTCAGTCAGTGTTCCATGTAATCTGTTCAGGTAATTGTTTTTAGGTAATTTCTTACTTTTTTCTGATTGCTTAGAAGATGTTTTCATTTTCTTTTGTTATATGATTTCACTATAATCTAATTAGGTGTGGAAATTTTTCCGTGATATTTGGCATGCTTTTGAATCTGAAGATGTATATCTTTTTTTCAATTAAGGAAATGGAAAAATTAGCCATTTTTCTCTTTGAATATTATTTTTTTCTCTCTATTTGCTCCTACTGGGATATTAGTTGTATAGAAATATTAAGACTAGTATTAGCCTATTACTTATATATTGGATCTTATTTTATCCTACACATCTCGACCTTTCTTTTTATCGAATTTTGCTGCAGTCAGAGAAATTTCTTCAGATCTGCCTTCTAGTGTACTTGTTCTTTCTTCAGCTCTAATTTTGTTCACCCTATTCTTTGAATTTTTAATTTTAGTGACTGTTTTCATTAGTTCTCCTTGAGTCTTCATTAACTCTACCTGTTTTTTTAATGCCTTGATCTTTGCTCATATTTTTCAATTTTTATTTTATAGTTGAATGGTTTTAAACATCGTTAATTTTTACTTTTTTTGGATAATTGTATTATTTGATGTTCTTGATAGATTAAGGTAGCTGTTCCTTCAGTTTGCTTACTAGATTGCCTTCTCCTGTTTCATAGTTTTTTAGTAAGCTATCTTAAAGGGTCTTGCTTTTTTTTCTCCCCCATGGAAAGCATTAGTGAGAAGGAGTAGTCCTCAACGTCGTTTCTTTTGCTTCTGGCAGTAGTTTCGAGGGCTTCCCCTACTCAGTACCGTTTCTTTGGTTAACCTTTTGGATTTAGATTTCACAGACCCTTTTGGGTAGTATAAACTTGAGCTAGTATGAGTTAGCTTGTATTGGGTTTGAGTATTGAATACCCAGAGTATTGAGTTTTTCACAAGAACCTTTTAAAACTCCTGTATCCAGAGAGCAAGGAAGTTCCCTTGCTCATTGGTCAGAGTTTTTCCCTAATACACCCTCCCACTGAGGAATGTAGCCCATCTGGGCCCAGGCTTTTATCCAGAACTCTCACTCACAATTCCTCTCCTTACCTCATATGGGCTCAGGACATCATTTATATCCCCAAATTAAAACCGAAATCTTTAAATTACTGAGACCAAGAACCTCCCACAGCAGTTCCAGCATCACTCACAGGCCTGTTAGCTCTGACTTTTAGTCCCTCTGCTTTGGCATCTGAGAATTTTGTCTTCTTTCTTGCAAACTCAGCTATGCATTTAAAACTATTGTTTGATTTTATTCAGCATATTGAAGTGTTTAAAGGTATTTAAAGTGTGTGATTGGGGGCTGGGAATGGTGGTCAGATTTCTTTGACTGCTGTATTACTAAAACTATTAGTCCATATACTAATTATTATTTTTGGTTGTTGGTGGCAGGGGGTACTCCCTTATTGAAAACCAGATTTTATCTTGTTGTAAGAAAATACAGTTTGCAAAATAGTGTCATAGTAAATGGCTATGCTTTCATGTGTAATTATTGATATTAGAATGAAAAATTATCTTAGAAGTTAACTTCTATATAGTGAATTTCAGTGTTTCATTTAACTACTTACAAGTTGCAGGTGGGGATGGCTGTCGGCCTTCAGTGAAAGGGAGCAGAATGTGTGAAATAATGAGGTAGAAGTGTGGTCAGATCTTAATTGATGTCTTAAACTTATTATTTTAAAAATGGAGCAATTCTGAATAATGGCAAGACCAGGCAGGGCATGAGAGTGGGTGGAGGTTCATGTCTGGTGAGAAGAGATGAAAACCACGGTTGGTTATGGTGTTGGGTACATCTCAGAGAGGAGATTGTTCCGGTTGACGATAGGCTGGATGGACTGGTAAGAGAGAGAGTGACCAGGAAGCGACTGATGAAGTGGAGGTGAAAGATACACGTGGCCTAAAAATGTGAGCTTCAGAGGAACATGTTTTTATAAAAGGATGTGGGAGTAAGGGTGTACAGACAGTGCTGGGGAGTGGGAAGACCATCAACCTGATGATCTGATGCTGTAGTATGTGAGGTGAGGTGCATAAGAATGAACAGCTTCAGCTTGAAAAGGTTATTCTTAGGAGAGCTATGTTTCAATTAAGGCAAAGAAATGAAATACCCATCCAGTGAAGATCTGAGCACGTGGAGGAAGTTTGTTTACTACCTGCGTGGGTCTAGACTGAGACTGGTAGCAGGAACAAGGTAGTCTAGGACTTCTGGTTAGTTCCACAGAGGTCAGTGTTCTCTTGAGGTCCGCTCAGTTTTTGTCGGAACTCTACCTGACTCGGAAAACTGTATATACCATATTTAAATAGTCCTTGATTTAAGATTTCTCAAAGTTCAAACAAGTTGGGCTATCTCAAGAAATAACCATTGAAAAATCCAACCTGTGTTTTTCTTCTTTTAATATTAAAATTCATTAAAAGATTTGCAACAGAGTACAGATGCCTTATAAATATGCTATGTTGATTTTTAAATTTAAGGATTTATTCTCTTATGTAAATGTTTAAGTGTTGATGTTTTTTGTATGAAAAAAAACCTCATGTATTTGTACTTCTGTTTATTTTTTAGACCTGTTTTCATTTGTGTTACATTCTTTTCTTTCTCTCTCTTTTATTTCTTCACTTCCCTGAGAAGTGGTACAGGTGGATGGAGGGTGGTAATACTTGGGCACTTACTTACTTGAATAAAGGTAGATTAAATGCTGACATAGTAGTAACGTCAGTTCCCTTCGGCGTGTGTTTGTAGTGTGAGTGAAAGGAGCACTAGATTTTACGAGTGTGTTTATTTTTCTATGCTTGGTTTTCAGGGACCATGGCTAAGCCCGCCGGATCGCTGGCCAGAAGCAGCAGCCTGTGCCGCTCCCGCCGCAGCGTGGTGCCGGCCTCGCCGCAGCCCCAGCGCGCCCAGCCCCCTCCGCACGCCGCGCCCCTGGCGCACGCCCGGCACCCCCACCACCCCCCGCACACGCAGCACTCGCTGCCTTCCCCTGATCCAGATATCCTCTCAGTGTCCAGTTGCCCTGCTCTTTATCGAAATGAAGAGGAGGATGAGGCCATTTACTTCTCGGCTGAAAAGCAATGGTATTAGCCGTGAATTAACTACAGTACACGTTGGGCTGGGCAGTGGGAGGAGGGTGGGGAGGAGGGCTCTGTTGTGTTCGCTGTCCGTTGCTGCATGACGTTACCACAGACTTAGTGGCTTCTAACACCCATTTATTAGCTCTCGGTTCTGTACACCAAAGTCCAAGTTTGGTGTGGCTCAGTTTTCCGCTCACAAGGCTAAAATCAGTTTGCTGGCTGGGTTTTGTAGCTTGGGGGGCCTCGTCAATGCTCACTTGGTTGTGACCGAATTCAGTTTCATGTGGTTATAGCATTGACGTCCTGTTTTCCGTGCTTGCTCTCAGCTCAGGGCCTGCTCTCCGTTTTGAGACGAGGCCCACTGTTCCTTGCTCCATGTGGTCTCCATCTGCAAAGGCAGCAGCAGAGAATTTCCCTTCTGGCAAAGCCCTCCTTTGCTTTGCATCTCTTGATTTCCTTTATCTCTCCAAATTCAAGAGGCTTAAGCTGGATAGTAATCTCCCTATATTAAGATCGACTGGTTTGGGGCCTGATTACACCTACAAAATCCCTTCATAGCAGCACCTAGATTAGTGTTTGATTGAATAACTGAGAGAAGATGTGTGTATACCAGGGCTGGGAATCTGGGGACCATCTTAGAATTCTGCCCACCAGAGGCATAGGATATTTTCAGATATCACTGTTCAGAGGCCATTGTACACAACTGACTCAAGTCTCAGAACATAAACTTGTCTTATGAACAGTTTTCTATGTGAAATATAAAGGCATGAGCTTAAATATGCTTGAGCACAAAGAAATATTAAATATAACTGACAGGTTTTAAAATATTTGTTGCCACTTAGTGATTTGTTCTGTTCTGTGCTAGTACTTGCTGCAAACAGGCAGTATCAGATACTAAAAGTTTAAGAAAACGTCAGGAATTTGAAGGAAGAAATTATATTCATAACAGGTTTTTTTTTTTTGTATAAAGTGGATATAGCCACAGTGTATTGTCCAACCCGAGGACGCCAGTGCTCAGTGAGACCTGTTACTATTGGCGATCTCTCTCTCTAAACCATCTTCTTCTTTGGAATAGATGGTATTAAGTGACAGAAAAACTGGTATTAGTTTCTCATTTTGCCACTTAGTAGCCGTGTGGCCCTGAAATCTGTTCTCATAAGAGAAATAAAACCAAAGGGAATGGATTAGACACTCTGCATGAGCCTTGGTGACTGTCATGTGATTCTTCTGTCAACATCAGCCTCAAGTAATCATTTTTCACGCATAATTGTTTCATCTACTAGTGAAGGTGTATTTTATGATTAGCCAGCGATCATTATAACATATCCTAAGGAGGTAGCCCAAGGTTTGTGTCCTCATTGCCGCTGAAGAATCTGATGCAGCTTTGCTTGGTTAGCACTTTACAGTTAGCTTTTTTGTCTAGTCTTTGGAGTACAGCTATAGTTACCAGGAAGATGGCTTTACCGACAGAACTAATTGTGTGTGAGGAATGGGAATTAGGAGGGAAACTCTGGAGCTTTGCTGTCCAGGAGAGTTCTTTGCGTTGATGGAAATGTTTGGTCCTCATTTCAAAGAGCACTGTCAAAAATTCAGTTAGCTTATAAATATGAGAAGAGTTGATTCAAAAAACTTTTCTTCCTCTCCGTTTTAGTCTTTTAAGTGTTGAACCACCAGAATCCTTACAAAATAATAATAAGAGCATTTACTCTTTACTGATATTTTATTGCTGCACACGTATGCTCCTTTAAACCTTACCTTGAGTTAGGTCTTGCTATACCTGCATTAAATTTACAGGAATTCAACTACACATCACTATGGGAAAAATAGAAAAATAGGAAAATAACATAAATAGTGCATACAATTAAGTTGAACATTCCAAAAAATACATGCTCTAGAAAAAATGGGCGATCTTAAGGTGCACTGGACCATTATATACTCTAAATTTGACTTGTTAGGCAAAAGAAGCAGCATTTCAGTTTATTATGTTTTGGAGTTAGGGTGTTAGAGCTAGAAGTAATATTAGAGATTAATTAAATTCTCTTACTTAGACAGGAAAATTGGGGTCTGGTAAAATTAAGTGATTTGCCCACGGTTGTACAGCTGATTAACTGCAGGACCAGGACAGGAATCTAGGTCTCCCAGTGTAGATCAGTATTCTTTCCACACATTATTTAGACTTTTAGAAACTTGTTTTTGAAATACTTTAAACCTAGGTTAGAATTTCACATACAAAGCAGCCAAACAACACAGCAGAATAGAAAGTAAATTCATAAAATTTTAACTAAATCAGCTTCTGGCTCTGGAAGCTAAGCAGCCTCACAGTGATATATGCTGTGTGATTAATGGACATCTTCTCCAAAAAGAAGCGTAGCAGAAAGGTCCCCACCAGTGATTGATTTCTGAGTCATTTCTTCTATCTAAACTGCCTCTTAACCTCTGTTAGCACTGTCCACCATCAAACTGTAAAAGCACTTAAAAATTACGCAGTAGATGTGACTGTAGTAAATGAAAGCATCACTTAAGACCTTATTTGCCCAGGGGATATTGTACCTTCTGAGAGCTTGGAGTGTATCAAAGACAGTCTTCACACACGTGTGTGAGTAAAGTGCGTAGAAAAGGCTGATTACATTCAGCCATCTAATATGTATATCTGAAATGTATTAAAATAAATACATGTCAGAAGCAATAAACATGCATATCATAACATGAATGTTAGTAATCATAGGTCATCCAAGGTGAGTAGTATTCGGTTCAGTCATTGTATAAATGTGGCCATAGTCCTTGCTGTGTGCTGGGTACTTGCTGATAACTTGAGCTGCCAAGATGGAAGAGGCAAGTCCTGGCCTCCTTCCAGCTGGTGGATCATGATCATGTGTGTTCCTGCCCTTCTGTCTTCAGCTCTCTTCCTTCTCCCATCTTAATTTCTTTTGCCAGTTACTTTTTACCTTGAGTCCACTTTTCACTTCTTAGTCATTCCTTTCATAGAGTGGACACTATTCATCTCAGGCACGATACATACAAAAATGAATAAAACATGATCCCTGTTGTTCAAGATCGACCAGCCTCCCTTCCTCCTCCCTCCCTCCCGTAATTATTAAATATGCACTCTGAGCTTGTCACTATTCCAGAGAATACAGAAATTAATAAGACTCCTTGTCCTCATAAGTTTCCTTTCTTCTGGGGAAATTGACCATAAAGAAGTTAATATAAAATATGTTAGGTAGTGGTAAGTTCTGAGATGCTAACTACGAGGAAAGAGAATGCTGCTTTTGGTAGGGCTGTTCAGGGCGGTGTCTCTGGAGAGGGAGCGTTTGAGCAGTGACCTGAGTGACATGGAGAGGTAAGCCGTGTGGAAATGGAGGGGAGACGATATGAGGCAGAGGGAATAGCAAGTGCAGCAGCCCTGAGGGGGTCACAAGATTGGCATGTGGCGGGGACAAGGAGGGGCTGTGGTGGGAAGAGGCAGAGAATAGCCAGACGTGCCGCGGGAGGGATAACCGTGGACCTGACCGTGGAGAGCATTGTGGACTTTGGCAAGGACTTCGGATCTGAGCCTGCGTATGGGAGGAAGCACCGCAGAGTGCTGAGTGAGGGAGTGTTGTGCCCTTATTGAGTTTGTAGAAACCACTTTAACAGCCAGCCGTGTAGAGGAGTAACCAAGGGGGAAGAACTAGAATGGAAGCTATTGTAACAGTTGAGGTAACTGCCTGGTGGGGCAGGAAGAAGGGTGAGTTTGAGGTATTTTGAAGGAATAGCTTGATCGCATTTACTCTGTGTTGGCTTTGGGGTTGTAAGCTTTAGTTTTCCAGTCCTCTTTATTTTTTCTTTCCACTGTAGAGAAGGGAGGAGGGGTATCACAAAGAAATAAACTTGTGAGAATTTATTGAATGTTTCCCCCCCCAAAAATAGCTCTATATCATTGCCTTTCACCTGCCATCCACTCCCCACACTCAGCATCCTTCTCCTCTCTTTAAAACTTGGGAGAACTTATATTTTAGCTCAGTTATATTCTTTTCTTCCTTCATTAGGAAGCTATATTTAATAAATTTAATGACTGACAAAGGGAGTGCCAGTGATTAAAATTCATCTTTTCAAATACATGATGTCAACTGTGATTTAGAAAGAAAAATTTTCAGTATTGAAACAACATGAAAGTAGGTGCAATGATTTTAAAAATCCATAAAGTGCAAACATTTTCATTTCTCTGACAATTAAAAGAGGTATAACTTAAAAGTTATAATGTTTTTTAGATTCAAAGATGTCATTATCATGATTTATGTTAAAAATTAAACGTTGAGTTTTGATAAGTTGTATTAAAGTAGTAATTTTGTTAAAATGCGTATAGAATTTTAACATCTCTCTCTTTTATATTTCGACAAACAGTGGGAAGTTGTTTTGGTTAGAATAAATGAAGAATGTCTGCTGGTACCCTTAAGAACATTACTGATTTAAAATTTTATCTTTACCTCTGTCTCATCCAGGGAAGTGCCAGACACAGCTTCAGAATGTGACTCCTTAAATTCTTCCATTGGAAGGAAGCAGTCCCCTCCTTCAAGCCTTGAGATATACCAAACGTTGTCTCCTCGGAAAATATCAAGAGATGAGCTCTCTCTAGAGGATTCATCCAGAGGCGACTCGCCCGTAACTGTAGATGTCTCTCGGGGTTCTCCTGATTGTGTAGGTCTGACAGAGACCAAGAGTATGATCTTCAGCCCTGCAAGCAAAGTGTACAATGGCATCTTGGAGAAATCCTGTAGCATGAGCCAGCTTTCGAGTGGCATCCCGGTGCCTAAACCTCGCCACACGTCGTGTTCCTCAGCTGGCAACGACAGCAAGCCAGTTCAGGAAGCCCCAGGTGTCGCCAGGATAAGCAGCATCCCCCATGACCTCTGTCATAATGGAGAGAAAAGCAAAAAGCCATCAAAAATCAAAAGCCTTTTTAAGAAGAAATCTAAGTGAACTGGTTGGCTTGATGGAATTCCATTCAAGTGGCATCTTTAAACTTTTATCTCCCACCCTTCACTCCTTCTGTTTTGTTTTAAGTTGAGGAATGTAATTCCATTGGGGCTTTCCAGACTGGATGCCATAGTGGAATGTCCTTAAGGGCAACTGTCTACTGTCTGCTTATTTAAATGACTATATAATCAATTTGTCAAGCCAGTTATTACTGAAAAATCATTAAGAGATGAGACAGTTTACAGTCATTTTTGCCTATTTATTTCTGCTTTGTTGTTAGTGATGTATATACAACATTTTGTTGAAAGCCACTATGGACTTACAAGCTTTAATGGACTAGTAAGCCAGCATGGGCTTGCAAAAATTTCTTGTTTACCAGAGCATCTTCTTATCTTTCCACAGAGCTATTTACATCCTGGACTACAATAACTTAAAAGGAGTAAAACTAATTGCACTACTGTTTTCCAGACTGGAAAAAAATCTCTGCGAGTGAAACTGTATAGAGTTTATAAAATGACTATGGATAGGGGACTGTTTTCACTTTTAGATCAAAATGGGTTTTTAAGTAGAACCTAGGGTTTCTAACTGACTTGATTTCTGGAAATGAAAACCCACGCTTTTATTATGGGAAGCTTCTCTAAATGCATTTAACATTATAAAGTTTCGAGTCCTGCTGTAAAGATCATGTTGTTTTGTTTTCCCCAGGGCTTTCACTGTGATTTTCTGCATTGCAGGCTGTATGATAAAATACAAATAATTTAAAGAGAGAAGGCTCTTGATTCCTTACCCAGGTGGACGAGTTAAAACCTGATTGAAGGACTTAAAACATTCACAAGCTGATACTGAGGTGGGGAGAGGTGGGGATTCAGGCACTTGTTTACAGACTTAGTAACTGCAAAGGATTTATGGTTTGTGAAAAACTTGTACTGTGGAAAAGAGAATAAATCGAAGACAATATTGTGTGGGACTGTGCTGATTTTTGTTGATAACACTCCACTAAAAACACTATGTTTTCTGGAGAGTCATGTAAGCTGTCTGGTTGCTTAATTGCAATATAGGAAATAGTGATGTGTTGGAAGTAAGTTGTCAACAAATCTCTTTCTATTTTATATTGTTTGTCATATTTTTATGTAGTTTGAAATGTTTAAATGTTCTAATATCAGAATTAACAAATATAAATTTATGGTGCATTTAGATTGTGTTGTTTTAATTTGTAAAGTTTGGGGTTTGTTAAGATAGCTTATTATGACGGCAACTTTTACTGTGAACATTGTCACACAGAGCAACAAGGTACATTAACATCTGGGGAGTTTCTGCTTAAACTGCTTCTTTTGAAAATTCAGTTGAAATGATGTGGTTAATGCAATGTGGATGAACATCTGAGTGAACAACCGATACATACTAGCTAGAATGTTTTTTTTAGCTTTATGCCTAAAATAATGCCCAGCCCAGTCTGTTTAGATGAAATTTGCTCCAAAGAAATACTTTATTAAGAAGATGTACCGTTTCCCAAAGTCTCCTAAATTCTGTGTACTTAAGTACTGCCCTTAAAACTGTTAAGGCCTTGAATGATATTTATATGCATAGGTATTCATGTATTTAATAGTGTTGTAAGGGAAAAAATTGACATGAACATAGTGTTTTGGACTAATTACAAGCTACGTTAACCTGAAAGGTCAAGAGTTGAGTAGCAGACATTTAGGAAGGGGAAAATTATGCATTAAGAATTGAAAAATGTTGTGGAAAGTTTCTTCAGAGTGAAAGGAAAACCTTATCTTCTTTCTCTTTCTTACAATCAGGCAGGTGTTCTTCCCTTTGAAAACTGCAAAAGAGATGAGAACTGCTTAGTTTGATGAACAGAAAAGGTAAAAGCCATGGGGCATGGAGTGGTGCTGGGAGAAGGAATTGCTCTAGGAGTACCCAGCAAGGCCCCCACTTGTTCAGAGTTAGAAGGAATCCTGGATCAGAACCATCTGGACTCTGGAACTTGTGGTGGGTGATGGGAGAGGCTGGCCTAAGTAGAATGTGGGCTGTCTTATGTCAGGGAATGCATTGTTTGTGCTAAATTTCACATACTCGTTTATAAACAGATTCAACCAAGGGATATTTGCTACATTATGTAGCTTGTAATATTTACTTTGCATTGATACAATGCTCTGTTTTTGTAAATTTAACAGAAAAATAATTGGGGTTTGAAAAGCCACAGTAATTTCTGTGTCTCATCGTTTATACATGAAGAGTTGGATGTTAATATAAATTTTAAAAGTTACCCATTTGTTACCTTATTTTAACCTTATAAAGCTATGCTATTTTCCTGATTTTAGAAGTAATTGTAAAAAATAATTTATGATAGAAAAATACAAAGAAGAAAAACAACAGCAAGCAGATCAAATTCTACCGCCCAGAATAATCGCTTTTAATATTTTGGTATGTTTTCTGCTAGATCATTTTCTATCTGTTGATATATATTTTACATAATTGAAGTCATACCATATGGTTTTATATGTATGTCTCTTCACTTAATATAGTATGCACATTTCTCCAGCATTATTAAAAACTCTTCATGAACAACATTTTAATGATTGTATGATATGCCATTGAATTCATTTACCATAATCTTTTAAATTACTATTTTATTATTAAGCATTAGGCTGTTTCCAAATTTCTGATAGGTGGAATAATATCATTTAACATTTATTAAGCACCCTGTATGCCAGGCACTGTTCTAAACTCTACTAGATATTTTCATTTAATCTCTACACCAACCTCGTAAGGTAGGTATGGTTTTTTGGTTTTTTGGGTTTTTTCTTTTTAAAATCACCATTTTACCGATGAGGAAACTGAGCCCAGAAAATCAGTAATTTGCTGAGGGTCACATAGCTAGTAAGTGGTAGAACCATGTTGTTAACTTTGAAGTCTGCATAAATTCTAATCAACATTCTGATTCCTTAGAATACATATATTTAGCAAAGCATAAAGGCTTTTAGTTTATGTGTATGCACATGTGTAAACATGCACACACACGCAGTCTCACATACACCTTGAGGGTGACTCATGTGAAAGTTCTTTCTCCATGTAGCCATGTTTGTCGTCCCCCCCCCCCCATTTGAGTGTATGACTGACTTTTTAACTCATACCATCAATGTCTGAGTTACCATTTGGTTGAAACTTTGCTAATTTAATAGATTTTTTTTAAAATAGGGAAATAATGTCTGGTATGGATGGAGAGTTTTTTCATATTACATATTTTTCATTTCATTGAATTGTCTGTTCATGTCTTTTGCCCATTAAGTTCTTGTAGTCGTCATGTTTTTCTAAATCTTTTACATAGTCTTTCAAATGTACCTATTCTTGTATTCTTCATTTACCAACTAAAACCATGTTTTTTTTAAAATCATACACGTATTTTTCATGTTTGTTTTTAAAAAGTAAGGTGAAGAAAACCTACATTTAAGTTCGAGTCTTACTGATCTGGTTTTAGGTCTTGCATGACAGAGTAGATTTTTTCCCCAAAAAAATTACAGGTAAGAGACAGTGAGAATCTGCTTAGTCCATTCTGCAGCTATTTAATAGTTTACCATGTACCAAGCATCATGCTAAACTCTGGAGGTACAGAGGGAACGTGCCAGGTACCTGCCCTAAGGAACTTGGTATCTAACAGAGGAGACAGATCAAACACACATCGTTATAAGGGCAGTAATAGAAATGTAAAGCAGATGCTGGGGAGAAGGGAGCTAATGGGGAGACAGATTATGTAGCTCAGAAGTATTAAGTGAAGGATAATTTAATGGTGCTAGTTTTCTGAGGACGTGAAGAGATTTGCTGTGGCTGAAGCAGAGCCGAGGGCAACAGAGTTTTAGGACTTCTGCTAACAACTAGTAGTCCGGTTCCAGCAAGTGCGCTTGCAGTTACTGAGTTCCAGCAAAGCACTTGGTAACAGCTGTGAGGATGCTTGTTTGGGGCTAAGTTGTTTACCATGGAAAAGCAGCATTTGCACAATCCCGCATAAACCCTGTTAGTGCTGATAAAAAATTGTCTACCCCCCAAGCTCACCCCCAGCCCTAAAACGGGGGAGTCTGTTGAAAGACATGCCTTCAGATTTACCCAGGTGGGCCTGATCCGATCTTGGATCAATTGGTATCGAGTCGGCTTCAGGCCAAGTTCCAGGATTTTGCCTCAGGCCAGTGACTGGGCTTTCCGGGCGTTATCTATGCATCTCTGAAGTGGCCCCCAAAGGGTCCTCTCCATAGCGATGTTTGCAGTAGGCCCAGCCAGGGAGGTCTCAGCCCAGATCCTGACTTATCAGCGAGCAGGGTTTGAGACAATGCCCAGGATCCTGTCTCGAGCTGGAGTTTTGACTGTCCCAGTCTCCATTATCCTTACGTTTCAGCCTTTACTGGCTATGTTGCAATGCTTCATCAGCTCCCAGAGTGAGGGAGCAGGCGGTGAGCTCATGGAGAGGCGTGCAGCCCGCCTCCCCTGGGTGAGAGCAGAGCGCGCGGGGACCCCAGTGCTCACCGTTCCGAGCCCTGGGCCTTCAGGCAGCCGCAGAGTTGCTGCTTCCCCTTCCCCTGTCCTGCCAAGGTGGCCTGGCAGGTTCTGT
Organism: Vicugna pacos; assembly: GCF_048564905.1. Lineage (NCBI taxonomy): Eukaryota > Metazoa > Chordata > Mammalia > Artiodactyla > Camelidae > Vicugna > Vicugna pacos. The sequence continues at coordinate 102,509,545 of NC_132988.1, read as the reverse complement.
TTCTCTATAAAGCGAGACTCAAAGAAATTTTAACCTGGGTCAGAATTGTTCTTCATCTCTTGCTTCAGACAGCCACTTGTGGTTTCACGTGGCTGTGTTACATAGCAGCCATCCCAGTGTCTCAGGTCTGGCAAGAGTATCTCGCGTCTATTCCTACTGCCTCTTTAATTGCAGCATCTTAGTTCTAAAATGTCCACATGGGCTAATGTCCTACATGTGAGAGTGTTAACTTCTGAAATACTCTCACTGATCTCTGGTCCCCGGGTTGTGATGGCATCAGATCACTGAAGGGCACCAGCACTGAGGAACTGGAAAAGGTTTCTACAATAAGAATGTGGCTTTTTTGTTTTATTTTTGAAATTCCAGCCATCCAAGTTTGATTCTTTCCCTTAAAAATCTATGAACCCTCAAGAAGTGCATCTGTAGCCAAAGCGTACAATGACAAGAAATTAAAAAAAAAAAAGTAAAAAAAAATTTTTTAGTTAAAAGAAAGGGAGGTTGGATGGGGTGGGGATGGATAAAATGAAGCCTGAGTGCAACAGTGAACCAGAGGTTGCCTTTGACCTTTAACATAAAGGTAAGAAAAATGAACCTGGATATAGGATCAGGCACAGGACCTTGAGAAAGGAGAGGTGGTTGGGAGGGGAAAAGTGCATTTATTGTCAAATCACCAAATATTGCCCATTTAATCCCTGAACATCTCAGCTAATGCTTCCACTGCCCTGGGGCCTTGCCGTCTTCATCTCTCATTTTATTAACTTTAAAGAGCTAGCTGGACCCGGCCCCACCATCCTTCCTCCACTTGTTGGTGAGCTTGCTAAGCCATAGGATGGATTTTCTCCAATTAAAATCTTTCTGTGCCTTTCCATTGCCTGTAGGATAAAATATAAACTTAGCACAAATTAGCAAAAGACCCTGGTGTTCTAAGCCCTGCTTACTCCTCCAGCCTCATGCCTCACGTTACGGACATTAGCTCGCCAGTTACACACAGCTCTGTGCAGCTTCCTCAGCAGGCCAGGCTGCTGCATTTGCCAGAGCGTCCTCTCCTTTCTTGGGCCACAAACTCTGAACCTTTAGCTCAGCTCAGGCATCTCTAGGAGGCAGTCAGTACACCCGCCGAAGCAGAGAGACCACTCCTGTGAGTGTACAGAACTTTGTATTTATTACAGCACTCATCACATCGCATGACGACGACCTGTTTACTCGTGTGCCCAATAAACCAAACTGCTTGAGAGCAGGCACTCTGCCTTATCTCGCTTTGAAGTCCCAGGAACTGGAACTTCAGGCACTTAATACATCACATGCCTGAAAAATGGATAAATGAGTAACACGTTATTGCTGCCTCAAGTTTCAGACTGTTAAGGGCATTCACAAGTTTAATGATTTCTTAGAAGACAAGTACCCCATACAAATGAGCGCTGTATGGCCTTTTTTTTTTTTGGTAATGCAGATTCAAGAAGGAAGAGATCAAGATGGCATGGAGTAACTAGTCTGTTTTCTTTGTGAATGTTTGGAGCTGCTTCTGAATCATGAGTGCTGTCTGAATAGGCCTCATAGGAACGGTGTCAGAGCGTTGGGTTCTTTCTTCTCAGGCTCCGTTGGCCCACCCGCGGCGCTCTACCCCCTCTCCCGACCTCAGCGTTTAGCCACTACTCCGCATACCTGGGAATTCATGTGATTCCTTGTATTATTAGCTCTTACTCTTTTCATAATTATACAGTGAGAGCCTACGACGTGCTGAGTGCTGGGCACAGGACAATAACTAAGAGAAACGTAGTCCTTACTCCTTTGTCGAACAAATCCATAAATAATTACAGAAATGACCGTCCTTGTTGTCAGTGCTGTGGACAAACAGTCACAGGGCCGTGTGAGTATGACTTAAAGGGCAGGAAGGGCCTTGCTGAGGGAGGGACATTTGTGCTCACCCTGCAGAATCAGCAGGAAACAGACAAGAGTGTCCCTGAGTGGCCCAGGCGGTGGGAACAGGGCGTGGAGACAGACTCCCGGAGGAGAGGGATGGTGTGTGCTCAGGGAACTGACAGCCGATTCGAGTGAGGGAGCCGAGGAAGGGCCAGACTGTGCAGCACACTGAAGACTAGACTCCATCCTGAGATCAGTGGGAAATCCTCGAAAGGTTTAAGCATGGGAAAAGGAATCTTTTAATATTTATTTCACCTGTCTGTTGCATCCAGGGGTAAACGCATTGGTTTGTACATCCTTACCTCCCCCCTTAGTGCCTGTTGCTAAGTCAGGTACTCAGTCAGTAGATAGCAATTTGGCTTCCAAGTGGAGGGAGACAAGTGTAAGGGTGAGGATGCGCAGGGTATTTCTGGAGACTAGTGAGGACCCTGGAGAGAGCATGCGGAGCCGTGGGACGTGAGGTCAGCAGGGGCTGCCGCCACAGAATAACAGACTGCGGGCTTCAACAACACACTTTCTTACAGTTCTGAGGCTGGAAGTTCGAGATCAAGGTGCCAGAAGGGTCAGGTTCTGGTGCCAGCCCTCTCCGTGGCTTGCAGACAGCTGCCTTCTTGCTGTGTCCTTCTCTGGCAGAGAGATGGAGAGGGCAGGGAGAACGCACAGGTCCTATCGGATCAGGGCCGGCTCTGTGATTTCATTTAACCTGATTTCCCTCCTCGTAGGCTCTATCTCCAAATAGTCACATGGAGTTTAGACCTTCCACATATGAACCTGGGGGGACGCGGTCAGTCCAGAACAGCGTTTACACTGTGAAGCCATCACAATTGATGCTTAGGGGGCCGATCTTGGGAGCGTCTTTTTAATTCCAGGCTAGGGACTCAATCTACATTTTAAAAATATCTCCCAAGGGGGATCCTGGCTGTATCAAGGAACACTTACTACATCTCTGCGTTTTACTCCTAGCCTGTAAACCAAGGGCCTTCCCCACGTTTGGGAAATAGTTCATTTTCTCCACTTTCTCTGAATCTTTTGTTGTTGTTGTAGAATTCTGATTACAGAAATGTAAAAGAACCCATGATTTTCTAGGCCTGCACAGGAAAAGCAGCCGGCCTGTCAGTCTCTCCTGTGCTGGGCCTTACTTGTCCTGCCACGGCCGACCACGTTGGCTGGGTGGGAGCAGGCACGCCCACGTCCCCGCAAGCGGATTGCGAGGAGGGGAGGAAAGCGGGGAGCGCAGTGCTGACCTTGGGGGTTTTAACTGGACGGCATTCAGCTGCAAGTCATAGAAAACACAACTGAGCAATGGCTCCCAATATTAGGGCTTTAGTTTTCCCCGTAGTATTAGCGGATAAGAGGGACTCTTAAATCAGGAAGCCCACCACAGTGTGGGTCCTTGCCACCGGCTGTGAAAGAATCCATGCAGCACAGGCAGAGGGACGAAGTGAACGGCCAGGTTATTACTCAGAAGGGGAAATGGGAGGAAGGTGCTCGAGCAAGAAGGGAAGAGAGGCTCTCGAGCAGGGAAGGAAGTGCTGGAGCCAGGCCGTCAGCCAAGGCGCCAGTACAGATAGCCCTGCCCGACAGGCTGTGGGGCTTCTGTTAGAAGACTTGGCCATCTTTCTCTTCATTCCCACGGTGGTGATAGTTATTTTCTGCTACAGGCGCCTTCCTCCCTCAGAGCTCAGCCCTGGAACAAAAAGCAGTTAGCAGAAACTGTTACCGAAGGCAGGTTCGTGAGCCCGCTGCACCAAGAGGCGAAACAAGCTGAAACATCAGAGTCTGGAGCAGAGAAAGTTTCACTGCAGGGCCGAGCAAGGAGGATGGGGTGGCTCATGCCCCTAAAACCCCAAACTCCTTGAAGGGTTTCAGCAAAGCCTATTTAGAGGCCAGGTAAGGGTGGGGGGAGGGTCGCAGGGTATGTGATCAACTTGTGCACAGTCCTCTGATTGGCTGATGTAGAGGTGACAGGGCGATCCACACTATGAACCCCTAGGTTCCAGAAGGGTTGGGGCCATGAGCTGTCTCGATCATCAAGTAGTTCATTTCTTCCCTTGGGTGGTGGTTTTAAGCGTGTGAAAAACTCAGGAAATATACATGAGATGCTGTTATCTGGGTACCTCAGAGAGGAGCTACAGCGGAGGACACGGAGAAGGGGTCTGACCCTTGAAGGCCCCACAGGGTCCTGCTCGGTTGCAGAACTTCGGAGGGAACAAAGAGATACCAGGCAATGCCCTTGGATTTTAAGGAGCCAGCTGTGGGATAAGAGAAACGTCCTGCCTTTTCATCAGCTGGGCACTTCCTTTCCATTGTTAAACAGCCAGGGTCAGGAAGCCCGCCTAACTGCCTCTCTCAATAGCACTGGGTGTCCAAGGGAGGCACAGTGGCTCTGTGATGCCGTCAGAGCCTGGGCTCCTCCGCTTTCCATGCTTCATCCATCCTGAGCTGCCCCCAGCATCGCAGGCACCTGCCAGGCAGGAGGAAGTGTGAGAGCAAAGCGGCCTCGTCATGGTGCTTTTCCAGAAGCCTCGCCCAGGAACCTTCTTCGGCACAGCAGCCAGAACTGCGCCCCACAGCCCTTAGCAGCTAGAGAAGATAGAGTGGGGAATAGAGTGGCCGAGCCGAGTGTGCACTTGCTTATCCTTGGTGTGCTGCTGCCCTCAGACACAACTCCACCGATAACAAAGCGCGGGGAGTGGATTTTACATAAAGAATTAGAAACGCTGGCCACAGGTCATTGAGAACTTGCCTGACTTTGAGATACATTTAAAAATACCTGAGTTTCTACCCTGTGCCGGGAACCATTTTAGATGCTGAGAATACAACATTAAAAAAACAAACAACAACAAAATGAAAAACAGCCCCCACTCTCGTGGGGCTTACATTCTAGCGGAGGATACAATAAACAAATGAAATATGGGTGTTAGATGAAGGCAGTGCCCACATGGGGAGGGCTGAGGTGGTGGGTGGCAGTTTCCAGTCGGGTGCTCAGGGAAGATCAATGTCATGAAAATGTCACTGAGTAATGACAGGAATGGAGTGAGGGACAGAGCCAAGTGAACACCTCGAAAGAAGCAATGACAGAGCAACAGGAACGACAGATACAAAGGCCCTGGGTTCTTCTTTGTATTTCCAAGGCCTCCTTGCTTTATGGATTCTCAATATTTTCTATCTTAATTTCTTCCTATGGACACTGGTACGTACAGTCATGCTACCTGTAAAGGGCAATTCTAGGGGTACCTGGTGCTTCCTCCCCACTTTGGAAAAACCAAGGTGCCTGAATGTACAGGAAGGAAGGGAGACACTTGAGAAATTAAGAGCCTTTCCCACCTCTCTCCCCCTCCTGAATCCTGTTTCCTTATCACTCGGGAGACTATGCTGTAGTGATTATGAAAAAGGACTTCGGAGTCTTGATGGGTCTGAGTTGAGCCCGGACATCTCCTACCTGTGATCCTGGGCAAGTAACGAATCCTCCCAGAGCCCGGGAGCCCGTCTGAGCCGTCAGGATGCCCAGGCCCCCTTCACCACTGCTGTGTCAGGTGATGTGTGTGAAGGGCCCACCCTGACGCTGGGTGCCCATCGGGTATCTCTGCTCTCCTCCCCTTCCGTGTGGTCTTCAGCCTCTGGCTTGCATAGAATATCTGGGGCAGATCAGGCGCTGCCCTATGAAAAAAGAACCTACTCTTTACGAGTGTGCGAGAGCCTCGTGTCACATACGTATTCTTCAGTGAGGTCATATTTACCAGCCTGTCTCCACACCCCACCCCAAAGGCTTCTGAGAGGTTGACAGGAGACCCTGACTTACCTGAGTGTCAGGCACCAGCGCTGCTCACCTTGTGAAACCGCGTCGTTGTCTGGAACTGCCCACCTGCAGACTCCATCCCCGGCCTCACCCTGTGCCTCCTGGCTGCTGACTCCTTGCTCCCTTCGGCCCCGCCAGGCCTGTCGTGGAGCCCAGTCTCTGGACAGAAGCCCCCTCCTCTATGTCCGTCAGCCACATCCTGGCTTTCCTGTGTTCTCCTCCCTGAATTTCACATACATCTCTGCAGTCGCCTGGAGCTCCCTCCGACACACCCCTGATTCCTCACCCAAAATCCCACGCTGAGAGCAGTGTAGCCAACCAACCCCCTTCTCACCTCAGCCAGGTTGTTCCAAGTTGGCTCCCTTTCCCATTTCTCCCAGTGACCATCCCAGTCCTTACCATGTCTTCCCATCGCCTCCCGCACCACCACACCCTCAGTCCCGGGAACAAACCTCCGTCCCAGGAACAGACGGCTTATTTGGTACAAACATCTTCAGCTTCTTGTCCCTAAACTTACAAGATGATCTGTGTAGACAACTGTCCTTTCTCTCTTCACCATCAGAGGAAAAGTTGATTATTTTTCTAACCAAGGGTCACCCAGCCATTCAGGTTTTGAATTTCATGCTCTCCTGCCTCTTCTGGGATGTGACTCATTAATGGTCTCCCTTTACTGTGGTATCTGTAATCTCTTTTTCATGGCTTTCTTTTTCACATTGGGAAACAGACTCAAAGCTTTATTATCTTGAAAAAAAATATCCTTATCACTCTCTAGCTTTCATATCTTACTCAAGGATCTAGGAAGGTAGTCAGTGATTATGTAAAATTTTCAAAAAGTGAGTCTGTGTCAAGGATTTATTAAACTCATGGATGAAGGACAGTGAGAGCCGTTCAGAACATTCCTGAGACGTCCAGCCTCAGAGGGAAAAGCGCCCCGGCCGAGGCAGGGCTGCCGCTTCCCCTGCGCGGCCCCGCATTTAGCTCTCAGGTAACGCTCGCCTTTCTTTTTTCTCCTGGACTCAATCCTTTGCCCTTTTCTCTCATCAATTGAGTATTTTCTCTGAGAGATTGTCTCTCTATTGATTTAATATGGTGTCACATACTAATAATTTGTATTTTTAAAAACCTTGCCCAGCCTTGTAATCTGCCCCAGGACATCTGCATCATAGGACTTAAGAATAAAACCAAGCCAGAGGAAGGACATTTACCAGTAATTAGCTGCTTTGTAGAACAAAACCAACCTTCTTTAAAGAAAACAGCAACAATCATGCATATGACAAATGATTCTCATAAGGGACGATGAAGTCCAGAAGGAAACAGAACTTTTTAAAAATGTTTGAGGAAAGAAAAAACTCTTTCAACCAAGAATTATGTATCCAGAATGAAGATTCTTCAAAAATTATGATGAAATAAAGAGATTTTCACATAAAATAGAAACAGAAAATTTGTAGGGCCAGTAGACTTGCACTACAAGAAATGCTAAAGGGAGTTCTTGAGCCTAAAGAGAAACGATATTGATGAAAACTCAGATATACAGACAGTGATGAACAGCCCTGGAAATGATAAATATGTGGCTAAATATAAAAAAAACATTTTTTTTACTTTATCTTTAAAAAAGCACATGGGACTTTAAAGCAAAAGTAACGCTGCACTTTGGAATTTATAATATGTCAAATCCAATATATGACCCTAACAGCACAGGGGACAAGAAAGGAACTGTCCTCTTGAAAGCATCTTACCTTTCACGTGACGAGGTTCAACAGGTACCCTCTGTAGGATGTAACGAGTAAGGGTGAAGAGAGTCATTCCTACCATGACCGCTAAAAAGAATAAGATATTGCCCAAACTTCTGTGAAACGAATACATAGAAAGCTTGAAATTCGATTAATTCAAAGGAAAACAAGCAAGGAGAAATGGAGAAACAGTAAGAAGAAAAAAGAAAGACTGGAAAAATAGAAAACAAATAGCAAGATAGTAGAATTCAACCCAATCATGTTAATTACTTAAGGTGAATTGACTAAACTCTTCATTTAAGAGGCAGAAACTGTCTGCATAAAAATGTAAGACTCTACAGTATGCTACCTATAAGGGAAGCAATTTAAATATAAGTATTCAGGTAGTTTGAATGTGAGAAGAGGGGCAATGATATACCATGGAGTAGTAAGCATAAGAGAGGTGCTGTGCCTGCATCAGTTTCACAAAGTAGGCGTCCAAAGACTATTGCTGCATATAAACAGGGGCATTTCTGAATGATGACCTAGTTCACCGGGAAGACACAGAAATCCTAAGTAGGTAGGGCGGCTCCTGCTACACAGCTTTAAAATACATGAAACAAAAACACAGAATTAAAGCAAGAACTAGACAAATCGACAGTTACAGCTGGAGATTTTAACACCTGGTTTTCATAAATTGATGTGTTTCCAAGTCCATACTCGTCCTGCTCAGTGCACGACAGGCCGATAAATTGGGAGACGAGGTGTTGAGGCAAGGAATGACTTTATTCGGGAAGCTGGCAGACCAAGAAGACGGGAGAATAATATCCTAGAGAACCATCTTCCTCAAGTCAGAATTCAGGCTCCTTTTATACAAAAAAAAGAGGGAGTGTGGTTGTTGCAAACTTGTTGGTGTCAGAATTCTGTGTTCTTGTAACTGTCCATGTCAGGTCATTGTGTCCCTGTAAACCTCCAACAAAACAAGTGTTATTTTCTATTCTGCAAATTGCTATCTTTATATGAATGAGAAAGTGTTATACCCTTAGAGGTCAGAGCCTTGAGAATGGGCTAGTCTGTATATTTCAGGCTCTAGGCAACATTCTTTTTACAAAAGGTGCGGAACCAGCATGACTAAGCCCAGGAAACAGAGCACAGGGTTAAAGACAAAGGAACAGATGTAATAAGAAGTCAGATTTGTTGTTTTCTATTACAGATGGAACAAGAAGACCAAAAAAAAAAAAAAAAAAGAAATCAGTAAAGAAAGGGAAGGGAAAGTTGGAGAGGGGGATGCACTCCCTCCCCCACGCTGACCACTTGTGCCCCGGTGTGCCCTGCCTCCTGCTCAGCTCTCGCGAACACAGTTTTGAAATTTCCTTCCCTCCCCGCTCTGTTTAGCAAATGTGTGTGGAATCAACTAGACAAATTATGAAACATACGTCACAATTCTCTTTGTTCTATGACAATATAAAGCTGCGGTTATTTTATCCAGAGGGAAAACACAGAACAGGCGAGCACTTGAGTACAAGACAACTGAAAAGTGCAGCTCAATGGCAACATCCCAACTTGCCCGCAATTATTTATTTGCTCAACAGAGACAGGTGCAGAGCTTGGCATTACTTTGGATACCAGTTTGCTTTACTCTATTTGGGTTATTTGATATGGTGGCCATAGTTACAGTTTCTAACTTGTCAGTTGCAATTATTTGAAAACAATATTGAAACAAAAGCCCCACGGTTTTCTTCAGTGTTTCTCCCTGCCTTTGTCATTTTCTCCTAAGCTTTCTTCTCCTTCCTTTCTTTCCCATTGTGTCTCCCATCACCTGGTTCACAGTTCTTGGGGGAAATCTCTGAGCTATAACCAGGGTTAGGAGAAAGCACTGGCCTAACACACGAGTGATTCGGCAGTGTAGACACTTTCACCTGCGTGATGCGGTGGGGAAAGGGCTTGTCGCATTTGCACGTGGAAGCCTGTGCACATTTTGTGAAGTCCTATGTCCCAGAAGTCTTTGAGTTCCAGAGTTGGCGCGCTAACGCTACTGTTGTGTTAGACTCTTGTCTTCCCACCTGACTAGGCTGGCGTTAGTGGGAATGGCTCAGAATCGCTCTTTGTATGTTTCCATGCTGGTAACAGCCTCCTAGGTCCTCTCTTCCTATCTCCTTTGGTCAGGATTCACCAATAATACTTCTTCTTCTATGCCAAGTGTCACAAACTGGCTGCCCTTTGAACCAGAGCTGTCCCTCAAACACTGCACAGTTAAAATAATTTTTTTTTAAGTTCCAAATGAATTACCGGGGGGGGGGGGGGCGGGGTAGAGGGTGGGAAGGGATAGACTGGGATTTCAAAATTGTAGAACAGATAAACAAGATTACACCGTATAGCACAGGGAAATATACACAAAATGTTATGATAAATCACAGAGAAAAAAATGTGACAATGAGTGTGTATATGTCCATGTATGACTGAAAAATTGTACTGAACACTGGAATTTGACACAACACTGTAAAATGATTATGAATCAATAAAAATGTAAAAAAAAAAAAGTTCCAAATGAAAACATCTGAAGATTTCACATGCAGATACAAACTTCCTGATGTCTTTAAACAAAACCAAGAAAGGAAGACCAGGTGTTACGGAGCCTGGCTCCGCTCATGTATCCAGGTGCCTGGCAGCCTGGTGGAGTCCATGTTTGTGACTCCTCTTGAACTGCCCTCTCCATCTGGTCAGCCGCCCTGCCCTCCTCTTCAACCTCCCAAATACCCCAGGGTCCAAAGAAGTGAAAAAAGTCTGCAGAGCTCTGATGTAAGCCCTGTAAGAGTAACAGGGATCTCCTGTCTAGAATTCCAAGCCTCCTTCTCCTGTCAGTATCAGATACACGAGCAAACCTTTTCATTTTGCTTATTTTCCATCTCGGGAATAAAGCAACCTGAAAATTTTTAATAAAAAGCTGTAGTATCCTGTAGTTGTCACTAGATGACAGTATTGTACCAGTATTCTCTCAGCTCTTCCCCATTCCCGCCACCTTCAAAATGTTAATTATATAATTTTTCGTGGGAATAATTTTGGTTTCTAAATTTATTGCAGTAGTTTTCCAGTAATGTCAAATTTATCAGTAAGCAGGTAGCGTCCATAAGCTGCAGTATTTAAAAGAACAAAATGACTATTTATTTATTTATTTATTTCCCTCCTTGGAGCTTCCTGAGTTGATTAATAGAAACAGACCATATTGCCACGTATAATCGTCACGATTATGCAGGCTGTTCATTTACCGTTTGTGTGTTCACATGTGTTCAGCTGCCACATCTGCAGTGCATGTTGGAAAAACAGCCCCTTCTCTGTGCACTTTGAAACATCAACCGTTTCTCATTTGGAGCAATTTCTTTATCTTGTTTTGTGAATAATCATTGTTACCCACAAATCTGGGAGGCAAGGGAGCAGAAAACAGTCTGCACGACAAGGAGGAGGACTTTAGAGATGCACATGTGTGTAAGTAGATGAACGAGAGCTGTGGGCCGGCCTCATGCACAAACAAGGCAAGTGCTGGGAGAGGGAAGTTGCGTGTGTTAATTAGATTAATGGTTTGGGAACAAATCCATTTCAGAGCAGCTAATTAAATGTTTCATTTTGAGTTATTTTGTGTAATTTGCTTGGGTATGTGACAGCCAAATATTAAGTATTTAATTTTACCTTGAAGTACAACCCACTAATATTTCACTGATTTAGTTCTTTGGTTTTGGTACTTTGGGTTTTCCACGTGCCATCTTTTTGGTCCTGGTTAATCCACTTGACAGCTGACCGTGAAACGGGGACCCTGCAGTTTCCTTTTATAAAATGATCAGTTACGCCTGGGACCAACCCGAGTAGGATTTAAGCTTTCTTGCTGTCATCACCTTGATTACATCCTGAAAGGTTAGAGGTAGAAGAACTCCTTGCGGGTTTCTCTCATCCAGCCTTCTAGTGCTGCGGTTTCCCTGACGAACTGGTCCTCCAGGTCCTGCATGAGCCCCTCCCCCGCCCCGCCCCAGGGACGGGACTGTCTTCGGCAACATGGCATCAGCACTGGCCTCACTGAAGGACAGGAAGGACTCGGGGGATGTTTTTCCTCACAGTGAGCCAAGGGGAGGGCAGTGGCAGGAAGGAAATGCAGGTGGACAGGTGAGCAGGGCTGTGCCCGGGGAGCTCTGCAGGCTGCAATGAGGAGTTTGGGTCCTTGGCAACAAGGCGCTCCAGGCAGTTGCTATGATTCCATCAGAAATGGCACACGGGATGGAACCTGTCTCATGTCCCAGGTTTATTCTACAGGCAGTGTGCACAGTCTTCTGTGACCTCTCCCCGATGAGAGAGAGACAGCCTTTCTCTGTGGCTCCAGACTCCTCCCCACCCGTGAGTCAAATGCCTTGAATCTTAGATCCAAGTGATGGTTTTTAACCTCTGTTCCACTACAGGTATACCCCTCTTTCCCCACCTTGCTTGGAGTCTGGCTTTTGAGTAGAATTTGGCAGCACCCGTGTAAGATGTCTAGAAAAAAGGTCACCGGCTGCCTTTGCTTTCAGGCAAAGGCACCCCTGTTAGCGTGAGCTGGGTCCTCCCCTGCGAAGTTGGGGCAGAGCGCAGCCTCCTCAGTCCAGCCCCTCCCTGGGGCCGATCCTGACTTAGGCACTCCAGCTCCTCCCAACCACCCTTCTGGACTCCTCTCCGCCTCCCCCTCCCTCCTGTGTCCTTTGGGACCAAAGTTAAGACTGTACATCTTGCACAAAGCCTGCTAGGACACACCTGTCTCCACAACAGAATTCTCCTGCTCTCTAAATGCCTCAGTCCAGCTGGTTAGATCCTCAGTCCACCAAGTGGGAGGAAGTTTTGAAAGATTCCTCAGAGAGGTGTGTGGGGGTCTCACTATCTTTTTGCCCAGGTTTTCAGTGGCTCTAAACGCTGGGTAAATGATATCTGAATTTGAGCAGATAAAATCCACTTTCTGTGGTGCATGTAGAATTCTGAGAGCACTCTAGTTTCAGGAAAAATTTCAAGAGAAGTCGCCTTTTATACGTAGCACGTATTTTCAACACCAGAGCCTTTGGCTGTGGGGATCTTGTTATAGGAAGCATGAGGTCTGCATTTCCACCTTTGGACAATCTCGTCTTGCCTCGGGTCTGAAAGTCCTGAGTTCCACCTGCACTCTGTCCAACGCTCACACGTAATGGACAGAATTTGCAGAGACTGACTGACGGGAGGGAACAGGAAGGGAAGGGCTGGGCTGAGAGCGGGGCTGGTGGGAAGACACTCTGACTTTAGACTCTGAGATTCTTCAAGGAGCAATAGGAGTTTTCCAAGAAGATGAGATGAAGAGTGGGTTCCAGGTAGAGGGAAGAGTGTATGCAGAGATGTGGAAATAGGAAGCAGCAACCTGCATACTCCCTCTGCTTCAAGGCTCAGCTAAATCCCTGCCTTTTTCAGAAATCACGCAGCAATAATCTCAGACCACAGTGATGTTCCCTGTTGTTGCCGGTCATTCCTATGGAACAAGACCAGAAGCCCCTGGAGACCAGTTCTGTCCTTTCAGGGTGGACCCAGTCCCCAGGACTGTGCTCTGTAACTGCTCAGAGCCTGCCATCCTGCAGGGGGAGTCCAGGAAGCCTGCAATAAAAATTGCCAGGTTGCCAGCTTCTTACTGATTCTGCAACAAAGGAAAAGATCTTCTTTCATCGAATGTAAAAGGTGAAAAAAAAAATCCTGAGTTTCTCTTGGTGGAAAACAAAGGAAGTTTGCTTAACTATGTCTGCCTTTTCAACATGTAAAGAGTTGTTTTTCTGCAAAATAGGGTTTTTAATATTTGATAAGTTTTTGAGAACACTGCACGGTATCAACTCTGAATGGTTGGGCTCAGTTCAAAGGCTTGTATAAATCTTTCTAAAGAAGAGCAGTATTAAAATAGCCCAGTTTCCCTGATTTGGGCTTTAACTATATTTACACGCAAATCTTCAGAAGAGTTCCTCTTCTCAGCTTCACATTCCTCCAGACTCTAATGCGGGCCTTTTTATGGACCAGGAATCTGGCCAATTTGTATTTTTCTAGTAGCTCCAACAATAAAGCCACTCTCATTATGGAATAAAATTGAACACTGTCTCCTAATTTTTTTTGTGCAGTTGATTTGAATGACATCTGTTATGTTTGTCTCACTGCATTGTAATCAGGGCAGTTTGGGGGATTCTGCGGGCCCTGGCACTGACATGATACCCAGAACTGCAACCGTGCCACCGTCTGTCATTTTGGTGTGCCCCGCTTAGTGGTCTGAGGTGTGGGCTTGCTCTGGTTGGTCACGTGATGCCTCCGATGCAGAAGGTCAGACAGGTTCGAATTTGCTCTGAAAAATCATAGTTTTTTATTTTCAGACATCTCTTTAAGGAAAATACTTTCTGATGAGTGTGTGTGTGTGTGTGTGTGTGTGTCCCAATCACCACACCAACAAGGACATCCTTGTTTTGGTTCGTACTTGTATTGCTTGTGTGTGTACCTTTGTCATCTGTGTGGCCCTGTCTCCCTGGTCAAATGCTGACACAGCTCTGTGAACCATCAGTCTCTGCTTCATGCTTTTCCTGCCTCTTTTTAAAATTGGAGAGGAGTCACCTTCCCCTGGCGTGGTGACCTCCAGGCTGGGCTCGCTCTTCCTCTGTGTTTCCTGATTCCTACTTGGTGAGGGAACGCGCTAGGTTGCGGCTGGCTTAGAATTCAAACCTGTTTTCTGTCCACAGAGTCATTACTGTCTTTAATTAAGCTCTAAGACGTTGCTGGGGGTGGGGGGAAGCAGGGAATAATCATCTCTTTTTGATTTGCCCAAAGTGTCTTTGGCTCAAATATAATGAAGGTGAAGATATGACTCTCTCCGTAAGAGCATGGAATTGCAGAAACATTGTGCTGAGCAGGGCTCAACGCAGCAGGATGTTTGAAGATCTGCTTCTGGTTTTGCTCTGGCTGGTCACAGTAGGGGGGTGATGGACAGTTCAGGGGCTGGTTCATCCTTCTCTGGGGCTTTGTGTCTTAGGTGCCTGGTGGTCATGTAGACTGGATAATAGACTGTTCTGGTAAACAGCTAGAATTCCTCTTTGCTTCTTACAGGATCCTCTTTTTTATCCTTCATTTACAAAGAGGTCAGAAAAGATGGGGCTTTCTCCAGTGCATGTGCTACCTCATTACCCACAGGCTGCCGTTTCCCAGATGCCTGCCAAACTTTGCACTTTCTGTCGTACATGTTTTATTAGTTTGCACATAAACGGATGTTGGCAGTCACTCAAGGATCTACCCAGAGCAAGCAAATCCTTTACCAACATCACATGTTTATTCTCTTGGGTTGTTCCGTGTTGTATTTATATCCGCTTTTGATGGCAACTTGTTTTATTATCCTCTATCATTTCCCTTTGTCTCCTTAAATACAGAGTGAGTTTCTTTTGTGGCAAATTTTTGGAAGATTACCCTCTAAAATATTCTTGTGTTGATTCGATAAGTGTTTTGGAAATATTTGAAGTTACAGAAGTTGATACTAAATAATGACTGTTTCGAACTCCCCGGTGACTGTGCGTATGCAGATGGATGCTGATTCCTGCCTTATCCCCGTCTGGGGCCCTCAAGGCCCGCTTCTTATGTCTGTCTTTGTTACCTTCGTTAGTCAATGTAGATTCTGTTTCCTTTGTCTTTAAATTATTCCTCGTCAATTTAAAGGGCTAATTTGTCAGTAACTTTTATACAAAGCAGCCCATCACCAAAGTCAAATGGAGTTGTCTGAGCAAACTGCCTGGACCGCAGCGGAAGAGGTTGGAACAGGGAGTAAAAAGAATACCATTTACTTACTGTGGACTCTGTGTCAAGGACTTTACATAAGTTATTTCATTTCTTTTTTCACTGTCACCCTGTAAAACAAGTGTCAGAGTCATGTGATGAGACTGAGAGGTAAGTCTCTCACCCAGGGCCTGGCAGTGGTAGAGACGAGATCTGAACCAGCCAAATATGGCTTTGAAATATAATCAAGAGATTTAGTGGGTGAGGGCGGGTGGGGAGGATGAGTGGAAGATCAGTTTCACTCAATAATGAGCAACAAGTTAAAACCCGTGTGAGGACATACGTTCACCTGTCACACACAGATATGCAGGATTACTCTCAGGACCCAGAGGCAAAAAGGGAGAGAGAAAGGAAAGTATGAAGGTGTACTGGGGGGTGTACTGGGGTGGTACTGCAAGCGCAGGCCAGTCCCCAGACCCAGGGACGTGCTCCCTCTCCCTGTGCCCTGCTCTGCCTGCCACCAGGCAGCCGAGGCGCCTCTACGATGAGCTGGACCTGGGGTAGCATCACTTCCATCCCACGAGAGGCAACCCTGCTAACTGGAACTCTGCCATCATAGCCTCCTTCCTTTGAGCATCTGAGTCTTCCTGGAGGCCTTAGATGGCTTCCTAGGACAGAGCTCTGCTTTACGCCCTGGTCCCCCAGGAGGAGGCTCGCACCACACCCAGGCTGGGCCCACAGGCCTGAAGGGAGAGGAGCGGGAGGGAGTTCAAGAAAGTTACATCGTTGAGTGTCCCACTGCAAGCTGCTGGCTTTCGGCGCATCCCTCCAGAGTCCCAGAACAGGGGTTTCAACAAACGAAATACTCCATAAACGTTTGATAAAAGCGTGCAGGGAAGAAGGAAGGAAAGAGCTCCATAAGTTGCCATAATTTTGACTGTATCAAATCCAAAGAGCCGTCCTCAGAGTTCCAAACGTTACAACACTTTCTTCCATTAAGCTGACCCTGGACGTCACTTTGCTTAATTACTCCTTAGTGGCTCCTGGGTTTTTCTGTCCTCCAAGTTGTCTATTTTCCTGTGCCAGCAGTGACTGCAGCCGGCTTTCTGCAGCTCAGAAGCCTGGCCGGCTTTCACTGCCTCCTCGCTGGGATAGTCGCCTTACAGTTTCGGAGTTTTCTGTGTGCTGTGCGGCTCTCCTTTGGATGTAACGGTTTCTTGCTTCCAGCACAAAAATTAACCCACTCTGGCTGCTTTAGTTTGTATGTGTGGAAAAACACATACTTAGGTAAGAGACCCCTTGGGAAATAAATTGGAGAGGATGCCTGAAAGTAACCTCCAAGCCTCTTCTGTACCTGGTGGCTTTTTCTGTGGACATGTTCATCTGCTGAGGGAAGTGGACTCCAGTGTCCTGAGTGTTGGTTCCATCTCTTTAGAAAAGCAGATTGGCGTTTGTCTCCTAGTTGGAGGTGGCTGTGAAAATGCGAGGTCCCGGCAGAGGCCACGCGCGCGTCCCCACTCGGCTCCCAGGCCCCCTTTCACACCCTGTGAGCTGGTCGGCTCCCTTTTTCAACAGGGAGGACACACACACTCCCTAAGTGACATGTCCGAACAAAATGCAAAAGTAATGCACTTAGAACCAATTTCTCCTTGGACACCGAACAGCTGACCTAAAACTGTGCACATCAACACCCAAACCAAAAGCAGAACTGTAAAAAATGAACCACCCACAAAATGAAATGGCAAAAGCCTCACACTTGATCTGAAAAACTCAGCCTTTTCTGACATGGTTGGAGCCAGCCCCGAGGCAGTCCCGGGCTTCTGCGGGAGAGGCTGCGCAGGATGGATGGTGAGGCTGGAGGGGCCGGGACCCGGCCCAGTGACTTTGACAACATAGTGACCTTGGGCAGAAGCTTGATGTCGTTTTGTCTCCCTTTGGCCACTTCACACATCTGTCAAAGATGCATAATAACTCATCTTCATCTCATGTGGGGGCTGAGGATTAATTAATAAGTGGTTGTAAATTACTTGACACTCCTCAGAGGAAACGCATCCTGTAAGCGCAAGGAATCGTTATTACCAGGCAGCTCAGCTGGCTCGGAAGCGATAATGACTTCTGGGAGGCTGCTGATCACAGGCTGTGGTCTTTCCGGCTTGGAAACCAAAGGTTAAGGGACCACATGGAGCCTCATCTCCCTGGTCATCCCTGCTGCAGAACAAGGCGTTCTTCCCCACAGAAATGCCTGCCCTGTCGGTGGCATTTTATCCCCTACATTTACGAAACGGATACCTACCTGGATTCTGGCGGGGGATTCACAGCGGGACACTGGTGTTTCCCAAGGTGGAGTCTCAGTGCCCCAGGCCCACGTGACACACGAAACCAGAAGGGCTTTGTCAGGAGACCATACAGAATGCACTTTCATGCATTAATGACCCACAAGGGGTTTATAAGAACCCATCATTCCCAAAATTATTGGATAAACTCTTGCATATACTTGCAAAAATTGCATGCTCCACTTTCCGTGGGTCTCCCCGATTGGAGTGTGACTTTGCAGCTTCTCTCATCAGTAGATGGGTCTGTTTCCATACCCTCTGATTCTGGGCAGGCCTTGTGACATGCTTTGACCAATATGATGTGGCTGAAATGACGTTGTACCAGTTCTGAGCCTGGGCAACAAGAAGTCTTGCAGCTTCTATTCCCACTGTGAGATCGTTGTCTGTCTCCATGGGAACAAACCTGGGTCAGTGTGCTGGAGGATGAGAGAGACGTGACCCCAGCCAACCACCGGCCTTCTGATTTATTGGAAGGAAGCTGCCCACAGACACACAGCTGCACACAGCCCAGACTGTTGACCCAGAGACTTATGAGCCAAATAAATGGTGGTTGTTTTAAACCACTAAGTTCTGGTTGGTTTGTTATGCAGAAATAGATTCAGAATTCAATAATGGCATGCTTTAAAAAACTCTTTTAATAGTCCTAGGTATAGAAATTGGAGTTATATATGGGCGATGCATAGACGATTTAGTGTTTGGCTGACTGGCTGTATCACTGCGGCCTCTTTGTCCATCTTCTTTGTTTCAGGGACGAAGCAAGGACTTAATTTCCTACAATTCCTCATAGGGTTCTAGGGTATATTCAGCCCACTTGAGTGTATCAGAGCTACCTGAGTGAGATTTGGAAAGTGAAAGGGAAACGAAGCTCTCGTCCTTGGGTGACTGTGGGCAGAAGTGCGGGAGGAAGCTGGTATGAGGTTAGTAAGAGCTTCTGGTTGAGCTCCTAGGAATTGCCCCCATGACCCTGACACTTATGAATTGATGACTTCAAGCAGTGGCTTCCGCAGACCTTCCAAGGGCATGTAAACCTCTGATGGCGGAGCTTTCCAAGTATACCAGAAGTGAGAATGTGACCGTTATGATAAGGGCACTTCCAGGGTATAGCATGTGCCTGTCACGATGGCCCTGCACAACCAGACTCCAGATGAAAGTTTTACTTTGCTATCTTTTAAAAATAAGTGTTTACTAATTTATTATAAAGGACACAGTTCAGGAACAGCCAAATGGACGCGATGTGTATTTGGAAGAGGGAACTTCCATGCCCTGCCCGCCCCGCACGCCACCCTCCCGGCACCTGGATGTGTCCCCTAGCCTGGAAGCTCTGTTATTCCTTTTTAACTCAGTGACCTAGGGAACTTCCTGGGCCTTTGGCCTCATTTCACTCAGATGTAAAATGGAAATGACATTTCTTACCCTGAAGGGTTGTTGTGAGGAATAGAAGTGGTCCACGTGTGCAGATCTGTGGCACCTCGTCACTCACTAAATGGAAGGTGTCTATTAGTTCAGGCTGGGTCCGAATTTTCAATGAAAGGAGTCTGAATTGCTGAGTTGTACTCTTTCACGTGGCCCCATGCTACTCCCTTAGCTCTCCTCTCCCATGTGACACATTTGTACATCTCAGGAAATTATCAGTAACTTTCTGAGCTCCTCTACTTGGTCCCCCCACCTCCACCGATCCCTGCATCTATGTCTGGCTTGCTCCTGTTGCCAAGATTGTTTTCTAATAAGCACAAACACCTCCTCAGGTGAATTAGAACACAAGCGCCGTGGCGTTTCCCAGGGATTTGCCTTTGAAATCAACAAGCAAATCAAAGCATTTTTCATTCCCCTGTAAGGATCTCACCAGGGTTGTGTCAGAACTCGAAGACAAGGTGGGGCGGCGCAGGAAGGGAAAGAGCAACCATCCGTTCTCACTCGCACAGTAGTTGCTGTGCTGAAAGAGTCCCACAAGGGACTGAGACTGCATTAAAGACAAAAAAATCAAAAAACGTCATCTGGTGTCTTGCTGTTCTTACTTGTTGTCTGTTTACTTGCAGGGAAGTGGCGGGGCGCAGTGGGCTCCTTGCACTCTTTTATGGAGGAAACTTCAACTGTAGAAGAGAGGAAACCCATCTTCCCAGAGATCTCCATGTGTGGTCCAAACGCGCAGACCAAAAGGCATGGCATTTATTTGATTTTAACGATGCATATTAAGTTCCCCTGTATGTAATAATTTATTTTAATATGAAAATTATATTACTCCCTAAATCTTTGTAGATAACAGATGCTCCAGGAAGATGTGTGCACCGGGTTTTCTCCTTGAATGGTAATACTGTAAAGAGAATGGACTCAGGACTCAGACAGATACAGGTTTGAATTCTGGACTCTCCATTTTACAGCTGTGTGAACTGTGAAAAACAAATGAGTGTTTCTGAGCTGGTTATCTCATCCAAAAAAAGAGAATAATATTTCTTTGGTGGGGTCGTTATGAGGGTGAGAATTAAATGAGCTAACGCACGTAAGAGTCTAACAAAGTAGGTGATAATACTTACACAGGAAACAGTAGCTCTTATTTTTATTGCTACTTACTCTTTTTTTGAATGCTTATTTTTTTATGGAAGTATAGCTGAATTACAATATTGTGTTAGTTTCAGGTACACAGCAAAGTGATTTGGTTATACACATATATGTATATATTCTATTTTTTTCAACTCCTTTCCATTATAGTTTATTACAAGATATTGAATATAGTTCCCTGTGCTATACAGTAAAACCTCTTGTTTATCTATTTTATATACAGTAGTGTGTATCTGTTAATCCCACACTCCTAATTTACCCCTAACCTTCCTTCCCCTTCGGTTACCATAAATTTGTTTTTTATGCCTGTGAGCCCACTTCTGTTTTGAAAATAAGTTCATTTGTACTATTTTTTAGATTCCACATATAAGTGATAACATAATATTTGTCTTTCTTTGGCTGATTTCACTTAATGTGATAATCTCTAGGTCTATCCATATTGCTGCAAATGGCATTATTTCTTTTTTATGGCTCAGTAATATTCTGCTGCATATGTATACCACATCTTCTTTATCATTCATCTGTTAATGGACATTTAGGTTGCTTCCATGTCTTGGCTGTTATAAACAGTGCCGCCATGACCACTGGGGTGCATATAACTTTTCCATTCAGCGCTTTTGTTTTCTCTGGATACATTCCCAGGAATGGGATTGCTGAATCATATAGTAACTCTATTTTTAATTTTTTAAGGAACCCCCATACAGTTGGTACTTATTCTTAGAAGGAGGAAACTGAAGAAATGTTTCTCATCTTCTTGATGCTGGAAGTCCACTTGACTTCAGTCTTAATCAAGGCTGAGATCTCAAAGTAGATGTTGTGAAATTTTGCTGATGTGGGGTTGAGGAAGGAGCCTGGACAAGCCAGAGAAGCAAATACGCGTGTGTAAAGAATAGACTCCATTTGAACAGCGACTTTGGTTCCCTTCAGTTGGTGTTTGCCAATGATCTGTTCCTGAATGACTTGCACATGTTTACGTGGGTCTAAACGTTGACTCAAAAAGTCACGAGCTTGGGGCCTCAGAGGATTTATGGTGCAGGGTACTGGCTGTCTCCATGCATTTGCTTCATCTTTCCTGCTTGATTTCTTTGCCTGAACAGACAAATTTCAGACGTCCAAAATGCCCTGTCAAGTCAGTCTGGTAGGGTAAGAGTAGAAGATACTCACTAAGGTTTGCCTCCTGGTTCCTTTTTTTGTTTTTGTTTTTACTATTTTCTTTTCTCTCTCACTTTCTTTTTTGTCACAAGGTATTTGTTGCCTCCAGGATAGGAGTGGGATGAAGGGGAGCATTAAGGCATCTCTGAATGGCTTTCAAGCAAGTGTCTGAAGGAATTTGAGAGCTAATGGTAGACACAATTGTGTGAATATCCTCCCAGGCTATGAGGAGCTTTGTCTTTTGGTTTTATTTTTGACAAAAGGTACTTTGTAGCCAGAGTTTGTCAGAAGCCTTAGAGTGATGTGTTGGTTTTAAGGCCACGTCTTTAGATGGACTACAGCACGTTAGGTCGAAAAGAAAAGAATTTGGCAGAAGTGATGAGATGTCGCTTGGAGAACAGTGTATGGAAGGACAGAGGCTTTCATCTTGGGAGCTGTTCCTCACTCTCTCTCGGAGGGCTTGCCCCCGGGAAGCCAGCCTCCACGTCACGTGAGGGAGCGTGGAAGCGCATTCTCCCCCAATCCAGCCTTGAGATGACTGCAGGCCAGACGGTGGAGGATGGACTACAGTCTCAGGAGAGACCTTGAGGCAGAGACACCTAGCTTCATCCTGTCCTGGTTCCTAAGCCACAAAAACTGAGATCATCAGTATCTGTTCTGCTGAGCTATTAAGTTTTGGGATCATTTGTTACATAGCAATAGATAACTGATAGACGTGGCTAGTGCATCATGATATAAAGTCAGTTTTTCTTTCGTAGAAGTGATAAAGATCTGGTGGCTTGTTGGTGGTAACGGAGGAGCAGAGAGAATGTCACTGGGGTTAAGACAATGATGGACTTCCACCTGGGGACATGCACGAATGCCCCCTCCTCCTAGAGGGGCGGGGAGAAACCCTGCGTGCGTCCGGGGCTTCTGCCCAGTAGAGAGGACTGCAGCCTGGCTTCCTGAAGAGACAGCAAGCTTCCTAAAGGAGAAACACCTGCTGCACTGAAATCACAGGAAGGAGAACAGCCGGGGTGTCTAGGCCAGGCGCTGGCGGGCTCGTTCTGTGAAGAGTCAGATAAGCATTCTTGCTCGTGGGCTGTTCATTCTCTGTCACAACAACTTAACTCTGCCCTTTAGCGTGAAAGCAGGCAGCCTCCTGGACCCGGAAGGCGCCTCTGTGAACAGAAGAGATGCAGGAGGAGCTGTGTGCGCTGGAGGGCAGAGGCGGCCTTGAACTTTCCAGCTACATCTGCAGACAGATGAGGCCGGGAGGGTGAAGATAAAAGGGGAATTTTACATTTCAACAAGTCAACGGGGACAAATGCTAGTGAGGAGCCAGGGATGTCTTCCCAGATTTTAATCCCTCCCTGGGGAGGTGTGTGTGTGTGCACACGTGTGCGCGCGCGCGTGTATGTGTGTGTGTGTGTGTGCACGTGAGTCTACAGGGACAGTAGCCTCAATGGACTGAGTTCAAACTCCCAAGTCACTGAGTTTCCTTGAATAGGCACATTTTTCCCCTCCATCAGAGGTAAGTGGATTCTCGAGAACTAAAGGTGTGTCAGGGAGCAATGAAAAAGGAGACATTTCTGCACCCCCAAGCGCTGTGATTATGCAGCACGGGTGTGTGCTCTATGCATATAAATAGCTAGAAAAATAGTATCAGGAGATCCAGATTTGGGAGCTGGGGGAAAACCACAAGTTCAGAGCACCTGAGCAGAGATAGCATTTCCTGCCGCTCGTGGCTGACTCTAGATTTGGGCCAGCTACAGAATTTGCAGGGGCCAGTGCAAAAGGAAAATGTAGGTCCTTTTCTTCAAAAAGCAGGAAAAAAAGTGCTGTTCAAGGTGGTACCATACAAAGCTTTTTCCTTTCTTCTGCGGTCTCTTTTTCAACTTGTCGTGCCGTTCTATATTTGCTCTTTGATGTTGTTATAAGAAAAATTAAAAATTTAATTATTAATAAGACTTTTGTTCATCTTTATGTTGTGCAATGCCTCTTTTAAATACAAACACAAGAGCATTTAATTCATATAATCACCGAAATTACGTAACTCATGCTTTGCAGCTTGAACGTGCATATCGACTTCATTCTTACCAGAATGAACAAATCCAGCTGTTTTAAATTTCCCCTCTCAATCCATGCACCGCCTACTCACACGCTCTCGCTTTGGCTGGCGATGAGCCAGGAAGGACTGAAAGGCAAAAGGGGCTATGAGTTGCTTACCTTTCTGGGCCATCATTTTCCGCCTGTGTGGTTGGCTGGCAAAGAGAGTAATACGGGACGAGGGGTGTGGTGGCTTCTGATTTCCTGTGCTAGGGCTGCTGTAACAAAGGATCACAAATGGAGGAGCTTAAAACCCAGAGATTTATCACTTCACAGTTCTGGAGGGAGAAGCCTGAGATCGAGGTGTTGGCAGGGTCCCCTCCCTCTGGAGGCTCCACTCCTCCAGATCTCTCTGCTGTCTTCTGCCAGTCCCTCGGCTTGTGGCATCGCATCTCCAGTCTTCGCACGCCGTTTTCCCTGTGTGCCTGTCAGCGTGTCAATTTCCCCTTTGTATAGAGATACCAGTCATGCTGGCTAGGGCCCACCCTACTCCAGTATGACCTCATTTTAACGAATTACCTCTGCAATGACCCTATTTCTAAATAAGGTCACATTCTGAGGGACTGGGGGTTAGGACTGCAGCACATGAACTTGGAGGATGCGACTCAACCCATCACAGCTTCCTTGGTTGTTACTGTTTCTTAGAACTCATTGCCTTATTTGGAGCAAGTTCTGGTTTGAACAGAAAGCACGGCCCCCATGAGGCTGTCAGTGCCCCCCCACCCCCACTCAGTCCTAGATGTGTCTTGCTGAAGTCCCCACATCATGGGCCACCAGCATTCTGTGCTTGTGGGGAGCCACCAACTCTGTCTGGGTACGTGGCGGCAAGACACAGAGGCAGACATGCATGTTGTGTCTGTCTCCTCTGCTCTGTGCACGTTCCATTTTCCCACCGGACTCCGCTTACAAAACCCAAGTTCAAAGACAAAATTATTAAGCATTTAAAGACGGCAGCAGCTGAGCATTAAACCAAACCTGGGGCTCTTTGAGCCCAGGGCCCTGTGGACTGCATGAGTGGCAACCCCACAAAGCCAGCGCTCTGTGAACCACAGCCTTGGTCCCTTACCTGAGCTCCATCCCCTGTTCTACAGATCCTTAGAAACTTGTTGGTGAGCAAATCCAACCACAATTCCTGAAGGGCGAGGAGGTTAAGTGCCTATTCCAAGATTTCCAATGAGAATAGGCGGGACTGGAGCCCCAATGCCAGGTCCCTGGGCCGTTGCTGATGGTTCTCCATCCATCACTTTGCCACCTGCTTCTCAGCAACCCCATTTGCTAAGAGTTAGTTAGCTCAGTGTGAAGCCCAGGGCACAGAGGGTTCTCCAGCGTTCAATGATCCCCAAGACATTGCATAACACTCCTTGGATGCGTGTGTCTAGAGGACTGAACTGCTTTGCCTTTTTAGATGGAAATGCAGACACATTGTGGTGAAACAGCAGCTGTTTCCTATCTAAGTAGAGTTCAGGGCAATGGGCACATCTGAGATGTTAGAAGGACTGAATTTTCCCCTTCACTACTCAGTGAAAATCTTTGAATTTGAGGTGCGGGGCTGGGGAGTAGGGAAGCCAGAAGGCGGCCTTATTACACTGTTGGGACAAAATACTTAGATCTGGCCTAAGGCAAAAATGCTCCAGTGATGGAATTGACTTTCAGGGTCCCCAGACATTTCCTGGCCTTCTTCTTGTCTCAGTTAACTTTTGCTGCATAACAAACCACCCCAAACTTAGTGGCCTAAAAGAACAGCCAGCCACTTAGCTCAGGAGCCCACAGGGAGTTTGGATCGGGCTCCGCAGGCCGGTTCTGGTCTGACCCATCTTGCTTGGGCATTTGTGGTCTCGGGCTGGGGCTTGCTGGCTTGTGAAGGATTAGAGTAGCTTCTGACCGTGCCATGCCACCTCCTCGACACATTCTAGAATGAGTCTGCCACATTCGATTGATCACAGCAGGTCACAGGCCAGCTCAGATTCAAGAAGTCGAGAAATTGATTCTGCTTTGTGGGAGGAGCTACAAAGCATGCTGGCCACTGGGCGGTCTACCCCGTTACACCCGGACCCCTCTCGGCATCTCATGCCTTCCACCCAGGACTGCTCAAATTCACCCGTCCTGGGTCTCATTCCTTTTTTAATCTTCCCCCTGGTTATTCCAGGGCTCTGTATTTGAGACCTTTTGTGGGAAAGAGCCAGTTTATTTTAGAATTATTTGTACTAGATAATAAGTAACAGAAGTGGGAGCACCGAGGGGTTACACTGAGGCCTTTCTTGTAGTAGAAGTTCTGGGCTTTTTGGAAAACTGGGTGTTAGGTCAAGTCTGTCTCAAACTTTCACGATCATAAGAGTTACCTGGGGAGCTTATTGAAAATGCAGATCCCTGGATCCCATCAGAGATGTCCTAAATCCACATTTTCTGGGAGGAGCTTAGGAGCCTGTATATTTTCAAGCTTCCTGGGTGGTTTTTTGTTTTTGTTTTTGTTTTTAATAACCAGGTTTTGGAAACACAGCCTTCTCTCAAAAGCATAAGAAGCATCTTGGCAGGAGGCAGGGAAGGTGTTTGACTCCTAGGCCTTTGTAGGGATAGACTGTGCCTGATTTAGTTCTCGGTCCCCACAGTGTCTGGCACCTCTGGTGTACTTGAGAATCTTTCCATGTTTAACTGAACTGAGTGGAGCCATGATTCTCACGTGGGTTGTGTTCCAGAAGCATCGTTTTCTTGAGAACACGTTAGGAATGCAAACTTCCACCTCACTCTGAGCGCACTGAACCAGAGACTCTTGGGTGGGGGCGACAGGCTGCTTTATCCAGCCCTCCAGGTGGTTCCGATGCTCCCTCAAGCGTGAGAGCTGCCAGGTCAGAGCCGTTACATACCTGTGAGTAGGGACCCTGGGCATCCGCACACATGAGTGAAGAGGGCCCACGCAGGCCTTGGTCCCCATCAGGCCTGACCCACCTGCCCTCCGTCAGTCAGTGTCTTCCTGGGGCTCCGGAGCTCTTTGAGCAAGCCCGTCCTTGGGACCATCCTCACCTGAGCTAACACGTTCGCAATTTGCTGAAATTCTTTCTTCTGCGTTCTGGACGGGGCCTCTGGCCCTGCTTGTCAGGCAAGGTCTCTGTGCTGATAGAAAAATGAGAGTTCCTGCTGAGCAAACAGAGCTTTTAAGTTGGTGTCAAGATTTTCTCCCCCATTCTTGAGCAGCTTTTAAAATCCCCTGCCTTGGGTGGAGCACCGAGGGTTAGGAATTAAAAAGGAATTGGCCCGAGGGGGTCACCATTCCTGCAGAGTTTCAGATGCACACTGAATGATTAAAGCAGGTATACACAGCATCTCTCTCTCTCTCTCTCTCCCTCTTTCTCTCTCTCTCTCTCTCTTTCACACACACACACACACACACACACACGCGCGCGCGCGCGCACATGAGCCAGGGTATCACGTTCCTTGAAGCCAGGTTCTGCTTCATCATGGTTTCCTAGACAGCCTTCAGCAAAATGGAACACAATAAGTCCTCATCAGCCCAACTGGTCACTGAAGATTTTGTTTCCTGAGTCAGATGTCCCCTGGGAGGCTGGGGAGACTAAAGAAATGGGAAGGGCTTTGGTGGGGATGTTAGGAGTCTGACTTCTAGCCCCAGATTCACCCCAGATCTTGAACACATTGCTTCATCTCCCTGAGATGCAGCTCCTTACCTGTAAAATCGGATCTATATTTAGATTTTTCCCTTTCCCTAAAACAGTTTTGAAGATACTCATAAATAGAAGGGCATGTAAAACAGCAGTTAGAAACACATAAACAGAATTCAGGAATTCCTTAGGAGAACTGAACTGAGATTAGCAGTAAGCGCCTGGAAAGGGAAACTCTGAATAATAAATTAGAGTCTGAGAGTTTGGACAGCCCGGGAGGCCCGGAAGAGGCAGAATCCCAAGTTCTTTGTTGCACGATCAGGTAAAAGAAAGAGGTGCATGAGCGTGGGTCCGGAATGCAGGTGGGCTTGGGTGGCCCATGAAAGGAGGAGGGGAAACAGAGCCGGGTTAAGGCTCCTCCTCTCCAGCCCCCATCACTTCTGGCTGCTTCCCTGACACCAGCGCCCCGGAGCCCGGAGCCCGGAGCCCGAGCACACGGCGGCTCTCCTTGGCTTTAGTGTGGTTTGCAGCTTACTGGGGGGCGTGCAGCCGTCAGGCGATGTCTAATTCTGACCCTGGAATTGTCCCCTGAATGCATTCTGTTGATGCGGGTGTCTGTTTTCAGATGGGGTTTCAAACGGGAAGTGACTCTTTCAGCTTGAAGGAGTACAAAACATCCCACCCTTTGCTGACGGTGTACATTAACAGGGGAGAGACGCTGTTGGTGGGTCACCGCGCAAGGCAAGCAGCCCATGGTGTGCAGCCCGTCTGGAGCGAGCCGACGGTAATGAGGCCCCTCCACATTTCACGCTCTGCTAACAGACATCTCTGGAAGGGTCCCTGCAGCTCCCAGACAGACTGTGAAGCTGTAGTAAGAACAGAGTGGTATCAGCTCAGGCAAGGACAGAGCTGGCAAAGGATACAGAGTCCAGGACACACTCCATGTGTATCTGGCTGGTGCTGCAGCTCAATGGAAAAAAACACCCCCATTCAATTAACATTATTTGTTTATGGGCAATTGTTTATACCATGGGGAAAAATACATCCTTAGAATCATATGGGTTAAGACCCTCACTGTGGAAAGACTTAAATATAAAAATCTAAAAAATTTTATAAGGAAATAAGACATCTTTATGAACTTGAAGGAGAAAAGAATTTCATATGCTCCAACCTCAGAAACCACACCAAAATTTGAAAAATTCAATTTGCATTTAAACAAAAATGTTTCTGTCCACCCAAAAAATACCTTTAAGAAAAGTTAGGCAGAAATAAAGAATACCCAGCATACATAAAGAATTTCTCTAAATCAAAGAGAAAAAGACACACAAGTGAGTAAAAGTGGGCAAAATAGTTAAGACACATTTTACTGAAGTGGAAACACCAATTGCCAATAAACACATGAAAAGAAGCTTAACTTCATTATTAATGAAGGAAATACAAATTAAAACTAAAATGAGATGCCGTTTCAGGTTGGCAAAAATTAAAAGTCTGATAGGACCAAGTTTTGTTAGGATGTGGCGTGATGGGCCCTCTCATCCACGGCTGTTGGAAATCGGCAACAGTAAAATTAAAGACACTTATATGCTATTGCTCAGAAGGATACTTCTCAACACATACCCAGAATGAATCAATATATACACATAGACATGCATACATCTATATGCACACACATATATACACATGCAGGTATACACACACATACACACGGGTACCTATATATGCCCACATACCTGCACATACACACATACATTAGAAGACTTGAAAATAACGGTCATAGAAGTATTGTTTATAACAGTAAAATATTGACAACTTCACAGTGTCCATCCAGAGGAGAAATAAATTGTGTCATATCTGTAATGGAATTCACATAGCAGTGAAAAGGAATGAACTGGAGCTACAGGAATCAATATGGATTAATTCCACAAACATAACATTGATCAAAAGAAAGCAATTTGCAAATGAGTATTTGCAGTATGATATCTACATGAACGTTCAATACCTGCCACAATTCTATTAATTGAACAGGGATATGTATATACATGGAGAGGAAAGAAGAAATGCAAATAAATGAAAAACCTGGAAAATCTATACAGAGGTTCCTCCCGGGTAGAAAGAAGGGAGGGGTGGAGTCTTGGAGGATCCTATTAAGAGGCATGTTGGCAACGAATTCTTCTTTTAAGCTGGGTGATGAGTTGTTAACTCTTCATGCTGTTTGTGTCTCAAGCGTTAATAATAAAAAGGCGTAGCCCTGTTAGTTATGGACCCAACCATGTATCCTTCCCCAGGGGTGAATCAGGATGGATCTAATCCAGGCATGGCCATTCCATTTCCCTTTGCCAGATAGTCACTTTTCCTGAATATTCAGATTCTCCCTTAAGTATGGGACTGGGCACATGACCTACGAGGAAGTCAGCTGTGGGGCATGGTTCTGGAAAGTTCCTCTTTTCTGATGCAAGAATCCTTTCAGCCCCCACCTCTCCTTCCCTTCGTGGACCACTGATGAGGGTGAGATGTCTGCTACTGCACCAGCCATCATCGTGGGGCGACAAGCACCAGCGCGGAAGGCCAGTGCTCTGAGGATGGTAAGGGAAGAGTGGTCAGAGCTGGACTATCTGATGATGTTAATTGAGCCACGGAATGACTCCTGGAACCATCTAGAGCCCACAGATTGTGAAATAAACAATAATTGTCTTCATGGCTCAAGCTGCTGGTGATCTGGCTTTCTGTTAGTTGTGGAAAAACCGTCTTGATATAAAACCCAGCGAATCCTTTTCCTTTTAACCTCAATGTTGGGCTTGCCACTCTATGAAAACACTAAGCACTTTCTGTCCTTCAAATCTCTACTCTTTCTTCCACGTTCAGGGCCCCTTGTGTCCTGGTGAACTCCTCAGCCCGAAAAGCTCTTCTGAAACGTGTTCTCTGTAACGCTTTCCCAGAGAGCCCAAGTTAACAGCAATCTTCCTTCTCTGTGACCCCAGCACTCTCTCTCTGTATGTTATCCTCACCACTTGTGGCTGCACGTTCCACTAGTCCCTTAAGGCAGGACTATGGCGTCCTCATCTCTGTGTCTCCAGTGGCTGACAGTTCCAGGTAGAGCAGAGGGACCCAACAGAGACTGGGTAGAATGAATGATGCCTGCCTATATCTATATCTTAGAGGGAAAACAAATCAAGTACTGAAGTGGGTAATTGAGGAGGAGAGGTATGAAGAAAGAGGAGTTTGAATGGCCTCTCAGAAATGAACATTGCAAAGTCAGTCCTTTTCTAACAGCTCTTGATGCGATATTCCATTATTCACATTCACATCAGCTCATGATTTCGTGTGTTCGATAGAATCACATTTTAGCTCACCACCTATTTAAGTCCTGGTTTCCTTTCATCTCCCCATACTAATCAGGTTTAAGTGACAATTGCTAAGGACTTATTTCTAGGAGATAAATGAATGCACAGGTGGCTCTGGGCACTGACGAAGTGATTGCTTTCCCAGGACTTGAACTACGAAAGCGCGGGCAACCTTTATTATTAGGCAGAGACCCCTGAGTGCCAGGTAATACAGAGACAAAGGCAATGCGTTATTTAATTTTGATAGGTTTAAACATTTGCTCCAGTGCACTTCTCTATATCAGCAATCATGAGAATAGAACAGGGATTACATTAAATGTTTTTTCTGTCTTCTGAAAGCCTTTTTCTTTTTTAAGTAGCTGGTGTGTATGTGTGAAGGTGGAGGGGCGTTGGAGAGAAATGACAGACGAGGAGCATCAATATGCAGAATAACCTTGAGACTTCAATATATTGAAAGGTCAGCAGTAGGTTCTTATGTAGTCACGGCGCTGGGACTATTAACTGGTGCAAATGTAGAGGGGGCAGGCCTTGGCTGAGAGAAGATTCCAGCTGCAACAGGAGGAGACTGAGGCAGAAAGACTGTTGGAAGCAGATCTCCATTCTGCAGAAGGTTATTTGAAAACCCTTATTTTTGCAAAGGTAGGTGAATGATGATGACAGCAGCATTTCACATACGGATTATTTCTCCAGCATGCACATGTGCAGTGCTTTCCATGCGTGATCTCATTTATAAAAATCCTAAGAGGTTGGTACTAGTATTATTTTCATTTTTCCGAAAACAGACTTAAAAAACTTGTCCAGAAGTCACAGAATCAGGAAGGCAAGGAGGTTCCCATTTGGGAAGAGAGTGTGACTCTTGTTTGGTGGGTTTGGCAAATGTAGCCTCTCCCTTGGAGTGCTAAGAAACTCCAGTGAGTTTGAGAGAACCCGTGCCCCAACTTCAGAGGCACAAAAGTTGACATTAGGATGGGGCAATTCCAACCAAGGCCAGCAGTGAGTGTGAACAGAGTCTTTGAAAGATTCGCCATCAGACTGGAGATCTGGGACTAATGGGCTGGCCTGGGCACAGTCAGAAAGGAAGAAGATGGCATCATAGTCCTGGATCGTGGCTGCTGGAACCTGGCCTAGAGTTTTTATGGCCCTTAGAAAAGCATCTTCTGTTTTCTTATTGTGGGTAGTAAGAAAGTGAAAGTGTTTTTCCCTTGTAAAAATAGGACCTTGAACACTTGAAATCAATGGGATTGAAAACTATCAAGCTCTCTTGACACTATTTTCTGTCTCTCAAGTGGGGATAACATTAGCCCTGTTTGCAGGGAAAACAGGATGAAGGGGTGGGTATGGAAATCACCAAGCAGTGTCAGCTCCGGCTGTGGTTCCTTGTCACAGAGAGGCTGTGGAGAGTTGGAGGCTCCTAGTAATTGTCATATTCTGTGTACCTCTTTACCTGGGGGTGGTCCTTCCAGCATCACTAGACGTGGTCACCTCCATTCAACACAACACAGAAGAGGACTCCTGACACCTGGACTCTTCCATCTGTCTTGGAGTGACGTCACTCCCTGTGCCCTGTCTTCTCCCACACTTTTGTGGGCTCACCCTCTCTGGCCACTGGCCTCCTTTCTCTGGCCCTTCCTCTCTTTGTCCATCAAGATACACCTGTTTTGTTTCTCTTTCCCTTGTGGTCCTCTCTCTTTCAGGGCTAAGAATTTTCATAATATGCTTCAGTTTTTAATTAAAAGAAGTTGTCAGTGGGAAGGGGCCCAGGAATTTAGAGGCAGAATATTGGAGCAAGATGGCTCTTTCCAGAGCACTTGACAAAACGCTGATGGCAACTTCCTGTTTTGTGCACTTAAGGCCCAACTGTGCTGAATATCTCTGCAAAACGAGATGGGATATGGCCCGGTGGCATAATCCTCTGTCATCTCCACACTCGCAGCCTTGACCCCCAGACATGCAAAATGTGACTGGA
This sequence comes from Vicugna pacos, assembly GCF_048564905.1. Lineage (NCBI taxonomy): Eukaryota > Metazoa > Chordata > Mammalia > Artiodactyla > Camelidae > Vicugna > Vicugna pacos. Next base: position 102,477,306 of record NC_132988.1, on the reverse strand, counting down.
CACAAGAGCTTAGCTTGACTCCTGTTTAGGTTTTGGAGAGCGCCTGCTTTTCTGATGTTCTGCCCAGACCAAGCTGCCCCCACTGGAAATTAATAAGCGTGTTCCAAAGGGAATTTGTAGGGTGCTCAAGAAAATGGTGCAGCAACCTCTTCTTGGAGGGATCAGGGAAGGCTTATCAGAGGAAGTGACATCATCTGAAATGGAAGGAAAAGCATTCCAGAGGGGTGAAACCTTACAAAGGAAGAGGGAGCTCTAAGAGAGGAGGCCCATCCCAGGGCAGAAGGAGGGGCAGTGGGGCTGGGAAGGGAGAATGTGTGTCTGTGGGGAGAGGCTGAGCATCGGGACTAGGCTGGAGACACAGGTGAGTTCTGGTGAGCCCCCAGCTGACTTCTGTTTTTGTTTTTTTTTTTACCTGGAAGAAAGTGATCTGATTTGCATTTTTAAAAGATTTCTTGGCTCTCCTCTCTTTTCTCCCTACTTTTCTGCTGATGGCTGACAACAGCAGTGGGAGACCCCTGACAGTCCCGGGAGGCCGAGGTGCGGGTCGGTGCACAGGTGGAGACGCGTCAAAAGCCCCTTAGTAGCATCTGATTTTCACGCCCTCCCCCCACATCCCCATCTGCCTTAATTTTCTTTCTGCAAATTGTAAATCGGTAAAATATTACCTCAAGGCCTAAGATACCACAGGCAATTTAATACTGTGAAAAATAAGGGGCGTCTTTGCTGTTCTGACATTTATTCTGCCCGGGCTCGTTATTTTTCCTAATGAAAGTGTCTTTCTCTCCTTCCGCTTATCGGGTCTAACACGTGCCATTTACCACCTCCGACCTGCTGATTAGGGGGCTGGGCACGGGCTTACATCACTGTCAGGGAAGAAGAGGAAATGTGGCAAAGTAAATGGCAAGACGTTGCCACGAGAGCGAGCAGGAAGTCTGCAGTGCTTAGGAGGACGCGGGGCCCAGATGGAATCCCGCGGCTCCGGGCGGGCGAGGCGCGGCTGAGACCCGGCGAGGTGCGCGGAGCCACGTGACCGATTATTCAAATAGGCCGATGATTAACTTGGTTTACATTGATGCAAATAATCCTGCCGGAGCCGGCAAAGGCTAATGCATTTTGGAACTGTGGTTTTCCATCGATAGCACAAAATAGTGTAGAGCAAAGCCATTTTCATAATATTAATAATGGAATTACAGAATCAGGTCACTTAAAGGAACGGCGCTGACTCAGCGAAAGCAGCGTCGGCTTGCATGTGGAGATTAACACCGAGCAAAACGAAACACAAACTTCTGCAGCTGTCTCGTGGCGTAAAACGCACGTCCCTTGCCGTTTTCTTTTTGAAAGAGAATGAGCTTTAAAAATGGCTTGAGCTAAGTAAGTACAATTCTCAGATGAATTTATTGCAAAGGAAAGAACTGTCCAGGGTGCCGAGACAGCTTCCTCTGAGGGTTTCCCCCTTTTATTCTTTGATTAAATGTTGGGTGTATCTACCTTGCCCAAGCTCTGGTTTAACGCCCACGTCCTGGAACAATGTCTGTAAATGCTTCCTGAACAAGTGGTTAAAGTTGCAAACAAGGAGCCACCAATGCCCTCCAAAGGGATGAATATGTTTGCCAGTGAAGATCCAGTCAGAGGGGAATTTCTAGGGCGAACTCTCAGGATCTTCAGATGGGTAGAGTGAGCCAAGGTGAATTCCTGGGGGCCTTGGTGAACCAGCCAGAAATGGAATATTATGCAAATACTGAAGATCATATTGAAGGGATAGGAAGAAAATTTCATGTATGTTAAATGAAGAAGCAGTTTACAAGTATTTTTAAGAGAAAGCCAGGGCCTACTGTTACGCCCATTTGTCCAGCCCAGTTCAACCCAGCCTTTTAGAGTCTTGGTGACTTCTTAATAGTGTATGAGCACCCCTGGTAAGAAGCCAACTGCTTCTCCTTCAGAAATACCTCTTCTCAGGCAAAGGAGGGGACTGGGGAAGAATTACAGGGCAAAAAGGGACTTGGAAGGGAATCAAAAGCTGCTAGAAGTTAATGCATGCCATGCTTTTTTTTACAGAAAAACTGTGGCAAAATATACATAACAGAAAATTGAGCATTTAAACTATTTTAAAGTGTACATTTAGCAGTATTTATACATTCACGATGTGCAAGCATCATCAACACTCTTTCCTAGTTTTGAGGTTCTTTGCAAATTGAGAAACTTTCCTTTAATATATGCATATGAGGAATTGCAATAAGGCTGAAGGCCTGTTAAACACAGGCTAGTCTAGACTGATCTCCATGCATCAGGCAATGAGCTGAGTTATCGGCCTCCCCAGCCACTAGGAGCAGAGCCACGCTGGGACAGGGTGGTGGGATGGAGAGCTAGATCAGTCATCTTGCTTGTATCTGTCTCTTTCTTTTACTTTCCTGGGTTGTTACCACAGCTGGATCATGTATGGAGTACTGGAGGAGGTCATTGGGAGGACAAGACTGCAGGTTGACCCCATGAGCTGGACCTATCCTTGGAATGGACTTTCTGCTCACTGTTTCCACAGTGGAAACCCTTTGCAAGGACACAGCCTGAAAAGAGCAATGTGTTGTAGAGAACACCTGGGTAGCACATGTGCTTGAACCCTGTTAAAGACTCTAGATAAACTTATAAGATTCTGACCGGAGTGTGCAGAGATCTATTCATCTTACAGCGCTCAAGTCTCATATATAAGTCCTCTTACTTATTAAACCTCCAACTGCCACTCTGGAGTGGCTGCCTCTTTCTCGGGTCCCTCCTTGCTCTCCGTATATGGGGGGCCAGTTTCAGATGCTCCAGAGGTTTTGGACCAACATGACAGGAGCTGCTCTCTCCCTATCTGGGAATGTGCCCAGTGATGTCCATCTTTCTTTGCTCAGGCCAGGCCCTGAGTTGGGTTGTGAATGATGGGAAGAAATGGTAGTAAGTACCTCTCTGGAATTCTCTTGTCACGAAATGCATCTAAGCAGAGAAAGTGCAGAATCCTATACCCACCCAGATTGTCTGAGGGCAGAGGGAAAGGAGTAGGTGAGGGGATAACCCAAAAGGTAAAAGAGGGGGTTTAATCTCCTGGGAATGTTCCTCCTGCTGTGCTGCACAGAGGGAAGTGTTTATATTAGGGATACTTTTTTAAAAAAACCATTTTGTCTTCCTTCCTCCTTCATTGTCACGATCTGTGGTGGTTGTTTTGTTTTTGTTCATGCTCCTGTTGGGGGCTCTGGATAAACATTTCACCTGGCTGTGCTACTGGTACACCCTTGGTTGCTACTCAGTCCCCTGGTAGCCTTGCTAACACAAGTTTAACCACCTTCAGGGTAATGGGAGCACTGGGCTCTCTATTTTTAGCAACCAGAGTAGAATGCAGTAAACAAAGGGTGATAAATAACTCTTGATGCTAAACGTTCCACAATAATATGAAAAACTTCTGCCTTAAACTTGGACATTCTTTTCAACGTTTTTTGTTTTTTTGTTTTTGTTTTTTCCTGGTCAGACAAATTGGCTAAGTTGGGGTGGGCGGATGTAGCTCTCATCAGCCCTGGATAGATTTCCCGGTGGCTCGCCCAATGAGGCGTGCAGAATTTCCGGCTGTGGTCTTCTGCACACATTCATCAGGGAGCAGGCAGGGGGAATGTGGCTGGCAGAAGCCGCCCAGGAGAAAGTATTCACCTTTGTGAGGAAATAATTCTCAGCCCCTGGAGCAGCCTGGATGTAATATCAAAGTCCCCACCAGGAATCTCCACTGGGCTGATTTATTTACCCTTGAACACGAGCTTTGGGGGAGGATTGCAAGCTCGCAGCGATTAAGGAGGGGCTCTCTGATGAGAGGGAAGGAGTGCTGGTGGCACTGCCAGGGGACTTTGTACGTGGGGCAGGTGTCTTGGTGGTGAGGCCACTGCACCGGGTCCTGGGAGGCGCAGGGATGATTAGATTTGCTGGGGTCACATTTGAACTGATTCTCACTCTGATGGGTAAGGCCATACTTTTCATTCTAAGGGAGGTTCACAGATCTGAGTACCTTTTTTTTTTTTTAATTAATGGACTTTATTTCTCAGAGCAGTTTTCAGTTTGTAGAAAAAATTGCACAGAAAAGTATAGCAAATTCTTACAGATGGCACTCCTGGTCCCACCTCCACCAGTTTCCCCTATTATGCACTTCTTGCATTAATGTGCATTTGTTACAATTGGTGAACTGATACCAATACATTGTTACTACTGAAGTCCATGGTTTACACCCGGGTTCACCATGCTGTACAGTTCTATAGGTTTTGTCAGATGTGCAGTGTCCTCTATTGACCGTTACAGCATCCTTCGAGAGGAAGCACCTTTCCCTGGAGCAATGGTGCCTTCCTGGGTGTGCCCACTGCTCCTCCAAGCAGTGCCTAGACTCTGGTGGAGCCCTTATGGGCTGGCGAAGGGGACATGATTGCCAGGCTTTCTGAGAACAGTGTTGCTCGTCCCTGTCCAATGGGGAAAGAAGAGCTGGTCTCAGACAAAAGGCAAAATCACTAACCCCTAAGAGAGGTTTGTTCTGAAACAGGTGAGGATGCTGCCTGCATCTCCATCTCCTGGCCAGATAACCCTGCCTACCAACCTTTGGGTTCACAGTTCCTTTGGGTGTCGGAAGGGTGTGTATGTATTCACGTGGGGCTGTTTGATGATGCCAAGCAGTCCTGTTGCATGGGCAGGTGTTACTCCGGCTGGGCAGTTAGTGGCCGAGGAGCTGGCCCTCTGCTACTCTGACCAGAACCACGGGTCCCATGGAGGCAGCGGTCATCGCCAGCCATGAGGACTCAGCTTCACGTGGCTGCTGGGCCTTGACAAGCCCTCTGCAGTGGTCTTTCCCTGGGCCACCTCACTCTGCTTGTCCTGGGCAGAGGCTCCGCTTTTTTCTAGGGCGACGTTCTGGGACCAGCCACCAAGGTGCGCAGTTGCGGGGTTGCTGTGGTACCGCTGGAGCTCTCCCGGGACCTGGCCCAGCATCCAGCTGGTCCCTTCATCCTTCAAGAAGCAATTTCCCTCTTTTCTTTCTCAGTGGAGCCCATCAAGAAGGGGCAAGGCGAACAGACTTTGGGAGTAGAGACATCTGATAGCCTTGTTTGAAACTGTCCTTTTTAATACTGAAACTTCTTGATGTTTTGTTCAGACCTTCAGTCCAGACTTACCAGACACCGCAGTCTGTGTCTCCTGTGCTTGGAGGAGAACTAGGAAGAGGATGTGTCCCCTGCTTGGAGCATAGTGGAAAGGAGAGAGGGTGATGGCTTGGTTACAGGATAGCAGAAGGGGAGTAGATGAGACGCCTGCTCAGGGCTTGGGGGCTGCTAAACTGTAGCTTGTCTTTTGCAGCAGAGGGATGCTTGTGAAGAAATCTGAAGAGAGGAGAATCCCATAGAAGCCATAGCATGGGGGCTCGGATTACATTAAATGGGTATCGAACTGTGATCTCTGAAGTCTGGAGACCCTTATCTACCCATTTTACTGATGAGAAAACTGAGGTTCGGAGATGTTAGAAAACAACCAATGACACGTGTTGCTAAAGCCAGGAGCTGAGATTTGAAGCCGGGACTACTGACTTGCAGAGGCTCGGGTTATCCCACCGCATTTTGATGGCTTCTTACAGTTGACCCGGGGTAACCAGCAGAGGTGGGATATTCCCGAGGCCTTAAAAAGCAGGTTAATGAAAGGAGCAAACACCCCGAAGCTGGACATCATGGAAAGAGCGGAGCACTTACTATGCGCCCGGAGATTTCCAAGAGCTTTGTTCTCCATGAATTGACTCATTAAGTTCTGAAAAGAACTGTGTGGTTTATCATTATCTTTATTACCCCCATTTTATGATGAGGAAACAGAGTTTCAGAGAAGTTAGGTAGCTCGCCCAAGGGAGTGGGTCCAGAGCCTTATTCTGAGCTACTGGAAGCTTGGTCCGGGCTGAAGCATAACAATGTAATTTGCTGTTGACTGAGCCCCACTGCACGTGGGGCCCGTGCCAGACACCTGCACACATTCTTAAATTTAAGCCTCACCCCACATCTATAAGGAAAGCATATGCATTTCACTTTCACAGATGGAGAAACTGAGGCTCAGAGAGGTCAAACAACTGATGCTCAGCCACACAGCTCATAAGTGGCAGAGCTGGGGCTTGAAGCCTGACTGGCTGGAATTAAAAGTTTGGGCTCCTCTTTCTCCTACGCTGGCAGCTTGCATACCTGAAAACACAGCTGGATAACCCCCCGGGGAGCATTTATAAAATCCAGAGGCCCTCAGCCCTACCTCTGGAGACAGATTCCTGAGAACCTGCATTTTCTAGAAGCCTTCCTGCCTGGTGCTGCTGCAGCCCCTCAACTGTTCCTGCTGTCTCATCAGGTGTCCCCGTGCAGTCCCCTTCCAGCAGCATCACATTCTGGTTGGCATGCAGGCTGCCCTGCAGCGTTGTCATCTGGCCCCTTCCAGTGAATGAGATCCCCCAGATCATTTGAGTTGATGTGGGAATCTGAATCCCCCAAGAGCCACTCCTCTGGGAGGCCAGCCCATAATGAGAAGCCACTTTATTGACTTTTCACAAGGGTCTGGGGCACAGGGCACTCCCATCCCTTCTGCATGGCCTGTCTCCTATCCTCCTGTCTGTAGGGGGACCCCGAGGAGACCCAGATACCACCCAGAAGGGGCGTTGGTGAGTCTGAGCCACGGCCATCATCTTGGTCAGTGTCCGTCAGCCCTGGCTGCACATAGGCTGGCTTTGGGGGAACCTTTGAAAGAAGGTGAATGCCTGCTGCACCCCAAACTAATCAAATGCAAATCTCTGAGGGTAGCGATAGGAAATGGGTATTTTTAAAAAGCTCTGTGGGTGACTGATGCAGGGGCTGGGTTGCAAACTGCCGACTGCAGGAAGCTAATATTTAGTGCTATTTATTCCTTTGAGTTTTCTTTGCTTTATCAAGTCCTGTGGGTTAAATTAAAAAAAAAATTAGCTGATAAACTTTATTATTTTTTTTATTGCAGAGAATTCCCATATACCCCCCTCCACACACACACACACACACAACCCCCATCAAATGCTCTTTTCAATCCAAGTTTGCATGACTTGAAATAACCAAAGGATAACTCTCAGATTTCCTGTCTTGGAAAGATGCTCCCTAAAGGTCTTAGCTCAGGCACAGCCCTAGTGTTGGCAGAAGTTTCAGGGCACCCGCTTGAGTGAATGGCTGAATCCCTAGCTTCTCTGTGGCCACAGCATCAGGCTGTACTGGCTGTTCCTTCTACCTGGCTGAAGCAGGCTTGCAGGATTCCTCTGGTAGATGCTCTGTAGGTGAAAACGTCCTGTCTCATGGACGAACCTGCCAGGCATTCCGCGTGAGCGAGCATATAGAAAAGGGTTTTGAAATAGATTTTAAAAGAATCATGTTCAAATCCCCTTGAAACAATTTCTCCCATCCCCACGGTTGCCCCCGTTTCTTTTCAAAATTCTCTTCAGCTCTAGGAAAATCTTTTTAGCTTATTTTTCAGCTTCATAAATATAAAAACATTTCACTAGGGGGCGCTTCAAGATTGAGTAAGGAAAAAAAAAAAAAAACCCAGCAAGTTGGTGACAATAGATTTCATTTCATCATTAGCGAGGTAAACAGTCCTGCACAGAACAAAATATAAAAAATACATAAGGAATTAAATATGTATTTAGTCGAAACTGTGACTCAATTTCTGTGGGTTGTTTTCTTGAAACTGGACATGGGAGGAAAGTGGCATTCTTGGACTTCCTGGTAATTTTGACTTGACTATTAGAATAATAATAATAATAATAATAATAGTCCCTTTATATGATTTCAGATGGACACTTTGCTCACTGCTGTGCTTTAGTGCAGCTAAGTGTTCAATGTTTTTACCCAAATTTGTGTTTGAGAAACGCCATCTTTCTCAACATTCACGGAGAGCATTAATGTGGAGCCATCCGCTCCCTGCTGCAGGATTAAGGATTGTCTGCAGAGAAGCGGAGAAAGGCTGCAGGTGCTTCAGAGCCTGAGTTCTGGACCTGGTCTCTTTCTATCCAGTGGTCTGACCTTGAGGAAGTCATTGCCCCTCTTTGGATGTCAATATCCTAATGTGTAAAATGGCAGTATCGAGAAGGAGATATTTAAGATCCCTTTCCAATCAAACATGCTATAAGAATCTCCCAGGCTGTCTCCTTGTGGCTCGATTGTTCTCACTGCATTGCTCCTGAACTTCAGCATGAACAGTTAACCAACGGCAGCTCCTGGGAGAAAGACAGAGACTGAGGAGGGGTGTGGGTCCCAGCTCTATACTCACCGGCCATCTTTAGGAGGTGAATGGGTTGAATCGTATTGAATCCCCAGTCCCTGGGAATGAAGGCAGTGCTGTGCCTGTGCCCTTACTTGGAGATGGGCTCTATGCCCTATTTAAACAGGATCAAGTTAAGGTGAGGTTACCAGGGTGGGCTTTAATCCAGTACGACTGGTGTCCTTATAAGAAGGGGAAATTGGAGCACAGAGACACAGAGAGGGAGGGCACTGCGTGAAGATGAAGGCAGGGATGGTGTGGTGCTTCTACAAGCCAAGGAGCACCGGAAGAACTCCAGTGATCCTCCAGGAGCTGGGAGAGAGGCCCGGGAGAGGCTCCCTCCCAGCCTGCGGGAGGGACCAGCCCCGCCCACACCTTGATCTGAGAGCGGCAGCCCTAGCAAACCCATCCCGGAGGACAGTTCACCTGGAAGGAGGAGATTAATGGAGATGATAGACAGGAGAGCCTCTAGCACACAGGGCCTGGCAGCTGGCGTTTGCAGATGCTAGTTATAAAGAAGGAATGAAGGAAGGAGGAAGGGGAGGAAGGAGGGATGAGGAAGGAGACTCCTGGAATTAAGGACCTGTTAGGGGAAAGGAATTTTACGTATTTCTCTTCAGTTCTTGCTAACAATCATTTTGCTGCTGAGGGAATGGGGGCTGCCAGAGGCTATCATTTGCTGAAGGTCACGGCTAGAAGTGTTAGCAGCAAACTGGCCTGACTCCAAAATCTCTGCTCGTTATGCCCTGCTATGCTCACGGTTAGGGGCAGGTGTTGTTCATCCTGCATGGTAAACCTCATTCATTCATTCATCTTGTTCAGGCACAGAAAGACATGGAGTGGGGTCCATCCCAGAGAGTCAAAGACAGACTCGGCTCCATGAAGTTGTGGTATTTCTAGAATGGTTGAGGTTAACGGCCCAGAATATTTTTCACCGCCGCAGGCCAGAGTGAGGTGGTTTGGGAAAAGCAGATCTCAGAAGCCAAACTATGAGTCCATGAGAGTGAAACACTTAGTTGTCACACATCTCCAGCTTCTTCCCTAAATAAACGTGCCCCTACCCTGTTCTAAAGGTCATTGACAGATGACTCAAAACCGGGCTCATTCCAGGCTCATCCCTGAAGAGTCCAACTCAGTCCTGCTCTGGTCCTTCTCCTCTGAGTCCTCTCCGTCCTCATCCTCATCCTTCTGTCCCTTCCCGCACTGCCCACTCCATCCCCACCCTAGTCCAGGTAAACATTCACCTGGAATTTCTCTTGCACCAGAGCTGTGGCTGCAGAGGCGGGCTCAAGAGGGAGCCCTCACAGGCATGCAGGTGATGACAGTATTGTGGGTTACGCACAAGATGCAAAGGGTGTGAGGTAAGACACTTAGATGGTGCTATCCAGGAAAGCTTCCTGGAGGAAGGGTGACAAATAGTGTCTTTGGAGAATGACAAGGGGCCAGGTGTTCCAGGCTCAGTGAAGAGCATGGGCGCAGGCCTGGAGGCCTGAATAGCAAAGCCTTCCCCGCTCCTCTGCAGACGATCGTCCTTAATCCTGCAGCAGGGACCAGCTTGCTCCACATTAATGCTCTCCATGACCTTTCCAACGTCTCCTCGAGAAAAAAGACATTTCCTAAACGTGAATTTCTGAGTAAAAGCTTCAAATCCACAGTTGCACTAAAACACTGTTGGAAGCAAAGTGTCCAAGTTCAATCACATGAAGAGACCATTATCATTAACATCATTACTCTTACCCTCAAGTCAAAGTTGCCAGTATGTCCGAGTACCAGGGGTTAGGGCTTCAGTGTATCTTTCTGAGGGGATACAACTCGACCCCCAACACCGAGTGTGAGAAGCAAAGCCTCTGTAGGAAGGTGGTAAGCTAGCCTCCTGTGCTTCACATAGGCCGAGCTCCGAGCATCTCCCGGCTGTCATGGCCCCTACGTTCTCTCTGCCAGAGCTTGGTCCCTGACTTCAAGGACATCGTGGATGGCCCTGCAGTCCAGGCAGAAGGGAAACTGGGTCTGCTGACTGCCAGGACGTGGAGCACGAGGCAGCTTGAAAGCTGGTCCCTCTCGTTTGTCCACACTCCAGTTTTGCAGCCCCACTAGGTTTGCTGGGCAGTTAGCAGCAAGGCGGGTACCTGATGCTGGATTTGAGCCTGTATTCGCACCCCTGAGTGGTCAGCTCTGTTCTCTGCACCTGTCTTTTCTCGTTTCCCTGTTTGGTTCCAAGTGGTGCCTCAGGATGAAAAGTAACCCAGAGGCACGTGGGAAGGCTGAGGTTTGGTCCACGGGACTCAGGGTGCTTTTTGACTGCAAATCAGCTTAGGGGAAGCAGAGATTTCTCTGCACTGACTTCGGACCCAAAGCAAAACATACCGGCTACCAGCCTCTCTGATGTGCAGCCTGCTGCCCAGCAGCCTAGGAAAGCGATGGTTCAGATCGATTGGTGCACTTTTTCCTAGAAATTTCTGGGGAAACACCTGGGGTGGTATACGTGGTCTTAAACCAAAAAGTACTCTTGCTTCTCTGAGTTGAGTGTTTATCGTATTTTTTTCTCCCTTAAAACACACTTTGTTTATCTGGATGTGGTTACCTTTCCTTAAAGAGTGTCCTTCTTTAAACAGATTTCCAGTCATTGTGTATTCTGTTCTGAAGACATGCACTTCTCTGGCCCTTTTCCTGAGCGGGCCAGCCGATGAAACAGGAAGGTGGGTGAAAGTTTGACTCTAACTTGCATCAGCAGCAGGCCAGCGTGTTTCCTCCGAGCCAAGCAACTTTTCAATATATCTGGAAGATGAGGTGCTGCTCAGAGCACCTCTTCCCCGGCCGGCTGGCCCGGCTGGCCCGGTCTCCCCCGGAGCACTTAGGCGCTGTGCTGAGATGTTAAGTAGTGAGGGTTGCGGGACAGGTTTGTTGCTGTGCTCGGCAAAGCCGACCGCTTTTTACAAACACATTAAACATTAATATGTACAGAATGGGCAGTTTTATAGTGCACAAGCACGAGTTTCCTGGACACGGATTTATTTATTTTTTATTAACGTAACCTTAGCATGCTGCTTATTTCTCGCGGGGCTCCAGATCTGAAAGGCCTTGGCTGGACCCAATGAATACTTCATGATTCCATTTAAGACCAAGGGAGCCAATAAACTCACCTCAATTTACATTTCAGTGGAGTCTTATAAGTAATGCATGCCGCTCACCTCCCAGCCTCTCCTGGACTGCCTTTAACATCTCAGCACATACGTGGCCTTTTTGGGAGACAGAGAACGGAGAGGTATTCTCTTCAAACTGTTTCCTTTTTCTTTCTTCAGCTCCTTGAATCCCCTGTGGGGTCATGAATAGATAATCGTGAGGAGCTGGCCACTGGAAGATACTGCGGGCTCTCCTGTCTCCCCTGGTCAGCCCCTCGCGCCATGGTTTCAGCCATCACTTCCAAGCAAAGCCTTCCAGACAGCATTGCAGTCCTGAGCCAGCCAGCCCATGGCTTTTGGATTCAAGACAGCTGAGAAGTTTTCATCTCAGACCTGACTTTCTTCGAACCGGAGCCCTAATTTGACTTCTTCATTCCTGTCCCACGGCTGACACTGCTCAGTCAGCTGACCTGGAAGGCATCAGCTGTCCTACCTCGGCCCCCTTCATCCCCTCCTTCCAGACTCCTGATCCAGGGAGCTGCTAACTCTGGGTAGCCCTTCCGGAGGCATGCTCCCTCCGCCAGCAGCCGGTGCCATCTTTACATGGTGTGAGTCAGATCATGCCACTCTGCTCAGAACCTTCCAGGATCTCCTCTAACTCCTGCCCGAGTTTCCAGCTGCAGGCTGCCTGATGGATTTTAGACATGCCACTTCTCATAATTGGCAGAATTAGCACGGTTGCATATGCCAGTCCTTGAAACAAACATCTCTTCTTATGTATGTATATATGTGTGTGTACACCAAATATAAATATAGATATAAACACATATATGTATATAAAATCTCCTCTTGGTTCTGTTTCTCTGGAGAACCCTGACTGATTCTGGAATGCCCTTTCTTAACCATCTGGTGTAAGAGGTCGGCCTCTTACATCATCTTTTTGACACTACTCCGTTGGAAACGTGGAGACTAATTCCTCTCCCCTCAAGTACAGGACCCCCCGCGTGACTCGCTTCTGCAAATAGAATGCAATGGAAAAGATACTATATGAACTCTGAGGCTAGATTAGAAACGATAATATAGTGTCAACCTCTCTCTGTCTGAACCCATGCTCTTGGAACCTTTCCACCGTTTTGTGAGAGAAACCAAGAAGAGAAGCCATGTGAAGCTGCCGCAGCCAGTCGACCCAGCCAAGGTGCCAGCTGCCAGCCGGCGTCAGCTCCAGATGTGAGAGAACAGCTCGGGCGACCAGCCTGCACTGCCGAGCTGCCCCAGTGACACTGCCTGCAGCAGACATGGGCTGTCCCCACTGAGTCCTGGCCAGGCTGGTGCAAACCAAATGACTATTAGGCATAAAAACAAATGATTACTACTCTTAAAAGATATTATTTGGCAGTTGGTTTTTATACCGAGAAAGATACCTGGAACCCTGTCTGCTCATGCTGATAGCTTATTATTTTTCTTACTTCTTACTATTTGGAGTGAAATTGTTTATTTACTAACTTGTTTATTATCTATCTGCTCCATTAAAGTTAAGTTCTCTGGAAACTTCTCTATCTTGTCTGTTTTTTATCTTCATGCCTTTAAGAGCACTTGGCACAGAACAGTCGCCCTGTTTTTCCTTTGTCCCCTCTTCCTTGCTCCTGTCTCTGCCTCAGTCTTCCTTTTTCATCTTTCATCTCTTCTTTCTCTCTTCATCTCTTGCTCCTGCTTTCTTTCCTGTCTTTCAAATAATTTTATTACCTCTAATCACTCAAGTATGACAAAAACAGTATTCCTTGTGAAAAATAGAACTATCTCCTATAAAGCTAAATTCTCCTTAGCTCAGGCTGCAGCCCTGAGCCTGTCCTCTCCGCACCCCCTGCTCCTCTCCTCACCTTTGTCTCCCCTGCCGGGTCCTTAGAGGAGGGAAGGGGCCCTTCTTCCCACATGAGCCTCACATGAGCTTCGCTCATCATCCCTCACAGCCTCGCTCTCCCAGCACAGCCTTCACCTTGACGGGATTACTGTCGCCAAGCTCTGTCTCACTGGGAACCTGAGCCTAAAGCTTTAGGGAGTCAGGGTTCAAATTCTACAACCTAGAGCTCAGACACCCGCAATCCGAGCGCTCCGGGCTCCTGGTTCTCCTCCTCTTTAGAAATCAGTCTCCCGCTCCAGCCACCATGGTTTCCTCCCTGCCTCCGAGGGTCCTCTGGTTTCCCCACATCTGCACTTCTGCCTTCTGTTCTTCATGTCCCCAACACGTCCCTGCTTCTGTCCATCTCCTCAGATGCTGCCTGTTTACTGAGTCCTCTGGGGGGTCGTCGCTGCCCTTCTCCGAAGGACCCTCCGCCGTGGGCTTTGACCACTCACTGCCTTCTCCCTGCTGCCATCTTCTGCAGACCGTGGCTCTCTGTGATGTCCAGTCTCCGCAACTAGACTTCAGGCTCACTGAGAATGGGGACCGTGCTGTTTGTTTCATGTGTTCAGAGACCCAGGACATCTGAGAGGCTTCTAGAAGGTCCTGCTCCTGTCTCTGTGGTCACCCAGCGGCCGCAGGGAGAGGACAGTTTTGGTGCCCACGGGATCCCGTATATGTTTTCTGGACATGGTGGCCAGGTGGACTGTAGCAGGAGGCGGACTGGTAAGTTTTCTGTTTCCTCTTTCTCCCAGCCTCACTCACCTGAGACAGGGGTCCCCAGACTCTGGGCAGGTATTCTGCTCCATGGAGGCCACCATCAGGTACATCATAAGAGTCACTTGTTGATGGCAGAGTTGTGGCTGCACGCTCTACGTGCCTTTGATGGGGAGGGACTGAGGAGGGGGCCTTATTCATCCAATCATTTATTCAACACATTCAGCAGAAATTTATTGAGCACCTGCTGTGGGGCAGGTGCTGTGCTTTGTGCTGGGGAAGCCGTGGTGAGTAAAACAACACAGCAGGGCCTCGCTGAGTTTACAGTCTAGTGGGAGAGACAGGCAGAAACGTGGCAAGTAGTTCTGATTCAACGGGCTCCGGGTGGTGCTTGAAATAAGTCAGGGGGTCATGGTCACATAAAAGGCACATGGTTCTAGCTTTGGAGGCTAGGGGGAGGCTCCCTAGGAAAAAGCACAGGGAAGGTGAGATCTGAAGGATAAAGAGGAGCTTGCCAGATGCAGGGCGGGAGGTGGAGGGGGAAGCACAGCACGGTGGTTTGGAGGAGGGAGGAAGAAGACAGGGAGGGGAGCACGTGAGACCTCAGGCCAGAAAAACCAGCACGGGACAGGAACTTGGGAGCTGTTCAAAAGTGCTAGACTTACCAGGCGGAATTGTTGTTAGAACTTGGACTTGCTCCCTTAAGGAGTAGGGAGGGAAGGCCAGCGGTCCTCACCTTGAACACTTGCGCTGTGCCCTGCCGGGCTCCTCGCAGGTGCGGACTAAGGCACGACATGCGGGTCATGTCACACGTGGGCAGTGGGAGCCCAGGCCAGAGGTTGCCCCTTTGCCCACGTGGTCAGGCTCTTCACGAGCCCCACTGACCTGGACACCAAATCTCTTCCCTTCTCAGGCTTCTCCAGAAAGGCCACCCCCGTGAGTGAGTGGGGACTGCTAGTGTTTTGTAAAGGATGCTGGGGTCACAGAGGGGCTCACATAGCAGAGCCCAGAGCGCCTCACACCCTGAGACATGCGTCTCTTTTCTTCTCAGGCTTCTTTGAATGTGCCCTTGACTTAGAATCTTCCCCCCCACTTCCTTCCCACCTTCCTTCCCACCCTCCTCCCTTCCCACCTCCCCTCCTCTCAGAAGCAGAGCAGTCACTTTTCTTATCTCATGCAGAGCAGCCCCACCTGATTCTCTAATCCCAGCACCAGCTGACCTGAGCCCCTGAGTGCATTTATCAAAGAATTTGCCTGACGAAAGTGGGTCTTTCCCTGGAGGAGAGATTCTCAGACCAGCTGCTAAAAGAAAAAGCTAATATTATGGCAGGGGAAGATAAAATAAGCCTGGAAACACTGGTGGCTAGAGAGCCTTACTGGGGTGGTCAGAGCTCTGCACCAGCTGAGGGTAAAGACTCCCTGGCTTCTGAGCGCGCACCAGCGGCTTTCTCCTGGGCTCTCAATGTGCTTTGTAGGTAGTGAGCTCA
Source organism: Vicugna pacos (assembly GCF_048564905.1). Lineage (NCBI taxonomy): Eukaryota > Metazoa > Chordata > Mammalia > Artiodactyla > Camelidae > Vicugna > Vicugna pacos. The sequence goes on along the minus strand of NC_132988.1, from coordinate 102,461,791 downwards.
CCTGCAGGGAGGATATGTCAGTTTGAACTGGAGTCATGGTCAGTCTGGCCTTTTGTCTATTCTGCTCACTTCCCTTTCTTTTACTTCCCCTTTTTCACACTTGACATTCAGTATTTATTCACTGAAGGCCTGCCATGTGCTGGGAATTAAACCAGGCATTCACTAGGGAGAGAAGGACGCTCCGGATGGGTGTAGGGAACTTTAAGAGGACTGCTGCCTGCCGTCCCCTTCTTCCTGAAAGTGCTCGCCTCCCGTTGGCATGGCGACCACCGGCGCCTTGTGTCTGTCATGAACTGTTTTCTTGGTGGAAATTTCGGTCTTGAGGTAAGAGACGCTGGGCAGCTCCTCTCCTGATCAAGAGGCTCTGTGATGTCACGCTCAAGTGCTTGGGGGAGAGCCACGTTTCCCTCAAATGTGGAGGAGAGCAGGCGTGCACTGAAGATGAATGAACCAATACCCAGTGAGAAAGAGACAAGTTTTAGGAAGATAATCCTGGTGTGTCACTCCCCAGGCTCCAGCCGTCCTGAAACTGGGCTGCATCTCTGCCCATCCCACGGTCTGGTTTCTCCGTTTTTCTTTGGCGTTGAGCTAGCAAATCTCTTTTTGCCAAAACTGCTTTGAATGGAGATTCTGTCAGTTGCATCCAAACTAATAAAAGAGTAATTAAAATTGGATACGTAAGGTACTTTGCAGTGAATGAGCTTCTCTGAAAATTAAGGGAAAGGGGCAAGAGGATTGATGATTTCACATCATTCTGAACCAGTTTAAGCGAGAAGTTCTGTGACGTGCCTGGTGTAGCATCTGACACATAGCGGTCCCCCATCAATGTTAATGTCCTCCCTCCCAGCTCCTTATCTTTTCTTCCTGGAAGCCTATTTCAAGTTAGATGCTGGAAGCCAAAGACATTTTAAAGCAGGTTTTGTGTGCCCTCTTAGATTACTAATCTCCTAAGTAGCCTGGGTGATCTAATGCTTCTCTGATGTCCCAATTTTCCGTGGTCTCAAGCCGAGTCTGCTTAATATATAACCAAAATGATACTGGGAAATCTGAATCACAGAGACATCTAAATGGGGGGCTCTTACTGGGAAGTCATAGCTTTAAGAGAATAGCTTTTATAGAGAATGCCAATCCTGGGGCTTATAGCGTCTTAGTAACTCAGTTGCTGGCTCTAATCAGAAACTGTTGGATTTAACATGTGTGAACTTCACAGGTGCTTTATCCAAAGTGATCCCTTGACCAGTTTCTAGAATATTCTAGCCCCCTACCTTTTAAATGCTTTCTTTGTTCTTACATGGATTGCCATTTGTTGATTCTTGACTCCTGTTAACTCTGCATGTTTTGAATAAGTCTTTACACAGGACCAAGTGTTGTCTTTGAACTAGGTCTCCATCTTGCTGGATAGTTGCTAAGTTACAGACTTCACAAGGCAACTGTTCACTTTCAGAATGAAAACATTTATAACAGAAGCGTTAATTGGGAAAGGAATCAATAGTACAGTATATGGTAAGAAATAACAGAATATATATATATATATATATATATATATATGCAAAATCTAGGCCCTTGCAGCCAATTCTGAGTGACAGCTGTCATCAGAAATCCAAGGACAATGATGTCTACACTCAAATCCCCACGAGTGTCCCGGTTTAAGCGATTTAGCAGTTCTAATTGCTATGCATGGCTTGCACATAACAAATAGCTGTAACCTTTCTGCAAAGTGCCAAGTCAGAAAATGTTAATCCACAGGGAAGCCATGGCGAGGCCGCGGCTCCAACCTGACTGGTAATTCTCGTTCTTGTTCTCTGATTTAAAAGAAAAGAGAGTCCCTCTCTCTACAGTAGCCCAGCCTCTGTTTGCTGTGTGTGCATTAGTAAAATTGATCTCCATGATGGTACTTCAACCTGAATTACTTAACAGCATCGTTTCGGGCTGCTGCAGAGGGAGAGGAGTCAGCTGGACCAGGGCTCGAGGAAGACGCTAACGGTAATGCTGATTAAGGCTTCTGCACTTTGCAAACATGCCTGGTGGTCGCTTAGTGGCAGCCAGCTGCACTGTACACCTGGAAAACAGGCCCTTTGAGCAAGGCTCTTACTGCATTAAGACGACTCATTGCGAATTTTCCGTATTCGTTTCCATTCACTCCTCTGGTTCCTCAGGGTAATGACACAATTTGGGCTGATTTTCAAGTGGAGAGCACTCAGCCTTCCAATTCCAAAGTTTGCTTTTTATTTTTTTATTTTATAAAAGTCATAATAGAGCAGGCAAAGAGGAAAGAAAAAAAGAAAAAAGAAAAAGAAAAGATGGCAGAAGAGAAATCAAGTGAAGTGTCACCAAGCCAGGAGCTTTTTTGTTTGGAGTCTTGGGGTCTCAGCTCAGGCAAAGGGGTCCTGGGGAGAAAGATCTTAAGGAAAAGATTGGAGCCCATGAGGCCTGCTTAGTGGGGCTCAGGGTGGAAAGCTGCAGGAACGGCCTCGGGGCTTGGGAGGAAGAATGAGCAGTTCTCTTGGGCACCAAATCAATCAATCAATCAATCAATCAATCAATTAATTAGAAGTATTGTCAGTTTAGTGTTGTGTCAATTTCTGGCGTACAGCATAGTGTTTCAGTCATACATATACATACATATAGTTGTTTTGTATTCTTTCTCATTATAGGTTATTACAAGATGCAGAATGTATTTCCCTGAGCTATACAGTAGAAACTTGTTTATCTATTTTATATATAGTAGTTAGTATCTGCAAATTTCTGACTTCCAATTTATCCCTTCCCATCCCATTTCCTCCTGTAATCATAGAAACCATGTTTTCTATATCTGTGACTCTGTTTCTGTTTTATAAATAATTTCATGTGTGTCTTTTTTTTTAGATCCCACATGTAAGTGATATGCTATGGTATTTTTCTTTCTCTTTCTCGCTTACTTTACTTAGAATGACATTCTCTAGGTCCATTCATGTTGCTGCAAATGGCATTATTTTATTATGTTTTATGGCTGAGTGGTATTCCATTGTGTATATGTACACCACAACTTCTTTATCCAGTCATCTGTTAGTGGACATTTAGTCTGTTTCCATGTCTTGGCTATTGTAAATGTGCTGCTATAAATATTGGGGTGCAGGTGTCTTTTCGACAACAAGAAATTCTCCATTGTTGAGAGGTCTGAGCAGAGCGTACACAGCCCTGTATCGATAAGAGGACAGTCATGGTGAATTCTGCCTAGACTCCGTGGTGGTCCCTAAGCTGTTCCCAACTGGAGCCTGGCTCATGCTGCAGTTGGAGTGTGGTACAACGGTGGAGGAATGGCCTCAAAATCAGTTGGGCAGGGTGGGAACCCTGGCTTTTCGCTGACAGTGAGCGGGGCGACTTACTGAACCTCTCTGAGCCCTGGATTTTATACTTGTGGACTCTAACACTTACCTCACCTTCTAGAATTAGATGAATTACTGGTGTAGAGCACTTAGCACAGTGTCTGGAGTGGAAGTTTAATGCAATATATATAATCTTGAGTGATGACATCATAACTATCACAAAAGGTGGAAACTCCACTGAGGTGAGTAACGTAGATGTGTTCTTATCACCTGGGCAACATGGCAGGGCTGGGGGTGGCAGCCACTGACAGAAAACATGTAGGTATGTACTGTGGACCAGGCCTGGGACACAGGTAAGGAGAAGGAAGTCATAAAGTGCAGGGTCAGATCCTGTCTTTATTTAAATTTTTGGTATTTTGTTCATCATAGATCTTTTTGTCTTAGTTTTGATTTTTTTAAAAAAAAAATGCATTGATGTATAATCTATCTTGATTCCTGAGCTTTTATGCCTTCTTAAATTTGCTGCCCAATATATCTAGAGGGAACTCTAATTTGAAAAGATACTTGCACCCCGATATTTATAGCAGCACTATTTGCAATAGCCAAGACATGGAAACAACCTAAATATCCACTGATAGATGACTGGATAAAGAAGTTGTGGGATATTTATACAATGGAATACTACTCTGCCATAAAAAGGAATAAAATAATGCCATTTGCAGCCTCTATCAGAGCCCAACATGTGGCTAGTTCCTGCAGACAGCTCTTTCAGACCCTATGTAGAGGGCTATTTCTGAAATCTGAGGGTGAACTCTGCAAAAAGAAACCTTTGAGATTCTAAGTTGCTGCCATGTAGTTTTTCAGGGGCACCAGAACTGGCCCTGCAAAATTCCTCCCAGGACCCAGCATTGATCTTTGATTTTAATGATGTACATTGTAGAACAGAGAACTCCTTCAGCAGGGGTGGTCCACAATGGGGAAATGTCTTCAATGATGATGGGAAAGGCTGCAGCAAATGACAACTTCTGGGTGCCTGGAACTTTGGGGGCCAGGTTTGCTCAGTGCTGTTGCTCACTTGAGCTCAGTGAAGGTTGAATGGGAATTTTTTCCCCTCGTCTCTCCTACCCCAAGTTTCTATTATGCTAAGAAAAGTACTTTAAGCACTGACTATATTTAAAATTTTATGAGATAATACTTGATTGTGCCTGTGATATGAAGCCTGGGGCAAAGCACTGAATTAGATGCCAAAGAGACAAATACACAAAAAACTTCCATGAATCTTTGGCATGTGTGCATCCACGTCTGCAGGCTCTGTGTTGAAAAAGCAGACACCCAAATCTGTGGGGAAAATACAGAGCAGCCCGAATCCTTTAGAAACTTCTGAGCTTAAGTCCTGTCACTTCCAAGGTCAGCACTTCAGGAATTCTGCATTTTCAAAACTTGCAACCCAGGTGAAGGAGGGCATGAAATTCAAATCTCTTGTTCTACCATCTCCTGCTGCTTTTGAGCTCAGTAAGAATTTCAGAACGCCATTCTTTTTCATGCCTCCAGTTTATTCTGCATCACAACCCGAGGCAGCACCAACATGTAAAGGATGATTCCGCAGGTTGTAGCCACCATGCTGTTTCCCATGTCTGACAAGCCGGCGGCAGTGAGAGGCTGCGGCGGGGGCAGCGGGAAGAAAGGAAAGGCGGGGCTCCAAAGGAACCAGAGGGAGGTTATGGGAAACGAGACTCTCCTTTCTGTAAATCTGTACACACAGTGGAAATATGTTATTTTGTTTGCCCAGTGTCACTCTGGTGCATCACTCCTCTGCTACTGTATGTTTCTGAAGGTGTGAAAAAAACCATGCACAGGTAACTTCCCTTTACCCCACCTCCCACCACCCCAGAGCCATACTGCGCCCTTCTCAGCCTCTCTGTCTGGGAGGCTGAGCTGCAGAACTCTCATCACCTGGGCTCCCTTCCCTAAGGCTTCTGATTGGATTCATCCAATGGGAGGCACTGAGAGGAGATGGGAGCTGGGAGAGTGAGGTGACTCCTTGGGTTCCCCCCTTCCTGGGTTCATTTCTCACTAAAACTCCCGGCTCTGCTCCTACACGTGCCCTCAATTTACACTGGTGAGAAAGTCTGGAAACTGTCTCCCCTTATGCCCTCTTTGCCTGGGAAGTGACAGCTTCTGGCCACACCTGGGGCACTGCGTCAACCCTCGTCAGTTTCCCCTCCCTGGTCCATGCCTTTGTAAACAGCCCCTTTATTTAACTCTCCTCTGTTGTCCCACTGAGTGCACAATCTGTTTCTTATTGTCATCTTGACAGATACACACTGCATCTCACTCACCCTCAATATCTCTCTAAAATTAAAACCAACCCCCCTGGACAAGCGGATGACCCAGGTTGGCCCCTTCATTCATGCAGAGATGGTTATTGACTATTTCTTAGACGCCAGTTCTGTTCTGGGCATTAGGAACACATGGGTCAATGGCAGACCCTGCCTCTGTCCTCATGGCTTTTATATCCTAATGGGAGAGACTTAAAAAAGTCCTCCTCCATTTTCTTTTACTCATCCTCCATTCTTCTTCTTCACTTCCTCAGGGAGACTGTCCTTAAACCCTAGGTCAGGTCAGGTCTCCTTGATAAATATTTTCCTAGTGCTGCCTTTCCAACTCTGTCTGCAATTGTGTGTGTGTGTGTGTGTGTGTGTGTATTTAAAAATATAAATTTTAAATCATTCTTCTAAATCTTCAGCTCTGTGAGTGGAAGGTCTGGGGCTGTCCTGTTCATCACTGCACCCTAATGTCCGTCGTGGTCCTCAGCACAGAGCAGACCCTTGGTAAGTGTTTCTAGAATAGACACTGTTTGAGAAGTTTCACCACCCAGGACTAGAGGCTGGCTCCCCAGCCTCCCACCCAGTTTTCTTTTCACTACAGCACAACCCTACTGTACCTGGAGCCCCCACCAGCCTCTCCCAGAGGAACCTGGAGAAATGACATCTACCATGAGCTAGACTCAGAGCACGGACCCTCCCCCATTAGCTTTTTTCCCCTGAGATTTCTTCCCGGTTCCATCAGGCCCATCGTCTTCTCCAGCCCGAGGGACTTCCTAATCTAGTCTTGTTCCATGTGCCTTCTCTTCATTATTCTTTCCAGTTTCATCTATCACTTTTTCACTTTTAACTTTTTCTTTCTAGGTTTCATTTTGGGGCACATGTTTCTGGTGAGTTCCTGAATTTTTTAATTGTCAGAAGGGCTGAACATCAAACACCTTTCTACATTCTCTGGAAATACGAAAACAGATCTGTTCCTTTGGTTCTTATCGGACTTGCTCACCTGGAAGGCCCCTCTGTCCCTCTTCAGGTTTCTCCAGGCTGTGATTGACCAGGAAGTGTACTTAACAGGGCCTGCAATTGACACCCCAGAGCCCCAGGCGGCAAGGCTCTGGTTGCTCGGTGAAGGCAACTTCAGAGCAAATGGATTGAAAACTTTGCAAGTCCCTAGTTCCTTAACCTCTGCTTTCCCAACACGTCCTTGATTCACAGCAGTTCTGTTAACAAGTTTGATAAGAAATAATGTTTGAAAATACCTCATTTCACTTTTCAGTACATTTGCTTTGAAAACCTCCAGCGTTCCCACAACCTTTCCTTATCTATATCGTACCAAAGTTCCAAAGTTTAATTTTTTCCCCTCCTTCACAGAGACCGATGTGCACACGCTCTCTGCTGACAGGATGGTAGATGGATTTACGCCAGTAATAAGAAGGGAATTTCTTCTGCTTGTGAAGAAACTCTTACATATGCCTCCTGAGAACCAGCCAGGACCTCTGGGATCCCAGAGCTAAGTCCACAGTCAGCAGCACATTGGATGAAGATGGGGAAGGAAGCAGGTGCGCCTCCCCACCTGGGCTTGATCCCCCAGCAGCTGGAGACAAGGGCAGCTGCGGGCTCCTTCCTGGGGCTCAAGCCATGAAGATGCCAGCATTAAGGACAAGAAGAAAAGTAAAACTCTTGAGAAGGGAAATACAGGCTTCAAAGGACACTCAGATTTGATTCTGACCCCAAAATATCTCTGCTTTGGGCTCATCACGTGTTGCCTGCAGCACACACGGCCCTTCCAGGAGCACTTCTCTGTGCTCTGTTTATTCAAATACTGTCTCCGCGCAGCTTAGAGGAACAGGAGGGCGGATAGAACAGACCGGGGTGTTTTCTTTACAGTCTCAGGCAGGCTTGAAAAAGCAGATGACAAACCCACTCCAGCTTTTATATTTCCTCTTCTCGTACTCATTTTTCTTCCTGTCCACAGTTAAGAACAAATAACAAAAACATTCTTGTGACTCTTGAGTATTGAAGCTGCCGGTCCAGGTTACATTTTGGAGAAGCATGGGCATGCTTGGTTTTGCAGTCAATTGGGAACAATTTTCAGAATGCCAGGCCCTTTCTGCACTTTTACTTCCTTTCAAATGAAAATAGCTTTATAGTTTTCACTGATCAGAAAGGTAAGCAATCTGTGTGGTTTACCAGCTTAGAATTCAGACTGAGGTCAAATCACTTTTTGTATTTCAGTAAAATGGCTTGGGCACCAGCTTTGCTACTGCAGGAATGTGTCGACCTTTCTGGGGTCTATTTTTCCCCTATGTCAAATCCAAGGACCCCAGGAACTTACTCAGTCCCAGCAATCAGTCCTGGTTACAGCTGCCTGGTGTCGGGGGAGTTGAGCCTGTGCACTGGGGCCCCCAGACCAAGGCCCGAGCTCAGTTGTGAGCTGCAGTGAGGGAGGCCAGCAGGGCTCCTAAGGGAGTCTCTTTTCTCAGGAATTTCTTAAGTTTCTACCTAGACAACCTGCCCATTGCTAGAGTGTCCACTCACACTAGACCTTCTTTATTTCTCACTCATCTGATTCCTATCCAGTTACAAACTGATCCTTACTGTCAAAATATGAGCCTGCATGTGTGTAGACACACACATACGGACACAGATGGACACACAGACAGACACACACAGACACACACACATATCCATACAGACAAATACAGACACACACAGACAAATATACACAGACATACACACGGACACATGCCAGACGCACAGACACATACAGACACAGACACACACAGACATACACACAGCACACAGACACACACAACTACAGACAGACATACAGACACAGATATAGACACACAAAGACACACAGATACACACACATCTCCCAGGAGCTTCCTCATTGCCCCCGTGGGGCTCCACTTCCTAACCCTGGGTTCCCCCTCCTAATAGTCAAACTGTGGTCACGTGCCCAGCAGCCTTGGCATCCTCTAACTTTGTTAGAGACGCAGGGTCCTTGGCCTCCCCCAGACCAGCTGACCTGGATCTGTATTTGAACATGACCCCTACCGACGCATGCACGCTGCTCTCTCCCTGCTGAGAAACCTTCCCTTCTCCACCTGCTGGGCCTCTCAGATGCTGCCTGCGCATCTGGGCCAGCACCCCAAATCTGTAACATTGTTTCGGCCTGACCGGCAGCCTCCGTCACCACTTGTAGTCCCACCTTGAAGGGTCTTTTGGACCCTGGAGGGCAAGTCTTGTCTCTGGGTTCCAGACCCGCTTGCCTTCTGATACACGGCAGCTGATGGAAGGGGTTTGTCTTTGGGAACATGCTCTGGAGCTTACGCTCGGAGACTTCTCTAGGCGCTCCCGTGATGCACTGACTTAAGGGAGGGAATCCAGGCATCCAGAGTGAAGCCCTCTGGTGAGCTGCGTCCTTGGGCTCTGGCCCAGTGCTCTGCTCCCACCAGCGCACCTGCCTGTGTGTGCTGGTCCTAGCAGTTACCTCCCGGAAGTCAGGAGCTTGTGTCCCTGAAAACGCTCACGGGGTAGTTACTTATCTCTCCCCCAGAACCTGATTCTCTTTTGGTTTTAGGGTCAATGCACTTGGAACCAAAGCCTCCTCTTGCTACAGGTGAATTAATTCCCTGAGCTCCTTGCTTTCGTGAGGACATGTGGTCTGCTGCTCCTAATAGAACTCCAACCACAGTGCTGTAACCAAATAGAGGTTTATTTTCCTCGGCTGGCAGAGTTCAGAGGTAGGCTGTCTGGGTTGCCTGGGGGCTCAAAGGTGCCATTGGGAACCAGGCCCCTTCTAGCTCCATGCTTCACCATCCTTAACACGTGGTTCCACCTCTGGGCATGGTGTATGGACTACAGGCAAAAATCAGGGAAGATCTTGTGGCTGCTTGACTCTTATTATCTGTATCAGAAAAGCAATGGTTTTCTGGACGCTCCAGCAGATGCATTTCATCAGTTCAAACTGGGTGATGGGGACGTGTGAATAAGGTGAAGTGAGCCTGGTGATGGACAGATATTTATCAGTGTCTTCACAGCTGTGGTTCAGGATGCATCACCAGGCGGGATTTAGGAATTTTGATGTAGGGGTGACTGGAGAGTAGACAGGCTGCTGTGGCAGCCTGGGCAAAAGTGAGGAGGATCTCCACAAGGGTGGGTCAACTACAGGGAGGACCACCATCTTCATGGGACACCCCACCTAGGCCCTCACCTCCTCCCGTCCGGCTGCCCCCTGCTAGGTCTCTATTTCCACCAGTGCCCTCTACACAGCAGCCACAGTGATCTTTCAAAATACCTCTGTCCAAATCAGTGCAAATGACTCTCCTTGCTTGAAGCTTTGAGTGTCTTCCAATTTCACATATAAATCATAACCCCTAGAACATCTGGTGCCTGAGGAACTTCTCTAATCTCATCCCCTACCTGTCCCCCTTTCCCTCTGCTCCAGCCACACAAGCTCCCTCTGCTTTTCACAGACAGCTCAATCCTGCCCCAGGGCCTTTGAACTGGCTGTTCTCCCCCAGTCGGCCACTCTCACTCTCTTCCCCCATATTGCTACCTGGTTGGCTCTTTCTCCTCTTTCAAGTATCACCTCTTCCAAGAGGTCTTCCTTGACCACCTGTCTTAAGTGGTCAGACACCCCACCAGCCACCTGTCTCCTATTGATATTTCCTCTGTTTACAGCACACATGCTACCTGAGAGTGGGAATCCTCTCTGTCTTGTGCACCTGTGTCCCCGGTGCTTGGAACAGTGTGTGACACGCAGTAGGAGCACTGTACCTAGTTGTTACCTGCATGCGATAAAATGAATTAAGGACTCTGTATTACTGCAGAGGGAGGAGCTGGTGTACCTTCCTAGACATGAGACCTAAGAAGACTGAAACCAGGTATCAGTGCCAGAAATGCATCCAGGGGGCTTGCCGCCTGGCTGAGAAGGTAAAGGTCACATAGAGCAGGCATCAACAACAGATGGGAAGATGGGATCCTAAAGCAGGATGTAGAGAACAGATGAGGTGACTGGGGACCGGAGCAAACTCTGGGCAGGAAACTGCATTCCAGGAGCCTGGCACCGTCTGGCTCTGCTACTTTCTGGGTAGAACAGTCCCGTTTGCCCAGTTCCGGGCTGTCTTTAAAGCCCTGCCTCAGGCATCGTCAGCTTCCTTGCTTAGGGGCCGATTAGATTGCGAGGGGAGAGGGAGAATGGGAGTGCCACTCACGTTCTTCGCAGGGTGAGGGTGACTTGGGTGGTTCTGCTGGTTGAAGAGGGTTACAGAGCAGAGAAGGGGATGAGCTGCTGGGGGTTTTACGGGTACTTCTCCAGGCCTCCTGCTCCTGGGAATGCCGATGAAGTGAGGGGTGGTTGCCTTTCCCTGTATACACTGAATCTCAGCCTCTTAAACCCTTTTTACCGAATGATATTATAGGCTACAATACCCCCAGGGTTATTGTCATTGCCACCTTTAACAGAAGAACCCAGAATTCTCCTACTGGAATTTATCTGACTAGAATTTCTTTAGGGAAATAAACAGAGTATGATTAGAATTTAATACACTCCCAGGTGGGTTTTCCTGTATTTACTTGCTAAGCAGCCTTCTGAAAATTGACATATATATATATAAAGCTCTCAGTAGTCTTTATCAAATTAAGGATGATCATGATAAAGAATAAAGCAATAAGACTCAGTCCAGCTGGTCACAAATATCTGGCTCTTCTCTCCTTCCTGTATGTGATAGGATTATACCTCTCCAGTGGCTTTGTTACTTGTTTTAGCCAATGAAATCTGAGTGGAAGTGATATTGCTTCTGCATAGAAACTTCAAGGGCCAATGAGAGATTTACTTTCCCAGGTGGTGTTGATCATGAAATCACCTGTCAGGACGAAGCCTCCAGCAGCCTGGGCCTCTGTGGCGGCTGCGTATCCTCCCACCTCACCCCACTACTGGATAGGTAGTGTGAATTAAGATTAAGGTTAAGCCATTGAGATTTTGGTTTTACTATGCTATTGTAATATAATCTCTCCTACCGACTGTTAGAATCATATCTGCTCATATTTGAGAATCGCAGGGACAGCATCTGTCAGTTACCTGCGGCGTGTGACACAAGGCACCACCTAAATATCTGGCCCATTGCTAGAGATCAAAAATTAGAAATGCTGAAGTAAGCAAACAGTGGCAACTATGCGTTAATACTTACCTACCTCGGTCATATTTTGTTATGTTATGTGATTTCTATTATTTTTCTATTCAATTCTGTTGTCTTATTTCTACAATTTAATTTTCAACTTAAAAGAAATGCTAAATGAAGTCCTTTGAGCCAAAATAAAGGGCATTATACGATAACTTGAATCCACATGAAGAAATAAAAAGGGTGCTGATAACGGTAACTATTTAGGTAAATACAAAAGGCATTTTGTTTTTACTTAAAAAATTTTTTATTTTTATACAATTTTTAAAGGTTACTTACCATTTACTATAAAATATTGGCTATATTCCCCATGTTGTACAATACATCCTTGAGCCTGTCCTACACCCAACAGTTTGTACCTCCCACCTCTCACCGCTGTACTGCTCCTCCCCTTTTCCCTGTCCCCACTGGTAACTACTAGTTTGTCCTCTCTATCTGTGAGTCTGCTTCTTTTATGTTATATTCACTAGTTTGTATTTTTTAGATTCCACATAGGAGCAATACCATACAGTATATATCGTTCTGTCTGACATTTCATTTTTAAAAATAATTATTTATTTATTTTTTTATTGGCTCACTTTTTTCTCTTTTTGGTGGGGAGAGGTAATTAGGTTTATTTATTTATTTATTTTTAGAGGAGGTACTGGGGATTGAACCCAGGACCTTGTGTGTGCTAAGCTTGTGCTCTGTCACTGAGCTATACCCTCCCCTACCCTGTCTGACTTATTTCATTTAGCATAATGCCCTCCAAGTCCATCCATGTTTCTACAAATGACATTATTTCATTCTTTTTTATGGCTGCGTAGTATTCCATTGTATCTATATACTATTTTAAGTGTATTTTCATTTGTAACTATTCTCTTGATTTAAGAGACAATGGAATAAAACAATAATTATAAAACTGTGTTGGTGAGCTCATAATGTATAAAGATGTGATTTGTGTGGCAATAATAGTACAGAGGAGGGTAGAGGGAATAGAACTGTATTGGGGCAAAGTTTTTGCATACTACTGAAATTAAATTGGTATTAGTGTAACCAGACTGTATTTAGTTAAGATTTTTTTTTTAATTGAAGTATTGTTGATTTGCAATGTTGCTTCTGGTATACAGCATAGTGATTGTTATACATTTATATATTCTTTCTCATTATAGGTTATTACAAGATATTAAATATAGTTCCATGTGCTATGCAGTAGGACCTCGTTTTTCTATTTTATATGTAATAGTTTTTATATGCTAATTCCAAACTCCTAATTTATTTCTCCCTGCTTCCCCTTTGGTAACTGTAAATTTGTTTTCTATGTCTGTGAGTCTGGTTCTATTTTGTAAGTAAGTTCATTTGTGTCTTTTTTTTTTTTTTTTAGATTCCACATATAAGTGATATCATATGGTATTTTTCTTTCTGTGTCTGGTATGAACATTGGGGTGCATGTATCTTTACCAGTTAGAATTTTCTCTGGATATATGTCCAGGAGTGGGATTGCTGGATCATATGGTAGGTCTGTTTTTAGTTTTTAAAGGAATCTTCATATTGTTTTCCATAATGTCTGCACCAAATTACATTCTCATCAATGGTGCAGGAGGGTTCCCTTTTCTTCACACGCTCATTAGCATTTATCATTGTGGACTTTTTAATGATGACCATTCTGACTGGTGTGAGGTGATTTAAGTTAAGATATTAATTGTAATCCTCATGAACACAATCCTCAATTATTAAGGAAATAATTCACAACATATAGTAAAAGAAACAACTAATGAATTAAAACAGTATACAAGAAAATATCTCTTTAACATACAAAAAAGAAAGAAAGGAACAAAAAAGACATAAAATACACAGGAAGAAATTCCAGCAAAATGGTGGACATGCATCCTACTTTATCAATAATTGCCCTAAATGTAAATGGATTATATCTTCCAATTAAAAGGCAGATATTTGCAAATGGATTAAAAAACTATGATCCAAGTATATGCTGTGTACAAGAGACAAACTTAGGTTCAAAGACACAAATAGTTTGAAAGTAGAAGAGTGGAAATTATGTACCATTCACACAGTACTTAAATGAGAGTTAAAGTAGTTATATTATCAGACAAAATAGACTTTAAGACAAAAATTGTTACTAAAGGAAAAGAAGAACATTTTTTAATGATAAAAGCGTAAACCCATCAGGATGACATAATAATTATAAACATACATGTACCTAAGAAAAAAGCCCCCAAATACATGAAGCAAACGCAGACAGCATTGAAAGGAGAAATAGACAATCTAATAATAATAATTGGAGGGTTTACTAACTCACTATGAATAATGCGTAGAACAACCTGACCTGAGATCAATGGGGAAACAGAAGAAGACTTGAAAAATGCTCTAACCCAACTAGACCTAACAGACATTTATGAAATACTGCACCCAACAACAGCAGAATACACATTCATCTCAAGTGCACATGGCACAGTATCTAGAATAGACTATGTGTTAAGCCATAAAACAAACCTCAATAAATTTAAAAGAATTTAAATCATATAAAATAAGTTCTCTGACCACAATGGAATGGAATTAGAAATCCACAATAGAAAGAAGTTTGGGAGGTTTACAAATATGTGGAAATTAAACAACATACTCCGAAATAACCAATGGGCCAAAGAAGAAATCACAAAGAAAATCGGAAAATACTTTGAGATGAATGAAAATTAAAATGCACATAACAAAACTTAGGAGATACAGCTAAATCACTGCTTAGCTTGATAGTTTTAGCCATGTATATGAAACCACCTATATTAAACCATCTATATTAAAAATATAAAAAGATCTCAAATCAATTTCCTAAATACTACCTTAAGAAACAAAAGCAAAAGGAGAGCAATTAACTCAAAGCAAACAGAAGGAAGAAAACAATAAGGACTAAGAAAGAAATAAACGAAATAAAGAATATAAGAACATTAGAGAAAATCTATAAAACAAAAAGTTTATTCTTTGAAAAGTCCTGCCAAACTGACAAACCTTAAAGCTAACTGACAAAGCAAAAAGAGAAGATTCAAATTATTAAAACCAGGAACAACAGAGAGAGAAAATCACTACTGATTTATAGAAATAAAAAAAGTTTATAAGGGAACACTATGAACACTTGCAAGCCGAACAAATCAGATAACCTAAATGAATTGGAAAAACTGCTAATGTCTAAACAGATTTTCCTGAAGTTTCAGTAGTTTGTGAATACACTAAAAACCACTAAGTTGTACAGTTTAAAAGGGTGAACTTCAGTCACATGTGAATTTTATCTTAACAAAGCGATTATTCAAGAAAAGTCTAATTTCCTTCTTGCTTTCTTAAATGTTACAAGGAGTGAGTGGTAACTTGGACATTTTACAGGTTACAGATATCAACCCTTTGAGTATCTGTCTTATTTCATTTCAATCTCTCTCTCTCTCTTTTTTTTTTTTTTGGTCTGGAGGAACATAGAAGAAGAAAACGTCAAATAATTTTTGACAGAGGATAGCAAAGTCAATTAATTTATGTCTACACCTCTCTTTTTTATTATCTTTTATAAATATCTCTAATGATCTGTTTTCTCTTGTGCCATTTTCTATTTGTTAGACTTTGAAAAGCAGCATGACTTCTCTGCAATTTTTTGAAAAACAACATCAAAACTGTGAGTACTTTTCAAAATGTTGTATAGTTTTCATCTTATTCGTTTACATGCCAGTTCTCTAAATATAGAGAACACAGAAGAAATGGCTCCATGAAAAGATTTGGGCTTGTAATCTGAAGATTAGTTCCTATATAGTTTACAAAAATAAGTACAAGACATTTTTCCACGGAGGGAGAATGATCCAGATCATAAAATTTCGGTTTCCATGCCTAGGTTAATCATAACATGTTAGAAACACAGACCTCGACTCCCCGGTGTTCCCACTCTTACGTAGTGCACATTGTTTCCCAGATTTTCTAGTTTCACTTTGAAATATTACGTTCATAAAACTCTGAGGAGTACAATTTCTTCATAATGCCTTTCCTCTCATCACTGCTGCTGTGTATAATTTATATAGCATCTCTGGCATTCTTTGGGTTTTGTGTAGCTGAGATGCCAAGGTCTTCGCTCTGAAGAGCTTAGAATTCAGAACCTGAAGCTCCATGCACTAGGAACAATAAAGCAAGAAGTGATGGTGGTGTGTGGAGGGTTCAAGGTCTCTAAATCTGCTCTTACAAGATTCTCAAGTCATCATTGGAACAGGTCCTTTTTGTGCTCAGTAGCCAGAATTAAACATGGGACCTTGGGTAACCCCATTTCCTTTTCCCATGGAACTACGATAACGTGCCAGGCTCTATTTTCCTAATTTTCATAAAAACTTATCAGAGTGGCAGGTTGTTTAATTCATAACAATGATTGTCTGCCTCCATCTTTACATGGCCTTCTTTTTGTGTCTTAGTGCCTCAAATTTCTCCCCCCTTTCCATTATAAATCCAGTGAGACTAGTCAGTAGAGTCCAAAATTCTACACATTAAATCCAATGACTCTAAATCCAGGATGATTTCATCTTGAGACCCTTAATTTAATTGCATCTACAAAAACTCCGTTTCCAAATAGGGTCACATTTACAGGGACTGGCTGTTAGGACTTGGATATATCTTTTTGGGGGACACAATTCAACCCGCTAGAGACTACTTAGGAAATTAAATCACAATCAAAATGTTTCTTGTTCAATTTGACTCTGAATAAAGGGAGTAAGTTACATAGTTATTCTATTTCCTTAGGTTGACTTTGCTTATCTCTTCGCTCACTCCTTTTCATTAGTCTTAAAGTCATAACTCCAATCCTATTCTCCTTATTTATAAATTCTTTGACGCTTCCTCACCAGAACCCCAATTACTAACTGTATCAAGAATTTCCCTCAATAGTGAGGTGAACTTCTACCTTGTAGCTACTTTCCTCCATCACTTTGTTCTTAACCCATCTTCCATCATGTAGATTTAATGGGCTTTTTTTTTTCACATTCTAGAAACTTTGAGATTTTATATCAAGGTATTGATATATGCATGAAGTACTGGAGAATATATATCCTTTCTTCACTTTTTTCATATTCTCTGTTTCTACCAGAGAGTTTTAACAATATGTCGGTTAACTTCTTGCCTTTTCCTCTCTACTGCTAATGTTTTTCTTGTTTCTTACAGTCTTTTTGATATAGTTGCCTCTGGCATTGAAAAATACCAAGACTACTGTTTTTTCCTACTTTGTATTATGTAGGAGCCAAAGTTGGGAGCAGAAGCCTGCACTAGAAGAGGATCCTTAGCTTTTATTTTATACTCATTGTGAGAATGTTTGCATCTAAAATCCTGGATATCTGTTAATAGAGCAAAATCACTCGTCCTTGTTTTAATCAACAACATTGTGATCAGGCTGGATCTTGAACATAACTTTTTTAATCAGGAGAAGATTAATTGGTGATGGAATTCAGTTTGGTTCTGCAACCAAACAACCTTTTAGAAAATCTTACTCAGAATCTAGAGGGCGAGATGTCCCAGGACGTTGGCTGGTATCACCTTTTGTATTAAAGAAAGCTATCCAACTTTCCAACTTGGCTTTGTGAACGTCCACATCCATTCAACATATCCATGCAACAGAGGATGAATATAAGCATTGTGTGGACAAATACAAGTTCTCTTTAAGGAGATCTACTTTTTGGTTGAAACTAGAAAGGAGTGATGAAAATTGCCCAGAGCTAATCAGAGAAGTAGATTAGTTACCAGTCTATAAAACTAGCATTATGCTCCTCCATGGGTGCTGTATCTGTTTTCTCCTGCAGACTAAGTAAATGCTTCTTGATCCAGGCAACCAGGAAAGAAGGGCCTCTTCTTATTTGCTAACTCTGGATTGGTGTTACGGCTGTTATGCAGTTGGAGTTGGGGTTGGTAAATATGTCTGTGGATAATGCCAATGAACTGCCCGTGCCCCTGGCAGCCATTGCTAGTTGATCTCTGGACCAGGAAACTTCGATAATGGAAAGTGGTAGGCAGAGAAGTAATTTCCCCCTGTCTGGGTAGAGTCTCAGTCTACTATACTAGATGGGGAAAGAAAACACCTGGAAAACATACTGTCACCCCCATAGTCTGTGTCCTGGCAGCAATGGCTAATTAGTCCTGGTAATTTCTCACTGATCTTAGACCAAGCTGTATAATTCTCAACATAGCACTCAGCACAGCCACCATCAGTCAAAAAGATATGACGTGCAGGGGAGACGTAATCACCATTACTGAAAGAGACTGCCTCTCTTTTAGTTTCCAGAAGGCTGAAACCAAGTCTTGCCCTTCTTTGTTCCTGCTGTAGCGCTTAGCTCAATTCTTGACCCAAGATGTCGCCCAGGGAATTGTTGTCAGTGGCACTGGGTTGGGAGGGTGCTGAGGATGGCTTCCAAACCATCTAGTCCAGCCAATCACAACCAGTTGACAGACGGCTGTGAGAATGTCCCTCCAGACCCTGATGGTTCAATTTTGGTTGATTTCTAGTAGGAGGTACTTCACTGTCGTACATCATTTTCTCTACTATTCTGAGGTTGATTCAAAGACGAACTATGGAATGCATTTCTTGCCAAGAAATGTTGTTTGAAAACGTTGGTATTTTGTTATTACTGACAAATAAGTTTCTACTTTCCAGCTAATAGACTTGTCCACCTTTATACTCCCAGTGCTGTGTCAATCATATATGTGGTGCTCAATAAAGTGAGTTTATGCATTGGATCTCCATGTTTTCAAAAGGCTCTTGAACTTAAAATCATGGTGGCTAAATATCTCATTTCCCCAAAGACAGAAGGAGAGGAAAGTAAATTAAGTGCAATGAAACATCCTTTGATTAAACAAAGGCAGAGTTCCTTTCTAGGGGTAGTGGATGAAAACTGGAAAGGGTTACTGAATGAAGTTCAAATTTCTATTTCTTTGGGACAGCTTTTAAGTACATTCCAGCCTGAAGGCCAGAAGAGACTAAAGATCTCTCTCAGTCCCTCTGACCCTGGAGACACAATCTTTCTAGAGAAGAAAGAAACCCTGGAGGGCAATGACTGTTGCGAGCAATTACTTACATCACAGAGCATTGTTATCCCATGACCAATGGCTAAATGGGAACAGAATAAGGACTCTCAGGGGCATCTTGAAAAATATAAGTAAAAGCTTAAAGGTCAGGGAGTTATAGCCATTAAATGCAGTTTCCTGGAGATGAGTGAATGTACCTACAGCACTGCTAATATTTTATCAAGAGTTAAGGACCCATTAGCATTCTATTTTCAAGAGCAGGTTTGCCAGATCCTGGTACACAAATGTGGTCTTGGCTAATATTGTATGTATGTGTGTGTGTGTATGTGTGTGCGCGCGCACGCGCATGTGTGTATGTTTTGCTTGGCTTTTGTTTCCCTTTCTCATTCTTGGCCTCAATTTGTTAGGATATAGTGACAGAGTTTCAAAATACAGCCATTGATCTTTTCTTAATTGACTGCGATTCCTTAAATGAGAAATCTTACTTGGATAGAGGACTGACCAGGAGAAGGATTTGTAATTTCAATTATAAATCTCTCTCTCTTTTGATTTTCTGGTTTCTTGGTTGCCTGGATAGGCAGTTAGCACTGTTTTTAAAAAGAGGCATGTGGAAGGGACTCTAGCTGTCTATCAAACCCATTTTGTCTTCTTTCTTAGCATATGTTTAGATCATATTTACCATGCTCCCTCACAGTTAAGTGTAGCCACATTACCGAGTTCTAGCCAACAACATATCAGCAGAGGTAATCATGCCAGTGCTTCTCAGTGTGTGGTCCAAAGACCAGCAGGGCCAGCATCACTAGGGAGCTTGTTGGAAATGCAGATTCTTGAGCCCCATCCTAGGCTTACTGAATCAGGATCTCTGGGGGCAGGGCCCGGAAGTCTGCACACTTGCTCTCCAGGTCATTCTGAAGCATGTTACAGTTTGAGAGGCTGTGATGTCAAGCACATCAATTTGCTCCTTAAAGATTTCCCATGTGTGATACTTCAGGTTTTTTTTCTTTCCTGGCTTGATGCAGACGGGTCACTGCATCGTCATTTGCAGAAAAGATTGCTTACCAATTAGGAACACCGTTTTGGATTTCACGAGAATGAAAAACAAACATCTGTTCAGTAAAATCACTGAGATCATGGCATTTAGTTTTAGAGGAGCTCGTGTTAACTTAAACTGCTACAATGATGGATGGGAAAATGCTTTATTCAGGTAATTTAAGTGAGTCACTTTTTATGAAGCAATCCCTTACTGAGTTTTGGGTTGTATTTTAAGCCAATTACTTAGAATTTACTGACCGTACTCCTTTCTTTTCATACTGATTCTGAAACTATCCAACCATGATTATAGATTTTCATATTTTAGTTCTGTTAAATTTTTAATAACTTAACACTCCTCTAGGCATGGAGGGGTTCAGGTATCAGGTCAAATGTTGGGGAAGGAGCACCAGAGGAATGACTAGTGTCTGAAACCTGGTTTTGTTATTTCCTAGATGCGTGATGCTAGGGAAATAATCTCATTTCCCCGAGCCTTGAATTTCCATTCCTAAAACTGGATGGGATGAACAACAGAGATTGTCCCTACAGGGGATGTCTCCTGCTCTGCTCTGTGACTTTCTTGTGTACATTCATGTACTCAGAAAAGGGCCTCGAGGAAGTTTTGGCAAACGGATGCAGACTTATTCCATCACTCGGCCCCTCAGGATTTTAATGCATAACCTTGGCTCATGTATGACCATTAAAAGTTTGTAGAAAGTTCATCTGGTTTCTCTTCATCTTCATCTATTGCCGATTCCTCCCCTCTCATTGCTCTACCAGGGATGAAACCAACTGTAGTGTCGTTTCTCTGAGAAAGGGCTTTCCACTGTGTAAAGTTTAGTTCAGTTAGATTTCTTTGAATTTTCAGCTCTTAGCATTTTTTTTTCAAAATTGTATTACATATAGCTTATTTTGCCCTTTTATTAATAGCTTAAAGTGGGTGTGATACTCTCTGACAACTGTCTACACCATAGCCAGAAACACTAGTCTTTTTAGTGAGTTTTATGAGTATCACTAATGTGAATTGCCTGGGTATTCCCAAGCTCCCCAGCCTGCTTTTCCATTAAGTTAAATTAGTCAGAATCCCAGTAGCCTAGAGGGTGGGAGACCCAAATTGCCTCCTAATATCCCAACATACTCTTGGGAAACTTACCTTTTCTTCCACTCACCTCTTGCTCTCATGTCATGTTTCTGCTGAATTCTCTCTGTCCTCTGCATCTCACTTCTGGCTGCTGTTTCATTTGCTTTGACTCCCATCAACCTCACTTGAATGAAGGCAGGAGACTTCAGTAGGCGAGGAAGAGCTGAAAGGGTGAGGGAGCAGGGAGGGTAAGAGAAAAGGAAATGTGAGCTTAGGGAGGGGTCTGCTCTGGCTGGTGCAGGGAATGACCAAGTGGGACGTTCTGAAAATTGGCACGAGAGCCTGTGCTCTCCGTCGTTTTAATAACATAAACGAGATGAATGTCGATGCTCCTTGCTGTCCCTCTCTATTCTGAGAATCAGGATTTTATTACTGGAATGTTTGAGTAAAGAGCTGCTTGAAGTCTCTGTGTGGTTGCTCCTTGCGGATAATGATGTAATGATGGTAACTGGTGACCAGCATGGTGTGACCCACCACCAGCACCCGTACAAGCCCATCTTCCACCTACTGGTTGGGGCGTGGACTCACCTGGGGAGAAGATCTGGCTGGAAAAACAGCGTGGCTCGTTCCCTCTCCTCGCCTCCTAGCATCCTCGGTAAATCTATTCCAACAGTCTACTTCTCAGCCTTCACCATCCACGACTAGTTCTTGTAACAAAGAACTTAAAGAGGAAACGTGGCAAGAGAAGAACATTCTTTCTGTGATGCAGAAAAAAATCTTCACCATAGGGCCTAACTGTACTGTCATTTGAATACAAACTCACCATGGGTTTGGAAACCTTAAATGTGGCTAGAAGGTAAAGTTTAATCGTATGGGGTAAATTTCCCCAGGGCATCTTCATGGGGAAAAATGAAAAGCCCAAACCACCGTGATGCAGTAAAACTAAGCCAGAGGGAAAAGGAGACTACAAAGGCTTCTCAAGGACAACTTTTGTCTGCAGTTCCTTTAAGGGACTTGAAGCTGAGGCTACAGGAAAGGTCGTGTGTGGCTGGTGGCTCTGACACATCCCCCACCCACCTCCAGCCTTCAGCTTATTCACTGTTTCTGCGTACAGGTGTGATCGCTCCTGGAGTTCCTTTCCTAACAGAAGGGGCAGCTGCAACACCCAGCTGATGACTCGGAAGCCTCTCAGAGCTGAGTGAGGACAGACATGGTGGTTTTCCCCTCCGTGGCTTTTTGCTGAGGATGCTGCTGTTTGTATATTTCCCTCCAGCTACCAGAGAAACAACCCATCTCCTCCGGGAGACCACAGCCTCTTTGTTCAGACATTTATCACCGTGTTTGACACTTGGTGCTGTATTATCTGTCTCCCTGCTTTGCCTCTCCCACTAAATCTGCACTTTTTAGAGGAAGGGACTCTGTCCTGTTTGTATAACATCCCCAGAGCCTAGCACAGTTCTTGGCAGGCTACAGATGCTCAGTAAATATTTGCCAAAGGAATGAGTGAATACATGTGTGAATGAAATAATGAATATATACCTAACATGTTGAACATAATTTTGGGAATTAAACATGCAACAATCCCTGAACACCCAAAACACCAAAATCAAAATGTAAAACAGTATTTTGATTTCTAACATTTCTGTTAAGTTTGGATTTAAGAATTCCTCAAGTAGTTCATCAGCTGTATTAGGCAGGAATTTTGTTTGACGGCTAGGAAGAGAGAGCCGACTATCGGGGTTTAAATGCATTGGGGGTTAGTTTTCTCCTGTGAAATAAAATCCAAAGTTAGAGAGTCCATACCAGGTGGAGCAGCTTCATGAAGCTCCAGTTTTTTTTTTTTTTTTTTTTTTTTTTGGTCTTTCTGTCCATCCTTAGTGTGTGGCTTCCATCGTCAAGGCTACCAGAGGGCTGCTGGAGATCCAGCTAGTATGTCTGCATCCCACCCAAATTCATATCATCAGCTTCTTATTCTGTTCAGTTTACCCAGAGGAGTTTTCAAGGCCTGAGTAGAATAGAGTTTCAACATGGGTCTCAGAAGTTATATAGAACTGAGCCAGGTCCTCCGTGAGACACAGCTCATCCCCACAGAACTATAAAAGTGCTAACTTTCATACTTGTGCTGGGGAGTGTGGTTGCCCAGCATCCTTGCTTTGAGCCAGGACAAATTCTGCGGGATAATTTACACTCCAGAGCAGCACTGAGGGTTCAGACTGAGGCTGGGACCTAGCCTGAAATGGCCTGTTAGCTTGGCTTCTCCCCTCTCGGAATCCCTAACCAGTCTCCTGGAAACACTTTCCTCCTTAATTGCTTGTACATGAAACTCGGTGTTCGGGTCTGCCCCTGGGGAGCCCGACCTAAGATCATGCCTGCTCAGGAACAGCTGAGGCAAGGTTCAAGGTCAAGCATGAGGGCTGCATCCTAAGGCGGCTGCTGTGCCTGGTGAAGACACAAGCATTTGCTGAGGGGAGAAGGGAGGGGTTCTCTTTTCCTAAACCCCTTTGGCCTGTGCTGGGTGAGCCCCCCTCCTGGCTGGGACCCGACGGCCTCTGCCTCTCTGAGGCCCATGGCTCCCCGGCCTTTGATGAGACCCAGATGATTTTGCTTTAGATTTCCATGTAGAATCGGCCATGTGGAAGAGGCCACCTTGAGCAATAATGATCTGTGCTACCAAGAGGCTTAGAGCCTCTTGGTCTGGCCTCGGTGGTTAAAGCCTACTGCACAACTGTAAAAAAAGAGTTGTGTGAATCCAAATAAGCATTTAGGAACCAACAAGACCATAACACTCTGTCTGCACAACTCACATTGAAGGCCCCAAGTTGGATGCCCTTGAACATCAGAAGCATCAGCAGGTCCATGAAGGCTATGTTGCCCCTTATGTTATATCTTATCTATTTCCCAGTGTTCCTGGCTCCTGCACCAGAAGTTGACTGTCCCCTGAATTGAATGTATCCCCCTACTGAAATACAGGACTTTCCTGTATGGGGTCCTGCTCCTGTCAGGTATAGATGAGGAAGGCATAGAGGAGATTGCGTGCTTCTCAAATTACAAGAAGGGGTTGGGGGAAGGGGTGTTAGAATCTGCCGGCCAGTTTATCGTCCCAAATTTACCAGTCATCCCATTCCCTGTCCCATCATTTTGAATTGAATGGATTTGTGAGTAGAGAGGACCCAGGAGATTTATCCTCAGGGAGCTCCTTACAACATGGAATGAAACATGAGGCATGGGAAACAAATATTCTTCCTTATATTTTCTATCAGCCTGTCATATTTTCAATCTACTCTGCTCCATGACCAGGTGCTTCAGGAGATGCTGTCTCACTCAGCTCTGGTCCCAGCCTAGGGTGGAGAATCAGTTTGGTTTAAGCCCATCTTGTTGATACTCCTTCTATTTGGCTATGAGTGGTTTAGGGGGATGGAGATTGAGAAAGATCCTTCCCCCACCCTCTACTGCTGCTGCGAGGACTGAATCCTGGTCTGGATGTCTTTTTCTATTGATGGAGAGATTATTTTTTCCATTTATGCTGCTATTATAATTTGTTTTTAGCTCAAACTTGTATAAAACTAATAGCCATAGATCGCTTTTACATGAACAGTTATTAAACAAGAGTACTTCTTCCATACTAGTGCCTGTGGTTTTTTTGGAACTAAATTCAAGAGCAATAATCTTTCTCTAACTTGAAAATATGCTAAAATGGAATTAAATCTACTTCTGCACACCTGTTTGGTAACTGTTTGAAATTTCGGTTCTAGAAAAGCAGAACTGTGTGAATTGTGAGTCACTTCTGCTGGGGATAATCAGAAAGGGAGGAAATTGGGAGTTGGGAACAGAAAGGGGAGGTAAAGCAGATGGCACAGGAAGGATGGAGGTTTTTGCAGTAAGTCCTTGGGGAAGACAAAGGAAAATGAAGCCCGGCAAACTCAGAAGGATATTCAGGTAACATCTGTGAGCAGGAGCTGAGGTATCGAAAGCCAAGATGTGAGAGAGATTTGACAGGATTGTGATCCAGGGAGGAGGCAGAATCTTCTGAGTCACGTAATCAGGAAGGCATTGACCATTTGAATGGAGAATCAGACAAAGGAAAAAATAAATAGAATTTACAAGCACTTCACAGAAATTTTAAGAAACTCTCCAAAATTTCAAGAAAGTTCAAAGAAAATTAATATTATAGGACCCATTATTACTAATTTAATAATGTCTTTATTATTTTATTTTCATGAATGCAAAATATATTTTAAAGAGAGTTCACAGGTTCAATTCTAGTAAAGCTCAAGCTTCATGAGGGCAGGTATTCAGGGAGATCTGTTCACTTTTGTGTCCTCAGTGGATAGTCCTGGCACCTGCTAGGCTTCCCGTGAGATTTCTGTGAATAAATCTATAATATTGGCTTAGAAAATGGTGCTTCCTTCTGCATCCTTTCCCCCTTGTTGGTCCTGAGACCACTCCCTAATGAGATTCCTGCACGCTAATCCTCATCTCAGCGTTTGCTTTCCTGGGAACTTGCCCTGAAACAACATGTACACACATATATAAAGAATCTTTTTAAAACATGAAGGGCAGTAATTTTCCAGTCGTTGATCTGAAGGACCACCTTAGCCCCAGAGTTCCGTGTGGGGTCAGCTGAGACTTTCGTTGAGACGGTAGCATAAACCAACTTTTTTCTCTGCCTAATTCTATTTCCTTCTCTTCCCTTCCACAGACGTGAGGCCCCGGGAATGTATTCCTTTATCCCACATCCATTCTGCCCATTAGATTTGGAGGAATCAGGAGGCAGATGCTTTCTTCCATCAGCGTTCTGGCCTTCACCTACAAGCAATAATCATAAGTCACTGTCAGCCCTATTCCCTTTTTGCAGCTTAATCCTTGCAAAGGATTCCTTCTTGCATGGAATCAGGGTCAGAAGCTGTGGGGAAATGAAGCCAAATCTGAGACAGATTTGTGAAGACTTTGTGAAGACACACTGACTTTCTGCACTCCCTGATTTCCTCTTCTTTCTCTGTGATGAAGGAGTCAGAGATCAAATAGAAACTGCTGGGGTGCAGAGAAGGTGAACCACAGAGGGAGGTCTGGGAGTTAGGAGAGTGCTAAAGGAAGGCCAAGGCTGCATGCAGCCTGGATGGACAGGAGTGGGTGGTCATTCATTCTTAGCAATGCCTCTATTTCATTTCCCTATTAAACACACAAACCAGATGAGGATGTCACTGAGTCCAAGCTTATACTGCTCATTGCACGACAGGCCAATAAACTGAGAGATGAATTGTTGCGGCAAGGAATAGAGACTTTATTTGGAAAGCTAAATGAGAAGATGGCGAACTAGCGTCCCAAAGAACCATCTTCCCTGAGTTAGAATTCAGGCTTCTTTTATATTAAAAAGGGAGGGAGTAAAGTCAAACATTTCCTGGCTCTGGTCAGCCTCCAGAAGGGATGTGCTAATTTCTTCCTTCCTGCACTCGTTCACAGATGGGCTTGGTCAGGATGTTTCTTGTGAGCTAACAAAGGTAGTTTAGCTTAACGCTCGTTACCTGGGAGGCAGGGCTCCCAGAGATGGTTCATTATGTATAATTTAAACTTATAGGCAACAGCCCTTTAGTGACTAACAAGCAACAGAATACGAAGGTTAAAGTGAAAGAAACAGATCCAATATGGAATCAGATTTGTTCTTCCCTGTCTCAAGGAAATGTATTAGCTACATTATCTACACATCCATCTTAATTCTGGACCAGTGATGACATTTCAGATCTTAAGGCCTGGTGGAGGCAGATGAATAATTGATCTTTAAGACTTCCTAACTGTGATATTTTCCTGGCCACACTCTTTTTTTTTTTTTTTATTAAGACATCCCAAGAAGCTGAGGCACATATTCTGTCATTCCTTGACAGTACATGACGTCCAGCCAAGACAATGAAGCATAGAGGTCAAAGGACAAAAAGCTTTTTTAATATGCCAGTACAGCATCCATTAGCACGCATGCCTAATAGTCATATTGTTATCTCGCAAATGGCATCAGTGCTGTATTTACACTTACAAGGAGAACGCCGCTTCAGCATATTGTTAATTAGGACGCTGCCCGAGGCTAGTGCAGATTAATCTCCTTAAATATGCTTACTGTATGGAGTAATCATGATTAACTAGCACATAAGATTGGTCCAGAATGAGAGGATTTGAAGGAAATCTTGCTCTGTTTGTCTCCTGTTGGACAAGCAGCCACCAAGCTTCCAGCGGAGGCACCTTTAGCACAGCATCTACTAGCTCATCTTAATAGGTACCATGGTGTTAGGTGATCAAGAGATGGTAAATAGACGGCCAGTAATACCCTTTCAATTACCCTTGTAAAGCTGCTGTTTAGAGATCTCAAGGGTATTGGATCAAGACACCAGCAGGCTAATGGGTGAGATGCCTTTGGACAGAGCTTGGCGCTCGAGAGGTGAAGAACTTAAATTTGCTCTGCTTTCTGACCGCCACTGGGTATAACACTGACATTTCTACCTTAATTTTTGGAGTGCTTGCCTAAGGGTGACCCATCGTGTGTTTCCTGGGGATCAGTGGAATTGCTGTTACCACTAGGCTGATTTCCTTTTCTTCTCCAATATTTCTGCTGGCCACCTCGTGGCTGTCTTGGGCATTGCCCTGCTGTAATAGTATGGACTGAATCTACACGAGATCCAGCTATGTGGGGCTGTGCCTTCTCCAGCTTTGCTCCGCTGTGTCCTTCTCTGGATCAAACCTCCATCGCAGGTGTCATTCTCCAGCTAAATGTTGACACTCCTGCGTGGACTGTGCCGGGTGCTCTGTGAAATATGACAATGAACAGGACTTAGTTTCAGCCACTGGTAGCTCCAAGGGTGACTTTGGGTAAGGGGCATAATTGTTTCCCTAATTCTCACCACTTGCCCAAAGCCATCCAAGCTAAACATACAAGATGTATTAGTCTGAGTTCTCTAGAGAAACAAATCTGATAGGGTAGCTATCTAGCTATCTTTCTGTCTGTCTATCTACCTATAAAAAATTCTTGTTATGAGAAATTGGCTCATGCAATTATGGAGACTGAGAAGTCCCGTGATTGGCTGTCTTCAAGCTGGAGACCCAGGAAAGCCAGTGGTACAATTCAGTTTGATTCTGGAGGCCTGAGAACTGGGGGAGCCAATGGTTTAAATCCCAGTTCAAGGGCTGAGAAGATGCGATGAGGTGTCCCAGCTCAAATAGGCAGGCAGGAAGCAGAAAAGGGCAAATTCCTCCATCCTCTACATTTTGTTCTGTTCAGGCCCTCAATGGAATGGGTGATGCCTCTCTGCATTGGCGAGGGCAATCTACTTTACTGAGTCCAGATTCCAATGCTAATCTCACCAGGAAACACCCTCACTGGACATCCAGACATAATTTGTTCCATGGGCATCCCATGGCCAGCCAAGTTGACACAAAATTAACCATTACAGAGCAGGAATTAAAACTGGGCGCTTGCAATGCAATCAGCTTCATATAACTCCAAATAAATAGACCAAATTGACGTAGACCCAGTGTGCTTGCTACGCAAATAGAACTTCAAGGTAAGTCCCCAGCCTCTCTTTCCAATCAGATTATCACCCCCTACACCCCCTGACCACTGAAATTCCAGAGCCTCCACTGGACCCAAATGGGAACGATAGTCTGGTGGAGGAGATAGGGAATTTGTAAACATCCTCAGTCAAAGTTGGAGTGTAGAAGGGGCTCTAAATGAGGCATGGGTCAGTGTTGTAGAGAAAAGAGTGGGCCAAGAGTTTTGACTTGTAATAGATAATATCCAGGAGAGGGTGTGTCTATTGATCCAAAGTAGAGTTTCCTTCTGGAACAAGAAAGAGAGTATATAACAGAGGACTGTATTTTGCTGACTTAGTAAAAGAGCAACACAGAAACTCACAGAAGTTCGCTTTATCTAAGCCTCGAGGAAGCAGAACTGCATTCTCTCTTGGAGCGCTCAGGGAGGGGCTCAGCCATCTGGTCACCTTAAACCAGCAGTGAAGAACTTAAGCCTGAGGTTGAGGCTACAGATTCATTAGTTGGGAACTAAAGGCTGAAAACTAAGCCTTCTATGTTTGGTCTGAAGCCCCGGCTTGCGACAGCGAGCTAATAGACTCTCCCCATGCCTCTGTCAAAAAGGGACTTTCCTTCAGAGAAAATGGGGGATTATGTCCCTGGGAGGTTATAGAGCTTCTCTTAGGGCAGGAAGTAAATCAATACTGATGCTGGCGACAGAATCACATAATTCTGCTGACTTGCTGTGGTGTCTCGAGTATTATCCTGAGAGCCATGGGGATACCCCAGGTGAAGTGCTCTGTGTGTGTGTGTGTGTGTGTGCATGCGTGCGCATGTGATCACTCCTGTGCACACACAGAAAATACAAGAGCGCTCTTTTCACCCTTCCTCTGGCTTCCAGAGCACTTGGTGTGTTTCTTAGCCCCCCGTGACCTTTACTGGGGTTGTCTGTGCACTCTCCACGCCTTCTCTGGCCTGTGAGCACCATAGGAAAAAGAAAAAACGTTCTAGATTTTTTTTATAGTGCTCACTGTGCCAAGCACGAGACTGTGCACTGATTTAGATATACATATGTAAATATTCTTTTTCATTACAGATTATTGTAAGATATTGACTATAGTTCCCTGTGCTAAGTCCTTGTTTATCTATTTTATATAGAGTAGTTTGTATCTGCTGACTGTAAATTCCTAAATTTATCCCTCCCCCAACTTTCCCCTTTGGTAACCATAAGTTTGTTTTCTATGTCTATGAGTCTGTTTTGTAAATAAGTTCATTCGTATCATATTTCAGGTTCCATATGTAAGCGATATATTTGTCTTTCTCTGACTTACTTCACTTAGTATGATAATCACTAGGTTCATCCAAGATGCTGCAAATGGGATTATTTTATTCCTTTTTATGGCTGAGTAGTATTCTGTGTGTGTGTGTGTGTGTGTGTGTGTGTGTGTGTACTACATGTTCTTTATCCAGTCATCTGTCAATGGACATATAGGTTGCTTCCATGTCTTGGCTACTGTTAACAGTGCTGCTATGAACATTGGGGTGCATGTACCTTCTCGAATTAGCATTTTCTCCAGATATACACTGAGGTGTGAGATTACTGGATCATAAGGCAACTCTGTTTTTTTAAGGGAACTTCATACTGTTTTACATTCCCACCAACAGTGGCATCTTTAGAATTTTCTGTATATAGCACCATGTCATCTTCAAACGGAGATTGTTTTACTTCTTCCTTTTTCTTTCATTTCTATTTCTTGTCTGACTGCTGTGGTGAGGACTTCCAATACTGTGTTGAATAAAAGTGGCAAAAGTGGGCATCCTTGTCTTGTTCTTCTGTTGAGATAATCATATGATTTTTATTCTTCAATATCTTAACATGTTATATCACACTGATTGATTTGTGGACATTAAATTATCTTGCATCCCTGGGATAAATCCCACTTGTTCATGATATGTGATCCTTTTAATGTATTGTTGGATTCAATTTGATAATACAAACTTCGGTTTTCTCTATCTTGTATCTGTCTTGATATTTCAAATTGTGCTTCTCCTTACAAATCGGGAACTGGTAGATTCTACGTGGTGCAGAGAGTCAAATTGTAGCATCAACTGAGCATCTGCCTTCTCTGCTGTATGCTCTGGAACCTCAGTTTTCTCAGCATTACCCAGTGATAATCATTTCTATCAGATAAGGTGAGTGTATGCATTTGATATATTCATTTAAATTATAAGCCACATAAAAGGGATGCAGAAGTAAGATGCTCAATCTTTTGTCTTACCTGTAATGCTCAGTATTGCGCTTTGGAAATGTGTCACATTCAAAATTAAATTCAAATTATATTTTTTGAATGAATGAGGGAGTTGTTAGCACATAATTTTCTAAAGGTTTTTGGATAGACTCGGGTTTGCTGCGTCCTTCTCCGATTAATGACTTCCCTACCTGAAGGCAGAGCTAAACTTCTAATTTCATGAAGGTAAAAATAAATCTACTAGACTATAGTAATGTCAAGCACAGTATCTGGTACATCATTTGTGCTTTAAATTTATATTTAAATCTATAAATATTTATATTTAAATTTAGCTTTAGTAACTGAATGAATACATGAACCACTGAGTCTGAAACCTGCTACAGCTGGATCTGGTATGTAGGTTAGGTAGCATCATTAAGAAAAACATTTTAATTTCATGAAAATTTACTCTTTAAAAATGCGAATTTATTGAGTTATAATTAATATACAAATAACTGCATATATGTAATGTGTACTGCAGATACCTGTGCTACCATCACTGCAATCAAGGTAATAGACAAATCTAGCACCTCCCAAAGCTTTCCGTGTCCTTTTTGTACCTTGAGTACTTTTTTTTTGCTGGTAAGAATACTTAATATGAGATCTACTGTCTTAACTACTTTTGGAGTGCACAATGCTGTACTGTTCACTATGGGCACTATGTTGTGTGTCGTAGACCTCTAGAATTTACTCATCCAGCGTAGCTGAAACTTTACGTCCATTGATCAGCTCTCCATTTTCCGAAGCCTGTATTCTCCATTTGTGAAAATTTATTCTTGATGCCCTAGCACCTGCTAAGCTGTATGACTTAATCAACAGTCTCTGTTCAACTTCTGTTGGGAGCGTGTGGTTTGCCAGCTTGACTTCCACCCCTTGTGGGGTCCCTCTCCAAGCCCCATCACGGGTGCAGGTGAGACTGGGTTGTGTATGCGTGTAGGTGTGGGGGCGCGCAGAGCTGGGAGCAGAGCAGTGGGGGACAGAAGAAGGAAGTGGTGTGCTTGATAAAAATACCTGGTTCTGCTACCGTTCTGCTTTTCTAGGCTCCTATTTCAGCATCTCACCTTCTCCTCGTCAACACTCTCAACTTATTTTTATCCCATTCCCCAGCCAGCACCCTCCAGAGATCCCACCCATATCCCCACTTACTCTGAATGCACAGGAAGGCAGAATAACTTGCACACATATGGTCCTTTCTTTTCTATATGTTCCTTTCATGTGTGTTATTCTATTTAGTTATCTCATGATTCCCATTTTTCAGATGGAAAAAGAAATATAGAGGCAAAGGTGATCAGCTGGGGGTCTCAGGCCACTGGAGAGTGGTGGTATTTGGAATTAAATCTTTTGTTCAGAGTCAATCACAGTTGTCTGTAAATTGCGTTATTACATTAAGGGCAATGGGCTTGGTGGCATGTCTCTCTCTCCTCCACTCCTTCCTTCCAGTTCTGGCTTTCTGACCCAATCAGTTTTGGTTGTTATTTTTGATAGGCTGTCTTTATTTTTTTTTTAACCCCTATTTGATTTTTCTTTTGGAGCATCTTTCGACTTGTTCTTTAGAATTGGCTAGTTTTCTGGAGGAGTGCTTGGATGACTGAACTCCCCTCTCCAGCCCACCTTCCTTTTCTCTGTGTGCTTGATAAAAATCATTCATTCTCTCTGTAGGTCTTCTGTCGTCTTAGTTACTAGCTCACCATCCGTGTGCTCATTCAAGCCAGAATTCTCAGCATATTTAAGTTCACAAGAAGAACCTGATTTGTTGTGTTAGAAGATGTCAAACAGCTGCCAGATAGGGAGCCAATAGTGTCTTTCTATGGGCCAGGCTCTGTACGAGGCACGTAAGTGATTTAATCATGAGACCATGTGGAACAGACTGCCCGTGTGACGGCTCTGATCCTGGAGGAGGTGGCATTTGAGACAAACCTGGAAGGAGGGGGATTTAAATAGGTGAAAGGAGAGATGGTCAAATCAGGAAAAATGCTAAACACGTAGCCATGGGCCATGTAGCATTAATGGTTGCATTTCTTCTGCAGTCACAGCACAGGTTTTGTGATTTATTCCTGTAATAGGTAGCGAAAGGCTAAGCTGCTGCAACAGAGACCTGACAATACAATGGCCTAGTGAACAAAGAAGTTTATTTCTCTCTCATGAAACAGTCCTGATGTGCACAGTCCAGGGCGGTTGGTTGGTCTTCCATCCCCTAGGGTGCTGCCATTGGCCACATGGTTGAGGCTGGACGGATGCCACATTCAGGTTCCAGCCACCAGAAATGGGGAGGGACCTGGAGGAGGCACATCCCATGTCCTAAAACCCAGGTCAAAGGGAAAGAAAGGCTGGACTTGTGGTCTAGCGAGGCCACCAAGTACCCACCTTCCATTCCGTTCCATTCCATTGGGCAGATTGAGAGGATGGATTTTGTGGGTACCTGCCATCTCACTGCCTTTTGAGGGATTTCCTCCACTCCTTTTAAAGTTTGTTGGGAGCGACAGTGGGCTTGCTGGGAGCAGGGAGGCGTGTGTGCTGGGCAAGAGGAGGAAA
The DNA here is from genome assembly GCF_048564905.1 of Vicugna pacos. Lineage (NCBI taxonomy): Eukaryota > Metazoa > Chordata > Mammalia > Artiodactyla > Camelidae > Vicugna > Vicugna pacos. The sequence continues at coordinate 102,428,521 of NC_132988.1, read as the reverse complement.
GACCCTTCACAGTGTCGAAAGCTGCGGTGTGAGACTCATGCTACGTTCTCGCTGACCACGCTGGACAGAGCCCTTCGACTCCTAGAACCCAATGGTAAGTGGAGACTTTTCCTAATTTGGAGAAACAACAAAGTTGACACTTAGATTGGAATGTTTACCACTTAAAATCATCTTCCTGTAATTTTTAATTAAAATTTTGGCACCTGCTAAGGCTTAAATGCAGGCAATGTGAAGAGATGAGAGAAATAAATGAACGTGTGAGGTACCAAGAGGATGCTGACGGAAAAAGCTTTCCCAGCAGCACACAACCCTCTCAGATCAACGGTCCACATTCGATTACAGCAGCTTTTGCACTCCAGGTTGAGATTTCACTCCACACACATATCACGCAGTTGTGTTTCCTGGCAGAGAGAGCGTTAGCTATCTTGTAAGATGGAATTAAGCACGTTATTTTGTGTGTGTGGCAAAACCCCAACAGCTCCCAGATGCTTTTCCACCTGAATGTGTCTGAGAACTGTTTGGGAGACAGGACAACCCTGTTTAGGAGGCAGGGACAACCTGCTGTTTCATTTGCTTAGAAAAATCCCACCATCTGCCTCTGATGTCAGGTGACGTGGGGTGCTAGGTGAGGGGCCTCCCTGACAAGCTGTATCCTGAGGGATGCTGCCGGCATCTGCTCACAAGCGGAAGAGAGGGCACACACACGCATGCACACTCAAGTACCTGTAACAACCCATAACTGGAGGCAGGGCGGGTCTGGGCACCAGATGTTTTGCTTCTCCCTTCTTCCCTGAAGCACATGCCAGTAGGTGGCAGTTTAAAAATCTGAGCTGAAGAAGCTTAAAATTTTCTTTTCTTTTTTTTTTTTTTTTTACCAAAGAGCAAGAGTCTTCTGGGCTGTCATCTTCTTCAAATGCAGCCTGGTGGGAGTGAATCCCTGTGAAAATGAGAACCAGACCATCTCTCATCGTGCCTGAGAGGGTCAGGAAAGGGCACCTCACTGCTCCGCCTCTGATGCTTTCCCTCAAGGTCCCATGTGCCTCATCAAATTCTGCCTCCGACTGGCTGATACCAGCCCCCTGGGAGTTGTTCTCAGACATCCAAAATCAATAGGCAGAGCTGTCAATCACCGCAGGCCTCCTCAGCTGCGAGGGGCTGCCCTTCGCGACTGGGGCTTCCAGGAGATGCCCTGAGCCCCATCTTCACAGCAGTTCACTTAGTTCTCAATGAAGTTTGCTAATTCTCACGATTAATTGCCTCATTAATGAGGGAGATTCACACGGTCTATATGCTTTCAGCCAGGTTGTCAGATACCTTTGAAAGAGTTTAATGTCAATGAAAGTTTCTGCGTTGCCATTAGTTTAGTTAAGTAAGCATTTAACAACTCCACTCAGGTGATCATTGCTCTGGGAAAAGACCCAGGCAGGCTATCTGCTAAATTCAGTGCCCCACGGGCACAAGAACTTGCATCCAAGTGAAAAGAGGTTGCTATGTGTAGGCTGGGGAAAGCAATAGAAAAATGAAAATGAATAAAAGCTAGATGAAACTTGAACACTGCTAATGTACTGCATGGCGTGAAGTTAAGCATGCCATCTGACTTATCAAATACTTGGTTTGTGTTTGAAAGCTTGAGCACTAGAATTTACTGACATTCTTGCTACAGCCTTCCTGCCCCAGGACATTTGTGTCACTTTCCTTTCTATATTGATGTTTTCCTTCAGGTCCTTGAGTGGATCCCTTTTGCGCTTATTTTAGTTCTTGATTTAAATGTTTGCACCATGGGGAGGTTCCATCATCATCCTCATAAAAATAGCCCCACCTGTCATCACACAGTGCCTGCTCTTTCTTCAGTCCATGGGGCTCGCTGCTTATTGTCTGTCTCCCCTGCGGAGCAGAGGAAGGACTGGGTTTGTTCTATTGACTGCTGTATCCCCTGAGCCAGGAACAATTCTTGGAATATTGTAAGTGCTAAAGAAATACATAACAACTGATGAATGAAATCCTAACAATGGAAATAATGTTAATAAAAGAAAAACTTCCCAAATATTTTCATCCAGAAATAAAGACCATTCACATGTTGAGGAACTCACCTCATTTCAGGTATTTTTCTATATATCCATCTATTAAAATAAGATTCAGCTATCAGTGCTCTTTTAAGAGAGTTTTAAATTTTTCTTTAATTTCATTTGAATTGAACAGAAGAGAAAAATAAAGATAAAAGAAAAGGTGAAACTTTGAATAGATTTTTTTCACTGTAAGAGGTGTTATTTCCTAAAATATTCCAGTAAAGAGATTATGCAAAATATTAATAAGTTGGAGTCTCTATGATTTTTTAAAAAAAACTACATTTGGAGTTTGAATTTCTGCCATAAAAGATTAGTATTCTCACATTTCCTCCCAATTTTTAAAATTATATTACTTCTTTTGTAACATTCAGCTGACTTTCTCTTTGGTATGTGTCATTCATACAACTGTCAAGTATTTGTTTGTAAATGGACAACCTCCCTACCATCAGCCTTCCCTAATGTTCTCTTTCATCCTTGAGGTTTACATTGGGATGAAACTCTTACCTGACTAGATTTCATTGGCAAGTGGATTTTCCCAGCAGGCCCAGAGGGTGGCACTGTAGGACTGCTGTTAAGAGAGAAGTTTCTGGAGTCACCACCCGGGGTTAACATCTCAGTTCCTCTATTTCCTAGGCTGTGTGACCTTGGGAAAGTTACTTCCTTTCTCTGTATCTTGGTTTCTTTATTTGAAACATGGGAATAATAATAGAGCCTACTCCATAGGGCCTGTGGGGTGGAATAAAGGGATAATCTCTTCACACTATGCCTGGCGTCCAGTAAGCCTGCCCTACTCATTCCCCTTGAGAGCGATCTCATTCATTTCAGAGTAGTCTACCAAAGATATCTCTCACCCTGCCAAACTGTGGAGACCACCAGATCAACAGTTCTTTCCTCCCCAGACCTCACACAAATACTGTCATTTCCTCATGCCTAGTTCCCTCCAATGAGGACTTCGAGTTCAAATGCTTTGATCTCTGACAGGTATAGACATGAAATTGACAGGGAGCAAGGCAGCCAGCGGAGGGGAGTCCTAGGAGGTTGTGGGAGGCCGGCCCGTGCTGTTGAACCATTTTGGAATCATTCTCAGGAGCGAGGCAGCCCAGGAGAAGGTCTATAACCCGGATTGCAGCCGCAGCCTGCATCTGACAAGTTTATTTCCACAGTTGGATGTGATTTGCCTTAATGCTGGTATCCCTCCCGCCAAGGTGCATGCTGTTTGCTCAGATGTTGGTCACATTTTGATAATCATTTAATCTTTATTTATTCTGTGCACCCTACGGTGCAGATAATCATCTCTGGCTGCCACAGGAGGAGACCGGCTGGAGTCAATATGGAACCCAAGGACCCTTCCCGACGGGATTTTTCTCAAGAGATGGATGTGTCAATTTAAGTGGAAAGTTCCTCGCAAAACTGATTGTAGACAGGACTGGAATTTTCAATTTCCAGCAAATGAGAAAAACGGGGGAAATTTTCTTTTTATTTTCAATTAAGGAATTCTGATTAAGCACCTATCCCCCCCCCTTTTTTTTTACTTACTATAATACTTGTATTTTGGTAATTTCTCTATCACCTAACCCTTGACATAAAAATGCTTGAGCTCATCAATTTCTATAACTGGACTAGAGATCAGGGGATTGAGAAGAGTAAAACAGTGCAAAGGATTTTCAAGTTTCATTGATGCATCCCTTCACCTATTCATAAAAGAAATTGGCATTTTAAATTTAACTTGTGTTGTTTTTAAATCTATGATATCTTTTTTTAGGCTTTGTTACAAGGGTTATGGTGGCTTGCTAAAAGTAAATTAGGATGCTTTCTATATTCTTTTCTTTCTTTTCTGTTCAAACAGTACTTATTAGTATTAAAATTACATATGATTTCTTTTTGATTCATGAGTTTTCAAAAAATAATCTTTTTAATTCTTAAAAGAACTTGTGTATATTTTGTTCTTGGATATTCTTATCCGTTTTCCACCATGGGACTTTCAGAACGTTTGGATCATTCTTTTTTCTTTTTTTTTTTTTTAACTTTTTTTATTGATTTATAATCATTTTACAATGTTGTGTCAAATTTGGATTATTCTTAATCAAGAAAAATGTTACTTGAACTTTTGACTCTTGCCCATGAATATTATTTTCTTTAGTCTGTGAATCAAAAACTCAGCCAAGGGAGATAAGAGACGCAGAGAGTAGACTGAAGGGCATTTGAGAGGTCCTTTCATTCTCAATCATCAGAGAGCAGGGTAAGTGGACCTCATGGCTTTGACTTTCTGCTTAGCACTGAGTTGGACATTGACACGGTGCCCTCAGCTTACACTGAGGGCTGTCCTGAAGAAATCAAAGTTTTGTAGGAGGATTGCTAAAGACACTGAACTCTATATTACTCTGTATCCTCTGGATACACCTGTACACGATCTTTCATTTAGACCTGTGCTGTCCACATGTGGCTATTAAGCACCTGAAATATGGCTACTGAGACTGAGAAAATAGATTTTACTTAATTTGGAATTGATTTGACTTTAAAAAATGAATATGCAGCAATGGGAAAACTTTTACAGTATATTGGAACAATTTGGTTATGTGAATCTACTTTTTCCACCATACATTTTATGAAATCTAAATATACATCAAGTATTTCCAATGAAAATTCAGTGTCTCTGAGAGTAATACAGTATATTAGTGTAAAATATACACTGTATCTTGAAAACTTTTCTCAAAATTGATTACATATTGAAATGATAATGTTTTGGTTATATTGGGTTAGATGAAATGTTATTAAAATTAATGTCCTTTTTTTTTTTTTACATTTTTAGATGTGGTTATTAGAAAATCAAAAATTGCATATGTGACTCACATTATATTTCTGTTGGACAGCTCTGGTATGCACTGAAGTTCCAGGAAAAATCTTTGTTTCATTTAAAGAAATTGTATGTATTTTTTTCTTTTCTCGAAGACAATATGGATATTATAATCAAATTAATTTATGTATAAAGGTAAATTCTTGGCCATCAGAATCTCACAGCTCTACTTTTGTCTCAGTATTATTTCCTCTAAGATCTTATGACTTTCATGGCTTCATTTAATTTTTCCTCTTGTTCTTGCCTTCCTGCTATGTCTGTATTTTCTCTTGCTGTCATTTAATTTAGTTTACATATGTTTTATTTATCGTGTTGGATGTATTCTTGGGAGAAACACCAAATCATGCCATGGAGAGCCCACTTGGCCTCCCAGGGAGCTTGTCCAGGCTTCAGACATGGAGGGACATGAATGATGGTGTGATGAAACCCTCACATTTGACAGGAAAAAGATAGAAATATAAAGGGATTGGCAACTTGAAAGCCCAAAGCTCCATAGAGCTCAACACAAGTCATTTCTGAAAGCCACTCGAGTTTGTAGTCAGTTTCTGGAGATCTAGAAATCTTTCCTGGAGTGTTTTTAGTGGAAGAACCTAGCCTTTCACTAATTGAATGTTGCCAGCTAACTGATAAAGTCAGTGTTGCTGAATGCTATAATAACAATTTTGTGTTGCTTGAAAATGCTGTGGTGAAGCTTAAGTATATGAGTGCAACATGAAAGGTGTTGATAATATGGCCACATGGTGCAACCATGAGTGATTGGCTATTATATGGAATTTATAGAACTTCAATTTTTTTGCCTAATGGAACCCAGCTGAGCAGTTCCCTATAATGATTGTATTTTGGGCTACATTATAAGATCAGCTGGTCTTGTAAACTAGGCTATGATACTAAAATAGCCTGGACTTTGACGTCACATAGGTTTGAATTCTAACTTTGTCCCTTCCCAGGTAAGTGACCTTTGGTAAATTACATAAAACATTCCTGGGCCTTGTTTTCCCATCTTTGACATGGATATGATGGTCTCTATATGCTGTGAAGGCATGGTGGATAGAATTTGGGGCTGTGCCTGTCACGTGATAAATGCTCAAAATCACATGCTTCTCTTGTCTTCCCTTCTTGCTCCCCATTGTCTTCCAAGCTACCATTAGTTATGTGCAACCATGTGAATTTCCTGCCCACTTCCCTCTTCCCTGACTGCTACCTCCCCCATCATTTTCCTCATAGCTGACATCTGTTGAGGGTTTTATTCTGTGCCAGACACTGTACTCTTTATCTCCTCACATAATCTTTTGAACAAATCAGGATATCAGGGCTTAGCAAGGTTAAATAACTTGCCTAAGAAAATTATTATTCCTTCATATAATTAGAAAGAAATAGGGTAGAAGTCCAAAAATATGTCTGTCTGAGTCCAGAGTATATGAATGTTTGATCTTATACATTAGTAGCAATAATCCATTGACTTCAATCCTCTGAAACACTGATTACTAAAAAGATTTGGAAATTGCCCTGCAATTTCTTTAAAGAATTTTGCCTGCATTCAGAGACCAGCCATCCCATGAGTGGCTGGGGCCAGTCTGTCTTGGGGTTCAGCTGACTTCTTTCCGATGAGAATTGCAGAAAGAAGAAAGGGTATGTCATTTAATGACTGAATTTTTTATTGAGAAAGTGGCACATAAATTAACTTTAACTGTTATAAACATAAAATACCTACATTAGGATGAGAGTTAAAAATTATAATAGATTCCAGCCCAGCTTTAGGACTTGTTTTATCAAGTAACTAGCATAAGTTCCTCTCTTTAAATATTACTTAAAAAAATAAGGACAAAAGGCTGAGCTGTATTCTTTCCTGTCTAGTGAGTGTATGATTGTTGCTTTGCAAACTGGCCCCCTGACCTAGAATTAAAGAGAGGTTGAAGAAAGAGACACCACTCCAGATTGGTAGGTGGCAGGTTTAATAAGCCAAGAATTTACATTCAAGGCTTGTCTTGGGCAAGAGAGTAGGTCTCCACACCTACCCTCCAGGATCTTAAATGTTTATATAAAGGCCTTAACTGGCAACAGTCACTTACACCATCCAGATGGTCTCAACAACACCTGCTCTCTCAAGCCTGTGTCCTTGGAAACGGCTCCCCCTGTGGGAATGGTGAGCAGTGCTGGGGAGGAAGAAGTTTTCCCCTCCCCTTCTAGGTACTTCTGGCTGGTCTCAGAATTACACTGACATAAGAGATTCACAGGAGAAAATCAAACAACATTATAAATTGTATACATGGGAGACCCAGGAAAACTGAGTAATTTGCCAAAACGGCAGAAGCCCTCACCTTAAATACCATCTTCAGCTAAAGACGAAAGAGGATGTTGGATGTAGTGATATGAGACTTCAGAGGGGAGGAAGGCACTTCACAAGGAGATGGTAAAGCGAATGCTTGATAAATGTGTGCTGACCATGCAGAGACCATGGACACAGAGTTGTCTCCAATCTCCACCACCCCATCCAGCTCATATTCTATCTCTGGTGATGGCTCTGTTCTGGGAACAGGCCCTTTATCTAATTTTTTTAGGTAACTAATGGGGAGACAAAAAGACTTTCTGAGTCTCCTGATTCTTAAAAATAATCAGCCTAAACTTATCGTCATGCCAAATGGACACATTTTGGGGTAACAAATTTTGCTTCCCCATTGCAATTATCTTTAAGGACAGAGGAAGGGGTAAGGGACTTCTGATTGCCTGGGTCCAGCTCGCAGGTCACCTGGTGGTCACATCCTCTCAGTGACCTCCTCCAACAGTGACGTTATCATCTGTTATAGGCATGTATGTTGTACGGTAGGCACCTCTTCCAATGCATATCTTCTATCTTTTAGGAGTTGAAATTTAAATGGCCAAAGTAAAGCAAAGCAAACCACACTAAACCAAAAACTGATGCAAGAAATAGAATTTTGTTGGGTTCTAAATTTTCTCATCTCACTGCCTCAGAATCAGTCCATCCACATGTATGGCTCCTTTCTAAAGAGGAAAGACTCTACTTTTGCTCATTATTCTGAGAACATATAGACAGGGTAAAGTTACTTTGCTTAATCAAATAGACATAGTAAAGTTCATTCATTCATTCACTGATTCCTTCATCAGAAAATATGAATTGATCACTCTTTTTGAATAAATCAATGATAAACTTTGTAACTGTGAACCATGCCCTATTGTAGGACTGGAGATACAATGAGAAATGTGTGAATATTAGAGCTTTTCATGAAATCAAGTTTCGAGGAAGGAGATGGTAAGTAACCATGATGAGGTAAGGGATGGACACGGAGAGTCTGACGAGAGGGAAGGTATCACAGAAAAAGGGCTGATGTTGCCAGGAAAGGTGGAGACACCAAAAATATACTCTTTTTTTTCAAACTGCCTCACATGTAACAGACATTCAAAAATTGTTCATTGAATATACAAATGAATTTTGTCAAGAACTGGTTCCTCTCCAAAAATATGCCCCACAGGACTTATGATTGAACTGCTTCTCAGTCCCATTGAAGGGATGGTGCACAGGTAACGGTGGCATTGGGAACTCAAAGATTCTCTCTCATAGAGGTTTAAATATCATGGTCAAGTATAAAGGAAAAGTGAGGTTGAGAGATGCTCAGAATGCTTTGTTGGAAAAACTGCCAATGTAAACACCAGTTTGATCTGGTCTGTTGTTGTCAATTTTGTTTGTTGTTGTAAAATATGGATTTTGAGATCTATGTGTAATGTACCCTCATCATTGACCATATGATCCAGCAATCCCACTCCTGGGCATATACTTGGAGAAAACTCTAATTCAAAAAGACACATGCACCCCAGTGTTCATAACAGCACTATTTACACTAGCCAAGACATGGAACAATCCAAATGTCCATCAACAGATGACTGGATAAAGCTGTGGTACATATATGCAACAGAATACTACTCAACCATAAAAAATAATAAAATAATGCCATTTGCAGCAACATGGATGGACCTGGAGGTGGTCATTCTAAGTGAAGCAAGCCAGAAAAAGAAAGAAAAATGCCACATTATATCACTCATATGTGAAATCTAAAACTAAAGGACACAAATGAACTACTTATTATCTATAACTTAGATGATTGATTTCTTGAATATGTATAAGAACATTTGACTATCCTTTATGTTGGATTACTACATCTGTTGTTTCTTATTTTGTGGTTGGCTTCATTCCTTCGAAAACTATGTAAGTTTAAGAAGCTAAAGCTCCAAACTGTTCTTAGAAACAATGAACAGTACACATATGTAAATTTTAAAAGTTTTTTTTTATATTCTTTTTTTTTTTTACATTTTTTATTGATTCATAATCATTTTACAGTGTTGTGTCAAATTCCAGTGTTCAGCACAATTTTAAAAGTTTTATCTCTCAATGAGTTGCTCTTTCTAGAATAAACTTTGTTTACTCCCCAAAATAAATAGGTAAAAATAAAAAATTTATGAAAGATCAAAACTATTTTTAAAATTCAGCTCTGAGAGAACTTTTCATCTGTTTTATGTGTTTTATCTTCCTAACAACAACAACAAAAAAGAAGTAAGTCGTACTAACTCCATATTCTTTGTCTAAGGGGTGCTGTTCACCCAATCTGGGGCAGCGGAATCAAAGGCACTGCTTCCTCCAACATGTCCTGAAAAATGCTTGCCAACATCTGTGTATGGCTGTTGTTTTTGGGGTTTTACTTTATAAGCCATTTCTTGTTCCCTGTCAAGGGGCTGTGTCAGGTAAAATGCTGGGTTGGAAAGTCTTATCATGGATTCCAAGCCATTTTTTAATAATTATTTTTTTCTAAGGCAGTCAGTGTTTTGTCATTCTGAGAACACATTTAAGGGTCAGATATAGGCTTTTACTTATTACAATTGCCACTGTATTATTGGGGGAAAGTTTGTGTAAGATATTTAAAGACAAACAGCAGATTGATTCCCCAAGAGGTAAAATAACATTTTGCTGTAAACCATTTTCATGGCAAACCTTGGAGTGAAATTCTTGGGGTGTTTTCTTTTTTACCCTCTAGGCTCTTGAATGCATTTAGACTATAGTCATGATAACTTGGTTTTTGTTATGTTGTGAGACAATCTCATTCAAAATAAGTTGCATTCCCTTTCTTTATGGAGAACATTTAAGAAAGGAAATCAAGTCTGGCTGAATGCCATGATGCTGTGTTTCACCTGGGGCAGGGACGGGGGAGTGATGAAAGAGGCTGTGTGTAAGACCACAGGGATTCCTTGGGGACTGCAGCCCAGGCATGACGGAGGGTGATACGCTTCCCCTGGTCAGAGAAAGTTGACTCAAAGAGCTGTTTGAGTTGGGAGGGTAAAACTCATTGTTTTTTTAAAAAATCTTTTTTATTATGCTAAAATGTAACATAAAATTCGCCATTTTGATCATTTTAAGTGGACAGTTTCCTGACATTAATTACATTCACAATGTTATGCAGTCATCACTACCATTCCCAAAACATTTTTATTACCTGCCCTCCCCTGCCAACAGATAGTCTATAACCATTAAGCAGTAACTCCATTTTTCCTTTTTTGTAGACCCTGGTAACCTCTAATATTCTTCCTAGCTCTATGAATTTGTCTGTTTTAGATATTACATAAAAGTAGATTCATACGCTATCTGTCCTTCTGTGACTGGCTTATTTCATTTAACATTATGTTTTCAAGGTTCATCCAGCTGTAAAATGTGTTAGAACTACATTCTGTTTAATGGCTGAATACTATTCCATTGTATCTTTATATCCCATTTTATTTATCCATTCATCTGTTGATGGACATTTATATTGTTTCCACCTTTTGGTTATTGAAAGTAATGCTGCAGGGAACATTAGTGCACAACCATGTTTGGGCTTCTCTTTTCAATTCTTTCGGGTCTCTAACTAGGAATAGAAATGCCAAATCATATAATTCTATGTTTAGCTTTTTCGGGGCATACCAAACTATTTCCATGGAACTTTTCACCAGCAATATGTGAGGATTCTGATTTCTCCACATGGTTCCCAACACATCTTTCTGTTTCTTTGATCACAGCCATCATAGTAGGTGTGAAGAGATATCGCATCATGGTTTTGATTTGCATTTCTCACATGACTAATGGTGCTGAGCATGTTTTCATGTGCTTATTAGCCATTTGTATCTTCTTTGGAGAAATGTCTATTGAAGTATTTTGCCTATTTTTAACTGGGTTATTTGTCTTTTTGTTGTTGAGTTGTAGGAGTTTTTTATGGATTCTGGAGTTAAACCTTTCTCAGATATATGATTTACAAATACTTTTTCCCACTCTGTATGTGTTCTTTTTCACCTCCTTGATAATGCCCTTTGATACACAGAAGTTTTTTTTTTATTATTATTCTTGTGAAGTTCAACTTCTCTTTTTCATTTGTTGCTCTTACTTTTGTTTTTTATGTCTAAGAATTCATTTCTAAATCCAGGGTCTGACAGATGTACCCCTCGGTTGTCTTGTAAGAGTTTTATAGCTTTAGCTTCTATATTTAGGTCTTTGATCCATTTTGAATTAATTTTTGTGTATCATGTGAGGTAGGGGTTCAACTTAATTCTTTTGCATGTAAAAATCTAATCGTCCCTGTTACAGATTCTTTATTCCTCTTACAATATTTTTTCTTTCTTGTCCATATCTTTAAAACTTAAAGGATTCATATTAACCAACATGGAAAAATAAGACAAAGTGAACGTATCATTAGCTTATATTTTGAGAGTTAATTCCATTTCTGATATTTACCTGTTTAGAGAGGTGCAGCATCCACAAACTGCTTTTTCTTAGTAGGACCTGAAAACTGCAACTTCACTTTCTGGGACTAATATGTGACGGACAGCTTGCTATGAGACTATAAACTTTTATGGATAGCTTGAAATAGAGGTTTTCCAAGGTCCTTTAGGGTTAGATAATCACCATTGCTTCGGATGTCAAAATAAGGTTGACCTGGCTGTTGGGAAGCCACTGATATCATGAGGGTTTTTTTTAGCATCCAGAAGATAATCAATAAGTATATAATGATTGATGGGCTTGAGGAGAGACGCCTCTGGAAGACTCTCAGTCCCATTTTGACTTTGACAGCTCAGGGCCCACGATGTGCCTGTTCACCTTTCAACAATTTTCTTTGCTCAAAGAAATCTGCAGCCTTTCTTTTCTGGTAAAACTTTTTCCTTAAAAAAGGCTTACGGTTCCTATAAGAAAGCTGCAACTTTCCCAACTTATTTTATTTCAAGAAAATGTAACAAGCATCTATTATGGGCTAAGTGTCATGCTTGGCATTGGGAATCCCAAGAAGAATGAGAAACAATACTTGCCCCAGGGTAACTTAACAATGCGGGGAGGGAGATAGATACATATGTATTTAGTCAGGTAGACTAAATTATTGAAGACTGAAGACAGTACTTTCTAGAAGTACAAGATTGTGGTATTTTGTAGGGAAGGGCTTTTGTCTGAAATTCCATGGTTTAGATACCATCTCTGCAGCTTACTAACTGTGTCGGGGAGCTGATTGCTTAACCATCCTGAGCCTTAGTTTTCCCGTTTGCGAAATGGAGGTAATCATATCTCACTTAGAGGGTTGTTACAGTGTAGCAGAGATACGGAGATACAGGAGGTAGATGTTTCTGGTTGGCACAAGGGCTAATGTTTATAGAGTGCCCACGCACTTCCAATCTCTCTACATGATTATCTCAAGCAATCTATGAGGCAGACATTATCCCCGTTTTATTGATGAAACTGAGACATGTGGAGGCTGTTTGCTCCAACCTCCACAGCTCGTGAGCGGGGGCCTGAGAACTGAAGTCAAGTGGTCTATTCATGGAACGCATATTCTTAACCTCTATTATATACTGCCTTTTATTGAAACAAGTAATGTCCTGTGGTCCCACACTCGAAGGAGTAATTGTTTAGAGCTGAGATAATTGTGGAAGGCTTCCTAGAGGAATTAGACCTTGAGCTTGGCCTTAAGGTATAATAGAAAAACTTTAGTTATTCTTTCTCTCTAAACTTGAGTTTAAACACATGGTGTTGTGCTAAGGCTGTGAAGAGAGAGAACAGGATTTTGATTTTTAAAAAAATGCCCTGGGGTTAAAGCTTCTCTGCCAGCTTCCTCCTGATATTTATTAAACTCGACGATGCTGCATTTCTCTAACCATCACATTTCACTATTCAATACTGTGAATGACACTGTCTCCCATAAGAGCTGTGGTGCAAAGGAGAGGATAAGGCTACGGTCCAGAGCCTGTCACTGAGCCTTAGCGCTTTCATCACCTTCAGCAGGATGTGAAAATCATAGGTTAAGAGGGGGCAGAAGTTGAATTTGCTTCTTTGGGGCTAACCCTCGCTATCCAGTAATGTCAAAAAAGCCCCCCACCCCAAACTTTGCAATCTGATAAAAATGACAGTTTACACTGCTCAGGTGAGAACTCTGCCAAGCTACAAGATCACCTGTTTACTCGTTGATACCATGCCCAGCCCATGATTGTGGGAATTTGCCAGTTTGTACCCGCTAAGATCGTGGGAGCGTATTCTTCTAAAATGATCGACAGCACACAATGTATTAAGATCTTTTCATTCCTGGTATGAATGTCATACAGACTGTGAGAAGATTAAAGTCTCATTTACATAACCTGAGATAAAAGGAGGTGAAATATTGTAATTATCCTTTCAAGCTAAATTTTCACTGCTATTTAAATTAACCTACTCGGAGAGCAAGTTAACCCCGAGGAGAGCTCTGGCCCTGTGCAATCTACCTGTGAAATCAGGAATGTTTGCAACCTGGCTAATCAATTAGCGATGTGCTGTTGAGATGCAGACTTCAAGTTGAAAATGATGACAAAGAACCACAGATTCCTGTGATGTAGGGCATTTAAGCTTTTCTTTGATAATGTCCCATTTTTATTTGGGTAAAATGGACAAGATTATTACAGCTGGCCGGGCTCTCTTGGTTTTTCAAAGTAGTGAAATGGAAAGAGCAATGATCTGGAGTCAGAAAAATGTGGATTTCAGCTTGAGCTCTGCCACACACTAATTCTGTGACCACATGAAATTCACTCCACCTCTCAGCTCAGTTTGCTTAAATTTCAGCTGGTCTACTTGGTATCTATACACTCTACAATGCTGTGATTCTTAAAGAAAACTTATGGATGCCTACCAGAGATACAGAGTTAAACTGGTATTTTAAAATTCACTATATCACATAATCCTCAAAATCTAACATTAGTTGAAAAGAAATTCTGAAGTTTCTGTTAGAAAAACCAGAATGTTCTAATTCCTGTTTTCACTTTAGCATTAGAAGGAGTAACAGAGGACAAGGAAGCTGTAACTTGTCTGATGCTTTGAATCCCATTAAAAATTAAATAAAATATTAAAATAAAAATTTATTATTATTTTTTATCCTGAAGGTTGCAGATAAATCCTTTGAGGCTTTACAAGAAAAGAAGTTCAAAAGATACTTGCTTTGATTATGTATTCCTCTGTAACAAATCACCCCAAAACTTAGTGGCTTAACATACAAACATTGATCATTTTACAGTTGCTGTGGCTCAGGGACCTGGGCGAGGCTTATCTGGGTGTCTCTGGTTCAAGGTTGTGTGGCTGCAGTCAGGCTGCCTGCCGGAGTCATGGTCTCATCTGAAGGTTCAACTAGGGGAGGGTTCATGGCTGTGACCACTTACGTGGTTGTAGGATGGATGTAGCATTTTGCAGCCCGTTGGGGTGAGGGTCTTAGATTCTTGCTGGCTGTTGATCAGAAGTCACCTCTCTCAACTCTTTGCTTTGTGCACCTCATAGGGAAGGTCAAAAACATGGCAGCTGAACTTCTCATGGTGGGTAGGTGAGTGGAAAAAAATGAACATCAAGGACAGCAGCTAGTCTTTCTATAACCCGATCTCATTACTTTGGCCACATTCTATTAACTAGAAGTGTTCACCCTTAAGGGGAAAAGATTCTATAAGGCCGTAAAACCAGGAGGTGGGGATCCCTGGGGTCATCTTGGAGGCTGTCTACTCCCACGGGAAGTATTCCTTCACCTTATTGACTGCAGGAAAATGGTTGTAGATGTAAAATTCTGTCTCTTTAACTGGAGGAAAACAACAAGCTTTACAATGAGGTGCCATTTACTTAAGGAAGGTCAATTCCAGCCCCACCTCAAAATATGTGAAACAGTGGTAATTTCAATGATTTTAGAGGACTGTGGGGGTACGAAAGTTAATTATCAAGTAGCATCAAGGGTATTAAGGAGAAGCAAAGATGGGCCACCTCATAAACTGAGGAACGTCTTCTTGGTTGGCTACAGGTAGTTTGCAATCACAGTTTATCAATCTTTGTTCGGAAGTCACATGAAAACTGGTATCTTTCAGCTTGATTATTACTGTGGCCTTTTCTTATATGAGGCATGGTGATGAATGGTGTTATCCTGGGCCAAACAGCTAAGTGGACACAGTTGTCTCTGTGCCCTCTTTCCCTTTCTGGTATTCTCATCATCTCTGCCAACACCCGCTGGCAAGAAAAAGATATTAAACCAGTAACTTGGAGTCACATCAAAGTATTAGCTTATCCAACAGCATTTGCATTTTAAGCTGGTTTTGTGGAATGAAAAGCTTGTTTCCTGATGAAGGGATGTCAGCAAACAGGTGGGAAAGATTTTTTTTTTCTCTCCAGAGGGAAAATGCCTCAATTCACATTTGGTAGGAATTACCTGCCTTTCCTAAAGGTAAAGTCATATTTCTGTTTAGAACCAAGGGTCATGGAACCAGGTGCCGAGGGGAAGGTCGTTACATCTCTGGGGCACAGCAGATGGAAACTGTTTCCTAGTGTTTAGCTCTTATGCACTGTGAAGGAGAGAAGGAAGAGACAATATTAAATTGCTGGAGAAGAGCTCTATTCTTTCTTTTATGCAACTGAGTGAAGGTTCCAGAGAGACAGAGATTGTGGGAAATAGTGAATAAGCTGGGTTTGGCGATGGAGCTAGGGAGGCAGGAAATAGACATAAACTGTATTTCACACTATTCTTTGCTTTTCATCCTTGAGAAGTAGGTGTTATTATTTCTAGTGTTTAAATGAGAAAATGTGTGCTTAGAAAAATCGGGTGATTCTCTGCATCCTTAGAATGGGGCTAATGCTAGGCTTTCCCTCCGAGGGTTGTTGTGAGGACTGACTGGGTGTTTGATAAATGCCTGTGTTGGTCTCATGACTATTATTGCTATGTGACAAGGTCACACAGTTCGGAAGGAGCAGGGTAAGAATATGAACTGAGATACCTTACCCAACCTTTTCTGCTTCCTCTAAAATAAGTAAGTTAATAGTTAGTGATGGAAAGCTGATTCAGGCGGGTGAGAGAGCAGGGAAGGCAGGCAAAGAATTGCACGTGGTAGAGGGAAGAGGCTGTGAGATGGTTTATGTGACAAGAGCAGCTGAAGAGTGTGGGAGTTGATGTAGACAGACATGGATTGCTGGAGGGTTATAAAGTCACCTGTGATTTATTGGAATTTGATATGGTATTGAATGCCAAGGGAGGATGTTGGGAGGGTGCATTATTTGGTCAAAGCAGAGGTAGGAAAAAAGTTTTAGAAGTGACATTCTCAGCTATTAATAAAGAAAGGAGGGCAGAGGACAAGAGGCTTCTTTCTAAAATAAGCCGAGACCCAAAATAGGAGGGACTAGCAAGCAGGTAATATCTTAGAAGGCACCAAGTAAACATCGGGCTGCAGAATGCTGCTTCAGTTCTTGGCCACGTTTCCCCCTAGACTTACAGTCCGTGATGGGTTCCATTGAAATAATGTGGTTGGCACCTGGGGACGGTACCTGAGCACTGTGGGAATGAGTGCTTTTGCACGGAGCCAGAAATCCGGTGAGACTTGCCAGCACCTCTTCTAGGTTTTATATTTGCCAGTAATGAGGACCAAATGAGGTGCAGCTTCCTGCAAAAGGCTGCATAGATGAGGTCTGCAGAATTAGAAAAGTAGAATTACGCACAGAGGCAGGCTGATGGCCAGCCTGAAAGTATGGTGAAAACTCTGGGATTCACAGCTTCGTGACTCGCACTGGGGCCAACATGGATTCATGTAAATTAGAGCCAATGGAAGGCGCTGTAATGGCGAGGATGCCTGCAGCAATGGAGGGTTCTAGTCTTGAAGGACCTTTAAAGGAAGCTGTGCGTTGGGGCTTTGTTTTGTGGAGGAGAGTGGTGAGTGCTACGTTCCTGCTCTCTTTATTTAGTGGAGGAATGCCCACTCCAGTGAGATGAGAAGGGGTGTGGTCCCATTTGCATGTACTAATTGTGTTCTTTTCAAGGAGGACACAGAATCATAAGCTTCTAGGATGAGCCCTTCCCCACTTCCTCTGAGGGACCCTGTTTGCTGGGCCTCTGGCCTCTGCCCAGATGTCCTGTGAATCAACAGCCCATCAGTACCCGCCATAACCATCAATGTTGTGCTTAGGGGAGGCATTTGTTTTGTTGCTTGCTGCCCTATTGTATCCGTTCAGATATTGGCAACTGCTTGAGTCTTCTTATTTCATGTATGTTCTCTCAATTCTTAACTCTGCAAGTTAGGCTTTCTTGCCAGTTGCAGGGTTCAGTTTGCAGAAGTCTCACGATCTGAAGGTAGCAGAACCCACGGGAGGCAGCAAAAGCATGACAAAGAATTACCTTGGGCTTCCCAATCTCTTCCACATCATGACAGTATCGGCACTGCCCAGGCACATGGGGATAAATGAACTAGTCTCTCTGAGGTTCTGGTTTCCCAGGCCCCACCCTTGAGGATCAAAAGAATTAGAATTGTGCTGGGTTTCAGACTGGTTAAGAAGCTGTGAAACTAATGTAATGTTATATGTCAATTATATCTTGATTAAAAAAAAGTTGTGGCTTATCTTATCATGGATAATATTAGGCTTATTTGAAAGACGTGGCTTTCAGTGAATGTTTAGAGGTTTGGGGCTATGGTGGTCTCTCCCTGCTCTGATCACCACTGCCTGCTTTTTCTGAACCAATCTTATTTAGTTCATTCTTCTTCCTCTTGTTTCTTTAATTCCCAGTTTTGTCTCTCAGCCAATTCCACCTGTCTCCAACTTTTAGTCCATTTCTACCAGCTTCCCTCATCTGGAGGCCTTGGGGATTGAACCCAGGACCTTGTGCATGCCAAGCATGTGCTGTACCACTGAGCTGTAACCCCGCCCCCCTCTGTAAGCACATTTTGATCTTTTAGGGGTTTAGGGGAAGCAACATGGGTATGGTTTGGCCCAGCTGAATGAGCAAAGTATTGTGAGTCAATACAATTTGAATTTCAGTTCTGCCACTTATTAGCTTGGTGACCTTGGGCAAATTACCTTTAAAAGGAAATAATACTATGTTTAAAGGTGATAATGTAGGTAAAGTGGCAGATATAGCTCAATAGATATCAGTTAACTGTTATTTGTTTATCTTTCTGCTGTTAGCACTGTGTTGGGCTATAGTTATTAGTCTTGACTAACCTCTGGTAGTGGTTCTTTACTTACATCGGGGATCTGAAGTGTATTTACATCTATGTAATCCTAACACCTGCAGTGACCTAGTGTTATGTGCCAATCACAGCACAATAGAAGTCATACATCAGGAGAGTAACAAACATGGGCCTAATGGCACCAGCGATATCCTGAAAGGAAGGAGGAGTCAGAAAATCTCTTAACAAAGCTCTGTGAGAGCTGTTATAGCTGGGGCTTTGTTTGGCTGCTATAACACAACTTCATTGTCTGGGTGGCTTAAACAACAGGACTTTGTTCTTTACGGTTTTGGAGACCAAGAAGTCTAAGATCAAGGCACTGGCAGAAACGGTGCCTGGTGAGAGCCCCCTCTCTAGTCTGCAGCCAGCTATCTTCTCACGTGGTGGGGGGAGAGAGAGCATCTCTCTCATGTCTCTTCATATAGGGCACCCATCTCATTCATGAGTACTCTACCCTCATGACCTAATTATGTCCCAAGGGCCCCATCTCCAAATGTCATCACATCAGGGATTCAGGTGTCAATATATGAATTTTGGAGGAGGGGGCAAACTTTCAGTCCTTAGCAAACTAAAATGATAGTCTCATGCTGTGAAGTATGCTGGGACCTCAGGAGCACACAATCCCTGAAGAGGAAGAAGCTGAGACCAAGTGGGATTAGGGTTGGTGAAAATTTAACAGCATGTAAGCAGAAAAACAGCTGACTCTTGTATATTGATTTTATATCCTGTAACTTTACTGAATTTCATTTATTGGTTCAGATAGTTTTATGGTGAAGTCTTTAGGGTTTTCTTTTAATATAGAAAATCATGTTGTCTGCCAATAGAGACAGTTTTATTTCTTCCTTTCTGATTTGGATGCCTTTTATTTATTTTTCTTGCCTAATTGCTAGGGCTAGGACTTCTGGTAATATGTTGAATGAAAGTGGTGGGAGTGGGCATCCTTTTCTTACTGCTAATCTTTGAGGACCACTGAATATGATATTGGCTGTGGGCTTTTCATATATGGCCTTTATAATGTTAAGGTATGTTTCCTCTATATCCAATTTGTTGAGAGTTTTTATCATGAGTGGATATTGTCATATAATTCATTAATTTACAAGAAAGGAGCCAAGAATATGCAATGGGGAAAAGATAGTCTCTTCAATAAATGGTGCTAGGAAAATGGGACAATCACATGCAAAAGAATAAAACTGGATCACTCTCAGGGGAAAGGTATAGCTCAAATGGTAAAGCACATGCTTAGCATGCATGAGGTTCTGGGCTCAATCCCTAGTACTTCTCTAAAAATAAATAAACCTAATTACCTCCCCCTCAAATAAAATAGTTAAATAATACAATAATAAATTTAAAAAATTAAAAAAAGAAACAACTCTTTAAAAATAACTGGACCACTTTCTTACACCACAGACAAAAATGAACTGAAAATGGATTAGAGACTTGAACATAAGATCTGGAAACCACAGAACTCCTAAATGAATACAGAGGGGCTAAGCCCCTTGACATCAGTCTTGGCAATGATTTTTCAAATTTGACACCAAAAGCAAAGGTGACAAAAGCAAAGGTGACAAAAGCAAAAATAAACAAGTGGGACTATATTAAACTAAAAAGCTTTTGCACAGTAGAGGAAGCCACCAACAAAATCTATGGAATGGGTTAATATATTTGCAAATCCCATATCCGATAAGTGATTAATAGCCAACATATATAAAAACTCATACAACTCAATAGCAAAAAATGCCAGACAATCCAATTAAAAAATAGGCAGAGGAACTACATACACATTTTCCCAAAGAAGATATACAAATGGTCAACAGGTACATGAAAAGGTGCTCAGCATTACTGATCATCAGGGAAATGCAAATGGAAAACAAAATGTGCTATCACATCACACCTGTTAGAATGGCTATCAGTAAAAAGATAAGGGATAACAAGTGTTGGTGAAGATGTGGAGAAAAGGGAAACCTCAAACACTGTTGATGGGAATATAATTGGTGCATCCACTATGGAAAACAGTATGGAGATTGCTCAAAAAACTATAAATAGAAATACCATATGACCCAGCAATCCAACTTCTGGGTATATATCCAAAGGAAATAGAAAGAGGATCTTGAAGAGATATTTGCATCCCATGTTCATCATAGCATTATTCACAATAGCCAAGTTATGGAAATAACCTAAGTATCCATCAATGGATGAGTGAATAAGGAAGATGCTTGTACACAATGAAACTTATTCAGCCATAAAAAAGAGAGAAATCCTGCCATTTATGACAACATGGATGGACCTTGAGGGTGTTATGCTAAGTGAAATAAGCCATACAAAGACAAATACTGCATGGTGTCACTTATATGTGGAATCTTAAAAATAAAACGTCAGACTATAGAAACAGAGTAGAAAAGGGGTTGCCAGAGGCTGGCGGGGTGGGAAAAATAGAGACAGTTGGTAAAAGAATATAAACTGTCAGCTAGAAGATGAAGAAGGTCTGGGGATTTAATATATAACATAGTGACTATAGTTGGTAACACTGTATAGCTATATGTTATATGTTATTATATCTTATACGTTATTTTATTATACATAAGTTGTACTATATAATAAAAATTTTCTAAAAAAGTAGAACTTATTCTTACCAAAAAATACCCAAGATGAATGTGTTAATTAATTAGATGGGGGAATCCTTTCACAATGCATATCATATATATGTATATCACATCATCATGATGTATACTTTAAATGTCTTACAATTTTATTTGTCAATTATACCTTAAGGAAGCTGGGAAAAGGTCCAGTTCCTTATGACTACATCAAACTGTCTCCTTGGCAGCAGCTGAACCATCAGAAATAAGTTAAATTACGTCCAATGAACTCTGCTTTAGAACGCAGG
Organism: Vicugna pacos; assembly: GCF_048564905.1. NCBI lineage: Eukaryota > Metazoa > Chordata > Mammalia > Artiodactyla > Camelidae > Vicugna > Vicugna pacos. Next base: position 102,407,220 of record NC_132988.1, on the reverse strand, counting down.
CAAGGAGGTAATACATTTTAGGCATATTTAAACAAAAAGCTGACACTTAATCATGTAAGCTTCAGTTATCTGGATAAACCACTTAGGTGGACAAGACAGAAAAAAAGGAGACACTGTAACGCTGTGTCGTATCCGGTGCACTCCAAGCAATTACATCAAATATTGAAGAGTCACTTTTAGTCTTGTCCCTCGAGAGGTGACATCAGCCTTTTGCTTCTCTTTCTAGGGAGAGGTCTGTTCTTGGTGTCCTGGATCTTTGTAGAATCTCTCAGCTCATTGCTGAGGGCTAAACTTTACTTTGTTTCCCCAGTTTCTGGGCTTTGAACGTACGATGCTTTTCCTTAAAACAATATCAGGGATACTAATATTTTCAATAATTGAAGTTTCACAGGTCCAGATAGGGGTTTTCTGCAGCCTGACAACAATGCCTGTAAAATCAATCTATTTCAATCTGTGAAGGGTTGAACAACTCTGTCTATTACAAGTTTATAGACACTTATTCTGAACTTTTTTGTCTGATATCAGAAGCTGGTCACTTGCCTTTTCTTAACCTCCCCTCCTTTTCTACCTTAAGTGGTATACTATTTTCCCTGGCATTACATTGATTTCTTCAGCATTGCATTTTTGATTTGTCCATGAAATAAATGCCTGTGCTCCACCATGTAATCCTCCAGAATATTTTTTTCCTTTTCGTATAAAATACTTTCATTGTTTCTGAAATCATTCTGAGGATGTGGCCACTCCATTTGCCCATGGACACTTTGATAATTTTCTGAGAACACTAAATAGTAAGGATGGTTACAAACCTACATTTAGTCTTAAGGCTGGTATTAAAATCTAAATTCTGCTGAGACATGTTCTAAAGAATATTTCTATTTGTTGTTAAAATCATAGAACATACTATTTTAAAAGCAGCCACTGTGCTTTTGAATGCTGTTTTCCAATTCTTCCCTTCCTCCTTTCCTTCCCTTTTCCCTCTTTTCTCCCTTCCTTCCCTTTTCCTTCCATCTTTCCTCCTTCCTTCCATCTTCCTTCCTTCCATCTTCCTTCCTTCCTTCCTTCCTTCCTTCCTTCCTTCCTTCCTTCCTTCCTTCCTTCCTTCCTTCCTTCCTTCCTTCCTTCTGCAAATAGTTATCAGATACCCATGCTGTGGCAAGTCCTGTTCTAGGCTCTGCTGTGTTTCACCAAGAATAAAGAAGTCAGTCCGACTGGAACAGAGTGAGTAAGGAGGTGATGTAGAAGATGAGACTAGAAGGCTGGAGAGATGACAGGGAACAAGATCCTGCAGGGCCTTACAGGCTGTTGTAAAAATGCCACATTTGTTCTGATGACATGGGAGACACTGGAGGGTTTGAGCAGACGAGTGGCATCGTCTAGTTTCCAGGACCACTCTGTTAGTGTTGAGGATAGACTATAAGGAGCAGAGATAGAGCAGGAAGGCTGGTTAGGAAACTTCTGTAATCATCTAAGCCAAATGTGATGCTTCTTGGATCAGGGTGAATGTAGTGAGAAGTGATCAGATTCTGGATGTATTTTAAAGGTAGAATCAACAGAATTTGCAGGTAGAGTAGGTGAGATGAGTAGAGTAGACGAGGGGAAGGTGGAAGTTAGGGATGAGTCCAAGGAGTTTGGTCTGAGTAACCACAAAAAAGAAAAGAGTTGCTGTTATATGAGGCAGGAAGAGTTAAGGCCAGTTTTGGACATGCTGAGTTAGAGATGCCTTTTAGGTGTCTGGGTGGAGATGTTTTACCTACATAGTTGAATTTAAAACTCTAAAATTGATGGGTGAGTTTGGATTGAAGAGATGTATTTGGGAGCCATCCATGTATAGCTGGTATTTAGAACTAGGAGACTAGATAAGATTTCTAAAGTGCCTGATGACAGGGAAGAGTTTTGAGGGCTGGGCTATGGGCACACCTGTGTTTGGAGGATAAGGAGATAAGAAGGAACCAGCTGAAAAGACGAAGTGGCTGAGTGAAGAAAGTATTTCAAGGAGGAGAAAGTAATAAACTATGCCACGTATCGCCATTGGGTCCTTTAAAATGAGGACTGAGAGCTGCCTATTGGACGTGGAAATGTGGAGAATTGGTAGAGACAGCAAGAATAGACAATTTCATTGTGGTGGTTTGCAGGAAAGAGGTGCAGAAAGTAGGGTAGTTGCTGGGGGGAAGATGAAAATTCAAGGTAAATTGATATGCAACTAATGTCATCAAAATGAACCGCAGGGAATGGTAGAAATAACAGCCTTTCATGTTGTCTGAGAGGACTGAATGTCCAGCATGATCTGTTAATCCTCTGAGATTTACTGGTCATCAGACTTGGACTTTTGGGTTTAGAAACTTTTGTGATGAAGGGATTTTTGCAGGAGAACATCTCTGTGGTCAATCTAAGTAGGACCCTGATAAAAAAGCATTACATATGTCTCAGCTATTTTGATTGATTTTTAAATTAAATTATTAATTCATTTGTTCAAAATGTTTATTGAGCACCCACCATGTATGTGTGAGTCGATTGCTAAGGACAGAAAGATGTGGGTGATGTGATCATGAAGGGATAAACATGTAAACCACTAATGACTTGATAAACCAACCAGTTGATTTGGGCTACAGTGGAGGGACTTTCAGAGTGCTGGGGTAACCCAGCAGAAGGACAAGCTGAAAGCTTTATAAGGCAATGAAAAGGAGAAAAGGGATTTAGACCACGAGCAGGGGGTTGCACTGGATAATGTTGAGCGGTTGTTGAAAATATGAACTTCATGAAAACAGTGAATGCTGTCCTCTCTCCGAGTAAGAGGAACCATGCCGACACGCCTGTGGGAAAAGGTTTATCAGGATAACGAAGTGAGAGAGGTTGTGCTCCCCTGTGTGTGTTAACAAGGCTGGAGTAAGATCAACCCATGCCCTGAAAACAGCTCAGCAGTGGTTCCCCCTCAGCCCTTCCATTGCTTGCAATAAGCAGCTTAAGCGTCTGTTACACAAATCAGATGATGAGTTAAATGCAAGCCAGATCCAGCCAGCTGTGTTTATACTCAAAGGGGAGTGGAAACTCTCATTTCATGAAATGGAAACAAATGTTATGTCTAAGGACCGCTTCAAACAAAAATTTTAAACTTTAAACACTCACCGTGTCCAGGAAAACATTTTTTTTAAGCAATGCAGATTAAATTTAAACACAACAGATAAAGACAATGGTAAAAAAATCCATTAAAGTTGAGATTGATGATGAAAGAGAGAAAATCTCCCAACTCCAAGGTGCCTCCCTTACCTTCCCTCCTTCGTGTCCTAAGCACATGCTTGTTTTGTTTGATGGGAAATTCAGGGCTAGTGTTTCATGAGGGTAGACAGCACCGTGAGTCAGATCTGAAGCAGGGGTGAAGGAGATAGTTATTATGCATGGCTGAGCCCAGAGGGAAAGCCCAGATAATCACGAGGGGGAGTAATTTGAAATCTGGGTAATGATTAACCATTTTTCCCCCGTGGTATGCTAAGAGCTCAGGGCCTGGCAGTGACTGCTTTGGACAACCATGGTAACAATAGTACTACAGTTAGAGAAAAAAGAAGAATTAACTTTTTGTAGAGAACTTAATGTATATTTGACATCATGCTGCAGACATATCATGAATTATCTCATTGAGTCCTCATGACACATTTTCTTTTTTTTTACATATATTTTTATTGAAGTATAGTCAGTTTACTACGTTGTGTCAGTTTTTGGAGGTTTTATTTTTTCTTACTCATGACACATTTTCGATGTGAGTAATATTGCTATTCATACTTTATAGATAAGGAAATTGAGAATTGGAGAGGTCAAATGAAGCCAGTGTTTGAATCCAGGTGTGTTTGGCTCAGTTTTTACATTACAAAGTCATCTATGTCCACAGTGTATCTTGCCTGTTACCTTGTAAATTCCTTTCAGTGGATTTGCATCTAGTTGACCTTGGTAACCCTCCTGACGCCTACCATAGTGTCTTGCAGGTAGTAAGTCTGTTGAGTGAGTGAATGAATGAATGAATGAATGGATACAGCCTGCATCAACAATTCCAAACACTTCCCCTTAAGAACCTGTACCTTATAATTCCTACAGTAGCATTTTATTCGTAACAAAACTCTTGGAAGATGGCAATCATAAAGTAATAAGTGACTGACTATCTAAAATATTACTTTTGCCATCATCTTATATATTTTCAATATTGTTCTAGGATTTCTCATTTAAGAAGGAAAGTCTCATTAAGCAAGAATCTTGAAATAACCAGTTTACAACATACATGTATACATACATATTTCTTTCATGTGATAATGCCTTGTGTGTTTAATTTTTATCTCTAACACAGAATTAAATTGTTTAGTGACCTGAAAATTGAAAATTTTCTCTGTATCAAGACAAAAAGGATCATTTCTGGACTGAGTGTGAATAAATGTTCCCTGGTTAGCACTTCAGCTCTTCACCAGTCGCATGTCAGAGATTTGTGTCTTCCAGATTAATTATTAGTCTAGGCAAAGACTGTGTGCTGTCACGCTTCACAATTAATACGCAGAGTGTTTTGAAAGAAAGATAATTTGGTGTTTTGAAAGGGAGATAATTTTGTGTTTTCTGGCTCATTCTTCAGGGATAAAAATAAATGGAGACGACGCACTTCCAGTCTTTATTGCAGTGGAGGCAGCAGTTGATTAATTAAGTTGTCACCCAACTGTAAACAACCCACGTCAGTTATTTTACAACTTTAATAAAGTTTTTAGAAATTTACATCAAAATTTTAATCAACATTACATGTATTATTTATAATACCTGGGTGGTATCTCTGTGGTGTGTTTCTAAGCATTGTGCACGGTGCAGAATTTCAAACTTAATTCTTCATTAAATTTTGATTCCCAAACTTAACTCTGCTAGGTGAGCACAGAGAGGGAGCGGCAACGTCCTCGACCATCTTGGAAAGGAAAGTGCTCCCCACACTGCGCAGGGCTTCCTGGAGCCTGGGGGGAGGAGCTTCGCAGTTACCCCCCTCCCCACCACTTCGACGCTTTCTAGTTTCTCCTGTTGAATTGCTGAGTTGACAAACATTCCTATATACTCAGCAAGGTCCCAGCTGATTGGGGGTAAAAATACTTTACAAAACCCACCAAATGACCTTGGAGCAAACAGGTTATCCAAAGTCAAAGGATGACGGAGGAGAAACACAGAAAACAGCAAGACGGGTTTGAGGAGGTGGAGGACGAGATTCGACACATAAAAAATTCATGCTGAGCCTTTCTAAGCTGCTCACATGAAGAGTGATTAAGGCAAAACTAATGTCTTCCATTCATTTAGAGGAGGGAAGACATACTTTTTAGAGCAGACTTTAATTTTATTCTTAGAATTTATGTGAAGGGAAAGAAACACGGGAGGGAAATGCAATTAAAATCAAATTTTTGTTCGACATGTGCTGTTTAGATTGGCACTCACATTAATTCAAAGAACGGGAAGATTATCATCAAATATTTAGCATCCTTTTGTGTGAATATAGCAAGTTCAGTAAACACGGTCTCTAACTTTTCAGAGTTATCTTCCTAAGGCAGAATTAAGATATGGTGTGCAGAAATATGACCATTTAGAGACAGGGACAGTATTCTCTGTGTCTTGAGATAAGCAGAATAAACAAACCTCTTCTTATGCAGGAAGAAAAGCAGAACTTTCAAAGCCCTGAATGTATCACAAGCACGTTTCCTGTGGGATAATTGTTCTGTTCATTTTAAAATAGCTTTGGAATGACTAAGTCTCCTTTGCAAAGATTATTGACACCTTGGAAAATATTGAAGAGCCAGAAAAATGTGTCAAGTTCACCAATGGGCAAACGGGTTCACTTTTGGAGTAAATGGTGAGCATTTTTCCTAAAAGAGTGCGACATGAATAATGCTTTTGCTCTTTGTCTAATTTAACTGATTAGTAACCACCAAATGCTCTAAGGGTAGAACAGTTCCTTCAAATTTCCCCTGAGGATGTGGCCCGTACACTGGCAGCTGGTGGGCCACATGGCCCTGGAGATATATTTTGTTTGGCTTACAAAGGGCTCTTGTTGATTTTCCTTTGAGACAAACCAACATTTAAAAATTGGGAAATATTATCCAAATACCTAGATTTATGCTTCCTCTTGAAAAAATGTGGTCAGACCATATTTTCACACAGGTACAGTCAGACGGAGTTAAGAAATGTCTGCCTTTTTCGATACCTAAGTTCTTCAGTTTCCTGGTATTTCTGAAGATTTTAATCATTTTTCCTCTTCTACGAAGCCTTTGGAGACCTTTATCCCCTTCCTAATTACATCCTCATCTCCATAAAATTTCAGTACCATGGATATGCTGTGTATCTGGTTCACATACTGTGGCCCTTTGGAGGACCGCAAACCACTGTAATAACTAAGGATTTTGTGTTCTCAAGGACCAATTTTTGTTCCCTTGGGAATGGCATCATCCCAAGGAGAACACATGCTGCTCTAAACCCTACAGCTCTTCAGTGTGGAGCCTGAATGTGTTTTGTGGGACTGAAAATAAAATGCACATGACAAAATCGGAAACCGTCAGTCCTGCACCTCCTCTACTCTGCTCCTTTATGTGCCTGGCCCATGTGCACATTTATGTTTGAAATCTCTGATCTATTTGGAATAAAAATAAATAATCTCTGAGACCTCGAAGGGCTTTGAAAGCGGCCACTTGTCTGGGATGCCTGAGCTGGCTACGAGCTTCTGCGCTGAGCTGTGGAGCGGCCATTTTCGTCAGCGATTTCCTAGATGAATGCAAGATGGGTGCTTTTTCAATCCTGAAAAGAGATCATTGAGGATGGGTTCTGGTCTTGAGCTAGTAAACTTCTTCATTTAACTGACAAGGTGTTTGTGCTTAACAAATATTTGGTGAAACTTTCTCTAATGCGCGTTCATGACACCAATGAAACATTTCATCATGACCCGAGCACAGTGATGAATTTGATCATGAGAGTGTTCTTCCAGTTCTCCAGTTCTAACCATTGGATGTTTGCTAAAAGTTATTGAGTGACTTAAAATAACTAACATTTAAATGCTGAAAATAGAAGCATCAGCAGAAGTTGGAGAGAATCTACTAATTCACTGATCTTTGGTGAAGGTTACTAGGTCGATGCAATTCGTCTGTGATGTGCTTCCTTGCAAATGAAGCTTGTAAGTTTATGGGACAGAACAAGAAGATACATAGCAGTAGAATGCTAGCAGTAGGAATTTAGGTGTTAGGAAGAAGTATCTTTCGACTTCATGAAAGTGTGGGTAGTGTTCAGCTGTTAGGGTTCATTTGGTAAGTAGGAGACAGGCTAGATCAGAGGACTGGTGCTGAGTTGAATGCATAATGCCCAGCAAGGGGCTTGCGTTAACCATACTGATTCTTGGACCCTGCTTTTGTAGGTTCTGACTCTGGGGTCAGGTAGGTCCATAACCACTGGAATAGAAATCACTGGGCTAGGTGAACTCTTGCGATTCTAAGCATCAGCTCCTGAAGAACATATTTCAGGACCTGAAAGATTAATCCAGCTGGAAATTCATCAGGTTTGTAAACTAGCTGAATACCTTGTACCAGCTGGGACCTGGTACCAGAATATTTTGACGCTTAGTAATGTGTAAAAAGAGGTAAGCGATGCTACTTGGGGAGAGTTTTTTTCTGTCTGTGTATATACTACAAGTTATGGAAGTATAGATGGCAGAACAATTCTCAGCTTTGACTAGAATAAGTATAGGTTAACTGCTATTACAGTTAAATACTATGGCTTGTTTAGTTGCTAGGGGCAGAAAATTAATTCCAATGACTTAAGCCAAAAGGGGAATTGTTAGTTCCCCTTTTTGGAAAGGAGAGGTTTGGATCCAGGTATTGAATAGGTTCTGTCTTTCTATTCTTCAGTTCTGCTTTCTTTAGCAATGGCTTCATTCTCAGGTTTGGGTCCTCCAGCAGCTCTGGCGTGACAAATCTATTGGCTTGCAAACTCTAGGGCACAGAGAGTTTCTCCTTCTCTAGGAGGCCGACAAAAGGGCCAGAGCAGGTTCTCAGTGGCTTGCCTGGGTCATGTGATGGTTCCAGGAAAAAATCACTGTGGCCAGGAAATCTGACTTCTTGAGTCGTACATCCATTCTCATGGTTTGGGGCTTGTGTCAGCTCAACCTGAAACCCATGGGATTAGGACAGAGATTGTTCTTCAGATGAAAATAGGGCACGGTTGCCAAAAGTAGAGGAAATGACTGCTGAGCAAACCAACTCCATAGATGTTCACCACAGACACCTTAAAATAGTAGCCAATATCATCACCTGTGAGTTTTCTGAGGTTAAAATCTACCATTATTTCTAAGAGAACTTATTAATATATGGGTGGTAAGACTGTTTTTCATCTCCTTTAATTGTCGTTCATGAAAGAGAATTTCAGAATCCTGGCTTTATTCAAGGAAAACAAAATTTTCCTGTTCCAAACCATGATCAAACTTACCCTAGGAAACTGAGTTTTTGTCTGAAAACATTTTTTCCATCATCTTATTGGTGATATCTGAGTTAGAATGAAAAGAGAATCTTTCTCTACTTGCAAGATGATCGGTGTAAGACCTGAGAAATCTGACCTTTAAAGCAAATCAGGACCTGAGAGGTCAAGAATGTCACATCCTAGAAGATATTTGATGAAGCCAAGAAGGGATGACTGGACACATCCTAAAAACTCTGGAAAGAGAAATAATAAAATAACAGATGGTCGTCTATTCAAAGAGATGAGGAGGGACAACAGTGAGAGAGAAAGTTTTTCTGGACAACTTTTTATATTTTAATGTTATATATTTTTATATTTTCAGTGTTTTAGTCGTTCTGAACTATTTAAGATTTATATGTAAAAAATAAAAAGTTGTTGGTCCATGACAAAAAAAGTCCTTCAAGTTGTCACAGAAGCAAAATGTGACCTATTGCCCCTCTCTGTTGATTCTGATCATGCCTCTGTCTGCTTCCTGGGCAAGCCGTCATTTTCCTGAAACTTCAGAGTGAGCCTCTTCTGCTGGGGATACACCAGAAACTTCCAAGTCAGCCTTTCCAGGTGTAAATTTTCAACTCCTCAGTGATGATGCTTTTCTCATGGAAAAGAGACTGCACAGAAGCTTCACTAGCAAGCCAATGAGATGCTCGAAGCAAAGAAGAGAAAAATGACACTGCTTAGTGGCCAGGTCAGAAAACTGGCCTCAGAAGGTTTTCTGTTAAAAACCTGAGGAATTTCTTAGTTTACAGCCATCTTTGCCTTCACTTACACATGGAATTCTTTCTCTCCCATGTGAATTTCTCCTGAATATAAATTAAAATAGATAAAACCGCCAGAGCATTGCTCTTATAGACTCTATATGGGGAAATGCTGTTTCAAAAAAGATTTTGGGAGAACTGATGCTATAGGAATGTCAGCACCCCTGAAGGGCTAGCTTTCCAGTTATGCAGAAACTTGACCAAACATAAGGATGCATTTGGGCTGATTACAGGAAACAGGCGTTGCTAGCTGGAGGGGTGGATCCGGTGGTTTCTTCAGCTTCCTCAGATGTCTCCTGCATTTGAGTCCCGGCATTTTAATGTTCTCCTTCACTTTCCCCTGATATCATTTCCTCACCATAATGCAAATTGATGAATAAAACTAAATCGATACGGTGGAAGAAGCAATATAAACCTCCACCCAAATTAAATCCGTCTCTGAAAAAGATATTTTGAAGAGGAGGGACCGGCCAGCTCTGAAATCTTCTTGGAGTTGTGCTGATAAAAGATTGAGTTCACCTTGCTTTACCTTTTCGAAACCCGAAGACGGCCTCGTGCCTGAGAAGTCGTATCTAATTTTATTTTCTATTCAGAGCTGCTACCTCCTCCTCCCTGCCTTGATTTTGCAGGGTCTCTGTTGATCTGGCACGAGTGTGCAGGTCTTTTTTTTTTTTTTTTAAATGATGTTATCTGTTTACTATTCAAATGCAATTTTAAGTGGTTTGGCTCAGCACATTTGAATCAAAAATCCTATTAAAGATGCAATATTCCTCTGCTACCATTTTGCCGAGCGCATTCACGCAGCATCCCTTTCTGAATCGGAATATAATACTGTATACCTGCTCCGGGTGATGTGATTTCCAGCATTGAATCTGCAGTCCTGAAACAGGCTGTTCACCTTCCTATCAAGGAAATTTGCTATTCATGCATAATTTTCTCCCCTACATTTACAAAATACATTAGTAGCCACGTGACCTTGCCCTTGCTCTGCTCTGTAGCCTTTTCATTTGAAATCTTTCAACTTATTATTTTTGCTCCTGCCATCTGATAGAAATCATGGAATTGCTGAGTTAAGATAAACACCCTCTGTTCCTTTCTTTCTTTTTTTTTCTAAGCATGCTTGGGCATGGCAGGAATGAAGGAAAAGGGATAAAGAAAGAGTAATTGGATCATTTCTCTTAAAGCAAAAAGTTCTGACCACCAGATTGATGAGAAGCATGTTTAATTCTAAATATTTTGCATCTACTTAACTGCCTAATTGCATGGGTAAATGAGCTGTAAGAGGGAGAGCGCAGCTGAAACCTCTGATCGATTTCAGCCAGTTTGAAAACACTGCCGGAAACACGAGAGGCTGCGTTTCTCCTCTGGTAAATTTTAAACTTCTTCAGAGGGCACTGTTTATGAAACAAGGCAGACTTTCCGCTCGGGCAGCCTTTTCCAATTACAGAGCCTTCCCTGCAGTATCTGGAGACGGAATCAGAGACCACATGTGAGTTCCGGGCTGCACCAAGCAGTCCAAAGCCAGCATGTCCAACACCCAGCCTCCGTTTCTCAGTGGGCTGCAGCCTAGGGTTGTTTCCAAGTGCATTTGACATATTTTCTGTGTGGTGAATATGTGGGAGCAGGTTGCCTGCAATAATTGGCCAGCTGGGATTGCCTGTGTGAAGCTCTTGAAACTCACCAGCATCAATTGCATCAATTGAAATCGTTGTGTTGTTGTCACTCACAAAGTCCGTCTGTGTGTACACGTGTGTGCATGTATGCTCATATTCATGCACGTACATCCATGGCTCTTCAGGATGGTTGTTTTTTTTTTTTAAAGAATTGCTGATTGTTTAGAAGTCTGGGACTAAATCATAATGGCACGTTCATTAGGGAAAGAAAATCTACCTGGATTGCCTTGGAAGGTGGCTAATGTGGTCTAGGCTGTTGGTGGGGATATTCAACATCCTTTAGGTAGTAGCTAGGAAATCCCAGTTGTGATAATTATGAGCAAAACAAACACAATAATATCATATAACAATAGTAATAACAAAAACAACAACAGTGCAATGTATTGGGTATGATCTGTGCCAAGCTTTACTGAGCTAACTTTCATGCAATAGTGACAGCATAAGTTCTAGAGCCAGACTTTGAATTTGAATCTTGTCTCAATCACTTACTAGTTTTTTGACACATCAGTTAACTTCTTCGTGCCTCAGTTGTATCAACTGCAAAATGGGAATAATAATTATAGCTAACTCTACCAGATTATCTGTTGTCAGCTTGCTGCATGTGTACCATCTCTAAGTTTCCTGTGCATTGTGAAGGAGCCAGGAACTGCCGTTCCTAGGGCATCCTTTCCTGTGTGGCTTTGGGTACAGTCCGCTAAGGAGAAGAGCTGGTGTGAGACTTTCCTCACAGAAGAGGAGTGGCCATTATGTCCCAAAGGAGGTAGTAACAGGCAGATGGGTGGGCAGGAAGATGTGCGGTTCAAAGTGGCTTTCAGGTGGGTCTATGGAGAATCACCTGTCTCAGAGCTGCTGGCCCAGGGCCATAGTGAGAGCGTCCCAGAGGTCCTTAGGACATGCAGTGGTCTCAGGATGGATGTGGAGCCTATTTGCATAGATGAAGCAGGTTCTGGTGGCTCCCCTGAAATCCGTTGTCCAGCCTTTCTGAAAGACTGTGGAAGCGCCTGAAGTGCCCTGCATTGGAATTACTGTTGCTGGAACATTCAAGGCAGCTTCTGTTTTCCTGACCAAATGTTGGCCAGCTGACACACTGTCTCATAGGGTTGTTGTAAAACTGTTATGGGTTAAAACAAGTGCTTGGATTAGTGCTTTCCACTGGGAAATCACCTTACAAACAGTAAGTGCCTGCTGTTTACGTCCTCAACTCAACCCCAAGAAATGGCGGTGGGTAGGAAGTGTTTAAGAGAATAAGTTCTAGAGTGAGTGTGACCAGGTTTGGAATGCCCAGTCATTCAGAGAAGGGCTCAAGACACTGGACAGATGTACCTACACTGGGGACAGAAGTACCACTTGCTTCATATGACTGTTAAGATCAAGAGAGCTAATAACACACACAACAGAAGTGTTTGCCACAGGCTAAGCCCTTATTGGTAAGAGTATGTACTGACAACTTGTCCAGAAGGTTGGGTTCTTGGAGATTAGGGCTCCATGCACCTTCCTGGAGTTGTCCGGGAGACTGGGGACTAGCTTTTGTAGACCATGCCTGGGTTTCCTGTAAGTTCAACCACCGTTGCTGCTGTGATCTTCATCTGGCCTCCAGTCTTCCTTGGCCACCTGATCCTCTTTGCTGGGCCTCCCTGCTGTTGAGCGGCCTGTTTGGATTGCCTTCATGATCTGACATGCATGCCCCAAATTCAGGGCTCTGCTGGCCCCTGAACATCCTCCGGGTCATCTTTGGTACGCTAAGATTGGCCAGAGGACTGAGAAAGACTTTTTCTCTCCCATTGACCCATCACTGCCCCATGTAAATCCTTCAGGAGAAATAGTTGTACTGAATAAAATGAGTGAAGTGAATCTTTTTCCTTCCTGGGCCTTGGGCCCCAGACCCAGATGAGCAACTCCAGTGAGGCTGGCTGGACCATGAAGAACACGACTTTTTTCTTAAGCTGGATCAGCTCCTGTGGGCCAGGCAATGAGGTAGGCCCAATGCAGACCACTTCAGAGTTTTGGATCATTGTAGTCCAATCTGGGGCAAAGGCAAGTACACTTTTTGCATCCTTCATAATGAATCTGCACAAAATGAATCACCACCAAGGCTGATAGAAAAAGATGACTGACTTTTGACTGATAAGATATTACACCAGTCTGAAGACTGAATGCAAACTTCAAAAAAGAAGTTTTGACAGTGACCTGGAATATCATCAGATCTCTTTCTAAAAGCAAAGATAGACATTGACATTGTGGGACACTGAGAATGAGACAGACACGGGTTAACATGCTGGCTTAATGACCTCAATGAGTCTGCAAACCTTTTGACACTTCATATTTCTCATCTATGAACATGCAGATGATTACATTTATCTTCTAGAATTGTGGTCCTCACTCAAAAGACAATATTTGTGAAAAAGATGAGCATAAAATATGTGTTGAATAAATTTGATTTCCCCTTCTAGCCCAAGTATCCTCTTTGACAGTAATGGGGAACGTAGGTTTGATTTGAGGATTAACATATGTGAGTATATATGCTTAGAACAGATTGTGGAACATAAGAAATGCTACATGGGTGTTAGCTAAAATAAGCATTTCAGTTTCACCATGGAAAGAGATACACATTTGATGATAAGATGTAGACAACTCATAATTACAAATTATAGAGGCTTAAGGATAAGCCTTCCACCTTGACTTGGGTGATAACATCAATAATGGTGGGCGTGTTTCTAAATTATATTTTTTTCCTAAAAATAGAGAATTGAGTAAATCCTCTTCAAAAGTGGAAACTTTGCAATTAAATTGGAAGGATTTTAGCAAGTGCCACATTTCTGCCCAAAGGCTTCCTTTGAACCCGGTCAATGGTTTTAAAATTTCATGGGTAGCTGTGGAATTTACATCATGGTATAAAAATTCAAAATGGTGGCTGGGGCATAGATGATTCTGTGCAAACCTCTGAATTTTTGTCATTCGCAATGGTGACATTTTTCAAGTGACATCCCTGTAAATACTGAATAATAATATGTCCCAGACAGAGCCCTCAGGGGACAGTAGAAGAGAATGAGGATGGAGCAGAATTAAAACTGACAAGAGTGAGAGACGGCATGTAAGATAAATAGCGAGCGCAGCCATGTCAGATGAGCGCCGGCTGCAGAACTGCTCAGATGATGGCATGATTGATGGAATCAGCCGTGGAGGAAATGTCCAGTAATATAGCAAGCCGATCAGTATTGAGAGATAAATCATCCTGCAGCTGTATGCCACTATCTCAACACTAATGGGGTTGAAAAACAGTGCAGTTTTGCGGGAGGTCCCGAGATCATTGTTTTCTAACAACCTGTTCCCGTGACTTGGCAAGGCAGTCACATCAAACTCAGGACAGCACTGCCATGCCACTGTTGTGAGGACTGGGACGAGCAATAGACCTTCACCATGGAATTGGAATTTCAGCAGTTTTGGGGCTATTTGCCAGGCTAAAGTCAAGAGAGTCTCTTTTGGTTGCAAATAGAATTCATATCCCCATGCCAAACTGCCGCCTCACACTCTGGTCTTCCTCGTGAATTTTCACTGGTAATCCCCAGAGGAACATCCTGGCTGTCAGCCCAGAGCACGTCTTCAGGGACATCGGGGAAAACTGTTTTTAACGAATGCTGACTGTGACCTAACTTGAGCTAGCAATGATATAGGAAGGAGAAAGAGGGAGAAAGGACACTCATTTATTGTGTGCCTACTGTGCGTGTGGTTAAAATCAAAGAGAACAGTGCTTAACTCATATTAACGTCAGGAATCCCAAAGGATGCCGTCATTGCATAATTAACTAAATCTGTGAAGATGCATTAAGTAAAGGCAAAAAGAACTGTCTTCTTGTTACTGAATGCAAGTCCGTGTGCCCAGTGCACTGTGAGGCCAAAGAAACTGAAATGTTGGAGTCTGGAGCAAAGAAAGGTTTACTGCAGGGCCGAGCAAGGAGGGTGGGGCGGCTCGTGCCCAGGAGAACCCCAAACTCCCTGAAGGGTTTCAGCAAAGCCTATTTAAAGGTCAGGTAAGGGATGGGGGTCGCAGAGTATGCATTTTTCCCTGATTGGTTGGGGTAACAGGGCAGTCAACACCGTCAACCCCCAAACACCAGAAGGTCTGAGGGTCTCATGTTCGTGACCATCAAGTAGTTAATTTCTTCCATTTGGTGGTGGGTTTTAGCATCTGAAAGACTCAGAAAACCTACATGAGATACTATTATCTGGGTACGTCAGAGAGGAGCTTCAGTGGAGGATGTGGGAAGGGGGCAGTCTGTCCTGGCAAGGCCCCACGGGGTCCTGCATAGTTAAATTCTGAGCATATGAATTCTCAGCTGGTGACTGTCCTCAAGTAGGGACCGGGAGAGCATTTGTCCACCTTGGAGGAGACATCATCAGACAAGAGGAATCTTGAGATGTTTTAAAGCCTGTGATTCTATGCATTGTGGGATATTCTTACATCACTTTTTGTTCACAAACGTTTAAGAGTAAATGCTGCTCTGAGACATAGAGGTGATCTTAATGACACCTTGTTTCCTATTTTAATCTGAGTGACTGTGTTAGATTAGCCAAAAAACCTGATCTGATAGGATTTGAAAGAGGTAAAGATGGTGGTTCTGGAACTCACTTTTTCACAACATATTCCTCTAGATTTGCATAGCATTTTTGCCATTTGAAATGCTCTTTATATCTAAGAATGTGACAGGTATATAGTAGGTATGTATGTGTGTTATATATAGCATATAGGTATTTTATATATAAATATGTAAATATTTTATATACCTATATATACAAATTATAAGGATGGATTTATAAAATAAAATCCATTTATATATAAATCCATATATAAAAAACATAAGGCTGGATAAATGTAAGATTATATACACACACACATAAATTTAACAAAAGAGAACAAGCTTACTTTCTCATGACCCTAAGAAGTATGTTGTCTGTCCATTTTATAGATGAGGTCATTAAAGTTCAAGAAAAGCAAGTCTTTGTATTGGGAACATGCTCCCCTCAACCTATTTTTTTTTTTAACTTGCAATTTTTCCAAAGAAGTGATTTTTCATGTGATGCATGCTCCTTCATTCCTTCTACAATCTTACCCAAGATACAAAGACACTTAATGGCAACAAAGGTCTTTTTCAGCTTAAATACTTCGAAGTCAGCACTCTGTCTAATCGCTAAAGTAACCCAGCTAAATATAATTCTGAACTATATCTTTCCAAAGCAGACTCTAAATTTTCTGCCAGTTTCTGAATAGAACTTTTTCTGTACTGGGCTAAGTTTACCCAGGCACTGAGGCAAAGAACTCTGATGCTTAATTTAGAGGAGTGGCTTACGTTTAGATTAGATCATTGTAATTGCTGGGAATCTACCAGGACTTCAACTTGCTGTTATCTTTGTGGACAGAGATTTGCAGGGAGCTCCCTATACCTTTGTAGCATCTTTAGACCCATTATAATCCTAAAAAGATGTTAAATTCACTCTTAGTATATTAAAGCTGGAAGGTAATCCTTAGAGATAATCTAGTCTTACAACTTTATTCTACAGAAGTGGAAACTGAGGTCTAAAGATTTTTTTTTTAAATTGTCAAAGCTCACACAAAAGATCGAAGGTCAAGTCTAGCCATTAACAGATGATCTGAAACTCAGACTTACGTCTGGTTCCTGGCCTCATGCTAGAGCGGCCAACTTATTCCTGCTTGCCCAGGACTTTCCCAGTTTTAAAATGGAAAAGTCCTGTGTACTAGAACCCCCCACAGTCCTGGGCTAGCCAGGATGACTGGTCACCCTACCCTGTGCCCTCTCCAAGGTGTCAGTTACTTATTTCACTGGTGTAAATGCAAAACTGACAGACCTGGGTGGGAGTCACACATTGCAGTTACTGACAGTATGGATAGAACCAGGACAGATGGATCCCAGGTGTTCTGTTTGAATTCTCTGGCATGGAGCAGATGCTCAACAAACATTTGTTGAGTCAGTGAATAGGTGGATGCAAGCCCCTTGAAGCAGGAGCATCACTAGTCCATTTCCCTCATTGCTACTCTAATTCCCATCAAGAGGGTATCAACGACTTCCTGCTTTTTAACCTGCCCAGCTTCTGATCTTGAGTTACTGGGTTTTGATCTTGAGCTACTAAACCGTATGCCACCTGCGGGGCTGCTGTTCTGCAGATGGCCTTCCCCTCGGTGTTCTTTTCGCAATGTTGTTGAATCATCTTGCCGATATTTCAGGGAAGGGGGCAAAAAGAAGGGAAAGGAAAGCGATCATAATGAGAAGTGAAAGGAAGGCAGCTCCCTCACAGGGGTTGTCAGGGAAAGAACTGTTGAATAACTCAAATAACAGATTTCCTTATTTCTCAGCCATTTCCCATCCCAGCTTTGGAAACGTCTGTGGAATAGTTCTAGACTAGGAACGATCCAAGACCTAACGTCACTGCTGTCTGGGGACGGATCAGTTGAAGGGACAGGTCCCTTCAGGTGACTTGGGGAAATCACAGTGGTTTGAGGTCACTACCAGAATTTTCTGCATTGGCAGGCCCTGGTTGCTTCTTCCTCACCCCGGGAAAATGTGAATGGAGCTTGCACCCCTTAGGTCTCTCGGAGCAAAAGCTACTGATCTCTCTTGGGTAGATCAGCAATTTTTGTGGCTGCTTCAGCATTTCCACTGTCTGTTCTTTGTTCTTTACCATCATGTGTGAGCATGGCTAGAGGTCGGAACTGGTGGTGAAACTCACACAGGTTATGAGTCCAGGTTAAAGTAAGTTGGCTCCTTTTAAGGAATTTCTGCAAAAGTTTAGAGGTCATAAATGGTGCAAGTTATATTTTTGGAAAATCTGTGAAATCCGTTTATCCATATTATCCCCAGCCTTGTTATCACAGGTCACTGAGGGCTGGCTAGACTTGTTTCTTATCTGCCCCAGGAGGACTCGGGGAGGATTTCTTATCTCTTCCCACTAAATCCTTGACCATATATGTATCAATTTGCCAAGCAGCCTCACGTACGCTTGGAGACATCCCTGAGAGATGGTCCTGTCATAAGTGTGTTCCAGAAGTTCTTACTCTTACAAATACCACCTCACATTTGATAAGCTTTTACCTTTTTTTCAGGGTAATTCCACAGATATTATATTTTTATCCACAAAACTCTTCAAGGGAAGGAAAAGTGGTATTAATAGCCCCATCTTCGACAGATAAGAAAACTGAGCAACAGAGAAATGAAGTGATTTTTCAGAACTTATTCATGTCAGAGCTGGTCCTAGAATCCAGGTCTTGCATCACCTAGCCCCATTTACCAAGTCTTATCTGAGGACCAGGAATTTAAAGTCACCTTTCCCCTGGTGCCTGCAAGCTCCTCTCACATTACTAATTGAATGGCAACCATTTGATAAGACAGATCTGAAGAAAATTCTTACGGGAAACAGTCCATCAAACTTAAACAAATGCCAGCTTTTTTTAAAATCTGAAAAATGAAGGACGACTCAAGCTGAAGGGGAGTTTGTGTTTGTTAAGCAGTTTTTAGATGCTGGTCATTGTGACAAGTGCCTCCTGTCCTTTACCTGCAATAATGCTTGTGACATGTTTGTGCTACTGTCTGCTGCATTTTAAGATAGATACAGGCACAGAGGGGTTGCTTGGGACAGTGTAAATGACAAGGCTCTGTAAGTCACTTAGTTTGAGTACAAGTCCATCCTTATACAAATACATACATACTCAACCTGTTACGACAATTCAATTTAAATAAAATTCAATCGATATTAGCTGAGATTCACTCATTGTGCTGAACAATGAATGAAATCTAACCCCCCGCTCAAGGAGCTTGTGGTCCAATGAGTGAAACAGAACACTTATTAAAATATGGACAAAAAGACAATGGGCTGGCATACCTGTGGTAGCAACAGTCCACAAGAAGGTAGACTTCACAAGGGCAGGAACCATGATTATATTATTTACGGCCATGTCCTCAGAACTAAGTTGTTTCTTCGATTTGGTGAATGAAAAAAAATGAACAAATGACCAAATCACTCTTCCAGGGAGGCATGTTAGAAAGAACTGTTCTGAAAAGGGTGGGGGCAAGTTTCAGAGGAAATGATGGTTGAATTTCATATTAAGGATGAGGGATATATCAATGTATAAAGTTGGGAGTTCCCGGCAGAGAAAAGAGCTGACAAGAGGAGTGTTTGTGGGAGCAGGGAGCATTTGGGGATTCAGAAGCTGACAAAATCAGGCCTTGGAGTGAGCTCCAGAGGGCTGGAAGGGATGGGGGGAGAGGTAGGAAGCACCAAGCCAAGGCTTTAGATTATCTTGTGCTACAGGGAGCCGTCATGTATTTCTAAGTAATAGCGCAGGCTCCAATTTGTGCTTTGGTAAAACCATCTCTTGCGTCTCTGTGGAGGAGAGTTTGGAGGTGGGGAAGGCCTGGGGTCAAGCCAACCACTTACCTACTTAAGAGGTAACGAGATCCTTAACTGCCTTTTCAGCAGGAATTGGGGTGGGAGGCATGGGAGTAGATTGCAAAATCATTAGAGGTTGAATGGGGAGAGTCTGTTGACTCACTCGATGTGGGAGGGGAGGAGAGGGCGGAAGGTAAAGATGACTCAGGTTTCTAGGCAGGCGCTTGGGTGAATATATCCAAATTGCACATTTACGTAGTCTGTGGGTTTCTGAAAAACCCATTGATTTCAAACTCTGCTAACTGGATGGAAAACTCTTAAATTAGAAGTGCAATTTCAATCCCAAATTCATGAGTGCTCTCTCTAGCAGCTTTCCTGTCTTTGGTTTCTATCAGCATATATTAAAAAAGGGTCAAGATGATGCCTCTTTTCATTTTCTGAAGAAACCAGGGATGGTAGTACTTTTTGTTTTGACATTTGCACAGTTCAGGCATGCCTCATAACCAGCTTTTCAGGCTTCACTAACTAACGCAGTGACCAGAAGCTCCAAAATGGGATTTAGAAATTTCCAAATGATACCCAATTAAAAAGTGTTCTAGGCAAAGAAGCAGCAAACCTTGCTTTGAAATGTACTCGCAGTTCCGTTTCCCTAAGATAAGGAGGGAGCCAGCTGATGTTAACACTAAAAGCATTTGACTGCAGATGTAATTACGGACAAGCAAACTATGAACCAGAATTAGGATTATTGGCAATTACCTCATATGACTCAGGGCATGATAGGTTCCTGGGTGTCTCAACCATTTTGCTTGAGGCACACATAGAGTGCCAAACTTAGAAAATACAGTGCAGAATAGACTGAGGAAGAAATTGCCTATGGGAGTGACTTGAAAATATAAAATTAGTTGACCACTGTGGTTTTTGTCATTAAGATTGTAGTGAGTAAGTGAGAAGTTCAGAATCATCAGACTTTAAGTTAGGATGAACTTTAGAGTAATTTAGTTTCATCATTTTACTGAGGAAACTGAGGCTCAGAGAAGGTAAGAGGCTTGCGCCTGGTTATGTAACTTGGCAGTAATAAAACCAGAAGGAAGGACTAAGCGTTGCCGAAACATGGCCTCTACACCCCACTTACCGAAATGAGACTTGAGGACAGTTTTGGATGAAGTATTAAAGGCAGCTTTATTTCTTTGCCAGACAAAGGAGGTCACAGTTCATTAATGCCTCCACAACTGTGAGCCTGCTGGGGTGAGAAGGTGGGGGTTTTATGGTAAAAAGTCAAGAGTTCAAGGAGCAGAGCTATTTTCCATAGAGACTGCATACAGGGTAACAAATTATTTGCAAAGTTGTTCCTATTTTTGCAGATGCAATTGTGCCCTTCCTTTTGTTGTGTGTGAAGATCACCTCTGGCTTTGAGACTCTTCTGATATTCTTGTGCCTGGAACCAAAAGTGCTTAGGAAGGGAGTGTGTGGGAAAATGCTCTAGAGAAAAACTTGTGTAGTTTAAAGTCAGGCTGCTAAAGGCTTCTAGCATTTTAGGCAGGCTGAAACCTGAGAACTTGTTGCAGGCTGAGACCTGCACCTTGAACAACAGAATACAAAGAAACCATAAAGGGCTAAAAACAACTGCAGTTGGGATGATTTATGAACGACAAGATTAACAAAACACCCAACTGCTTTTTCTGAGGTGTTGGGGTCAAGAGGAGGGCACTGGGGGCAAAAAAGGGCACTGAGCATGGTCCTGGCACACAGCACCACAAGGGGGTTGAGTGGACCACCCAAGTCACCCTCCTCTCCAGCCCAACCCTGGTCAACAAGAGCATGAGAAAAAACTTTTAAACTATTATACAGTTAACCAGTTACACAAACACCCTTATAAACACCAGATGGTTACTGATGAAAATAGGGTCTTGCTCAGTTACAAAGGCATTCCAGATTGATGGTACAAACTTCAACCAAAATGGTGTATCCAATTTTATAAAGTGTATTTTAATGCATATGTGTTCATGACTATTGCTGGCATGGTTTTGTTGCTTGTCTGTTCATTTTTGTTTTTTAATTGTGGTAAAGAACACCCAGCATGAGATCTACTCTCTTATCAAAATCTTTAAATATATAGAATTGTTAAATATATGAAGATTATTGTATAGCAGATCTCTAGAACTTTTTCATTTTGCATGACTAAAACTCTATACCCATTGAACACCAGCTTCCCAGTCCCCACCTCCCTCTAGCCCCTTGTGACCACCATTCTACTTTCTGCTTCTATGAATTTGACTACTTTAGATGCTTCATATAAGTAGAATCATGTAGAATTTGTCCTTCTATGGCTGACTTATTGCACTTAGCATGATGTCCTCAAGCTGCATCCATGTTGTAACTTGTGTCAGAATTTCGTTCCTTTTTCAGACTGAATAATATTCTATTGTATGTATACACACTCTATCCATTCAACTGTCAATGGACATTTAGGTTGTTTCTAATTCTTGGCTATTGTAATTAATGCTGTACTGAACACAGGAGTGTGAACGCTTCTTCTAGATCCTGCTTTCGATTCTTTTAGATAAATACCAAGAAGTGGATTGCTGGATCATTTATTTTTAATTTTTTGAGAAACATCCATTCCATTTTCCATAGCTACTGCACCATTTTAGTATTCTCACTAACAGTGCATAAGGGTTCCAATTTCTTCACATACTTGATGTGTGTATGTGTGTGTGTGTGTGTGTGTGTATAAAATGGCCATTTTAGCAGATGTGAGGTGATACCTCATTGTGGTTTTGATTTGTATTTCCCTGGTGATTAGTGATGTTGAGCAGCTTTACATGTTTACATGTAACAGTTGGCCATTTTTACATCTTCTTTAAAGAAATGTCTATCCAAGCCCTTTGCCCATTTTTAATTGGCTTATTTGATTTTTTTTCTTTCTTTTTTTTTTTTTTTGCTATTGATCGTAAGTGTTCCTTATAAATTTTGGAGATGAACCCCTTATCAGATATATTGTTTGAAAATGTTTTCACCTGTTCCACAGGTTGCCTTTTTACTCTGTTGATTGTTTCCTTGGCTGCATAGAGGTTTTTAGTTTGATGTAGTCCCAATTATCCATATTTGTTTTTTTCTGCCTATGCTTTTGGTATTATGTCCAAGAAATCATTGCCAAGGCCAATGTTATGAAGCTTTCTTCTGTGTTTTCTTCTAAGGATTTTGTAGTTATAGGTCTTATGTTTCAATGTTTAATCATTTTGAGTTGATTTTTGTATATGGTGTAAGATGAAGGTCCAGTTTCTTTCTTTCTTTCTTTTTTTTTTTTTTGCATGTGGATATCCAGTTTTGTCAACATCAGTTGTTGAAGAGACTGTCATTTCCCATTGTATATTCTTGGCACCCTTGTCAAAGGTCAGTTGACTGTATATGTGTGGGTTTATTTCTGGACCCTATTCTATTTCATTGGTCTATACATTTGTCTTTATGCCAGTACCATACTTTTTTTGATTACTATAGCTTTTTGTCTTTGTATTTAGTTACTTTGATAAATTTATTAGTTCTAAAGTTTTTGTGTGTGTGTGTAATCTTTAGATTTCTGCATTTGAGATCATGTTGTCTGTGAATATGGACAATTTTACTATTTCTTTTCTGTTTAGGATGACTTTTATTTCCTTTTCTTCCCTTATTTCTCTATGATTTCCAGAACTATTCTGAATACAAGTTATGAGAGTGGACGTCAATGCCTGTTCTTGATCTTAGATGAAAAGCTTTAAATCTTTCACCATTGAGTATTGATATTAGCTGTGGGATTCTCATATATGGCCTTTATTATGTTGAGATACATTTCTTTTTACCCAATTTGTTGAGGGTTTTTTTTTATATATATATAATCATGAAAGTATGTTGGATTTTCTCAAATGCTTTTTTTTTGCATTTATCGAGATGATAATGTGATTTTTTATCCTTCAGTCTGTTAATGTGGTGTATCACATTGATTTTCATATGAAACATCTGTGCATCTCAGGGATAAATCCCCCTTGGTCATGATGTGTAAACTTTTTAATGTATTGTTGAATTTAGCTTGCTAGATTTTTATTGAAAACTTTTTCACCTAAATTCATACTTAACACTGTATTTCTCTTGATAAGAGAGTTTAATCCATTTACATTTAAAGCAGTTACTGATAGGGAAGGACTTACTGTTGCCACTTTGTTATTTATTTTCTGGCTTCTTGTAACTCTCTTGTCACTCTTTTCCTCTTTTGCCATTTATTTTGTGTTTTGTTGATTTTTTTTTATAGTGACATGCTTCTCTGATTCCTTTCTTATTTTCTTTCCTGTCTTCTGTAGGTGTTTTATTTGTGGTTACCATGGGGTTTACATAAGACTTCTTATGGTTATAACAATCTATTTTAGCTGATAATGACTTCAATGGCTTACAAAAGCTTTACTCATCTACTCCCTCTCCCACCACTCTAGAAAGATTATCTGCTGAATGACTTTTGCTCAAAACCTCACCATTACCACTCTTATCTGATCCATTATCTTTCTCCTGGGATATTGCGGTAGCCTCTTAGGGTCTCCCTGCTCTCTTCTATGCTCTCCTCTCCCCATTGGCCTCCTCACCTTGCCCAGTTGTTCTCTACACAGTTGCCAGAGGGGTCCATCTAATGCTGAACCGGTTATGTCATTCATTTGCTTATAACCTACCAGTGAATTTCTATCTCAAAGTAAAAAAAAGCCAAAGTCTTTTCAGTGTTTCTAAATCTGTGTAATCAGCCCCCTCCTCACCTCTGCCGTCACTCAGTTCCAGCTATACTGGTTGTTTTGCTGTTCCGTGACCACACCAAATGTGCTCCCTCCTCAGAGCCTTTGTACTTGCTGTTTCCTCTCCCCAGGAATGTTCTTTTCTGACCCATATGGCTGACTTTCTCACTTCCTTCTGGTCTTTGCTCAAATATTAGCTTTTCTGGCTACTCTGTATAAAACAGCAATTTTCTATCCCTCCTACACAGCTTTAGTTTTCTCTATAGCAATTATCATTGGTTAGTTTAACACATATTATTGTTCTCCAGTCTAACATATTACTGTTATGTTATTGTTACATTATTTGGTTATCTCCCACAGCTAGAATGTAAACTCCACGAGGGCTAGAATTTTGTTGATGACATCCATTACTGTATCTCCAGTGTACAGAACAGTGCCTTGCTGCCAATAAGCATGCAATCACTCAATAAATAAAAGTATTAACCTAAGGATGCAGTTGGATATAAACTGAGGTGCACTCAGGGGAAAGTAGCCAGATGAGAGAATTCCAAACCATAAGATATTACTGTCGATTCTAATTGTAGTTGATTTTCCCCGCACAGCTTATATGTGGATACTGAGTCTGCAGAAGACAAAGCATAGTGAGTGGCTTCAGATATTTGAAGGACTAGTTTGTGGAATTAGAGGTGAAGTTATTCATGGACTTCAAAGACTAGAACCCCAACTCACAGGGAAGGAGCTACACAGAGATGTGCTTATTAAGCAAAAGGAAGAAGGTATTCTTTAATCATTCACACTTTCATAAAATGAATGGACCACCTTGCTTAGGTAGCTTCCCATCATCAGAGGTGCTCAAGCAAAGATTGGATGAGTAGTTAGTGGAAGGTGGAGGTAAGATCCAAAAGACTTATGAGGTCACTTTCCACCTTGAAATTCTAGAATTCTACAAACATGAGAGGGACCCAGGAATGTCTCTAACAAAGTATCTTACAACAGTGTGATGGCCATTTATTGCCTATTATCTATTATAGTATTTATTTCATAGTTGAAAGGTATTTATTACATGGAAGAATCTAAAAATTAACAAATACATAATGTTAGATATTTTAAGTTTCCACGTTAAAAAAATTAGACTTGAGTTGGCTCCTTCCTTGGATGGACATGTTAACAGCATTGGACTGGTGGACCCTCAAGGACAGCTCCTCAGTGGCTAAGCCACAATCTATTGTGATGGAATAAGGAGGAAAGGAAGATATTTGGGGCCATGAGTTTTTCCTATGTCTTCTAGGTCAGAACTTCTCATATTCTGTGTGCATACAATCACTGGGATTTTTGTTACAAGATTCTGCTATAGTAGGTCAGTATGGGGTCTGAATTTCTGTATTTCTAACAAGCTCTTGAGGGGAGCTGACCACTTTATGAATAGCAAGGTCCTAGTTCATATTCCTCAGGGGGCTGTCTATGAAATTGCTTCTCTTTGGAGTCAAAGGCAGCAAATCTCATCTCATTCCTAAAAACATTCGAAATCATTGTGATGTTTACTTTGTATCAAGAAAAACAATGACAAGTGCTTACTAATGAAAATAAGCTGTTGAAGGGAACTGCCAATTAGATAAAAACAATTCGGTTTCCATCTCACTACCAAGGACAAAATTAATCATGCATGGTATTTCCAGTAAAGAAAAAGTGCCTCAAGTAAATTATTAAGTATTTATATTTTGTAGTGATGCATGCCTAATGAAATCCATGATGAAAGCAGATAATTATAGTATTTTGTTGGCATCACCCAGAATTCTAAAACTGCTGCCCTACTGTGGGACTTGGTGGATGAAAAATCCTGACTCTTCTGTAGAAGGGACAGACTTTCAGTACATTTTTTTGTGACCTGCCAAAGGGTGGCCTGGCTACTTGTGATTACTTAGTCAACTTTTTGTTAAAAATACATGCTCTCAGAAAGTCCTGTGGTTACCTCTACTGTAGCAGTTGATCACAGTGTGTAGCAATTGCCTCTTTATTTGTGTATTTCTCCTACTCTGTCATGGGAATGACAGGGATGCTATCCTGGCCACTGTACAGGCTAATGTTAGGGAACAAAGTAAATATCTTTCAGGCTGAAAGGATGAAACCTCATTTGGGAAGAAGAAACTCCAGCTGATAGCCCTGATCATGCCACCAGCTGTCCTACAGAACTTGTCAAAAGCTTCCTTCACTGATGGTTCTACTAGCCGCTGCTCTGGGGTTGCCCCTAACATAAAAGCCCCAGGTCTTTGTCTTCCCATCTCATGTGAGCAACAAAAGAGGAGAACAGAAATTAAAATACTCTGAAGAACTGAAAGATGAATTTGAGAAAGAAAAATAATGACTAACCTTGGGGTGTATGCATGTGTCTGTATGCATTTTTAGACATTAATAAAATACTAAAAAAAGGCTCAGTAATTGAAACATGATGTAACTGATACAAACCAAGTACCAGATCTAAACATATAGAGAATAGACAGTTTATTTTGTAGACATCTTAGAAAAAAAGTGGCCATTTGGTAAAATAACTAAGTTAAATCTGTCTTTCACATTATACACTAAAAACAAACAAAAAATCAAAGCAAATCAAAATCAAAACTCGGTTGACTTACCTAAGGAAATTTTAACAAATAAAATAATAAAAGATCTGGAAGAAAATATAGGTAAATATATTTTTGATGGTGGGATAAGAAAGGCATTTAGGACTTAAAGAAATTTGAAACTGATTTTCACATTTGAGACAATGCTGGTGAATTTCTAGTGTTGATGAGCATGTAAGAAATAGATACTCTCATATATCACTGGATGGATTGTGAAATGTACAATGTACATTGCTAAAGTGCAGTTTGGCAAAATAGGTGAAAAAGTTTTAAATTTTGCATAGTGTTTGGTGCAACAGTTTAATTTCTAGAAACTGGTCTTGAGAAAACTATTATAGATGCAGGAAAATATTGATTTTGAGAAAATGATAAGAAGCAATTAAGTATTCAACAATAAGAGACTGATTGCACAAATCTTTATGCAGCCATGTGATGAAACACTATTCGGCCATTAAAATGATGGAGAAGAATATTTAATGATAAGGAGAAATGTTGACAATACATTGTTAAGTGAAGTAGAAGTTCAGAAAGATAAACAGAACATGTGGTTCCCACTTTAAAGACAGGAGGGCATATGCCCCAAACTAATAGTGGTAATCTCTGAGTTTGGGGATTATGAATGATTTTAAATTTCTATTTATGCTCTTTGTATTTTCATATTTTCTTCAATAAACATATTTTACTTTTGGAATCAGAAAGAAGTGTTAATAAGAGAACAAAACCCTCTTACAGATGAAAGTAGCATTGTTGTAATTATTAAAAATGAACAGATGCTAATATTATCAGTTGTACAAATTAAGGTCAGGCTTAGAGTACTGTTGTAAACTATTCTTTTTCTCTGTTAAATTAGGTTAAAAAATTTTATTACAGAAGTATTGAAAGAAACATGTTGAACAATACTTGAGTAGTCCAGAAAAAGAATGGCTCTTTTTTATTAGTGGGGATACATCAAGATTGTTCTGGTAACAAGCATCAGTAAGAACTCAGTGTCTTAAAGTATAAAGGCTTATTTCTCATTCAGGATACATGTCCATTGTAGATTTTTGGATGGGAAAGAAAGTGGGAGATCTGCTCATCTTGGTCTCCTGAGAAATCACTGTCTTGAATATTGTCGGAAACTGCGGCACAGTTAAACAGCAGAATCTCACACTGGCTCAGAAGACACCTATGCTTTTGCTTACAACTCATTGGCCAGAACTAGTCACATGACCTGCCAATCACAAGTGGCCAGGAAGACAAAGTCAGAAATATTTGGCAAACAGCACAGCATTCATGACTACTACCCCCTCGTCTTTCCTTATCCAGTGGGTCTAGAACTAAAATCTGAAGGCTAGCAGGGTCATGATCTGGCAATTACCACGCTCTAGGCTGAAAGGATTAACATGAGCAAAACAACAGAGTGAGACAGAGAAAATATTGAGCACATTTCTAGGGATGCTTCAAAAATGTCCTGCGTTTCTCTTTCCTCACTATGATTAACATGGAATTCTATAGGTTGCTCATCTCTGAAGTAAGGGGTTTTGACTTTGGGGCCTTTACAGACCTTCGCAGCTTAAAAATC
Organism: Vicugna pacos; assembly: GCF_048564905.1. Classification (NCBI taxonomy): domain Eukaryota; kingdom Metazoa; phylum Chordata; class Mammalia; order Artiodactyla; family Camelidae; genus Vicugna; species Vicugna pacos. The sequence goes on along the minus strand of NC_132988.1, from coordinate 102,378,973 downwards.
CTGCATTCCATATATCCTGGAAAGAGTACTAATAAGAGCTCACTTGGGTTTTGTGCCTTTTATGGGCTTCATACTTTTCCAAGTTATTTCCTTGGATTATCCATGTGTTACGGGCCGAATTGTGTCCCCCTCAACCCAAATTCATATGTTAAACCCCTAACCCCCAGTACCTCAGCATATGACTATATTTTGAGAGAAGGCTTTTAAAAAGGTGATTAGTCAAAATGAGAATGTTAGGGTGAACTCTAATCCTATATGACTAGTGTCACCATAGAGTTTAGGATAGCGAGAAAAAGAGAGGGGGGGAGAGGTGCCAGACATACGTCCACATACAGAAATGGCCATGTGAGGACACACGGAGAAGGTGACAATCTGAAAGCCAAGGGTAGAGGCCTCCGGAAGAAACAAAATCTGTTGGTACCTTAATCTTGGACCTCTAGCCTCCAAAACTATGGGAAAATATGTTTATGTTGTTTAATAAGCCACCCAGTCTGTGATATATTGTGAATGACAGCCCTCATAAATGAATGCATCATGTAATATATATGAAAATCTTGTGAGTTTGATACCATTCTCTTATCCACATTTATAAGTGAGGCTGCTGATTTCAGAGAGGTGAACTGACTTGCCAAATTGATGTCCTTAGCTTGTGGTCCCAACTACTGCACTTTAATTGAAACAATGAAAGTAGAAATGAACTAAGAAAACAAGACTTTCACCTAATAATAGATAACATTTGTTGGGCATCTGGCAGGAATAATTGTGTACACTTTCTATGTATGCATTTACTTGTTATAACAATAGCTGTTAGCTATTGCTGCATAACAAATTATCATGAAACATAGTTGCTTACAACAACAAAACATTTATTATCTCAGAGTTTTTGGGGTCTAGGAATCCAGTCACATCCTGGCTGGGTACTTTTGATTCAGGGTCTCTCACGAAGCTGCATTCAAGGTGTCAGTAAGGACTGTGGTCATCACAGGACTTGGCTGAATCCAAGTTCACTGATATGGTTGCCGGGAGGAATTTGTTCCTTGTAGATTATTATTGTACTGAGGGTCTCAGGTCCTTGTCGGGTGTTGACCAGAGGCCTCCCTTGGTTCCTTGCCAAGTGCAGCTCTTCATGTGGCATCTCCCCACATGGCAGGTGGCTTCCATCAGAACAAGCAAGAGAACAGAGAGGCAAGGAAGACAGAAGTCTTAGTCTTTGTAACCCAGTTTCAGAAGTGACAGCCATCACTTTGCCATGTTTTATTTATTAGACAGGAGTCACTAAGTATGCTCCATCCTTAACAGGAAGGGATTACAGAAGGGCGTGAGCACAAGAAGGTGAGGGCAGTGGCTGCTTATTGTGGATGCACAAACCAGCGGTAGAAAATTGGTAAACAATTTACCCAAAGCCACACGGCAGCATCAGGATCAGAACACAACTAGTCAACTCCAGGGCCTGTGCCTTTAAGATTTATGTGACCATGCTCGCTATGCATAGTGGATAACATGTTATCAGCAAATATGTCTTAGAACCTCGTTGGGTAGAGGTGATGGGCCAGTGGGCCAAATCCAGAGTCATACTGTACTATCCGAAGGTCAGTCACAGGTGCTTTGGGGACTGAGGGGTCTCTTATCTATACTGGGGTCAGCGAACCCCTTTTTGTAAGGAGCCATGTAGTATTTTAAGCCTTGTGGGCCACGTGGTTTCTGTTGTAACTGTTCACCTCTGCACGAAAGCAGCCATAGATAACAGTTCAGTGAAGGGGCGGGGCTGTGTTCCAATAGGATTTTATTTACAAACACAGGCAGCAGGCTGGAGTTAGCCTGTGTGCTATTGTGTGCTAACCCTCCTGGCCTGAATCACTGTGGACACACAGATGTATCAAGGAACTCTTCATTTTGTAAAAGTTAGAATTACTTGCTTTGTTGGGATCTCATCAGCCACTGCACCAAAAATTGGAGCAGAAGCCATTTTGAAGCAACAGAAGCAGGAAAGGTTGAGATATTTTTCCACGGTCCTCATGCCCTGAAGATACCCCTTGAATGCCTTCAGGCACCATCACTCCTCCCTGTGCCTTGGACAACTTGTTTGCGGTTGGCGGAAGGACTCCTTCCTTGCATTTTCCTCTGGGCTTTCATCCTGTTCTTTTCTGGCTAGTCATTTCTTTTTCCTGCCTGATTCTTTTACCCTTCTTATCAACCTCTTTGCCCTAGGCCCAGTATTTTTCAGGTTGCTGGTAACTTTGTGTAATATACATTGTGTTCCTTTGGAAGAAGTCGATGGTCCTGGGACTTCCATAAACTTGTTGTTCCCCCATTCCTGAATAGAAGGCATGCCAACTCCAGGAAACACCCTGGGCAAGGAATCATCACAAAGCTTCCCTAAAATTAAGAGTGTGCCCTGGACCTTAGTGAGTTCTAATTTTGGAAGATGTTTTTATTGATAGAAAATTTAGGAAGCGAGGGTCGGGTGGAGTGCTTTGCCGCATGAGGGGAGCAGACCAAATAATGTGAGGTCTCCTAAAGCCAACAGCCACCTGGTGACAATGTAGAGCCTTACACATGTCCCCACTAGATTTCAACTGTAGTTTAAAAAGTTAAGGTAAAGCCAGACTCAACAAATAGCTAAACAGCAATTCTATTTTTAGTATGTTTTCTTTCTCACTGGAGAAAATTATCTGCTAGGAGAAAGAAATATTTGCAGCCTTTGCTTCAACCTTTATATTCCAGTGCTGGTAACAGCTTCAAATAATATGATCAACAGTTTCCTAGCTCTTTGCCTAGGGCATTGGTAGTCTTTTATACATATTTATTTTGTTTTATTTTGTGCCTTGGACCTTCTGACACTTAATAATATAATTTACCTTGATTCCACTGCAGATGGGACTCTCCCTGACTCAATTTAAAAAATTAATGCATTTAATTTTAGTAGAAGTGGGCAATAACACACCAGGTGACTCAGCTAAGTAAAAGAAGTGTTCGTAATTACACTTCTAAATCAAATTGTACTCTGAGTGCCCTTCTGGGGTTAAATCCTGCAGAAGTTTAGGGCAACTGAGGATTGCTGACTCAGTTTTCCCAGTCTGAGAACTAAGGGGTGGGGGATGATCTATTTTCAACATACCTCGAGTTTCTAAATATTTAAAATTAATATTCACTACTCTTCCTAAAGTATAGTGTTTAGGGATGCTTAGCAATGAATGAATCTCCTTTTTTTTCTCCCCTTAGGCAGTTTTCTGAATTCCATTCGGTATCGCCTGCTGTTTTATTACACATTTTCTCATAATTGCTTTTGTGTAATCAGGGTTTGTGGAATAAAGAAAAAAAATGACTAATCATATCTCAAGATGTGCAGGCCAGAGTATACCCCAGCATTATTTTAATATTATTTAAAAATGTGTTAACTGCATACTTTTTTTTCTTTCTCATAACAACATTTCTCATTAAAATGGATTTATTTATCACATTTCTCTTAATGTTGTGGCTTCTGGCATGAGAATGAATTATAGGCCTTTTCAGAGGGACTTTTTAAAATAACTAGATGATGGTTTCTCCCCTGTGCCATTTGTTAGTGTCAGAGGGATGAAGAAAACAGCTTTATAGTGATTCTTCTGGGTAAGAAATTGAGATATACTCTTGAAAAGGGTGTGGATCGTGCTTTTAATGGGCCAGGTCTAACTACCAAATTTCAAGGAGGAAAACTTTTCATTGAGATAAAGCCTCAAATTGACATATTTTGATAGAGATAGTGATTTGGAGGCAGTTGATTTGGTTGATGGACGAGTTTCAGAAACTTTTTGGTCACTTGTTTGGAACTAATTGGATTGGAACAAAGTTGGACTCTCTTAACTCTGGAGTTCTAAGCAGGGAAGTAGGAGCGAGTGGATTCAGAGATGGGTGTGAACTGATCATAGGTACTAAACAAACAAAGTGAAAATGCTTTCACCTAAAAATCTCAAAACATACTGTTGGCTTAAAAAGTGCCCTTGGATAAGTGGTCAACATTCTTTTGTAGGGACTTGAAAACGGAAAACAGAGATTATGCGGAATTAGAGTGATGGAAATAGGAATTCAAGAAAGGAAGACAATAATAGATTTTAAAACACTAGAGGTTCACTATGACCCAGAAATGAAGAAAGTTGAAAAGATGTGAAAAGAAGGTCCGTTAGCGGCTTGATACGCAGAGAGTGGCCCACGGACCAGCACTATTGACATCAGCTGGGAGCTTGTTAAAAATGCACAGTATTGGGTCTTACCTGAGACCTGACTGCATTGCAACAAAATTCTGAGTGATTTGGTGCAAATTCAAGTTTAAGAAGCATTGTTTTAGAGTAAGATGCTAAAAAGATTGTTTTTTACCAACAATCTTCAGTAGCATAGGATTGCATTTCCTTCTCTGAGCTTGGACCCACACTCTATGACTCTACATAAGTAACAGTTGCATAAGCATAATAGTGAAAATGTTTTATAATTTTCACTTTTTGCATCAGTATATAGGTAAGAGCTGGTACACTTGGTATTAGAGGTGTAGAACAGAATGTAAAGGTCATAAACCTTGACAATTAAAAATAACAACTAAAAAGGAACAGAGAAGAAAAAGAGGTGAAGTAAAGAAAGCAATGTTCTCATATTTCATAGCAAGGCGTCAATACGTACTGGTTAAAGTTGAAAATCCAGGAAACAGAGTTTATTTGTCATATTTCAAGTCATAGAAGAAATATAAGAAGAAAGATGATACAACCAATAAAATTTGAAAAGTGAGGCAGGGAGGGAAGGTAGAAGGCAGTATAAATGATCTAAATTCTTCATTTTCACAGCAAGGAAAGGAGCTAAGAGGTGCTATCCAGGGCTGACAAATCACAAAATTAAGGCAGTAGCATGTGGCAAATATGCATCATAATCCAAACATCCAGGTGTCTGAGAAATGTCACATTTCTTTCTTTCTTCAAATCTAACTCAATCAAACTGCAATGCCTACCTGCCAACTTGGCAAGAATCCAATCACAGTTAGGATTAGAGACTTCCTTCCTCCCTCCATGTATGTGCCTGTGGTTAAAGATTGGGTCAAGTCTGCTTCCCCTTCCTCTGGGACACAAAATTTCCCAGGATCCCTGCCAAGTGGTTCTGATGGAGTCACCGAGTTGTGGCTATTGGGACAGGAGTGGAGGTGATGTGTGTTACTTCTAGGCCAGGCTCTTCCCCTCCTCGTCCCCCACTCTCTGCTGATTGAATCAAGAGGCTGCTGAGGTCTGAGAGGGGAGTGGGGCCCTAAAAGGGAGGATGCTTGGGTCAGTGAAAGGCTGGTTGTGACCATCCAGATAGACTTCACTCAAGCAAGAGATAAACTTCTATTTTTCAGTCCCAAATGTCATAATTTTTTTAAATCATTAAGTTAGCCTATTTGAATAACACAATGATCATGGTGGTTTCCCATAAAGCTGATTTTGAGGCATCCCCTGTAGTCCGCAAATCATTATGGTCCCTTGATGTGGCCTTCCACCATCTTTACACCACTCAAGGACTTGGACATTTTTGCTGAGGCTGAGAAACGCAGGGACTGGAGTCGAGGCTACTAACAGGACAACTGAAAACTGAAGGGGCTACTCTGGGAAGCCTGGATGAAAAGTGGAGGGAGAATTTACCCTTCGCTCTGTGCTCTGTGTATTGCTCGCATTTGTAAAAATCAAGTGCATGTGACATTTCATAAGATTATTGTTAAAAATACTTCTCTTTTCTCTAGTCGGTGTAATACCTTAAAGCTTAAAGAAATCCAACAACAAAGACTTAGACATATGGGCTATAAATGAAAATGATGTGTAAGATTCTCATCTGGCTCAAAGTTTTCTCCTGGAAGAAGTTCAACCACAAGGGAGGAATAAGCAAACTGCAACTTACATAAGAAAGACTCACATAAGAAGGGACCTTGTATGAGGAGGTCCCTTGAATTCTTTGAGCCTCAGTTTCCTCACCAGTCTGAGAGTCGTGTTGCTATTTGCCTTGCCTTTTCCAGAGGATCAAATTCAATTAAATGCACAAAGCATTTGCTTAGGACTTGCAATAAATCGATGTAAAAATAGAGACACAGAAATTGATACTACCATGCTCCAGCTCACGTGGAGTAGAAACTCTGGCGGATCGGGGTAGGAAGATATACAAAAACAAATGAGTCTATGGATGTGGAAGAATTTTGAAAATTGTGAAGTATGACTCCCAGGTGTTACTCATTTTCCCTAACGTCATGTAGCTGCAGACTTTCTAGTTGTGAAGGAGACAGAAATACCTTCTCAGTCGTAGGTCCACGTAAAGGTCTTAGTCCGTAATTCGAAGTGAGAGAATTACTGCAATGCTGGCTGCTCCTGGAATGAATGAGAGTTAAGGAGTGAATTTCTCTGAGGAAAAAGGGAGAAACGTGTTGGTCACATTTTTAAAATCCATGTATTCAAAATGCCTGCAGACTGATTCCCCCAATCCTACTCAGCCCAGAATTATTTTTCCTTCCCTTCCATTAAGGAGGAAAGATGCAATCTTGAAATTTTGTTCTTGTTTACTCACTGAAGGAGGCAGAAAGAAAAAAAACAAAAGCCAGCATCCTTCCATCCTTTTAGGCCCTAGCTGCTTCTTCAGGTTAGTATCAACTGAACACTTAAAACATTTATTTTTTTTAATTGAAGCATAGTTGATTTACAATGTATCAGGTGAACACCAAAATGATTCAGTTATACACACACACAAACATATAAATGTTCTTTTTCAGATTCTTTTCCATTATAGGTTATTACAAGATATTAAATGTGGTTCCCTGTGTTACACAGTAGGTCCTTGTTTATCTATTTTATATATAGTGGTATGTCTCTGTTAATCCAAAATTCCCAATTTATCCCTCATCCTCCCATCCCATTTGGTAACCGTAAGTTTGTTTTCTATATCTGAGTCTATTTCTGTTTTGTAAATAAGTTCATTTTTATCACTTTTTTTTAAATTCCACACATAAGAGATATCATGATATTTATCTTTTTCTGTCTGACTTACTTCACTTAGTATGGTAATCTCTAGGGCCATCCACTGAACACTTTTTTTTAATGTGAAGTCTGTGCTGGGTCTCCGAGAGCATTAACTCATTCAATGTCACTCAAAATGGGGCTGGGAATTCAGGATGATGCCAGACAGGGCTGCACAGTGAAGGGCCCCGTGTGCTGTACTGAGTAGCCAGCACTTTATGTTGTAGGCATTGAAGAGCTGTGGACAGCTGGGGGACAGGCAAGCATATTACTTAGGGCAGATGCAAAGTTCTACCCCAAACAGACGCTGAGAGTAGGGACTTAAAGTTTACAGGTGTTGATTTCCTTTCGTTTTCCACATCCAGGTGGGCAGCTTGTTCTGTGTGATCATCTGGGGTCTCAGCTCTTGCTAAATATTTCTTTTTCGTCCGCTGCACATTATCTTAGGCATCCTCGAAGCTGCATCACGGCTGTGTTCCGGGTTCCAGGGAAGAAGAAGAGGAAAGAGAATGGGGGAAAGCACACCTGATGTCTCAAGTCCCAGGCATGGAAGCGCACATGTCTCTGCTACTCACTTTCCTTCCACAGTAATGTGGTCTTGCGGCCACAGCTAACTGTGGTCTGGCTGGATAGCCAAGAACCAGCTGCAATTCTGTTCTCAGGGGTGACTTTGGTGGACACCCAGTCATGTCTACTACAACAGGGAAACAGATCTATGTTTTCCAAAGAGAATTCTGATTTCTTTTGGCATTCTCTGTAGCATCTAGCACAGAACTGTCTATGTGGTGGGCATTCCATCAATAACTGTTGGCTCATTCATTGATTAATAGATTGGCAAAGCCAGGATGAGGCTAGAGGGCCAGTCATCTCATTTACTTGTGATGACACGTAAGGATCCACTGATGGCGCCTGCCCAATGATGCCTTCCTCAACGTGATATAGGAAAGAGGCTGCTGAAGGTCTGTTCTGTTCTGTTACAGTCGTGTCTGGGAAATTTATAGTCCTCATGAGACAGGAAGGAATGGCTCAAGACCCCAGATCAAGAGGCTGGGAAATGATCCGATGTGCCATTGTACCTATTGCCAGGAAGGGGCTAACGACAGTCATTATGTTACATGTATCCCACCAAACGCAATTCGTAGAGAGAGATTTTATGTGGAAGTCAAAATAAGTTTTTTTAAAAAGCACTCCTTTCCTTCCCTTCTTGCATCTAATAATTGACCAAAAGGGTGAAGGTGGCAAGAGAGAGCAGCCTGCTTTAGTAAGTAGGAGTATTTTATGTTGATATTATTTAGAACACTTGTGCCATGGTAATAACACAAAGCGCTCTGAGTTTGAGCCAGTTTCTTAAAAAATTGCTTTAAATTTCTCTGCAGATCTTGCAGCGTCTTATTGCTCGCACCGTGGTGGGCTTCTCCATGTCCCCTACCCCTCGGTACACCACTCATTTCCTTCTTCCTTCTTCCTTCTTTTCCCATTCCCTTCCCTTTACAGGAAAAGCCTTTGAAAGATCCGTCTGTTCTCACTGTCTGCTACGCTTCTCTTCCCATTCTCTCCCAAGGCTCTATCAGCCAGACTTCATTCCAACCATGTCATCCAATTAGCTCTTGTCACGGTCACGTCACAGCTGCTGGATCTGACTGTTGATTCTCAGTTCTTGTCTTACTTGACCTATTAGCAACATTCATCACTCTCGCTCACTTCTTTCTCCTGGAAACTCTTGTTTCTCTGGGCTTCTGGAGCACTGTCCTGACTTGGGGATACCTCCCTGGACTCTCTTCAGCGAAATTTTTTTCTTCTTGATTCCAAATGTTGGAGTACCTCAGGACTTGTCCTCTTTGTCCTCTTCTCTTCTCCATCTATACCCACTTCCTTGGTGATCTTATCCAGTCTTAGAACTTGAAATATCACATGTAGCTAGTGCCTCCTAAGTTTCTATCTCTAACCCAGGCTTCTCCCTTGTACTCCCCAGCTTGCACCTCCATTGAATAGATACCTCCAACATCCCATGTCTACACCCGACTCCTCATCTGCCCTCCCAGTTGATCCATGTCCAGTCTTCCCATGTGAGCTAATGAGAACTCTAATTGTTCAGGCCAGTGATGTAAAGAATCATCTCTGATTCCTTTTGTTTTGTTCTGTTTTCATAACCATATCCAGCTGGTTGGGAATTTCTGGAGGCTCTGTTTGGAAAATGCTCCAAGAATATGACAGTTATTACCATCTGCACTCCCATCATCAAACCAACATTACCTTTCCCCTTTCAATGGTGAGTTGCAGCAGCCTTCTAGATGATCTCATGTCTGTACTTAGAAATGAAGGTGTGGAAGTCAGACCAAAGCAATCTTCTGCTCAACGTCTTCCCTTGGGTTTTTTTCTTACTCAGTAGGATTGCCAGAGTCCTATGATCTGCACCTCTGCCACACCTTCCAATCTCATTTCCCAAGTCTTTCTCGCTCTGTCACTCTTTCAAGCACACTTGCCTCCTTTTCTTTCCTCCAGGGCCCCTTGTTGTCAGTCACCTTCATCCAGGTATGTGTGACTTTCCCCCTCAACTGTTTCAGGCTTTGCTCAAATGCCATGTCAGTGAATCCTTTTGTTACCACTCTCTATAAAATCACAATTCCTATTCCCTTGCTTGTCTTTGCTTCCATAGCAACATCCTATCTACTAATTTTTCGTATTACTGACCATTTTTCATCCGCTGAATATAAGCTCCATGAGGGCAGAGATTTTTGACACTGTATCCTCAATGCCTAGACAGTGCCAGGCATACGATGGGAGCTCAGCTAAAAAGAAATTAATTGAAGTGTAGTTGATTTTATATTTGTTGAAGGCATGAATGGTGCTCCCACTTCCTGTCCTCTTGATGGTTCACCCCTGGCTGTCTCCCAACACCTTCCTTCCAACTATGACTTTTGGTAACTTTTGTCTTACCAGAAGTTTATTTATCCAGATCTACAACAAATATTTTCTGAGTGTATCTTTGTGTACTGAACTGTGTTAAGAATCTAAAGTGAGTAAGAAACAGTTTCCTTCTTCGAGCTCGTTTCCTGTGGATGCCTTGGATTTAGCCTTGGCTGCTAATGAGTGCGCCTGTCAGATAATGGACTGAATCCACCAGCTCCTTATAACTGTCTGGAAGTCATTGTCACTAATGGGGTGTGCAATAGCTTTGGGCTGGGTTGGAAGGAAGGGCTGAGGACCATTTGTTTCCAAGAGTGCTGCTCCTGTAGGAAATGCAAGATCTGCTGATTTGGAGTCTCATGTTTGTCACCTGTTACCTTGGCCTGAGTGGGAAAGATGAGAAGGGCTCCCTCACCTTTTGTGGTCAGGCCAGGTGATCACGTGTGTGCCCCTGCTGGATGTGGGGCTTTGGGGGAGCAACATGAAGAGGCTCTTATTTTTGCTAGAAGACACTTCTGTTCCCTGAGTATCCCTGCTGTGGAGTTGATAAAGTCCAGGCTGAAAATGAGGACTCTTCTGCTTGTGACCAGATTACTGGTCCTCCCATCTCGCCTGCTCAGCTCTGATAGATCCCTGGACACTGAGAAGCCTGCAGTATGTGAGCTGGAATAGGGAGCTTCATTCATTCAGGAATAATCAGTCCCTTTCATCTGAACCTCCCCACCCCAAGACCAACTCTTCACTCCCAGGGGAAGGGACACAAACTTTGGGGTCAAATAAACCTAGGATTGCATCCTGGTGTTGCCAATTTCTAGCTATTTGACCTTAAGGAAGTTCATTTGTTTCCTTTGAGTCTTGGTTTCTCCATCCATAGGTTGGGGATAATAACAATGACTTTACTGTATTGCTGAGAGGATTCGGTGATTTCATGCTCGCAGAGCACTTACTTCAGGGCCTGGCGTGCGGCAATCATGAACTCTATGATGGTTATTATTATTTAAGAAGTTATTATCATTTTACTTGTATGGGAAGTTAATTGTTTTTGTTTTACTGATTGTCAGTGATTTTGGAGAGTGTCTCAGAGGCACAGGTTTGAGAATAGTGTCATTGGCACAAAACAAAACTTAATGACAGTGAACCGTCCCAACAGGCTCTGAAGGCTGATGCTCATTTTCAGTCACTGTGGCGGAGAGAGGAGAGAGAGGCCAGCAGAGCCCTTATTCTCTTGTGGTTCCTGGTACCTGTGAAGTGCTTCACTTGGCCTCCTGTGACAGAGGAGCCATGGGCCGCTCCCCACCCCCGACGAGGGCAGGAAGCTTCTGTCGTCTGACAGAGGAAGGGAGACTGCTCCCTGGGCTCTGCTATCCCGTGTTACCTTTGTCCTCCCCAGACGCCTGCAGCTACTTGGCACACTCGGGGGATGGTTTCCGGACATCCTGCTCTGTGTTTAATGCCAGCTCCACAAGTGGGCCCAGGCATCTGATTAGAGGCCATTCTCAGCAAAAACAGCCTTTTTTTTTCTCTCTCATTGGAAACCTGGATCATCTCCGGAGCAGAGTGAAGACTGTCATAATTTTAGCAGAGGGGCTAGTCTGTGCACCGGGCTGTTCCCCAGCCCAGAGGGAGGGAGTGTCCAGGAATCCTGCGCACTGGCCTCAGAGAGCCAGGAGGATGACTATGGGAACTCTCCCATCCCCTCGCCTCACCAGTTCCCCACACCTACCCTGTCTTCAGGCCCCAGAATCCCCCATTCTAGTCTGTAGCAACATTAGCTTTGAAATGATGCAGTTCACTACCAGAGACCAGAAATTTTTGTGTTTTGTTTTACTCACCCTAATAAATTCTTAGCAGCAGGGCAATATGGTAGAAGGCTTTGTATAGTAGTATGCTTTGGCCATGACTCAAACCCCAGCTCTATTCTTTCTAGCTGTGTTCCCTTAGGCAAAATACTCAACATCTCAGAGCTCCAGTGATATGTGCCTTCAGGATTGTTTAAGGATTAAATAACAGGGTTTATGAAAGATCTCAGGAAATATTATTTACTTTCTGTTATTTCTCCATGACCTCCTGTAAAATCAAATTCCTTAGAAAAGGAGGGAACACATAGGCTAGAATAATGACAGTGTGGATGTGAGTACAGGCAGACCTCAGAGAGATTGCAGGGTTGGTTCCAGACTACCACAATAAAGGTAATATTGCAAAAAAAGCAAGTCACATAACTTTTTTGGCTCCCCAATACATATCAAAGTTTTTATACTCTACTGTAGTCTATTAAGTGTGTGATACATTATGTCTAAAACACAATTTACATACCTTAATTTAAAAAATACTTTCTAGCTAAAAAATGCTAACCATTATCTGAAAACTCAGGATTGCTACAAACCTTCAATGTGTAAAAAAAAAAAAAAAGCAGTGTTTGGGAACTGCAATACAATGAGGTACGCCTGCGCAGAATCAAGATAGGCATTGTGTTTGCAAGGGCTGTTGTAACAAAGTACCGCAAACTGGATGGCTTTAAACAACAGACATTTATTGTTTCACGGTTCTGGAGGCTAAAAGTCCAAGACCAAGGTGTCAGCAGGGCCAGGCTGTCCCTGAAGGCTCGAGGGGAGACTCCTCCCTGGCTGCTTCTCATTTTTGACGTTTGCTGATGGTCCTCCCTGCTCCTTAGCTTGTAGGTGCCTCAGTGGAGTCACGTGCTGTCTTCTCCCAGTGTGTCTTCACATCCTCTTCCTGCTGTGCGTGTCTATCTGTGCCCAAATTTCCCTTTTTCATAAGGCTACCACTCCTCTCAGATCAGGACCCAATCTAAAGACCTTATCATAACTTGACCATTTGCAAAGGCTTTATGTTCAAATAAGGTCACATTTATAGGTCCTGAGAGTTAGAACTTTATTATGTCTTTTCAGGGGACACAACTCAACCCTTAACAGGCATTGATATAGTAATAGATTTTATTTCCTCAGTTTTGTTCTCAGAGTAACGCAACCTTGTTTTCTTTTTGTCTACTTTCCTAGCCTTGGTGTTGGTTCTTATTTAAGTTCCCAGAAGAAGCAAAGAAGAACCACTTATTTAAGATTAGAAAAGTAGACTATTCTACTCCTATTTCATATTGTTTGATGTTTGTCTGTCTCTCTCCATCTAGTATCTATCTATCTATCTATCTATCTATCTATCTATCTATCTATCTATCATCTATCATCTCTCATCTATCTCTATGTATCTGTATAGCTATGTGCTTACGTATCTATCAATTATCTCTCTAAACATACATTTCTTTTTTCCTTTGGAACTTGCTGTCACTGGTGACAGATACATGCATGATCTCCGTGAAAGATTCACCTGTATAAGATTCTTTACCTATTGGAGGGCACAAAGACAAAGTAAAAATGACGGTTAATTCCACTGAAGAAACATATGCTTTCCTTAAATAGCAAAAGAGTCTTTTCATTTAAAACATTTATTTCCTAGTGAAGGAAACAGCTCTATCAGTTGAAACAGTGCATTTGTGAGCAAATGAGTCAGCAACGTGTCCTGGACCAGCCAATAACATTGGTATATACACAGCAAATCATTTCAATTTACCAACTGTTCTGAAATTATCTGACCAAGCAGAAAGCATTAATCCGAATCCTGTTACAAATGGACTTTGAAATAGGGTCATGAACCTTGGAGAAGATGAGGGAGAATCATCTTCTCTCTGATTCGGAATGGCCTCTTTTACCATTGTTCGGTGTTTTCCCTCTTTTTATTTGTAACTAATGACATACCGCAGTTCAGGTCTGCTGGTCTTAATCTACAAACTAGGCCATTAGCAGCCCCAGTCTGGACAATGGCCTACCAATTAAAATTAGGAGATTAAAGAGTAATGTTCCTTGCCTGAGACCAGTCTGCATACCAATGACAATTTCCTCAGCTCTTGAATGAAGAAAGACTTAAATGGCAGTGAACTTGATATCATTAAATTTAGGGGACATTGTAGAGTGTGTGTGTGTTGGGGGGCAGTCTGCTAGAGCGCTCAGAGTTAAAAACCAGAGACAGAAGTTTTAATACTTGTTTTACTATTTAACCTTTATCCATTTATTTTTATTCTCAACAAATATTACAACTCCATCAAAATTTAAAGAAGAACAGGCTGTCGGGAAAGATAGTCAAATTCCATATTTCTCTGTTCCAAACAGAACATCAGACCCCCAGTTTTTCTCTCTGTAAAAGTGGAACAAGAACATGTAGGCCTGTATCACAACGAAAGGTGGAGAGATGGTTTGACAGATGAGATAAATTTAGGATTCAATCTTAGAGTTTTTAAGAAGATATTTAAAGAAGGATTCAAAACCAAGAAATGGGGCTTCACTCAATTCAGCTTAAAAGATGGAGAATTTAATGTAGGCTCACCCCATACAGATTTAAGACCTCATGTGCTCTGTCTCAGTATCCAGTCATTTCTGTACCAGCAGAGTCTAACATCCAAAATACATTAAATAAGAATATTATTTTCTTGGGTCTTTTGACGATGATTTAAAATAAGCTAATCTGTAAACTATAGCAACAATTTCACAAACGCCTTTTCTGTGTCTCTTGACTCCCAGACCTCTCCGGAGTCTTTCCCTTCAACAAAATACCTCAAGAACTCTTTCAAATACTCCATGCTCCCAGAATTTTTTTTTCTATCTTGATACAAGTTTTCTGGCTTTTATTTCCCCCTTTTGGATTCAAGCAAGAATTCTTCTCAGTTTTCTCCCATCTTGCCAGAATTTTTCCTAAGCTTTCATTAAAAACAAACAAATGACTAGTTAGCAAAGAGATAAATGTCCTTCAAATATGGAGGAGGGAAGATGACTGGAAACAACCAAAACTTCAGAAAGAAAGACCTGCTTGAAATAAAAGGTGTAGATTTGAGGTTTGTTAGGACTGCAGCCCAGGGGACACAGATTCAAGAAGCTCATGAGTTGTGTTCCCCCAGACTACAAAATGGGGGAGACTTATAAAAGCAAAATCATCAAGTTTACAGCTAGTTACCTGAGTTATTTATCAAGAATTATAATCGGAGCTGAAAAGAAGTAAGGGTTCTTGTTACGTAAGGATTGGTTGTGGTTGGAAATGTTTGCATATTTACAAGGGGAGACCTTGAGACACTAAGTTGCAGCTAGTAGTTGTTGTTTGAAGAATGCCAGTGTCCTTGGTTAGGTACACTTCACAGAAAGTTCAAGTTCTCAGTGGTGCAGAGATGTGTCTGAGACCAGATCCTCAATGGCTGCCTACTCTGCTTTTGTATGCCTGAACTGAGATACTCCATTCAAATTTCAATTTGTCATCAGAAGAAATGGGGGAGAGGAAAAGGGAAGGCTAGGAGCTTCTACACATTAACACTTCCTGGGCCTGATACCCTTGGGTCACTGGGAACGTCTCAGGAGCTGGAGCAATGTCAGACTGAACTACTGCTTCAAGAGCTCTTGTTCTTGGGCGTCTGGTCTACCATTTGTGCTGTAGCTCCATTTGGTTTTTGTCTGATGGAGGTCCTGGTTCTGTCATTCAGCTGTATATATTTGTTTCTTCACTGCAGACCACCTAAAAAGGCGGAATCAACTCTTGAGTTTTTAATGACCTTTTACAATGAATTGCCTCAGTTAAGTGATTCCCAAGAGAAAGAATCTAATGGACTAATTTGGTTCAGTTATTTTCTTCTGGTTCAATAAGCTGTGGTCAAAGGAGGCAGGAGTCATGTGCTATGTGCATTAGGACATAATACAGCTGATAGGCTTGGCAAGGTGGAGGAGGCTGTGGGCGGAAGTAAATAATGTGGGGTACACAGTCCGGAAGATACATTTAAAATTCTGTGAAGTATTGTAGTTATTTCAAATTGGTTTTAGATGCTGGTCCCTTGGGCTTGGGACTAGGTTCCCTGATTCTATACTGGCTACGTTTGAACACAGATACCTGGTTTACTTGGATTTGACTTAAAAGCCTGTTTGGAATCTTTCCTAACTCAGAAATCAGTGACCTGATAATATCCTCCAAGATTATAAAAACTCCTTATGACAGTTGCAGGGAATTCATCCTTGGAGGAAACTCTTGGAGAGACAAGACAGGGTGAGTGCAATTGGAGTGGTACCTAAAACCAGGGGAAGCTCCAAGTCCCCAGTGGTAGGTACCCTGGAGAAACTGACAGTTTGATTTCTCTTGGTTTGGCAAATATTTCCATTAAGCCCAGCAGGAAAGCATAATTCTTAAACTATAATTTTTAATCTATTGAACTAACCTTAGTTATGATAAAGTTACCTCAAATTCAATAAGCTACAAGTAGTTCTCTGATTTCCTTCCACACCCAAACCAAAACAGGGAACACTTCCTATTCTGCCTTTCCCAGCATGATTAATGCTACTTAATTATTCAAAATAGAAAGTGATGAAAGCAATTAGAAAGTAATTATACAAGGTCAAGTGATGATGATGGTGATGATGATAATGAATTTTGCTCAGACCATTGCAATAGCCCCTTAACTCTTTTATCTACTGCAAGAGTGGATAGATTAGAGGGTTATCTATTTCTAATCCATTTCTAACGTGAACCAGTTATCTATCTGAAATTAAAACATAAAAATTGTATGGCTCCCTATTTTCTAAAGGACAATGTCAAAACTGCTTCATAAAAAGTTCTTCACTGATTTTTATCCTTTTCTACTTTCAGAGTCTCTTAAGTCTCATCACCTGCCACCTCTTTTCTCCTTGTATTTCTTATTCCCTGAAATATCTCCAGTCCTTAGAACAATGCCTGGGACATAGTAGGCACTCAATAAATTTTGTTTAATAAATTCCTTTTTACCATTGCCATTCTTATTCTCTTTCCTTTTGAAATTGATCTTTCTTATTTTTCTTGTATCAGTCTCTAAGTCCTTTTATCCTTTTCCTAATTCTAAATATGTTTGTGTTCATGTATGTTCTTCCCATTTTTCAAATCCATATGTGTTATCTTTACCTCTCACATCGTGCCAGAACCCTGATAAGAAAGTATCTGCTTGAATCTTCTTTTAGATATGAATTACTTTTGTCAAGGAAAATAAAGAAAGTACATTCATCGATAAGATCAGAAATACGACCATCAACAGTATCAGTAGGAACGACCCTGAGGCTCAGACCAGGAGGACTGGACCAATGACTGATGAGAGCATGGACACTCTGTCTATTCATTCTGAGTGTCTCATCATCTGACCTCTACTAAAGTTCACCTGCTGTGGGTACTCTGTCTAGTCTCCATTCACCTATCTAGTTTTTAATCTGCTACTGCATTTCTGTGCCAGGTGAAGTTGTTCTCAACAGGGTTGTCATCTTGATGGTGCAAGGAGAATGATTTTTTTTTTCTCATCAGTGTTAACTTTATTCTTTCAGTTAGCATCCTGTTGGTCTCAAAGTGTGACAATCATTTTACTTAATTACCAAGAGATTGGGTTTACTCTTTCATTTCCTCAGAGCCCCCACTATAAGACTCCAGAGCTGCACCTTTTGAGCTGGAGTGGAGGTGACAAAGAGTCTCTCTTTGAACTTTAGTCTGATTCTCCTGAATGCTCTTCTCAACTAGGCCTTGAACTTTGGACTTACATGTCCATCTTTTTCATCACCCAAGTTTAGCAAAAATCCTGCTAAATCAGCTTAGAGAGAACCCCAGCCCTCAATGTCTGATCATCTGATCAAATGTGCCTCATCCTGTGTGTTCCCCCAGGTGATATTGGATCACCTTGGTTTGCCTTCAGCAAGAATCCTATTAAGTCTGTTCAACGAGAATCCCCCTTGTCCCCCTTGTTTCCTCTCAGTATTTCTTCCCTCGCTGATACCTAACCCTGTTCCTTGGCTATAAATCTTTATTTTTCCTTTTTATATTCAGAATTGAGGCTAAGTCTATAATTTGGTCTATTTTCCCTTATTGCTATAGTTCCTGAGTAAAATCTGTTTTTACCACTTTACCGTCCAGCTGTTTTCTCTTTTAACAGAGGCTACTTCATTGCTGTATCCAGAGGTTCCCCCTCACTTAGTCGACTAGAATGGAGACTAAGGCTCTTGGTCGCCTCACAGTAATTTTCCCTTTCCCAGGAGACACTTCTGGACTGTTCACGTTTCTCTCGCCTCTAGATTTTGATAGGTGTACTGAATCTCACTGATCTGGGCCCAGTGAGTCTTTCAGTTGCAGGAAATAGAGATCATTGTGGCTACTTTTAGAAGAATGAGGATTAATATAAGGACCTAGTGCTTACAAAACCTTTGGAAGGGCTATAGGTTTCAGATGTCCGTCAGGCCCCTGGGAAAGACCTCTAGGAAAGCCTATTAGACTTGCTGTCAGGGAAGCCTCTCCCCTTGCCAGGAGGAGAATGTGGGGAATTGGGAGGCTGTCACTGGAACAGCGTCCTCAGGAACACCTTGCCTGTGATTCAAGGCCAGCTTCCTGATTTTCTCTACCCCAGTCCCCTGAGGCTAGGGGCTGGGCATCAAACGCTGCCGCAGTAAACCCCAGTGTTTTCATGACCGTGTTTGCAATGGCAAAAGCAAACCATAAAGAAGACCTCTGCCTCGTGCTCACCTTCAAAAACCACATGACAGTGCTTCTAATTTAGTGGAAACTAGTTTATATGCAAAATCTCTCTTAAAGGAGTCTGGGAAAGGTAGCTGTTAGCTGTCCGCAGTTTACGGAGGAAGTTGGCAGGGATGCTGAGTGAACTGATCTACCAGAACCCATCACAAGCCCACGTCAAACATTAGGACGAAACTGCTGGTTCTCACTTGGATTTCAGAATTTCAAAGGTGTGTCTGGAGAGTAGGCTAGTTTCTTTGCAAGTGGAAGTATTGTGTCCTAAGGGACCCCATCCCCTGACTATGGCTTATTGGTCCAAGGAGGAACCCCTAACCAAAGCCAGTGACTCCATTGTCTCACCAGTAGCTAATTGGAATCTTTCTGCTTGGAATTTGAACTAAGACACACAGAACGGGGTTTAACAAGGGGACCCAATCTGAAGGATCAGAGGCTGAGGTCCCCATTACGGGCAAGGTGTAGGATGAGTAAACCAAGAAACTCAGGAAGAGAAATGAAGAGAACAGAGCACAAAAACAGAGATGGAGACAGCCCCTGAGAAACAGATAGAGAAGACTCAGTTTCCGAGTTTACAATTTCCAGGAAGCCCCCACTTTATTTACTCTCCTGCCTTTGAATGTTCAAATGCCTATTATAGCCTTGTGGTAACACCCACCCTTCCCCTCCCCAACCCCGTTTTTCTTGAGCTAGTTTGATTTTCTGTTGCTCACAACAGAAAGTTGATTATAGTAAAAAAAAGTTTACAACTTTTAGATGGCATTTAAATAATGGCATTGCGCTAGAGGAAAACAGTTCACATATATTATTATCCTCAGTTTCCCAGCTGCTTCGCTCTGCGTTCAAGGAGAAGGAAGATCGTTGTTGGCTGAGAGGTTTATCAGGCCAGTCTGCACAGTGATACACACAGAGGCCACAGGAGCTACGTGAGGCAGAAGGGTTTTGGCCACTTGGAAATAATCACTGTTGGTTGAGAGAAAAGCATAAGGAAAGGGAAGGAAAGCTTGGCGCTGTGTAGATCACAACGGGCTTGAAGTACGTTGGAACCACTTAATAGTTGTGCTGTTTTTCTTTGAATGGAGTGTTCTTTTTTTTTTAACATTTTTTTATTGAGTTATAGTCATGAATGGAGTGTTCTGATTGAATCACGTGAGGTTATAGATTTCCAAGGGCTCCATCTATATGTTTTTATAGAAAGACTTCTGGTGTATTTTGGCTACAGGTTGAAATATATGCGTATATTCCAACAGCATTGGGTTGTTGTATATTCATACTCATGCCCACACACACACGTCTCAGTGTTCCTTTGAAGAGAATAGAACTATTTGGGAAGTGCCCCCACCCTCCCCTTCATTCGTGGAACATTGAGTTCACATTGCTTGGGTGACAGATTGTGGGGAACATTTGTCTAGAAGGTGTTTTGTGGTCTTTCCACAATGATGTAACCTCTTTTGCAAGTGATGCCTGGTTCAAATGACTAAACAGGCTCTGTCCATAAATATGATTAAGTTCCGTAATAATCATGAAAACAAAATTTTCAATAGGAGTTAATTGTGGCTTGGATAGGTATAAATGTTGGTGACCGGAACAGATGAACATATCCTTTTAAGATAAATGCTTGTACGAACCATGAACAAGTACATCTAAAAGCCATTTCATGGGGAATTTTTTTCACCGACTCATTGCCTGGTTTTAACTACATACAGAAAAATACTTTAACCCTGCACCTTGCAAACAGTCATTGGGAATGGTTCATCGTCCTTTGCTTGGCAGAGAGACAAGGTGCTTTGAAGTAAAAAAAAAATCTGATCTCTGTCTCTGCTGTGTGGAGCACACTCTATTTCAGAAAATACAAACCCTTCTTTGTTTTCAGGGAAAATAATATACGAGGGCCCAACTGTGGTGTTAATTGCAAAGAAACGTCTACTGGGAGAAGGGCTTTCAGAGTTTCTGGAAGGCTAGAGGTGGAGGTACTGTTCACTCCCTGGTTGAAGAAGTGGACTTTCCAAAC
Source organism: Vicugna pacos (assembly GCF_048564905.1). Classification (NCBI taxonomy): domain Eukaryota; kingdom Metazoa; phylum Chordata; class Mammalia; order Artiodactyla; family Camelidae; genus Vicugna; species Vicugna pacos. The sequence continues at coordinate 102,358,489 of NC_132988.1, read as the reverse complement.
CTTAGATGCTGTTGGGTTTAGTTCAAGAACCAGGAGAGCCCAGTGTTTGTAAATAACCCCTTGTGTCAATAGTTGGTTCTTTTGAAATAGCAATGGCAACAGCAGAGCAAGAAAGTGTTTATTTTTAATTTTTTAAATTATTTTTTAACATAAAGAATATCATTGGCAGCTGAATTCTCAGGGGCAGGGGAAGAGCCCACGCCAGGTATTCTGCATCTGTGCCCACCCTGTGCAGCCCTTGCTTTCACTAAGATTTGCATCTGGTCTTGTGGATTACAAATGGATTTGAACTACTTTTTAATCAAGTTGGTAAGTTGTACTGTTTTTTTTTTTCCTTGAATGGGGTGTTCTGGTTGAACTACACAGGTCTCCAGGTTTAATAATGGCCAAATATACAAAGAGTGTGATACTTCCAGTGTTTCTTTTCTTTTCTTCTTCTTTTTTTTTATTAGCCATGTTCTTGGCAGAGGACAAAAAGAGGTCCTAATTGGTACTTTAAAGACAACTTAATGACAAGGCTATTTATAGATGTGTGGGCAGGGTTAACGGTCCCAACAAGAGAGACTGAAGTGCCTCAGACCTAGCAAAGAGGAGCTGTTGTGTCCCTGAGCCTCAAAGATCAGGCTGAAGTTCTCAATGCTCAGGAATCAGGAAAACACTCAGGAAGAAGACATCCCTCTTGGACAGCTAGTGTGTAGCTTTGACATCTTTCTATAAGTCCTAATCCATTGATGGGGATCCTTGAAGTCCAGAGTTAGAGACCAGAAAGTAGCAGTTGATGTACATTAGGTTAAACATGATAACAGCTAGGACTACGATGCTAAGGACTGAAACAGAAGAAATGGATTAAGAACAAGTACATTGTGAGAGTATACAGTATTTGGAAACTGATCTGTAGACAAAAGAGATAGGTGAATGAAAAATTATTTTCAACAATGCCAACCTAGATAGACATAAAAGTAGCGATTGCTAGGTCAATGGATAGGAAAATTGAGAAGAGCTGGATTTATTGGCATCAAAGATGTTGAGATTGGTTTTTGATATATTGGCTTGAATTCCAAGCAGAACTGCCCTGGAGATGCTTAGAAAAGTGTCTGGGGAGCCCTATCAGTGGTCATTTAAGCTGTGGAAGCAAGTGAATACCACAGAGATCGATGAAGGCATAACTGCAGAGGGAGAAATATCTAGAACCGAATTCTGAAGAATATTCTTGGACAACGCAAAACACATTCAGCATAACATAGGTTCTGCTTAGAGAAGAATCAGAAATAAGATGAGAATGATTTCAGTACATTAAGATTTAAAAATGTATTTATACATTTTTTTTTGCCTTTTTAATCCTTCCTTTTTATTGGTATCTCTTTTTAACATTTGGGTACATGCTATATGGTACCTGTTCCTTTTTCAGGGCAAAACAGTTGGCATTTAATTTATGACATAACTTGATATATTCAGTAAAGTAAAACAATGATCGGCTTATTTTTTTCTTACTCTCATACAAATCGTTATTTGACAGAGCCTTGATCTGTAACCTGTGTCTTTGTATATCTATATAGAACAACAGATACTGAATCCTACAAAGGAAATCACATTTCTCATCTTACTTTCCACACTATTAAAGGAACTACTTTTAATTTTCCCAAAGTTACTTGGTTCTCTTTAGCTGATTTTTAAAATAACCCTCATTTTATTAAAAATAATTGGATGAGTTATGATGATGAAGCAGGCTTGTGAAATATATTTCCTGCCTTGCGTTGTTCATTTGCTTGCATGGCTTTAACCTCTCTCAAAGGCAGATTAACAACAATTAACAACCCCAAAGGAAAAGTGAAATAATTAATAATGAATTTAAGCAGATGGCACTGTAGCAAAAATGTGAGAAGTAGGAAGCAAAAGGGACTGGTACTCAGAGGAGGTAATTCGGAGGCATTTTATTTTTCTTGATATGTTGCATAACAGCCTCTTTCATGATGGACTTTGAAGAAATCCTCTTAGTTTAAAACCTCTGATAGGAACGCACCAGTGGGCTTCTTCAACCACAGACTCTGCCCTGTATCTCTCAGTTTTTCCACAGAAACATATCGGTGAGGATTTAATAAAAAGGAAGATTAGAAAAAAAGAATTTTCTGACACAAGTTGTTTTAAGAGACTGTGGAGGGATGGGATTCCGACCGAGGAGGACCAATCTCTGATCACTCTCACGAACTTGAAAAGTTTCCGGGGGTACTGGAAGCACGAGTAAAAGTATCATATTTTTCTTATCAGTCATTGTTCAGTAATGAATTTACTGATGAAAGTAGATGTGTTTGAATGTGTCATGATAATTAGTAGCTGAACTTTTTTTCCTGGAAGTTTCTCTAGGGTGTGTGTGTGTGTGTGTGTGTGTGTGTGTGTGTGTGTGTAAACAGATGAAAAGACTCTGGGATTTAGGCACCATTATTAAATTAAAAATTATCAAAAAGATAAGGTATTTTGCTTCCCTGTAAAGACAATATAGCCTCTTATTTTGACTCTTTGTTTCCCCAAAGTATAACAGAGAACAATGGGGGAGGCTCAGGTACTGTGGCTGGAAACACAGAATGCAGTGTGCACTGAATATGATTTTATGATTTGCTTTTTTATTCAACAAGTATTTAACGTGTCCTGGTGTGACTCTAGCTCTCATTCTGAGAATCCAAAACTTACACTAGGGTTCTCGTTTATTGATGGTGAAAGCAAAGAGAATTGAAAACATTTCGCATAAACTGATGTCTTCCACCAATGAGTTAAAAGGGGACATGATATCTATATCTTGGCCTTCAGGTTTAAAGAGTTTAGATTTCTTACTTCTGTTTCCATTTATTTCCTTCTGTCCCTGAAAATATCTGAGAGTTAACAGGGAAACCCTCCAATCTTCTCTGAATGTGACAGAATTTGTGTCTCAATTGATTAGAAAGTCGAGCTGTGCTAAGGAGTGGGGGTGACCTTGGCCTTGCTGACTTGTACAGAGGTCTCTGGGGGTCAGTACAAGTCTCAGGGTGGGGACCTGTTCCCCTCTGAGGAAGCTGCTTCTAAGGCATCTCTGAGGAAAGGAGAATGAAAAATCCAGGCAGAGCTGGGAGGCTCTGTGGGTCAAGGGAGCACACACAGAGCAGGGGCCTGGGGCTGTGGATCTCCTGATGTTGCTGAGGGAACTAGCATCTGGCTTCAGAAGTGCCTAAAGGGTCAGAGGTTAAAAAAAAAAAAAACTAGGAAAAGCTACATGTGCCTTGAAATTGTATATGATACTTATCAAAATTTAGGAGGTTTTGAAGAACATCTAAGAACATCTATATTACTACTTTGCAGATCAGGAAACTGAGGATAAATTTAGAGTTTGGGTTGGAACCTGTATCTGCTGGCAGATTTCACTTTGCAAAGCAGAATTAGAGTTAAAGGCCTGGAACATTCAATAAAGTGTTTCTGCATGTACTGCACCTGATTAAGATCGGCAATTATGTTCTAACTAAAACCAGTGTAAGAAAAATAAACTCAGAGAATTTCAGCATTTGAAAACCTTATACATGAGTGTTCGAATGATAACCAGATCTCTAGCGAACAAGAGGCCCTAAGAAAACAAGGAGTAAGCAGTTGCCTGAACTTCTTATATTGCTCAAATTCAGGCTGGTGCTTGATTGCGAGACTCAAGCAGGGAGTCTGGGGGTTCTGGCTGTGTGTGTGTGTGGAGCTAGGCTTGGCCCAAGTCTGCAAAATGAGGAGCTGAGAGAGGTCAGGAATTCCATATCCTTGCGTGATGCTGAGTTTGACAGCCCATGCAGACAGGATAGACTAAAACAGGTAACTGAAGATACTGGTCTGAGCAGAAAAAACTGAATATGAGGCAACTGGTTGAAAACGAGTACAGCAGAGAAAGAAAGGCTGGGTCACCCAGATTATGGGTTGATTATGGGTTGACATTCTAGGGACTTTCAAAGAAGAGCCTAAAGCCGCACCCAAGGAAGGAAATTTTAAGGGTATTAAACCAGTTTGGACCCCATTGTCTGTGACTGTTTAGAGGAAGCTGGGCCATGAGATGGAGGAATACGGAATGGGATAGGTGTCCTCGGATTTGCTCTAATGCTTGACTTAGGAAAACGTCCTCTGGCCCGATGTGCAGGTGTGGGTCTGGGTGGCTAGAGTACAAGATGCTAACTGGGAAAAGCTGTTGGCTGTAACTTTTTTCTTCAGGCTACAAAGGTTTATCAGGCACCAGTTTTGTACCAGGCACCGGAGATGCAACTGTGAGCATGACAGACAGGGGCTCTGTCTTCATGATGCTTATGATATTTAGAAAAAGGCAATAAGCAAGTAGATACATGAATAAAAGTAAGTCCAAATGTGCTATGAAAGAAATAAAGAATAGGATATCACATAATGGAGGAGATTCTTTAAAGTAGATGATTTGGAAAGATGTATCTGATAAGGTGATGTTTAAGCTGATGAGAAAGATTTAACTACTTGGAGAACTGATGAGAAACATTCCAGACATAGGAAAGAAGAAACAAAAAGGAACAGAATAAGGAAATATTTGGGGGAACTGTGTAGGAACTGTCAAAAGACCATGTTACTGGAACATAGTTTGCATGGGTGAATGGGAGAGAATGGCATGAGGTGAATTTGGAGAGACAGGCAGAGAGGAGATTACACTGGACATTATGGGTCTTGGTAAGTGTGGAAGCCAGCATCCCAGATGGCCCCCAATGGTACTCGTCTATGGTCCTTTCACACATTGTACTAGGGGTGGTCTGTGTGGCCAGCAGAATATGACAGAAGTAATGGCATATGACATCTGAGACTAGGTTATGAACAATACATGAGTTCTTTCTTTTTTAATTCTCTCTTTCTTGGATCACCTGCTCTGGGAGAGACCAGCTGCCACCTTGTGAACAATCTTATGAAGAGGCTCACGTGGTAAGAAAATGTAGCTTCCTGTCAACAGCCGCATGAATAAGCATGGAAGTGGTCTTCCAGTCCCAGTCAAGCCATCAGATCACTGCAGCTCCAGCCAACAGCTTAACTGAAACCTCATTAGGTTACCCTGTGCGGGAACCACTGAGCAAACCACTTCCAGATTCCTGACCCTTAGAAACTGTAAGATAATAAATTGTTGCTTTAAGCTGCTAGATTTGAGGACATTTGCTGTGTAGCAATAGTATGTAACATAGTAAAGAATTTGATTTTATCTAAATACAATGCCTTTTTCGAACTAAGGGAAAGAGGAAGGGTCTTGGTAACCATCAGCGGCTTGAAGGTTAACCAGTTAACCTCTTGAGATTGCTGTTCAGTGACTGTTTGCTGGACTCCTTCCCTGTAGACAATGATGTAGTCAGCCTCCTTGTGTTTAGGGCTCAAGTATCAACAGCATGAGAAAGTCGTTCTATTTGCAGTTGCCTTGAAAACAAAGACAGAGCTACATTTAGAACTTTAATAAAATAGTGTTCCTCTCTTCAGTTACAAACTGGGAAAAGGGACACTTGGTGTATTGATGTCTACTCTAACTCAATCCAATAAACGTTTGTAGAGTAACCTTGAGGAACAGCTCTGCGTTCAGCATTGCGAGGAAAGGACTATGACCAGACTAACAGTTGTTCCTGTCCTGTAGCTGCTCACAATCTAGGGTGGAAATAGACCATTTTAGACTCTGTGCAAATTTGTGGTACCTCTCTTCTCTTGGCCAGAAAGCCCTTGATTCCTACCAATGACAAGGAGACTAAGATTGCAGAACACCAAAAGACAAAGACTGGTTTAAGGGTTTTCCTTCCCTTTGTTTCCCAACAAATGTAAGTACTATTTGTATAATTTCCTGACCAGTACAGAAACTGGGACTTCTTCCGTCTAAAGAGTAATGGGTCCAGGAGTTGCTAAGGCTTTCCTGCTGTTAAGTTGGGTGCTTATGGGGTTAGTCTGAAGCTTGTAACCAAGTCCATGTAGAGGTACCTGGTGACTTATCTAAGACCAGAGATGCTCTTACTCCCTTTACTGCTTCACTCAAGACACAGAAACTTTGCATTTATCCTGACATCCAGTCACTATCTTGTATTATCATCTTTAGGACATTGAGCAACAAGCTTTTCTCTACTTTTCCAAGCCCATAGAAAGCAAACAATCACAGTTTAAAAACAAAGAATCTTGAGCATCTACACATATCTCTGCTGCAGACACTCTATCTCTTAATGATATACAGAGGCCTCTGCACATCTTCCTTCAGAAAAATGGACAATAGAAATTGTCTTTTAATTCTTCCTGATCTCCAGAAGAAGCAAAAATCTGTACCTGGAAGTGACAGGGAGGCTGATGGTAGGAATTTTTTCCCAAGGGCCTCCTAAAACACAAACACACTCAGAACAAACAATATTATAAGATAAAATCTGATAGGTGTCCCCTTGGAGGTACATATTTCAAGGTGCCTTTGAGATTTGGGGACCTTGTTTTGAAATTCTGAGCAGTCTTAATAGGCAGGTCCATCATCTCAGTGAAGAAGGAGGTCAGCTGGGTGCACCAAGGCGGAACTGATTAGCTAAATTGCCGGTGGCCGCAGAATGATCCAGCAACAGCCTGATGCCAGGGAGATGGAAACAGCTGTACCCAAGCTGCATGGAAATCTGTCTCTAGTTACATCCACCCAATAAAAGGCTGGTTATTTACCATTGGAGAAGGGGTCATAATGGCACTTACATCTTTCATCCTTCAAAATAATTTCACTAGTTTTTTTTTTCTTTGGCACATAGTTTTGAGGTGCCAAATATTGAGAGAGCACATGTCCTGTTTCTTGCCTGGCAACAATGTGAACTCATCTAGCGGTTGTGAATGCTAAGGGGGTGTGTCCTTCTTGAAAAAGAAAGCCAGTCTGCTCACCAGAGCATTGCCGTATCTGTGTCGTTGTCCCAAGAATATGAAGCAGCCAAAGTTCTTCATTTATCTGATGGCAGGCAGCCCAGGCTAACTGTATGTTTCTGAGTTAGTCCTAGTGATTGCAACTGGATACAGATTTTCACAGTTCCATTGTTGATAATGTGCTACTCCGTTAGCACTGGGAGTGACATTAACAAGTCAATAAAGACCCCATAAAGTGCTTTATATACCAATGTCAGTTAGGCGTAGCAGGACGCTGGTAATCATTAGGCAGGTTGTGTCTGCTGAATGGTGTTCATTTTCAGTCTTGTCAGTGTTATGTTCCTAAACAGAAGTGTTACCATGACACATGGGGATTGTACTGTGTTCTGAAGTCTCAGTCTTAGGCCAACGAACTGCCTGGCTGTAATGTGAAAAATGACATTTAGTGGTTTCTGTATAACATAGTGGTTACTCTGATTAGCCTTGGGACCAGACAGACTGTTTTTTATATGATGTGAGCATGCGTTCTTTAACCTTTCTGAGTCTTGGTTTCTGTCATGTACCAAGCGGGGATAATAGTACAAATAATGTAACAGGGGGATGACTTTTCACCATTCCTGATTCTAAGGGAGATATACTCCTGGCTTTGATAATATAGGCAAAATGCTTAGAATGTCTAGTACATATGTTAGATATTCAATAAGTGATTGTTATCATTATGGAAAGAAAGTCAGACCCCTTGTTTACTATTAGGGAAATTGAAGGCTAGTTGATGTCTCTGGTTACTGTGTGAATTCATTGTGAGGACAGGGTTAAATGTCCTGGTTCTTGATTTCCAGTCTGATGTGGTTTTCATAACCTTTATCTGAGGGTTTATACTGAAACAATCTGTGTAGGAGGCATCTTCACAGATTTTATGCTAAAATAAATAGAACAAATTTCTCCTTTTTCTCTCAAAATAAGCACTTTGCACAGGTCAACCCACTCACTCTCCATCCTTTCCATCTTATTTTTTCAGCCCACATGGGCCCACTCTTCATTCTTACTCCTCCTGAGACTGAAGACTTGTCAGCAAGCATCTGCTGCTCTCAAATGCTCTAGTTTTCCTTCATTAGGGAAGAAGCCCAAGAAGCATAATTAAAAGAAGCACAGGAACAAAACACAAAATGTAGCTCTTTGTTTTTCAGTTTTCTGCTTGCTTTGTTTTAACCTCATTAAATATACTAGTAAGGCTGAGAAATAGGCAACTAGGTTCCAGTTCCCTTGCCAGTTTGGATCAGTTGGCAGTGACCTTCTGGAGTGTTGTCTTCTGAAGGCTTCTGATGGTGTGTTTAGGTTTGACAGTGAAAAATTATAGTGGTCAGTTTAAAAATGACTCCTATGAATGAGTGAAACAGAGGGGATGTTTTCTATCCATTCTTAAGATTTCGGGTTAATGGCAATGATAGAAAATCTTTTCGAACAGGAGTCATTGTTGACCCATCTTGATTCATCCCAACGTATATTCAGTGCTTTACATTTTGTTTCTCACACTTACTTATTTATTCAGTAAATATTTGTTGAGTACCGACAGCATTTTAGAAACCTGGCTGTTCAAGCAGGAAAGTGGGTTCCACTGACAATACACAAGATGTACCACATTCTGTAGCTTATCATCCACTAGTTCTATATCTTTCTCTTCCTTTCATTGCTGTTGTCTCTGTTCAGGCCCTCATTATCATGACAGGGACTGTTATCTCACAGTTTTCTAGGGAAAGGGGAAACCATGTCTTTCTACCAACTGCACGCTGTCCAAGGTCCTAAAACACACTTACAAGTTCTCCCAAGAGTGGGATGACACAATGGTGAGAGAAAAGAGAGAGAGAAACAAGAGACAAAAGGTAGAATCAAATAGATAAGTACCATAACTGAGAGATTACTGGGAGAAAAAAAAACCCTATAGTTTTTTGAAGAGAGTTTTCAATGAAGCACAGATACCAAGAAAGACAAATTTTCTCTCTCTTAAAATTTGGCATGTGGGCACATGCCCTTTTTGTCTTTCTTTGGAAGCTGTAACAGCTTATGACTGCTACTATCTCTTAAATGAGGTCCTATCCATCATCTTGCCTCATTCATTCCATCCATCCATCCCGTGTTTCTAGAGCAATTTTTCTAAAATATGCCTCTTCAGTTCCGTTACTCCTCTGCTTAAAATCCTTTGATGGCTCACATGACTTACAGTAGAAGTTCTTTGTAAGGACCTATTGGTGCATTAGGGTAATTTGTGAAGTGTGAACTGAATGTCTGCTACTAATTGAGTTAAAGTATCAAAGATCAAAGTAGTGATTTACTTTTTCTAATAGGAATTTTACAATTTTGAACTCCAATATTCTTTCCTGAATGCAACAGAAAGAGATGAGACTGTGTGTAATCTTTTTCTGTGTCATGGGGTCCATTATGTGGTAACCTCCAGCAGTGATTGTGATGATGTTACACAAATTCTGGGATTGTCCATGGATATGTATCCAAAGATGGTTTATTTCATCATCAATTGTCATAGATTTTACAGTAGAAAATTCTCTGTCTCATTGAATAAATTCCAAATTCCATAAAGACTATATAAGGATTTTCCTGATAATTTTATCTCTGTAGACAAATCTTCAAGAGTACCACTCCCCCCCATCTATTTATTCAATCTGCTTTCTCTTTCTGAAACATTTTCACCCCTTCCAATCAATTTGGTAAACTCCTCAAATATTTTAAGATCACAATTCATTTCAAGCCTTCCTTCATCTATGAAGTCTGCTTTGATACTCCCTCCCCACCTCCAGTAGAATTGAGTGCTTATACAATTGCACAAAAAGGGGAAGAATGAGGTCTTTTCTTTGTGCATCTTTCTCTTTTCATTTCTCCTTCATTCCATCAGGTCCCAGGAGGAAGTCTCTGTTGCATGAGTCAGGGCAGTTCAGGGTCTGCTATGGAAAGAAGCAACTCCAGCATCTCAGGGACTGCAATGACAAAAGTTTACTTATTGCTCATGCTCCGTGTCTGTTGTGGATTGGCTGGGGTCTCTTTCTATACCAGCATTCAGAGACTCAGGATGAGTAAGCAGCCACCATCTTAAAATAACTGGTTACTGTGCCAGAGAGAAAAGAGAGGACTTCTTTAAGCCGTTAAATCCCAATGTTATTTGTATTCCTGATCTATTAATTATAGATTCCATGATTCCATCCAAACACAAAAAATGCTAGGAAGGACAAGACTACCTTGTGCATGTAGGGCAGAGAAACATAAATATTTGGCAAATAGCACTAATTATGACCATATATGTCCCAAATAAAACCAATCATGGTTATCCCGTCATGTTTTGAGGGGATATTTACATGATATTGAGAGAAGACCTCTGAAGGTGACTTCAAAACTTGAGTTACTTGTCTGAGAAGTGCTGGAATGGCAGCTTTATCTACCTGATCATGCTGTGTTGCTTCAAGCACAAAGTCCATTCTCCTTATAATGGCAATAGTAGCAACAGCTCTGAACCAGAAGAGATGCCTACCTTGGAGCTGGGTGACCAAACTGTGAAAAAGGGAAAGAGAGCAACAAATTTTCCCTAGGTATATTTACATGACGTATCTGGTTGCAACTAACATGTCCTTAGCAAGGAGGAGGGAGGAGAGGTGATTGGATAGATAACCAACAGTGACTCTCATACGTTATCCCTTCAACTCCTGCCGCTCACTTCTGGGGTTGCAAGGGTCTAGGAGCACCACAGAGCATATCATATTTTCAGTTCCATGGAGAGCCATGTCACCTTGAAACTAATAGACAGCCAGATATTTTTCCAGCAACAATTGGTTTATTGGTGATTATCAGAGAATCGTAATTTGGGGTCTGCAACCATGGCTAGTCATGTGCAAGAACCACCCCCACCCCCCAACCAATGGCCAGGGAAAAGGACTGCTTTTATAGAGGGGAAAAGGAAATTGGGAGGGCACTAGTAAACAAGCAGTCTGTGGCTTTTCACTGGCTGTGTCCTTGCCAGGAAAGAAAAGGCATCTTCCTTTTTCCTGTTGGGCTTTGCTGTTGCAGGGTATGAGGGCTCACCCTTCTGGTCGCTGAACTCTATTTAATTAAGGTTTCTGTTTACTAAATTTTTACAGCTCTGATAAGCTTGGCATAGCTGACACTGCTTTGTGAACTGTTGCTTTGGGAACTTCTTATATAACATCTACCTATAGTCCAACAACCCGATGAGCTAGGCATTATTTTCCAGATGGGGATACAGAAGACCAGAGATGATAAATAGCTTACTTAAGGTCACAGAGCTAAAATGTGTTGGAACTAAATTTAATGCCAGCCTGCCTTGTGACTCTGGAACTCTTGCTCTTTTCTTCATTTCTGCAGATTCTTACATGAAACAACGGGAATTATGTCAACGTCTTTTAATGTTAAACTTATTTTTAATCTGTACCCACTATTATAGGAGGGTTCTTTAAGTTTGTCTTCTGCTATGTAAACCACATTTTTTTGTTTGTTTTAAACATTTCTCTATCTATAGTTTTGAGAGAAGGTATCAAGGGTTTATCTTTTTACACAGTCCTGTTCTGACAACATGAGGGCATTTTGCAGTGACAGTGTGCTTTAATTCAGAAAAATGGATGGCACAGTGCTTATCCTGCAGGAGGAGATTTATACTTATTTCCTCCTCTCTGTTAACAGGATTTATTCATATGCCCCGAACAACACACGCCAAAGGCTGCATTTTTTCCTCCCCACCCATCCTCCAAAAGAGCCATTAATATTTAATAAATAATCATTGTTATGACTTGAAATGTTTGCTATAACCAGATCAAACAAGGTAATCAGTTTTTATTTCTTAAAGCAATAAAAGGCAGTTAGCTTATTGTGTCTCTTTCAGAGAGTTTAGGTGAGGGTTTCAGGGTTTCAGCCACAATGATGTCACCGTGTTATGAATATTAGTGGAATAGACTGAAATTAACATTTGATGACTTCTTCATTGATACCCTGACATTTTTTTCATAGACAGACCCTAATAAAGCAGTCAGTTAGAGCTATTAGACATATTTTAGGAGAATTTTTTTGATGCATATCTTCACTTAGATTATGAAATTTAAATCATTGCTGCTATCAGTGTGAATACTAATGATATAGCCTGCCAGATGGAAACCTTTCATAAATTTTCACTTTTCTCATGCAGTCAGTTGTAAATCTTAAGTAAATGACTTCTAGGGTGAACTATGTTGATGTCAGCTTTAATGCCTTATGTCCACACTGATTTCAATGTCATAAGTACCTGGAAGGCAGGCAATTCTTAATTAAATGTCATTTTCTTTTTTCATTATTGAACTAGAGCGGAGATCAGACTCTCCCAGCACTGTCTATGGCTTCCTGGAGAATCGCTCAGCTCTAGCTTTGTCACAAGTGGGTTTTTTGGAGCTATTTTAAATGCTTTGGTGTCATGCAGTTTCTCCTCTCTTAACTAGAACTGTCTCCCTCAATGTGTCTTTCATATAGTAAAACACCCTTTCCTTAGCCCTTTGTTCTTCATTTTGACAAAACACATTCTGTAGATTCCTGCCACATTTTAACTATTTTTTTTCCTTCAGAAATTGATGTTTTAGTTCTCTTCAGGAGTGCTAATCTCCATTCAAGAACTGCACTGCATAAAACTTCCCTTTTCCCTATGGGAATATATCAGTTTTCAGACCCAATCTTCCAAAGGACTTTTCTTACCAATTACAAGGAGCCTCTCTTTAACTTGTGGTTACTTATCACTTATATTTCTTGTGGAATTTTTCCCCTTTATTTGCTTTCTCAAACAGAGCCAAACTTTGAGAGGTATTATCCTTTTTTTTCATTTAAACTAAACAAGAGACAAAACAAAATTAAATTAAATGAAAGATTGTTCAAACGATCTTATCTTTGGAAACCCAAAGGAAAAAGATGATAAAAAAAAACAAAAACTCAACAAAAATACTTCGGTCAGTCAATAAATATTCCCGGTAGAAATCTTAGAAATCCTATAGGTAAGACAACTTTGTACAGTTATTGAGTTATTTTCTCACCAGTTGTTTATTTATTGATTTGTTTTGCCATTAAACCTATGAATCTGGTGATAAATGTGCTTTCTTTGTTGTTCCAATGTAATGCACTGAGCTCTCCTTGAAGCTTCATTAAAATTATATCTAAAGCACTGATTATAAGAAAATGATTAATAGTACAATAACATGGAGCCACTGCTCTGTGGAGCTGTTTGGGGTTGTGGGCTTTTCTATCAGCTTCATCATCTGTTTTGTTCTCTGCTTCCATCCATCCAGGGAAGCAAATGCCCGTCATCTTTTTTTTTTTCTTCCACCAAGCGACCAGAACCATCCTTCTGTAGAAACAAAGGCACCAGCAAAACATTCTAAACCATTAAAATAATTTTCTGACATGGTTTCAATAATTAGTGTATTTCAGTTTCAACAACTGTAATTAAACCTGACCTTTAAGCTAATTATGTCTTGACATTTATGATTTTAACTGGCTTTCCCTGTGGGGATGGTGTGTGATATTCTGGTTCCAATGAATAGTTTGTAGTATTTACCTGTTGTCAGAGGGTCTCTGTTGTGGCTTGGAGGGGACCACCTCACTCAGCTTCCTGTCACTGGAGACATAATAGTGCCACTCTGTAAGAGTATTATCTGTCACAGTATCAGGCTGGGATTGAATTTTTGTAAGAATGTTTTGATATAATTACAGGAACAGTAAAATCTTTGCTGGAAATTTTCAAAGAACAGGCCAAAAATTAGCTCAGAGTTTGAGTGCTGATGAAGCGGGCTTTCTTGGGGCAGGTGAGTAGGGTGAAGCTTCCTAACTGCCAAGAGAGAAAAGCTGTGTCGGAGAATCAGGGAGGGAGGAGAAACCAAGATGGCAGGCTGGGTCTTTCTGGCTCTCCTTAAGCTTGAGTAGTGGTGGAGTTTTACTGTGTTTTTATTGTCTCCTAGGCTACTTCCAACTCAGCTTCTTCCTTCTTGATAATAATAACAGAGCTCACATTTGCCAAGCACTTACTATGTGCCAGGTAGTGTGTACAGCGCTTTACATATATTTTCTTAATGTTTTAACAGCCCTATGAGGTAGGGGAAACTCTGGCATCTAGCACTGTCCATCCATAGTCTTTTGCTTTTCTTCAAGTGTTAAAAGCCAATACTTCGTGAAGTCTTTCCTCAGTTAAATGCCAATATTGGGTGAAACCAGATAATATTTCAAAGTATTAATGTCTATGCTTCTTTTATCCCAACTTTCTTTTGATGATCACCCCCACTTCCCCACCTCACCCTGTTAATCAGAGGAATCCACATTGCTTTTAGGAACTGTAAGAAACAATCAAGTTTGCTTTTCTGAACTTGAAAGGAAAGTGGGTCCTAAGAAAGCAGGACCATAACCAGAAAACTGGACAGAGGTTAGAGTAAGACCTAGAAAGTCAGGCTGCCCCTCTCCCCACCTCACTAAAGGCAGGTGCATGCATGAAAGAGAACAGGGCGGCTGGGTGACCTTAGTGGAGGGGAAGTGGGAGGAAGATGAGTTAATGGGGGAAGGTGGTGAAGACCAGGTGGAGAAGTGGTACAAAGTAAATAATAGGAAGAGCCAAGCAGAGCACCAGGGAGTGCCCGGGAAACCCAGCCATCACAGGCAGACCGTTTGCTGCCAATGGAGAGTGTGGTTGGCCTTCCATATCCATGGGTTCTGCATCTGCAGATTCAATCAACCTTGGATCAAAGATATTCAGGAAAAAAAACCCAGAAAGTTCAAAAAAACAATAACTTGAATTCACTGTATGCTGGCAACTATTTACATATCATTTACATTTTATTTACAATTATTTACATAACATTTACATTGTATTAGGTATTATAAATAATCTGGAGTTGATTTAAAATGTATGGGAGGATGTGAGTCGGGTATATGCAAATACTATGCCATTTGATATAAGGGACTTAAGCATCTGCAGATACATTTTGGTGTCCACAGGGTGTCTTAGAACCAATCCCTGACAGATGCTGTGTAATGTTCATTTTCAGATAGGCAGAGAAGCCATGTTGGTGGGGCTATTAATCTCATTGCCCTTCGTGAGATGTGGACTTTTCATAAACAGTTCCCTGCAGGTAGCTCATGGATTGTCCAGAAGGAAGACACCTGTTATAAGGCCATCTAACTGCTCTGGGGGGACATTCACCTTTTACTGTGGCCCAGGGCATACATAAGGGTTCCAAAATCTAGCATAGAGGTCATTATGCCCAGAGAAGCAGAGATATTGTGGAAAAAAAGTCCAAGCTTCATGCTTGGATAGGATAAAGATGGTGAGGGAACCCTCTCCTACTATATGAGTTGAGATTTAAATTCTCACTGAGTATTTATTTTTAACTGAATAATTTTGGCCAACAATAGCAACAAAAAGCAATTTTTCTTCAAGACGCAACCAACAGATCTCCCAAACTTACTTTGATTAGACTATGTGTTTCTTTCTCTTTGCATAAAATGAAGATGAATCTGCTTTCTGGGCAGCACCAAGAAAGCACCAGAGTAAAATGCATGATTCACCATCACATGGTGTGAAGGAACAGGTTAGACCCATTGTGTCCATGGAGCAGTGAGAGTGGACTCGGGGAGTAGGATCAATAAGCAAAAGGGGAGCAGGCAGATATGATGTGGTTGAAAAAATAGGATGTAAATTTTGCCAAAGCTACTCTCCAATTTCAGAGTTGTTTTGTAGTTTTTCTTTAGCATCATGTTCTTGAAGATATGGAGCCTCTGTTTGGACTGTAATACACCAAGTGTACTCTAGGTTACTAACCAAGTAACTTAGGTTACTAACTTGCTTGGTAACTAAGTTGCTAGAACATTGCATGAAGAGGTCTCACTTTGGGTAGATTTCACATAAGGTCATTTAGCTTCATTTTACTCATTTCATCTACATTGGAGGGAACTGATGGAGGGTTGGTGACTCTAAACTACTGGTAGTGAGAAAGGGGGAGGACAGTGATTAGAAGAATATTAAAGAGCTTAAATCAATTGCTACTGGAATTTGAGATCAGCCTTGGGCATTGTCTTAGCCCAGGGGTTGCTGGTGATGTCAAGCATCATTTACTGTTTGCCTACGTCCCTAGAGTGAGAGCTATGAAGTCAAGGTCGATTGTTAGTTTTGTTTTGTTTTTTCATTTGCAATGCCTGAAGCTAGTTATAAATGCTTCTGGTTGAGTAAGTCCAGCTTTGGGAAAATATTTGCCCTTTCATGAAATGGTCATCCACATGTGGCCTCTCACTCCACTGTTCTAAACACCATCTCTCTATTCCAGAACCTGAGAGGAGTCAGCTTTATGAGACTGGAGGCTGTAAAGACTTCCAGAACGTTGACTTCTTGGTGTTTGAGAATCTCCTGTTTCCACCAGCATGTGGACAAGACAGTGTCAGCCAGCTGATAACTTCCAGGTACACCTACAGTGACAGAGGACCCTGGACCACCCTTGCTGTTGGCTTCCAAAGGAACTAGGTGGATGGACTGGTGGTTAATTTGTTCTCCTTCTGGGGAAGCCTCTATAGAAATGGGTCTGCTACGCAACAGCACCTCAAAGGAGACAAAGAGACAAATCCAATCAGCACAAATGTGTTTTTATGAGTCAGATGTCTGACCTGATCCCTGTAGCTCTGACCCCTGGTGGATTTATTATCTGGGTCTTATAGTCCCTTGGTGTCTGGAAGACTATCGTCTGTTAATGTGTGGTGGATAAGACAGCTAGCCAGATTGCCATTCCTGACATGTTAGTGGCCTGTAACTCTGCCAAGAAGGCTCAGAAAGCCATAAATCTGATGTGAATTTATAGTGGCAGACTGAGGGGTAGTCAATGACAAGATGTCTCCATTACTTAGTAACAGGGGATCACTAACATATCCAGACCCAGAGCGGATCTATCATGAGTTAAACAGCATCCAGTTTAAATTGCTCTTAACCCAGGCCAGCTCTAAATATTCACCATGTGTTTATTCACCTCTGTGGCTCCAACTCTTTCCTGACCCACATCTTTACATTTCTGTGCTTGCAGTTCATTCTTTATCAGTGATGATCTTTCCCGAGCTGTTTGATTTGTCTGTGCAGTGGCACATGCTATTTGGATAAACTGCTATTTATTTCCTCTCTGGCTTTTTGCACATGGAGCTTGGTGACACATTTCACAGGAGGTCACCTGTGATGAAGACAAAGGTCAGTGGAAAGCTGTTCACACAGAGAGGTTTGGCCTCGAGAAGGAGTCTGTCTGAACCTCACCGCTCGACCTGTCCATTGACTGTGTTTGTTAATTGGGTCTTCAGTGCAAAGCAAAAAAACAAAGTTCAGCATTGCTAACTATTTGTTTAGCCACAACATGAAAATCAATCTACCGATGACCAGAAGGGCATAGCAAACAACATCCCTATGGAGTTGAATGTTTTTGGCCGTGACATTCAACAGATGTGGTCTGAGAGCGCCCACAACCCGTGTGCAGATGTGGTTCACATAATTAATGCGATGGTTGCTTCTCGCATGAAGATTTTCTTTACGACAGGTAAGGCTGGTGGGAGATGGATAGAAAGCAACTGAGTCTGAGGTTAGTAAAAATAAGTGACCTGCGAAGGTTGTTTGAATCCAATTGAAATGATGGTGTGCATTCTGATGTCATGCAATGTATTCTTTCCTTTAATCAGTGAGATGGAAAGAATTTTACAGCTGGTGATGGAAAATAAACGATGCAAACACAATGCAAATGCAAAATAAACAATTTATTTCTCTGAATAAATTGCTCCATTAGACTCTGAGGATATAGCTTGTCTCGCTGGAGAGAAACAACATCAGATGGACCTAGTGGATTTTGGGTCCCTAAGTTTCCCTCGTAGTTCTCCTGATGTTAGCATCTGAGAGAAATAAAACAATTAATCTCATCTAAAAATCGCATGGAAAGTAGGAATGTTTTTATCATACAAAAAATGAAAAAATTAAGCCTTTGACTTTTCTCAAGTTAGTACTGTCAGATCCCGAGGAAATTAAAAACGCTTATGTTTGAATTTAAAAATCTGATTAAAGAAATATCTTGGAAATTAGCCCCCTAACACTGGACCTGCTCAGGTAAAATTTATTAGAAAGATCCTGAGTGGCAGGCATCTCTATTTTTTCCCCCCTATTTAAGGTTGAAAGCTCTTTCTCAGAATGCTTGATGCTAAACTAAGTACAAAACGGGAAAATATATTTTAATCAGGGTGAAGTATTTTCAAGATGTGTAACAGTAAATTATCTTGGATCTATCCAGGAAGACATTTTTCTTAATAACAGCACCTCTTTCCCCTGCTGTAACTTTTGAAATTTTTCCCCTGTCAATCCCATTTCACCTGCTTTCTTTTTAACAAAGGAAGGAAAGAAGAGAGAAAGTAAAGAAGGAATAAATCGACTGTAATGTGGCAGATGACTTTCTTTCTGCTTGTAATTGTGTAAAGTAACAATATGATGCAGTAAAACTTGGCAGATTTTATTTGGTTTATTAGCTCTGACTGCATCTCAAGCCGTCTCACCGCTCCAATTTTAGACAACACATGACATCATAATTGCTTCTGGCACTTTACAGTAATAGATACTGGTGACAGTTGTATGAGTGTCCCTCCTTCACTTTATGGGTACTTTTTTGGAAAATAGCAACCTCTTATTTGCAGAGCATGCACATTTTGACTAAAGTAGATTTCCACTATGTTGCCTGCAAAGAAAGCCTACCTCATTTATGTATGAAGGTAGCTTTCTCCAATCCACCAAATAAATTCTCAGAGTTTCCCATCACACCTACCAGCTTATTTAGTGCAGTACACCTGTCCAGGGTCCTGAACAACTAGCAACAAACAGCCGAGATGAGGGCAGCAATTAATCTATCCTCAGAAAAATCCAGATTCCTAAAGTGACAGCTTGGACCACTTTGTAGTAGTACTGAAGTAGTATTTAGATTCTCAAAATATATGGAGAGATTTACTTTCCCTCTGAATGGGTGATCTCTGTTATGTCCTGGAGATCCAGCTAAGGAAGCAGTGGCAAGGAGATGGCTAAATGAAGTCACCAAAGCAATATATATATATAAAATATAGTCAGTTTGCAATGTTGCATCAATTTCTGGTGCACAGCATAATGCTTCAGTCATACATGAACATATATATATTTGTTTTCATATTCTTTTCCACCATATGTTACAAGATATCGAATAAAGTTTTCTGCACTATACATCATGGACTTGTTGTTTATCTATTCTATTATATATATATATATATATATATATATATCAGCTAGTATCTGCAAATCTCTAACTCATAATTTATCCCCTCCCTTATCCCTCCCCACCTGGTAACCACAAGTTTTTTTCTGTATGTCTGAGAATCTGTTTCTATTTTGCAAATAAGTTTGTTTGTCTTTTTTTTAGATTCCACCTATAAGTGATATAATTTGGTATTTTTATTTCTCTCTCTAACTTATTTCACTTAGAATGACAATTTCCAGGTCCATCCATATTGCTGCAAATGGCATTATTTTATTATTTTTATGGCTGCATAATATTCCATTGTATAAATATACCACAACTTCTTTATCCAATCATCTGTTGATGGACATTTACAATGGTTCCATGTCTTGACTATTGTAAATAGTGCTACTATGAACATTGGGGTGCATGTATTTTTTGAATTAAGGTTTCCTTTGGATATCTGCTTAGGAGTGGGATTGCTGGATTATGTGGTAAGCCTATTTTTAGTCTTTTAAGGAATCTCCATACTGTTTTCCATAATGGCTGCACAAAACTGCATTCCTACCAACAGTGTAGGAGGGTTCATTTTTCCCTACACCCTCTCCCATCAATGCAATTTGAGTTTACAATTGATTCACCAAGCACTGGACGATAAGGATATCTTCATAAGTATATGAAGCTGAAGCAGGCTTTGAGTGCCACACAGTATATTAGCGTTGTTAAATTGTGATGCATTCCAAACAGTGCCTGGCTGGAATATTTATTATGTTCCTTAACTTTGCTGACTAAACAGAATAGATTTATCCACAAAGGGAAGGAGCTCTCCTTTTAAGAGCCGATGTGTCCAGAAAGGCTTCATAAAGACGTTCATTGTTAGAGCTGGCAGGGTTGGTGAAGATCATTTAAACCCCTCCTTAACAAGTTGGGGGAAAGAACCAGAGATGGTGAGTGACTTGTCCCAGGTCACATAGCTATTATGTAGTGGTGCTGAGACGGGTTTTCTCGTCTTCTGATTTCCAGAGAATCATTATTCTCATTGACGCAAACACCCTCATAGCTGGGGAACAGACTATGAACCTATAAACAATTTCTGCTACCCTGCGAAGTCATGTAGAGATAATGGCCCTGAGATGCATTATATACATTCTCTTGGACACCCCTTAGCACTGGCCTTTGGGAAGACTAGCTCAAGTTCCTCCAGCCCTCCTGCTGCCTGAGCCACAGCTGGAATGCTGCCACCTAGCTTTCTCTCTGCCTCATAAAAGTGCATTTATGACTTCTTCCTTCAAGACCCTCCCCTTGCTTGTGGCTATAAATGGTGTGGGCATAAATAGTTACATATTACAATATGAGGCCAGAGCCAATTGGAAGTAAACTCCCTATTGGGTCTCCAGAACCCTATAAATCTCTTTTATGGTTCTTAACATTTTCCACTTTGAATTATCACCTTATACTACTCTTTACTATATCACAAATGTCCAAGATTGGTATTATTACCTTAATTTTATAGGTGAGAAAGAATTAAAGAGACTTAACCAAGATAAATAAAAACTAACTAACCAACTAACTGGTTGACTGATCAGTGTTGAAACAAAGATATCTAGTTGCTATCTAGTCTTATTTCCATCCCCACATTATGACATCTTTCTACAATGCCTTACACACAGACAAGATTAATACGCTTGTTTCCTCATTATCTCTGGGTGACACGAATGCAATGATTTTCTTAAATGACTCTCTCCCTCTGGGCTCACCTCTCCTCTGCTCATTCCTTACAGAGCTCCAGTTCTAATTCATGAATCTAATTGTGACACTCTCCACCATTGTGGAGCCCATTTTTCAATGGTCAGAATCTTAAACTATTTGGAAGTCATGCCGTACCCTTCATGAACTGGCCACTGCTTGCTTTTATAGAGTTATCTATTGCCAGTCTTTCCTTCTCACTCTGTGCTCTAGCATTATTGACCAGTTGTCACTTGTCCCACATGCTCTTTCATACTTTGTCTTTGCAGGTGCTGTTCCCCAGAATGTCCACCTTGTTTGACAAAGTTGTACCTATATAAATAACATTGTGAAACATGTAACCAATTCTTCTATTATTAATGTCCACGTTCTTTTCATAGTGTCAAAGTCTCATTTTAAAAGTACCTTCTAGGTCCTTTTTGTTTATCTCTTTTATATAAAGTAATGTGTATTTATTAACCCTAAACTCCTAATCTATCCCTCCCCACTGCCTTTTCTCCTCTGGTAACCACAGTTTGTTTTCTATGTCCATGATTCTATTCTGGACTTTCACTTTAGGCCAGTGAGATATCATACATGCTTACTAGAATGGTTAAATTTAAAAAGACTGCCTATATGAAGTGTTGGTGAAGATACAGAAAAAATGGAACTGTCATACATTGCTGGTGGGAAAGCAAAGTGGTATATTTCCTTTTATATTTTCTTTAAAGGTTAAGCATATATCTACCATTTGACCCAGCCCTTACCTTCCTTGGTATTTACCAAAGAGAAACAAAAGTATATGTCCATTTAAAGACTTGTACACCAAAGTTCATAACAGCTTTATTTGTTATAGCCCCAAACTGAGAACAACCCAAATGTCCATAACAGGTATATTGACTTGGATTCCTGCTATTTCCCCATTCTCTGAGCTCTTTTATGGATGTGCCTATGACCCAGCTTCAACTATATGAATAAGGTCAATGATCAAAAAGATGGCAGAACCAAAAGACAGAAAGAGTCTGGGTCTCCAAATGATGGAGATCAACTGCTCATTTCAGGAATCTTATGTCAGAAAGCCAAACACTTTCACTTTGTTCAAACCACAGTGTTTCTGGGTCTTTTTGTTACAAGAGCTTAGTCTTTACTCCTAAGTCATTCTGAGAAATATAAGAAAATTGAGTGATTTCAGGGGAGAGAGATCTTTTCCTGATGCAGTGATCAGGGCATGCCTCATGGTGAAGGTGACATTTAGGTTCAACAATTTTTAGTGGGTTAAGAAAAGGAAACTTCAATGGAAGGCTGAGTTAAGCAAAAGTATAAGACTAGGAAAGCATCAATTAACCATAGAGTTGCATGCACATGTAGAGCTCGAGACATGTGTCCTCTTCTCCCTCCCACCATGTAAGATGTAGAGTTCTCTAATTTTAGAAATGTCTTTTTTTTTTTAGGTGTAGTCTAAAGATGTTTAATAACCTCTAGGATTGGCAATATAGTTAAATTATTTTTAGACTTTTTGGTGAAATTTGCCATTATAATTAATCTTCTTGATGGTACTACTCATAATCTGTGAACTATCATTGCAGTGAAATGAGGATAATTGAGATAATTGGCTGTATGACTCAGCTTCAAGTTTCTGGATGGCCTGGATAATCTGGGTTGTTTAGATTTGGTGCATTAATCCTCCGAACATCTCTCCATCATCTACTCCTAGCCATTTTTGTGGGTCAACAAGTACACTTCACAGTCGTCTTTAAAGAGATTTTCTTTGTTACAGGCTGAATTGTTTTCCCTAACCAAATTCATATGTTGAAGTCCTAAACCCCAGTACCTCAGAGGATGACTGTATTTTAAGACTGGGTGTTTAAGGAGTGGATTAAGTTAAAATGAGATCATCAGGTGGTCCCTAATCCAGTTTGACTGTTGTCCTTATAAGAAGAGGAAATTTGGATGCAGAAAGAGACACTAGGGCTGCGTATGCACAGGAGAAAAACCATGTGAGAACAGAAAGAACGAATCTGAATATTAGGTCTGTTTCTTTTACTTTAACCTTTGTATTCTATTGCTTGTTAGTCAATAAAGGGATGATGCCTCTAAGCTTAAATTATGCATAATGACCCATCTCTAGGAACCTTGCCTCCCAGGTAATGAGCATTAATCTGAAATACCTTTGTTTAGTCACAGGAATCATCCTGACCAGACCCACTTATGAATGGCTGCAGGAGGGTAAGAAATGAACATCTACCATCTGAAGTCTGGCCAGAACCAGGACTTTACGCCTTCCCTTTTTAATATAAAAATGAGCCTGAATTCAAATTCAGAGAAGATGGTTTTCTAGGACACTAGTCCACCATCTTCTCAGTCTGCTGGCTTTCTGAATAAAGTCACTATTCTTTGCCCCAACAAGCCATCCCTTGATTTATTGGCCTGTCGTGCGGTGAGCAGTACGAGGTTGGGCTCAGTAACAGATGGAGGCCATCTGGAAGCCAAGGAGGGAGGCCTCAGATGAAACCAAACCTTCTGACTCTTTGATTTTGGACTTCCTAGGCTCCAAAACTGTGAAAGAAAAAATTTCTGACGTTTAAGCCATCCAGTGTGTGGTATTTTGTTATGGCAGCCTGAGTAAACCAGTATACCATCCTCTTAGCCTCTTTTCCAAACATAAACCTTGAGATTCTCTTACCTTAGAGCTCATTACCATGACAGTTTGCTCTGTTGTTTAGAAGGTGCTTGTTCTACATAAGCTCTCAGTCTACTTTAGGTAACTGTAAGGTGGACTTCAGACTGATATCCTCATCTTCACTTTATAGTTGAGGGAAACTGAAGTCCAGGAAAGGTGTTGGCTTATTTGCTTGGAGTTTTACCAATAGATCATTATGGATCCAGGAATCAAGCCCAGGTCTCCTGATTCTAACTCTGGTGCTTTAAGAGATCAGTCCTCCTCTCCTGATCATAATTTGTTCCTATGAGGCTTGGCTGGCAATGTCTCCAGTGCAATATGGAGAGGTGTGTTGGTTTTTGAGCCGTATTGCATGGGACTAAATCCTGGTGTGTCATGTCCTAGCTATGTGACCTTAGGTAAGTTAGGTAGAAGTTAGTTAACCACTTTGTGCCTCAGTTTCCTTATTTATGAAATGGAGGAGAAGAGTGATGCCAACCTCAGAATATTTGGGGAAGATTCGCTGATACAGTATATGTAACATGCTTACCATGTGTCAGCTCCAATCATCATTAGTCTCATTTTCTGCTTTCTTCTGAAAAATCTAAGTCCTGAAAATTCAAAGCTAAAACTGCTCAACTTTTAAACTGCAAATTCCAAATGAGGACCCACTAGGGAATTTCTGATTCACTAAATTCCAATGCTTCCTCATGAAAAGGGAGCTTCTAGCACAGAGACATCAATATCTGTAAAGATGTTTGTTATTCGAAACCCAATGACAAAAAGCCCTAAATTGACTAAAATGTTTTTCTTTTTTTTTTTTACTTTGTTTCTAGGAGAAAGAAACAAATCAGGAGAGAGAGTTGATAATTATTCATACAGTTAATATTTAGCAGCATCTACTTTGTGTAACATATTCTGCTGGGTGCTATGAGGGGCACAAAGATAAATTAGATGCTTGGTCTGTCCTCAAGCTGTTTACAGTTTAACAGCTAAGAAAGGACATAAGTTTAAAGGGAAGCAAGGGTTATGAGAGCGATGGGAGGGCTATAAGTATTTTTCCAAATTGCTGGAAATCTGGAACTTAGGTGTAAAAAAATTTTTTTTAATCAAGGCAGATCACAGGCTCAGTGGATTTTGGGTTCTGTCTCCTACTGTCTGTACAACGAAACTAATGTTAAGAACATGACCCCTGAGAGCCAGCAAGAGCCTCACTTATTATAGCAAGATACACTTATGATTGACTGGACTGATGTAGGAAAGGTTTATGAGCAAACAACTAAAACAAGATATTTGTATTCCTGCACCACCCAGAATCACATCACTAGGGTATTCTGCTCCCATTAGTTATGAGCCTCCCTGACTTCACCTAGAGGCCAAAAATACACTTCTTTAGTGGCTTCAAAACTTCTGTGTTTTTGGAAATTTTCACAGGGAACTTGTAAAAGCTCTTAATACTTGACTAGGCAGACTGGCAAAAACAGAGTAAAAGAGAAGTGATAAATAACAAAGACAGTTATCTTTTAATTCCTATAATAATTGTAGTAAGTGGAAGCAATACTATCAGCCCATTTTATAGGTTAAGAAATTGAGGCACAGAAAAACCAAGCACCATGCACTAAGTCACATGACTAACAAGTATCAGAGCCAGGATTCTAGCTAATTCCAGCAGTATGCAGAGAAAATATACCTAACCTGCTTTATATTCCTAAAAATAGTGAAAAAATGAGCAAAGCAAATGAAGAGGCAATTCACAGGTGAGAAAATGTAATGGACAGTGAAGATATGAAAGGATATGCAGCCTTTCTAGTAATCAGAGAAATAAAAAAAATACCAATGTTAGCCTTGAGGGTCATACAACATCTGTAGTGATCGTTCAACTCTGTTGTTAAACCAGGAAAGCAGCCAGAAAAAATATACAAAAAAAATGAATGTGGCTGGGTTCCAACGAAACTTTATTCACAGAAACAGGTGGCAGGCCAGATTTGGCCAGTGGGTTATAGCCTGCTGACCTGTTCATTATGATAGTCTATGAAACATGATATAAATACAAAAAGGAGCAGATAAGGGACATGAAGGAATATCCCAGAAATAATATTAAGGAAAACACCCCACAAGTTTCAAGGTAACACATCTGGTAGAACTTGATTGTTGTAAAGAACTGTAGAGTAATATGCACATGACAGGTGTATGCTGAAACGTGTATCTCAACATACATGTTAAAATATAGTTATATGGCCGTGTTAATCTATAGGTTGAGTGCACTGGAGCAAATGTGGGCTGTGGAGACAGACTGGGTTTTGACCTTGCTTCTATTAACTGTGTGACCTTGGGCAAGTTACTTGCCCTTGCTGAGATAAGTTTCTTTACCTGGAAAAGGTAGATAATAATATACCTCCTCCTGTTGTTATGAGGGATTGGTAGACAGTATGAGTGCCTGCACGGGGCCAGCATGTGGTCGGCATCCACACAGAGCAGTTGTACTGCAGCTGACCTACATGCCCTCCTGGTCCCATTGGTTCTTTGGTTGCTCACGTGCTCTTCCCTGTGGCTGTTAACATTCTCCTGTTTGGTTCCACTAGTAGCAAGCTTCTCTTTCCCCTGCAGTTGTCTGCCACACTCTTCTTTTCCTGCCTCTGCACATTCTCTGCTTTCAGCACTGGCTGCTCCTGTCCCACCTGAGTCTCTCTCTAGTTACTACTACATCTCTTATAGAGGCTGACATCGTCGGTATATATTTCCTGCTGCCCAAGAATTTGGAACAAGCATCACCAGCCTCATAAAGCATCCTTCAGTGATGACCCTGAAATCCTGTGACTCTAGGCAGAATCTGGGTACCTTGATGCTCCTTTCTGTAGGGTGAACATCTGCCACACACAATCTCCAACCCCCACATCCCTTCATATAATTTTTGGCCTCATTTTTTTCCTTCCAAGAGTGTTTATCCTGATGTCCAAGGATCTAACCATCTTTCCTAAATTCTCTTCCCATTTCTCCCTAAAATTCTACAAAGGGAACTCTTAGTAACCTGTCTTAATAAGTTAGAATTTGAGGGAGCGTATCTATCAATAGCACTTCCCCGCCTGAACTGAAGTCAGACCTTTGCTATGCGCTGCACTTACAATTTTTTTTGGAAATGTGATTGTGGGGCGAGGTTGGGGAAGCAAACTTTGAAAATGAATGTATTCTTTTTCTTCCAATTTTTAGTGTTTTTGCTGGTGGCAACAGACTTTGCAATCAATTAGAAATGACTGGGGTTTAAGGTTCAGGAAAATGTCTCCAGATAAGAGTCACAAAATACCGATTCCTTCTGCTATCTCAGCTGCCTCGGGTGGCCTTTCCTGCATGTGAGATTAGTTGTAAAATTCACGTGTGCCTGACTTCATGAACATTTACCTCTCCTACCCAGTTCATCAGAAAACAGAAGGTTAAAACTTGTACTTAAACCTTCCAACCACTCTGAAGAAGTCTGGCTTTTCTTTTGTTGAACAGGAGGCTTCCCCAAGGGGGAATGATGATACTTGAACCCACAGGAACACACGTCTAGAGATCACAGAACAGACTGCACAGGAGTGTGACATTGAAAATTCATGCTGTGCCCCAGGAAAAAGCCAGCCTAAGGACCAAAGTCCTAAACAGGTTTTGTTCAGTACTCATCCATCTGAACAACTCTTTGTTTTTTCTCAACTTTTCACCCCCATTCTTCCTCATTGGAAGAGTTTGGTCTTGGAATTCAGATGGGTTGGTTGACTTATTTTGTATGTGAGTTGGGAGAATTACGTAACCTTCCTGAGCTTTAGTTTACTTCTTTGCAAAGTGGAATAGCCATAACTACATCAAAAGGAAAGTATAGACATTTATTGAGTTCTGACATGTACTGTGTATTTCATATGGTAGTGGACTTCTGTCATCTTGGGTGATACATGGTACCCATTCCTCTTCCCTCTGATGGAAAACTAGATATCCAATGGGAGATTTTCCTCTCCCCAAGCACTCGTACTTTTGGTGTGAGTGTAGATCCAGGGATCTCCTTCTTTAACCTTGGAGTTGATGGTCCCTTTTGTCAGATCTTTCTTTGCTTTACCCAATATATCTGAAGGGAAGTCACATAATCCAAATATGGTTAATCAGAACTTCTGGTTTGAGGATCTTAAATATTGAGCAAAGTGGCAGGAAGATATTGCTAGAATTCATTCCCAAGAGGGGCAGCTTCCTGCTGTGAATGAATTCCTGGGAGTTGCCAGACTCCCAGCCAGCTGGTGAAAGCTTGGTTCTTTAACTTTGTCATTAATCTTTTTACTTCCTTCATTTTTTTCTCCAAACTTTTCTTCAAGTCTTTTTTCATTTGTTTGCAGCAAAAAAAAAAAATATCCTTAATTTTATACACAAGCCTTATTTTATTTGATTCTGACAATAATCCTATGAGGTAGGATTGTCCCTATGAGGAGACTGGGTTCCAGAATGTCAGGTAATTTATCCATGTGACGGAGTAGGAGGAGAAGCTGGAAGATTAAATAAAGGAACAAAAGGTTAAGTAAGATAGAAGCATTTGAAGGCACTTTGCACAATCCTCAGCCCATAGTATGCACTTATCAACATTAACTTCAAAAGGAATTCTGAATCTTTGTATTCAGTGAAAAGTGACTACCTACTATGAGGGAAAAAAAGTAACCTACACAGTATGAAAATGAAAAATAAAGTGGTGATTCGGTGGTTTCTAATTTTACATGAATATTATTCATTTCTCAAATCTTGGGCTTTTTGAGGGCATGTTCTTGCTCTGGAATCTCATTGCATTTCTAGAGAATAACAGAAAATTTGAGTACTCAGGCTACATTGAACAAGGACTATTAGAAACAAGCAACAAGGTTTGGATGCAAATCCTTTTCTTGTGGCTAGTGTGGTCCAGGCTTTGAAATGGCCACTGCCACAGTTTGAAGATCCCGCTGACACCTTTGTTCTGCAATCAGCAAGAACAATCCCCAAGCTCTCCCAGTCATCCCCAGAAAAGCATAAACCAACAGCAGCCAGGAAAACATTTCTAAGCTAATTACCCAACAGAAATTTCACAATATAGCAGTGACTGCTACTCACCAGGTGTTTGAAACTGGTGGAAATCTAACGGCATGGCAACCATTTCAGTAAACCCTGTGATTAACTGTGTCTGGACTTTCTTCTGTTTTTCTCAAGAGGTCAGTTTGATTTATTTTCAGGCATATGTTTGTTGAGGCAGCTTCAATTTTTGATTCATTTATTGCATATGCTTGGTGCTCTACCGATACACAATAAAACTCCAGAAACTTGAGTGTTGATTGTGCAAGGAAATATCTTTTAATGGGATAGATTCCAAGGGGAAAGTCCAACAGTGTCTGCTTTTTCTTTCCTTCTTTAGGTGTTTGCTACTTTTCTTTGTTTTCTTTCTTTTCCCCCTTCCTTCCTCTTTCTTTCTTTCCTTCCTTCCTTCCAATCCAAAGCAAACATAGAATGGGCTCCAGGTTCCCTGTGAGCCATTGTACCAAATTAAGTCTCACCTTTTCCAAATGGTCATTCTGGTTATTTGGAAATGATGAAGGACTCACACTTGTTTAGTACAATCAGCGTCATGCTTGCAAGGCTATTTTCCGTTACCATAAAGTGGTGTGGACTTGGAAGACTCAGGGATGGCCTGACTTTCCAACTGTTCTGCCTCGGTCAATATGTCAATAATCAGTAGGGGGCCTGCTCTGTCTAACTTAACCCCTGGCCTTTGCACACTCTCACTCTTCAGCTGAGTCCTCCATCACGCTGGGGCTGTCTTTCACATGCACTTCTTGTTAAGGCTGGGGCTGTGTTTTAAAATAATGAGGCCAGTCTGAGTGAAATGCTCTGGGGAAGGAGCAGGCTTCTTCAGTGCTCGGTAATACCTGGGCTTGGGCTCTGGTAGTCTCAGGAAGTTCTACTGTCAGAATTTCACTGCAGCCTGACCTGCCATAATTGCTGAGTCTCTCCTCTGAAGGGGCAAAGCTTTCTTTACTGGATGGGTATCCTCAAATGTGGTTTCAAAGGTCCTCCTGGAGGGTCTGCTGGCAGAATCATAACATACATTTGTCCTCTGATTATTAAAGGACACTCCTTTGGGGGTGGGGAGTGTGTAGCTCGGCAGTAGAGTGCCTGCTTAGCATGTACAAGGTCCAGGGTTCAATCCCCAGTACCTCCTAAAGTATCTAAAGGACATTCCTTTGGGGATGATTTATTTTACAGAATAATTTGCCCAGAGGAACTTGGGAAAGGGACTTGAGAAAGTTGTATTTATTCTCCATATAAAGAATAAGTTACATTCCGGAATAACGATCAGTGCACCGAAAACATGTCTTAAACCAAAATAACATTGCTGTCACAGAGCTCTAAAGAAATGTTTATGGCCTTTCTTTATGTGGGGAACCACAAACACAGATTTTGTTATCTTTTTTGAATGTTAACTTGCTACTCTGAGTTTAAGGTGCATCTGTAAGGGTTAAAGGGGTGATAACTGTACTTATGACATAGAATACATTTAAGGTATTTAGCAGAATAATCACCCAATGAATGTTAATATTATTACTATTATTCTCTTGAAAGAGAAGATACCAGTAGAAATGCAGTTGAATTAATTGCTGTTTTATATTTGAATTTTAGACCTCAAAGTAGATATTTTCATAATTTATTGAATCATAAAATCTTCAATATTAAATGACTTGACCAAAGCCAACTTGGTGGCTTCAAAAATCGTGTTGTGAATTCTCTGACTTTCCTCCCGTCATGAAGTGGGAGCCGTCTCCTTTCTCCTTAAATATGGACAGACCTCAGTGGCTTGCCTCTACTAAACTTTTAGGAACACAGGGAAGTGAAGCTACATGACTTCCCAGGTCGTAAAAGGCAACACATCTAGCTTTCTCTATCTCTTGCAGGACTCTCTCTTGAAATCCAGTTGCCAGGCCTACAGGATGTGCAGGTGACATATTTTGGGCGACATGGCCTACTGAAGTCCCAACTGATTTCCAGTGGCAAAACCCAGTCCTGTGAGTGAGGAAGGCTTTGAGATGACTCCAGTCCCACGTACCATCTGATGGCAACTACATTGGAAACTCTCAACAGGACCCACCTACTGAGTCCTGAAACTTTCAAAACTGTGAGTTTTATTTGGTTTAAATTAGAATTTGCAAAATGCTTTTATTTGAGGTATACTGAGGGTCTTAATTAGATTTACAGAAAATGAGATAGCTGGGAAGGATATCAGAGATTATTTATTTGAAACTTCTCATTAGATTGATGAATGAATTAAGCCTTAGAGGGCATTTATTATTAAGACCATTGTCAGTGGTGAGACCCAGTGCTCATTTAGAACTTGTTACGTGTCTTCCTGCCGCATTGTGGATGTCACTGATAACAGTCATAAGCAATGGCACGCAACCAAGTCGCTCCACCACGCAATTGCCCGGCAATGCAGAGTTGGTTATTATCAGGTTCACTTAATCAAATAATTTGGGCTTCTGCTTGATTTTGGAAAGCCCAAATTATGCCTGAGGAATGAATTTATTTTCTGGTATCCACTTCATTTTATGCTTTGTCGACAGATTCAAAATACTCACTTAAATGCATCTACAGAGTGCACACACATACGATTATTCATTTGTACACTTTCACATTAGAGTTTGAAAGCATCTTCCCCTTTTCTCTTGGAAGCTATTGGAAGAAATGGATTAGAAAATTGAAAAATAGAAAAGACAGAATCAAGGTATGTGAAAAACAGGATGCTTGCTGAAGAAGCCAGGCTTCTGTGGTCGGGTGAGGGAACACATCTTGCTACCGTCGACAGCTCAGCGGTCTTCAAGACTCCTGGGGGAAGATTGCAAGAAGGCGATGGGGAATTTCTATTTTTCGCTTTTGCCCACTCTGCATATATCTGCCTGAGGGATAGAAAGTTAATCTCAAGTTACCCAGGTTTTTTTTTTTTTTTTCTTTTTCTGCTGCTGCCAGTGCTTTTTAGCGGGTGCTGCATCTCTGGATCCCTGAGGCTGAGCGAAGGAAGAGGCCTTGAGAGGTTCAGGTGCCACCATGTGGAGCACTGGATACATTAAATACAGAGCCAGCTCTTCTCTGCTGGGTGCTCAGTGTATGGGTGCAATTTTATTGGTCTCCAGATATTCTTTTCTTAATGACACATTCTTAAATGTCTAAGCCTTTCACACCTTAAAGGAAAGTTGAATTATGCCGGTTTTTAAAGTACCTTTTGCTCTGATTTTGGTCAGCATGTTGATGGACTGATTTGTGATTTTTGTAGGTTGTATGCACTTTTCCACCAGCTGTTAGGGAGGAAAAGTTGCCCCTGAAAGAGAGGACACTGTAACTTTCGGGTATGTCCGAGGTCTTAGCGGAGACAGGCGTGGTCAGAGAGAGGGGACCTGAGGGCGTTTGCTGCTTTATTTTCCTGGGCGGTGGCCCAAGATATATCTCGAGTCACAAAAAGAGACTGAAATTCGCTATCTTTGCTCTGGTCCTGTGCTTCAGAGAGTTGACTCATGTGAGAAAAAGCCAGTTTGGTGTGAGGAAGCATAGGTTCAACCCCAGCTCCGTTATTGACGAGACCACAGTACGTCACTTAACTTCCTGGAACCTCAGGCTTCCCATCTGTAAAATGAGAATAATACTAATAACTTCATCAATTAAACGAGACACAGTTCAGCAGCTGTTCACCCAGCACTTGTGATTTGTTTTTTTTTTTCCTTTTTGCTTTGCTTTGCTTCTGGATGATGTAACCTAGGCTAACATTTGAACTGAATATACTGATAATCAAGCTGAGAAAGAGGAAATAAGATAATTCCATTTTTATTCTATGTATAAAATAAAACTTCGATGTTAAGAAATTTTAACTCTAAGGAAAATAGAAATTTTATCTGTCTGAGTCTCCTCTGTGTTAAAAGCTCTGTTTCAAAAAGTCTCTTTAAGTGTCTCTTCCCTCCTCCTTCCTCACACACAATTTCCTGGGAGAAGGAATACTTTAACCCATTCTGTGTAAATTAGTTCCAGATAAATTTAAAGCAAATCCTCCTGATGGTGGTATCAGTTTCCTAGGAGAAGATGAAAGCAAATTACTATAGTTAGGCTCCTTTATTATTATTATTTTTTTTTTTGCAAAGAAAGTACTTCTGCCGTGTTTCATTATTGCAAATACTATGTTCCATCGCAGGAATTCAGCCAAAGTCCAGTGGCTGAAGAGTTAGTGTGCTGTGACTTGTGTAGGATGAAGACATGATAATTGTTAGGGTGAGTGAAGCAGTGATAAATAACCCTTTTACTTTTTCTTACACAAGACGGCAATCCTATACATCATCAAAATACAATCCAATTAAATGCGTGGATGTGGATTTTCAAAGCTTGATTGCTTGCCTTACTGAAGGAGGATTGACGTTTCTTTCTTCTAGGTTATAGTAATATCCAAGGAGGAAGGGCTGTTATAAAAATTCTAAGAACACAGAGCAATGGAGTTGCATCTACAGTGAAAATCTCCTATTGTTGAGATTACCTTTGGAAATCCCAACGGATTGGAGGCTGACATCTGTGTCAGGAGATTCCCTGCAGCCCATTTTCCCTCCCGTGTTGGAGCAGATGGGTCTTGCTTTGGTTGGGCATCAGGGGAAAATATTGGCTTGCATTGGGGGCAGGTTGTATAAAAAGCAGCTCCTCGTTACCCCTGCATTCACACGGTGCTGAGGTGAGAACTCACATTGGAGAAACACAGGGATCTGCGGAGGCGTGGCCGAGTCGCAGCCTTGTCACTCTCATCCCCAGGTGTAAGAACAGGGGGTGGGATTGTGACTGGGATCAATTACATTCCTTTGTGGTTATTTCCGTATCTCCCTGTCTCTCTGACTTTCTCTCTCTCTCTTTTTTTAACTGTAGAGCACACATTTAAAATTTAAAAAGTTAAATGTGCATATAACAGAACTCCCCTGGACATGCACTGAACTCTGTCATTACTTCTAAATTCCTCTATTTTCAGACTTGGGGTTTTTTGGTGGTTCTGACTGACATCCTCTTCCATCCCTGGAGCTCAGAGTCATGGAGACCGATAGAGGACGACACGAGTGTGTTGAATGGCGGGCGTGCAGTCTAGCTTCTCTGAGACATTGATCCTTACCTGTGTCTGCTCAACTCCACGGGGGATCACAGAGCTTTTTTAGGTGGTCTGGGGCTGTCTCTTTTGTTCAAAAATGTTCAACCTTTTCCTCTGTCATAGTGAATAATTTATTTATTACAGTCAACTACAGTCAGGCACATACACAAGAAATTAATTTGTGTTTCATCAAAGCAGAGGCAAATCCTCTGTTCGTTCTGGTAATGAGTTTTTTTTAAAACAGTGCCAACCCAGAGAAGTTCTGTCTTCTGGTTTGTAAACTGGACATTTGGTGCATCAAAGTTGAACCTGGCAACTCTAATGTTTTGAAGTAGCACGGAGCACTGAAAAGAGTAGAGGACTTGCCAATTGAATGTGACTTGTCTGCCAAGCTTTAGGTGACAAAAGCTGATGCTTACTATAAGCTAGATCCTGTTATAAGAGCTTTTCATATTTTAGCTCATCCTTAATCTTCCCCCAAATCCTAGGATGTAGGGCTATTATCCTTATCTTCATTTTAAAGTAGTGGAAACAGAGGCAGAGAAGTTAAACAACTTACCCCAGGCCACCCAACTGGGAGGTAGCAGAACTGGGATTTGAACCCAGGCAATCTGGCTCAGTTCCTACGTGTGCAGCTGATGCCTCTCTGTTTCCCCTTCACTCTGTTTCATCTAATCCTCATGACAACTCTGCAGTGCAACCACTATTACCCATATTTCAAATATGAAATTACAAAATGAGCTCAAATCCATCCACTTATAAGAGGAAGATTCAAGGTTTGGGTCCAGGCTTCTCCAAAAAGCAATAATTGTCAAAACACTCTTTCAAAGAGGGACCTGAGTTTAAGCTGTGGCCCTGCCTCATACCATCACCATGACCTCACGTCCTTCACTGATTCTTCTGGAGCCTTATCCATAAATGATGATACAGCTTGCCCCACCTCACAGGGGTGAGGATAGAAGCAGGTGAAATAACATAATAAGAGAAATCTTGTTTCTTTCCAGTGTCCTTGGCATTGAGTAAGGGAGCCTGTTTGGATCATTGCTCTCTTTCATTTCCCTGGAGACGACATAGCAAGCTGCAACCTGGCAGAGTCCTTTTCTAAGCATGGAAGTGACTTCCCAGGAGGGACTTGGGTGCTAAAGTCCTTGGATCTTCCCCATTAAATCTATATGGTAGAGAAGTTTCTAATTTTCCTGACTCTGCTTGGGAGCCCAGGCTCAGGTACTGCTTGGAAGATAAAAGGAAGCTACTAAAAATAACCCCAGCTATTTTTGTAAAAATGAGGAAATATTTTGAGGAAGAGAATTGTCTCCTAAAACAAGCTGCTATGGCAGTTCCTCTTGATGAAGAAGGTTTATTCCCATGACACCTTTATAACTTTATAATCTGGGCTATTAGGAAATAGAAGGTCCAGGCATGCATTTATGACTTCATATAAGGGCCAATGTTATTTTAAAAACTCATTAAACTGTTGAAAAATATTCTTCAAAACCTAAAAGTATGGTTCTGGGAGCCTTGAGGTGGAGACAAGTGAGGACAAGAGTTGGACTATGATTGTGAGGAAGGGGATTTATGAGTGATAGTCCGGTATTAGTGGAAGGAATGGTAACAGTGGTAGGCTGATTTGTAGAGTAGATGGGGAGGTAGGCTGGGTCCAGATAGTAGAGAAGGGCAATTAAATTGGAGCTTAACTTTATTTGTTCTCAATAGCTCCTGGGATCATGCTTAAACTAAATTCTTAGATCCGTTACTTATTGCTGTGAAATTATGCTATTGGTTGGCTGTGTGGTCTTCTGTTGATTTTGCCCATGCATTCATGAGACCCCATTGAACTAAAGAGTTGGCAGGAGATTGAGCTCATTTGAAACAGTGGAGATGGCTGGGCCTCTTTCTCTACTAGACTGAGTCACGGTGAGGGCAGCATTACAAGAGGACAACATACAAGCTCCTTTTCAAATCACTATTTCATGTTTGTTGATGTCTTATGAGCCAAAGGAGTTCATGTAACCAAGCTCAGAGTCAATGCAAGGAGACTCTACAAAGGTGTGGATACTGGGAGGTCGTATTCATTGGGGGAGATTAATTGAACAGTCTGTGATAGTCTACTCAAATATACTCACCCCTTTTAAGATTTTCAATCTCACCCAATAATGACATCATGGGAGAAGCTTAATGAATTTATGATTTGATTCAGGTCTAGATGAGGAAGAGGTCCTTGGGGTGTGGTTCCTCTTGATCTGAAGACCTGCAAATTGAAGAGATGTCACCTGACTGCTACACACAATATACAATGGTGAGACGGAGGACAGAGGCTAGATAACCACAGAAGAAGCTCTCATTCAAAAAGGAGAGGTAGAACGTGAGGGTGACTTGGCAGTGACATCTGTCAACCCATTGATCACCAGGGCTGATCTGGCTGGCTAGGCTAGTGTTCTGTTCCTCTCTAACCGCTCTGTGTGCATCCCTCCCCAAACTGTGTGCTCGGTGGAGAAGAGAGGAGGATCATTCGTCCATCAAGGGTATACAAGTATACAAGTAGCTGAGCCCCCTGTTAGATGCTCCAAACAAGCTCTCAAGGTTCATTTATAGGGGAACATTGGGCGATCAAACTTCTGAGACTCCAGACACATTCAAATGAGGCGCTGCCTATGGCAATCTGCCTTTCTTTAGAAAAACAAAGCAAGATAAAATGAAGCAAAATATCAAAAGGAGAGGGGTAGGAGGGGCTCGTAGCCATCGTGGGTCCATAACAACTCTGAATTCCAGCTGGGCACACAATGTCAGTGCTCCTTATGCCAAAGAAGGGAATGTTGCTGGACTGGGTCCCAGTTCTGCCCCGGGAGTGGCTTCCTAATCCATTGTTCTCTGTGGCTTCTGCCTCTACCCTCTGGTCTTTCTTTTTCTGAAAAAACGTAGCCTGTGTTTGCAGCTAAGCAATTTTCTCAACCTGCTTCCTGCTCCTGGAGCCCAGAGCCTGTTCCTTTTGCACTGTCTCTGCCCCTGTGGGTCCGAGCAGCTACAAAACTTTCACATTTGGCCACTCAGTGGGAATTCTATGAATCTGACTGGGTTCACCTCATGCCCTTAAAGTCACATACATAATTCTTTTTGAGACAGACCTCTCTCTATTTCGGGCTGAGTGTCAGGGTGCTGTGGGACCTTGCCTTTAAGATTTCTAGAAACTCTTTATTTTAGTTGAGAAGGTCTAACTAGGCACTAGGCTAAATCCTTCTGAGGTCTTAACAAAAGGTCTTATAGATAAACTTCTGATTTACGCTCAACCCTGAGGTCATTTCTCACTTTTTGAATCTTTCACTGACTAAAGACACTGAAAGTGTGAAATAGTTTTGTTTTTCAACCCATTACATCCTGGTTCTTCTATATGCCCTTGAAATTCTACTTACAAACGAACAGTTCTTTCTGTGATTACTCTCTCTCTTCCTTTCACAAGACAGCTAGTTGGCACTTTCAATATTCTGTCTGGAAATCTCCCTAGTAAGATATCCAAGTCCGCTTTCTGTCTTCTAAAGCAGTAGAGGCAATAGTTTTGCCAGCTGACTTAACTACAGACCATGAGTCCCTATCTTCCCAGCCTCCAAAGACAGTTTTCACACTGGGGTAAATAGAATAATGATTCCTTTAACTGATCCCTGTCCTAACCCTTAAAACTGTGAATATTACCTTACACAACAAAAGGGACTTTGCAGATGTGAATAAGGATCTTGAGATAGGAAAATTACACTGGATTATCTGGGTGGGCCAGATGTAATCACAAGCATGGGTGGTGGGATAGGCAGAGGGAGGGAAAGAGAGAGAGGAGGGGGTGAAAAAGATAGATACTGATTTAAAGATAATACCCTGATGGACTTGAAAATGGTTGAATGGGCCACAAGCCAAAGAATGCAGGCAGCTTCTAGAAGCTCCCTGAGAGCTCCCAGAAGGAATGCATCTCTGCCCACACCTTGTTTCAAGTTCTGCAAGACCCATTTTGGACTTCTGACATTCAGAACTGGGAGATTATACATTTGTGTTGTTTTGAGTCACT
The DNA here is from genome assembly GCF_048564905.1 of Vicugna pacos. Taxonomy (NCBI): domain Eukaryota; kingdom Metazoa; phylum Chordata; class Mammalia; order Artiodactyla; family Camelidae; genus Vicugna; species Vicugna pacos. Next base: position 102,320,792 of record NC_132988.1, on the reverse strand, counting down.
AAATATGTGGTAATTTGTTACAATAGGTGATTGGATCCATCCCATGAACGAGTTGAAGTAGACAGAAGTCTAAGTTCAGAGACTCCCAAGAGCATCGGGACTCAGAGAAACAAAGGTGGCACTGACTTTTCTTTCTTTCTTTTTCTCTCTCCTTTTTTTTTTTCTGAGTCCAAGCAGCCACTGGAAGCTTTTGAGTTTTTACCAGAGCGTGCAGTTGGCAAAGAAAGTGGCTTAGGATCCTACTAAAGCTTCTGTGAGCTATAGGTCTTCAGTGGGATATTTAAAGAATTTTCTACATATCTTGGTCCCTATTCAATCCTTTTCCACTAAAAAAAAATTTAAAGATTCAGAAAGGATTTTGGTTTGGTAATGCAGCTTGGCAGAAAAAGAATTAAGATCCATGTAAGTTAGCAGAGCAAAAATTTGTGTTATCTTAACCATGAAATTTTAATAAATCAGTGAACAAATGAAACTGGTGTGATAGAGTCATAACCTGCAAATCTTTTGTCTGTCAGTTTCACACTTGGGTTTTTATTAATGATGGCTATTAATGCATTCATGTGTGAAAGACACTAATTCATAGCAGAGAAATAACAGCTCTCACTTTGGATCCAACTCTGGGGTCTATAGTATATGAGCCAATCAACACACTTGAATGCTAAATGTTTACTGGGGATGGGGCATCAGGGACCCGCCTGCCAGGAGACTTTGCTCACTGATCAGCACAACCCAGGAAAGAGCCACAGCCATTCTGAAAACTTTAATGGTTTGACCAATGGATATGTGAGCAATTTATAATAAGCTGCCTGAGAATTCCTAATTTAATTTCTTATTCTAACTACTGTGAGAGTTCAGGGTGTCAATGTGGCTTGGGAATATTAAAGTGAAAATGAGAATGATAAGTAGAATTTCAGACTTTTCTGAGGATAGAAGAAAATGCCTTTCATTCAGGAGTCTAAGATTAGTCTTTTATGAATTAATAAAGAAATACTTCTTGAGTGTTCCAAAGAGTATGCCTCATGATCAGTCAAAGGCTCACCTCTGTACCGGTGATGCTCGGTTAGAGGAGGCAAATTACTGGGCTGTGAGCAGGGGCAGGAAGCTTGAGGTGCTGGTAAATGTCTAACAACTGTCTCTCAGGGAAAAAAAAAAACCTGATTAGAAGCATTTGCCAATTTCCATGGTGACTCCCTGTCACCAATTTCAAGCTACCTAACCAACTATGATTGAATGTGGATTTGGGAAGGGATGTGTCCCGTTGGCTGTCAGCGGTTAGTACAACCTGGCATCAGCAGTTATATCCCTGCAAAGAGATTTCAGGGACAGAAGCCACACAGAAGTCATTTCTGTTTGGACTTTAAAACAATGTAGACACAGAGGAGTTGAGCCATTTAAGGATTTCTCTTCCTTTCTTTTGATTTTTGATTTTGGGGATTTTTTTCCCAAATGAAAAATAAATGAAATCTTCACTGCTAACATGAAGGACAATGCTGTTTATATCCTCTTAGATATGTCTTACATTAAAGACGGTTGAGATCAAGTCCTGAGCTGTCTCAAACATGGAGCGGCTTAATGAAGCAACCGTACCAAATGACACATCCATCCAGGTGATCGGAATGCTCGCTGGATTTTTTTAAATTGAACTCTGATTCCAGTTTTAATTTTTCAGAGGCATGTTGTATGAGATTAAAGGACTTTTTTCAGTGATTCATTTGAGTCTATTATGAGTAAGTTGACATCTCTGGAGAGCCTTTGAATATTTTATGATGTGTACTGAGGCACTGCTAATTGGAGACAGTTAATACTCACCTACGCCAACTCACTCTTCCCCCAGTGCAGCCTCTCAACCCCATCAGTCTTAGAGCTGCTGCGTTGAAAAATTATTCTAAAACCGCTCAAAACAGAGGGGGCATAAGAGAATGATATGATGTGCCCTCATTGTTCTGAATTCCTTCAAGTAGATGCTGGAAGTGTCAGTTTTGACCCAGATTCTCTGTAGTTTGGGGTGGAGTTTACCTTATCAGGTGTCTCCCCCCACCCTAGGCTGTGCTCAGTCAGGCTGAATTAGCTGATCTGCCTGAGAATCTTGTGTTCTGTGTGTTCCCCACAAAGCAACTGTTCACTCATCATGTGAGGATGCTGGAGCCATCAGAGTCTCGGAGGAGGCCTAAAATGACCCATCTCTTGTAGGTTCTTTGATATGTGGTGCTTGCTTTCCTTTACTGCAGGCAACAGCCCAGACCTACATCATCTATCGTAGTCCAGGCACTGAGACTAGGGTCAGGGTGGGAAGGGTGATAAAGTCAGCCCACTAGGATGTCTAAAACAATGTGCAGAAATGTGTGTTCAAGGATGCTTTTCCTGGTTGCTTATAATAGTCAAAAATTAGAAAACAATGCAAATGTCCCCAAACAGGAAACTAGAAAAATTAAGTTATGGTTCAGCAATATCAACTGAAATAAATGCGCAGCCTAAAAGTTGAGTGTTATGTTTTACTTGGCGGAAGGACTTGAGCCAGGATGACAGCCTCTCAGATGACTCTGAGGGACTGCTCCCAAGAGGTAGGAGAGAAGCCAGGATATATAGGAGCTTTACAACAAAGACCAGGAAGTTGGAACAATAAAAGGTTACTTGTTAACTAAAGAAAACCAGGCATCTCCAGTTAAAGAATTTAGCACTTTTCTATGTATGGGAGAAAGCAAACATTTGGGCTCATTGAATTCATTCCTTTGACAAGCCCCTAGCTATCTAGGGCCGGTATCCTGTCCTTTCTTATTCTGAGTCCCCTCAGGGTGCACCACTGTGAGTGGCTGCAGAGGCGTGGCTGCAGAGGCCGGGCTGCAGGCTTGTCTTCACTGGGGGGTGGCGGCAGCCGCTGATGACTTCATGGTTTCAGCATTCTTTGTTTACTGATATGGTTTGCAGAATTTTTCATTCACAGCAATATAATGAGATTCTATGTAATCACTAGAAGTATTAACATAAATGTATATTTACATATAAGGGTTCTCCAGAGGATATGTATGTATGTACGCATGTATGTATGTGTGTGTGTATGTATATACATATAATTGAGAGAGAAAGAGACAGAGAGAAGGGAGAGGCAGAGGCAGAGACAGTGAGATGAGAGGGAGAGAGAAGATTTATTATGAGGAATTGGCTTACATGATGCTGAAGGCTCTGATCTGTTGTCTGCAAGCTCCAAACTCAGGAAAGCCGGTGGTGTGATTCAGTCCAAGTTTGAAGGCCTGAGAACCAGGGGAGCTGATGATACAGGAGAAGATGTTCCAGCTCAGTCAGGCACAGAGAAAGAATTTGGGGATTGGATGAGGCCCACCCACGCTGGGGGGGGGGCTGCCTGCTTAACTCCGTCCACTGATTCAAATGTTAATCTCAGCTGGAAATGCCCTCCCAGACACAGCCAGAAATAACATTTAGCCAAGTATCTGGGAGCCTATGGCTTGGTCAAAAGGGCGTATACAATTAACCATTGTCACTTTTTAGCCCCACATTAATGAACGATCCATAATTAAGAAAACATTTGTAATATATCTCATTGATGTAAAAGATATATATATATATATATCTATATATATATCTATATATAGATATATATATATATATACACATACGCGCATATAAATGAGTAGAAGGATTAAAGCATTTGGGGATTATGAATATTCTTTTTTCTGTTTCGTTTACCTACATTTGTACATCGGACAGGCACCATGTAATAATGAAATAATGGCAAAAGCTGAAAAATAAGAAAAGAAGATGGTTAGAAATGCTCCGTTTAAGAGAGATCTTTACGAGGCTCTGGCGGTGCGCCTGCCGCCTTAGACTTAGTCCGCCTGGTCCCCTATTCCTGCCCTTCCGCCCTGTTCCCCCACCCCCTGAATCCTGAATCCTCCCTTCAGGCAGATGCAACACAAACCCCACAAAGACAATTGAATGGCTTTGCTATTTACGCCTAAGGATTCTCCTCAGGACCATAGTGTGAAGACCCGGATACCAGAGTTTTCTCATGAAAGTTAGGGAAGCTGGAACTATTTCGAAAATGCCAGCAAGGAAGAAGTCCCTGCTGGAATCTCCCGGCTGGTGTGCCGGTGATGACCCATCCTGGTCAGCACCCTCGCTGACTCAGACACCCAGCTGTGCTCTCAGTTTCCCTCGGCGTCTCCTCTGTCCCTCCCGCTGACGTGCTCCTGCCACAAGAGACCGCAGAGCCCGGAGAAATGCTCGGGTCGCTCCTCAGGGTGCAGCCGCCCGGTGGCTCAATCCTACTTGACGTCTGTGGCAGCACCTCCCCCGCCTCCTCTAAGTCTCAGTCCCGGAGCTGTGTTTTTAGCTTTCCTAAATGGAAGCATGTCTCAAGAGGAGGATTAGCCAATTGGCCAAAGAACAAAGAATCAATTTAGTTTAAAATAGTTCCTTTAATGGAGGTGCTTTGCAAATATGGTAACTTTCCAAGGCACTGCGTGCTTTTGTCTGAAATCCTTGGGGAGCCAGGAGGGGGCTTGCTTTTCACCTAGGCAGGGAGAGGTTGCAGTGGACCGCCTGCTTTCTGTTGGATGTAAAACTGGGCGAGAAAAGGGTAAAACTTTTAAACAACCTGAAATGTGATGACAACTGCTTAGGGTGTTTCTTTCCTTTTTTAAAATTTTTTAAATATTGAAGTATAGTTTATTTACAATGTTGTGTTAGTTTCCGGTATACAGTAAAGTGATTCAATTATAAATACCTATGTATATTCTTTTTCAGATTCTTTTCCATTATAGGTTATTACAAGATATCGAATATAGTTCCCTGTGCTACAAGTAGGTCCTTGTTGTTTGTCTATTTTATATATAGTAGTGTGTATCTGTTAATCTCAAACTCCTAATTTATACCCGCTCCTTTTCCCTTTGGGAGCCATAAGTTTCATTTATCCTATGTCTGTGAATCTGTTTCTGGTTTGTAAATAAGTTCATTTGTTATATATATATATATATATATATATTTTTTTTTTTTTAGATTCCACATGTAAGTGGTATCATATGATATTTGTCTTTCTCTGCCTGACTTACTTCACTTAATGTGATAATCTCTAGGTCCATCTATGTTGCTGCAAATGGCATTATTTCATTCTTTTTATGACTGAATAATATTCCACTGAAATTATATACCACACCTTCTTTATCCAGTCATCTTTTGATGGACATTTAGGTCGATTCCATCCCCTGGTTATTGTAAATAGTGCTGCTATGAACATTAGGGTGCATGTATCTTTTCAAATTAGAGTATTCCCCAAATATATGCCCAGGAATGGGATTGCTGGATCATATGGTAACTCTATTTTTAATTTTTAAGGAACCACCATACTGTTCTCCATAGTGGCTGTACCAGTTTAGGGTGTTTCTTGGGTGTTTTATCTTCAATAAAAAGAAGAAGGAGAATTATCAAAACCCATAAAGAAAGGATAGTTAAATAATCTATAGCCTTGTCTATAGATCAACTAATTGATTACAAGAATGATCTGACAAGGTCTTCTGGCACTGAAATATATCCCCAGTGACACAGAGGTTCACAACTAATGTTTTAAAGTAAAAAATCTCTTATCAGACAATAAGCCAAATCATTAGGAGATGTATCTCATAACTGCATTTGGGCAACACTGCCTAATAACTGAAATCAGAAATATTGCCAAACTTTGAGACACATGAAGATAGCACTGGTTAATTCTTTAATGGCACCACAAGAAATTACCTTCTAGGCCCCCAAGATTAAATGATACATGTGATTCCAGCATTTTTGTTTACTTTGTTCTCCAAGAGTTTAAAATGTAAAGCAACCACACATGTTGATAAAGATGAAAAATTACATATAACACATATTCTAAGCAGCTACTAAATGTCAAACACCAAGTATAAGTTGTTTCTTTTCCATTGGTAATTGTGAAATGTAGACCTGAGTAGCATTCTGCCTTCTCAGATCCAAAAACCAAGGCCAATGAGTTTCATCTTTCCCAAAACCTTCCAGCCAGGAAGTGGTTGAGCCCAGTTTTGATTTTTCTAGCTGTAAAAGTGCCTGGATTCTGATGAACCCTGTGACCTTTCAGTTATGTAAACAGCATCCATGCATAAAAAGAGAGTTGTATTTTAGAAAACTCAGAGGTGAGAATGAAATTACCTAAAAAAGATTTGTTCAGCATGCGAGTGTGAGGTGAATCAAATATGGAGGTTGGAGAAAGGAAGTGTTAGGGTAACGGAGTATATCCTGGATCGTTCCAAATGCTAAGTCATCCTACAACCCACGGAGAAAGGAGGAAGACAAGATTAGATGATGGACAGAAATGTTAGGATGAGAAACAAGACAAGGGAGTTAGTCATGAGTTCCTGGGAGGCTAAGTCCTGCCAGAGCCCAGCACAGAGCCTTCCTTACATAACCTTGGTGTTCTACAAGTATTTTCCAAGTAAAGGAGCAGAGTACTTCATGACATGGATATTGAGGACTTAGACTGAAGCTAAAATTACTGGGACGTGGAGTCCAGATCTTCCTGTCCCTGGTAGTTCTCATACCACCTGGGACCTGGCTTTATTTCAACTAGGAAACAATCCAACCTGGGAAATTTTAGCGCAGGACTTCTGCAGCGGAGTTTCATGGATGGGCTTTTCTGGGGAAGGAGGGTCTACACAGGGGTGTCTAGTGTTGTGTTTACGCACAATACAATTTTTAGAGTGTATGTACCTTTTAACAAAGAAAGAGAACCCATAGCCTGTATAAGATTCTGAAGGAGAGCTCTGAATTATTTTTAAAAAGTAATGATAATAATAACATAAAACAATGGGAAACCAAAGAAGATTCAGAGACGGGCCTTTCCGTTCTATTCACTTTCTTCTCTCCAGCTTCAAAAATACCAAAGTTATTCTTAACTGCAGTCCTTTTTTTCATGCTGGACTCTAAAATGCTGTCACCTCCACATTTTGTCCACTAACTCCTTCTCATCGTTTGGAGCCCAGAATTTTCACCAAGTCTTTCCTGAGTACTTTAGTTTCCACTGATTTAATTTCTTCCTGCTCTGAATTTCTATAGAACTCATGGTGCATCCTGCACAATTTCCCTGTCCTTGTTTCATAAAGTGGACTTTTTCTTGCTAATGGATTAAGCAGTCCTTGTGCACAGGGACCACACTGTAGATTAGTGGCTCAAAGCACACACGGGGCTGAGTTTTTTTTTTCTTACCACGTGCCCTTGGACAAGTTATTAAACCTTCCCTATATTTTCAGACTGAAACATTACTCTCATGTTGTGATGTGTAAAGGGTCTGAGATAAGAATTTCCAAGAACAAAGCTACCAAATGTTTTCATCGGGGTTAAGAGAAGACACAGCCGAGACCCAGAAAGAAGCTGACCTGGGAGAGGGGGAAAGGTTTGGATGTGGTGATCCCATGGGCCCCCTCAACCTGTGCTGTTTCCCTGCCTTTGTTGACTCAGTGACTTCAATGCCTCCACTGACCTCCATGCCCTGCTTTTCCAAAAAAGCTAGCTAGAGCCAGGTACCTTTCTGGGCCTCAGGAGTAGCCACTGACTAATACAGAGGGAAGACAAAGCCAGCTATTGAGCAAGAGAAAGAATGGGGCAGGGGCACCAGTGAATTGTTCTCTCTTCATGTTTTGTTTCCAATCAAAAGAGCAAAGGAAGAGATCTTAAGACACTTCAGAGAGAAGGCAGGCAGCATCCCTGCCACTGCCCAGGCAGAGCAGAGGAGGGGCCGACACTCCTCTCCAGGGAGTCTGAGCTACATGTTTTCCCTGGACTTCCTCCAGACACTCGGGAGAGCCCTTCAATGTGGTTCAGGGTTCAGGTGAAATTCCGCTCCAATAGACTCTAATTCTTTCACAGGGCGGCAGCAGCAGCAGCAATGTGTGTGTGTCTGTGTTGCGCGTGTGTGTGTGATGAGGGAAGCATTGATTACAAGGGGTGGCACCTTTAGGAGAACAGCCACGAGACAAGGAGAGGCCCCCACGTAGAGCAGCACATCAGTGAAGGAGTAACCACCAAAGCTGGTGGTAAGCAAGCGCTCAGAAGCCTTCCCTTCCATTTTGGTAAGAAGCTAAAGTTTTGGGGATTGAGGAAAGCTGGGGTTCCATCACCCCTGCTCATAAGGCTCTTATCAAGATGTATTTGGTTTCGTGACCATAGAAAGAAGGTTACATACGTCTTTAGAATCTAGGGCTCAGACTGCCTTTCCAGGAAGGGAATAAATGTTACCTAAATGCCTCAACTAAAACCCTGAAACTACACTCAGAGCTTTTGCACACACATGTGTGCATGCACACATGTGTAGGAGGTACATTACATATGTACATACAGCACCTACATAAAACTGTATCTTAGAGCTACAAACACGTGGAAGACTTGTTCTGTGCAGCTTTCCCTCCTCTCGATGCAGACGATCATTTCATAAAGCTAAGGCTGTAGGGGTCAGCGGGGAGCCTACTTTCTATGGATTTCTCAGACAAGAAATTTGCCTTCTTGGAGGCAGGGTCTTAGAGGCTTCTGAGGAGACTTCATTTTTATACAACTGATTTCCAAACAAGCGACTACGAAAGTAATGAATGTTCATGTCAGAGAACCTGAAAAAAAAGTGTATAAAAGGCCAAGGAGAAAATGAAAATCACCCACAACAAGACCTTTTTGAGAGAAAGGGGGTCCTTTTGCTATTTCAATATAAACTCCTTGGCATTCAATTCAATTGGAAAAGCATCCACTGTGCCCCGTGACCCCTGTGCAGGGAGGCCGCTGCTGGGACGCGTGCTGGAGTAACACTCGGCCCTCTTCAAGGGCCTGGGGATGGAGGAAGTGCTCTGACCACTCTCCTTGTATGGGATTCGGCGCTACCTCGATGGCTGTTGGCATGAGGTTCCAGCCTAAGCACACTTGTCATATTTGCCAAGCCACTGAGGGCTTTGACGAAGAACAGAAGCCTTAAAACTCCAACAACAGGCTAAATCAAATGGGAGAACAGCTTTTTATCCTTTGTGTCTAACATCAGGATCCGAAGGGTGGAGTTCAGCTGAGACAAGACTGCATCGCCACGAAGAACTGATGGCGAAGGTGTAGTAACTTGCCTTTTTATTTGGATGACTTGTGGAGGAGGCCGTTGCCAGAGAGACCTGATGCAGATTGGGGCAGACTATGAACCAGCTGGGTGTCTCCCACGTGTGGGTTGAAATCACCCTGACCAAATTGCCTGAGACAGGTTGTACAAAAGCTATCAGCTGCTCCTGCCTTTTCACTTGCCACCGGTTTCTTCTAGTCATTTCTTATTACTGTCTTTGTGCATAAATGCTTCCATAAGATGGCTGCATTTATTCTTTGGGTAACACATACTTGGGAGGAACTTATATTTTCAGGGGACGATTTGGAGTAGAAGAGGAGGTGGTGGCAGCTTGGAGGCTACAAATGACTTTGGCAATTATGGGTGTGCACAAGGCAGCTTGGTTTCCAAATGATTCCAAGAAACCAGGGAGCATCTGTGCCTCCTGGAGGTTGTTTTCCTGCCTCTGTAGTGGGATCTCTGCTTGTAGGTGACAGTGCTGTAGGTGAGACAGATGCAGGCAAACATCTCCACATGTACCCACCGCCCCCCACCTGCCTAGCCCACATCCAGCTTGAGCAGAGCAATCAGAGAAGGGAAAGAAAATACAACATAACGAAACAAAGCAAACGTTGCACGCGGTAATGAAGAAAACTCACAAGTGGAGGAGGGTTAGCAAACAACTGGGAATCTGAAATGAAATCCCTGTGGGTTAGGAACAAGTAAGCAGCTCCTTGTGAACTGTCCACAGCTGCTCAGATGCTAATTTTCTTTCTTTTCTGCAGGCATTTTGGGGAAATAAGCAAGGAAAGGAAATATACCTGCACTGTTTGAAATGCCTCCTTTCATGCCCTTGTCTGCTGACCATTAGCATCTCAGACAGCCTGTGTTCACTGTTGCCAGTTGTGCTGTGAAGTTGGAAGACCAGGAACTTTAGCATCTTTCTCCGCTAAGGATTCAGGAGGAAAGTCTCTATGACTGCCCATGTTCCTTCGGACCACTGGAGCAAGTATGACCCCATCTGGGTGTTGTGTGGCTTCAGTTCTAAGGGGGCCACTCCCAGAATTCACATTTCATCCCTGCATCCATTCCAGAATTAAATCCTCCTGATTTTTTAAGGATTTCTTCTCTCCCAGTTTTATCTGGGGTCATTGACTTTGGATTATGTGGCAGTTGTGGTATGTTTTTCATAGCCCCTGGCTTCTTTGTCTCTTGCCTCCAGCCCACACATTTCCAAGCTTGGCTCCTTCGAAATGCACCCTCCACTTGGGTGCCTCCTGGTTTCTCAGAGTGCGTGGTGAGAAGCCAGCAATTAGGAATGAGTGATGCTCCAGAAATCAGAACAGAAGAATTTTGTTCCCGTCACTAGTAAACAACATCCTTATCACCTGGGGCAACCTATTTAAATTGAAAACCTTATTATTATTATTTTTAACTTATCTCTAACATTGGGAAAAAGGAGTGTTGTGAGGATCAAATATGACAATGAATCATTTAAAAACCTACGAAGATAGAAGTCTTCTATATGACTGAAGTAACATGTCTCTGTGGTCTCTGTTTTGACTCAGTTTGATATTGGAGAGAATGTGGATTTCTATTTGAGATAGATCTGCACAGCTAGGATTTTGGCTTCTAGATTCAAATTTGAGCACAGTTAAAATGGAGGCTGCCACTCACCACACGGTTCCATATAACTTTCGGATGTGTGTTTCTGTGGTACCTTCCTATATTCTCCTATTATTTGAGTCTGGTGAAAAGAAAGCCATGGACTGAGGGTAATTTTTTTATAGACTGTACTTCAGACAACTCAAAATCAATAGTTTTCTTTGTTGAAGGCACCTGGGAAAGTAGAACATAAGGACTCATAGGGGTTTCCTATTGCTCTTTGAGGCCAATGGTAACACTTTATGGTATCCTCATAAAATGCGTGGTTGAGCACAAGGGAAATTGTATTTCATTATAGTTTATCATTGTGTGATGGTGGATAATCCTGCCTGTTGGAGCACTTGACATTCAGTATACACGTGGGTCAGAGAGCCTCTGTGTCTCTCCTCCTAGTGGCTTGGGGTTTATCAGGCAGCAAGAGGACCTGAGGGTGGGTTGATGGAGGGATGACAGACTGCGCGAAGGCAGCTGTGGCTTTTCAGAGACCCAAGGGATGCAAATAAAATGAATAATAACCCCTTGCTTAGAATGCTTGGGCATGAAAAAGTGGATAAAACCAGCAATAATAGTAACAACAACAACAACAACAGTAATAATAACTAATGCATATTTATGAAGCACGTAGAATATCTCAGGCTTGGAGCTTACCGTTTTTACATGCATTTTCTCCTTGGAGCCCCATCTCACAGCCTCCCTGTGAGTTAAGCGCCATGATCATCCTGATTTTACTGGTAGGAAAGCTGGGTCTGAGGGAGACTAACTTGCCCAAGCTTGCCCAGCCTGTAAGAGGAAGTCGTGTTTCACAGGAGTGGCAGAGGCTGACTAGTCATTTATCAAACCTGTTTTTGCTTCTTCTTGGGCGCACAGCTAGGCTGTATTTCCCAGCTCCCCATGCAGGTAGGTGCGGCCATGGGCTGAGTTCCAGCCAATGGGATGAGAGGGGAGTGATGCACAGAAACCTTGCCAGACCTGTACAACCTCCCATAACCTCCCGTCCAGGCTCCTTGCCTGTGTTCCCCCTGGACTGAGAGGACTCTCATCTCCAGGGGACAGTAGAGACACCAGACTGAAGGAGCCTGGGACCCTGAATGACCACATCGAGGAGAGCCACCTGCCCACGAGGAACACTTGCTTTCTAAATTCAACTCCATCTGAATGAGAAATAGATTTCTATTATGTCCTACTGTTGAAACATTGACGCCTATTTGTTATAGTAGCTTTTTAGCATTTATCCTTAGTCCCCAGTTAATATATCCCTAGAAAGGATAGCCTATTAAACAGTACATTGCTCTCTACTTCAATGTATTATCATAGAAAGAAGTTCACTTATGAGGAAAAAATGAAATCAACGGGTACTCCATATTTAAAATGCTTGGTGACTGAGAAGCCCAGGATGTCTTAGTCTGTTGAAGTTCAACAACGTATTTTACTATAACATATCTCAGTCTTTTGTTTTCTTTTATTCCATCCTTCTTCTCTCCTGCCTTCCTTCCCTTCCTTTCTGTTAAGTGCCTACTGTGTTCCATACATCATGCTATGTGGAGACAGAGAAAAGAAGAAAAGAAATGAACCCAGTCCTTGCCCGTAAGGAGTTCAGAGCCGAAGGGTGGGTCAAGATAAATAAATGCATAATTATGCTACACGTGGTGATGACAGAATACTTGCACTATGGGAGCAGAGAGGAGGGGTACTGACCTGACCAGCGAGGGGCAAGGAAGACTTAGAGAGGGTGGGGACTGAGGGGGAATTTTCTGGGATGTGTAAACCCTAGAAATTTTCAGGCAAATCTGGATGAGTTAGTCACTGGAAGTAGAGGTAATGCCATCAGCTATTCTAAAGGATGAGCATCCAGACCAAGGGGCAGCATGAGTGCTGGAGGGCGAAGTGCCAGACTGCGCTGTGGAAGATGAGGCTGGGGAGTTAGGCAGGAGAAAGGATGTGAAGGGCTTTGGAAACCACAGGAAGGGGCATAGACATGTTTTAAACAGATGAGGGGCAGATGGCTGAGACTGAAGGCAACAAGGTAAGGAAAGAAGCCATTGCAGAGGTCCAACCCAAGGCAGGCAGAGAGGAGAGGTCATTTCCAGAATATTTAGAAGACAAAGTCTTTAGTACTTGGTTGTTGATGAAACAAAAGGGTTGAGAGAGAGAGAGACAGAGGGAGACAGAGGGCAGATCCAGGATGACTGGCAGGTTTTTAGAAGAGTCATTTCCTAGTGACTAGAAATATGGCAGAGAGCCTTCCTTTCTCCAAGTCTGTGTGTTGTGCTACCTGCCTCGTCTGTACCCTCATGGTCCCCTGGGGAGAGCGGCCCTTCATTTGAGGTCTCAGCAGGGTGCCTCTCTGCACACCTCCTGGCATCATAGTGCTAGTGCTCAGTGACCACTGAGGTCACTCGATGTGTAAGCCGCTCTTTGCAGGAAACTGCTCTCAGCAGGAAACCCCCTTTGCCTGTCTCTTTAACAAAGCTACCTTGTAACTAACAACCAGGCACCCACATGCTCTGCTGCTCTGACCCAAGCACACTTCTCAAATCTTGATCACCTGATACCTTGCCTAATGTGTTGGTTCTCTCTGTAGATCAAAGACATGAGAATGAAGAATAAGTAATTAACAGATGACCAGATCTCTTTCCTAGCTTCCCCTTAGTAATCTCTCAAACAAACTGTGAGCAAGACAGCATCTGAAGAAAAGGTCACAAGTTGCATGCAGTGGAGGATGGCAATGGCTCTGCCCCCCTATCTCAATGATTAACTGGAATTACTTCCCCTTTTCCCTTTAAAACTTCCATGGCTGAGTGGAATCTTGGGAGGTGGTTTTTGGGGGACACTGAGTCTACCATCTCCCCAGATTGCTGGCATTCTGATTAAAGGCAACTTTCCTTTCTACCAACATTTTCCCTTCTCCAGTATCAACTTTTGAGCAGCAAACAGCCAGACCTGAGTTTGGTAACAAATGATGAGGCTCAAGCGTTACCTTAGAAAGGCAGACCAGTGCTGAGCAAATGAAGGGCCTACGTAAAGGAGGAATTGGTATTTAGAGTAGAAATTCAGCAAAAGCTTGGCTTTCAGAAAAGGAAATTATCTTGGCTTTTGCTTTATCCACTCAAAGCCTTCAAATGGAAAAGGATACCCCAAGGCCCTCTCCTCTCCAGATTCCATTACAACCTCAGTCACCCATCATATTACCGTTTGCACCCATCACTCAGGAAGAGCTGTGTTTCCAGCACTCTGAGTGTCTGCACCCGGGGGTGCCGACTCCATTGTCTTCTGCTGGGGCTGGTGGAGCACTTGCACTGTCCCCGGTTTTGGACTTAGCATTTTACACGTGTGACCTTCTTTGAGGTTCATTTCACAGCCTCCTGGTGAGGCTTATGCTATTCACAGGCAATTAGAATCAGAAACATTAATGTAACACTGAAAGCAGAAAAAGATTTTTTTTTATCTGGCTACGAGCTCCTTGAGGTCAAGGGCTGTATTTATTATTCACTTTCACATCCGGCGTAGTGCCTGGCCACTGTTAGATGCCTCAGGAATGTTTGCAAGATCAGTGGATGGATTGGTCCCTCCAGGGAAAATAAAACGAATGGCAGGAGGAGAATGCAGCCTTGATAGCTCATTGTCTAAAATCATCTTAAGCACTTTGGGGGTGGGGAAACCAAAGGACTCTCTTCCCAAGTTTCTCTATTTTTAAATATTTGACCAAAGAGCTATTGTAATCTATCACATTCTCTGTTTAGATCAAATAGCATATTTCTATAGGAAAAGGTTGTTGTACGCTCTAGCTCAGTGCAGAAAAGAACAACAAAAAAAAAAATCCAGTGTAAAGAAAAGTGAATAGAGATCGCTGGAAGTTATGTGTCTCATTAGATGACCAAAGGAGACCTAGAGCTTGGCTGTTATTTGCTTCCTATGGCAGTGGCTGGAGCTCTGTCCTGATTCACTGTTGCATATTCCATAGACCTAGCTGAATCTGGGACCTAAATGTCACCTTGCTGAAGAACTTCAGTCAATCAATTATTTAATACCAATTTATCGAGTGTTTATTGTATTTATAAAAGTACATTAAGAGGGAATCAGAGAAACAAATATGTGTAAGTACTGCCTTGGTGAAAACACATTTTAGTTTGGATTTTCAAGAATTCATGCATTTATTTTGATAGCTATCACTCAATTTGGCTTTTATTTTGAATTCACATGTTTTATGGCTGTTTATTTTGCTATACCACTAAATTATATAATCATCTTGATTAAAGGTACTTTCAAGCATGCCAGATGCTGATGAGGAGACTGAGACATGGAGAAGATTGTTGATTTATCAAAAAATTTGTGTTGGAGCAGAGGCTAGAACCTCTTTTGTTCAAATGTAAATGTTTCTTAAAGTTCAAGCATGGTACATCATGACTTGTGCTGAAAGTAATGGGCAGTCTTCTGGAGCCTGGCAAAATGTCTGTAATCAAGAAGTTTATATTACCATTATGCCTGCTGTATTACTATTAGTTTCTTGAACAGTTTTAGAAGTAAAGAGAAAAAAAATCTATTCTTATCAACTTCAGCTTATTTCTGACTTAAAAAGGAGCACCCATTTTAGTTTTCGTAGCCATTTTGAGGATATGCCCTGCTTTGAAATACAAAAGCATAACAATAATTTTTAAAAACCTACAAAATCAGAATTGGGAAAGAAAAAACCTTCAAAACAAAAAACCAACCTGAAAGTAAATCATTATGACTTTTGCCAGTTGTGAATTCTTCTCCTGGGTATGTGTAATTTCAGTGAGAGTAATCTCATTTCTTTAACTAAATGCAAATATAATATTGGTTCTAGTTTTAAAGAAGCAAATTAATCAGTAAGGCAGGTTTCAAGCCAAAAATTTCACTAAATGTTGTTGGTTGCGAAAGTATAAATTAATCGAAGTTGAATTTAGAATGACTAAAAAAATAATGAAATCTGGGAGAAAATCAACAAAAGAAAATGCTGCAAGTGAATTAGTTGATACAGTTGTTGGTTTAAGACGGAACTTTTCAGTCCTTGAAATGAAAATATCCTCTTTGCGCAAGAAAGTGGTAACAGAGTCATAACCTGGTTGCCAGCAGTTACAGGGATAGTACCATCCTCCACATGCTAATTATCTCAAACTTGGTTTCTCCCTCTCCAAAGGAGTAGCAGTTCACGAGTAAGTGGAAACGTGGTTAGTGTAAAGATCAGTTGCTGTTTGTGCTTTTCAAAAACATTCTTTAGGGCTCGGTGATTTGCACAAAGGATGCCGTTCAAGGCTTAACATGGACCAAGAGAACATAAGACTGAGAACAGCTTGTGAGAGGAACTGGAAACCTCTAACTTTCACAGCAGAAAGGGAGAAGATGGCTTAGACAGCAGAGGGGATCTGACTGTAAATCCTACTGTAGCATCAGCAAGACATTCTGGAGGTTTTGAATTTCCAGGGGTCATGGTCTACCATGATCATAGGGTCATGATACCATGTAATATTCCTTTATGGCTCTATGCTTAAAATCTTCCCTATTCTACATCATTATGACTATATATATATATATACATTTAACCATCCCCTCTCTCTCCAGCATAACAGCCTCCTGAGATCTCAGCCTCTCATTTTGTCTCCCCATACCTCCATCCTCATAGCCACCAGGGTGATCTTTTTAAAAATGTAGACTTGAGCATATCACGTCCCTACACAACATGCTCAGCATCAGACTCCCTGGCATGGTACAGGAAGGTCTTCGTAAAATGCTCCTTACTTTACTGGTCTCATCTTTGACCATCTCCTTCCTCTCAGGCATGGTCTGGCCATTCCAACCACCTCTGAGTACATCATAACACTAGTCCTTACATGTCATTCTCTTCTTCACCTAGAACATTGCCCTCTTCTGGGAGGCTTCCCAAGCACCGATGAGCTCTTCTTTTCACAGGGCTCATGCCTTCTCACACTGAACCCCTCCGGGGTGGGGATGGCCTCTTGACTGGGAGTCCAAGAACTGCATTGTGCTGACAAGCAATCCAAAGGGACAAATTAGAAAAGTCACACCTCATGGGAGCCAGAGCTTTAACTGTTTCACTAATGATGCAGAAAAATCCACTCTCCCCCAGACCTAGCAAGTGCCAAGTAAGGCCTTTTATTACCATCATCGTTATAATTATAATGATGATAGCCATCATCACCGCTTGCCTGCCGTGGCCCCGGCACTGTGCTAAGTGTTTTTACATGGACCATCTCCTTTCGTCTTCACAATACCCTCATTGTACGCACCCCCCACTTTGTACGTGATGGAAGTGGGGCTTAGAGGTCACATATGACCTGCCCAAGGTTACATGGCTACTGGGTAGGAAGCTGGAGCTGACTCTCAATTGTCCAACTGTCTTATTAATGTAGCACAATATTTCAGCTTTTAATTTTGATCCATTCATAGGATGAAAGGGCAGCTTGAGTTCCTTATAAAGGTTAATATCTGCCTTCCCTCTTTAAATATATGGATGATGTCTCCTTCAAACTTGTATCTCCAGCACCTCTCATTGTTCCTAACACAAATGAGCAAATGCTTAATTGAATTATGAGTGAATGCTGGCCAACGTGGACATTCTGATGTTTCAGAGTAAGTAGGTTACGGATACGTAGCACAGTTCTCCTAACATAAAAAGTGTTCTATCTTAGCCAACGAAACCTGAACAGAATGATGTAGAGCCCAGAGGGCTTGTTTAGTTATTTATTTGATCCTAATTTGGTTTTTGGCTTTAATTTTGAGACTTGTCAAAAGAATCAACATCCAAACAAAACTGATGTTCACAGGTATCCTCAGTATTCATCAAGAACTTTCAAGAAATGATTTTTTTTTTTTCTTATATGGCCTAAGACTTTAAGTTTACTTTTAGACTTAAAACTGCACTGAAGCTTGCTGGAGAGATTCAATCAAGAAAATGTCACACCATGGCTCCATCTACTGAATTATTTGCTAACACTGAGGTCCAGTTAACACTGCTGACGTGATGCTGGCTGGCGGGGGAGGGGTGTGTGTGGAAAGTCTCACCAAGATCCTAGAGATTTTTAGTGGCGGTAGGACTCCTTCAAGGAGAGTGGCTTTGAGTGCTCTGTCCTTTAATATAAAATATCACTCAGCAAGCTGCACTCTCTGATAATTTTTATAGCAAAACATAACATGTTTTCCCAGCAAGGTCAGAAATGTCAATAAAAAGGTACAAATGGACTTGCCTGTGATTCTCAATTTTGAAAACAGTCTGATCTCTTTAGTGCATTGGCGCTGAGGCTTGAAAAGCATGTCTATTTTCAAAGGGACTCTTGAGGCGACCCTAGACTTTTAACCAGGGCATCCGTGTGTGTGGCCATCGTGTCCTTTGGGGGATAATGCAATACGTTGACCCTGGGTCAGGGGATATCGACACACAGGAAAGAATGTGTTACATGGCTGCCCCTGGTTCCGCCTTTGGTTTGGGTTTGACAGTGGTTAATAGCTGTTTGGGGTGAAAAAAGAAACTTCACATGTAACTAATGGACTGCATTCGTTTTCTACTGATGCATAAAGTATGACCACAAATGTAGTGGCTTATTTATTATCACAAGGCTCTGTAGGTTATAAGTTAGGGTGGGCTTGGCTGTGTTCTTAGAGTCTTACAGGATGAAATCAAGATGTAGGTCAAGCTATGCTCCCATCTGTAGAATGTGGGGAAGAACCTACTTCTATGCTCACTTAAGTTGTTGGAAGAATTGTGTTCTTTGAAGTGCAGGTTCCTTGGGATGTAAGAACAGTGTTCTGCTGGCTGTCAGCTGGGGGTCACCCTCAGCTCCAGGGAGGCTGTTCTTAGGTCCTTCTGTGTGGCCCCCTCCATCTTCAAAGACATCAACTGCATATTGAATCCTTCTCACATTTGGAATCTCTGACTTTCTCTTTGATCAGCAGAAAAAATATTCTGTTTTTAAAGGGCTTATGTGATTAGATTAGGCCTACCCAGATATCTTTGTATCTTCAAGTCAGCTGATTTGGGATTTTAATTACATTAGCAGACTTTATTGCAGTACTTAAAAAGGATTATAGATTAGTGTTTAAGTGAATAGAAATTTTAAAGGCCATTTTGGGATTCTGCCTACCACAGGACCAATGTCAATGATTTGCTTTGCATATACTACTTAATTTAAACATTTCAACAATCTATAAGGACACACGTTAATTGTTTAATTCATTCCCTCAGTAAATGATACAGCTGATATTCCATCCCAGTCTATTCTGAATCTAAAACCAGTGCTCTGCCATGGTAATCAGGATAATGACATTAATAAGACTAGCATTCTCTATGCCCCAGGACCTGCCACTTTTCATGTACTAACTCATTTAATCTTCACAACAACCCTGTAAGTACGTACTCTTATTGCTCCCATTTTGTTGGGGAAGAAGCCATGGAGGAGCCAACCAGCTCTCAGGACTCTCATTAGTGTAATTAAACCACCCTGGTTCATCTCAACCTCTTTGTATCAGCGCAGTGTGTGGGAATTCAAAGAGAACTCAGTCACCACAGCGACATCCACTCTAGGTGCTCACGGATTTCCTAGCTTGCTCACTTCTCTCTCAGGCATGTTTTCCTCACCTGTACAATAGGATGGGACACCGTCTAAGACTTTCATGGTGTTAAAGCAAAAGTTGTTTAACAGGCAAGAAAGACCCTACTGGAGACTATTCCAATAGGGAAGAGAGGCCAGAATACATTATAAACTTAATTCTGCTGAAACAAAGGGCTGGAGGGCTTGTAAGAGCTGGGAGGGTGGTATCCCAGGCCATCTGTGTTTGCTAATTGGCTTCGCTTAAAGGAAAAAGTGAACTTCGTCATTATCTTCATGACAGCAGGTAGTTTTACAGCTTAGAGCAAGGTGCCTGCCAAAGCGAGGCTCCTACCCTCCTAGAGAAACTGGCAGAGGGGTTTCCTCTTCCTCAGTATTGCATTGCCAATGGGTGGCTCCCAGATCCTTGAGAAAGACATTCTTGGGCTGTTAAACTGGCAAGAAGCTTTTAAAAAGATTTTCATTTCAAAGGAGCAAAGAATTTACAGGTTTTTCTAAAGTAAATAAGAAAAGGGAGGTTGGGGTTTCAAGTCAGGAAGAAATCTGTCTGAAGCCTAGTCAGGTGAGGGTAATGGTAAGACCATCTCGGTCAACTGTGAAGACTAAATAGATAATGTGTGCTATCATGCTTTCTAATCTGAAAAGTACTATGCACGTGTCACTTCCTCCAGGAAGCTCTCCTTGACCTTGTATGTCTAGGTTCTGGGCTCTTCCTATGCAGTCGCAGAGCTCCTGACCTCTCCGATGTAATATTATATCAAGCTGCTAATAGCCTATCAACAGTCCTTTAAACAGGTATATAAATAAATAGCGCATGTATGTACTACAAATAGAAGTTTGTATAAATAGATCATGGTACCTGTATGTGCACGAACACTACAGCCATTGAAGTTTACATTGAAGAAGAAATGCAGTAACTTGGAAAAATGTTCATTGTAGATTGTTATGTTAAATAAAGGAAAATTACAAAACACTGAAAAATATGATCCCAATTAAGTAGTACACCAACAACAAAAACCACCAAAATGACAGAATTTATCTGTGGGTAGGGGGTATTTTGTTTTCTTCTTTGTGTTTTACCATGTTTTTGGATTTTCCACAATGAAAATATATTACTTCTGTCCCCAGAATAAAAAACACAATTTTACACAAAGAAATATGGGCCAAAAAAAGCTACAAAGGCAACTTTTATGACTCCCCAGCTCTAATCTATTGGAGGCAGACACAGCACTTAATAATGTTTCCTGAGTAATTTCTTGTCTTTCCTTTAATACCGTCCTTCTGGTGGTCCACATCTGGACAGAGACCAAAGTGATGAAAAGACTCCATTCTTCCTGATGCATTGTTGTGTGCACAGGCTGGCAGTCCTGGAAGAAAGAGGGTTTGTGGGAAGGATATATAAGAAGATTGTGATTCACTTCTCTTGCTTGGGTTATATCTACATCCTCATCTTTGACTTAATGTTCTTAATTGATTGATTAATTGATGGAAATGTTTATTTCCACCAGTTGCCTCTATGTGTCTGGCCAAGAAGAGTTGTCTAGAAATGGCATGAGAGACATTGGTAGGTAATGAGTTTGCCATTACAGGAGGTATTCAAGCAAAGTCGGAATGGCCACTTGTCAGGAATGTGATGAAGAGACTTCCAGCCTCATATAAATCAGCTAGCTACCTTTGTGAGACCTGAGAACCTCCCTTAAACTAGTTCAAGGAGAAAAGGGTTAATTGGCAGATTCCGTCTCCTGTAATCCCCAGACAAAATAGGAAGCACAACGAGGCTTCTAAGAACTGAGATGGGGGAACTGCATCTTGCATGACCTTTGCTAACCCAAACTCTAAGCCACAAAATCTTTCCTTTAGCAACCTATCAGAGACAGTGTCTCTAGGTAAAAAAGAGAGAGAGACAGAAAGTGAGAAAGACAGAGAGAAACAGACAGACAGATTCTGATTCCATTGTGCACCTGTGGTCGGGGGAGAAAACACAATCACAACTTAAATGAAAAAATGTATCAATTGGTAAATATGCTCAAAGCTTCCCCCGCAAAAGTACCTGCACAGGGGGGCACAAATTTCCGTTGACCAGAATCTACTTCATCACCTCTCCTTTCTCCCATCAGATTGTTTACTGCAGCAGTGATAACTCGAGAATTCCATCCAGGGTCCCTGCATAGCTGATTGGAAAAGCATTCTGAAGTTGACTGAATTGTTATTTGAAATATACTGTCTAGAATCCAAAAGGCTTATCTAAATATCTCAGCCCCATTATTCAGATTATAGGCATAAACTCGTATTTTTATGTTAATCTGAAGTCATTTCCTATATTCATTCAGTGGGCAGAGCAAGCTAATCAGGGAATCAAAAACACATTTGAATGAAAATAGAGAGGCCGTTAACAAATACAGAAAACACGGGAAGTAGAACCCCTCTCTGTGTAACAAAGGAGAGGCCCCAGGTTACAGCTGCCGGTTTGCTCTGTAACCTTTAACGGTATCCAGCCTCCTTCATTGGTTGCCTCTGCCTGGAGCTGCGAGCATTTCCTTAATAATTTATGCCACGTTTTTCATTTCCATTCACTTCATCACTTAATCAGCAGAGTTGTAAGTCCTCTTGCCCTAATACATCTTCATTTTCGACCCCATTACCTGTCTGGGCTCCAAAGCCTTGCCTGTTCTTGGCATGGTGTTTCTGTTTCCTAGGTGCTCTCCTGGGTCTCCGGCAATCTGCTCCCTGCTAATCGGTGCAGATGTGAGGAGGAGGAGGAGCAGAGCACACGTCGGGGAGGCAGATTCTCCTGGTAAGTAAGGGGCCCTGGGGGACCAAGCCACTCTGGGGAAGCTGCTTTCACGCTGTCAGGCACAGCGAAAGAGCAATATATGGAATCCAATTCCACTACAGTCTCTTACCCTTCAAAAGGATTATTTCCAAAGCCTGTGCTGGTGTTGGCTGACCCTCCTCAGGTCTACACCTATACAAGCTCAGAATTATAATGATAAATACCCCTTATTGACCTTGACATGTGCCATGAGCCTTGCACCTATTAACCCTTTTATTCATCACAAGATATCTCTGAGGTATGTGTTATTATCCTGGCTTCACAGAGGAAGAACCTAAGCCTCCAAGAACATTAAACAATCAGCCGAGTGTCTTAGTCCATTTGGGCTGCTGTAACCCAGTACCATAGACTGGGTGGCTCATAAATGATGTAAACAACAGAAATGTGTTTCTCACAGCTCTAAGGTTGGGAAGTCTCAGATTAAGGTACCAGCATCCTCTTTGTCTGGTGAGGGCCTGCTTCTCCATTTTGCAGGTGGTTGGAGCAGGCAGAGAGCTAGATATGGGCAGAGAAGGAGGGGCACGAGCCAAATGGCGGGAAACCACACATCTTGTGAACAAGGGGAACCCTTGTGCAGACAGAAAAGTAAGAGCCTCTCGACTGATAAGAAATCACACATGTTGGAGTGATGAATGTCCCGGAGGCAGACATAGAAAGGCGGGAAAAGGCAGGCATCTCCAGTGTCTGAATGAAACCATTTGCTCATTATGCCCTCATCACAATAAAATTAGCCTTGCAGATTGGAAGTACCCATCATGCACCAAGCCCATGACACTTCCAATCAAGGTTAACTAAGGATAAAAATCCCTTCTCCCCTCAGGAAGGCGGAGCTGGGATAGAAATGAGGGAATGCCACCCTAGACCACTCTCCGCCCTATGAATATGCCACCCATTCAGTTTTGCACCCTATATAAGTTACCAGCTTGCCAAAGAAACTCAGCCCAGCTACTCACCTGAGTCTGTCTGCTCTTCCCTTTGGAGTATACTATCACCTAACAGTAAATCCTCACTTTACTTTCTTGATCTCTGTGTCTTGTCTTTGCATTCTTTCTATGATGAGACAAGAACCTACTCTCCAGCAAAGATAAGAGAGACCAGGGAGTTCTCTTTTACAAGGGCACAAATCCCATTCATTAAGGCTCCACCCTTGGAAGTGAATCCCCTCCCAAACGCCACCTCCACACACCATTCCATGGGGAATTAGGTTTCGACATAGAAATTTTGGGGAGGACACAAGCATTCAGCCTGATGTGATGAAGACAAACTGGTGTGGGGGATGTGCTCCTTTTGGTGGGAAAGGCTCACTGAGGAGGTGATAATTAGTGAGAACTGAGTGGTTCAGTAGCATCTCCATCAGGAGTTGGAGCAGCTCATTTCTATGTGAATATTGCTCTGTTGTTAATCCCATCTTGACTCTTCAAATTCAATGGCACCATGAAATCTGTAATGTGACCTTGATATGGACAGGCTGTGACAAGGGTGTCACTTTTCTCATCCGTGGGAGGTCTTCTTCCAGCTAGGATCAGGGCAGCCCATAGGAGGTAGAAAGAAGGAGGTAGGAAGACCTGGGTCTGGGAGCCAGAAAAAGGCACAATTAACTTCTTGAGAAATCTTAAGAAAATTGTTTCAGTGTTAGGGATCTCAGCTTTCTCACCTGTTAATTTATAAAACGGGGTAGAAGGGGAGTGAACATTGGAAGGAAAGCCTGCTACTTCATTTCCATTGTACATCCGTGAGTCCTCACCTTTGATTTATCCATTAAAGATATCCCAGAGGTATTTACCTTTGCAAAAATAACTAAAGCTGACATTTATTAACCTCCAGCCTACTGTATAGCATAGGGAGCTATATTCAATACCTTGTAATAGCCTATAATGAAAAAGAATATAAAAAGGAATATATATATATATATATATATATAATTGAATCACTATGCTGTACACTAGAAATTAACATAACATTGTAAACCGACTATACTTCAATTAAAAAAAAACCTCCAGCCCCCATACATTGCATATATATTCCCTCTTAGCCTGCAGAACAACTCTTATTACAAAGTAGCAACTCTTATTACTTCCATTTTATAGATAAGGGAAATGAGGCACAGAGAGATTAGGAAAAGGAAAGGAGTCTGACATTTAGTGAGCGTTCACTCTTACAAGGGCTGCCTGTTTTGGCCTGAAGATGTGATCTTATTTTATAACCATACTGTCTGCTGGATCTCTTGAAGTCTTCATTTTAAATAGGGGAATCAAGGCTCAGTGACTTTACATGATTAGCTCAAGGACGCAAAGAGAAAAGACGGAGCCAGGGTTTGACCCCAACTCTGTGCTGCTGCAACTGCTTCTTTTGTTACACATCATGTATAGCTGGCAGATGGGTGATGTTTCTTTACCAGCAGTGAGGACTGTGGCCCACTCTCTGCTCTACTGGATACATCACTCCTAGAGGGCTCTTGGCGTATTTCTTAGTACGATGCTGGGCTTTGTAAATGTCATGTGAGTTATGGGGCTCCAGTGTCTAACTGTACTCATCGATATCACCAGTGAGGAACTAGTACCAACCTCACAGCTTTTTTATGAGGATTGAATGACATGATAGGTCTAAAATGCCTCATCCATGGATACATAAAAGGCACCTGATAAATTATCTCACTGTTACTGTTATTGGGAAATGTGCCTCTTTTTCTCTCATCTCCAAACTTCAGCTCAGCACTTTACATTAGATTAAATACAAATATACATGCTTGATGAATAAATAAATGAATAAATGTAAAAAGTAATAAGTTAAAAACTTGGAGATTGGGGACCTGAATAACTAGTCCAGGCCCTGCCATCCTTCCTGTGAGACCATTCGGAAGTTGCTTCTCATTTCTGAGTTTTCTCCTCTCATACCCGCTTTGTTATTATCCATGTGAGTTTCTTCGTGTGTAGACTGGGCTTTACATTTTGGGCTTTAGGACGAAAAGGGTATCTCTCCTTTCCTTTCATTTAATTTTATGCTACTGGTTCTCAACTGGGGCCAGTTTGACCCCTCAGGGGATGTTTGATAACATCTGTAGATACTTTCGGTTGTCATACTGGGGATAGGATGCTACTGGCATGTACTGGGTAGAAGGCAGGGATGCTGTTAAATATTCTACAATGTACAGGACAGCCCTCCACTCCATCTAAGAGTTACTCAGCTCAAAATGTCAGTATCTTTGAGGATGAGAAGCACTGTTTTATGTGTGGAGAACATACTTGCAATGAATGAGGCTCTCCTAACACAGACCTTGAGAGTGCCACGTCCTGTCAGCTGCCCTGATGGCAGGATACTCTCAAGCAAAAGTCTGGGCTTAGTGATTAAACGTGCACATAAAATCCCCTAGTGTTTTAAAGGATTCAAAGTCACAATGAGGGAGGCTATTATCGTGCATCAGACTCCTGTACAGAGCAAACACTTTACCTACCTGTAATGAAGGATTTCTGAGTGGATAAGGGTTGCAGCTTCTACAGGGAAATGTTCTAGCTGGGGGCATGCCGATTTTAGCTACATGAATAATATCATCATTAATGGGGATCATTATGCTGCCCCGCACTGGAAATTTACCCCTGAATGAGTAGCAATATCCCGCAGATGGAGGCCATTGAAAACCTGCTTCAGTGGCAGGATACACAGAGAAGGATTGCCTGGGAATTAGTGTTGGCAGCCAGCTCGTGAATGGCTTTGGGCCAACTGGTCTGTGTAGGGACAGAGTAGGGCCAACAGGGCAACATCATCCAACTACCAATGTGAGCGGAGGTGACATTGGGACTGGTCATTGGTCTCTGGTGCCCCCTCCTCCCCTTTGGCACCTTTTCTGGTCATGTCATAGCACTGCAGCTCTGTCTCCTGTCACATCCCTACGACAGCAGCCTTCCTCCCACCCCCTGCCCTCAGGAAAATGGGTAAATAAATTCGCTCTCTCTAAGGTGTCAAGGATGCCAGTATTACCTTCTGCAGGATAATTTGTGATTTGGAGGAATGCAGTCAATGAGGCACCCACCGGGGTAGAAATGTTTGTTTTCCTAGAGGGTCTGTAAGGGCGCCCCCAAGGGCACAAGCTGCCTCCGTGCAGATCCCTCCGATCTTGGAGTCATTTCCCGTGTATCACAATCTAGACGTTCACTATGTAAATCAGGGAAGAAGTGGGGGGGTTGCCCAGGAGTCAGGCCCCTGGGTTCCTCTGCCACCCCAAATCACTCCATAACATACCACATACACCACAACACAACACACCACTTCACAGCACAACTCGCCGTGCCAAGCCATGCCATGCACGCGGTCCTGGGGCACCTCTCTGGAATCACGCAGGCTCCCTGGAGCAGTGCTTCTCAAGCTTTTCTTCATCAAGGCCCACATAGAAAGAGGTGCTGTGTGTTTGGAACCTAGAGTCTGGGGAGAGATGTGCTCCAGGCTGGGGACAAAGGCCCTGAGGGCTGAGCGGGTCAAAAATGGGCAAGATCTGGCCTGGGAAGCTGAGACTGGGAGCTGAGAGTGTGAACATCACTGTCCTTGACGACCTTGACAAAGCTTGGCCACTCTGATGCCTGAAGAAGGAAGTAAGTACATGATTTTAGCCACAGTGTTAACTGGAGCCGTATCACAGTCAGTGGGACCAAATTCATTCTTTAATGCACTGAATACATATTCAAGGAACACTTACCAGGTACCAGCTACTCCTCCAGTGGCTCAAAGGCAGAAGTTAACAAATGCTTGTCTTCAGGGAGTTTATATTCCAGTGGGATGGGGGTGGGATTGGGGTAGGATGGTGGCAGGAAACAAGTAAATCACAAATAAATACATAAAACATATAATCAGTGGGCTTCATAAAACAATGCAGGACGAGGGACTGGCTCTGTGTGTGTGTGTGTTGGTTGACTAAGCGACAATGGTCAGGAAAAACCCTTCCAAGTCAGTAGTTTGGTTTTTGAGCTGGAGCAGAAGGCGCTGGTGGAAGACAGTTCCAGACACGGAGCACAGGGGATGAAGGTCTGAGGTGAGACTATGGCCAGCGCACCCAAGAAACAGCAAGAAGCCCAATTTTTGTCTTGGAAGGTTTTTAATCACCCCTGCCCATTTTTAGCCCCTTTTGACATTTTACAATTTTCATTTTGACATTTTTAGTCCTTTTGGCATCTGATCCTGACCTCAAGCGTGTGAGGCTTACTGTAATCCATCATTTGCTCTTTTCACACACATGGAGACAAGGTTTGGGGACGTGGAGTAACTTGGCCCCGCTGTGATGCTTGGGGGCTTGAACGCACTGGGCTAACCACAAAATTTTAACTCAGCTTTACCTAGAAGCCAAAAGATATATGGGTGTTTATAGACAGACTATCATTTTGAGTTATATTCAGGACTTTTAAAGGAAGGATTTATTTATTCTTCATTACAACCTTAGGTGGTAGGTCCTATTATAATTCCTATTTTATAGATGAGGCAAACGAGACACAAAAAAGCCTAAGTAACTGGGCGAAAGTGATGAGCAGCAAACGCAGAGGCAGAGTTTGAACCTGGGCAGACTGACTCCGAAGCCCACGTGCTGAAGGTGACCGGACGTTCCGGCCAGTGTGTTCAAGGCTTTTAGGTGGATCGGGGGCGGGGGGTGAATCAGCCTTTCCCACTTGAAAGGCAAGGACCTCTCTGGAGCCACTGGTGGGTCCTGCTTAATTCTGGCAAGATCCATCAGAGCCTGAGGAAACCTCACAGCGCTTGTTGTACTTAAACACAAGACCCGGTGTCTGTTTTCGTTATGAGGCAGGCTCTTCTGCCGGCTGGGAGGGAAGTCCCAGTCGTCACTATTTGGAGTGTCACCCAAGCCACTCTCCACCCACCGGGTCTGTTTATTGAGACGTAAGCAATGGAAGGTAGGAAGACTTGAACTTCAAAACATTGGATTCCTTCAGCCTTCTTTGAGTGTGACCCACTCAGCTCCTCGTAACAATAAGGAGCATTTCCTAAACACAGAGGTGCCAATCTCACGTTCTGCAATGACTTCTCCTCATTGCGCCTTCCTTGTGTCAGGGCAGGGTCTTGTCCAGCCTCTGCTCAGAAGAGCAGCAGAGCTTCCAAGTTCTCATGTGCTACAGCATGAAGGAAGATGTTTCTCTCCTCCATCCTCCACTCGACTTGTCGTGGGGTGGCCAGAGCTGGGGGATGGATGAAGCTTCCTGTATCTCTTGTGGTTGAAGGGCCCCAAGTGGGTGGCTTTGCAAGACAATACAGCAATGTCAGTATCAAAACACAAAGTATTCCATGAGAAGAAATTCACTTCTGCTTGGAATAGTCAGAGAACTTTAATAAAAGAGACAGCTCATGAACTTGGTCTCCTAACCTAAGTCAATTTGCTTAACAATTCATTGCAAACTGCAATTCTGGAGGAGGAGCCATTAGGCAACTGTCCCCCTGGGTAGCTTTCAATAGGTAACAATGCTGTTCAGACAGGCTTTGGGTTCCACTTATCAGAGCATAGAGAGAATCCATTGTCCACAGTTTAGTCACTTATGCACTGTTGCTTATGAGCTGTGTGACCTTGGAAAGGTCACTGGAGACCTCGTAGCCTCCATTTCCTTGATTCTATAGTAGAGATAATAATACTTGTGCCAAAGGATAGATTGTTGCACAGTGGATCAGTCAGGGTTCTGAGTTGCAAGCAACAGAAACCAAATCTGGCCAAATTAAGCAGAAAGAGGATTTATTGAAAGAATCACCTGAAGTGATGGGGAACGGAGTATGGAGGCAGAAAGAACAATGGTCTGCAACGGGTCGTGGTGGAATTGCTGCGTCTTTCTCTCACTGGTTCTTTGTTCAAACTCTCGGGCAGGCACAACTGGTTGCCTGAAACGGGAGCATTTTCTCGACTTTGGCTGCAAAGTAAGAGGCTGGCTCAGCCTCCCAGCAAGATTCATTAGGGGGAGAATTACTTCAATGTAGGAAAGGGAATACGAAGTTGGGAAGCCAAAAACAAATACAAATGTTTACTCTCTGAGGATTAAATGGCATTATCTTCCGCCTAAAAACTCAGCATCCAATTGGTTCTGAACAAATGTGAGTTCCATTTTCACCTTCCTTTGGGTCAATATGTTTACCATTCATGATAGTATGAATGGAATTTATAGAGCACATTCAAGTAATTTGTAGCATTTACTTGCTCATTTATTACTTCTTTGCTTCTTTATAGCTCTTCGAGGGGAACAGTGCCTCAGGCCCCTAAAAACAGTAAATATTTGAAAGACTATGAAAACAGCTTCATGCGAAACTTGAAAAATATCAGTTTGTTTCATCTGTATGGTTTGTAGACTTTGCTATAACTTCAGAAACTCTGCCCTTATTCTTCCCCCGCTCACGATGTAAAACCTCACCGTATACTTTGAGCATTTGGAATATGACAAGGCTTTAAATATGAACCTTGTGAGTACTGATCAGTGGACAAGGATACTTTGGAATGGGGTTTGTGCATCTGGAACTACTCTGCTTGTTTTCTTCCTTAATGACTAAGTCACTCCCTGGAAACAAATGATCATTTACCGAGACACACTCAAACCCTTAGGGACTTGAGGCACTCTTTTAGTGATGGGAGAAAAGTAGACTAAATGCACTGGTGTTGAGTCCAGCCCCATTCATCTGTCCTGTGTTTCCCTTTGGCTGTTTAAGTTGCTTAGGAAGCAGGATGACTTATTATTACAAGAACAGATCTGAGTCCAAACTCTTTTTCATCACTTGCTAGCTGTGTGACCTCAGGCAAGTTATTTAACCTCTCTGAATCCCAGTTCTTTTAGCAGAGGGTAAGTCCAAGAATTTTGTAATACACTGCCTATAAAGTGGTTTGTAGGGTACCTGGTTCATAATTTATTCTCAATCAATGGGTGACACAGGTGCCACTGAGGATAACTTTTTGTTCTGTTCTGCTAAACCCATTGCATTTATTTTCTTTCCTACTAAAGCTATGGAATGACAGCATAATTATGACAAAAACGAAACCCTTTGAGGACAAGAATAGTGTCTGATTAATTTGCCCTCCTGGGATGAGTAGAATGCTGTGCACAGAGAACAAAATCTGTGCCCATTTAAGGGAAGATGATGTAACTGGAACCCACAGATGGATCTTTAGGATTGATGGAAAAAAATTCTGGACTTTTAGACAGGTGTACAGTAGGCTCCAGACAAATTCCACAGTATCACAGGGTATGGTTAAGGAACAGGCTTCTTTTGGGAAACTAACAAAACAAGGGTGAGCAAGACAAGAAAGTACACAGTCCTGAAATCTCACATTATCCCCAAGGAGAGGTGATCTAGGGCCAGGGTACTTTGCCAAAAAAAAGGGATAAATTTCAGGACAGAAAACATGTCCCCTGCTTTCTAACAATGTCTGAATGTGTGTTTCCCCTCAAATTCACATGCTGAAATCCTATCTCCTAGAGTGGTGGTGTTAGGAGGTAGAATTTTGGGAGGTGCTTTGGTCATGAGGATGGAGCCCTCAAGAATGTGATAAGTGTGCTAATAAAGAGATCCCACAGGGATCCCTCATCCCTTCTGCTATGTGAAGACACAGAGGTGCCAGGGAGACGGCTCCATCAGAAACTGACCATGCTGGCTCCTTGATCTTGGACTTCCAGTCTCCAGACTCTGAGAAATAAATTTCTATTGTGTATAAGCTACTCAGTCTGGGGTATTTTGTTTTAGCAGCTCAAATAGACTGACAGAAAATCCACCAGGGGAAAGGGACCTGCCATGTGGGCGTGTTGTGGTGGGAAAAGACAATTATGCTACTTGGAATCCAGATACTCTGGATTCAAGTGCTGCTGTTACAGGAGTTGTCTGGGGAAACTTGTTTCTCAGGACCTACAAACTCGGGGACCTGTGGGTCATCACAGGTCCTCCTGCTGGGGGAGGAAGTCCTAGTCCTGTGGACGAATGAGTGAAGAGTAAGCTCTTCTTGCTGGAGGAAAGGGTAAGGCTAGCTCCTTGCTTAGACAATTCAGAGAGAACCCCTTGAGTCATTTTTAAATCATCTTGAACCAGTTTAATAACCACAACAGTACTATTGTTGCTTTGATAGCATTAATTTTACATCTCTGCTTAAGTGTTTTTGCTAAATTTTTCTTTTCCTCTCTCTGAAATTTTTACCAAGAACTACTATTTTCTAGGCTCCTACTTTTTATCAGTCACATGACATCAAATTCTCCCAAGAACCTTGAAAGGCAGACATGAGGAAGTCCATTTTGCAGGCGAAGAAACGAGCAGCACAGAATAGACATGATCTGCTAAAGTCCCTCGAGCTAGGACCTGGTCAGGCTGGAGCTGGAGGCCAGGTCTCTGCTGCCAGAGGTTGAACCCAATCTGCCAGATGCTTCCCTAGAGAGATCGAAGAAGGAGGAAGGGTTGTACCTTTGTCGTCTTTTTCTTTAGCCAAAGAAAACAGCAGAATGCAGTGGTTTTCTCCTACCTCTCTCTGGAAAGCTCAGAGGAGTTGG
Organism: Vicugna pacos; assembly: GCF_048564905.1. Lineage (NCBI taxonomy): Eukaryota > Metazoa > Chordata > Mammalia > Artiodactyla > Camelidae > Vicugna > Vicugna pacos. The sequence goes on along the minus strand of NC_132988.1, from coordinate 102,289,136 downwards.
GATCTTTGGTGCACTGGGCCGTCAACACCAGGAATGCTAGTGAGGTGTCCCGACCAAAGAGGAAGCAACTATGTCCACTCTGCCCTCATGCCACACAGACTAGCAGGAATGTGGATTGGAATGTTATGGCTATCAGCCAAAATTATTCATGCATGTCTACAACCCTGCTAGTAACTCACTAACAGTCCATTTGATTCAGTTGGTCAACCAAATTAGCCTGAGCCTGCTATCTGCCATATTGGCTTCTGCAGTTGTTATGGAGAAAAAAAAAATCAGAAAAAAAAAATTGGATACCTGGAAAGCATGCCAAAACAACTGAGCATCACCATTTTAACTTAGCACGAATACTGACATAAAGAATGCCCATTGTGTTAGCCCAATCTATTTTTCCTGTGGAACTTCGAACTGTATCCTTAACTGACCATTTGTTAAGTCTTATGGTATTGGACCTTATATCCCAAATCTTGAGATTGCTACAAAGCCTTAACTTATTATTAAAAAGGCCTGTCACTTACCTGGGGACATTTAGCTGGTGGCGAGAGGGAAAATCAAGGTGATCAAAAGACACATTTGGGGCTCAGAAAGAATTACTTGTTGGCAAAACTCTACTGTGTTCTAGATAATTATTGTGATTTCCAGTGGGGAGAGAGAGAAAGAGAAAGAGTTGAGAGAGAGAGAGAGAGAGGAGACTCTAGTTTCATCAATACATCTGAGACACTTGCGCATGTAAAAGCAGAGATAAGAAACTCAGTCTCTTGGTCCTTGGTCGGTAACTTATTGATAGCATGAGCTGTTCACTAATGAGCCACCTTCAAAAAGGCCAGCACCAAAAAGTCCCTATCCTCAAATGTGCTGACATGTTTAAAATGGAATGTGTGTTTGCAAGAACACCCGTGTGTGAAACTGGGGATAAAACTCTTTGGCACCTTTGACTTATTTCTTGTCTCACAGTCGTATATTATTCATGTTGATAATTAATTGCAAGTTCTATTCACATCACAAACTCAGAAGAGGCAGAGTTCAAAAGAATTCTGGAAGTTCATTGCCATGAGTGAGTGTTTTTCTAAGGAGAGAAGTTTGTTAACTCAGTTTTTCTGACTTGAGGTCTGCCTGAAAATGAGATGGGCAAGGGAGCCTCCAAATCTAAGAGCTTGGCAAGATCATGGTGCTAGAAATTATAAGAGATGCAACACCATCTTTTTGGGCCATGGATTGAAGAATTGGTGGTGTTATGACTGTAGTTGCTATGGCATAAAATAACGTCTTGATTCCTCCAGATTGTAAAAGTAAAGCTAAAATGTATACAGAAATACACACATATTAATGAAGCACTCACCTAGCAGGGGAGTTTTGGAATCTGGATGTGACTCTCAAAGCACAGGAAGAGATGCCTTTCATTAACCCAGCCATCCAGGGCTCTCCCAGTTTCTACAGGTGCCAGACCAGGAGTAGTGAGGTCTCCCAACTTGAATGTAGCCCAAGTGAAGTTTGGCATAAATTACACTTTGACTTTCATTTCTAATTAATATCTCGTATAAAATCCACACTATTGTACAGATATTAGTGTGCCAGGCACCGATCTGATCATTTTACATTTATAAACTAATTTAGTCCTCACAATAGTGCCGTGAGGGAGGTGTGATCTCTGCTTTATAGATGAGAAAACTGGATCACTGGATCACTGAAGACACTTATTTCCTACCCAAACCACAGTTCCGGCTCAACACTTCCTGGCATGCTCAGCCCATTTTTTACACTTACTCTGCAGTCCTCACTTTAGAACCTTATCCATCACTTAACCATCACTTTCCCTCAAGCAGCATGAATATTCCATCACTGTATTAGGTCTCTTTTGGTGGGGGGGGGGTAATTAGGTAGGTTTGTTTCTTGTTTGTTTGTTTGTTTATTATTTATTCTTTTAATGGAGATACTGGGGATTGAACCCAGGACCTCATACATGCTAAGCACACACTCTAGCACTGAGCTATACCCTCCCCTCTGTATTAGGTCTTTTTCTGATTTCAAGTGAAACAGACATAACCCAAACTACTTTAAGTAAAATGAGACCTTTTTCCTTCACTTCATAGAACTGCGATTGTGCGGAGCCAGGCCTAGCTTTAGACGTCCCTGTCTCTGGGTGTCCCAGAGATGCTGCCGAGATGCTGTCTCCGGCTCTGAGATCCACCTTCCTCTGTGTTGGCTTCATCATCAGGCAGGCTGTGTTCCATAGGTGATGGATCATGTCTCATGTTCTCCCAGCGGAGCAATGCTACCAGAACAAATTAATACCATCTTAATAGTTCCTTCCCCCTACAATGTCAACTGAAATGGGGATAGGAACCTGATACTAGAAGCCTTGCTGAGGTTCTTGTATTCTGAAAGTCCACTTTCAGAATAATAACCTATTTAACTTCAACCCATTTACTTGCTACTAATGAAATTAAGACAGGCAGAACAGGCCTGGTAGAGTGGGAAAAAAAAATCTGGATTTGGGTGTAAGCACAATTTCAAGTCTAATTTCTTTGATCTGTGACTTTGGAGAAGTCTCGCTGTATAAGTAGAGTCGTAATAGATGGATCAGATTAAATGATCCCCCACATCCTTTCCAACTCTTAAGGTCCATGACTCTGTAACAGATGACTTTCCTGGAGAACCATGGCTGTTTGATGAAAGCACTTCAAACTGTCCCCTAGACTTTTGGGTTCCCAATCTCCTATGAGATATAGAATCCTAAGCATTCTTTCCAGGTAAGAATAACAGAAGACTGTGGTGGGTTTCAGGATGGGCTAAAGTCAGGAGATTTCTCTCTGAGATTGAGAGAAAGTATTTTGGCCAAGTCTGGGGGAAAGATAATGAAGAAAAAGTAGCAATAATTAATGGATGCATTAGGATCTCATTTTAATTTGTTGCCTTCATGAACTTTTGTTAAAAGTTGAGTCCTCCATTATCTGATCTATTCTGCTTATTGGATTAAAGCAGGGTGGGGAATCGCCCTGGGTGGGGAGTCACCCTGCATGGGGCACAGACGTCAGGGGCCTTGATCATGATTGTATCCTGGAGATCTAAAACCTCTAGATTGGAGAAGTGAGGATAATCAAAGGCAGGCGGCCAGTCTGAAGCTGCAGGGATCAACTGGAAAGCTTGGCGGAAAGTGAGCACCGAGGTTTGATGGAGATGGACCAAAAATGGGAAATAGGTGACTGAGGGAGTGTTACAGCATAAGGTGGGGGGAATGGAAAATGATCCTTAGGCAGTTCAGGCCTAAATATTTTATTACTTTCCCCGTTGTTTCCATAAACTAGATTCAGATAAACTCGCAAGTGAGAAATGCCAATTTGTGTGATTTACCAAGCAGAATTTAGCTACCAATGTAATTAGACTAGAATGCTGGCAAATCTCTTCTGGAAATGAGTTGAAAGTTAGAAGCCTGCCTGGTGAGCACAGCATTAGAACAAAGGGAGTTAGTGTTAGGAGATGAATGTTTGACGACCGTGGGCTGAGAGACCCAGGGTAGGTTCTCCACAAGAGGGACACGCAGGGCTTGGAGGGCTGGAGGCTGGGAGCCAGGGCCCCTCCCTTCTGCCAACACTAGGCTCTGCCTCTGTTTTCCTAAACTCCAAGGGACCTCTTCTCCGTCCTTGTCCTTGGCTCACTCATTCTTCAGATAACCTTTTATTACATAACATCCATTTTGATTTCCTTGCTTGTTGACACCAAATCATTGGATCTTTCAGGCACCTTTTGCATATTTTTACATCTCTTAGTGTTGACTTTCTATTTTAAACTTTCTGGTTTAATTCTCAGAATTCAGGCTATACGTTGCTGTCATTCTTATCTTTTCCTGTTATTATTTTTAAAGGGATTCTGATCAACACTTTTCTCCTAGAATTCATGATGGGTTCATAGAAAGAAAAATAAAATTAACCTATGTGTGTTTTGGAACTGTCCCTCTCTGCTGCCACTTTGCTAAAGAGAATTTGATGCCCTGCGTTTACCCTCTGCTCTTTGAAATGGGTGCTACTGTTGCTAGATTGGTCTCTCAGGTTGCTATGGTGTTAAAAATCACCTTTGGACTCATGATATTCTTGTTAGATTTTGCTTCTTGATTGGTAAAATGAGAACTTGGAGATGAGAGCTCTGAGAGGTTTTTTCCTTCCAGTCTCAATGTATAACCTTCTGTGGCTCTTCTCCTTGGGCTGGTTCCAGACATCACGAGGATTTGGACTTTACGATAGAAAGTTTTACAATGATATTTTAACGGGTCATTTAAAGAACGAGGAAGAATCATTCTCATAATCAGTTACCAAATGCTTTTTAAGAAAAAAGTCTGGAGCCAAAACTACACTGCAAAAGATGAGTGTGTGTGTATGTGTGTGTGTGTGGTGGTGGGGACGGGGTACAAGACATACCATTAACTGAGAGTTCATGGGAGTTATTTTCTTTTTTTCCAGCTAGTCACATTTAGTCCTTCTCTTCCGATATTCAGTCTGGTAAGTGGAATGATGGCAGTGATTTACTGAAGTGAATTGGTTCATTTCCAGAGACCTTCCCCCAAAGGATAACACTAAAGTAACGTGAAAGGAATTGTTTCAACTGTTAATTAAAACAAAACAAAATAAACAAACAAAAAAAAACTTACGTACATGGGAAGATTTACTGATGTTAGTATTTCTTTTCTGTGGAAGGATAAGGATCTTTATAGATTGTGCATTCAGAAAATTAACAAGATTTACAAGAACACATTGCAATCCTACGGTAACAGATATAACCACGAAGACATTATAATAGCATTATTTTAAAATGATGCTGGAAGGATATTAGGTTAATTCCATAATGGCTGTAGCATCCTTTGCCCAGAAGAGGAAATGCCAGCTCCAAAAATTACTGCTGCTGATTATGACATGGAAGTAGCTTATTAAAACTGTCAAATGACAAGAAAGCTATACATTAATGGATGGTATTAAAAGCAAACCTTGACAGCCATGCAAAAAAGTATATTTGTTCAAAAGAACGCATACAACTTCTTTCCTGTGTTTATAAGAAGTAGGAGAACTCAGTGGCAAATCCAAGAGCTGCCAAGGCAGTCCATGATTAACGGAGGACCAGGCAAGCTCAGCCTGCTTGTGGCCAGTTTGTTTCTCCACGATGCCCCCCCCCCGTGGCTGGGAAGCAAACCCCAAGGCTTCCTCTCCCTGCCCTTCAGTCCCGTTTACAGGACTGGACCAGCAGTCTTCTTCTGGTATTGAGAACCTGTGAGGCTCGCTTGATGTTTCTAGAGCCCTGTGACACCTTCGGGTGCAAGCCAGCATCACTGATAGTATTCTCACTTCCGATGTGCACCTTGAATGGTCCTAAAACTCAGGATGCTTTGCAGAGTTGTGTGCTGACAGGAAGCCCTTTTCTGATGGGTTAGCAAGTGAAATACAAAGTGGTTTGGGTGACCGCAGTGAGATGTAGTGCCAATGTATTCATTGTCCTGACAGACGCCAGGATGAGAGAGGATACATTTGGATGTTATTCTGTGTGTGCAGCTCTTAGATTGCCTTTTAGAGGAAATCAGCAACTTGCCTTTAGGTAGATATTTTGGAAGTTTACTATTGTTGCTTAAAATTTTTTGGTTGTAAGTGAGCACAGCGCTTAATGAAATTCACCTCATATCTCATTAGTTCATTTAACGGTGGGGAATTTACATTCCACAGAGACCTATTAAGGGCAGTAATTTTATTAAAATCCTAATTATTATTTTAAGGCATATAAATTAATATTCTTATTTGTGAAGTGTTCCCTCTCCATGCTTTGGATGCTGCATTGAGAATTAAAATATAATAAAGATGATTAATAATGTATAAACATAAAATTAAAATATCATAAAATACGCAATTAAAAAACACTAAAAATTCTAGCTGAGCGGAATCACTAGAAAAGGCTAATCATGACTGGAAGAGAAGTGCTTCTGGAAGATGATGTTGCTAAGCATTATTTAACCATGGAGAATTTTTTTAAAAAATGCTTGATTCATGACTTATCAGGGATAATGATGTGAATCTTGTTAGATCCTTGATGTTCAAAGTGAGAAAACCAAAGGGACGTGGGTCATGTCCTGATACATAATTTGACCTTCTAGTTGCTTCTGTGTCATAAAAAGCCCATCTCAAACCTGAAGGAATGTGACCAGGTGTGTTGTCAAGCATGTACCATGGATAATAATCAGTTTCAATATTATTTTATTAAATTTAATACTGTTTATGTGAGTATTGACATGCATGCATTATTCAAAACAGCTCTCTCAAAGCCAGACTAGATAACCTCTAAAGTCCTTTCCTGCTTCAGAATTCTACCCCGAGCTGTGGTGTAAGTGAACAGCATTGAACAAAGATTGAAGACATCTGGGTCTGATGGTTTTGCCCTCCAGGACCTCAGTTTCCTTATCTGTAAAATGGGGAGTGTAACCTCTTCTTCATTGGATTGTTGAGAGGAGTAAATACAAAATGTATGTGAAGACACTTTTTTAAAGGTGCAAATTCCTAGAAATAACACAAATACTTTTGCTTTTGCCCATAGGACACTCGGATCCAGATCTGATGTTTTTGTCCGGTAGCTTTGGATGATCTTTTGGGAGAGCAAGTTGATTCCATCTCCTTTCCTGATTTCTGGTTTTCTGTTTTCTAAAAAAAAAAAAAAAAAAGATTTCACACAAAATATATTTTTTTTCCTTTCTTGACAATCTCACATCTTTTCTGAAAAGAAACAGGTTGGAAATAAATAAAAAGTTAAAATGCTGTTTTCATTGTTTTATGAAAAGGACTTGAGCCATGGAATACTTAATTAGGATAATAACATATCATGATAGGGAATTTTAAATCTATTAGAAGTTGATTCCTTTGTGTCTTTAAAAGTGCTTTGATTTTCAAGATGCTGCTGGTAAAATACCCTGGAATTAAAAAAAACTTTTTAAAATTCTTGCCTGTGCCTTTTATGGGTCAGAGGGAGGAGTTTTGCTTTCTAACTGAACAGGCAGCTAAGAGTGAGGCTGTGAGGTTGGTGAAAATCACAACCGCTGTGCCAGGTGTTACCGCAAGTGTGGTGTGTAACTTGTCCCCATCATTAATACAATACTGACTCGTTGGCATTGGTCACCCTTTTGTGCACATATGGAGACAGGAGCACAGGGAGGTAAACTCGGTTTACATGGATGTAAGATTATAAGGCTGGTCGGCCCTGAAGCTGGGAGCCAGAGTAGACATGACAGAGGATGGCTTTCCACCAAGAAGGCACTGGTGGTGGACAGGCGCTGGCCAAACCTCCACCACAAGCTTACCTGGGAGATCTGTGTCCTTCTTGCCTGATGGAGAAGGGGAGACCCTGAGGATGGACACACGTATGTTTTCACTAGATCGTGTTTTAAGGGGTGTTAGGTGGTATGGGTACACCTCCTCGACGACGGTGAGATTTGCTGCTTTGTTCAAGAGATGGAATAAAATAGCTTATTAGTCCTTTAACCACTGTCTCTACTCTTACTACATACAGTGAGAACACAGGATTTTTACATCAGTTTTGTCATCTGGGAAATAGAAATAACAGTACCCATTATCTACTTAAGAGGATTAAATTCGGCAGTTTATAACCTAATGCCTGTCAAAATCAAAGGTTTGATAATGTTAGCTGTTGCTGGTATAATTTTCTCAACTGCTGGGAACAACCAGAATGCACATAACTGGGGTTTTCCAAGACTGAACTTGCCCTAGGTCATGAACCTTCCATGGCCTCTTATGACATATATGGACTGAATGCTTATGTCCCTCGGAATCCTAACCCCCAATGTGATGGTGTTAAGAGGTGGGGCCTTTGGGAGGTAATTGGGTCACGAGGGTGGAGCCCTTACAAGTGAGATTAGTGCTCTTATAAGAAGAGACACTGGGGCTTGCTTGCTCATGGACTGCCTTCTACAAGCCAGGAAGTGGGCCTTTACCAGACTCTGGCTCTGTTGGCACCTTTGATCTTGGACTTCCAGCCTCCAGAACGGGGAAGTCAGTGTTCATTATTTATAAGTTATTCAGTCTATGGAATGCTGTTACAGCAGCCTGAACAGACTAAGGCAGGCAGAAACCATAATCCCGAAGTTCGACTGGTTTAAAGCTTAGTGTCCTTGGGATCGATGTTCAGGGAGATTCCTTTTCTTCTCCCCAGGATGGCATCTGGGTTAATGGGAAGGAGCTCTACCTGTGTGGTTCCTTTCCTGCTACTATTTTTCACATCATCACTGGTTTGGTCCCCACTGTGGGAGCTGTTCAAGGATGGTGGCAGCAAGATCTGGGATCTGGTGGGGAAACTGGGAGGCAACCACCGTCTCCATCTGGGCTGGCTTATTGTTGAGATTCACAGCTGGCCGGTGGTCTTGGATTATGTGGTGCACACACACACCCTCATCCCCACCCATGCTCCATGAGCATTCAGCCTTACTTCTGCCTCCTGGGGCGAGGGGCTGTCACTTCCCACTTTGGGCTCTGCCAGCCCAAGGGCCCACCTTCTGGTGGGCAGTGTGTTGACATGATGTCCATCAGCCTCGGTGCCTCTCCACTCAGTGGCCCTGAATCACACCGAGTGCCCTTCCGTACTTCCAGAGCACAAGGAGTGGGGCGGGGGTCCCTTTTGACAAGGAACACCTCCGTCTGGCTCCCTCACACCCCACTGAGTGGGATTCATTTGTCAGCCTCCTGTTTTCAGCCATCTTCTAAGGAAATGGGAATTCAGTCTTCTTATGATGAAATCTCACAGCTCAGGGGAGATTCTCTTGCCCACCCCCCAACTCTAGGAATCACATGGTAATACAGCTTATAATCCTCTTCTCCCTCTGTCGGCTCTACTCTGCTCTTCCCCAGACTTACCCCTGCATTTTTTCCAGGACTGGTGGCAGAAATGAGGAACCCTGGACCATTTCTACATTCAAGGTCACAGTCTCTCTGTCTGAACCACATTGTCCCCCTGAAGGGGCATGTCTGGCACCTGAGAGTGGTGGTTCTTTAAATATCAACACGGAAGAGTGGAGTCTTTTTCTCATTTATCTTAGCCTGCTACCATTCAGTGGATGTTTGCCACACGCCAAGCCTTGAGCTCTGTGCCTCCTGGGTAGCATTGCCTTAAATCCTGAGGGCTCCCCCTGAGAAGGAGTCTACTGCTTTTACAGAAATGGGGATGAGGCTCAGAAGGGTGAAGTTAGAGGGTCAGGCCAGCAGGTGGTGGGCTTGGGGCTCCTCCTGAGGAATTTAGCTCCAGTAGCTCAATGAATAATTGGGAGGCTGAATGTTTCATGCTGGAAAGCACTAGACTGTATGTGTTCCCGGCTCTCTCTCTACATGTCTCTCTTTGTCACTCTGTCTTTTTCTCTCTCTCACTTTAATGAGGAAGATTCTGCCCTATAGCCACAATGAATTGATGCTTCACTGTTGCTTCCCATCTCATGTCTTACCGTGTTGTTCTTTCCTCCTGGGTTCTCTCTATCTGGAAAGCGCAACTCACTTTCCAGTGCTCATGTGTGAAATGTTGCCTTCTCTATGACATCACCCCCATTCCCTCCTTGGAGAAAGAACTGCTCACTCATTTTGTGCCTGCGTGAGGCATTGTGTGTGTGTAACCTATTGTAGAACTTGGGCTGTGGTTGCCAGATCTCTCCTCTTCTGACGATCTTCCCCTCCGGTTAGAACCAGTCTGAAACGTACATGTATTTTTCAGTCAACACGTGCATTTTATGTTGCTTTCTCCCATCCCCTCTTCTTTCTCAATGCCGTTTGCCGTTTTCCCATTTTAGAATTAGGAAATATGATCCATGCTTACCTTTGAATCTTGCCTGGTGTGTGAACTCAGAAGTGCACACATCAGTGGAATATTTGTCATCTCCTTAGTCCCAAGTACTTGACAATTTGTCTTGTGCATAATAAGCTATTGAATAAATGAATGTGTACATAAATAAATGATGGACCAAAAAGAACACGATTATGATAAGTGAAATGCATTTAACTTACGGCTTCATAGTGTATCGGGCACTTGCTTGGAAGTTTTCTTCCAAAACTCTGTGACTTGGAATTTTTATTTCAGGGAATCCGACACATTTTTACTAAATATTTGACTCCCCACCTGCAATTGCCACTTCCTAGCTATGTGACTGTATGTCAGTCAGTTGAACCTTGGTTTCCTTATCTGGAAATATAGGATAATAATAGTTATCTACTTCGGAGATTTAGGAAGATTTTATAAACTATGTACCTCGCCTTTGTAAGATGGTTCTTTGGGGATTGCTATAATCTTCACATGTCACAGAGCTAACCCAGGTCGCTAATTAACCACTGATGCTCTCACTCTGGAGTATTTACGGTTGCTGACACCACAGTTCCCTCTTCTTCTCCTCTCTAGCATAACGCTTTTTAGGCATTCACGCCTCCCCATGCAGCCATGGGCTTTAGCCTACGCTGATCACAACTCCTATAAGAGCAGAAGGAGATTTCCATTTGCTTTGTGAGTAACGTGTTAGGAAAAAATGTGGCGTCCAATCAATGGGATGTGAGGGCGAAAGGACTCAGCTTCTTGGAAAAGTTTCACTGCTGGCAAAGGCGAACTACAGTCTCTGACTCTAAGAATTATGTTTGCTGAGGTTCAGGGAGAAAACTGCAGTCAGGGGACTACCAGGCTCATTAATGGTAATAAAGAGGATGCATTCTTCAAAAATAAATGAACAGCGCATCCATAAATAACATAGAGAGAGAGCCTCGGGGAGGGTTTGTCTCTCCGCTTCTCGTGGGCGTTACCGTCTGGAGCTGACACCTGCCTCAGTCATCATGCTCCCGTTCAGAGGTCATGTTGATGCTGAAGATTCTGCAAGGCCAAGGGTTGGAGGGAACATGGACCCATGATGACGTTTTGAGTCTCTGAATCGCCCAACCCAGGAGCCTACGTACCCTGGACTCCTGGTTATGCCAGAAGATGTATTATCGGATGTTTTAAGCCCTCGAGTTCATATTTGTGTTGCCTACAGCCATCAGCTTCCAGCTTCACTATTATGTACCCCAATTACTTTTATCCTCCCCAATAAACAATTTACCTCCTGCATTTTGGGGGCCATTTCTCTGCAATGCTAATGTTCTCATCCAGAAAGGTTCTCCTTTTTGTAGCATTAATAACTTTTCTGCAAACCTATTTCCTACTGAGTTTAGCTTGGCTCCGTTCCTAAGGCAGTTCTTAGTTTTCCCAGGCGCTCTGGTGGTTCCTCAAACCAATAGAGTCCTGGCAGTGAAAAGGACACATGGCTGTTTATTGCCCAACAGACTCATACTTTGGCTTCTTGTTACCCTGATGAATTTCTTCATTTCTTCATTAATTTACAAGTATGAATAGAACAGCTCTGGGGGAGACACTAGGTCAGGGTCTGGGGCTGCAACAATGAACAGATGGAAAGATCCTTACTTGGGGGCTAATGAGAATTTTTATGGCCGATTGTGGGAGAGGATGGGCTCCGAGAAAGTTAGGAGAAGAGGAAGCATATCCCTTGCTCTTGACTGATGCCACTTCCAGAGGAACCAAGAGTTTTAAAATTATTCCTAGAATTAGAAAGAATGGCTAAAGTGAGCCATCATCTTTCTCTAACTGAATGTTTAACTCATATTCTCGCTCCTACATCTTCTAGAGAAAGAAACACTTCTCCAGTATTAATGCTAGGAAACAAATGCAGGAACTGGAAATCAGCCGGAAGCATGTATTGGTGTTGGCAATGACTTGGGTTTACGACTTGGGAACACTAGGTGAGGACTTAGGGACTGGGAGAGCCCTCACAGGATTCCAGCCAGCTAATGCTTTGAGGTATAAGGCACTGGTTCTCCCTAGGCATTACATCTTGAAGTGTGTAAAACTGGCTGTTGCTCTAGCTCCCTCCACCCTCTTGCCCTGTGAAATTTTCTCGTTTGGATGAGTAAAGTTCAGAATCAATCTTGAGGCAATTAACAAATACCTCCAAAATTCACCCTTGGCAAATAGAAGTAAAGGATTTCATTGATAAATAGTTACACTATTTTTTATTGACAAAAATGAGGCACACTGCATTTTTATCAATTTGGACCTGTGATTTGGGGTGCCAGAGTCCAGGTTTTTAGCAATGATGATCCAAGCTCACGTGGATTCTTAAATAATTATTCACTTCCTCTTCCAGGTGGTGGCAGCTCACTAATTAGTGCTGATTAGCCGTGTTCTTGTTGGGAGACTTCCTGCCAGGTTTCAGGGGGGCAGATGTCTACAGCCAGTACGTACTTCTGCTGGGGGCCTGTGGATCCTAGTACTCTCTCTGGGCTCAGTTATTGGTCTGTTTGGATGTTTTAGCCTCTTGGGTGTGGCCGTTAGGAAGTGGCATGAGTGCCATCTTCCCAAGTTCTGCTCATCAAGCCATGAACACATATCTATTGATGGCACATTTGTATAATGAATTTTCCAAATTGGGGCCACTTTGGAGAGTGAATGAGGACACTATTAATAATTATGCTGGGGAATACAGGTGACCTGGGACTGGCTTGAACAAACTGGGCCTTATGCATACCCTATCCATTGAACACCAGCTCTTTAGAAGTGGGGGGATTATACGTAATATGAAGACAGAGAGATCTACCCAGGTCACTACTCTCAGCAAGGTACCTTCCTCTCCACTAGCCAACATTGTCATCGGCAAATGCCCTGCTCTTCACGTCCTATAGTCTGTGAGATCTTTACAAACCTCTTTAAATGTTAGATTCACTTGCTTTCTTTGAAATTAAAAAGGTTTGATGGCTAATTGCCTCATAGGAAGTCCCTTCAATTTGTCATTTTGCTAAAAATTAAATAAATAAATGAATCATCCATGCTTTTGCCTCTGTTCAATATAATTAATTCTAATCTTCTGCATTTTCATTTTCTCTGTGTTTAATTCCATCATTTAAAAGACACCAACAGAAGAGAACTCTTTCAAAATTAGTGGAATAATTGTGCTACTCACGCTACTCTGTGAAAAGGCTGTTGAAAAAGTTACCATGACCCGGTCTCAAACATTAAATGGTTTAGAAGGGAGACCTTCAAAATCTGATTGAAGCGACCACATTGAGAATTGTTTTTATCTTGGCTTATATGCTTTCTGATGTGTCCTATCTCCCCAGTACAGTGCTTTACTCTCGGAGAATATTAAGCATGGATTTTAGTTAATTAGTTAATACTATGGATAGCTTCATTTTTATATTTCCAATTCATTGTTTCCAGCATTGAAGGATATTATAAATAAACTTTCAGTTTTATAGCAAACAATCTGACTACTGAGATAATCTGAAAAGTGCTTCAGTAATTGCTTCTAGGCACGCAAGACTTGTTGCTACCATGGAGGAAGAAGATATTTCAGGGCATTTCAAGGCTCCCAAGTTGGAGGAAAGGGCTCATTGCCCTGGCTCATAAAACACAACTTGCAGAGTTTTATATCCAAAAGCTGTCTTCTTTCCGAGGGGGGGTCCCACTCCCTGATGGTAAGGTATTCATAGAGCCATTACATATAGTGATTATAATAAAAATAGCACTCTGCATTGGCACAGCAAATTATAACTTACAAAGTAGTTTTGCATGTGCATTATCTCCTATGACCCTCTCCATAACCACTGAAAAAAGTGTTTTTGGCAGAGAATTTTATGAGTTCATAACATCCTATTTTCTTTTTCTCCTGGGCAATCTCAAGTTATTTTCCAGGTTCCCTTGAAGTTATGTATGGCCGTACTTGGGCCAATGGAATTGGGAAGAAGTGAGATATGCCATTTTTAAGCCTGGCCCACTAAACACTCTTGGCCATTCCTCGTACTTTGATTTTCCCTCATGATTTTCCTCCTTGGTTGCAAGGAATCCAGAAGAGGATGTCAATAACCTAGGGCCGGGGTCAGAAAACCATGGCCAGTTGGTCAAATCTGGTCTACCATTTGTTTTTATATATAAAGTTTTATTAAAACTCAACCAGGTTGATTGCTCATATATTGTCAGTGGCTGCCTTTGTACCACAATGGCAAAGTTGAGTAGTTGTAACATATGGCTTGCTTTACACACAGTAAAGGGGATGACAAATCTACCAGACAGAGGGAAACTGGATCCCTGAATCACTGTGTGAAAGGTTGCAGGCTAAACACCCATACTGAACACTATGTGAATAAGAAATAACCTTTTCTTGTATTAGGCCACTAAGGTTTTAATGTGTTTTTTTCAGTCATTTTCCTATCTTTATTAACACCATTTTCTTAGTCAAGTTATTGATGAAGTCATGAGGCTCAGGGAAGTAAAGTTACTTATTTAAGCTCACAGAGTCAGAAACAAGTAGTGGTAGACAACCTAGAAGTTGAGCCAACTTAAGTATCTGAATTCCAATGCCAGTGTACTTGTCAACACATTTCAGATGTCACTACTGAACATATAATATCAAAAACATGTAATACCATAAATTAAACTAAATACTTGAAATGTAATAAGTCTTTCACAGTCAGGAGTAGTTAATGTGCCTCTCCAACCAACCAATAGGGTATAGAAAACCATACTGGAAAAAGGAATGAACATTTTATTTCATAGACTGGTAAAATTGGGGCTCAGTGAAGTCCAAAATTAGTGACACAGATTGTGATAATAAAGTGATATAAGGTGTCATGAAGAATTAAAATAAGGACTTCAAATGATCTTCAGATCTTCAGTGCCTTTCTTTCAGGCTATGTCAACAGAAAACAAACTAACCAAAAAACACACCAGAAAAGAAGTCAACAAAGAACTTTCTTAGTATAAGAATAAGGCTGTGAGAAAACCACAGAAACTTTAAATAAACTGAATGTCTGGATTTCACCATCTTTGAAGTGGGAACTCTGGGATTTGGGGTTTAGTGGGCATCTTGGTGGTTTGTAGAAGTGTTGAGATGGGAACCTTCTGTTGGGTAGACTCCCACTAAAAGCCTACTCTCAGGTGTTATTTGACCCTCTATCCATCTGAGACCTGCAACCCTCCTCTTGTTCAGAGGAACTCAGAAATGATATTTCAAGGACATTTTTCAGGTGAAGAATATTTGAGGCAAGGGGTATAATAGAGCAGGAGAGGCACTGGTTGTAGGATGCTGTGCGGAGTGGGCAGTAAAAGTCAGGGATGAAATAATGCAATAAATCCCAGGACTCTAGAGGAAATAGGGCAGACTAATGCTACACAAACAACTTACATTATTAGTGTTGCTTATTGTACACCATGTTAGCATGATCTGAATAAATCGCAGGACTCCACATAGCCCAGTCTCACTGCAGGGTCATAGTTAAACGGCTACAGTCCAGCATTCCAAAATGATAACAATAATTCTGATTTTATTTGATTGTTTTCAGTAACGTCAAAGGAGCTCCTCTTCCTCATCTATCACAGTATTTCTTAAATCCTTTCCCCACACTGCTCTCATTTTCCTACTTGTTTGCCGCAATATCTGTCCATGTATCAATTTTATTTTCTTTCCTGTCTTTTTCCTGTTTTCCATGAAATGCGTATCCACACCCATTTCTGTGGGCCCCATTTTCTGTCCCCAGCCATCTTTCCTTTGACAATTCTGCAAAGTATTTCTTTAATGAGTAGATGGGGGATGGATTGAACAAAGGAAAGAAGATACACATATTTATATTTTTTGTTTGCCCTTATTATATTAGAAAAGCAAGAATGGAGAGGAAATATTTTGAAACAAGTATAAGTAAATTATAAAACCTTTGCTGAAAGCCAGCTAGCCTTTGATTGCATATTAAGCAGAAGTCATTAGCTTTATTGGATTGAGAACCAATAAGCCTTGATAATCTTTACTTTCAGGTGTACGGACTTTGCAAGGCCCATTGCAGATTACATCAGGGTTGCTTGAGAGCAACTGTTAAACACCCAATGCTTTTTATGTTTGTAAAATAATAAGGTGCTGTGACTCATCATTAGATACATTCTAAAATCTCTATCCACCCACCTCCTGTTCCTGACCACCTCATCAAACTGGAGCATTCACTGGAGCACGCAGACTTATTTCAGCCAAATGAACCAATGGAGAAAGAACATTTATCCAAGCCAGACATCATGAACAAAGTGACTTTGAACAAGCAGTGCTGGAACTCCCTTGCCAGTGCCTACTGTCACAAAGTACCTGTGGGATAAAGAAGATCAACACATCTTAGAGGTGATGTTTGGGAACCTTCACCTTGATAAGCATGT
Source organism: Vicugna pacos (assembly GCF_048564905.1). Classification (NCBI taxonomy): domain Eukaryota; kingdom Metazoa; phylum Chordata; class Mammalia; order Artiodactyla; family Camelidae; genus Vicugna; species Vicugna pacos. The sequence goes on along the minus strand of NC_132988.1, from coordinate 102,272,900 downwards.
AAGTATATACAAGGAAGTTGCTTCGTTGCAGGTAATCCAGTTTAATTAACTGATATTTGCAGTAACTAAGAGACCATGAAAGACTTATGGCAAATGCAATGGTACCTAACAAAGGCTTACTTCCTCGGGAATTCCAGCCTTAAAGTATCACATAAAAGGGAGATGGTTTTAGCTTTGGAGACTAGGGGGAGGTTCCCTAGGAAGAGGCACGTGGAAGGTGAGATCTGAAGGATAAAGAGGAGCTTGCCAGGTGCAGGGTGGGAGGTGAGGGAGGAAGCACAGCACGGTGGTTTGGGGGAGGGAAGAAGAAGACAGGGAGGGGAGAACGTGCGACCTCAGGCCAGAAAAATCAGCCTTGGGACAGGAACTTGGGAGCTGTTTACAAGGGTTAGACTTATCAGGCAGAATTGTTGTTCCCTTAATGAGAGGGCAGGGAAGGCCAGAGGTCCTCACCTTGGACACTTGTGCTGTGCCCTGCTGGGCTCCTCGCAGGTGTGGACTAAGGCACGACGTGCAGGTCATGTCACACATGGGCACTGGGAGCCCAGGCCAGAGGTTGCCCCTTTGCCCACATGGTCAGGCTCTTCACGTGCCCTGCTGACCTTGACACCAAATCTCCTCCCTTTCAGGCTTCTCCAGGAAGGTCACCCCCCGTGAGTGGGTGGGGACTGCTGGTGTTTTGTAAAGGATGCTGGGGTCACGGAGGGGCTCACATAGCAGAGCCCAGAGAGCCACACACCCCGAGACACACGTCTCTTTTCTTCCCAGGCTCCCTCGAATGGGCCTTCCCATGTGTTGAATCACAGGTCAGTGCTTTTCATGTAGGTCAAAAATGAATGAGTATCAGGCATTTCATGTGATTCCACCTGATGTGCATTTTCCTCTTGGTTGACATAGTTTATAAGATATTTGGTAGTCATACTTAAATGTCATATTTGAAATGCCACTTTCGTGGAGGAAGCACACTGCTTGAGGCTGGAGCATAATGTGGGTTTGAAACTCTGCTTATAAGTTTTCTCATTGTGCTACCTTGGAGAAGAACCCCGCCCCTGCTATCTTTGCCTCACTTTTCTTACCTGTAGAATAGGGATTAAGTATTTGTGGGAACCAGAGGTTTGGGGGAAAGGATTAAAGGCAGTAGTAACCCGTGGGAAAGTGCCTAGCACAGGGTCATCTCACAGTAAACCTTCCCAGAAATGTGCTATTCGTATTGGGTCAACACGGACTACTGCAGTCCAGTCACACTTAGTGTGTTAAAAAGACGTGGACACTGCACATTGTCAGTCAACACCATATGGAGGCTGCTGAGCGCAGTTCGGTAAAATGAATACTTAGGTGTGATCTCTGCTAGGCATGGTGCTTGGGCCTGGGGCTGGAGGCGAGGTCCTGGCAAAGCATCAGGCACTTTTTGGTTTCTCTCTTTAGCTTCAAAGGGCACGTGCTGGAATTCCTCCATCCACGTGATTCACACGTAGGCACCGGGAATCTAGAAGACACATTTGAAAAATACTAACAGACCCTGCTTGATGTGGCTTTAGAAAGAGGCATCGGTTTCAGTGGGGACACTTGTCTCTCAAGGTTATATTTGTGGGATATTAGGCCACAAAGCACGGGTGCGAGGTCGTTCATTTTCCTCATTTACTCATTCCCCAGATGCATCACCATGTGTGACCTTGCTCAGCTCTCCAGATTGCAAAATAAAAGATTACCCAAACATTATCCAGTACGTATAAGAAACTACGTTGCGAGTCATAGCTGATTTTTCAGTTCTTGTTTTTCTCTTTCAGCTGAGCAGACTTTTTTTTTTTTTTTTTGGTCTGAAATCCCCTAGATGGCACTAGAGAATATTGTATTTAAGTGGCTTATATAATACCCCAAGTAGCCGAGGAGAAATAATTTTTATTTTTCTGCAAATAAGCGTTAATAAGCAGTGGGACAGGATGAGATGCAACGTGCAAGGTTAGCGTTTATGCATTCTGTGCTTAAACGATATCCTAGATGTCCCTTGAAAGTAAAAATTGGTCATTTTTAAACTATGTACATCTCCGAATTGGTTTTTGATATTTTAATTAGCGTGACATTCATTTGGTGCAGACAGACAGACTTGTAGAATTGGCGGAGATTCTGAGGCTGATTGTTGACCATGATGACTTTCTGATCAGAGCAGGGTAATACAGTATCAACCTCTCCCAGAATGGAAGGGAGTGGATTTAACCGGGGGGCCCTGAACTCAAATGGCCCAGGAAATGAGTGCAGGGCCTGGGTGTAAGACAGTGGGGCGGGGTGACGTGTGTGGCAGAACCACACAGCTATGAAGCTTGTGTACCAGTCAAAGCCAGTGTTCCTGCAGGTCCAGTGTGGCCCACTGGCTGTGAGCTGACAGTGTTTGCCAATCTAATCCTGATAGTTTTCAGGTCAGAAATCTAAGGCTGAGATAATAAATGCCCTTACCCAAGGTCACCAAGTTATTTAGTGATGAGTTAGGTTTCCGATTCCGTTTCGCTGACTCCACTCTCTCCCCTCCCCCTTACAATCGTACCGTTATGCCCCAAAGTTGTCTCCGTCACCTCACTCCCCTTTCATTGTTCTTTCCTCGTCCTCCCTTCCGATGTTCAGTGTCCATGGATCACGTGGCAGTTTGGGTGCACGGAGCTGCAGCCTGGCTTGGGTGCCCCCAGTTTAAGAGCCGTGAAGTAGGGCAGCTCCAGGGTTGCTCATTTGCAGCTCAGTGATCCCATCGTGGGCCCAGGATTTTTCCATTCTCGCTTTCTGCCATTTTTTTCATTGTCAGTTTTTGCCCCATGGGTGAAAGATTGCCGAGGCAGGTCCGCACGTCCTATGTAGGCACACAAGCACATCCAGGGGTGAAGAGGAAGTGTTCCTTCCTTGGGTGTCCTTCATAGTGTGAGCTCAGAAGCCCCTAGCAGACCTCCCCTCAGGTCTGCATTGTCCAGGACTGGGTGACCCTGGCCACCAAACCATGACTAGCAAGGCAGAGATACAACCAGATTGCCAGGTGGAGGTGCCCCTCCCCCAACAGAAGGATCTGCAAATGTGCAGGGCTATCTTTGCTTTACACAGTGACCAAATGCCTGCCTGCAGTACTTAGGACCCAGGACACAGGAAGAAGTGTCCGCAATATGCAGGGCAGTGCCTTGGGGCGAAGCATCATCTTGCCCAAATGTTAATATCACTCCTGTTGGGAAACCCTGGAGCCCAACCAGGACTTGCTATTGAGTCACAGGGAAGGAAACCGACTACTGAATCCACTGGGACTGTGGCAACAGAAAAGAAGGGAGGTGTGACAACTGAGTGAGCAATCAAGAGGCCACGGCTCTTTATTCCTGCTGGAGTCCTGTGTTACCACTTTCAGAATTCCGCACAAGTGTCTGAAGTCAAGGGCTTAAGGAAGGCCAGCCTCTCCAGGTGTTTTGTAGCTACAACCAAAGCAAAGAGAACGTAATCATCATCAAGGGTTCACCTGGATAACATGATGGGGAAGATGCTCTTCAGAGTAACATAAACATCCAAGCAAGTAGTGCTTCTGATTGTCACTGGGGTGGAATAGGGGAAAGAAGGTAATTGGTGAAGCCAAATGGGTTTGTTCATTGGTTTTATTTTTTCATGTTTTGTTTTTTTTTTTTTCACAGGGTTGGGGGAGTTGGGAGGCCACCTGCAGCTAGAAAAGAGTTCTGAATTTCTGCCAGATTCCCAAAGTGTCATGGGAGAGAATTAACCAAGGTGAAGCATTGGCGTCATTTTATGAAAAGAACCCAGGCATTGATGCCACGGAGACCTTGGTACTGAATCCAGGCTGTTGTGAACTCTATGGCCTCGGAAAAGTCACCAAAGCCTCTGAACCACAATTAAGCCTCTTTGAAATACGGTTAACAATGTCTACCTGGTAAATCATTGCCATGATTGCACAGGGAGCAGAAGGCAGGTCCCTCGCACGATGCTCAGTAAACGACAAGTTCCCTCTCCTTTGCCTGTACTGGACACTGTCATTTAATTTACTCACCCTTTCTCCCCACAGAGAGTTGCAAGATTTAGCACATAAAAATACACGACTCTCAGTTAAATTGGAAGTTCAGATAAATGACCTAAAATTTGTTGGGATAAGCTTGGGGATACACCTATCCTAACAAATTATGGGCTGTTTATCTGAATGTCAGATTTAACTGGGTGTCCTACATTTTATCCGGCCACCTCCCCTCTCTTTACCGACATTCTGTCTCTTCCCTCTGTTCTCTCCAGCCAGAGAGTAAATAAGTGAAGCCTAAATTAAATATCACTCTCTCACTAACGTGTTTGAACCTTCGTGGGAACCTGGCAGATCAACGACACCACCTTTAACTTCCTGTGGTGAACAAACACCCTCCAAGCTCAGGAGGAGAGGACCCTGCCTTGGCTGAGACAGGATCAGCTCTCAAAAGCCATCTTGGTCCTCCGAACTTTGTGGTTCATCTCCTTCCAGCGTGTTTTCTTTCACAGTTGGCTGTTCTGCGTCTGCATCGATCTGCAGTAAATACTGTACAGCTCTGCTGAAAAGGGAGGAAAAACATTACCATCTGCATGTACAGCTTGCAAATTACAGCTTGCAATCACCTGCTATTAAATAAAGACACTTTAACAATATTTGGGGTTTTAAATTAGCAATTTACATCACAAGACTCTGAAAATACTAGTCTTTTAATACTGCAATTTTCCTTCCTTTTAACCAGGCATCAACACATATTGAATTTTTAAAAAACGCAATAGAAAGTGATGTTTATTTAAACAATAGCCACCAATGGTATGAGAAACACAGATGGAAATCCAATAGTTCCTCACTCAGCGGGCGGCTTCGTTGGAGGACCCTGATGGGGCTGCAACTCTCTAATTTACATCATGGGGGGAGTCTAGGCGCTGCCTTTTTTTTTTTTTTTTTAACTGCCTGGCCACACCAGGCTATGTGTCATGTAAGAAAGTGGTCTCAAGCCGGGAATCAGAGGCAGTCTTTGTTTGAAGGAGACTTGAAGCATAAAGGCTGAAAGCGAGAGAGTTTGAGTGGGAGTATTTCCCTTCATCACTTGACATCAGGGCTGAATTGGAGGCGACTGGCATTTGTACAAAGCACACTGGACGCAAAATGAGATGGGATTTCGGAACATACAAAGAGAAAGATTAAGCAGCTTTGCGCCTCACAGACACTACTTCCATAGACAGAGGGTTATATCTATATCTAAATATAGTGGTTTGTCTCTCAGTTTTTATTATTGGAACTTTTTTCCCCCTTTCTCTTGACATCTGAGTTAGGGAATGGGAGAGCACCAGGAGCTGGCACGCATTGCAGAGATAAGTATTAGCTTTGCAGTGGTGAACGCTGGGTTGTAAATTCCTGCACACAAACATGAAGCATCCTGGAGCATGAGAACTATTAGCAGGCAGCCTGCTTTCCTGCGTGTCCCCAGCTCTTCTGTGTGTTCAGCTGCTGCTGCTGGTGAACAGCTGCTTCTCAGAGTTCTCCCAGAGCCAGGGCTGCTCTCAGTGCTGGTTTTTCTTTAATCCTTAGAAGAGAAAGAAAGAAGAGAAAGAAAGAAAGAAGAGAAAGAAAGAAAGAAGAGAAAGAAAGAGAGAAAGAAAGAAAGAAAGAAAGAAAGAAAGAAAGAAAGAAAGAAAGAAGAAAGAAAGAAAGAAAGAAAGAAAGAAAGAAAGAAAGAAAGAAAGAAAGAAAGAAGAAAGAAGAAAGAAAGAAAGAAAGAAAGAAAGAAAGAAAGAAGAAAGAAAGAGAGAAAGAAAGAAAGGAAGAAAGAAAGATAGATCATACTCTTGCCTTCGTTGTTCATACCTCACCATTTTTGCTTTTTAGAACCCAAGACATCTGCCTAAATCTTGAATTCTTTCCTTTTCATGATGTGCTGAATTCTGATGCCCACATACGCTATAGATTCAATAAATACTAGATATCATTATGATTTTTACTAGTAGTAAAGGTTTAAGGTCATGTCATACAAAATTCTATTTGAAAAGGAAAGCGTCTTTAAGAGAAACACATAGATTTTAGCTTATTTTATGAGCCCGAGCGATGGCTGGTCTAGAGGTGTGGGCAGCGTTAGGTCCTTTCTCGGTTCTGTTAATTTAGCCATCCAGCCTCACAAGTTCAGTCATAAGTCGTGCCCAACACAGCTCCTGCAGAGCCAGCTTGTGGCTGTTAGTCATTTACTTGGAAAAGCAGCAAATTGAATGACTCTTAGACTTTTCCAGTCCTCTTGGGAGTATTGGTCACCTCTGATGCCATTTATCACCATATCTTGTTATCTCTGTTACAGTCTAATGTCAGTCCCTCTGTTTAAGGATTAAATTGGTTTCAATCTAATCTCCTAAATAGAATTCAGATGATTTGGGGCCCCGCTCAACTGTTTCTTGGCCAGAGTTCTTTGTTCTGGTCCTCTTATTAGGTGCTATTTACAGTACGATTTGCTGATAGAATCAGGGCATAATGGATAGATTTTTTCATTTCATGTTGATTACATACACAGTCTTTTAAAAGGCCTTTGGATACTAAATGTACAATTTATCACCAAAGCTTAACACTGGAGTCATTCTCACTTGCTTAAAGAGAACCTGCAAAGAATACAATTCTTCCTTCAAAAGTATGTACTCATTCTTGAGATAGAAAAGCCCTTGCATGTCTCTTGCTAGATGTTCTGGCTTCCTGACCGATCTCACATCTTTTAATGAATATTCTAAGTGTAGATAGCACTTAGACATAATCATTGCTAGAAACAAAAGATCATTAGCATCTCTGGACGATTGGACGTTGAATTTTTTCTCAGTGGCGTGTGTTGTTTCATGTACATGTACTGGTCACAGGTGCTGTGCACCACGTGAAGAATACTGTTGATCCTCAAATTTTGTCCTGCCTGGTTCAACAGATGCTGAATGAGGACAGAAAAAGAGAGTCGTGAAAGCCCTCTGCAAGCCTGGAATGATGTTTTTTTAAAAGCAATTTGAATTACATAGTGAAAATCCATCCTGGCATTTATGTCAGACCCTAAGACCAACACCCAACTTCGTTAGTATTCTAGGAAGATTGTGTGTGTGTGTGTGTGTGTGTGTGTGCACGCACACGTGCAGGTACGTGCACATACATGTCTAATCAGGTTTGTTTTAAATGCTTCTATTGAATTTCCTTATAGATAATGTTATACAAAGTATCTCCTATAATTTCTTTTCAGTTATGTGAATGCTAATTTCTTGTTTCCATGAGATGTTTCTGGAAGCATTTTGAGGAGGAGAGAGAGAAAGAGACAGAGACAATCTAGTGAGAGAGCAGTCTGCCAGCCTTTATTAAGACTTCAAAACATATGGATGTACACTTCCTTAAAACTCCAGAGTTCCCTGGGCCTGACATTTTACAAATCCTTCGCTACTTGTTAACATTCTTCATATCCATTTTCATGATCTATCAGCTGGAGAAAAAGATGGTTTACCTGCTTTAATTACCTTTAAGACTTTAGTTAAGGGCACATAATTTCAGGCAATGGGCTTTGTCATTGAGTTTACATTTTAAGGAGTTTCTCCCAATCTGTCCATTCACGCAGGTTTTACATAATGCATTTGGCATTACAGGACTACAGCTGAGAAAAGCACATTTACGAGCCATGGTAAAGGGAAAGATGCAGAATGTTTCAATCTCCAGTCCTTAGTTTCACTAATGCCTTAAACATTTTCAGCCTCTCTCTTTCAGGAATTGCATGCTGATAGCCAAATTGATTGGTTTTTCTTTCACCTTTGAAAATTTTCTCCTGCCTCCTCTTTTGGGGCTGGTAATAATCACAGAACCATAGAATTTCAATCTTAGAAGGTATTTTAAATGTCATAAAAATTCAATAGTTCATCCCACGCTTGAATCTTTTACATTATCTTCCCACCAAAAGGCTAGCTAGGCTCCTCTTGAATTCCTTTAGCCGTGGGAAACTCATTACCTCTCAAGAGAGTCCATTCCATTTCTATACAGCCCTAGCTGTGAAAAGATTATTTGTTATGCTGAGACAAAATCTCCCTATTGAATTTTGCTCTGTTCTCAGTGGATAGACAGCAATATATAATCCTTTCCCCCACCCTCCGTCTATTTGAAGACAATTATCTTGTCTCCTGTATGATGTTCCTCGAAACCAAATATTCCTGATAACTTTATGATGTGATTTTTGAGTCTAGACATCCCGGATCCCTCAGCTCTGAACATGCCAGAGTTCACTGATAAGAATAATAATGAAAATGAAACTTCCCATATAAAGTTGTTTAATTGGCACCAGGTAGCTTGCAAACATGACCTTTAACGTCCACAGTGATATGAGCTAGGTATTGCCATCCTCATGCTACAGATTCAGATGTAAATCTATGTCTCTCTACATCTGTAGTTAAGAAAGCCAAGGTAAGAAGAAGTGGAATAGCTTTCCCAAACCCGCATGTCTAGTCCTAGTAGTTGGTAGAGTCAGAATTTGAACTAACGTCTTTACTGATTTCAGAGTGCCTGTTCTTAATTATAATACTTTTGTGAGTTGTTATAATAATCTCCTCACCCACCCCCAAGAAGTAAGCTGAATGCTCTGGGTTTGCTTAAACCAATTCAGAATAGAGAAATGTCACTTACCCTGTCCTAAGTGATGCCAAACCAAAGGACTGATAAGGCTGGGTTCAGCAGGAGAAAGGAGGGAATCAGAGGAACTAGATGATTAACAGGATGGCTTATGAGCCTCCAAATAATTGAAAATGGTATGTCTGACAGCAGGAGGCAAACCCTGCATATGTAATGGCCTCCTTTGGAGGGAAGATGTGGCTATAAAGAAATAATCATTGAAACTAGGCATATTCTGGGTGAACATGTGTCTCTCTTTGGAAGGAAATAATTTTCCAAGGGAAACAGAGATCTGAAAGTGGAAAAGAAACCCTTACATTCATGAATGCCTTTGGCAAACAAAGTTGATTAGAGATGAAAGGAAAAAAAAAAAAAAAGGAATTCCTAGTGTCTTTTGCCTATATCTGAATAGACTCAAGTGGACCACTAAATTAGTGGATATTACTGCTCAACGTAATTGAAGAGATTGTTTAGTTAGAACCTGTCACTTTACATACGGGGAAACTGAGGTCCAGAGATGAGAAGCATCTTGCCCAGGGCTGTATATCAGGCAGGAATGGAGAAGAGTGATCGAGGTCTCCTGATTGCAGGACTATACTTCCTTACACTTACTATTTCTTTGGTGAAGCAAATAATAACTCTTCTGTTGAAGTGCATGGACACAATGAACAATTGCAAGACAGAAGCTTACATTGCAAGTTGCTCTGTAACATGATGGATGTAGAACTCAGAGCTCGATGCATCTTTCTTGGGGATATTTGCTGAAAGTACCAGAGGGTGGAGGGGATTTGTGGCAACATTATTCCAACTGGCATCATGGTTTCCTGTATCTTATGAGACTGTTTAGGTTGAATCTGGTTTCATTTAGTGTTGGAAACTTGGAATCAGAATCATGGGGGCACGGGAAGTAATCATTAAAAATGCAGATTTCTAGGCTTACCAGCAGATGAGTCGCATCAGAATTTGTGGGAAGCAGAGTCTGGAAATGAATATTTGACAAACGTCCTAGAGGAAGCTCATGCACACTTAGATTGGAGAAATACTGTGTTAGTTCATCAGTGTATTAGTTTCCTTTTGCTGCTGTAATTAATGACTACAGACTTAGTGACTTAATACGTATTTATTATCTTACAGCTGGGAGGGTCAGAAGTCTGGAGTGGACGTCAGAAATCCAAAATGAGTTCTTTGGACTAAAATCAAGGTCTCAGCAGGGCTCCCTTCCTTCCGGAGGCTCTAGGGGAAATCTGTTTTCCTTGCCTTTTCCAGCTACTAGAAGCTGCCCACATTCCTTGACTCATGCCCCCTTCTACCCCTTAGCTCTCTGCTTCTGCTGTCACATCGCCTTCTCTGACTCTGACTTCCCTTTTTCTTTTATAAGGACCTTTGTGATTACACTACCCAAGATAATCTTGTCTTCAGATCCTTAATCACATCAGCAAAGTCCCTTTTGCCATGTAAGGTAACATATTCACAGGATCTGGGGATTAGGAGGCAGACATCTTTGGGGAGGTATTAAGTGCCTACCACAAATGGCTTTAAAACATTTCAAAAACATAGAAAGGGGCTGAGAGGGGAACATTAGGTACCATGCCTCTCCAGGAATCCCCTGACATGTCTCCAGGAAACCTGAGGACTGAAGAGCACAGTTTGAGAAAAGCAGTGCTAGCCTATGTCCGCGTGGAGAAATCTGACCACCAGGTTTTGCTTACTGTATCTTGCGTGACTTTCCAGCAGTTGACTTTGCAGCTATCACTCAGCCTTTCCGTTCTTAATTTTCTAACCAACTCCTTCAGACTTACTGCAGAAAACAAAACTTGACCTTGTTTCATTAGAGATAAAATCACTGCTTTAACTGATTATAAGAGAAAATGTCTCTCCAGGAGGGTAAGAGGCTTCCAGTCAACTCTGCATTCTTTGTTATCATTTTCTAATCATTTTTTTAAAATAGAAAATAAACAGGTAATGAGTGGAATTCTTAAAGATAGCCTTTTCTTCTTACATCTATCTGCACAGCTTTGTCTCTTGTCATTATGTGCCCCTCCCCCACCCCAACACACACACCTTTGTTGAGGTCTAACCTTGGCGTTGATTGTGAAAGTTTAATTCCTTTTGGAACATTTTTCCTTTGAGATACTATTTGGGCTCTGACAAAACTTTGTGGATGTTTCTGACTTAATCTAAGAAAAAAAGGCACTGAGTTATATATTTTAACTTATATATAATAGCAGTAAAAGTTACCTAATGGAGAATTAACCAAAGGAGAGAATAAATGTTTTTTTCTTAAAAGATATCTTTCTATGTCACTAGATCAGGAGACCCTTGGCCATCTGCTGTATGACAATATTTAAAGAGAATTAGATTTGATAATTGTCCTTAATGTTTGTATTAGCCAGTTTCAGCTGCCATAACAAAACACATAAACTACGTGGTTTAAACAACAGAAATTCATTTCACATAATTCTGGAGGGTGGGAAGTCCAAGATTAAAGTGCCAGCAAGGTATGTTTTATTCTGAGGCATTGTCTCTTGGTTTGTAGGTGACTGCCTTCTCCTTGTGTCCTCACATGGTAGAGAGAACGCACTTGAGTCCTTTTCTCTTCTTGTAAGGGCACCAGCCTTATTGGGTTAAAGCCCCACCCTTATGACCTCATTTAACCCTAATCGCTTCTCTTAAGGACTTATTTCCAATACAGTCATGTGGAGGGTTAAGGCTTTAATATACAATTTTGTTGTTGTTGTTGTTGTTTTTTGGTGAAAAACTTTAATATGGTTGTTGCAGACCCAGAGTTTTGAAATGGAGGTGCTGTTGGTGGGAGAGCCACATCTTCATGAATCAATTCCCAGGTACAGGCCGTGCCCCACTAGGCAAAGAGAGAACCATGAGTGCCCCCAGAGGTGGAAACCACTGGGGGAACTGGCCTCGTGGGCTCAAATGACATGGGGAGGAGAAAGAGCCTAATGTAAACTGTAAAGCGTTGGAGAGGCGGAGTCGTGGTTGATATTCCAAAACCAGCTCTTTGGTCCTTTGCAGCTGCTAGGCTGAATATGGGGCTTGAATTTCGCCTTCCTGATGACATACAGATTTGTGGACAGTGTAGCTCAGTTCGTAGTCTGCCCCCAGGGCATCACAAGTGTTTCCCGATTCCTGCAAGATCTTGGCCATTTCATTCCAAAAGATGGCTTACATAATGATGAGAAGCAGAAACATGAACAGGTTTTTGAAACTCACATCTTGTTCTTTGTTTCAGGAGATTAGTCATCCTTGCTTTTTTGCAACATTTCTTGAACACAACAGAGAAATCCTGCCTTCAAGACCCCCCGAGTCAAGAAAAGCTCTAACTCAGTGCAATCACTGTCCATCATCCAGTTACCTCCCCTTTCAGGAAGAAGTAATCATATCCACCAGGCCTGACTGTAGATAATTTTCTCTCCTCTTCTCTCTAAGAGGGGTGGGGGCTGGGTTTCTTTGTTGCTCAGAACTTTGAAATTAAAAAGAGAGCTTTTGGGAGGAGGGTATAGCTCAGTGGTAGAGCACATGCTTAGCATGCATGAAGCCTGGGTTCAATCCCCACTACCTCCATTAAATAATAAGTACATAAATAAGTAAGTATATAAATAAATCTAATTACCTCCTCCCCCAATTTTTTTTTTAAAAGAGAACTTTCAAGAGAGGTCTCAGAAACCAGTGAGGATGATATTGATCATTATCAATATTAACTTTAAGGGAAAGATTCCTTGATATTTTCTCCAGGAATTTTTCCCCTGAAAGTGGGGTAGGTGAGCAGGATCAGGCCCAGAAGATTCTCAGCCATGGTGCCGGCATGACTCTTGTGAAAGGAAAGAGGGAAGAATGGACAATTAGGAACAAGCAATCTTAGACTGCCCGGCAGCTGAGAGTCCTGGCCAGGCTGACGAGAGTCTCAGAGATGAGACTGCCCCTCAGAGAAGTTGCGTTGGGCAGGAATTGTCCAGTTATAGTCCCCTGCTGTGCTCAGCTACTGCGAGAGAGCAGCCCCCAGGAGAGCATGGCCAGAAGTGAATGCGGAGGCAGGTGGGCAGGCGTGGCAGCTGGAGAACGTCATCTGTCCATGCCTCTCATAGCAGGTTCACCTGAAGGGACATGTGAGAGGTGGACCTTCATGGACACCATACCTTTCATTTTCTACATTATAAAAATAACCAACTGATTAATTGAAGCAAGACAAAAGGAAAGGCATCTACCTGGATCTTGGACCAGAAATCCCTGAAACAATTATATCTACATCTGTATCTAGATTTATATCTCTATCTATCTATCTATCTATCTATCTATCTATCTATCTATCTAGTCTTTCCTACGTTTAAGTAGTTATTTAGTGCAAGAAGGAGACCAAATGCTGTGCTTGAAATAGAAGAAAGTGGCTTTTTATCAGTCTAAAAACCTGATTCCCAGCCTGAATTTCGCCAGTCTCCAAGGAAACTCTTATCATTACAAAGAAGTAATAGAATTTACCTGACAGTCATCAAATTAAACTATTTGTAAATCACTTGCTTTGAAGAAAAAAAGCAATTTGGTGGTGGGGAGGGGGTAAAATTCCCATTCAAACTTTTCTGTTTTAAATCCTCCTTCTCTTTTTCCATTTGCATAGGCCAACAAAATTGTCTGTATCACTACTGAAAATATAAAACAAAAAAGTGATGAAAACAAATCTCTTGGTGACCTCATCCTCTCACTCCAAGCAAACAAACAAATTAGCAACTCTGTTTCTATCTCTGCACATTTAGTGCTTAGGAATAGATCAGCAGCATATAAAATGATATATAAATGCTTGTAGATATAAATGAATGAATGAATATATAAATAAAATAATGAATGAGTAAATGAATGGATAAATGAATAAAAGAATAATTGTGTGATGGTATGCTTTTAGTATGGGTGGAAAGAAGTGAATTGGGGAGGGAAATAATTAGTTTATAATTTCAAAAAAAGTCACAGCTCCAAAATTGAGGAAATCATGGATTGATTTCCCAGGGTCAGGGGTATATGATTGATTTCATAACCTGACATCAATTAGGCAGTATTAATCAGCTTAATACTTTGAGAAAGAGACAAAATAAGCATTCTGCAAAGGTGGCCAAGAAAATAAGCCTGTCTATCTTCGTCGGATCCTATATGAAATGTGCACATCTTTCTGTATATTGTGAAAAGAACCCTCCTTTGAGTCAGAAGACAAGACTGGAGTCTGGCTCTGCCACTAACCAGGCTTATCCCCTGAACAACTCACCTCGCTTCCTTAGACTCAAGTTTTATCTTTCTCTTGGTGAAATTAAACAGTCTCTAAATCCCCCAGCAGGCTAGAAACTCCATTTAAGTAAACTGACGAGCTTAGGCTCTTGTTGGGGTGGGCTGTGGGAGAGCCCTGGAGATTATAGCTGGGGCACGCTATAAAGAAAGAAGCCAGCTAAGGGTAATGTGGACAAAGACAATTGAAGATCTACTTAGGGAAATACTGCAAAAAGCTGTCTGAAGAATCTCAAAGTGATTTTCAAACAACGCCCAAGTATTCCCAAGGATGCTTGGGGCAAGACAGTGCTCTGCTCTTTCAGAAAAGAAAAGATGTACTGTGTTCTGTGAACTTGAATATAGTCAAGGACATATGTTGTAACTATGTGCCAAACCAGCCTTGTTGGGACAAGGTACTTTCTGGGAACAATTCTTTTCTGGAACAAAGCTCTGTGAGGTATGCAGGAACATGTAGTATTTTGAATATTATCTCTATGCTAATGTAAACGTTTTTTGTGCAAGTTTTAAGAGAATTAAGTTCAGATATTATGAATATTATGCATGATAATGGGAGTCTTTGAAAATCATGTGGTAAATTGTGTTTTGGATATTATGATGACTTCACCAATTTACTACGAACCTCATCGATTCATCAATGGGGTCAGGAGAGAAATCTTCCTGACCCACTGTGTTCCTACCATTGATGAGAAAGACGGGTCCCACAAGTATATTTGTGTAGGTTTAAAGTAGCTGCACTCAATTTTTTAAAAATAATATTGCCGTCACTTGTTTGTTTGGCTTTTGTTGGGGGGAAGTAATTAGGTTTACTTATTTATTTATTATTTTTTCTTTTTAAAACATTTTTTAACAGAGGTACTGGGGATTGAACCCTGGACCTCGTGCATGCTAAGCACACACTCTACCACTAAACTGTACCCTCCCCACCTTAAAGCAGCTGCACTTAAATAAAAGGTATCTGGTCATTCAGAAGTTTGAATGCATACAGGAGAAGTGGGGTGACCAACTAGAACTTTTTAACTGTTAGCCACACTTAATGCCACGGGATCCCAGGGAATAAACCAAAGCACTACCCTTTTTAGCTTGCAAATAGTATTTTAAGTGATTTTAAAATATTCTGTTTAACCTACTAGGGCACATGTTCATTAAGCATGGAGTCAGAAGAAAGACAGAAACCACATTTCTTGCCTTTCCTTGTTCTGTGGCTGTTTCCTCTCTTGATTTGGCTTAGGGTCAAATCACCTCTTGCAAATTACTGAGTCATTTATAGCATGCCAGTCCACTGTTCCCACCTTCTGGTTTACTCCTTTAAAGATTCTGATCACAAATTTGAAGACTGGCTTTGGCAAGGGCTACCAGTCCAATATTATTTGATCTCTTGCAGTTGTCAGTTTGAATGATTCCTTCTTGGTGTTCTTTTCTCCTTTGGTTCTGGGACTTCTTCGGATTCCTCTTTATTCTCTGATGCTTTCTTTTCAATCTCTTTGGAAGATTCTTCTTCTTTTGCCTCCCTCATCTCACCTGGGAATTATCTAGACTCCTCTTTTTGTCTTCAAATCTGTAATAGTTTTCTACTGTTGCCATTACAAGTTACCACAAATTTAGTGGCTTCAACAACATAAATTTATTATTTTATAATTCTTTAGGTTAAAAGTTTGACATAGGTCACACCAGGTCTCACCAAACTGACAAGGTGACAAGATGTCAGCAAGACTGTGTTTCTTTTGGAAGCTTCTAGAAGACGATCTGTTTCCTTGTCATTCATTCTTAAACAGAATTTAGCTCCTTGTGGTTGTAGGACTGAGATCTCTGCTTCCTTGCTGGCTATTAGCTGAGGCCCATTCCCAGCTTCTAGAGGCCACCTGTGTTCCATGGTTCATGACTTCCCCCCACCTTCCTCCATCATTAAAGTCAGAAATGGAGGGTTTTATACCTGTCATACTTGGAATCTTTCCTCTTTCCATTTCATCTCTCTCTGACTATAGCTGGGAAGCTAGGAAAGTTTCTATACTTTTAGGAATTTAGGGGACTAGATTGGGACCACTTGGTTGATTCCATATACGTTCCCCATTTTAACGTTCATGACCTTATTAACATTGGCAAAGTCCCTTTTGCCATGTAAAGTGTGTTCACAGGTTACAGAGATTAAGGCATAGACATTTTGGGGGAGCCATTATTCTTCCTACCACAACATCCGAAATCTAATTTATTATCCCATCCTGTAGTCTGCCTCCTACCTGCTTTCATATCAATCCTCTACTGTGTATACCAAAGTCCGTTTTTTCTAATCAACAACTTCAGGCATCATTTAGATGTCTATGATTTGTCACAGCTTCCCAATTCCCCTCAAAGCTGATGAAGTCCTTTCTTTTCTAGAAAACTTGCATTGGCTTCTACTGCCCCCAGAATAAAATTCAAAATCTTTATCAATGCCTAAAGATTCTCATCTTTCTTTTCCCCCTGTTCTTTTCTGAGGTCCTCCCCGACTCCATCCCTTTCTTCTCCCACATCCTTCGTCTAGGTTGAGCCAAGTCTTAGTGCCTTGGTTTACATTTTTCTTTCTACCTGGAACATATCCCACCTTCAGCTGCTCAGCGAGTGTCTTCCAAGTCAAAACACTCCATGCACTGACTTCTCCCTTGTCTTTGACTACCATCTCCATGCTACTGGTCTCCCACAGAACAGAGATTTCTGCTATAACATCTTTCTCACTCTATTGTCTTTACTTTTTTTTTTTTTTTTTGGTCTATAAAGTCATGGAGCATAAGGACTTGGAATTATTCATTTTTGTATTCCATTGTCTAGAAGAGAGCCTGGAAAATATTTGGTGCTCAATATATAATTTTAAATAAATGAAAAAATGAGTGAATGGATAAGTAGTTTGTCTCTTGAGGAAGTACATATGTTTCATAAAAATTAATTAAAAAGTACTTGTTTATGGTTTCCTCCTTATTAAACAGTTGAACTTATTAAGTGTGTGACCTGTGTATGACAACTGGGTCATCATTTTTGTGAACTGTAGTTAAAGCAACACATTAACTGTATTTTCTTCCAAATGTCTAACACTGAGTTCTGTACATGGAAAGTGCTTGCTACATCACTATTAAATTGAATTTCTGGCTCTTGCAGGAAACATGAGTTGAAGGGTCTGGAACTGTGGAACTCTGCATTTCCTGCACCCACATAATCCTGAGGATGTAGTTGACTGGGTTTAGGGGCCAGGTACTTAGAACATGCAAAGTCTGGATTTTCATGGATTTGATTTTTGAATTCTAGTCCTGCCTTAGACACTTGGTTAGGCACATGACTTTAGAGATTATATATATATCATTGTTCTGAAAATGTAATGCTGTCAAATAAGGGTTTTAATTATGTGATATTTAAAACCCTCACACATTTTTTTTCCACATTAATAAGAATTTCTTGATTGTTTCTGTGTGACTGGCACTGAGCTGAGAGTCTTGCAAAGAAGTATTCCATCACGGTCCTTGCCCTCGGGATGTAACCCAGCTAGGGGGCCGGGGGGTTGGTAGAAAGAGATGGTTTGATAACAATGATAAGTTTGATGCACAGCCTGAAGCATGAAAAGGATGTTTATACTCATTCTTGGCTTTTGTTTTCCTTGCACTTTACTTCCTGAGAAAGCAAAATACTTGGCTTTTAGCTCTTCTTTCATCAACAGGTGTGCAGTCTTGAGACAAAGGGTGGAGATGCATGTATACAGCAAGAGGTGAGAGATGCCATCTGAGGCCATGGAGTGGGCGTGTAGCTCATGAGCCTGGCCGCCAACCGAGATTCTAGTAGGGCTGGCGGTGAATCAGTGCTCTGGAAATAGCCCTAGGAGAGCAATGACCAGGCAGGCCCCCTCTTGTCTCTCTACGTTTGAAAAGGCTGTGGCTAAAATACATTTCAGAAACTAAAAACTGAAACAAAATGAAACAAAAACAAGCTTTCTTACCAGCAGCAAGGGAAAAATAACAGAATATTCACTACAGGTTAGAATGCAAGGACGAACATGGAAACTCTGTTCTTACGAATTACTTAGACAAATTCAGATCTTTGTCATCTCCATTTTCATAATATCGGTTCTGTTGTTTATCATGCTTGATGGAGTGAATGGCCTGAACTGGCTTGGTTTACAAGGAACACTGCTGACATAAATGGTTGTGGCTGAAACAGTGTTTGACAGATATTCATAACAAATTCTACGCCTGAAGTCAAGCTCTCAAATTAAAAGAGCACCTTTTCTGGAAGGATGATGCCCAGCTGATCTTAAAAGGATCGTTCCTTTGGGAGAAGAAGTGAGGTAGAACAGAGTGAAATACAGAAGGTAGAGCAGAGAAAATAGCTTGAAAGAGGATGCAAACAGAAAGAAGGAAATCATTGTTATTAGGAGAAAAATAGCATTTTTCTCATAATATTTGATTCAGCAAAGGAAACTTGGTGAATGACGCTCTTCTCTTGGTGACGTCAGAATGGAAACAGGGAAAGACAAAGACTCAAAACTATGGTAATATTGCTTCTCTGAGGGAAGAAAAGCCAATACTTTGACCTGGGGTTGTGCTTTTTCTGTTTTAAATGAGCTGTGCCAGCCTTCTCTTATTGGAACAGGTAATGGAGATGTCACTGGATCCATGAGACCTATGATATCAAGCTTCAGCAACTCTACAGCGGTGTCCTAGACCGAGGCAAGAATAAAACACTCCATAAACACAGTGGTTCGACTTCAGCATATGTTTGGAGTGGGTGCCTCGTCTTCTCCAACTTTATTTTTTCTGACATAGAAAACTTTTAACTTCTGTAGACGCATAAAGTCCTCATTTACTTAAGAGTTTGGGTGTATTGGAAAGTATTATGAGGGAGTCACTATTCTCAAAGTCAAAGCAATCATTTTGTTTGAGAGAGAAGAATAGTTTCTCCCATTCAATGGCTCCTTCACGGCATCCTCTGTGCTCTGCTGAGCAGGCATTGAATACCATCTGCCAATTGAAAAAGGTGTAACTTTCCCTAACCCAAGGTGCTAAGGGTACTTATGCTTCCAACACCAGTTAAAAGCTTGGAGAAAAGCAGAGAACGATGATTATTGCATCTCTCTCTGCTTGGGCTGGAGATAATGAACCACCCCTGCTGCCCTTGTACATGCATAATGCCTACTGATGTCAACCAGAGCCTCATGGTGTGCAGGAGCCGTTAGATCATATGTATCATCCTGAAAATAATAAGGACAAAGGGACACCTTTTTTTTTTTTTTAGCTTGGCAAAGAGAGCCTCTATGGTTCCAAGTCTCTCTAGATAGTCCCAATTAAGAAGAAATAATTTTCCTAGAGTGTCTGCCTGTGTTTCAAGGTGAGCTTTTATGAGGAAAGGACAGAGCAGTTCCCGAGACTGTTTCAGGTTTCCAAAGCCATTTCTCCTGGGAGACATGATTAGGAAGTGTTAGCAGTCCTCTCAGAGATTGATCAAAAACATGTAACTTCTATATATTGCAAGGGGAATGAGGAAAGTTAAAAGAAGAAAGCAAAAAAAGTGAAAATTCTTTCTCACCTGCGGGAGGCGAACTGCTTCTTTTGGAAATTACTTAACTCCTTTGGGCGTTTTGTTTCCTCTTGTAATGAGGGCTTGAGTGCAGATCAGTGTTTCCCAAACTTAGCTCATCATGGATGCAACTTGGGGAACTTGTTAAAAAAGAAAAATAGTAGATTTATAGTTTCCTCTCTTGGGAATTCTGATTCAGGGGATTCTGGGTAAGTCCTGGCACCCACATTTTAAGCAAGTTACTTTGATAATTATGTAAGCTGGGAAAACATTGGTAGATGTTCTCTGGTGTTCTGAACACGAGAATTCTTTCTTGTTTTATTGTTCTTTCTGTATGAGATTAGGGACTGGCCTTGTGTAAATAATGACGAGTTGCATTTGGAGAGACCATATCTGGCAACCACGTCTAGTTACTGGCCACAGTGGGCACTCAGAGGACAGATTTCATAGGTTGGGAAGAAGTCTACTCTGGCAGACAGGACATAATATTAAATGTTATAGCCACAGGGAGCAGACACTGATGCTAGCAAGGTAATGGAGCTGTCCAAAGAGTTAGGTAGAGAGGAGATGCTGGTCTCTCAAATTCAGGTCTATCAGAAGGTCTTTGACTTCATTGTTCCTTGTACAACACAAACCACTGTCCCCATGTCATTGCTTCAAACAAAAGCCTACAGTTATCCTTGATTCTTCTCATGCTCTTGCCTCTGAGCATGATTAAGCCTTCACAAGTGGGCTATATGTATCCTCTTTCCAACATACATCCTGAATCTGACTTCTCACCATCATCAAAGCTACAATCTTAGTCTAAGGCCCCACCGTCTCGGGTGTGAACTACTGCAGTAGCTTCCTAATTGGTCTCCGTGTCTCAAATCTTGCTTCCTTGCCATCCTATAGAAGGAACTAGTATAATCTTTTAAAAACATAAATCATGTTATATCACCCCCCTACTTAAACTTCAATCAGGTCTTCTCCCAAAATTCTTTTAGATGCAGGTTATAGTAGACGGTCTATTTTTTTTCCCCAATGGGAAAAACAATTTGAGAATGCTTAAGGTCACTCCATGACTAAATGACACCCAAATGTTTCTTAACTCACAAAAACAACATTTTTCTGAATTCCCTTTTGCTGTATTGCCTTTGCTGAGGCGTAATTGACTGAAACTTTTGCACATATGAAATCTTCATCTCTCTTAATCATATCAAGTGAACTCTGGAATACAATTACACTTGCTGCTTCTCTTGAATGCAGTCAATGGTCTGTAGTTTGCTGTTAGGAGTGCTTTCTCAATCAATTATTTACAGCGATTTTTTTTTTCCCCTGAAGTCCCTTTCCTTCACTAAACATTGGATTAAATGATCTCTAGCAATAAAGTCAGTCAGGTGAAGTGCTGGAGAAAGGCATTATGGGAAGAGGGAACAGTAGGTCTGAAGGTACAGATATGTGAAGTAGCAAAACAAATTTAGGACAGTGCAAGTCATTCAGGGTCTTTTGACTGAAGCAAACAGTGCTCTAGGAGGCAGAGGGAGGTGAGGTCAAGAATGTGAACAGATACCAGGTCATAAAAGTTCTGGTGAGCTGTATTAAGGGATTTATATTGTGAAATTTATGGAGAGCCATGGGATGTAATTCAGGGAAGTAGGATGATAACATCTGAAGAGTGGAAGGACCTCTCACATCAGTGTAGAGGGAAAGATGGTAGTTAAGGGTATGAAGCCAGACAAAACAGAGGTGGTGGATTGACAAGACATGGGGAGGAAATAAAAATCAATATCAGGAAATCTTACAGAGTCTACCTTCAAATTATAAATAGAACATGACCAATTCTTACCATGTACACTGTTACAACCTTGGTACAGGACATCATCATTGCTCTCCTGGTTACTGAAGTGGACATCTAAAAGTTCTCATGTTTTTGTCCTTGCTTCATCTCCTTTTTACTTTATTGTCAACCTAGTAGCCAGAATGATACTTTGAGAACATAAATTATATGATATGGCTTCTCTCCTCAAAGGTTTCCAGTGGCTTCTCATCTCACTCAGAATAAAGTCAAAGTCACTGTGATAACTACAAGGCCTTACAGAAAATAACCCCTTGTTGTCTCTACCATCTTATCTGATGAATTTCCCCTGCTCACTCGGTTTCATCTACACCAAACTCCCTCTTCTTTCAAAAGACTAGGCATGTACCTTTTTTAGGGCCTTACAATGACTGTTCCCTCTGTCTGGAATGCTCTTCCCACAGATATCCACACACGACTAATTCCTTGATCCCCTTTACGCAACTATCAACCTCTTCTAAAATTGTAACTTACTGCAGCTTCCTACCTTGGGCACCCTAGATTTCTTTTATCCTGTTCTATTATTTCCCACAACACTTGCCACATTGCAACATACTGTATGATTTACCGACCTTTAATTTTACCACTAATTTATTTATAAATTTTGGTCTATACTGTAAGCTCCACAGGCTGGGGTCTTTTCCAGTTTTATTCAAGGATACAGTCCAAGAGCCTTTCAAAGACAGCAGGCTTGAGAAGAACTGTAGGAATGGGAAAGGTGAGGTTTCCTAGGATGTTTTTTTTTCTCCCAGAATTCAAATAAGCATTAAAGGAACAAATATCACTTGCAGTTTGTCTCCTACGGTTTTAGAGTTTTGGGTAATCCAACTCTAAGATCAGCTGATTGCTTTCAAAACAGATTAAAACCTCAAGTACTCTATCTCCAGGGCCTTGGGATTCCTCTCTGGCTCTGTGTCTTTACCATCTATCCAAACAGAGTGGCTATGCCAAGAGTGAGTCCCATCTAATTGTGTGATATTGCTCAGGGGGAATAAATATCTATAGGCATCATTTATTGACTTCCATCTCTTAGAACAGTAGTTCTGAAAGTTGTTTGTGGGGTAAAACTTTTATACATTATGAGAAAAATACTGGCATTTAATTTTTATAGAAATCAAGGAACTTGGATGCAAGCAACAGAAGTTAAGTCCAGTTATTTGAAATAGAAAGATAATCTGTAATCTTCTGGACAGGTGGAGAATCAAGCTTGGAGCTTTCACAGCAGCAAGAATGCCCAAGTTTTGCCATGGAAAATAGGACCTCCTGGGCACTGCCACTGAGCACTGCTCCTCGGTATAGATGTCCAAGCTGGCACTACCAGTTCTCAGATGCTGAATGTTAGTCATTACAACTAGAGCCATTATTGCCCCTGCTACCTCTGCAAGCTGGATCTCTACAAGATAGTCACCCCTTCTAGCACTCTCACCAAAAACGATTTTGCTCAGACCTTGCTACTTTGTGTTCCCAACTTGGGTTTCAAAATCTGGGCAAGTGCAGGTGATTAGTGAAGCATGGGAAAGTGAGAATCTGGCATTTTCAACTTCTCTTGGTACACAGGAGGCTTTTTTTAAGCTTCCTAGGAGGAGAATGCCTTTCCTTTGTTTTGAGAAATTGAGGTTTCAGAAGACAAAGGAAGAAAGATTTTCTTACTGGGTAGCTAAAAAGAATGATGAATGTCCATCAGAATCTGCATATTAGTAAAAAAATGTGTCTGCATTTATGTGTACAATGGAATATAACCTCCAGTAAACATGAGTGCAGGTAGCTCAAGTGGTCAAACTGTGCATAATCAGGACTTTTGTCAGTGGTGAAAGGCATGGACTGGTTGGTGGAAGAAAATTTCCAGATTGAGATTCTTCTATCCATAGATTAATTTTTCTTCTACAAATTAGGCAACCATAGTCAAGATTTATTTTCATTAGCTGATCACCTTGGTTTAGCTTTTCAACTTCTGTTTGAGGAGGAGCCTACTTTGAGAAATAGAACTTAGTTATGGGGGGAAGAGAATGGGCGGATGAGGAAAAAGAGGAAGAGGCTGTGGTGAGATGGGAAAGGAGTGGGGTAAGTAAATCTCTCCAAAGGGAAAACTGTTCATTCAAATGGTTATCCTGATGATCTCAAAGATAGCAACTTGTGGTCTAAGACAAAATTCAATGCACAGTTGTGTTTTATTTGGCTTTCATAAAACAACATTTTTAATATATATATTTTTTTTCATCTGGAGATTTCTTAGAAAAATCTGGTTTTGTGGTTTCTCTTGAAAAATCAGAAGTAGATTTCTGATTTCTCTGGAAAAATCTTACCTGGACATCTTGTATTCAGGACTTCCCCTGCAAGCTCTTCTGTGCTAATCGGTTGAAGTTGAGTAGCTTCTTTCTCATTTGGACAGATGCCACACTTCCCACCACTCCCCACTACCTGCCCATAGCTGAAGCTGTGTGTCAACTACTGCATGTCATTATGCTTTTACTGTCATTTGTCTTTTAGCAGAGAAATGGTTTTCTACCTGTCTCTATCAAAAGTTAGAAAATGTATGCTTTTCTAATGTTAGAAAATGTCAGAAAAGACTGTGTTTCAAGAAAATTGAGAGAAGGCATTTTTTGGTGGAAATTAAAAGCATTTATACATGTTTAACAAAGTGTCAAAAATTCAATGCAAGAGGCCTATGTAAAACAAAGCACAATGAGAATTATGAAAATTGTGTGGGAAAAATGTATATAGAAAAGGTACACGATGAAAAGTTTAGTGATTCACAAAAGGACGTGGAGAGTAAACTTTCAACAGAGGCTGTTTTTTAAAGTGAATAAAATAAGTAAATCAACCTGTATTAACTAGTTCATTTTACTCACTAGTGTTACCTTCCTAGCCTATGAGGCATATGAATTTAGTACTGGCCTTTGCAGGTAGTTAGTTCCCCGAATAAAAGGAAGGGAAGGAACTTTAATGTTTTATAATAATGCTCCTTTGCTCTTCCCAAACTTTCCCACTGATCAGTGTTGTGGCTGACTTGTTGTTCCCAAAATGACACATTAAAGAGCTCACACCTGGTGCCTATGAATGTGACCTCATTTGGATATAGTGTCTTTGCGGAAGTAATCAAGTTAAGACTGAGATCATACAATATGACTGGTGTCCAATAAGAAGAGGAGAAGAGGCCCAAAGACAGACACATTAGGAGAATGCGATGAGACCCAGGAGAGCTCCATTGAAAGGGGGAGAAAGAATGGAATGGTGAATATACAAGCCAAGATGCACCAAGGATTGCCCGTGAACATCAGAAGCTACGAAAGGAGCATGGAATAGATTCTTCTTCAGAGCCTCCACTGTGCACCATCCCTGCTGGCACCTTGATTTGGTACTTCTGGCCTCCAGAACTATGAAAGAATACATTTCTGTTGTTTTAAGCCACCGAATTTGTGAAGATTGGTTATGGCAGTTCTAGGACACTAGTAAAATCACTTTCAGGATATGTTTGGATGACTGGTCTGGAGTCAATTCATCTTATTTATTATCTGATGCTTCATTGCCAATGACATCAATTTATAGCTGTGGGTATCATGCCTCTGTATCAGACTGTGATTCTTTTATTTTTCTCTGCAGAAACTTAGGACGTTACTTTTCTATCCATACAAAGTGGTTTAAAGCCATTAATTTGTGTCTTATGCTCAAGGTGAATCTCTGAGCATTCTGCACCAAGTGCATGCTTAAAATGTTATGTGCTACTGGCTAATTTGAAAGGCAGGTTAAACTTATCTTTTAGCAGGATACTGTGATAAAGCGAGGCTCTAAATTGCTTGCTGACCCTTCTAAGCAGATTCACTTTACCACAGAAATAATAGTCTTCCTTCAGTGCAAACCTGCTGCTTTTGCTCCCATGGTGTTACCATTTCACTCCCTTGGAGAAGATAACACGGTAGGCGGACTCATCTAAAGTAAATTGACTAGGATTATTTTCTCAGTGACAGCTTTACTGTCATTCTGCAACACATTCTTAGTTGATGAACTTGATAAACAGGGATTCTTTCTCTATCTACAAGAAAAAAGAAATGTCTCGAAAAACGTAATTTTACTTTTTGTTTCATCTCAGTCGTCTACTCAGAAACCAGTCCATTTGGCCAAGAAGAGAATTTCACTGAGGTCTTAGCTTACACTCTCTTTTTAATTTGCTAAAATGCAGGTTCATTGATAGGAAACTGAAAAAGAATGTAAGCATCATAATTCATTAGCTAGACTTAGTTTGCCCCGTGGTGTCACGTAATTATTACTCAGATTATTTTATTATGCTTATGCAACCTTAAAAATGATTTAAGAGGCCTTTACATTTTCATGCTTTGCTTTCCTTTTTTGTATAAATTATTTAAATTGTCATAAACTGGGATGCTTTGATGAGCACGTGGCAATAGAGGGGCTGCTGCACCAAGGGAGAAAAACTCTGAGGGCAAAAATTTTTAGAAATTGAGATCGCTTGCCAACAGATCCAGATCACGATGAACGATCTGTGATTGTTACTTGCCTCATTGTTCATAAGGGAGAGTTTCTACTGGGTATTGAGGACCAAACACATACAGTTTTCTTTCTTTTTTTCTTTGTTATCCTTGGATACACTCTTCTCTATGGTCAGTGTATGCCTCACATTTATTTGTATATTCAGTGAGTTGTTTTTAGTAACGTGATAAGCATCTGGGAGCCTGCCATGCAGAACGGACACTAAGACCTTGAAAATAATCCACATCCAGCGGTATGTTCATCCCTATCGTTTCATCCTCAAGCCAACCCCTTTGTCTGACTCCTGTGTTCATTCCTTTGCTTCTATTTACACTGCCTCTATGCCCATTCTTAAAGCAGTGTCTATTTTCATTATTTTCAGCTTTTAAAACAGGATATAGTGCTTCATGGAATCACTGGAGACTTAGAATTGCACTTAATAGATGACTAAGAGTCATTAGTTTGTTGCTTGAGACCGGAGTTCATTTTAATGCTCTATCATGTGAATACAGCACATTTTGTTTATAGTCTCCAGTGGGCAATTGGGTTATTTCCAGGTTTTCGCTGTCATGGACAGCACTGCCATGAATATTCTCAGTAGATCTTTTAAACCTTCGCAGGAGCTTCTCTCGTGTACACGATAGGAGTTGAATTCCTGAGCCTTCAGATACATGCGAATTCAATGCTAGACTATAAAGTCAAGCTCTTTTCTAAAGTGATTGCGCTTGTTTGTATCCCTGCCAGAAAAATATGAGAGGGCCTGCTGATCCTTTCTGACACTCAGAATGTTCAGACGTTTTAATTCTTGTGAATTGAAAGACTGTAAAATGGTATCTCATTAGGGTCTTAATTTTTATCTCTCTGGTATAATGGACAGCTCTTCATGTTCGTTGGTTATAAATTTCCTACTCTTTTTTTCTATATATGTTTTCTTTTTTTATTGACGTATAGTCACTCTAAAATGTTGTCACTTTCTGGCGTACAGCACAATACTTCCGTCATACAGGAACATACCTATATTCATTTTCATATTCTTCCTCACCATAAGTTACTACAAGATATTGAATATAGTTCCCTGTGCTATGCAGTGTGAACTTATTGTTCATCTATTTTATGTATATTAGTTAGTATTGCAAATCTCGGAAGTTTCCTATTCTGTGAAGGATTCTAACGTTTCTCTTGCCCATTATTCTATATTTATATTTGTTCTGGATACTAATTTACATTGCATTATATCATCTTGACATTAACCTTTTGGCTATTGTGCATAATATAAATATCTTGTGCAAGTATGAGACTCATTTTCACTTTCTTAAAAAAACCTTCAGTTTTTGTTTGCTGAATGAAATTATTAAATTTAATGCAGCATAATTGATCAATTTTTAGATTTTTACAGTAAACATTATAAGAAATCTTTTCATATCTCAAAGGCTAAAAAATTATAACTTATGATTTCTAAGAGTTTTCCTTTTTATTTTTGATATTTAAGTCCTAATTCATATAGAATAGATTTTGCATTATCGTGTGAGGTAGGGATCCAATTTCATTTTTTTCTATATGGATAACTATTTTTGACCCTGCTTTACTGATTGATTAATCTCTGCTTTCTTCATCTTACATAATATATCTGTCATGACAAAGATCCATGGTCATATTATCTATCCATGATTACCATATTTCATGATGTATAGTAAGATTATTCCCTGCTGTTCCTCTTCAGAATTGTCCTGGCTATGCTTGACACTTTATTTGCCATACAAATTTAGAATAATCTTTACAAAGTTCAATAAAAACATTTTTTGGAAAGTTATTTAAAATTTTATTGCCCTTATAGATCAGCTTTTGGAAAACTGAGATTTTCATGGTGTTAAGTCCTCCCATCCAACATGGTATATATCTCTTTTTATTTGGGTAATCCTTAATACTACTTCACAGAGTTTTATAATTTTTTCATTTATAAATATTGGGCATCAATTTCTGGATTTATTCTTATACATTTAGTATTTATTTGACACAGTTCTAAATAGAGTCCTCTCCTTAATTATATTTTCTATAATTTGGCTGTTGGAGAATAAAAATCCATCTGACTTTTGTATTAAGCTTATATCTATTCACCTTATTAAATGCTGGTATTATTTCTAATTATTTTTCTGGTGTTTATAGGTGAGTGATAATATATCTAAATATGAAAGTTTTATGTCATCCTTTCTAATTCTAGTGACTTTAATTTTTTTTTGTGTGCTTAACTCTAGTAGCTAGAATTCAATGCACTGTGGATTAGAAGTGATAACTGTGCTTCCTTGTATTATTCTTGATTTTAAAGCTAATGCGTTAGAATAAGGTATGCTTTTGGGTTTTTTTAAAACCAGGTTAAAGATATTCCTTTTTATTCCTAATTTACTAATAGCTTATTATCATGAATGAGTTTTGCATTTTATCAAATTTCTGTATCTATTGAGATGATTATATAATTTTCTCTTTTAGCTCATTACTGTGGAAAATTACATTAATGGATTTTATAAACTATTCTTGCATACTTGGAATAAACCCAATTTGGTCATAGTATATTATCTTCTTAATGCACTATTGCATTAACTTTTCTTTATTTTGTTTTTGCTTTTTTTTAGGAATTTTTGTTCTGTACTTATGAGTGAAGTGGGTCCATAATGATTTGTCTGGTTTGGGTATCAGGATTATATTAGGTTTATACTTTCAGTTGAGGAGTAATCCTTTTTTTGTTGATCAGAAGAACAGGTACAGAAATTTGGTGAAAGTTTGGTAGAACTTGTCTTTTAAAACCGACAGGGCCTGGTATTATGTTTCTAGATTTTTTTGACCACTGCTTCAGTTTCATTAATGGTTATACGAGACTTCGAGATTTTAATTTCTTCCTGGTAAATTAACTGTTTCCTAAAGAATGGTAAAGAGTTGTGAATACTATTTTCTCATCTTTTTATTCTTTATATTATCTGATTGCATTCATTCATAATACTGCTTCTACTCTCCTCGTCTCTTAAACAGAGTTAACAGGAGTAAATAAAGTTTGTTATAATTTTTATTAAAATAACCAACTTTTTTTGTGTTGATCTTTTTTTAAGTCTATTTTACACGCATTTATTTTATTCTATTCACATGTGTTGGTCTTTTTAAAAAATTATGAATTTCTGTTTTTATATTTATTATCCCTTTCCTTCTATTTTATTTGGGTTTACTTATTTATGGTTTTCGAGTGGACCACCTAACTTCTTAATGTGAATAGCTCATTCATTTTGAGGCATTTACAATTTTTAACATAAGTATCTAATATGATAAATAACTTCAAACAGCTGTGTTTGATGCAGTCCTCATATATTGATATATAGTATTTGCTGTTATCTTTTTAAAATGTCTATTATGATTTCTTCTTTAACTTGTGAATGATTCAGCAGGATGTTTTTAAAACTTTCTCCTGTAAACACTTAGAGTAGTTTTTATTAGCTTCTTTTGATGAAACTCTAACCTCTATTTCTTGATCTGTAAAAGTAGAATCTTAATAACACATACCTTGTAGCTTTGTTATGAAGATTCAATGAGTTAAAGCATGTAAACAACTTAACAAAGTTCTCGGCACATAATCACTTATCAAAAATACTAGCTGAGACAATTTTTACTATATATATTATAAATCATGATATTTGTTCAAAATTGGAGAATTTAGAGTTTCTAGAGACTCTCAGCATGCTTAAAGATAACATGCCTGGCAAATTCTGTATGAGGAGATTTTTAAAAATTTAATTCCGTATTTAATGGAAAACAAGAATTTGAAAAATGCTGCTATATGGACATATTATTACATTTTTCTATAGCTTCATATGCCTCTCTCTTTGTATATCAGGAAAAAAATCTTGTGCTGTCAGTAATATAAGAGATAATCCAAATTCAACAGCTATATCCAAGAGAAAATAAAAGTCATGCCACATCATGCCTTAAATGAACATAAAATATTTCTAAACAATATGCACTTATCCATTTATTTTAATTGAATAGCTGCAATCCATAATTAGTGAGCAGAAAATCAGAGAACAAAATGCTAGTAGGAATTTAACACAAATTTACTTGTATAGGTTTAAATCGCAGTTTCTATAATAAAAATAGAAGGGCTGCCCTTTCACTTTTGCAGATACTTAATTAGTATCCTTCCTTGGCATGAAAATGCTCTTGCTATAAACAAGACCCTATTCTGAAGGAAATGTAAATGTCTTGGCATAAAAACAATACATTTGCTTTGAGATCTTAGTTTCTTCTATTTGGGCACTAATAGTAATTTTAAAAAAACATACTTTTTATACAGTGCTTTTATACAGTGCCTTGCAGTTTTCAGGGCATCTTCCTATTCATAACCTTGTTCATAACCACAAATTTTGCTGAGGTAAATGTGAGAATGTTATGATACCCATTTTCCAGATGAAGAAAACAGAAGCCCAGATCAGTAAAATGACTTACTCAGGATTGGCGAGTCAAGTCTGTAAGTAGCAGAAACAAGACGAAAGCCCAGATTTCCTAACTTCAGTCAGTGCCCTTTCTAGGGCTCCCTATTCCCAGATGTACTGTCCACTCCTGCCCCACATGCATTTGAATCTTAATCAAATTAGCTAACCTGCTTTATACCTGCCCAGGTATTGCGTTCTTAAATGGCAGGGGCCTTTGAGAGGACACATGTATCTATTTGTCTTCAACAAGAACAGCACTGTGTCTTGCTCATTTGCCAATAAATGCTATGAACTATTGAAAAATTATAATGCCCTGCTTAAAAAGATGATTTTGTTTTACTCTCACATAACAACACTTTGATGAAGAATCGGACTCAGTAGTATTAATTAACTTGTCACACAGTCTATGAATATTGGAGCCAGGAGCCAGTAGTCATCCCTAGCCAGTCTGATTCCAAAGGTCCGCTTTAATCTCTGTGTTACACTACAGCAAAGGAATAAAGATGAAGGAACGAATAAAGTGAGTTTGGTAGCAATGATATTTTCATGCACACTATGGATAAAAATAAAATGATTTTGAGCTCAAAGCATTTTTTGGGTCCAAGAATAAAGATGATTATTTCTCAAGCATTTACTTTTTGCTTGATGTTTCACAGATATTATTTTTAATTTTCACATCATTACCATAGGGGAGGTATTTTTTTTTATCATTTTTCCCATTTCATAGATGGGGTAAATACTAAGAATGTGAAATATGGTGTAACAAGTTCAAAGATAACTTGTAAGTGATTGAAATGGGTTTTGAACTCAGTTCCATTCACTGTTAAAGCCCATGCATTTACATTTGTTGGTATGTTTACATTTTTTGTGAAAAGAAACAATTAGTCACAGCATATTAAAAAAAAAAAAGCCATTGAATCAGAAATGAGTTAGTCACAGTACTCGGCATAGCTTCTGATGTCTTGGAGTAAGGAGCCAATGAGGAATCTTACTTTCTTTGCTCACTACCCAAATTCAACTATGGATAAACCACTTCAATGTGCTTCTTTGACATCAACTTTTTCTCATCTACAAAGCCAGCATTGATCCATGGTTTAATCATTACAGATTATCCAGGTACTTTTTCAAACTCTTCATAAGAAGTTTTTTTTCTTTTTAGTAACATATCAGTCTTCATATTAGAAATATCTGATTAAACAGATATTAGTCAAGGAGTGAATTCTACTGTCAGGAATTTAAGAAAATTTGTGGCAGTTTAAAAAAAGACTCCCAAGCTTTTGACATTCCTTCACTGAGCAGTTGTCTATGTCCCCTTCTCTTAAATTTGAGTGGGCTTGTAAATGCTTTGACCAATGAAATATGGCAGGAATAATGCTATGTGACTTCTGAGGTGAGGTCATAAAAAAGCCAAAATGCTTCTACCTGGTTCTTATGGAGCACTTTCTCTCTGGAAGTTCCCTCTTGGAATGTCCCCTTTTTGACTGCAGTCACCATGCCATGAGAAGCCCAAATCCCAGAGACAGGTTGGGTATACATGCTCTAGTTAATAGTCTGAGCTGAGCTAAGCCTTCAGTCCAGGGGCCAGTTGTGAGTGAATAAGGCATCCTGAAAATGAATCCTTCAGTTCCAGTTACTGGAATGCCCAATGTGCAAGTCATCCCTGGCTGTTCAAGTTTACCCAGCTGAGGCCCCAAATATCCCAAACACAAGCCATCCCCACTGTGCCCTGTCTGAGTTACTACCTCACAGAACTGTGAGCATAATAAGATTATTTTATTCCACTAAGCTTTGGGATTTTTTAAATGCAGAAATGGCAACTGGGACAAAATTTGGTATCAGAAGTGAGATGCTGCTGTAACAAAACCATAAAATGCACCATTGAGATTGGTGATGTTTAAAAACCTAAAACATGTGCTTTTGAGGTTGGTGATGATTAAACAAGGCCTTTAGGAGCTTATTAATAGAAGTTAGAAAAGCCTCAAGGAAGCTGTTGGTGGAGGCTTAAACGAGATTGAGGAAAATGTTGTTGAAACCTGAAGGAAAGAAGATCCTTATAATGTAGCAATTCAAAAAATTTAAATATTGCCACCTGTAGAAATGTGAAAAATGGATAACATTCTTAATGAACTGATGCATCTGGCTAAGAAAATTTTCAGAAATAATGTAAAAAGTGTTAACTGGTTTCCTTTAGCTGCATATTATAAGATAAACTATAGAGAAATGAGCTAAAAAGGAGATATTCAGTTTTAAAATAGTTATCTAGAAGAACTAAAACAATATTCAAGACTTTCTGTGCTTGAAAATATTTATCACCCTCAGTGTCTCCTAGGGAAGATAAAATCCAGGACACAAACAGGAATATGTATTCTTAGGGTAAAGAAATCAAGTGTGAGACTATAACATCTTTTGTTTAGATCACAAAAATATTTAAAGGTGGTACTTCATAATTCTTCCCAGTCAAAAAGCAGTCTTTATGGTTACATCTCATAGACCCTCTGTGTTTAGCAATAGAGTTTCCTGGAATCTTTAGGAAGTTGTCCCACAGTAGCCTCATACCAGGCCCTGAGCAGAGCATACCTTAGGAAGAGATTTGTGAGTGTGACTTTTATTCAGTTGTGGATTTATAATTGATACGTAAGAAACTGACAATGTTTTTAAGTTAACTATATTGGCAGAAACACCACCAGCTTGGACTAAAAGTGAGAGAGATAGAGCAAAACAAAAAGAGGCACTTGGACCTCCATATTTTAATGGGCAGGGAAAAGGTTGAGAAAAATCCTCAACAAATTTAGGGTTATTTTTATGGAAATGGAAGAATGACTAAAAGGGAGAGTTCAGAGGCTAGAGGCTGGAGCTAAATCAATGGAGAACAACGCCCATAAACTAGAACAGGACTATAATCTAAGTTCTGGCAACATGTGCCTACTTGGATTTCAGAATTGCTATGATCCGGGGATCATGTGCCTCCCAGTATCCTTTTAAAACACAAGTATCTATTATGTTTATTCTATGCCCATCTTAGTACTGCATGTTGGGTGGTTGATAGCCGGTCTCTTTAGTTCACTACTTTTCAGATAAGAGGATGCTAATGACTCTTTTCCACACTTTAACTCAGTTTAGTTGACACAATCCTAAATTTGACCCAGAGACTGATACTACAATGGGATCTATTCTTTGAGTACTATTAAAGAGAATGAGTGTATTATTTATATGGAAGGAATTCAAATAACTTGTGACCAAAAGACAGCATGTCTTTTGGAGGTTTGGAAATACACTACACAAAATCTTTGGCATTACTTCCTTCAGTAGATGGTGATTATGTCCCCTCCCCCTGAATCTGGGCAGTCTTGTGATTTCATATAAAGGGCTTTGCAACTTCTTTTAGGTTCTTTTGGAACTCTCCCTCTCAGGTTGCTGGCTCTTGGAAACCAGCTGTCACGCTTTGAACCTACGCCACATGGAGAGGTGAGGTGTAGTAGCATCTGTCAACATTCTCAGCTGATACCAGCATTCTTGTCCTCTCAGCTAGATGTCACATGTTTGAGTGAATAAGTCATCTTGGAAGCGGATCTTTCAGTCTTAGTTCGAGTTCTCATCCCTTGGAGTCACCTCCAACTATTTGATTCCTCCTAGCTGAAGCCCCAGTCATTGCAGAACAGAGACAAACCATTCCTGCTGTTCTCTGAGCAAATTCCTGACCCACAGAAATCGTAAGTATAACAAAATAATTGTTTATGCCACTGACTTTCTGGAGTAAGCTGCCAGATGTGCTATAAGTAACAAGGGCTGCTGTGAGTGTACTTGACATTTTCTGTAAGAATTGGACTTCTAACATCATTAAAAAAGACCATATTTGTAGATATTGTGTAGGTTGTATTCATTATATAGATACACAAATATATGTATGTATATATATTCATACATATATGTTTATATATATACATGTATATACACACATACTTATTAGTCTGCTAGGATTGCCATAACAAATACAACAGACTGGTGGCTTAAACAATAGAAAGTGATTTTTTTGCAATTCTGCAGGCTAAAAGTTTGAGATCAAGTTGTTAAGCAAAGTTGATTTCTTCTGTTTTTCTCTCCTTAGCTTGCAGATTGCTGTCTTCTTCCTGCGTCTTCACGCCCTCATATGATTTTTCCTCTGTGTCTGTGTCCTAGTCTCCTCTTCTTAGAAGGATGTCAGTCATATTGGATTAGGACGTACCTTGATGACCTCAATTAACCTTAATTAGCTCTGTAAAGACCTCATGTCAAAAGACAGTCACATTCTGAGGTGATGGGGGTTAGGGCTTCAACATAAGAATTTTGATAGGAAACAATTCAGTGCATAGCACTTTCTCTCTCTCTCTCCATATATATATATATGGAGAGAGAGAGAGAAATGAAGGAAGAGTTATATATGTGTATATATATATATATATATATATATATATATATATACACACACATATATATGTATATGGATATAGATTCTATCTATCTATCTATCTATCTATCTATCTATCTATCTATCTATCTAATCTCCACCCAGGAGAGGATTAAGCAATTTAACATGCTGACTTTAACTTCATAGACACATTTTGCAATAACTCTTCCTTCATTCTCTGAGACACTTGCATTTCATCTAGGCATGATTTCAAGTCTTTTCTGAGAGTATCTTTTCTAAAAGAACAGTATCTCATTTACAATACTTCTAGTTTCATCTTTGAGAAAGGAAACGGGGAAAAAATCTCACATTCTTCCTATCAGTTACAGCTGAATATTGGACACCAAGATGCCATCTTACCAAACAAGTGCTATAAATGCTCAGTTGAGTTATGATCACAGGGGCACAAGATCTGGTCACTAGACATTCTAATTTCTGTATCTCAGCATTCTGAAACACATCAAGTTCAGAGAATCCTTGGCAAAAAGAATACAGAGCCTTCATAGAAAATACTTGTGCAATGTTTTCTATTTAACTGTGAGAGAAAAAGCACAGTAAAAATTGAAGATAAAATAATTCCTTAGAAATGTTTCTTTTTCTACCTTAGACCTAATAAAAGAGAAAGAAAAATTTGGTGTTTTTTTTTTGCTTTGCTAAAGAAAAATGCCTGTGCACTGTAAACACGAACTGTTTAGACGATAATGCAGTGTGCTAGATATCAAAGCTCTTTCTATATTAGTTGAGAATGTTTCCGAGTCTCCTAAAGAAGGAGATTTATTTTGTGGAGCAACCCAAGGCTCTGTCCTTTTGAGGAATATGTTGTACTTTTGCATGGAACACCATTAAATATAACACACCACATCAGTGGCAAAGACTAAAATAAACTTCTGCCAGAGAGAATAGAGTGAAATTGGAATAGTTTATGTCCCATGACTCCAGGTCAGCCAGATCGAAGTCTGCAAGGCCAAACATTGTGGATCTCTGAACACATTCTTTGTTGTGGGCTGGGTCTCTGTTGCCCACTAGGAAAGATTTTATTTTATGTATTAACGAGAGTAGGCTCACAGAGGCTTAGAGAGCTCCTGGTGATACTGACACGGTTCTCCTGTTGAGAACCACTGACTGAGATCATCTTGGATTTTCACTTGCAGTATTTTATGAATTCACTCTTACGTTCTTCTCTTCTCTCCTCCACTTCCAAAGACAGATAAATAGGCAAATTAAGTATTAGTCCTCACTCATGTCAGTGTACTCTCTTACCTGCCTCAGTGAGCAATTTGTAGGTGGGCTGGCCTGGATCGTTCGTAAGACTGGCTTAATTTTTCTCTGGACACTGTGTACTTCCTTGCAGAGACTTTCCTTGATCACCTAGTATCATCTGAAGATTTGTCTGGCCCCTTTCTTTGTTGTCAGAGCATTTTCTCTCCTTCATTCTGCTCATTATAACATACAATTACTTTTTTTCCTTCTGGTCTGTGGTTTGGCTTGTTCACTCTACTGCAGTAGAAGCTCCATGAAGGCTCAGGACTATGCTTTTCTTGTTTAGCTTTAGTCCCAGTGTATATATTAGATGTTTGACATATATTTATAAATAATGAAGGATTTTGAGAAAACAGCTGCAATGTGGGGTTTCTTTTGTGGTTGTTATATTTTTCTGATCAACTACATTCAGTCCTTATTAAAGATTCTGGTTTATAATAGAATTCAAAGTCATACTATCCACCTCTGGATTTCACGGAGAACTTACAAGAATCATTTCCCTTTGGATATATACCCAGGAATGGAATTGCTGAGTCATATGGTAGTCCTGTTTTTTTAAGAAACCTCCATACTGTTTTCCACAGTGCCGGCACTGACTTACATCCACACCAACAGTGGTGGAGGGTTCCCTTTTCTCCACATGCTTGCCAACATTTGTTATTTGTGTTCTTTTTGATGACAGCTATTCTGACAGGTGTGAAATGATATCTCACTATGGTTTTGATTTGCATTTCCCTGATGATTAGTGATGTTGAGCATCTTTCCATGTGTCTGTTGGCCATCTGCATGTCCTCTTTGGAAAAATGTCTTTTCAGGTCTTCTGCCCATTTTTTAATTAGGTTGTTTGTTTTTTCAATGTTGAGTTGTATGAACTATTTATATATGTTGGCTATTAACCCCTTATTGGTCATATTACTTGCAAACATTTTTCTCCTATTTTATAGATTTCATTTCATTTTTGTTCCTGGTTTCCTTTGCTGTGAAAAAACTTTTAAGTTTAATTAGGTTCTATTTGCTTATTTTCACTTTTATTTCCTTAGGAGACAGATGCAAAAAAATATTGCTACCATTTATGTCAAAGGGTGTTATGCCTATGTTTTACTGTAGAGGTTTTATGGTTTCTGGTCTTACATTTAGGCCTTTAATTCATTATGAGTTTATTTTTGTATATGATGTTAGAGAATGTTCTAATTTCATTCTTTTACATGGAGCTGTCCAGTTTTCCCAGCACCACTTATTGAAGGGACTAATTTGAATTTGATACACGCACCTCAATATTTATAGCAGCATTATTTACAATTGCCAAGATATGGAAGCAACCTAAATGTCTATCAACAGATGAACAAATGAAGAAGATGTGGTATAGATATAGAATGGAATTAGTACTCAACCACAAAAAAGATTGAGATTTTGCCATTTTTAACAACTTTGATAGACTTGGAGGGTATCATGCTAAGAAAAATAAGTCAGATACAGAAAGACAAATACTATATGATTTCACTTATATGTAGAATCTAAAAAATACAGCCAACAAATGCATATAACAAAAAAGAAACAGACTCACAGATATAGAAAACAAACTAGGGGTTATCAGTGGGGTGAGGGAAGGGGGGATAGGGAAATATAAGGGTAGAGAATTAAGAGGTACAAACTATTATGTATAAAGTAAGCTGCAAGGATATGTTGTATATCCCAGGGAATACAGCCAATAGTTTATAATAACTGTGAATGGAGCATAACCTTTAAAAATTGTAACTTACTATATTGTACACCTGTAACTTATATAATATTGTACATCAACTATACTTCAATCAAAAAAAAGAATCACCTCTTTTTATTTCAGATATCTAGAAAGGTCTCAGGTTCTCTGATGACAAACAACTTTGCATTCTCTTCCATTAACATGATTTTATCTTTGTAGGATTTTTTTTTAGGCATTAACAGGGCAATTTAGGTAGATTTTCCAAAATCTGTCTCATTATGGTTAAGGGGCGCCTTTGTGTGACTGTTTTGTCATAAATAGCATAACATGAGTGAGATACATACTTGATGACTATGTAGAATTGTTGGGATGCTGAAAGAAGTATACAGATTTGGGGCTTATACAGCACTTCATCTAAAAACAAATGTCATGAAACAACAAAACAAAACCTTGACCTCATGTTGACAACTACATTAAAGGTACCTCAAAGGAAATTTTAAGAAAGAGCAGGGTTTAAGCTAGGTAGTTTAAATGTCTCAGCATATCTGAATCCTACATTTAGGTTGTGTTGACTTTATTGTCATAGGTGTATTTGTTGCTTCTGAATTGCATGCAAAAAATGTGATTACAAAATTCTAAAACTTGGCCTCCACTAATCATCAAAACTACTGGCATTATGATGACACAAAGAGTTTCACAATGTAGCTATTATGATATATCTTAATTCAGAAAGGGATTACTGGTTTGCATTGCAAACGTAAGGAAGAAAGTTTTGGTAATATTGAGGACTCTAAGTCACATCATTTGCAAATATTCATTCAATGTGAATCACAGATATATATCTGAAAGATAAAACAATAAAGCTTTTAGAAGAAAGCAGATTATCTTCATAGTGTTGGGATTGGTGAAAATTTCTGAATACAATTCAAAAAGCACTAGCAATAAAAAGTAAAACCTGATAAATTGATCTTCTGTTTATCAAAATACATCATTAAGAAAGGTATAAGACAAGCCCCAAACTGGGAAAAAAGATTTTCAAAATATTTATCTGATAAAGGACTCATATCCAGAATAGATGAGAAATTTTACAAATCAAAAAAAAAAAAAAAACACAGAGAATTCAATGTGAAAAATGGGAAAAGTCTTGAAGCGGTACCAACATGCATATGTAAAAGTGTTCAACATCATTTTGAAGAAATGGAAATTAAAACTATGGTTGAAAACTGCTATGTGACCACCAGCATGGTAAAATTTAAAAGGCTGTCAATTACAAATGCTGCCATGAATGTAGAGTTAATGGAAACTCTCATGTATTGTTGATGGGTTGGTTAATTGTTTTAACCACTTTGGGAAAAATTTTTGCAGTATTCCACTAAAACTAGAGATAACACCAACCCTATAATTCCGCAATTCCATTCCACACCCAAGAGAAATGAGTGCATATGACCATGAAAAACACATACAAGAATATTCACAGTGACCCAATTGTTAGGGAGTGGAAAAATATGTTTCAGTATATTCATATTAGGAATTCTCCACAACAATAAAAGGTAACAAATTCTGATAAGTGCAACCACACAATGAATCCAAGAAAGATAATATTGAACGAAAGAAGACAGATAAAAAAGTTTCATAATGTACAATTCCACTTTTATGGAGTGCAAGATCAGGCAATTTTAGCTCATGGTTACAGAAGTCACAACAATGCTTTCCCTGTAGGGAAAGGCAAGTATTAACTGGAAAGGGACTCAATGGAATCTTTTGGAATAATGGCAATGTCTTAACATTGATCTTGGTGGGTTGCATGGGTGTATACAAATATAAACAATTTATTATGTTGTGCATTTAAGATTTGTGTATTTTACCACATGTAAGTTATAACTCAGTAAATCATGTGTTATGCAGTAATTACGTTTTCTTATTTTTCATATTCTTGTTGCTCTGGCAGCTGAGACCTCACTGACTTGAGAGAAATTGCCCTGATTCTTAGAGATTGCAAATGATTTTTTTCAGGAGCGTTATTTTAATATGCAAACTAACCAATCCAGAGCCCATATTCCAAACCACCCCTTTTATATGGCTTTTACTCCAAGAGACAATATTCCTTTGCTGTAATCATCCCAAGGCAAGGTACCAGGCAACTAGAGATAGCCCTTTTACCCCAGAGGTGCTGTACCTGGAAAATTTTTAAACTAGCACAGTAATTAATAAAAACTCTTAGAAAGACAGAATATGTAATTACCAGGAGAATAGGTAATAGAGGATGGTGAGATCAAATGGCATAGATATAATTAAGCAGAAAGAAATTTAAATGGCTTTTTCATCAATGTATTATTTATAAAGCATATTTTACATAGCATCTCCAGGTAATCATTGATATAAAATAGCATAGCATTATTAGAACTATTTGTATATTGCAAGCAACAGAAGAGGCAAATCAAACAGAGAAAGAAGGAAAGAAAGAAAGAAAGAAGGAAAGAAGGAAAGACAGAAAGAAAGAAAGAAAGAAACAAACAAACAAAGAAATTTTCTGGCTGACAAAATTAAGCCAGCATGGAAGATTCAACATCTCAAAATAACATGGGCAACATTGTTGGACACCTGATGTCTATTAAACCATTTACCAAGAGAAGAAGAAGTAAAGGAATTGAGGCGGTGTTGATGGGAATGAGGGTTGAGAAGTTATTTTAAACAGCAAAATGTATATTATAAAATTGTGCTTGGAGTCCTTTCTCTTCTTCCTATCTCTCCATATATTATTACTTCTTATTAAAAAATCTGAAATGTGAATCAGAAAACCTCATCATAGTCTTTTAAAGGTATTTGATGATTCATGAATATACATATATATGACAAAATCACTTTTTTGATTTTGGATAAAATTGTGGTCTTATTTGTTTTTGACAAGCTAGTTTAGAATGCCTGAAGGTGTAATAAGTTTTCCACACACACCTCCTCAGTAGTTGTCCTTCTGTAGTCCCACCATGCTTAATGAGGTTTATCCATGTAGATGCCAGGAGAGATTGCAGCTGACAGTTTGAAATAATTGCGAAGGATTGACTGTCAGTTCCTCAAAAGACCATCAGGAGAAATGGTTATTCAAACAAAGCTAAGTTCACTAAACCTACAGTGAGGGAGAGGGCTACTTTGACAGTC
This sequence comes from Vicugna pacos, assembly GCF_048564905.1. Taxonomy (NCBI): domain Eukaryota; kingdom Metazoa; phylum Chordata; class Mammalia; order Artiodactyla; family Camelidae; genus Vicugna; species Vicugna pacos. The sequence goes on along the minus strand of NC_132988.1, from coordinate 102,232,109 downwards.
TCAGTAGTGTCTCAAAAAGGAGAAGTCTGGGATAGATACTGATAGGAGTTTGGACTCTGGGATCAAATGCTTTAAAATAGGTCTTTCAAGGCACATTATCTGATAGGGATTGGGTCATGCTCATGATGCAGTATTTTTAGTTTGGTGGGCACAGGGAAGCAAGAATCTTGAAGGGAGTTTTGATAAATAAGCAGCTGTTTAATGAGTGAGTTGTTTGGCCAAGTGAACCATCATTGTTCCTAGAGCAGGGGCTGTTTGACCAGATGAGCAAACTATTCATTCAAATGTATTGGCTTTTAGGAAATTCCTGGAACCAATAATGAAGTTATTTATTGGTTTACAGCCTATCTTCCTGGACAAGAATCTCCTGGAACAAATAAGGTAGAGTCATGTTGACACAAGTGGCTTCAGATTTCAGTCTAGATAGATAGTTAAAGCTATGTGGATACAGGTGGTCTTGGTTCTCAAAATTAAATGCAGAGGATGGAGAATGCCATTTTGTTGTAAGGGCTCTGAAACCATTGGGATGGTATGTGGATTTGAGAGAGCTCAATGAGACAGAAAGTCAACTTTGAAGATGTTTCAGGTGCATCTGAAGATTTAAAACTAGTCTAGATTTTCTTTGATTGTGAGATGAATTTTTAACCCAAGTGCATTGATTATAACTCGCTGTGTTTTATTTCATGAAATCCAAGACCTCCATTTGCCTCAGGATATTAAGAACAGAAGCCTTCCATATTCCTATTCACACGTATGACCATGTGGGAAGTCACTGTCACTTGATATTCTGGCTTCTGAGGTTAATTATTTATATGATTCCAGTTTTTGGTTGTTTGCTTGTTTGTTTTGCTCCTATCCTCACTCCACATGTGTAATAGTTGAAAAGCATGGCCCATCCTTCCATCAAGACAATAGGCTTCAATGGTAAGTCACCAGTAGGTAGCCCTTCCTTCTTCTATGACTTACAGCAGTTTAGCACAGACTTGTTGATATAAACATAAATTCTGGAGATTTGACAGAGATCAAGTGGCCTCTACCTGTGTCTTTCTATCACATTATGGTCACAATATCTGTCCTAGTATTGAGCTGAGTTGAGTCGTGGTTAAAGGGTAAACAGTTTTTGAGTTACTGAAGGGCTACTGATGCAGAGGGGGACAAATACCTTCCATTCAGAAGAAGTTCCAAAGCGATAGATGTATAAACCCAGAGAATACATGAAAGAAAATATTTAATCAACCCCAGTAATCCCTGGCCTTGCTTAGTTATTCTGGGGATCTCTTACTCTAATACATGGAATCTATATAACATCACTCAATACCTTTGCTTGTTGGGATTTGGAACTGAGCTTTCTGACATTGCCGAGAGAATTGCTACAGGATGTTAGGAATTATTCAATGAGATGTTTTGAATGAAGTGAAAAAAAATCATAATATTTCCCAGTTAGAAAGCAGATCTCTTGTCTAGGAGGTCTCATCACAGACAAGAAAAAGTGGCAGAAAGAGTAGTTAGTACTTGTATTCCCAGCTCTTTCCAGATGTACGATAGTAAGTGTTGTAGGTCTTGGAGATTAAGCTGGGATTTGCAGCTGTACTCTGGAAGACAGATTCAGCAGCTAGGTCCAAGCTTCATCCCATTCCTATTTATTTTCTCACTCAAAATTATCATGGAAAACTTGAACTTTGATTGCTCCTTCCTCAAATAGCACATCTTACTTTTCTGGTGTTACTTAAAGGACTACCCCATAATATATCTGGCTTCCATTATGGTTGCATATTGTCATTTCCCATCTCATTCAATATTAAGATCCTTTAAGCTCACAGACTTGATGCGTTCATGCAATTTTTAGTAGGTGCCAACTACATGACAGTTCTGTGATCGTTACTAGGGCAACAAAAAGGAAGACATCATGCCTGTCCTCAAATAGCCCATTTAACAATTTTCGTTTTACTCATGCACTTGACTCCTTAAGTCCTTTGCATCTTGTCTTATGCACTATTCACATCCCACAAGTATGTCTTGTCCTTAGTTAGATTGACATTTGTCATTTAAGAATGAGGACGTTAAAGTCACCCTGACTGAATTGGGATCAGTTCCCCCAAGGTGAGTAATCATTTTATATGTTATTACAAGTACAAATAAAGTGAAGCACATAATGAAGTTGTTAGTATAGTATGTGGAACATATAAAGTGCTCCAGAAATGTGAAATTTTCATTAGTCATTATTATCTAATTCAGGGGTCTTTAAACTTCTGTAAATATTTTTGGATTTATGCTCAGATATATGGTCCCAGGGACAAGTACTCAACTTTGACTTCTTGGCACAAAAGCAGCCCCAAACAGCATGTTAACAAATGGATGTGATGTGTTCCAATAAAACTTCACATGTGAATGTGGGTGGCAGGCTGGATTTGGGGCACAAACTGCAGTTTTCTGATCTAATTCAACTTTCCAAATTTATAGAAAAGAAAATGAAAATCGCAGCAGAAAAGTGAATTATCTTGCATGCCACATACATGTTTGTCTTGTTAAAAGCATTACATTTGCACCATCTTCCCAGTCAGTTGAAATGCTGATGGTTAAGTTTACATAAATCAGGTGGTAATTTCCTGCCAAATTCCTTTAATGGGATACCCAGTTTTTGATTTTATTGAAATAATTGGATGAAATTCTAAGGTAGTAACAATAGCATCATTATTTGCTTCTCAGATGAAATTGACTTTTATTTCAAAACTTTAAAGACTAAGAAAATTAGATTGTGTCAAATAGAAAGGAATGGAATTCAATTTTCATCGACCACTGTCGTCAATGTAGGAGAGCATGCAACCTTCCAGTTTTTTCAGGCTAAATATTGTTATGCTTCATTTTGTATTTCAAATATTACAGGTTCCCTTCTCTCCTGATGTAAATATATTTTTTGCTATCCTTTCAGCTTTGACTGCAAGCAGTAGTGTTATAATTAACGAAAGGAGTTCTTATGGGAATTATAATGAGAAAAAAAGAGGTGGAAAATAATTTCTCGTTTTGGGAGAAGTCCACTCAATCTTTCCTCTCATATCAATATCCAGTTTCATATTCATAACTGAAAGGTCATATCCATATTGACAATGGCACTTTGTTTTTGCTGTGTTGAAAACTTCTCTTCTAAGGTATATAAGTAGTCTATAATTAAGATTGCAAACTGACCTACATTGGTATGTCTGGTATTTTAAGGGTGATCATTCCAGCATAATAATCTTTTCCCCAATACTTGGACGAAAAAGGAATGGTCTCAGTACTGGCACACTTTGCCCAGATAATTTTTATTTTTCCCAGAGAGAAGGCCAGCTATGAAGGATTGAGGATAGGAATGGCATTGGAATTCTCATACTCAACCCTGGAAAAGAAAAGGCAGCAGATAAATGACTTAATTATTGAGAAAACACCAGTACCCAGTTCTGACACATGGGGGAAGTGTTTTGCTTTCAAATCCTTTGGCTGGTGTCTGGAAATCACATTTTCAAATGATAATAGTTGAAAGATATTGATAGAAAGATCAGACACAAAAATAGTCTGAAATAATAAAATAGAGTAGTGAAGCAAATCACATAATCAGGTTTCACATTTCAGAAAAACCACCAATATTTTGCAGAATATAGGTAGGTACAAACACCCTGGTGCAAAATCCTGGGTGTTGAAGATCCTTCCAACTTCAGTTCTTTGTCCTAGAGTTTTTTTTTCCTTAAACAATTTTACACCCCAAAAGGCAGAATAAATACAAGAACAATGTACTACTCTTACATGTATTTGAAACATTCAAAATAATACATTATAGTACTTGTAAAACCTTTTACATATAATGTGTACAACTGTATATTTTATTATGTATTATGGTATTTTAAAATTCACCTCCAATACAAAATGCTAGTCTACCTTTTTCTATTTTGTTATTGAATAGTTTTGGATTTGCTGCAGAATTTCTAAAATTATGTTTTTCTTCTGTAAATTTTTTCCTTTTGTTAATTTTCATCTGGACAGATAATCTTTATGCATACTTCATTAGGTAGTGGTCAGAGTTCAGTTTCTCACTCATTCTTATTCACATGAATTATAAACTCATAATTGTATCATATCCCAAATTTTCCTCATTCAAAATGAAAACCATTGAGCCACAAATTATACTGGTATACAGGCCATGTGTAGGACTTTCCAAACAGTAACTTTATTTCCCATGTACCATCTGAATTTTTAATCACAATGTTTGTTCTGTGTTTCCTATTGGCCCTAAATTGAAACTAGTGTTTTCTTCTTTTTAGAAGATAATATATGTTGGATTGTATTTCGCAAACATAAATTAGACTGATTCAGAGATTTGATAAGTGTGAATACTCATTACTGTTAAGGTAAAATGTAGAACATTTCCATCAACCCTAAAGTTTCCTGTGTACTTTGCAAGCTATACCTCTACGCACCCACTTTCCAGCTCTAAGCAAACACTGATAGGTTTTCTGTCACTATAGCTTTGTTTCTCCTGTTTTAGAACTTCAAATAAATAGTCGTATAATATGAACTCAATTTTGTCTTACTTTTTCCACTCAACGTATTTTTTTTTAATTTACGTTATATGCATATTTAGTTAACACTGGTGTGGACATTTTTGTATGAGTCTTTATGTGGACATATTTTTAATTTCTTTTGGTAAATAACTAAGAGCATACTTATTGTAATATTATAAATTAATGTTTAATTTTGTAGGGTACTGACAAACAGTTTTGCAAAGCAACTGTATCATTTTGCAGCTCCTCTAGCAATGTATTAGTGTTCTGATTGCTCCACATGCTAACCAATATTTGATATGACCTGGTATTTACTTCTACTCACTCAAATGGATACATAGTAATATCTCATTTAAGTTTAAATTTGCATTTCTTTGATTGCTAATGATGTTGAGTATTTTTTCATGTGCTTAACTGCCATTTGCATATTTTCTTTTATTAAGTACCTGTTCAAATCTTTTGATATTGTATGTGTGTATGTATGTGTGTAGTTTCTCTTCTTATTGATTGGTAAGAATTACTTAAATATGGTGGATGCAAACTTTTGTAACATATATGTTGCAAATATTTTATCACATCTAAACCTTTACTTACTACTTTTTATTTTTCTTAATGGTGTCTTTCAAAGACCAGAAGTTTTTAATTTTGCTAAAGTCCAATTTATTATGATTATTTTTATGTTCCATGCTTTTATGTCTCCTGTGTAAGGAAACTTTATTTTATCCAAGGTCAGAAATATTTTCTCTTCTGTTTTCATCTAAAATTAGGGCAATTTACTTTTAGCTTATGTCTATGATTAATTTTTCATTTTTTTCCATGTCGTTACCTGGTTATAACAGCATCATCTTTTGATAAGGTTACTATTTCACTATTTTGTTATACCTGTAGTATCTTGGCATTTTTGTCAAAAATTAATTGAACCTGTCAATGTGCGTTTATCCTATTGGGCTTATTATTCTTTTGTTCTCTACAAATCATCTTACATCAATAACATATTGTGTAGATTACTATAGTTTTATTGTAAATCTTGAAATTATGTAGTGTATATTCTAATTTGTTTATTTTCTTTTTTCTTTACTTTTATATGTAAATTATAGCTTTACTTTATTACTTTTTCCAAAATGTACCATTTGAATTCTGCTTAGGGTATTATTGAATCCATAGATCAAATTAGAGAGAATTGGCATCTTAACAATGCTGAGTCTGTTAATCCATTAACATGGTATATCTATTCATTTATTTAGGTCTTCTTTAATTTTCCTTAGCAATGCTTTGTAATTTTCACTGTATCAGCTTTGTATGTATTTAATCAAATTTATTCTTAAGTATTCTTTGATTTTAAATGTTATTGTAGGTGGTATGTTTAAAATTTCTTTTTCCAATGATTTGTTTCTGGTATATAGAAATAAAATTGATTTTCTTACCTTGAATCTTGTAAACTGTAATAATTGTTCAATTTCTTTGCAGTTCTAGCAGTAGAGATAAGTACAAAATCAGTATGCAAAAATCAATTATGTTTCAGTACAACAGCAAAATAATAGGTAGAAATAAAAATTGTTTTCTTAGCAATTGCATCAAAAATATCAAGTATCTAGTATAAGTCTAATAAAATATACACCCTCTACAGAGGACATAACAGAACTTGATTAGAGATATAAGGAATAACTAAATAACTGACAGCTACACCATATTCATGGACTTGAAGTCTCAGTCACATAACTAAATTCTACTTAGATTGATTAATAGATATAATGCAATCCCAATAAAAACCAATGCTTTCAATATTTTTGGAAGGAATCTTACAAAATGATAATAAAATTTATATGGAAATGCAAAAGGTTAATTTTTGAACATTCTTAAACAAGAATAAGCAGGCAAAACCACTTTTTTTCTACTAGATATAGAAGTTTATTTTGAGGAATTTTTCCAAAATATGATATTATAGATGGAACAGCCCATTGCAATATAATTGAGCATCTAGAATTACACCACATATATATTAACACTTAATAAAAGATAGTGGGCATTTGTACACCCATGTTCCCAACAGCATTGTGAAGCCCACAGATGATGTATAAAGAAAATTTAGCATAAAAATAAAATGGAATATTATCCAGCCTTAACAAAGAAGGAAATTTTGACACATACTTCTACATGAATGAACTTTGAAGCCACCATGTTAATTGAAATAAACCAGGACAAGTATATGATTCCACTTATATGGAATACTTAAAGGAACCAAATTCAAATAGACAGAAAGTAGAATCGTGGTTGCCAAGGCCTGGTGGGAGGAGAAAATAAGGAGTTATTGTTTAGTGGGGAAAGAGTTTCAGTTTGGGAAGATGAAAAAGTTTTGGATGTGGGTGCAGGTGATGGTTGCACAGCAATGCAAAGTACTTAATATCACTGAACTGTGCACTTTAAAAAGGTTAAGATGGTAAATTTTATGTTTAATGTATTTTACCAAAATAAAAAAGAAAGTGATAGCATCATAAAAAAAGAAAAGGTGCTGTGAAAGATATCCACAAAACATGGATATGCACAAAACTCAGTTTCTGGTAGACTGAAGACCTATGTATGAAAGACAAAACAATGACAAGTCAAGAATATAATATAGGACTTTGAGGTAGGGAAATAAAAGTAGAAGTTAACTTTAAGTTAATTAAAAACCAGAAAAAGTCGTAACCATATGGGGATAAAAAAAGGATATTCATTTTCCCAAATTTATTGAGCTAAATAAACACTTAAGATTTGTGCATTGTGATGTATGAAATTATACGTTAATGAACATTAGAATAATAATTGGGCAATATAGAAAAATAATGAATTTTTTGAGTGGAGTTTCTAGAATTAGTAAGCTGGAATTATAGGAGAAATTGCAAATATTGAGATGACAGTGGTAATAGTAATTGGAGGCTTAACTGGGCTGGAGGAAAAGATAATCGTAAAGGAGAAAGTCACGAAAAAGAGAGATTAGAGTCGTGAGTGGATTATCCAAGAGTATCTCGAGTGTTTTCAAGGATTCACTTGATCAGGTAAGAGGTGGAAACAGATATCATGAGCATCTTAATATTTTATTTATATATTTTTTTAAGAAAAGAGGAATGTCACTGAGAGATCAGGAAATGACATTTACAGAAAAGGAGAGGGGTAATGGTTATTATTTATAATGTTTAAAACTTCAAAATCTACCATCTAAGATTTTTTGTGTGTATGCAGGGGAAAAGATAAAAATAGCTTGGAAGTGAAAATGGGACAAAGGAGTATTCTGCCTATTTCTAGCCTTGAGAGGTTTGGGGTGAGGGAGAAAAAAGTCTCAAGTCCACTTGAGAAGGTGCAGGGCCAAGGGTACCCTCACAAAATGGCCTTCAATCAATCAAGTGAAAAAAGAAAAGTTAATGGAAATTTCAAAAAAGTTAAGGATATCAAAGCTTTTATTTTTATTTTTTCAAGACAGTCTATATGTTTCAGAGGGTAGCGTGGAAGGATGTGGGAGGCAGGGGATATTAGGTTAGTTTGTGGAGTGTGTGGACAAGTGTGGGGATGAGGGTGAGGGTGGATGCCAGGCTGGGCTTCCTGGAGTCACAGAAATACAGAGTTAGTAGCTTCAGCATTCGATGATACCTCCCTTTTTGCAGCCTTTGACTTGCTCATTTTGCAGCTGAGGGAAGTAACGATGTCTTTTTGGGACCCTTTATACGAGTGCTCTTTTCTTTTCCAAATGGGACAATATCAAAGGGCCTCAGAAAATGAGCAATAAAAATGTTCAATATTCTATCTCATGAAGATGTTTTAAGGGTCCTAATAATACCAGTTGAAAGACATAAACTAAGCTATTGGTTCTAGAAAATATATAACATATATATAATACATAACCTATATTAAAAATTTTTTTAATTGGAGCTCAGGTTTCAAGCTGGATGTCAAATGGAGAAGTAAATTCAGCAAGCAGCCATGTTGGTCACATTAAGCAAGAGAGGGTTAAATATGCTTTATTTGTTTTTATGATACTATATCAGAGCATCCATCCTTTGTAAAAAAGGATAATTTAAGAGATTAAAAAATAAGTAAACTTTGTAAATTTTAAGACTTTTTTTCTATTATTTTAAAACTCTCTTTCTAATAATATTCCTGGAGGATTACCCTATATGCAGCATATGGATTTGAGGCGTAGACACTGATATTGATGAAAGAAAAACATAGGTAAACTTTGTTTTTCTGAATCAGAGATGAAGCTGGTGAAATAAAAAAGACTCAGTAACCGTGACCTTTTTACAGCATGAACATAGAAGTTTGCCACAATCCTTCATTCACGGTTTGGCTGTTTTGCTTGATGGTTCAGCTTATATGTCTGTATTGAACTTGGTCGGTGAATACGGATTTGGGTCAGTCTGTTCTCCTTATGTGGTACAGAGGCCTCTCGAGAGAAAAGAATGCAGCTAACCTTCCTTTGAAGGGTCCTATGAGCTACTTCCCACATTATTACTTGCAATCCTTATAGTCCTCTAAGGGAGGTATTACTATCGCCAACCTTACAGTTAAAGAAATTGAAGTTCACAAAGGTTAAGTGAATTGCACAAGGGTGAACAACTCATAATGCTGGAGTTGGGAGTTGAAAAGAAAAGGAAATATTTCATCTCTGTATTTTGGGGCTCCCAGTGCAGAATATCTAAGTTCTCAGGGCGGAGACAACAGCAAACCAAGTCTGTTAAGTGAGAGGCGGCCCCCAGCGTCTCATCTAGGCTACATCGATTCTAAATTCCTTTACACAGTTGATAGACTCATATACAAATAAGCTGTTTCATCAGCTGCCCCAGGGAGGCTGCAAATGGTCTACATGCTTTACAGGATCGCTGTGAGGTTCAAGGAAGAGCACTTATGTGAACGTACTTTGAAGAGATAGGGTCACACAGATACGGGTGATCTGGGTGCTGGTGGTGGCGGTATATCATTCCTGTGTTTTTCATGGGGGCATTGAGTGAGCAAGATATTGCATATTCTTGTATGGATTTGGCATTTTTATGAAAAGTTGAAGGTACTGTTTGAGATTTCATTGGGTTCACTATGCATGTGTGTGAGAGAATTCTAGAAGAGGGGTCAGCATTTGTTAGTTATCAGCTGTCCCTTGTAGAGATTTGGGTCAGCAGGCGCCAGAGCCAAACCAAGTTGTTACTTTCTGAGACATCTCAGCATCAGGAATAAGGCAAAGATACGAAGACTAATTGTTTTTGGAGAAATAATTGGATATTTCTTGAAGGAAGGCTACATAGAGTGGTTCTAAATTCCAGATAATAACAAGAACAAGAATAGCAAATATTTATTAAATTCTTAATATGTGACAGTTAGTATGCTAAGATAATTTTATGCAAATATTCTCCTATGGCCTAAAATAACTTTTATATGGCAGGTATATCATTATCATTGCCTTTTTGCAGAAAGAGAGATGAATGCAGTGTTTATGTCTCTCCCAAAGTTGTATATTGAAACCCTTATCCCAAATCCTTATTAAGAGGTAGAGACATTTTGGGGGTGATTATTTCATGAGGGAGGAACCCTCAGTAGTGGGATTAGTGCCCTTATAAGAAAGATCCTGGAGAGCTCCCTTCCCCCATCCACTGTGTAAGGACTCAGCGAGAAGACGGCAACCTATGAACCCGGAAGCAGGCTCTCACCAGACAGCAAATCCATCGGCACCTTGCTCTTCCATTTCTAGCCTCCAGAGCTGTGAGAAATAAAAATTTGTTGCATAAGCCACCCAGTCTATCATGTTTTTGTTATAGCAGCTCAAACAGACTAAAAGCAAGAGACTAAAACTTAAAAGCGTTAGATGACTTGCCTAGAGCCCCACTATTAGTGACAGACAGAACTCAAACTTAAGCCTACCTGCCTCACACCTGAAGGCTTAATCATTAGAGGACATTTTCTAATAAGAGTTAATTAATTAAATTAGACAAATCTATATTGAATTTACCATGTGACAGGTGTTCTCCTAGCAGGAAGAGTTTATCTATTAGGTTTCCAAAAGTTAATTATAATGGAGACAATTATAATAGGAAAGTAATAAGGGCTATGTTAGAAATAACCCAGAGGCAACTGTATCAGTCAGGGTTCAATGAGAAGCATTAATATTCATTAATTCATTGATTGTTGCATTCCTTGATGCAGTCGTGGATTCATGTATGTATGTGTGTGTGTGTATATGTACTTATTGCAAGGAACTGGCATACATGATTGTCAGGGCCTACGAGGCAAATCTGAAATCTGTAGAGTAGGCCATCCAAAGGGCTGGTTGGAACTCTCAGGTATAGGCTGACACTACTGGTCGTGGGTAGAATTTCTTGTTTCACAGGGAAGCCCCAGCTTCACTGTTAGGGCCTTTCGATTGATTAAATCAGGACCAGATTATTTAGGATAATCTATTTTACTTAAAGTCAATTGATTATCAACTTTAATCACATCTACAAGACATCTTCATAGCAACACCTAGAATACTGTTTGCTTGGATAACTGAAGACTGTAGCCAAGCCACATTAACAAATAAAACTGACCATCACAGCATCTAACTCAGAACAGGAGAAGGGGAATAAGGCATCAAAAAAAGGTGAGTGAAAGAATTTGTTCCTAGATGATTCTTAAAGGATAAGTAGGAATTAGAATCAGAGTGGAGCAGAGGAGTTCCAGCTGGCAAAGGAAGATGCATGGCTTTGAGATTGCTAGATTATAAACTTTATTTTCCTTTGCAGTGGAAAATGTATGTATAATTTTGACACCCCTTTGAACTTAATTTCTTATAGCCTACTGTTGACTGGAAGCCTCACAGATAACATAAGCAATCGATTAACACATTTTATATGTCATGTGAATTATATACTGTATTCTTAACAATACAGCAAGCTAGAGAGAAAACATGTTACTAAGAAAATCATAAGGAAGAGAAAAGACATCATAGTACATATATGTATTTATTTAAAATGTTCAAGTATAAGTGGACCTGTACAATACAAACGTATGTTCTTCAAGGATCAACTTTATTTTCTTGGGAAAAAAATGTATAGTTGAAAAGAAATATAATTCATCCCAGAGTCTATAAGAAATAGATGGCTTAAAGCTGGCTTTTGAAGAAAGTAATTTAGGAGAGCAGAGAAGCTTGGGTGGCACTTCAGAGAAGGTGCCAAGTGACCACTCTGCTGGCCGTGTCTCCATATCCATGAGCCTCCCCTGCACTCCTAGCCCCTCCACAGCTTCCTGCCTAAGTGCCCCAACTTCTGACTTGCAACTGCGACTGCTACTGTTAGCTGTTTCTGTTAACCCTGTCCTGTCCTTAAAACTGATGTCTGTTGCCATGCCTGCCATGTTCTAGGCCCTGTGCTGGGATTCTAGATGCTTACATAGACCTTTACAATGAATGTGTGAAAGAGCATTATCTCTATTTTACAGGTGTGGACTTTGAAGTTCAGTGAGGTGAAAGGGTGCTTCCAAGATTACATATGTGTGTGTTTGTGCCTGTGTGTATTTTTTTTTAACTATGTCATTAGAAATCATCAGAATTTTTTATTCCTCTTGCTGTTAGAAACAGACCTCTACCAGGAAGACATGAATTTATCAAGCCCAAGTCATCTAATCTGAGTGAACTTTGTCTCATTTAACTGTTTCTGTCTTAGGTGTCAATCCACACACCTGGCTTAAAGCTTCCAGGCCTACCTGCCTAAAAGTAGGCTTGTGGTTACAGGCATATGAACTTATGTTCCTGGATTTCCCCTCCCAATTCTGTTAAAGGGGAGTAAGGATGCTGTGTCTGTCTATCTTCCTGACTAGAAGAGATGGGATCACAGCAACTGCTACACCACCAGCATCATTGCTGCTACTCTGTCACTCACAGCAGCAAAACAAAATGCCTTGAGCTTTCTATGAGCCAGGCACTCTGCAACGTGCTCTATCTCACACATTGACCTTTGAAGTAAGCCTATGACGCCCATTTTATAGGTGATAAAACCAAAGTAGAGAGAAAGTAAATACATATATTGCTTAGGGGCACACATGCTTTAAGTCCTGCGTCAGGATTCCAGTGCTCTCAGTTCCAAGTTCTGCCTTGTCTCCTCAGCCCATGGAAGCCTTCTCTAGGGTACAATCTGCACCTTCAGAAGGTACAATTTTCCTTGAAGGTGTGTGTACCATGTACTAATAAGCCAATTGTTGCAGGAAAGTAGGGTGCAAGAGGATGGTCATGTCCCAGGTCTCAGACGCACCCTGCCAAGTTGGAGTCCTTAGCTTTGTGCAGGAAAGAACTCAAGAGTGAGCCATAGTAAAGTGAAAGCAAGTTTATTTAGAGAGATACGCACTCCACAGACAGAGTGCAGGCCGTCTCAGAAGGCAAGACAGAGCAACCACGCGGTGTGGGGTTGTTAGTTTTTATGGGCTCAGTAACTCCATGTGCTAACAAGTGGGAGGATGATTCCAGTTACCTTGGGGAAGGGACTGGGATTCCCAGGAATTGGGCCACTGCCCACTTTTTGGCCTTTTACGGCCAGCCCTGGAACTGTCAGGCACCTGTGGGGGTGCCATTTAGCATGCTAATGTATTCTAGTGAGCATATAATGAAGGTCAAGGTCTACTGGGAGTCGAATCTTCCACCATCTTGGGCCTCAAGGTCTACTGGAAGTTGAATTTTCTAACATCTTGGGCTTAGTCTGGTTTTAACCAGTTTATGTCCTATCCTCAATTGCTGTGTCATTCTTTTAATGGTTGAGCCCTGCCCCCTTCCCTCCTGTCTCACAGTGATCGTTTCTCCACACGTTTGCATCCTGTTTTCAAGCACAACAATGCAGCTATATGCCCTCAGAAGAAAAACACAGTCATTTCACAGGGTTCAGATGCCTGCATTTTAACCTTTGGCCTCGAGTAGATAAAATAACTGTTTGAATTTACTGGCAACAGCTTATAGTGGCGATTCAGAGGGAACATGGTAATATTTCTCAAGAAGATAAAAATTGGAACTTGCAAAATTTATCGAGGATATTCTTCAAAGACTCCAGGATCCTTCTTCTGTCGTGTGTTTTTCACAGTGGTTGGCAAAACAGGGATGGTTTATCTCTAATGCTCTCATTTCAAGAAGTGCACTCTGATTTGTGAGATAGCAGATACGACTTTTCAGTCTTTTCATCCGAGGATTTTACACTGACACCCATGAATGCCAAGAAATAGGTGCAAAAAATATATGTATATACATTAGAACAAAGTCAAAGTTTTCTGAAAATGGAAATGGATCTATTTTAAGATTCCATAGTAAAGGCAGTCACCTTATCAAGATGCAGGGAAAAGAGCTGGAGTTGGGAAAGCAGAGGGTAAAACTTTATAAAAGTTTCACCACGTCTGACTAAGGTTCTTATTCTCCAATGATAGTTATTAACTCAAAATTTATTCAACTCTAACTAGGCAGTTATTTTCTTTTTTTTTTCAATAGTTTCCTTCAGTTTGAATGATAGGAAGGATCATTTAGTAAAATCTCTCTGTTTATTAAAAATGTGCTTATGCTTTGATCTAGTTCCTTCTAGGATTTTACTCCACTAGCATGCTTGTATGTGTGTTTGAGAATTTAGGTACAAGAATATTCAGTGTAGCACGATTTGTCACAGAAAATGTTTAGAAACAACCCAAATCTTCATCAGTTAGGGTCTAACAAGATAGCTTCAACACATGGCAGGCAAAAATTGACAGAATTCAATGAGAAACTGACTAATCGATAAATATTTTTTAAAAATTTAACATACTTTCCTCAATAAAAGTTGATTGAGCAGTCAAATTTTTCAGGGTCTAGATGATTTGAGTAACACAGTGAAATCCTGCTCTCATAAACATACATGGAACATCTCACTCAATGTTAGTGAACACAACCTTTTCAAGCACAGATAGGACCTTTCCAAAAATTGACTGTGTAACCTTGCACAAGATGTAACTAATTAAATATTGAAGAACCAGAGTCAACCAAAGACTTTCTCTAACTATGGTGTAATAACATTAGGAATCAACAACAACAAAAAAATGAAAATAAAAAATCCAACAAAAATTAATATCTAGAATATACAGAGCTTATACAAATAAACAACAAAATAAAATAGCCCAATACATAAATGGACAAAGAGTATAAACATGAATTTCTCAGGAAAAAAACTGAAAATCTCAATCATTGTATGAAAGAAATACTTAGCCATCCTAGCAATAAGGAAAATTAAAATTAAAATGTTAATAAGACACCATGTCACAGATTGACCAACTTTAGTCAACCTAATAAGACCAAGTATTTGCAATGACATGGGGCATTCAGAAATTGAAGTTTCTACCCTAGAAAACGACTTGCTTTTTTATGAGTTCCACGAAGAAGAGCGCTTACCATGGCACAGTAACAGTCAAAACTATCCCACAGAAGGGGAATGCTGTATCTACACAATAGACGGCATTTAAAAATGCTTTCAAAATGAATCGGATATTTACATGCATTGAAAAAAAATCTAACAACGTAATATTGTGTGGAAAAGGAAATCACAAAATGTATGTGGAGTATGATACCATTTATATGAAGTTGAAAAACAAGAAGTTATTCTTAACCACACATACAGTTGGTAAAAGTTTAAACAAATAGAGGGAAATCATATATACCAATGTGGGGAAAGTAGTAATATCTGAAGAGGAAATAGGACTAATGATGACTTTTTTGTAGACGTAAAGGTTTTCATTCTACCTTTCTTCCTCCACCACCTCCCTTCTGGTCTCCCTCCCTCCTCCTTGGTCTTCCATCTTTTCCAGAAGAATTCTTAAGCAAGTGTGCTGTAATTTTGATACTTAATTTTTTGTTGTTGATGGCAGACACACAGATTTTAGTTATATTCCTTTCCAATTTTTTCTGTTTTCAGTGTTTCATAACTAAGAGTAAAATATTTATAAAAATACCTGATTCTAAGGTTCTTTTTGGTTCACATTTTTCAGCCCTGAGCAGAATCCTTATTACTCATGCCCAATCACTGCTGGACTTCCTTACCAAGACCTCTGACCCCCATGCAGTCAAGCTGGCATACTGCTTCCAAGATATTCCTAAAAATACTGTGAAGCAGGTAGAACAAACTTCTGTGAGTCATTGACTTTATAGATGAAGAAAGAGAGAACTTTAGTCCAAGGCCATATAGTCAGAAAGAAGACTTCAATCACCACGCTCCAAACCCAGTGCTCATTTTGTTATTAACATTGCTTTAAGTTATCCCATGTCTTTTTAGCTTGAAGGATAGTTGTCTTATACAATGATACAAACATGATGAAGACCAGCAGCAAGGCAACTATATTTCACCTCTTACATCAAGCCAGATTAATTAGTAATTATAGTCTGTATTATGAGTGTCTGGTGTTCACTGGGGATCAGCAGAAATTGGGACCTGATTATACCTCAAGAATTGGAGACATATTTTTCATGTTTCAGATTAACATCCCGGACGGTAATAACCACCGGAAGGGTCCTTACTTAGTGTTGATTCTTAACTACTGAAATGTAAGATGTGTTTGTGTTTCCTTTCCCATGTACTCACATAGAAATGTGCACGTGACTAGCACGACTATTGTCTCTTGTCTGTTCTGTTTCAAACTTTGGACTGTGACATTTTATCCTGATGTTCATAACCATTATCCTAGTAAGAGCTCAGTCTTGCTATGTTGGGTGACTTGCCCCATGTCCTATAGTTCAGTGGAATCTTTTATTGATTCCACTGCGATTTCTTCAAATCCAAATGCCATTCTCCCCTTGAGAAGTGCTTAGATGATCCAAATCAGGCTACAGATCTTCCGTAGGTGACTTACAGAGTCAGTGGTTTAAAGTCTTACCCCAGGCTACACCAGCCACTTTAAGCAGTGATAGCAGTCTGCCAAGTTAAGCAATCAAACCATTTCAGTTGCATTTTTCAACCAATCGCAATTTATCTTTTCCCCCTTAATGTTTCAATAGTGTTAAACTATTAGTTTTCAGATCACATTTACTTCAATAGTTGCTATTTTTCTTTGCTTTTTTTTTTTTCCTTGAGGGGTAGGGGAAAGATAATAAGGTTTACTTTTTTTTTAATGGAAGTACTGGGGATTGAACCCAGGACCTCATGCTTAGCAGGCACATACTCTACCACTGAGCTATTTCGTCCCCCACCCCACCACAATTCTTTTAAAAGTTGTATATGGAGTTGCTTTTAAAGTCTCTGCCTCAGCCAGTCATAGGAGTGGTATGCTTTTGTCAATGAGAAGTCTACACCCCTTTCCTCTGTTAATCTCTGAGACACAAAGTGGAGGCAGGTGATGAGGCTGTCCCCAGAGCCTTCCCAGGGAGGAGAGTGCCTCTTGAAATTCCCTCCTCTCAGTCAGGGAGCCCATTTTCTCCTAAATCCTCAGCATAAAATCTGAGGTGTGAAGTCTTGCTCTGCTGTCATTGCCCTCAAATCTCTCACCATCCATTTCCATTATCACTGCCGAGTACAGCTGGGTTTAATGATCTCTTGCAGCAAAATGAATGGGAATGGAGGGCCATACAGAGCGAGTCAGGAGGGAGTAGGATGTCTTTCTCCCCGCAGAAAACACCTCACTGAGGGAGAAAAAATGGTCATTTCTTTTTCATTCTTACTGTGAAAATCAAGTTAAAAAAACCACAGGTCCTAGATTCTACAGAAAAAGAAGAAATTGCAGTAATTCCTTATATTTAGACCATTCTCTTGTTCAAAGTGGCTGAAAGCTTTTAACAAACTTTTCTCAGCCACAAATCCCCCAGGCTTTAATGAAGCCTTCTTGAAACACTTGTTAAGAGATTACGTTCTTTTATTGGTTATTTCCTTATTCTCATACTCCTGGAACTTACTGGCCAGCAGACAGTGAATCTTTCACAGCGGAAACATTTCGTTTCTATTTATGCATGAATATTGATCTCTCTGCTCCCTTGGCCTTTAGGATTCTTGCCCTATGGCTTATTTTAAGGTTCTTCTCTAAGAACATTATGGATGCTCTCAAAGGACATCCTGCTGATGCTTGCGTCAGGTGGCAACTTTGGAAAAATGGAGAGGAACACCCTCAATATTTACAATCCAGAGACCTAGGGCTTGAGTTCCAGTTTTGCTCTGTATTATTTGACCATAAGTAAACTAAATTTATCTTTTTGGACCAAAGCTTCCTGATCTGTAAAATGATGTGGTTATTCCCTTGTTAATGACAACATTTTATGGCATGACAGCAGGGAAGCCTCAATGAATGCCAGCTTCTGTCTACACCTTTCTCTCACTACACCTTTGTTCTCCTGGGAGCGCCTCTTCCTTGGCCATCAACCCGACTTCCTCATTTGGCCTCCATCTAGAATCAGTCATCTTAAGAGTTAAACATTTCTTTTTAAACAAGTCATCTGTTTTTCTGACGACAGATTGGATAAAGTAGTACTTTTCTTAGTGAATTGAATAGAAATGATTTTATTTGACTCTTTGTGTTGCTGCTGACCAGCATTTCCATTCCTTACCTCCTTTGGGAAGGAGGATGATTTAGCTTTGCCGTATGGTGCTCACACCGTTTCACCTCTGATTATTCCTGCAAGGGTGCAATGGAACTTGGTGTTCTGTATCTATGTTCTGAGATACTTTTACAGCCTGAAGCTATGAATGAAGACTTCCTTATTGTCTTTACGGTATAGCTATTCAAAACAGCTAAGTAAAAGAATGAAGGTTTATACACATTACTATATATAAAATAGATAAAAAACAAGGACCTACTGTAAAGCACAGAGAACTATATTCAATTTCTTGTAATGAGCTGTAATGGGAAAGAATCTGAAAAAATATATATATATGTATGTATTTGTGTAACTGAATAGCTTTGCTGTACACGTGAAGCTAACACTGTAAATTGACTACATTTCAATAAAAAAATAAGAATTAGAAAAAAGCAATGGTATAAAACAATAAGTATATAATTGTACTGTTGGGCTTATAAAATATAGAAATGTAATACATTTGTTATTAGCACAAAAGATATGAATGGGAACAAAGCTGTTTTAGAATAAAGAAATAACACTAGATGATAGTTTGAACCTATGGAACAAATGAGAATCAGGAATTGTAAATAAGAAAATTTATATTAAAATTATTTTTAAAAGAATGAAGGTTTAAAGTATATTTTTATATTTGCTTTGTTTTTGTGGGTCATATTTTTCCTGTAAATCTCTTTCATACTTTTAAATCAGCTATGCTCCTTGTGGAAACCCACTGATTTCATATAATTTTATAAATTATGTTCTTGTTGGCTTTTGAAACATGCAGGGCCCTTGTCTTTGTAGCAGGGACATGATCAGGTTTTACTTTTTCTCTCCTGTTTGTCTCTCCTCTCTTGCCCTGCGCTGAAGTAGGGGTTGGAGCTTGGGGGAGAGAAGAACAAAGATGCCCTAATCGATGTTTTTGGCGACTTGGCAATCTGATAGATGGACTCTGGGGCCCGGCAGGTATGGAACAATGACCCTGTGTGGGTGCTGCCTGAAGCATTTAGAGGCTTGCTTCCCGGGCCTTCAGATGTGGACCGTGCGTTTTCCCCTGGATGCTTACTGTCTCTGGAAGTCCAGTTCACGCAGACCCCTCTCTGCTGGAGGCCCCTGCCCTCCAAGTAGTCCTCCTGCAGGCAAGACAGCGAGCTGGACACGGGCCCTCCTTGTGGTCTGACCCACGTTTGGTCCACGGCAAGTGCTCACATATCTTCTTCCTTGAAACTCAGGGCGTGCAGAACTACACATCCCTTCTCCTTCACTCAGCAGCCAGCTGGGCCATCCTGCTCACCTTCTCGATTTTCCACATGTGGATCAGACATGTCCACTCTGCTGTCTACAGTCAAAGTTACATATTCTCAATTCCATGAATGGTCCCACTGAATCCTTTCAATTTTAGGAGAGGATGGAGGTTGAGTTCCCTACTCCTTCCTCGGGTACAGAAGGTACAGATGTGTGTGTGTGTGTGTGTGTGTGTGACAGAGAGAGAAAGAGCTCCTCTGAGCAAGAGACTTAGCCTTCCATAACCCTCTTCATAAATTCCTTCTATGCCTCTTTATATTCTTAATATGACGGAGCCAAGATACCTGCAGCCAGTTCTCAATCAGCGGCTTCGACGATTTCTGCAGGAGGAGCTGCCTGACGCCATGCTGTCAGAGACAGCTGCTGTCTGCTGTATTTCGGCCTCTCAGCAGAAACTTTGAATTTAATGTGATGTTAAAAATGTGTTCATAAATTTGACAAGAAATCGTATTTTAAAATGCACATCTCTCCTCACAGTCAATCTTTTAAGAAGATCACACGTCCTCCAATTACTTATTCTTTTCAAAACTGTTTCCTAAATAATACCAGATCCCCGTAAGATAGATTAAAAATTCTCCCATTTATTAATATTTTCTTACAACGCACTAGAATTCATTCTACAAATATCCCTTGAGCGCCTACTGTATCGCTCTTTGCCTGCTTCTGTTCCAAGGTGAATAATCAGAGCCCTTTTTCTCAGAGAGTTGGCAAACTAATGGGGAAAACATGTAGTTACAATGCTCTGCATGAAGTGCTGTGTTGGTACATAGATAAAAGCACTAAGGCACATAGAGGAGCACCCAGCCCCGTCTGTGGGATGTCGTGGGAGGCATCCTGGAAGAAATGGTGGAAAGAATGAGCTTCAAGGCTGAGTAGCATAAGGCCAAGAGAACAGAAATTAGGAAGGTTCCTGGCACAGGGAAGAAGATATGCAAGGGTCCCCAGGGATTAGAAGACCAATTCATGAACTCAGAGTGGCAGAATCACTACAATTAGAGGATATGATTTTTCAAAAAGTGGTAAGAGAGATGATCTAGGGCTAATCACAATGGACCTTTTAAAAATAATATTAAAGAATTTGAATTTTACTTACTAGGAAATCAGGAACATCACATTAGGTGTTGGGAACATGAAGCTAAATAAAGCAGAGGTCCATGACTATCAAAGACTCAGAGTATGGTGGTTATCTTCATTTGCATACGTGCTTTGTAGTTTACAATATTTTTGTATAGTTTCTTACTCAGCTATTACAATAAAACTATGATAAAGGTGTTATTCTCTTATACTGATGAGTAAAATGGGCTTACTGGTGTTAAAAAAAATCACCCAAAGTCACACAATAGTTGTGGTAGAGCTAAATTTTGAACTTGTGTCTTTTAAACTCAATTTTCTTTTATTTTGGTTATGTTTGTGTTTATGGATATTTGAAAAACTCTACATAATTTCATGTTCTAACCAATGATTGTTTATAAATAAACACCAATAGAAGTACAATTCTGAGAAGACTTTATTAAAAATGAACTGTCTGTTCTTGACTAATGCACTTTATTTCCTTCCTTTCTAGCGACATGAACAGTTTTACTTATAATAAAATATCTCTCCACAAGGAAGTCCATGAAGTTTTCTAGGTTACTCTAGTTCCCTATTTACTGCCGAGCATTTACCTTAATTCATAACTACCCTTTTAATCTGGGGAGCAAGTAATCCTACATGATAAATAGATCAGTGTATAAATAGATGTATAGATACACTCTCAGACTACTTAATAAACTCCTCAAGATCAGCAAGCTTAGTTTCCTGTTCCTTTCTAAACTGTAAATAATTTTTGTTGTTATAAAGGAAAAAGAAAACAAAATGAAATCAAAGGCTAATGCCATCTAAAATGCCACTTAAGACCTAGAAGCTGAGAGAGAATAGATTCCAGATAAAGACACTTATTAAGTTTTCTGGGTAAAGAGAAAAATAATGACTTTGACTTTTACCTTGAAGGTGTGGTGTCTTTCTAGTATGTATTAACATCTGTTATCTTCTCATAACCATATCAATTTCTTTCTGAGAAGTAAGGATTGATTCTTCCTATTTTGCTGCCGTGATTTACTGGTCCCCAAAGCTGGCTATTGCACTATAAGCTCAGACAGAGTTATGGTGGGACAATATTAATAGCAAAGACCAAGCCAAAGGGCATCATATATGGGTTGATTTGAGGTAAACACAGAACCACTGGAGAACGAAACTGCAGAAATGTCACCCTTCTGGTTTTATCCAAGGTTGCTATCTAACTTGGTTTCCTTTTTTTTTTTTTTTTTTTGGCAAAAAGGAGACTCTATCAGAAAAACAGAGATGCATATGGTTTCATGGAAAACTAGAAACAGACTTGGAGGCCCAGAGACCCCTCTCCATGGCCCTGATCTGTTTCCAACAAATCCATGACCAATGAAGAGTTGATTGATAGTAATCATGATGTTCATACTACCTAATTTCTTTACATTTAAAAAGTTAGACATGATTTTTTGGAGGAGCGGTTTTAGGTTCACAGCAGAAGTGAGGGGAAGGTACACAGACTTCCCAAACATGCATAGCCTCCCTCATTATCAACCTCCCCCATCAGAGTGCACCATTTGTTACAACTGATGAATGTACATCGACACATCATAATCACCCCCAATCCATAATTTACATCACAGGTCACTCTTGGTGGTGTACATTCTATGGGTTTGGACAAATGTGTAATGACACATGTCCATCATTTTAGTGTCATACAAAGTACTTTCACTGCCCTAAAAGTCCTCCGAGCTCCACCTGTCTGGTTATCCTCTCTTGAAAGTGGAGGAACCGATACCAACATGGGGAGTCTGTCCCGACAGCCTAAAATCCTCAACTCAACAACCTAGGATTGCTCTCAGATCCAGTTTGAAAAGTTTCAGGGAAATTCCCTGAAGGTCTCTTTTGACATATTTGCCTATTTCTTGGTGACTAATTTGCATCCAGAGTCAAATTAAAAACATGAATGTTTCTGTTGGAAACCTGTAGTGGGAATGTAGAAACAGCATCTTGCAAGCACAATGGGGAGGAATGCTGGGCAGACAGAACAGTGGAGGCCACTGCACTCCCTGCGTTCTCATGGAAGGGTTGTCTGACCTCTGCTGACACGCTTTCATAATGGGAAAACCATTACCTCCAGGTATAAACATTCGGTGTGCTCGTTCTGAAAATTTCCCTTTGTGCTTTATATCAAACAGAAGATGCTGCTTCATTAACTGAAATACATATCGAGCTTAGGCTCCTTTGCTTTCTCGAGATCTGAAAAAATGGCAAATCAAAGTCAAAGACCAGCAGGATTGCAGTCTTGGGAGATCCCTTACGGTGCATTTGTTGCCGGAGGAACTGAAAATGAAAAAAACAACAGTGTGGTGTTTCCAAGCACTCGAACTCCAAAGAATTTTGTTTGTGAGTGCTTTGTTTTATCATTTTTTTTCTAAATAGAGGCTCAAGTTCAAGTAACTAAGATACCTTGCTTTAAACAAACAAAAGATGAAAACAGAACTGACTTTATTCTTCATGAATGCTAGGTAGCATATTGTTAATGCATTGAAAGGGCTCTGAGGACCGTTCTGTCAAGGAAGTTGGTGCCATTTCCCACTCTAGGTGTGGGGCAGGGGGTATGGGAAGAATGTGCATGGGTTAACGCCACCAAAAAGCAATAAGTAGAGAGATGGGTGTGATGGAGGGACATCTTGGTCTTGCCCTTCTCAACATGCCTGTGGTCTTGATTCCTTGAGATTTCATCAAAAGCAGAATGCTTCTCTATTTCTTTATACAGAGTTAAGGATAAGTAAAATGGGAACGGGAGATTTTTCAGCTGTAGTCTTACGAAAGCACTTAGACCCAGGTTGTTAAGATCAGGATTTAAGCCCTGATTTTGATAGTTTACAAGGTGGCTTTCTCTCTCTTTATTAAGTAATTATGATATGGTAGACATTGCTCCAAATACACTTATGGAATTATATAATTAGTTACATATAATAATAAAGTTAATCCATCTTCAAAACAACCTTTGAACATAGTGTTATTATTTTTCTCTAGTTTAGAGACAAGGAAACAGACACAGGTAAGTAATTGCCAAAATCACAAATCTAGTAAGTGGTAGAGCTGGCGTTCATACTCCCCTAGTGTAACTCTGGTCTCCAACACTCAGCTCTACACTGTCTTTCAATAGGTTATTTTTATTGAACTGTTTTATTATGACTGCATAAAAGATACTATTTTATGTGCTTTGTATGCTATTTGATTTTCACCCTTATCCTAATTAAATAAAGACTTAAACTGTGAGGGTTCAATGAAATAACATGGTCCATCAGGGTAAAAAATAAATGAACGCAAGACTTTATTATAATTGTTAATTCTTTTCTAACTTTAGGGAAAATTTATAGAGTAATATTTATATACCTAATGTATACAGCTTATATTTTTATATTGTATATTTTATGTAAAATAATAAAATTTTGTGGCTTTTAAAATTTTATAGAATTATAATTATATAAAATAGTCTAAAGTATTATACATAAAATACAAAATTATATAATAATAATTGTAGCACTGTTAGGTTCTATTATAACTGTTTTGTATCCAGTGTTAATTTAGTCCTAAAAACCACCTGTGAGATAATACTAGTATTTTTCCTAATTCAAGAATGAAAGAAAAGAGGTTCAGAGATGAGAAAACAGTCAGAATTACTCATTTATGATTCTTAATCCAAACTTTAACTGCTCTGAGAGTCCAGCTCTGACAGCTCCTATTTTCTAATCTTTTTTTCATGTATTTTCAAGCACATGCTGTTTCCTAATCATATATTTTATCCTTATTTTCTAATGCTATCACATTGTCAGAGAACATTACCCTGGGATACAATTGTTTTGCATGCAAATCTCCAGTCAGATAAGTCATTTTCCCCTGGGAAAGAGAAAGGGGTAAAGAGATGCCATGGATGTTACAATGACAGGTGATCTGTGCAGGGAAGGGATAATTTGAAATGGGAAGAAGCATTGCCCAAATTCAAGTCTGCCAGCCTATCTAGATGAACAGTCCTACCTATGTGCAGCCTCCACTTTCTCACCACCTTTTGTTTCTTTAGAGAGGGAGGAGTGGGTGAAGGTGAAGATAAAGCAGGCAGAGTATCTAAAATTCTCAGTGTGTGTGATGCATGTGAACAAAAATTCCTCCTAATGAGCATCTCTTTTCCTCCCCACCATCTCTCTCCCTGAATGCTACCCTGTCACCTGCAGGAGAACCTGAGCTGATAAAAGTTACATCAGCACCTGGAGGAAGAATGAGAATTCCAGCCAGAGAAAAAGAAAATGATTAAAGTGAAGAACATTCTGAATTTTGTGGAAGAGATAGCTCATCCTTTATTGCTTGTACACCAGCTTACTATTGGAATATAATATACCAGTCAACCCTGAAACATACTGTCTTTTCCTCATCAACACTGTGATGCAGAGGTGGGAGTGGCAGTAATGCAAGGGTGGGCAGTGGCTTCTTTACATCTGTGTATGGCTAGGTGGGTCCCATGCTTTCTGAGACACATTTGCACTCCTGTCTCTCACCTCCCAAAACATAACTGGGACAACGGTGTGCATGTGAGTAAATACATCTAGGGTTATTGGATGTTAGAGCATCGAGTTCTAAAGTTCTAAAGAATGGTGGGGTGGAAATCTTGCTTCAACCTCATAATACCTGTGTGAACTGGGGCAACAGATGCAACTTTCTGTGTTTTAAAATAGGAATCTTTAAAATAAGAATGATGATACTAGTAGTATACACCTTATATAGTTGGTGCAAAGTTCAAATGAAATAATCTATTTAAAAAAACTTAACAAAGCGCCTGACACATAGTGCTTAAGCATTATTAACATTATTAGTAATATCTTTATTTATAATCTCATTGGTATGAAGGACTCAGGATCATGAGCCCTTGTTTATTTGTAAAAGAAACGTGGGTGTGTGTGTGTGTGTGTGTGTGTACTGTGTGCAAGGCTAAAATACAAGCACATGGTTGAGTAGAACGTACATAATGTTTTTGGATGTGTCTACTCTTCTGCCATCACTCAGTTTACACAAGGGAAGCCATCAGGAGCTGAGCTCATATCTTTTTCCAGAATGAGTTTGCCATAGACATTCTTTGGCATCTCAGATAATGAATTTTGTCACCCAAGCCAATGGTCTTTTGGAACCACAATTACTCAGATATATAGATTGCTAAACAAATCTGCCAAGACTTTTAATTTATGTCTCATAGAATCTGAAAGCTACAAGAGACCACATTACCTCTATTGCGTATGAAGAAATTGGTGCACAGAGAATAATCTTTTGAAAATGTGCACTGAATGATACGGTCCTTCTGAATGAAACCACTTA
This sequence comes from Vicugna pacos, assembly GCF_048564905.1. Lineage (NCBI taxonomy): Eukaryota > Metazoa > Chordata > Mammalia > Artiodactyla > Camelidae > Vicugna > Vicugna pacos. The sequence continues at coordinate 102,206,330 of NC_132988.1, read as the reverse complement.
GTACTCTAACTTAGCATAAAACAGTCTTTAGCCAGTTTAGATGAATCTAAATGGTTGGGTTTTGGTTCATTCCTACAGAATCATTTTTCCATTTTCCCTATCTCTTACTTTATTCAACTTACCTTGCCTCTGATCCTGCTCAAATATTTTTCCTATCACCCAGAATTTATCACATTCTTCCCTCAACTGCTCCCCTTACCCCTTAATCTAGCTAAATTCAACTCATTCTTAATATCTCAATTTAAATCTCACCTTGTCAGTAAAGCCTTCCTCGATAGACCAAGCAAGATTGGGTTCTTGTTGATATATGCCCTATTAGCTATCGTAAAACTAACACTTTTTCTCAGCATTATTGTCTTTCTGACTACATATCTTGTGTAAGATGAGAGATTGTGAAGAATTCTGAAACTGTGTTTTATTTGTTTAAAATTGTATTTCCATTGCTTAGCACACTGCCTAGTGCATGATAGACATTTAATAGAATAGCTGAATGAACACGTAAATAATTCCATAATTATGATTTTGCTAATAGCCCAAATCACATTATTGATACCGGTGAAGTAACAGCAGTGTTAGAGCTAATTTCTAAATGACTACCACAGGAGAAATAGCCTATAAAAAGTATATATTGTAAATGAAATCTCTCTGAGAAAATACATTTCAGGAAGATCCTTGAAGATATAATTGTAACTTCTTATTTTAATTCTATGAGTCACAGGAATTTGTAGGGATTTTCCTTTTGGTTTTGGTCCATACTGAAAACAACAAAAATAAGGGTGTACATACAGCATCTTGACAAAGAAAGCGTACAGGTTCTGCATGTCGGGAAATGGCCAGCAGTGAAAGTTCACTGGAGTATTTCTTTACAATTTTAATAATATAAACTTTCCTAATGATTTATATCAGGCATTATAAAGCAACTTATTAATTAGTCTTCCTGCTATTGTGTTACTAATACGTAGGTCATTATGCTGTAGAATTAGGTATTGAAATGAATTAAAAGCACAGAACTCTGCAGCTGGTGACGAGCCAAAGAATGGTGGAATATAGCAATGTTTATATGCCTTTAACCTATTTTTTTTTATAAGTATATGCTTTTCTATTTTAAAATAAGTTAATCTACAGCTTTGCTCTCACTATACATATGCTAGTTTCAGCATCCCAGGTATCGCAGTCACTTATTCAATTGATTTTGATTCTATTTTTTATTAAGATAATGATAATAAAAAGGAATGACAAAGATACTAACTAGAGAATTGATAATTGGTGTAACTATAGAACATGATTTTTCTCAGTTTTGACACATTTCATCTCTCTATCTTTCACATATCTCATTAGAAGTGTCTTGGAATACACAGAAAAAAGGAAAACAAGCTTAGAAAGTTGATTGTATCATTAAACTGTCAAACATAATAAGGTTTATAGTAAGACAGGGCATTAATATATAAAAAGCCATTGTACATTCTAAAAGTTTTAATTGCTTTACTTTTTTTGAAAGTTAAGTTTCTTTTTCCATCAAGATTTGTTTTATGTGAGTAGTTTAGAAGCTTGTGGTCTTGAAGTACCAACAATTAAAGTAAAATGGCTCAAGCTGATAAATGTTTAACCAAAAACAAAATATAAGAATCTAGGGTTTTTTCCTTTCCTCTGGAAAAAAGAGAGCTTGTTTCCCTTTCTTTATTCTTTCTTGGAAATATGTATTTGCATTTTGTGACTTCACATCCAGGGTGAAAAAGGCATGTCTGTAAGTTTGTCTAATTCTATGGTGTGTCCTTCATAAATCAGCATTTGTTTGTTCCACTATCTGCATTCAATAACCGAATAAAAAATTTAGTCTTTTTTTGGGGGTTCTGCTACCATTTTTCTCCAGTGTCAGATAATAAAATATATCAGCCTGGCCCTAAAACTGTCTCTTTATTCTTTGTCTCTGGTGTTCAGCCATTTAACCATCTCTCTTAGCTATGCTGCCTGAGATTCAGGACCCGAGTACCCTTCATGTGCCTGTATTGGATGGAGTAGATTTGACTCCCTCCACCAATAAGTAAATAAAGATTCAACCATCAATCAAGTCTTCCGGCTACAAGGAGAAGCCATGTTAACCGACTGCTTTCTCACTTACAGCCATAAAATTTTCTTTGTGGCATTCATTACCATTTGAACGTATTTACAAGAAGCAAATCACAGAATTTTGGATTTAAAAGAGCTTGTGCAGTATTTGTCTTTCTGTCTGACTTATTTCACTAGTATAATATAATATTATAGTATAATATTCTCTAGGTCCATCCATGTTGCTGCAAATGGCAGAAATTTATTCTTCCCTATGGCTAAGCTATATTCCATTATATGTATGTATATATCATCTCTTCTTTACCTAGTTTTCTGTTGATGGACACTTAGGTTGCTTCCATATCTTAAGTATTGTTTATTTAGTGCTGCTATGAACACTAGGGTGCATGTATCTTTTTGAATTAGTGTTTTGTTTTTTTCTGGATATATATCAGAGGTGGAATTGCTGGATTATGTGGTCATTCTACTTTTAGCTTTTTGAAGAGCCTCCATACTATTTCCCATAGTGGCTGCACCAATTTACATTCCCACCAACATTGTACAGGAGTTCCCTTGTCTCCACATCCTCTCCAACGTTTGTAGTTTGTAAACTTTTTGATGATAGCCATTCTAACAAGTGTTACATGATACCTCATTGTTTTGATTTGCATTTCTCTAATACAAACTACTACATATAAAATATATAAGCACCAGGGCATATTTTATAGCACAGGAAATTATAACCATTATCTTGTAATAATTTTAATGGAGTAAAATCTGTAAAAATATTGGATTACTATACTGTACACCTGAAACTAATATAACATAAATCAGCTATACTTCAATAAACATGAATTAAAGAAGAGCATGTATAGCTCAACCAGTTCAAACTACCTTCCCACTTCTAATGCAAGAACATTTATAACATTCCTTGAGATCTTGTTTTGTTTTATTGATTTCCGACAGGACTTCAAATGAAACAAAGACAACTGATAACATTAACAAAAACGTGTCTTTATTGAGAAGCAAGATATAGGTAATGTCAGAATATGTAAGTTGAGCTTGCATTTAGAGTCGACATGAGTAGCCCAGGGACAGATAAACTGTGTTATGGTAGCATCTCTACTGGCGGTTAGGGATCAATGCCACGCATATCAAAGAACTGGGACAGCAGAGAAAGTTAAGAAAAACCCATCACCTACCACCAAGGCTTTAGTTTAACACATGTCATGTGCTGAGAACTCTGGTAGATTTAGGGTTTAGAAAGCAAAGCAAAGCTTCTAATATCAAGAAAATTACAATCTCTATGAAAAGACAATTTCCCTAAAATAATAAGTGAGTAAGTGATTAATTATGGAGTATAAGCATGTTAGTTGCAAGTACTTACATGACTTAGAGATAGTTAAGAGGTTTATACAAATAAACAATACCTAAAGACAGTAAATATCTGATAGAAAAATTAGGCATTCAGTCATCAGTTTATTCCCAAATATTTAGATAGTTTACTATGGTAGCAAAATCAAAGAATATGAAAAGGGCATAGAATTGTTTTAATTCTCTTAGTGGCTGCCTTAGTATTTACAATGTACATCTCTAAACAGAGTTACTTTTAAACATTATATTCTTCACATGTAGTGTTAACCATCAGAACCATTAGTATATTCCAAACTGTTTCTTTTCATCCTTTGCGCCACTGTTGTATTTTACATTTTTATGTTATACATTCACAACATGTATTTATCTTTTCTACTTTAATGATTAGTTGTCTTCTAATATAATACCAATAAACAAAAATTCATCTTAATTCATCTGTTCCATTTCCTGCATTTTTTATATCCAGATTTCTGCCTGCTGTCATATTTTTTCTTCCTAAAGAACTTCCTTTATCAATTCTTGTAATATGGATCTACTGACAATAAACTCTCTCCATTTTTATATGAGAAAGTCTTGATTTCTCTTTCATTTTTGAAAGAAATTTTCACTAAGTTTAGAATTACAGCTTAAGAGTCTCTTTTAGCACTTTAGACATCTTTCATTATCTTCTGTCTCGTATAGTTTTTGACAAGAAGTCTTTTATATTTTTCATCTTTATTCTTCCATATATAACATGTCTTTTATCTATGGCTGTCTTTAAGACTTTTTTTTTTTTTTTTTTTTGGTTTTTAGCAGTTTGAATGATATATCCACATTTTTATTTGCTTTTTAAAGTTTCTTTTGTCCCTTTGGTATTTGTCTTGCTTGGTGTTCTCTAAGATTCTTAGATTTGGGGTTTGGTGTTGGTCATTAATTTTGAAAAATTCATGGTTATTTCTTCAAATATTTATTCTGCCCTGTTCCCTTTCTTTTCTCTTTTAGGGGTTCCAATTAAATCTGTTAGACTGCTTGATATTTTCCCACATCTCTTGGATACTCTGCTTTTTTTATTTTTATTTTTTCATTTTTTTCCCTTTGTATTTTGGTTTGGATCATTTATATTGACCTGTCTTTAAGTTCACTGATTCTTTCCTCAACAGTATTAAGACTACTGATAAGATCAGGAAAGGTAATACTGTATTTTTTATTTCTAACATTTTCATTTGATTCTTTCTTATAGTTTTCATCTCTCTGATAAATTTCCTGTCTAGTCTTGCATGTTATCCACCTTTTCTCTGACAGTCTTTGACTTATTAATTAGTAATTTTAAATACTTTGTTTGATAATCTAACACCTGTATCACATTTGCATCTATCTCTTTTGATTACTTTGTCTCTTGGCATTTTGGTGGGTTTTTCCTCCTTTTTCAATTGCGTCATGCTTTTGTTGTTGGTGGTGGTCAGTGTGACGGTTAATTTTATGTATTGACTTGACTGGATCAAGGAGTACCCTGATATTTATATATATATTATATATTATATGTGTGTAACATATATGTAATATGTGAATATTATTCCCCTATGAGAAGGAAGGAAATCTTGCTATTTGTGGTGATATAGATAAACCCTGAGGTCATTATGCTAAATGAGTAAGTCAAACAAAGAAAGACAAATACTATATGATCTCACTTATAGATAGAATCTACAAAAAAATTAGTTGAACTCGTAGAAACATAGTAGAATGATGGTTATCAGGGATTGGGGCTGCAGGAAATGAGGATATGGTGATCAAAGAGTACCAGACTTCAGTTATGAGATGAATATGTTCTGTGCAGCTAATGTATAGCATAGTGACTATAGTTAACAATAGTATGCTACATACTTGAAATTTGCTAACAGAGTAATCTTAAACATTTTCACCACACATACACACACAAAAAAGTTAATTATGCTAGGTGAAGAATGTAACTAACTTGATTGTGGTAACCATTTCAGAAAGTATACATATGTCAAATCACCATGCTGTAAAATGTAACTTTATACAATTTGTTTGCCAATTATACCTCAATATAGCTGGAAAAAAAAGTTGACCTTTCCACAAGTAAGGGAGAATTCTTTTTGCCTGACTGCCTTCAAGCTGGGCCATCAGCTTTTTCCTGACTTTGAACTAGAGCTAAAATAGCAGCTTTTCCTGGGTCTTGGGACTGTTGATCTTTGGACTGGAACTATGCCACCGGATCGTTTAGTTTTCAGGCCTTTGGATTCAAACTGGATCTAAACTATCACCTCTTCTGGATCTCCAGATTTTTATGTGTGTGTGTATATATATATATGTGTGTGTGTGTGTGTGTATAATATGTATATATGTATTGTTCTTTTTGTCTGGTGAATTCTTGCTAATACAGATTTTGGCCCTGAAAGTGGTTCTAGAGGAACAGAATTTTAAGGATGAGTTTGCTGAATTAGTTCTTGTATTTCTGGAATTAGCTCTCTAATGTGATTAGATTTTAAATGCTAATGATTTTATTTCCAGTAGTAAACAGAGCACTGATAGTTCGTGGTGATAGTCATGGTAGAAATATGCAAACATTGAATGCTTCTAATCACTTAAAAGAAACAAGGGTCTATGTATATAATACTTTTAGACATTTTTTTTGTCAAACTAATAAATAGAATAAGATTGGCTGGTTGGTTCTAATGTTGCTGGACAATGTGAGGAATGAAATGTATGAATGAAAAGAAATTTGCCTTTCTCTTCTACACGATACCACTCTTGTAAGTTACATTGATGACATTATGCTGGTTGGACCTAGTGAGCAAGTAGAAACTATTTAGACTTATTAGCAAAAGATCTGCATGTTTGAGGGGACAAAATAAATGTGACAAAAGTTCAGAGGCTTTTTAGCTCAGTGAAATTTCTAGAGGTCCAGTAGTGTGGTGCATGCAGGTAACCTTTTTAAGGAGACAAATAATTTGTTACAACACTTCTCTTACAACCACAAAAGAGGCACTGTGTCTGGTGGGCTTCTTTGGATTTTGAAGCCAACATATTATTCCAGCCCATTTACTGAGTGACCAAAAAACTGCTAGTTTCAATGTGACCTAGAACAAGAGAAGACTCTGGAACAGGTCCAGGCTGCTGTGCTGTTTGGGCCAGATGATCAAGCACATCCAATGGTGCTTGAAGTGGCAGTGGCAGAGAGGGATGCTCTTCAGAGTCCTTGGCAGGTTCCTGTGGGTGAATTGCAGTGTAGGCTTTTGGGATTTTGGAGCAGAACCCTGCCATCCTCTGCAAGTAACTACTTCCCTTTTGAGAAACAGCTCTTGGCCTGCTACTAGGTCTTCGTAGAGACTGAATGCTTAACCATGGGCCACCAAGTTACCATTGACCTGAGTTGCTCATCATGAACTTGGTGTTATCTGAGCCACCAAGTTATAAAGTTAGTTGTGCAAAGCAACACTTCATCAATCAAATGAAAGTGGTATATATGAGACTGAATCCAAGCAGGCCCTGAAAGCACAAGTAAATTATATGAAGAAGTGGGCCAAATAGCCATGGTCCCTACTCCTGCTACACTGCTTTCTCTCTCTCAGTCTGCACTTCTGGTTTCATGAGGAGTTCCCTATACTCAGTTGACAAAGGAAGAGAAGACTTGGACCTGGCTTATGGATGGTTCTCCATGGTGTGCAGGTACCACCTGAATGTGGGTAGTTATAACACTACAGCCCATTTCTGGGACATCCCTGAAAGGCAATTGTGAAGGAAATCCTCCCAGTGAGCAGAACTCCAATCGTGTACCTAGTTGTTTATTTTGTTTGGAAGGAAAGAAGGTCAGAAATTCAGTTTTATACCAATTCAAGTGCTGTGTCTAGTTGTTGGCTGGATGGTCAGACATCTGGAAGGAGAATGATCGGAAAACTGGTTTCAAGGAAATCTGGGGAAGAGGTTATGTGGATAGATCTCTATGAATGAAAAAATATTGAATATGTTTTTGTCTCATGTGAATGCTTAGAGTGATTTCAAAAGAGGAGAATTTTGATAATCCAGTGGATAGGATGAACTTTCTTCTGGATACCAATCAGCCTTTTTCTCCAGCTACCCCTATCATCACCCAGTGGGGTCATAAACAAAGTAACTATGGCTGCAAGAATGGAATTTTTGCATAAGCTCAGCAACATGGACTTCTACCCACTAAGGCCAGTCTGGCTACTGACACTACTGAGTGCCCAACCTGCCAGCAGCAGAGACCAGCACTGAGTCCCTGATGTGGCACCATTCCCGAGGTGATCAGCCAGCTACCTGGTGGCGGGTTGATTACACTGGATTAGTTTCATCACAGTAGGGGAAACATTCTGCTCTTATTGGAACAGATACTTATTTTGGATACAGATCTGCCTTTTACTACATGCAATGCTTTTGCTAAAATTTTCGTGAATTTACAGAATGCCTTACCCACCATCATGGTATTAGAAGGAATTCTGATTGAAGAAATCACTTCTCAGCAAATGAAGAGCAGCAATGAGCCAAGCTCATGGAATTCACTAGTCTTACCAAGTTCTCTGTTATCCTGAAACAAGACAGCTTGATAAAATGGTAGAAGGCATCATGAAGACATAGATACAGTTCCAACTAAGTGACAGTATCTACCAGGATTGGGCAAGGTTCTCCAGAAGGTGATATATGCTCTGAGTCAGAGTTTAGCTGTTTGTCCCACAGCTATGATTCAGGGATCCAAGAATCAAGCGGTGGAAATGGAAGGGGCATCACTCACCTCTAGTGACCCACTAACAAAATTTTTCCTTCCCATTCTCATGACCTTAGGTTCTGCTGGCCTAGAGGTCTTAGTTCCAAAGGAAGAATGCTTCCACCAGGAGACACAACAGAGATCTACTGAAATAGAAGATAATGCTGTTGCTCAACCAACTTAGAATCCTCATGCTTTTGAATTAACAAAGAAGGGACTTACATTGCTAGCTGGGGTGAATAAACCTGAGTACCAAAGAGAAATTGGACCACTTCTTTATGATGGAGATTAAAAAGAGTATGTCAGAAGAAAGGAGATTCCTTAGGGTTTCTGTTAGTGTTACCATGCTCTGTGGGTAAAGTCAATGGAATTGTACAACCCAATCTAATAATGGCCTAACAATGGTTCAAAACTTGCAGAAATGAAGGTTTGGGTCACCCAACCAGGTAAGGGACCATGACAAGCTGAGACGCTTGCTGAAGGCAAAGGAAATGCAGCATGGATAGTGGAGGAAAGTAATTATGAATATCAGCTATGATCACGTGACCAGTTGTAGAACCAAGCACGCTAATTGTCGTAAGTACTTTCTCCTTAGTTTGTAATAAATGTTTGTGTGTATGATGAATATTTATATTACACATATTATGCAAATACCTTTGTTTTCTTCTTTCTCTTTTCTCTCTTATGCTCTTACCATGTAACATAAGATGTATTAACTTTAACATTAATTCAACTTCAGTACATTAGACAGTTCCAGAGAAATGAAAAATAGCAAGACAACATAGGTGATAAAAACAAGTAGAGAATCAGGGAACTCTGATCTTCAGTCTTTGCTATTTCGTTAAGAAATAATTTCTTTATCTATAGAAATGTCCCCCTAGCTAGCTAGGCCATGAGTGCTTTAAGCAATAAGCAATATGTTTTTGAATACATTTATTATAACTTTACCTTCCTCAAAAATGGGCACTATTTAGAGTATGGTTTGGAAAAATTAAAAGCAAGTAGAAAAGTAGGAAAAATTGCTTAAACAAATTCCTTAAATCCTAAGTGAGGTTTGGGAAATTTTGCTTATTCCAATGTCATTTTAAAATTTTATTGCATTGTAGCTCATTGCCTTGTTAAATAATTTTGCTCAAGACTCCAACTCTCAAATCATGAGTGGTCTGTAATTATTCATCAGGTTTTAATTTATTTTTTTATCCAGATTATTTTGCTTGATGCATAGTAGGTGCTCCATAAATGGATTTTAAATAAATGAATAAATAAAAGCATTTTATATAAAAAGATGTATTAATTTTATATCATAGTATTTAAGTTACAAGATATCAAAAAGAAGATTAAATATCTCTCAAGGACTTTACTTCCTCTTCTGAGGAAGAGGTTAGCACATTTTTTGTTGTACACAGGATAGTTTAATCATGTTAGGCAGAATTATGACCTTGCTTTTCTCTTTATTTGAAGAATAAATATGATTTAAGGAGCTATCTATGGGAACCAAGTTGACAAGGGGTGGGTGGACTTGTGAAGGCTGATTTTATGGGTCAATTTGTTTGGTCTGTAGGTTGCTCAGATATTTGGTCAAACATTATTCTGGGTGTTTCTGTCAGGTCATTTTTGGATGAAATTAACATTTAAATCAGTAGAATGAGTAATGCAGATTGCTCTCCCTGATGTGGGAGGGCCTCATCCAATCAACTGAAATCCTGCTTAGAACAAAAAGCTGACCCTCCCATGAGTAAGAGGTAATTCCTCCTCCTGACTGCCTTTTAACTGGACATTGGATTTTTCCTGCCTTTGAACTTGAACTGAAACATCAGTTCTTCCCGGCTCTTGAGGCTGCTGCTCTTCGGACTGGAACTACAATATTGGTTCCCCTGGGTCTCCAGCTTGCAGACTCCCCTGCAGATATGAGGGCTTTTTATCTTCCATAATTGCATGACCTAATTCCTTATGACAAATCTCCATCCCCTCCCCCAAGGATATATACATATATACACCCTATTGTTTCTGTTTCTCTGGAGAACCTTGACTAATACAGCCAGAAACCTTGTGCAAAATAATAGACACTGAGGTAAATAGATGTTTTGCCTGGAAATAAGCATATAAGCATGTCCTTCATTCTTCTAGGCTTCTGGTTGTGGGATTAAGAGTCAATTTAGAAGTTAATCAGCATTTGGATTGTTTTGTTGTTATGTTTACCCTCAGTGCACTGCAGTCATCAAATTTCTGAGCACTCCTTTATTTTCTGATTGGTGGCAGGATTTCCAGATTTAAATCTCCCCTTACTGCTTCACTTCTGTTCTTGTAATGCCCCCATGGGGATTTCTCTCCTCTTTAATGCTTAATGCCTATTAACCTCCTGTTAAGGCTGGTGGGGGCTTTCCCCATTTCTCTAATGAAGCCTCGGTCTTGGGCAGGCACTGTGTCACTGGATCTTGGGGATGTGATCAGATCTGTGCTCCTATGCCTCCTCTGGCTATCATTTTCGATTATTTACCCCTCTCCCAGGCACTGAAGGCTTTTTTTCTGTTCCTTTCCCCGTGGCAATAGGTTTTCAGCTGTGCCCTCAAGAGACAGTAATTCTTGCCCCTGTCTCAGCAGTTTAAGGCTCCTGTCCCATGGGAGAATTAGGGGAGAAGAAATTGGGTGGGTTTTATTCCTTGTCTTTAGTGGCCCTTACATCCCCAGTGTACCAGGAGGGAAACTCTCTCAAGTTTATTATTTAATATGTTTGTAAAAACCTATTGAAGTCCTTGGAGAAGGGTCTGTAAGAAGCTGAAAATTCTATTCATACCTGTGAATAAAAAATACTGCAAACCATATTAGTGAACAAAGAATGCTGAAGCCATCAAGTCATCAGCAGCTGCGGCCACCCCCCAGGGAAGACAAGCCTGCAGCCCATCCTCTGCAGCCACTCACCATGGTGCACCCTGAGGGGACTCAGAATAAGAAAGGACAGGATACTGGCCCTAGATAGCTAGGGGCTTGTCAAAGGAATGAATTCAATGAGCCCAAATGTTTGCTCCCTCCCATCCATAGAAAAGCGCTAAATTCTTTGACTCGAGATGCCGGGTCTTTTTTAGTTAACAACAAAGCTTTTAATGTTCCAACTATCTGGTCTTTGTTGTAAAACTCCTATATATCCTAGCTCCTCCCCTACGTCTTCGGAGCCGTCCCTCAGAGCGATCTGAGAGGCTGCCGTCCAGGCTCGAGTCCTCCCACCAAATAAAACATAACTCCCAACTTTTAGGCTGTGCATTTATTTCAGTCAACATATCTATAACCCCATCAGTTTTGTACTCACTCACTAACTCACATTTTTTTCTGTACCAATTTATTAACAATTTTAGCTGAGTTCTTATGGGTGTCTCCGGTGAGCAAGTGTCCGGTCTTTCTCAGCTGGAGTGTGTCTATTCTGAGATTCTGGACTAGCTGATTGTCCTGTGACCTCAGCCCTCAAGTGGGTTTGAGAAAAGTTGTGAATTCAGATATCCAGTCTCCTTTATTTATTTTTTGTAAGAGTGTGAGAGATGTGCTTTCCAGCTTTTGATATTTCAATCAGAAATTGTTTTAGCTTTGCAACCACTTCTGACAATCACAGGAGGGTCACTGCTTGAGTTTACTGCTGTGACACAGCTTACGGAGCACAGGGCTCTGAGCTGGTACTTGGGTCTTGGTCCCGAGACTGAGAGTAATTTACAGAATGTTCTCAGGCAAATCATGCATTCTCCTTGGATATCAGCTTACCTGATTTAGATTAGATATCTCTAAAGTCTTTTTTTAGACTCACAAGGGTAATGAAAAAAATTTTTTGACAAGAATGTAAGTCAGTGCAGAAATAATCATTAGCAGACAGTCTAGTGAGTATCTAGTTCCTTATTTAGGATTCTTCTAAAAAATACCCGCCTCCTTTTTTTTTTTTCCCAGAAGTTCTTTCCTAGTCTATCATAATATTTGAGATTTCTAGTATTAAATTTTAATTTACCTGCTTTACTAGTTTAGAGTAGTTTTGACTGTGGGCAAGAGTAAAATATAAAATTACAGGAGGAGGAAGTTCGTTTTAATGCTAATAATGATTAGAAAACAGTATCCATCCTGCTTCACACCTTTGTTAGATACTAGGTATCTTTTAAAGCACGCTCTATGTATTAGCTCATTAAAAAAATTTTTTTTACTGGAAAAATTTTCTATACTGGGGATAGAACCCAGGACCTTATGCATGCTAAGAATGTGCTCTGCCACTGAGCTTTTATGCCCTCTGTATTAGCTCATTTAATTCTCAAAATAAATCTTCTATAATAGACACTATGGTTATTAATCATATTGTATAGCAGAGAAGACAGATTTTTCAAAGTGATGTGACTGAAGTTGTGTATTCTCTGACATTGGGATACTATTCATTGTGGCTTTTAAAATTACACAAATAGATGCAATTTTCTAAACAAAGCATAGAAAAAGGGAAGTGAAGGAATAGAGTTCAAATAAAACTCTTTCAAGACACTAGCCCAATCAGATAGAAAGACTTTATGTCACTTACCTATTTTTGTGTAGTCAACCATCCCAAAGCACAGTGGGTTAAAACAGCAATTTTAATTTGCTCACTGCTCTATGGACTTTCTCTGTGAACTGGGCTCAGATGAGATGGCATCTTTTTGCTTCATGTCATTCTGGTTTGGGCTCTTCATGTGTCTGGGACATCAACTCGGATGTCTGAGATAATTTCGGTATCTGGACCTCTCTTCACACAAAATCTCTCCTTTTCAAGAGAGTCAAGTTTGTTCATGAATGGCATCATTGCAAGAGGTGTATGCTCTATGCCATGCTTCTTGAGGTCTGTGCTAAAAACTTGTTTAATTTCATTTCTACGGTGTTCCAGTAGTCAAAGCAGGACACACGTTCAGCCAGTCATCAAGGGTCAGAAAGGCAGACTTCTGTGTTAATGGAAGGAGAGGCAGAGTCACAGTGCTAAGAGTCACACATGCATGCAGAAATAAGAGCATTTGGGGGGTCAGTTATTAATCTACCACCATGTGCCCCATGTCCACAAATTACACATATTCATCGCATATGCTGAATATACTCATGCCCATCTTAGGATCCCAAAACTCTTGTCTCATTTTGCCATGAAGTCCAAAGCTCACAGTTCGTGATTACATAGTCTGTCTTGGGTCTGAATGAAAATGAGACTCTTCGTGTGTGTCTCCTTGTGTGTAGACCTGTCAACAGAAATGAAGTTATCTGCTCCACACACATTCAGCAAACGATACAGACACACAATGACCACAGTAATCATTCAATCAATCAAAAGGAAGAATGGGAGGAGAGAACAGACTGGACCGTAGAAATTCTGAAACCTGGCAGGACACAAGTTACCAGATTCTCAAGCCTGAGCACACCAGGCGTTTCTTACTCAAGGCCTTTTCTGTTCCCTTGGAGTAGTCCCCTAGTCTAGTAATTCTCTGAGGCTCTTAGCTCTTCCCATTTGGTTCTTGGACCTGCTGCCTGACATGCCCTTTCTTTCATGTAAGAAATAGCTCATGTTTGCTGTTGCGTAGCTTTTTTTAGCAGCTCTGTCACCATAGAAAGCTGAAAACCCAAAGGACCCTTTTCTTTCTCAACTATTTCCGTCTCTTTCAATCCATGTTGTTACAACTCCTTTAAATATTTTGTGAGTTTCCTGTGTATCATATTATATAATCAATTTCATTTGATAAAAATCACAAAAAAATTTTATTTGATACAGCTCTTCCTTCACTCTGACATCCTGAAGATGCTTAAGAAGCACTTTTGTCTAGATGAGATCTACTATATACCATCTCCAATCTTTCTGAGGTATTAACAAAGTGTCTTCCTGTCACATCCTCACTCTGCTCTTTAGAAAGAGGTTCTATCTTACTTCTAGAACCTGTTTTGAAACTGGCATTAAGGCAGTTTTATTTTCCAACCCAGAACATCCTGGACCTTCTATATTTTGTCAAAATTCATCTTGTGCATTAGAATAGCTCCTTCTTTATTTATTTCTCTCTTCTATCACTTGCAGCTAAGAGTGGCCAATTAATACTTTTAACATTCTGCTTGCTAATATCCTTAGCCAAATGTATAACTTCTTTAGGTATATCTTCTTTCTTCCAAGTTACTACAGCTGACATTTTAACAATTGTTTGTCTGTCCATGAGAGGACATCATTTTTCTTACCTGTTATAGAAGTGTTTTCACTACTTTTTATCTCTTCAATAGCTTTGTTAGTTGTGTCTTTGCTGCTTTTCCAGCCTTCACCTACCAATGGGTTCTAAAGCCAATGCCTCCTGTATTAGAGTTTTGTTACAGCAGCATCCTACTTCTAGGTATAAACTGCTGTATCAGTTAAATTTTGCTACATTGCAAATCACCACATAACTTTGTGGCTTGAAACAACAATCATTTATTTGCTCACAAATCCGTCAGTCAGCAATTCAGCCTGGATTAAATTGGGATAGCTCATCTCTGCTCCACAGTGTGCAGCTGGGCCCACTCTTATTTATGTCTGGGCCCTCAGCTGGGATGGCTGTGATGTCTATAATGTCAGAAATAACTGGATCTCCCTCACTAGAGCATGGCTTGGGCTTTTTTCATGCTGGCAGAATCCTGTTAGTCATAGCAATTTGCAAGGACATTCTGATCCAAGGAGTGCATGGATACAGTCCTTCTGTTGGTAGGAGGAATGTCAAACTTTCATGACAAAGTGGTGTTCGTATGGGAATGAAAAAGTTTTGTAGCTAAATTCTACAATTTCCCAGAGATTTATAACTGGAGGGAGAAGACTTTAAAGGAAGAGGCTTTTTTTTTCTTATTTTGTTTTTTATTTTAAGGGAGAACATTGTTTTTTAAATAATGGAAGAAATGTGAGTATTCTTAAAGACTCAGCCAGGGGCCAAGAGTTCAGCAGAGTTAGAAGTTTTAGGCAGTAGAGCAGATAACTGTTGGAGCAAAGTCCAGAGGTAGTTGTGGAAAATGGGATCAAGGCATAGGATTGATTCAGGGAAGAGACTACTTATATGAGTCAGAAGGGAAGAAACAAAGATACGTGTGCATGCAATCAAATTTGGATGGGGAATTGATAGTTGAAGTAATTCTCCTCAGAATGTGATTAGCTGTCTTGTTGAGGTAAAGGCCAATATAATTTGCTGATGGTTATGGAAATAGGGGTTTGAAGATGATAAATAGTTGGAATACACCCTGAGACAGTGGGAATGTTCACTGACAAAGGGAAGAATGAAAGGTTTGTTGATTCAAGTTGGGGGCCCAGGTGAGGGGGAAGACAAAGAATTTGCAGTGCCACAGTGATAAAGGGGAGTCACACAGGAAACAGCTGGTTAAGTTTTCATTTTTGAATGATGATAGTGGCAACATTGTGGCATTAAGCCATAGGAAGACCAGATCAGAGGTAGAACCTCCTGTATTTGTCTGAGCAGTTAAAACAAATGACCGTAGACTCATTGGCTTACAAACAACAGGAATTTATTTCTCACAGTTCCAGAGGCTGAAAGTCGAAGATCAGGATGCCAGCACAGTCAGGTTTTGGGGAGAACCCTCTTCCAGTTTGCAGACTGCCAGCTTCTTGCATCCTCCCATGTGCGAAGAGGATGCGAGAGCTCTCTGGGACCCCTTTTACAAAGGCACTCATTCTTTTATACAGGTTCTTCCCTCGTGATGTAAGCACACCCAAAGGGCCCACCTCCTAATACCAGCAGCTGGGGGGTTAGGAGTTCAACACGTGGATTTCGGGGGGCCACAAACATTCAGTCCGTTGCATCCTGTTAGGGGGCCGTTCCAGTCACTGTTCCTGCATAACCAATTTCCCTCACACGCAGTAACTTAAAACAACCATAGTAAAAATATTCATGGATTCTGTGGGTCAGTAATACAGAGAAGGTACCAAAGTTCCCGCTTATGTATGTTTCATGGTGTGCTAGTTCTCAGGATTTGAAAGCTGCAGGTGTGCAGGTGAATTGATGGAAGAGGCTGAGATCACAGGAAAGTTTGTTGACTCATATAGCTACACCCTGGACTGGGAGGGACAGAAGACCAGGACTGCCAACTCCAGCACCTATTTGTGGCCATTTCAAATGGCTTTTCTTCCCTGCAGTACGGCTGCCGGAGAGTAATTTGATTTCCAGCATGGTGACTCAGGGCTCCAAGTACCATGTGAGTGTTTAGTGAATAAAGTAATGTCATTTGCAGCAACATGGATGGACCTGGGGAAATCATCATTCTAAGTAATCTCACTTTATGACCCAGTTTTGGAAGGCACACAGAGTTACTTTCCCAGCATTCTGCTGTGTCACGCAACCACACAGGTTCAAGGGAAGGGGAAACAGCTTGCCCCTCTTGCTGAGTAAACAGAAAGGTCCCAAACAAGCGCCTGGGATGGAGCTTCTGCAGCCATCTTTGGAAAATAGTCTGTCATAGAAGCTTTATGGTCATCTGAATAAAAACAGGTGAATCTTGGAACTAAGGAACTGAGGTAATGATAGCAGAGATGGAGAGACAGGCTTAGATTTGTAAAATGTGCCATCTATGTAATCAACATAACTGACTCTATCTCCTAAATCTTCTTCGTCACTGACAGGGCTGCAGGACACAGAGGTAAGGTCGAAAATGCTTACTCACTACAACTATGTCTCAATATTTTCACTTCTCTATTTAACCAAGTTTTACAGTATTTTTTCCCACTTACGTATAGAGAATGGTAGAGGCTTATAAAGAAAGAGAAGTTATGGTCCCTTTATCGGAGATACACAGAAGCTATCGAGAGATATATGGTTCAAGTACTTGGGAGAGAAAATGTTACATATGAACTCCTTTTAAAAATGGAGTGTAATTACAACTTTCTAGAGTGATCTATGTAAATCAATTCTAAAGGAAAACAAAATTTGAATATTTGAAGAGATAACTGACACACTAGATTGCAGAAATGCAAAATATTTGGGTGAGATGTCCAGCTACTTGGTGTAAAGCAAAACTCAGGCTTTTCCTCAAGTATTTATCTTCTTTCATTTTGAGGTTGTAAATGAAAATATTTTTATATTCTTCATACTTCCAGATGGCCTGGCATGCATACCTTTGGCTATTTTTTTAACTGATTAAATACATTTATTTCACAATCTATTTTCTGTTTCCACAGATCTCCTTGAGGCAGGGTAACATGTGGGGTGAGCCTCACTTTGGGGGGACAGGATTCCTTAACTTCCCTTGGACATTTTTAACCACTTGGGTGTATTTGTTCATTTTCTATCTCAGTTTTCTCATATGAGATGGAAGAATGAGTTTTGCCATATGAAATGGAAGAATGAGCCAAAGGCCATCATAACTTGCAAGACCTTCAAAAAGATACCTGGGTGCAATAATACAAAATGTCTGTACACTCATTCAGAAGACTTCCTACCTCAGGTGGAGCCAAAGGATTTGTCCTCGAGGTGGGAATTCAGAACCAGAGCTGAGATTTGGGAAATAAAAGTGCATGTTATAAAAGCCAGGAGGGAGCCTTTCTTCATAAATATTTACACAGAGATCTCAGGTGGCTGCACATCTCTAAATGTCAAATGCGAACGGCTGTGTAGGATTTCGTTCCTCACACTCAAAATAATCAGCTCTTTGCACTAATAGCATTTCAAAGGGAATTTTGAAAATGAAAGAATAAAGTAGCAACTTAAAAATTAGGAACTAAGGTAGCTGTTTAGTGCTCTGATATTTATGGAAAGAACTTCTCTATTTGCTTAGCTTGGAGAGCTCAATTTTCTAGGAGTTTTCAATTTTGGTCTTGTTTTCTGAAAAGAGATTTTCTTTTCAAAATAAGGACATTTTAATAAAGATTATTTTGTGCTTAAAAATATGCTGGTGCAAGTGGGCTGCCAACTTGGAGCTTAAAGACTACCTCTGAGGGTAAAATTCTTTACGCGACTTTTTCCTCCTCCATCTTGAGACCCGGTGGCCCAGGTTTAACATGGAGATAGTCATCTTTTTGTTTTTGATAATGAAAAAATAATAAATATTGTTGTTCTGTGAATAGTTGAAGGAGCAGTTGAAATGAAAGTGCAGGGATTTACTTACTAGTTGTGTGACTTTGGGAAGTTTATTTAACTTTATCTTCAGTATCCTTGTAAAAGGGTGATAATAATATTTTGCAAGTTTCTTGTTAGTATTAATTGACATAGTTTTAGTTACCTATCATTTTTGAATACTTTATACTCAAGGGATGGGCAGATCGACAGAATATAGCCCCTGTGTTCCAGGAACATTCTGTTTCAGGGCAAAGTGGTTGTTTTCCAACATCGAACAGCTGATAGTTGTAATGTCATACCCACAGGATCTTTGCCATCTACCCTTTAATATGAACAAACACATTATCCTATGGTTTGTCACCACAGGTTTTCCTGTTGCCTTCAAAGAAACAGAAAACATTAATCTTTCCTTAATACAGAGTTTTAGCTACCAGATAAACTTGATATCACTTGATAGTTGATTATATATATACATACAAAGTTTCTAGAGTACTTTATTGTTATTTCTGTTCACATATTAATATACTGACTCTTCCAAGTTCAACAAAAAATACGCCTCGTTTATGATTCCTTCTCCTTACCTTCTGGAATCTGTTACTTCCTTATTCCTGCAAATGTGAAATATGGTACCTGTTGCAAAGGGTTTTATTTATTTGTCTCTCTATCTGACTTCTCAGATAGTTTTTGTTTGTTTGTTTTTGAATCTCAGGATCCAAGACAAAGTGTTTCAAAGAGCAGGTAGTGAACTAAAGAGTCAAATACTGCTGAGAAGCAGGAGAGTAAGAAAGGAGAACACACCTCGTTATGGCAAAAGTGGGGCATCTAGTGATGTTGACAAGAGGAGCTGTGGGTGTGAGACTTCAGTGGAGTGTAAGAAACAGACACTGAACTGAAGGAATTAAAGAGAGAATTGGAGATAGAGAATCAGGAAAGAAGTACAGACATGTAGCCTAGGAGTTTTGTTATTAAAGTTTTGAGGCTAATTCCACAGGTGCTACAAAGAGGCTGGAGCCTGAGGGTTTGTTGTTGTTGCTAGGTGGGAGATGGCTACAATGTTGCGCCAGTCAGAGTGATTCAGTAGAGATGGAAGCACGAAGTTTGGCGATGGAGAAGCCGGGAGATTCCACTCACTGACAAAGGAGAATGAGCAGAGAATATAAATGCAGATACAGATGGTGGGTAGGTCCAGTGAAAGGATGATTAAGTAGTCTCGTCTCATTCTTCTGTTTTATTAGAAAATAAGATACACAGTCCATATCTGTGATAGTTACCTTTATGTGTCATGTTGAGTGACCACAGAGTGTCCAGGTTAAAACCATTTTCTGGGTGTGGCTGTAAGGGTGTCTCTGGATGAGACTAGCATTTGAATCGGTAGATTTGTCTTCCCCAATGTGGGTGGGCATCATCCAATCCACTGAATGGGCTGAAGAGAATAAAAGGAAGAGGAAGGAGGAATTTGCCCTTTTCTGTTTCTTGTCTGCTTGATTTGGGACATCTCATCTCATACTCCCTGGCCCCCTTGACTGGGATTGAAACCATAGGCTCCTCTGATTCTCAGACCTTCTAAATTGGATTGAATTATACCATGAGTCTTCTTAGGTCTTCACCTTGCAGGTGGCAGAAATTATGGAGGGATATTAGTCCCCATAATTCTGTGAGCCAGTTTGTCACAATAAATAAATAAATAAATAAATAAATATTATATAGAAATCTATCTATCTATCTATCTATCTATCTATCTATCTATCTATCTATCTATCTAAATACATGTCTCCTACTGGTTCTGTTTCTCTGGAAAACTTTGACTAATAGAGTATCTGAGAGTCAGTAAGAAGAAGGCACAATGGAAAGAAGAGAAGAAAGTATAAGAAATACAACTGTCTTTTGAAAAGGGTGATGGTGAACTGACTATGGCATGTTTTAGGACTTCCAGAAAAGGCTAGAAACTTTTTTATTGTCTGTGATCTTTGATTAAACATTGTGTACTTTTTCTTCTGTCACCTTATGCCCTACAAACTTAGGCTTATAGTGGGCTCATGATTGAGTTTAACCAGGGGTTGGGATTTCCTCTTAAGTAAATGGTGGAAGAAGACAAGGAATTGAATGTACACGAGAAGAAATGAAATATTCTTTCTTCTATTCTTGATGATCTTATCCAGTTTCAAGGCCTCAAATATCATCTCTACATTAATACTTTCAAAATACTATCATCCCAACTTTGTCCCTAAATCCCATATGCACATTCCCAACTTTGCACTTGGATTTCTAATATGTGTCTGTATCTTCTTTGCAAAACTTACTCCTCCTCAAATTCTTCCTCATCTCAATAAACAACAGCTCTCTTCTTACACAATATATAATCTTGGCACCATGTTTAAGTGGTATCTTGCTCTCATACATCCCATCCTTTCCATTTGCAAATGTTGTTAACTCTTCCCTCAGAATAGATCAGAGCCTGGCCACACCTCATTTCGTCTTCATTGCTACCACATGGCCCAGGCCACCATCTTGTCTTGTCTGTGTTTGCTCTTTCTGCTTCTAACCTTACATACTACACTTTAACACCAAGTCCATGGAAGAGTGGCCCTTCATTTGTTTGTACTTCCTCTGATTGTGTGAGAACAACACAAATCAGTTCATATCATTACTCAGCTCAAAGCATGCTAACGGTCTCTCGTCTCACTCAGAAGAATAGCTAAGTCTTTAAAATAGACCTATAGGGCTCATCTTTCTAGCCTTTTCCACTCTGACCTCATCTTTTTTTTTTTTTTTTACTCTGAGTTTTTATTTTTTATTTTTTTTCAGTTTGGTCCAGCTATGTTTCTTTCTTTCTTTTCACATTTTTTATTGATTTATAATAATTTTACAATATTGTGTCAAATTCCAGTGTAGAGCACAATTTTTCAGTTATACATGAACATATATATATATATTCATTGTCACATTTTTTTCACTGTGAGCTACCATAAAATCTTGTGTATATTTCCCTGTGCTATACAGTATAATCTTGTTTATCTATTCTACAATTTTGAAATCCCAGTCTATCCCTTCCCACCCCCCACCCCCTTGGCAACCACAAGTTTGTATTCTATGTCTATGAGTCCATTTCTGTTTTTCATTTATGCTTTTTTGTTTCTTTGTTTGTTTTTAATGTCTACGGCCATACCTCCCTGAACGTGCCCGATCTCGTCTGACCTCATCTTCTCCCACTCTCCTTCTGGCTCACTCTACTCCAGTCACACTGGCCTGGTTGCTGACCCTGGAATATAGCAGTTAGGTTTTTTCTTTTTTCCTTCAGTGACACTCCTTCGTGAAATTTTGTTTTCTTAGATACTATGTGCATGGCTGACTCCCTGGCCAGGCCTACCCTAACTCCACTACTTTGTGCAACACCCTCTGCTGTTACCCTCCTTCACTTCTTAGTCTCTTTCTCTGACTTATTTTACTCCATTTAACTTGTGTGTGTGCACACACCTTGCATTTTGGCCGAACGGTCTTGCATTTAAGCCAATAATTGACTAAAGCTGAGTGTCACTGTTATAGAATAATAACTCTGAATTATAAGCAAATATTATCTATTTTTACATTTTTCGACTTTAATAATAAAAATATAGATGTCAATCTTACAAAACTTGGCCTTCCAGAGCTGGAAAAACACCCTTTCAGCATTGTCAGGTGCAAGATTGTTCAGGAGACACCGTATGGCATCTTTGTGGTACTGAATTGCTTTCAAAAACTAAGACTTTTTTTCTAGCTCTGTTCACAAAAAGTAACTACATTGGTGATATTCCCAATAAATTTTTCAGTTTTTGTTCCTCAACATGAGAACATAACTAGGTAAAGTATTTCATTTTTGGCCCCTAGATCAGAAAATTTTGTCAGTGTTGATGATGTAGTTTCACTCAAACAATTCCATAAATTACACCTTTTATACTGCTACATAAAAGATACTGAATATTTTCAGAAGCAAATTTGAGATTGTTGCCTCACTAATTATATTTTATTTCTGACATTTTTTGCTCTATACAATACCTTAAGAAAAATGCTACTTTATTTATAAATCACAAGAAAACATCGGTCTGGAAATATGGAAATGGAGTAAAATCATGGTTTAAAGACAACTAAATTCTCCCTCGGCTTCTATTGGTGTCTCAGCTTGAATTGTATTGACGCTAATTTTAGCACCTGCTCTGGTGTAGAATGTTATAGAAATTATCAGGTGAGAAATATCTATACTGTCAAGGTTTATAAATTTTATTTGTAGTTTCCAGCAAATAAACTGTTTTCTCTGCAAAAAAAAAAAAATTCTATCCACTTCAGTATTATATGCTAAATACCGCACATGACATTACTTTGCATAGAATCCCTGCTGTTCTGTTAGAACTTATTATAGTAAAATAATAACAGAATCTGTTGTGTGTTAGGATTTTGTCTTTGGCTGAAAAAAGAATGCGGTCAACTGTCTCTGTTAATGGCCAGCAGCTCATTCATCCTGTACAGGGCTAGAATCACTTTATGAACACTCAACTGAAGGCTTTTATTTTCTATTCTATAAATCTTTCTTCTGTCAGAATCATCATGTTGTCATCTGTTTGAAACCCAGAAATCTCTTGGCCAGATGGCAAAAAAAGATACATTGTTGAATTGATCAAGAATCCATATGCAGTCAAACTTTAAAAAAAAAAAATCATCTGTTGTTTCTGCATATCCAAAAACCTAATTGACCAGACTGAAAAGAATGCATTTAATATCACCACAGACTTCTATGTGTATAGAAAAATATAATGCAGAAAGAAAAATTGATTTTGATCATTTGTTTTCCAGCAGGAATTTTGAACCTAAGACTGATAAGTTTTGTAAATCTCCAAAATTTTCTTTTTTGGGGCTAAAAATTTTGCTGGTTTGTGCTAATCAAATGCATAATAATTTTGTTTACTATTTTAACAACCATAATGTCAAAACATTAAAAGAGTTTCCTCCAAAAATAATTTTGGAATGTCTTATTTTCTTGTTTGACTAGTGAGAACAAATTGTGTTTTTTATACCTTATTTTTCTCTTATTATTATATTCTATATAATGTATCCTCAAAAAGGAATTGACACGCATGTTGCTGTATGTGATTTTGGTGTTTATTCTCCTCATGAGATTTTGAGCTGGTAGATCAATCCTCTGCTTTTAGGTGCTTTTTCCAAATGATGAAGAGATGGTTACTAGACCCTGGTCTTTCTAGGGGAAAAGTCAATGGGCAGCCAAGGAGAATGCTATGTGTTATCTGTAATCAGAAAAAGGCAGGAATGGAGATGGTGGGGCTGAGGGCATTCGTCCCAGTAAAAAGTCTTGACCCCTCATCCAGTTCCCGGACCTGAGCCATTTTTCAGCTTTGGACTTAGTGAATGAAAAGAGGGACCCTGCAAGATAACAGGTACATATCATGATTCCTCCCCAAATCTCCTCCAAAGAGATCACTGGCTATATACTCAAGTGATTGTATGCTGGGAAAGAAGACCATCCAGTTATATTGAGGAATGTTAAACACAAAATTTGACTTGATATTGAAATCTGGACCCCCTAAACCTCTTGATGAGTCTCCTATTAGAGTGGGGACTTATACATCCCAGGTAATAAATGGGATCCTGACTAATGCTCATCTTACTGTGATTCTACTGTGTTCCTAGATCCACCTGGTTGTTATTTCTTTGGTCCCTAAGAGCATAATTGGGATAGATACATTTGGCAATTAAAATGAAGCCCACATTAGGTCTTTGGCCTATTGGGTAAGAGTTATCAAATTGGGGAAGGTCAAATAGAAGTTTCCACACAAATGTCCCTTGATCTTAGCCAAGAGAGCAAAAAACACAAACAAAACAAAATAAAAAAACCAAATCAAACCAAACCAAACTAAACAATCCCAACCCCCAAAACAAAAACAAGAGAGCAAGCAGCCGACAAATGGACAAAAGGCTCAAGATAGCTCTGAGGAAGAACATTAGATGTTAATGCCACCTTTTCCTAAAGGGTATCTCCATTTAATTGACCATTCTGGCCCCTGCAGAAACCAAATGGATCCTTAAAGATGGCTAGAAACTACCATAAGCTTAACCAAGTTTCAGCTATTTATTAGGACATCATATGGCTAATAGTAAGGCTTCAGGTACTCGGTATGCACCCACAGATTTGGAGAATGCATCATTTTTTATTCTAATCAGAAAAGAGATTCAGAAACAGATTGCATTTATATGGCTCTGTTGAACCCCAGATTTCCTATGGCAATGTAAAAATGCCAGATCCATAAGCATGGATTCTCACACAACAAAACATCTGACTAGAGGATTCATCAGTAGGCACAGGCATAGCCCTGTGGCTTTGGGGTACACTGGTTGTATCATATACTAAGCCATTCAGCAGCTGTTAGCTCTAGAGAGCATTTGAATAGTCTACTAAAGGCAGAGCTGAGGTGTGAGCTCAGAGGCGGTAGTCTTCAAGAATGAGGTCCCATTCTTCAAGACACAATACCTGAATCAGCTCCCTCTCTATGATACTATTTCCATAATAAGAAGAATTAATGAGCCAGAAAGTAAGTGGTAGAAGCAAGAGTGGCCCCACTTAACATTCTCCCCAAGAATTCTTAGCAGGACTTTGTGTTTGTGTCCCTACAATGCTGAAACCCGTAGGATTAGAGGTCTTGGTCCCTAAAAGGAAAAGAGTGTTGCCAGTAACACAGAAATAGTTCATTGAACCAGAAACTTCAGCTTCCACCTGGGCACACTGGATTCTTAATATCCAGTGACCAGCATGCAGGAAGAGAAGACACTGTCTGGTCAGAGGTAATTGAAGCTGATCAGTAGAGTGAGAAAGGGCTATTTGTACTCGGTGGGGAGAGGGAGGAATACAGTGCAATACAGGTGATCCACCTGGGTACTACTTGATAATCCTTTGCTCAGTTATAACTGTAAATGGACATGTACAGTGACCTTGGCTTGAGAAGGGCTCAGATCACTCAGGAGTGAAGGTTTGGGTCTCACCACCATGTAAGCCACTAAGATCAGTGAGATGATAGGTTAGGGTGAAAAGAATTCAGAACATACTGGAGTAGGAAGACAGTGAGTACCAGTCAAGGCTTGAAAACAACTGAAACTCACTAATATACCCACTACCCAGCTTAAGAAATAGAGTATTACCAGCATCCTCCCGAACACTATTCCTCTCTTCCCTTTCCTTCAGAAAGTTTAACCTCTATTCTGAGCTCTAACAACAGAGCAGCTTTTCCTCATTTTTAGAACTTTCTGTAAATGGAATCAAAATTTGTGTTTTTTTGTGTCTGGCTTCTTTTATTCAAAAATTTGTTTGGGTGTTTATGTATATGGTTATTTTGGTTCTACTTGTTCTGTTTATTTGCTGTACATTATTTCATTTTATATGCTACATAAATGTATTTACTCATATTACACTTGATAGACAGTTAGATTTTTTTTTCCAGTTTGAGGCTGTTAAAAATATTGCTGTCCCATACATGGAAAAAACTGTGAAAATTTATATATATATATATATATATATATATGTATTTATTGAAGTACAGTCAGTTTACAATGTGTCAATTTCTGGTGTATAGCATAATGTTTCAGTTATACATGAATATATATATATTTCAATTTCATATTCTTTTTCACCATAAGTTGCTACACGGTATTAAATATAGTTTCTTGTGCTATACAGTATGAAATTATTTTCTATCCATTTTATATATATTAGTATCTGCAAATCTCAAACTTCCAATTAATCCCTTCCCACCTTCTTCCCCTCCTGGTAACCATAAGTTTGTTTTCTGTGTCTGTGAGTCTGTTTCTGTTTTGTAATTAAATTCATTTGTCTTTTTTTTTTTTGAGATTCCACATATAAGTAATATCATATGGTATTTTTCTTTCTCTGTCTGGCTGACTTCACTTAGAATGACAGTCTCCAGGTCCATCCATGCTGCTACAAATGGCACTATTTTATTATTTTTTATGGCTGAGTAGTATTCCATTGTATAAATATACCACAACTTCTTTATCCAGTCATCTGTCAATGGACATCTAGGTTGTTTTCAAGTCTTGGCTATTGTAAATAGTGCTGCTATGAACACTGGGGTGCATGTATCTTATAAAAATATTTTTTAAAAATTAAAAATTGCTCTCCAGAACATCCCAGTACATACTTTTGGTTGAAATGTGTACATAGTGTACCCATTTCTGTTGAGTGTGTACTTGGAAATGAAATTGCTCGGTTATAGAATATGCATATGGTCAACTTCAGGAAATAACGCCAAACAGTTTTCTGAAGTAATCTTACCCAGTGACACCTCACCATCAACGAATCAAAGTTTTAGTTGATCTGCTCTCTTGCCAATACTTACATGAATAGCAGTAGTAGAAAAATTAATGAGAATTATATAATTAAAATTATAATACAATTAACAACAACCTCAGTTTTAAAAATAAATTGAACAGCCATATAGTCTTTGAATAATTTTATCCAGACATATGGCTCTGATAAAGAATTCAAATTTTTAACATTACCAATGACATCTTTGGACAAAGGATTTTTAAATAAATCTATGTCTATCTCAAAGGAACAATATTTTTAACACTCATTTTGAAGTAAATTTATAAATGCACATGTGAGAAAATAATTTCAAGATAAAATCTTTTTATACAAATTTTTATGAATATATTCATCAATCTGACAATTGCACCTAAATCTCAAATATAGTACCTGCTGACAATTTCTGAAGTTAGTTCTGAGATTTTGCAATACCTTTCAAAAAATGGGGAAGGAGAAAATGAAGATGAAAATAGCTTCTAGACCATTTAGATAGGGCAGATGTCATTATAATTGAAGTCACAGATGAAATATATACTTTACTTGATTAAATTTAGCTCTGAACTTACTGGTCATAATGATAGAAATGGGAGCAGTTTCATATAGTTCTCACTGATTATTAATTAGAAATATGCAACGTTTCTATAGATTTTTCTCCTTTCTCATAATCCTTCTTTGAGTTACTCCATAACAATAAAGAATAGCCCATTCTATCCAATATTTTGTGTATTTCCTTAAAATTTTGTATCAAAGTCTATTTTTTTCTGACAATCTTCCCAGTATTTGTGTAAGATAGTATCACAGAGTGAGTCTACACGGGATGGAAAAATCCTTCCAAAGGTGATATTCCAAATAAGCCACATCCATAAGCCACAAGCATCAGAGATACTTTATGTTTATGTTGTTTGAAAAAAGGCAGGACTAAATATTCTGAATTTGAGTACTGGTGTCATTGGTTTTATCTTTACAAATTTTGGTAAATTATTTGACTTTTTTGAGCCTCAATTTCCACATTTGAAAGATAATGCTAATAATATGTACCTTGAAGTCTTATTGTAAAGATTATAACAGTGCAGGCTATTTAAAAAATACTTGGTGAATCAGTGAATTCTTGAAAAGTGTATAAAACTTTTGGCACACTGACTATTTTCAATAACTACTATTTCCTGCAAAGAAGAACTTATAAACATTTAGAAAAATATTGACTTGTTGCACTAATAGAAATTGTATTTTGTGGAAAAACAAGTCTTACAATAATTTCATTTAGTTTTCTGTGCCTAAAGAGATCTTACCATTGGAATTGTGTACTTATAGAGAGGCAAGCTTTAGTGACAAACAATGCAACTTTGAGGAATCCAATAGCTTCCTTGGTTTATTTTGTCATTTTCTCTGACTGCTTAAGTGCTATCAAAAGACCTTCCTTCCACAGCTTATTTCATAAAAGGAGTATTGAGTATCAGAGAGAGACTATGTAAGGACATAAATAAGCCACCCACAAATGCAGTCCTTCAAACTTTGTTTTCTATACTGCTTTATATGCTCCAAATAATACAATGTTTTAAAATTTTATTTTTTATTTTTTATTGATATATAGTTGATAAACAATATTGTCTTAGTTTCTAGTGTGCAGCATAGTGATTCAGTTATGTATATATATTCTTTTTCATATTCTTTTCCATTATAGATTATTACAAGATACTGAGTATAGTTCCCTGCACTATGCAGTAGGACCTTGTTGTTTCTATAGTGTTTTTCGAATTTTTTTTTTCTTTTCCTCTTAGAGGTTAAGTGCTCTATGTTCAAGGAATGACATTCTGGGTCTCATGCCACACACCTCTGTGTATAATATAATTCTCACTTTAATTTCTTGTTCTCCATTTCCTTACATTTGCAGGTAGCTGTGCTTCCAAGACTCCATTCAGGTTGTTCAACAGAAAGACTCCTTGAGGAATCAAATATTTCATGCCAATTTCTACTGAAGCTACAGTTTAAATGAAATACCAAAATATAAGCTATAGCCTCATTCAGGGATTCACTTGTTCCCAGAGCCTTTAAATTGGCCATTATCAAGGTCACTAAGGCTGAATGAACTTTATCTTGTTGCATCTGAACCTCCCATGTATCACAGTAACCTTGAAGTATCACTGAGGAAAATGAGTGTCTCTAAACCCAGCATTTGATCAGATTTATTCCTAAATGTAATAATACATCTTTTTCACACTTATTTTATTTCTACTTGTATCTAAAATCATTTTTGAAAAAACTACAAATCTTTGTTATCTTGCTCTCTCGAATTTCTAGCATTGCTCCCTAAGGGATTTCATTAATTGCTTTACAATTCAAGTTCAGGTAATGAAATTGTGTATATAGCTTTATTAATCCAAGTTTTGCTTTTGTCTTGTTTGCTTTCATGGGATAACCTCAAACCTTGATTAGTGATTTAAAAATCAATATCTTATAAAGGGAAAATTGCTTTTATATCTTACTTTACAGTGTTTTGCTATACACAGCCATTATTGGTTTAAATGAAGAAAGGTTAACTGTTCAAATCAAAAGTAAACCTTATATGTGGCTTATATACAGCAGACTCAGCAGTCATGGTCTACTGTGTGGCAAAGAAAAGCACATTAATAAAGTAGTTTATCACCTACTTATTCTCCCAAATTCTTTTAAAATTAGGCTTAATTCTGTTAATTGGAAGCTTATTGTGACAACTATTTGTTTTTGCACATTTTTGTCAGCTTATTTTTTAAATAACATCATTTTAAAAAGTTGGTGTTCAGAAATTTTAACATTTCCAGTTGGAGGTTACTTATTCCATGATTAAAACAGTGGCCTGCCATCCACGTATACTGATTATGTGTGCTTACTTTCTTTACACCTTTAGTCTTCAAATAGGAACTGAAGTCAGGGAACTAAACTGCTCCTTTTCCTTTCTAGCACTTCTTACCTGAGTGATGTGGATTTGTTTGTTTTCTTGTTTTCTATGCAAACTGTGTCTCTAGGCCTAGCGTTTGAGTGGAGTGTAGTTGGAAAGTTTAGGGTCATTGTATGGGATTTTGTTCAAGGTAAAAAGGCCCTTATACTCTTTGGGAAGAAAGTGGAGTCCATTCACAGTTAGGGTTCCTATGTACATCATATGTTCACTGATTGAGAAGATGCTGTATATATACATACAATGGAATACCACTCAGCCATAAAAAAGAACAAAATGTTGCCATTTGCAGCAACATAAACGGACTAAGAGGGTATTATGCTAAGTGAAATAAGACAGAGAAACATAAATACTATAATATCACTTATATGTGGAATCTAAAGAATACAACAAACTATTGAACATAAAAAAAAAAAAAAAGAAGAAGCAGGCTCACAGATATAGAGAACAAACTAGTGGTTACCAGTGGGGAGAAGGAAGGGAGGAGGTGGACACGGGGAGGGGATTGAGAAGTACAAACTATTAGGTATAAAATAAGCTACAAGGATATATTGTACAACATAGGAAATATAGCCAACATTTTATAATAACTATACACGGAGTATAACCTTTAAAAATTGTGAATCACTGTGTTGTACACCTGTAACATAATACTGTACAGTAACTAGACTTCAATTTAAAAAAAAAGAAAGTGCTCGACCTGAGGAGGAGCCCACTCATTCTTAAGAGTACCAACAATTTGGGGAGTAGGATGGTGTCAAAACATGTAATTCCAAAATTTCTGGAAAAGCAGGCAGAATACAATACAATGAGGTTACATTAATGAAAGCAACATCGAGAATGTAAAAATTAGGCAAGGAAAGAAAATAATTTCTGTAATTTAAAAAGCAACCAAGGAAACATACTCTTTTCCATAAACTGAACAATTCTGAAGCTCTAAGGTGCATGTAATATTTCCAGAATGAAGGCACCAAGGAGTTGCTGATCGTTCTTTCCGTGAAATAATTTATAATTATTCTGCTAAATGGTATAATTACATAATTACATATACGTAGTGTTACTTAGTTATTTTTTACTTACTGTGGGGTGCAGTTTCATGCACTATGGAAAAGAGCTTCAAACTTTAGAGTCATATGTAGGCTTAAAACTCAACCTTATTAATTTGAGCCTCGGAGGAATGAACTTTCTTCATTGTGTTATTCAGAAGACTTCAAAGAGACAAATCCACCTTAGGAATCTGGTGGCGGAATCAGAGCTTGACGGATATTAATTGTCCCTTTTATCCTTTCTCATCTCTATTAGAAAAAAAAAATTCATTTAATTTATTGTCACAGGACGAATGCTGATGGAGAAGAGCGGAGGTATACCTGGAGCAGTTTGCTCCAGCCAGAACCCGATCCATGGAACGGGACTTAAGCAGAAACTGGCTGCTCTGAAAATCCAGGAAATCATGGTCATTCAAGAAATAGTAATGTTTAGGGAAGCAATAATTTGAAAAATAATATGGGATTTAGATACACTAAAACCAGTCACTTAGAACAGCTGAGGGAGAGGGAACAAAATGAGTGTAAATGCAGTCAGGATGTAAAAACAGATCCATGTGATTTTTAATATTTAAAGATCTTTTTTGCTCTCTGTTTACTACCTAATAGGATGTAATTTATTTATGTCTGAAAAGTGAATGTGTTTTAAGGCTTTGGGAGTCTACTGTTTGGTTGTTTGTTTTAAAATAAGGCTCATGTGTTGGTTATCCTGGCTTTCTGGAAATTTTATGAGTTTTCTAGGCTCCTCTAATAAGAAGCACACTGCACAGACTAAAGATAAGGGCATGGTACAAAATGAGAATTTTAAAAATAAGATCAAGAAGTAGAAAGTAATTTCCTAATGCTAATGGTGATAGTGTTATAGTTTCCAGTAATAATAATTCTGCTATTGAATATTTTGACTACCACACTTTACAGGAGAAATGGGATTAGAGATAATGAAACAGGAGTAAATAGGTGTATGCAAAATGTGTGAATGTTAGACTCACAGGATGTGGCAGAAATAGAAACAGCTAAGAGGCATTTGTAACATAGTGGAAAGAAAAATGAACGTGGAATTCCTAGACCATTGTTTAAATCATAACTCTGCTACTTACTCACACAACCTCTCAGAGATATTCCAACCATAAAAAATAGATAAAAATGCATACTTCATCATATGGTTTCCAACCATGACAGAATAGCTGGTATCAGACTTGCATTCCTATTGTAAACAACAATAAAGCTGAACAAAATAGAACTGTTTGCATGTATTGAACAACATGGGGCACAATATTATGATCCCTGAGAGAAGAAAGACACATGAATTCCACCCCATGCTCTTTCTAGGTTCACTTTCTGGATGTCAGCACAGGATGGTGATGCTTAAGCAAAAGAAAACAGTCTAGTTGAATTGAGAAGGTAGAGTTCTGAGTTTGGGGTGGCTTCAGGCAATGGAATTTTCAGTACATTGGTCCTAGAGAGGAGGGAGCAGCAAAGACAGAGATCTGAGAAGCTGGAGTGGGGATTCCTCACATAATCTCTGGCTGTAGTTGGACTATAGATGGATAGGACAGAACTGCATGAGGCCCAGTAGAGGGGTGCTGCTGCAGGACTCAGAGCTGAACGGAAATGTCAGAGGTCTTAGAAGGCTTCGAGATGATGGAATTCTGGCCCAGCAAAAGCACAAGAAATTGCTGAGGACTTCCAGCATTTATTGAGCTCCCAAATGCCCACTCCTTAGAAATAAGGATGACATCCTAGAGTAAAGGTCCTGGATGAAGGACAAAACCTGTACAGAAATGTTTACAGTGACTGTATTCATAAATGTTTAAATCTGAAAACAACTCAAATATTCATCAGTGATTGAATGGACAGACAAACTGTGGTATATCCATAGGTGGAATACTACTCAGTGATAAAAATGGACAAATTCTTGTTATATGCTACAATCTCAAAGGGATAATGCCAAGTAAAAGAAATGAGTCTCAACAAGACATACTATATGGTCCACTCATATGACAATCTCAATAAGAGAAAACTATGTGGATGGGGAATATATCAGTGGTTGCTGGGATTTGAGTGGGAAGGGTGTGGAGACAAAGGAACATCACAAGGGAGTGTTTGTGAGTGATGGAACTGTTATGTATTCTGACTGTCATAGTAGATGCGTGGATCTTTATATATGTTAAAGTTCATAGGAATGTATATCAAAAGAATTACTTTACTATATGGCGACAAAAGAGATAAAATTAAACAAAATGTGTATATACATATTTTTCAAGTAGTTAAAGGGAAAATATACATAATGAAAGAGTGAATGGGGATTCTTAGTGGAGAAATGGAAATTTTAAAATTTGAAAAAAACAAAATTAACATTACTAGTATAATATCAGAAATAAAAATAGTTAATGGACTTTATAGCAGATTTAATACTGTAAAAGAAGCAGTTGGTGTACTTGAAGTCAGATTAATAGATGTTATTAAATTGAATAAAATGGAGAAAAATTGTAAAAATATTCTGAGTTTCAGTGTTTTGTGGAGCAATACATACAATTATATATATATAAATACATATTGTATACAAGTATATATATGAGTCCCAGAAAAAGAAGATTAAGATGATCAAAAATGCTGAAAGAAATAATGGTCAGAAACTTTCTAAATTTGGAATACTAAGAAAACCAACATGGCAGAACAGTTGAAAAATCAATGATAAAGAGAATATCGTGCTAATGTCCGGGAATAATTTCCTCAGGGAAGGAGACTTCATTTAGATGAGCACCCCTGAATGTCTGCCACTGTGTCTGTGTCCCCATGTTGTCCCCCTGGAAACTATGCTCCACTGAAACAAAGAAATAAAGAAACTGAAGAAATGGGGTCCAGGAAACAGGAGTTCCTTCTCATGAATGAAGCAAAGGGAACCCTTGGGAGGAAGACCAGACAAGAATGGGGCAGCAAGCCTGGAACACAGCCAACCCACACGGCAGGAAGGGGACAGAGGACTCCAGAAAGGGGTCTT
Organism: Vicugna pacos; assembly: GCF_048564905.1. NCBI lineage: Eukaryota > Metazoa > Chordata > Mammalia > Artiodactyla > Camelidae > Vicugna > Vicugna pacos. Next base: position 102,172,809 of record NC_132988.1, on the reverse strand, counting down.
GGGGAGAAATAATTAATGAGAAGGATTATCTGACAGGATATAAAAGTGGCTTTCAGAGTTGTCGAAGGAGATGTGAAGACTTAATCAGAAAATTAATAAACTATACACATTATTAACTCCAAAAAATGGAGAATATCTCGAAAATAGCCTCAGCTAAGGGAAAAATGAAAGGATTACAAATTATATCACATTAGTACCAGTGGAGATTGGAAGTCAGTAGGATTGCATATTTAAAGTACCAAAAAAAAGTGTTCCAAATTTCAAGTGAAATAAATGTATTTTCACATAAACAAAAGTTGAGAAAGTTTCTGCAAGCAGACCTAAATATAAGAATTGATAAAGGAAGCTTTCACATTAAAAAAAAAAAAATGGATGCCAGATGGAAACTTGATTTAGCAGGAAAAAATAAAGGACACTAGAAAGAGTAAACATGTGCTTTAGTAAAAAACAAGCTTCTAGAGGAAAACATAAAAGAATGTCTCCATGATCTTGGGGAAGCAAATATTTCTTCAAGAGACATCCAAGAGTGTAAATTTTATAAAAATTTGACATTGGACTTCATAACTGTAAAACTAACGTTCTTTGAAAGAAAGCACAGAAATGGGGGCAAGATTGAAGGAAGTATTTGAAATTCATGTAGTTTATAAAGCAGTTATATTCTGAATATGTAAAGAACTCTACAAATCAGTAATAAAAAGACAACCATGTAAAAAGAGGCAAAAGACTTTACAGACACTACACATGAGAATATATATATGAATGGCCAATATACACATGAAAGTGTGCTGAACATCATCAGCCCTTGGAGAAACACAAGTTAAGAGCACCATAAAATAACAAATCAAACACATTAGACTACCAACAGTTAAAAGTATGCAGAGAACCAGATGAGGCAATGCAGCAATGGAGGCTCCCATAAGTTGCCGGTGGGTGTATAAAATTGTACAACCATTTTGAAAAACAGTTTGGCCGTTTCTTATATAACCATACCCACTGCTAAGTATGTGCTTACAAGAAGCAAAAACAAACAAGACTTGTGCAGGAATATCTTTAGCAGTTTTGTTTATAATAGACCCAAATCCAAAACAACAAACTGTTCTGTATTCACACATGGAATTCTATATAGTAAACTTTTTAAGGATTTAATTACTGATACACTCAAGAATGTGGATGAATCTCAAAAACAACATGTTGAGTGAAAGAAGCCAGATGCAAGAAGCACATATTGTCTGATTCCATTTATATGAATTTTATTCAAGACTAGACAAAACTATGTTGTAGAAATCAGAACAGCAGTGACCTTTGGGGAGTGGAATAACTAAGGGGACACTGTGGAATTTTCTAGGATATTGAAAATTTTCTGTATAGAGCATTGATTATACCTGAGGAAATACCAAAACTCATCCAATTGTACACTTATGATCCAAACATTTCATTCCATGTAAATTGTATCTCAATAAAAAGTACACTCCTCACAAAGATTTAGAATTGACACTCAGAGAGAGAAGCATATGACACTTAGTAGAAACTTTAATGTTTTTCTTTCATATTGTATCTTAATTCAAAAGCTATTTACACTATAGCCACTCATAACATAGAGGGTTGAAAAGTATCTAATTTCATCTCTATCATTAACATCACATGACAAAAGGAATGCTTCTAATATAGCCAAATTAGTTTAACAATAATATATTTTATGATCACTGTGACATTTAAAAAATAATTGTCAATGAGATACATCCTAGATAACCAACCTTAGAAACATCTCTGAATAAATCATGGCATGGAAAACATATATACAGATAATTTTGCCAAGTTGTAATACAAAATTAACTGAGAAGTAAAAATGCAGAATTCTGTACCCATCGTATGATACAAGCAGTATGAATCTTTGTGTAACTTATGTCAGTATATGTGTATAATTACAGTTTGGGGAAATGGAGAAATTATATCATTACCTCTGATGGGTGGGGTTACAGATAAATTTAATTTTGCTTTCTATACTTTTTGGTATTTTCCTAATATTTCATAAGAAGCATACACTCATTATTTTATTATAAGAAAAATGTACAGTATTGAACTATTTTTCAAATTTTCTAGCAGTGCCCAATTGTAAAGTTTCCTCATATGCACAAACGTATTTAATTTTCACAACTGTTTGTTGTAGGTAGGATAAGTGCAGATATTCCCAGTTAACAAATAAGAAATTTGATAAATGTATCTCAAAAAGGTGTGCAGAAAAAACCAAGTTCAAATTATCTACATGAGTAGAACACATGTCTTGCAATTTCTGAGGTTAGTTTAGCTTAGTTAGTTTTTATTATATCTTGTTGCTTATACTCACCAATAAGGCAGATGCTCTTACAAAGCATGCTGGTATTGAAGCCTTCCTAAGAGAGTTTAATAATGGCTTAGTTGAATATTGCAGTGGCAAAAAAAGAGAAGGCAATAGTTTAATAACAGAAAAAGGGGCTGACTTGTAAAGGTACTGGTGAATTTCCCATGTGTGGGAGACAGCTACAGGGGTAACTGCTGAAATTTTAGAGACCTCCCCCCAGGAGTTCTAGGGTGGAAAAAAAAAGCTGTCAACTGATTTTATTTTTTACTTCTTAGCTACACCTTCTGCTTTGTTTCTAGCAGGGTTTTGCAGCGTCTGAGATTAATGACATATGGTCATTTTTCCAAAAATTTTATTTCATATTTTTCCAAGCATGCTTGTTGCCAGGTGTTTTTGAGAAGCCATGGGAAATACTAAGCTGCAATTAGTTGCCATCTTAAATTCAATTTTGCCAGAACATAGTGTTCACTAATAGAACTCAGAAGAACAATTTTATCTTTGCTTAATGTATCTTTCTGACAAAAGAACCCTTATTGTCCCAGAATTCAAATCTCTCAAGACAGTAGTCTTCTAAAGTGAGCTTTCCTCCAAACTTTTTGTCTTGGTATTACAGCTCTTATTAAAACCAGTATGCGTTGCTTTATTCTTGGTATCTGGAATAGAGTTAATGACAGTGAATGCATACATTGTGTTATTTGATTTTATTTGAGTTGAACTTCTGTTTCTAGGTACTTGAGAGAACTACCAAATATATAAAGAGTATCTAAATATGAAAAAGGAAAATTCCAACAAAGTGAATAGAACAAATGGAAAAAGTAATCAGAGGTTTAACAAATAATAGAAATATAAATGACTCTTAACTGTATATAAAATCCTCATCCTGAGTCTTAAAAAGAAAAATGCAAATTAATCTTTATTGAGACAGCATTTGCCAATTATTCTATCATCAAAAATTCAAAAGTTGACAAAATACTCTGTTGGCAAGGCTGTGGGGAAACAATAAGTCATGTATTCCAAGTGGGAATGCAAAAATGATTCAACTCCTATGGAGAGGAATTCGGCAATGCCTGGTTAAATTATTTCTCACTTGTCTCAGGAATTCTACTTCGAGAAGACTATCTTGAAGAAACGTGAAAAAATACCAGATGACTTGCACAAAGTTACACATTATATCACTTTAATAGCAAAAAAACTAGAAGTAATCCAAATAGATATTAACAGAGAATTATTATTTCAGCCCAAAACGGGGTATTAGGTAGTTGCAAAAGGGAAGAGTTAGAGCTCTATTCACTGATATGGGTTGAGTTAGATTGCTACACTTCCACACGGCACAACCTCCAGCATACATCATCAAGTGACAGTAGGAAACTGCAAAAAGCATACATGGTGTGCTCCCCTTTGTGAAAGCAGGTGAGTGTATGTTTACATTTGAAGAACGAAAAAGATTCGAGTTACTGCAATTGATTAAGACACATCACTAAATATATAAAATCCATGAGCTCATTATGATTGAAAAAGAGGAGGGAAGATAAAAATTAAACTCACCAGTCATAATTCGATGTTGATAAGGCACCAACTCGTTAATCTGAAATTTGATAATTAAAGAGAAAGAATTAAGCATTTATTTTGCCTTTTAGGGTAATACACATACCCATAGTGTGGAGAGACAGAGACAAAGAGAGAGAAACCTTTGATACAGAAGAAATTTCAACTAAGAGATATAGAAGGAATTAGCAAAACCGGTTTTGCAACCTCAAATGAAACATCTTATTTAAGAAATGGTTATTAGCAGATGATAAAAAAAGATTAGGTGAACATTTAAAGGGGAACTTCACAGTGGAGGAATCAGACTGTGCCTGCCTGAACCCTGTTACCCAGTTTTAGGGTTACTACAAGCTGAACAAATGACCTAATTTGCCTCTCGATGTGATGAAATATGTATACAGCAGCACCCATCAATTTTCTTGCATAAATAAATTGGAACCTTAACTTATCAAACCTTTACATCTCTCAGTCTACAGGAAACAGAGGAGATAGAATATGTTCAATGCCATCATGCTAAAGCAATCAATCAAATCTAGAAAGTGACACAATTTACAGAATATTAATTTAGTTCCTTTAACAGGACAATTGCATAGAAAAGGAAAGGCTGTTCTAGATTAAGTAGATTTAAAAGAGATTAAAGTGGCAACACAACAAATTACAATGCCTGTTCCTTGTTTAGATCCTTAGTTAAAGAGAACTTCAGTAAAAAATAATTTTTAGACAATTGGGAAAATTTGCATATAAATCTGTGCATTGAATGATATTAGGAAATCATTTTAAATTATTTCATGTATTGATAATGGCTTCAAATATGTGAAAGAAAATTTGTTTTGTTTTGTTTTGTTTTAAGGCACATAATGAAATATTGTGTGAATTTGGTTACCTTGCATCTGAAAAATACCTTAAAATATGACAGAAAAAAATCCACCCTCCTTAACCCCCCCCCCCCAAAATTCAACCTGGGGATGATGAATAAAGAATATGGCAAGGTTGTTAGATAGTTAGATAGGTGGGGGCACCAGGCAGATAGGCGGAGGAGAGAGAAGATGAGCTGGAAGATGGCGTTATGCCTGCCTCCAGCATAAATGAGCTTTACTTCTAAATGAGTGGCAGCAAAAAGCTGGTTAGAATCCAACAGCCACAACTGACTGTGTGGTAGCAGAAAAGGACTTAACCGGACGGGACCCAGTGTTCATTGTATTATAATTAACATTGCAGTTTAGCCCCTCTCCGTGGGTTTTTCTGTGTACACCATGGGTAAGGACATGCGCAAAGGGGCCATAGGTGACTAGGCACTCCAGGGACAAGAGCTGTCAATCAATCAAGAGACCGCCTCTAAGCAGGAGTATAAGAGGGGAGACAGAAACCACTGCTTTTTCTTCCTTGGATCAGCCCGCCTCCTCTTCTTGAAGGTGTACTTTTCCTTTTTTAAATAAATCTTTTAAAATCTTTTGCTACACAATGCACCGTCTCCCAACTGTAAACTTATCTTTTGGGTATGATAAGAACTGGGGTCTTTACCATTTCGGGTAACAAAATATCAGTGGTTATGATGCTAAGTGACAAGTTCATGTATGTTTCTTTTAGACGCTGGACTTTGTGAAGGTTTGGGAAAGTTCAAAATAAAAGTTTTAAAAATAAGAGTTAAAATAACAGAATGTCATTTGGCTACTAGGTCTACTCAATGGCAAAAAAAAAGGTCATTAAAATTATGGACATTTCACTTAACAAAATTCTTTAAATTCCATGCCGTTTAAATCAATCTTTATTCAATATCTTTGTAATAAACATCAAAAGAAATTTTAAGCAGTGTTGCTTTTCAACTGAGGCTACAATCCATCAACAGGTTTAGAATCCAATTTAATGGGTTTGACCAGCATTCTTGAAAATAAAATAGAAAAGAAGCAAAACATAAACAAACCAGCCAACAACACTTCTTCCCCCACAAATGAATGATTAAAATGAAAAGAAAAAGAACAGAAGGAGAAAGAAAATATTCGAGTACACTGTAGAAGATAATGAAAACTCATTACATGGGAAACTATATTTGTAGTAAGCTGTGATATCTAAGGTACATTTTATAGTTAAAAACAGCAAAGGCCATCACACTAAATATGCTTCAAAATGACTCCCGAGGCCCACTGCAGCACTGCACAGCCAGTGAAGCCTGCCCACCTGTCATCTTTCTTACCTTAGTTCTGTCACAGGGCCCAGAGGATGCGTGTGTTTCTTAGAAACCAGTGGATCCATATCCACGACCCTGTGCTGTGTCTCTGCCCCAGGCTCAAAGCTCATTTCCCTGATCAACCCCTCTCCTCACAGCCCACTGATGTTTCTTATTGCACTAAACCGCCTTTAGTACTTTTTATCTTTTTTTGAAGTGTGAAACATAACACATTTACACATTTAATGAATCATAGATGAAATATAACACATGATATAATAAATAATTACAAAGCAAAGCATATGGAACCACCCCAGGAAATCTATTCTCATACAACCCTTACTTGTTGCCATCTGACTTCTGCACTTCCTCTGTTTATTGTCATTCTCTTTCCTCAATCCTCACTGTGAACTCTATGACAGCAACAGTTTCACTGTTTCAGGCATTGCTCTGTGCCCAATACAGAGAATGGAATTAGGTGGATACTCAACAATTTTTTGTGTGTAATGAATTAATAAATATATGATATTATTTTTCAAACATAGGCCACTTTGTTAGGAATTAAAATGACACAGATATGTCACAGTAGCTTTTATCTAATGTTGTACTTTCCATTGTGGAGGGTCTGTTAACCAGGACTCAACCAAAGAAGCAGAATCAAGAGGTTACATAGGTAGGTAGGTAGGTAGGTAGATAGATAGATAGATAGATAGATAGATAGATAGATAGATAGATAGATAAATGGAGAGGGAAGAAGAAAGATTTATACATATATAGAGAGATTTATTACAAAAATTGGCTTATACATAGTGGAGAGGCTGTTTAAGCAAATCTGGAATTTGTGGGGGAAGCAGAAAAGAAAATCATGGCCAAGCTCGAACCCACAAAATGCCTACTGACCCTCCATTCCACCCTGGTGATTTAGTTAGCCTGGCCGAGTCAGTGCATCACAAACCATCGCAGCCCTGAAAGTTTTTATAAGAAAAAATATTAGTAATAAATCTTTCACGTCAATACGATAATGTCTCATCAAGTGTCTCCTGCTTTATGAGAGCTGAGTCTACCCTTGTTGCCATTATGAGAGCTGAGTCTACCTTTGCTGCCAGTAGATGTAACAGGTGTCCAGGTTCTTGTCCTGTCCCAGAAAGAGTTCAAAGACCAGATGTAGAGGTTAAGAAAGTAAAATGGGGATTTATTAAGGGATAGATAGGACACTTTCAAGGGGAGAGCCGGCAGGGCAGGCTCAGGTGAGCAGCTGTGCTGAGTTTCTTCAACAAGTTGGTTCATAGACTGTAAAAATGAATAGTCACTGGGGAGAGAAGAGTTTGGGGTCTTTTTCCTGATTTTCATCCCAACTCCACCTTCCCAAAGGGAGGAAGGATTTTTGTCCTTATTTAGTCTGGATCAGAAGTGTCATGGCGTCAGAGTATGATGGGTACTTCTAATCTGCAAAGCTCATTTTATTGAAATGAGGGCATAACAAGCAAAAGGCTACATTCAGACACTGGACACTGAAGATTTCTGCCTTTTCCCACCTTACTTTGTTGGCCTGGGCCGCTCATCACCCCAAAAAGTGTGACTACTTATCTGCACAGAGGGTCCTGTTTTTCTTTCTCTGCCCAGGGACCCCTGGTGCTTACATGATGTGTGGTTTCCTGCATTTGGCCCGTGCCCCTCTTTCCTGCCCAATTCCTGACATTTGGCCTTCGTCTCCTTTTCTCTGCTCATATCTAGCTATCTGTCTGCTCCAACATCCTGACAATTTTTGCTCTAGATGTGGAAGAATCGCTCAGCTTGGTTTCCTATGAAGCAATTATAAAGATGCATTGCTACTCTGGTCTAATCACTGTAGAGTGGAAGTGAACGAAGAGCCAATTTTCAGGGCTTGAGTGGCACTTTGAGGTGTCAAGACTAGAGAGTTCCAAGAGAAACACTGGCTATTCTAAATTAGATTGATACTTTTATTGGTAACCAGAACACTTCAAAAATCAAGGTTTTTCACAGTTTGGTGACAAGTACCTTGAACTTGACATTGGTGGAATCTATTTTAAAAAACAGAGTTTAAGTCACGTCTCATGAACATTTTATTCTTGGACTTTCTGATATTGCTATCACACTGACAACTAACGTCAATTAAAATCTGACAGGACATTTAAACGCCAGGGACATATTTTTACTATTAAATTTCCAAACTGTCTTGATGCTGAATCCTGTACGGCACTTACGCTGATTTTCTGAAAGCTAAGTGCCGCCGGCCTGCCCAAGATAACTTGCAAGCAGTTGGTCAGTTATTAAGAGAAAGTGAATGACTGCATGCAGTGATGGTTTCCTTTAAAACCTGATGGCGTAAGGAATTTAGAGCAGAATGGGATTACCTTCCTTGTTTAGTCGCTTAGACCATTCTTTTTCCTTCATGACACTAATCTGGAACAATTTGGTCATAAGAATCATGCAAGGGAGAGAAAAGTTAAAAATCAGCAAGTCTGTGTGAAACTAGTTGGATTTCGTGGCTCCTGAACAGGGCAGAAAGGAAAAAGAAAGACTCTAAAGTGTGGTTATTTAGAATCTGACTTTCAGAAGAATTCTTTTATTAGTGAACTCCTATTCACCCAGCTTTCAGCTGAAAATGTCATTATTTTCAAAGGAGACCATAGCGTTGCATGCTTATTCTTTATCAGAGGTGATCTTGAGGGCGACTATGCATTCTATTACATAGCCAGGGATCCATGCCTGGAAGGCACTTAGAATGCTTAGAGTCAATTGGATCACAAGCTTTCAAGCACATATATTTTCTTTGCAGAAAGGTGATTTTTTTTTTTAACACTTCTTGGGAAATGTAAGTTAGGCTTTCAGGTTCATAAGGCAAAATTTAAAGCCAACTTAGTAGTTTTTTAATTATTATTTTTGAATAAGAAGATAGTAAAACATGTCAGGAGTATTGAAAATGATTGATCTGGAAATCTGTATAACGTGAGAGCAAGAACAAATATATTCTTTTCTTTTTAGCATTGGTTTAATTATGAGTAACTTTATAATTCTATTTGCACAAAAAGATGTGTTAAATAGCCATTGGTTTAACTTAAATATCCACTTCTTTAAAAAGTTCTGTTTACTTGAGAAATAGCAGGGGTATATAAATGTCAAAGTAGTGAGAGAAAACAACGCACTATGTTAAAAATACTGAAAATAACGACTCTGACTCATGACATAATGCCTTTCCGCATCAGGAACTCTTTAAGGATTTAAATGTATGCTTTTAAAAATGAAAGATATTATTGAAAACTGTGATTATCATTATTACTAAGTTTTTGGATTCTTTTTAATTGAAGGAGTTTTACAATTTTTTTCTGAGAAAAAAAAATAGCAGAGGTGCAGAAAATAAAAGAATCTTCACAAGAGCTTCCTAATACCTGAGTTATTCTTGAATACCTCACAGGAATATCTTTTTCTCCCCCATCCCCGCTTTTATCCCCTGACAAAGTAGGCCTATGACTCTAAGACATCTCTAAGACCACCGATGATTGATAGTAATGAAGTAGACTCTCACTTATCCCTGCTAGCCCAATCAATTTCTCCCTTGCTAGTTTATCCCTTGTTTCACTTGTGAATGAAAAATACTGCAAACCATATCAGTGAACAAAGAATGCTGAAAACATGAAGTCATCAGCGGCTGCCGCCACCCTCCAGTGAAGACAAGCCTGCAGCGCATCCTCTGCAGCCACTCACAGTGCTGCACCCTGAGGGGACTCAGAATAACAAAGGACAGAATAAAGCACCCTAGATAGCTAGATGCTTGTCAAACAAATGAATTCAATGAGCCCAAATGTTTGCTTCCTCCTGTACATAGAAAAGCACTAAATTCTTTAACTTGAGATGCCTGGTTTTCTTTAGATAACATGTAATCTTTTATTGTTCCAACTGCCTGGTCTTTGTTGTAAAGCACCTATATATCCTAGCTCCTCCCCTAATTCTTCAGAGCGGTCCCTCAGAGCCATCTGAGAGGCTGTCATCCCGGTTTGAGTCCTCCCACCAAATAAATCATAGCTCTCAACTTTTAGGCTGATTTATTTCAGTCAACACATTTACGTAGTTCAAGTGTGGATGAAGATTTTGTACTTCCTAGAGGTCTCTGATTGCCTTTTAAAATTCTTTTTGCTTACAACCTCAGACCATTGAGTCATTTTTTTTAAAGCAAGCATTGTACTAGGAACGTAAAGATACTCATTTGATTGCATTTCATTTTGTCCCTGTGAAGAGTTCCTCCAAATGTAAACAACTCCCGTAAGTCATCGTAGCAAAATCCGAGTTGGTTTGCCAAGGGACAGTCCACCAGTTTGCCAGGAGAGTCTTCATAGGGTGGCAGGGATTACCCTATGAATTTTCCCCAGTCCAGTATCTGGCACTCCCATCCTGCAGTCTTAAAATTTTGACTTGTCAGTTCCCCAACAGTGGATTTGGCTCACAGGTCCAGATTCACATGAGCCAAGTCCAAGGACTGGTACACAATGTCAGAAGACCCTGTAAGCCAGAATCCTGTAGAACTCTAGACTGGACATTTTTCTTCCTGAATATAGATCCACAGGGGAAGCCAGGTTATAAAAAAAAAAAATGCTGTTGAATATGGATTCAAAGATGGAGCATATATTATAATGGAAGTTTCTGCATCAGGCAAAAATTACCAGACCATTCAGAGTCAGCTGACCACAAATGCTTACCTCTGTGGTCCCGCTGGGAACATCCTCCTCCATGGAGAGGGAAAGTCAGTTTCCAGCGAGGCTCTTTTCCAAACTTGCTGCTGTGACGTTGCTTTTCAAGGGATCAACAATTACCAATAGTCAACGTCATTGACAACTGCCTTTAAATTGCTGTGTATTTAGTCTGATTATTATAAAGCATGGCTGGCTTAGAAGCCACACCATCTCTTGAAGATAACTTGCCTCTCTGCTCTGTTCCATTTGTGTTTGGATTTCAAATTTTACAACAGTTTTGCAACAAAAAAGGCAACCTTTTCACAAATGTGGGAGGCCCACCTCTCTCACGTTATATGTGATTTCCTGACCACTTTTCCACTTTGAATTACCGAGATATGGTGGGTAGAGATGGAGGCCTTTAGGATTTGTTTTTTCCTTCAATCGTGAGGTTAGTTATTACATCAGTTCTTTCCATGCTTTTCCTCTGTTGGTAGTCAACAGTTTGGGTGAGTGCTTTGACATTTCTAGTATTTTTTTTTGCAGATTACTTGTGTCTCAAACTTGTACAACTTAAAGAGCTTCAAAATAAAAAAATACAGAAAATATCAGAAAGATCTACTGACTTAGGTCTTCCAAGGCTATTGTAAAGATATTTCTAATGTATTTGTTTAACTTCTCATTAAGAAAATTAATTTGTTAAAATAACTACTTCTTCTTTTCTAAAACTATTAAAACATTAGATTTCATTATTATGCAAGTAAATCAGTTAAAAATTATTTCCATGTTATTCTTTTTATATAAACATATCTTTTTATAAATATTCTTTACATATTTAATGTGATTCTGACCCCAAGTATGAGGTTGGGGAAGAACATTTAAACAAAGCATCTTCATCTTCATTGTGGAATAACCGCCTCTCATCTGTTGGTTAGTGATTACTTCTAGGAAGACTCTAACAGCTCTTTGAACAGCAGTGAGAATGATGTTTTTCATGGAAGACAATTGGCCAGAGACATTATTCATAGCAAGATATGGAAGTGATTTTCACTTATTCATTTATTCATTTATTCAATGTGTATTGAGTGCCTCTTCTGTACCAGACACTATGCTAGGTTCTAGAGTGACGCTGCCTGATATGGGATTTGCTAGCTACATGTGACTATTGAGCACCTTAAATGTGGTAGTGCAACCAAGAAAATAAATTTTTAATTTTATTTAGTTTTAGTTAATTAAAGTAAAAATAGCTGAAGCAGTATAAATTTTTCAATTAATTATGTATTGAAATGACAATATTTGGGATATCTAAGTTTAAATAAAATTATAAAAAATAAATTTTATCTGATTCTTTTTTACATATTTCATGTGGCTACTAGAATATTAAATGCCTATGACTCATTATATTTTCATTGAATAGTGCTGTTCTGGAGCTTCTGTGGTGAATAAAATAGATACCATCCTCACTGTCATGAAATTTTATGTTTTATTACTAATGTTAGATATGGAAGATTCCTTTCGATTACTAATTTTTTGCAATGAAAATTACACCAGAATTAAGTAGCTGATGAAATAAACTGAGTAAAAAGTAAATAATGTGTGTTTAAGTGTTTCTGTACTTAAAAAAAAATCCTATAATGGATCTTAAATCTGTATATAAATGAAGTTTTACTCTTTTATGTGGTTCTATTGTAACTCATTTTATGATGGCATATTAGCCATGTTTTGATTCTGGAGAGAAAGGCCATTACTTTATAGAAGAGTTCATTTAATTATTATAATAATCCTGTGAGATAAATACTACTTCTATTTTACAAAAGAAGAAAGCTAGGCTTTGAGTGATTATTCAACTTTTTAAAATTTATACAAAAATGAGGAACAGATCAAGAATTCAAACTCAGATTTCTCATTTCTAACTTCAAATCTCTCTCTTTGAAGAGACCAGTTCCCTTGAAGCTGAAGAGGCTTTTGCAAAGCTATATTCAGAAAATAACACTCTACTTTCAGCTCTGGTCCAGGACACTCACACAACACTGGGAAGAAATTTTGATTTTTCCTCAGAAGAGGAATCTGCCTTCTTCCATTCTGGGATTGTTGGTTATTATAATCAGTTAGCCACAGTCATTTAATCTTCTTCTAATAGTTTTCTCATTTTTCTTTCTCTTGCTCAGAGGCCTCTGCTACAAGCTGCATTAAGGACAGCACCAAGTCCTCTTAGATTTGGATACTAGAAGAAATAGATTAATGAAAGCATTTTTTTTTTCCTGAGTAATTTAACATTGTCACTAGGAAAACATCTGTACCTAGGGACCAAGTTGGTGCAGATACAGGTGGCCTCAGGAAAGCAGACTCCTTCAGTCCAGATCAGCAAAACAAAATTCAACTACCCGATACTAAAAGAAGTGATGGGTGAAGGTGCTCGAAAGTACAAACTTCCAGTTACAGGATAAATATGTCCTTAAGAATAAATAAAAACATAAAGCAAGGGATTTAATAATGACTAACACTCTACTTAATTTTTCTTAAAAAATTCCAATCCCAATTCAAAATGTCTAACCTCTAATCCTCAAATGAAAAGACTGTACTTGTATAACCTGAAATTAAATCCCTCAGAAGTCAGAAAAAAAATTTTAGGAAAGATCCTAATATAAATTAAAAGGTAATAAATCATCAGAAAGGTACAAAATAATGTTCTGGAAAAGAAAATTATGTCATATATTTATTTGCCTAACAAACTCTATAAAACAATAGTTAATTATTATGAAAATTGCCCCTATTAGGCACCTTTATTTTTCATGGCTGCATTATTACTTTTGTAGATTCAGCAAGAAACCATCCCTCTTTTCACCAGGATTTACTGGAATAAATCAGTGTTGCAAATTAGATCACGCCACAAATCTTGTTTATTTAAGTATAACAAGTCCTTTATTAGGAACAGGTACTATTCGTCCCACATGATCAAATAGAGCAAAACAAGTTAATGACGTTGAACTGGAAAAATCAATTAACAAATTTATATGTTCATTAAGGAGGGGGACTTGAACACAAGTCACAATTATAGCTAAGCAGGAGGAAAAAACAAACAAACAAACAAACAAAAAACCTCTTCCACCCTAAGATATACTAACGAGAAATAGCATCACTCTGTCTCATTTCTCCACCAAAGTAAATGAACCAGCGAACATTTCCTGCAATTGGCTAATTTCCTAACAAAGACATTATTCCTGATTTTATAAATATATGTAAGTTTAAATGTTGGATTGTATGGCACAAATTTTGTAAACCCATTTTCTTTGTTAAATGCTTGTGTCTGAGGCTTCTTTTTAGAACAGATAACTCGGCAAAAGCAAAGCATATCAAAGTCCATGAGCTGGGGCAAATCAGACCAAATTTCTGCTCTAGTTGGGGTTTGTGGATTAGTCTCACTGGAGGAGAATGTGGATATTTTCACAACCATGTTAGAAAGAAGATATGCATTTAAAATACAATAAAGATAAGGGAAAGGATCTGTTTACTTTCCTCAATAAAGGCTTTTTGACCAGCACAGGAAACTCTCATCATCATAATTAACAGCAGGCAGATAAATGCAGTTGTGTTTTTAAATTGCATCAATCTTTCACTAATGAAAAAACTACTCCTCATTGGTCTTAACACAAGGACACTATAAATAACCATCCTAAAACAGCCATGTGATGTGACTGCGTCCAGCATCATCGCTACCACGGAGCACAGAATTTAATGTCTTCCAATCTATCATTGCACTCAAATCCTTTTATTAAATATGGTAAATTGCAACTAATTCCATAAGTCAAAATCCTTTTCATGTAGTAGATACTAATTAAAGATACCATGCCTTTCAGGCTATTTTATGATTATATATAGCAAGTACAGAAGTATAATAAATTTTGCCTGGTTTTCAGGTGGAAAAATATTTATTTTTTAGAGAATGCAATGTAAGGCATCTCAGATGATGACTTTCATGTAGTTTCACAAGGTGAATATTTTTGGGTATTTTTGCGACTTTAGAAATGCTATTGCAAATTTCTTACCTACTTAAGACCCTTTATTACTAACAGGAAGAGTGAGTGAGTGATTGCTCTGCCTAATTTTGGATGTTTGTTATGAGTAGGAAAAGATATGACAAGGATGTCAAATCTCTGTGTTGCTTTTTTTTGTTTTACAATGTAACTAGCAATGTCATGTAATTTCTTTTCAATGATAGAGATGGTTTTCTTTTTATATTCTCATATTAATCAAATTTTAAAAGCCACGTATGTGAACCAGCCTCAAGTGAATGTCACATTTCTGAAAGGTTTTAATATAGACAGAGGAAGAACACATGGCAGTGGAATTAGAATGTCTAAGGAGTCCAGAACTAGAAGAAAACAAAAAGGAGTACTTTCTAGAAATTCACATTTCTAAACAACCATGACTCAGAAATCCAAATAAAAATAATGATGAATAAATTTCCTGATTTTAAAAATGCAGATTGTTCTCAAATTTTAGTAAAATGTAAATATAGCAAATAATATTATTCCAGTTCAATGTTATTTCTCCTAAATATCCAATTAAATATCCAAATTAACCTGAAAACTAATTAAGAAGAATAGTAATATTGCTTATACATTTTCAGGAAAATGTTCCTAGATCGTCCTCTCCAGTCTGGGACTCTATGTGAATTCTACCCTCCTTTACAGCCATTCATTCTTTTTCTCTTTCTCTCAATCATTTGAAATATTTTTAGAGTGGCTACTAAATGCTAGTCACCGTTTTAGGTTCTAAAGTGGAGTCAGGAACAAGAGAGAAGAGGTCATGTTCCCTTGGAGCTTGCCTTCCAGTGGAGGGATGGATAAATAGCTAAGACGGCTTCAGTTATTGGTAAATGTTATGCAGAATAACAAAGTACCACCAACTACGTGGCTTAAACAATGGAAAGGTATTGTCACCATCCTGGAGGCTGGAAGTCCCAGATCAAGGTGTTGGCAGCTCTGAGTCCCGTCTGGGGGCTGTGAGGAAGGATCAGTTCCATGATTCCTCTCTAGCGTCTGGTGGTTTGCTGGAAATCTCTGGTATCCCTAAGCTTGTAGCATCACCCTGGTCTTGATCTTCACATGTTCTTCTCCTGTATGGGCAGTTTCTGTGTCCAAATTTCCTCTTTTTCTACACCATTCATGTTGGATTAGGACCCTTCCTAACTACCTCCTTTAAACTTGATTGCCACTGTCAATGCCCTGTCTTCAAATAAGGTCACACATTTTACTCGGAGACCCACAATTTTAGCCATAACAGTCATTTATTTGGCACTGACAGAATTTCAAGTTTGTGACTGTAAACCTATTAACTTTGTAAATTGCAATGTGTGCAATATAGCAAAAAGGATGGAATTGTGTTTTAAGCCCCCGTTCTGTTACTATGTTGTTCTTTCAGATATGTTGAGATGCATAAGGGTGGCTCTTAGGTGATGGACAATTCCACAAATGGTCTTTTTGCATGCTTGGCAGATTTTTGTACCCCAGTATTTCATAACACTTTTTATATCCATAGAGCTGCATTTAGGGTAAAAAAAAAATACAGTGACTTGTTAGTGATGACAAGTGAAGATGAAAATTGATTCATTCCAAATTCACTCAGTTTCTGTGATGTATCAAGCACAAGAAAGGCAGGAATGAGCTCTATGGTGGACAAAGATTCAGGTTTGCCCAGGACGGTCCCTAGTTAGCCCTGAAAGTCCTGTACCTTAGGAAGCTCCTCAGTCCCAGTCAAATTTGTCTTCCTAAGTCTGACAGACTTGCAGTTCACTATAAAGATTTAATTTTAATTCTATTTTGTGTCTTTTATTTGTTTTTCCTTTTCCCCCCTGAACAGTATTTAGAAGACAATCAAATACACTATTTCTGAAATGTACAAGAAGAAAATAAAGATGAAGGTCATTTAAATAAAGTTTGGTGAAATGAATGCTGTGATGTCTCATAACTTCCCTTGAACTGGGTAGCAGGTCTGTCACTGAGTGTTGGCAGACCGTTGACTCATAGGACTTTCTGTCGGAACAAGAGGAAAAATGACTTTCGAGACAAAGGGGCAAAAAATACAGGGCAGTCCAGGGGATTCTGTAACAGTGCACTTAGAACACCTCTACCCTGAACACTCTTTTCCCCAATTTTTTGCAGAACATCAGCTCTTGCTTCAAGAGGACATTATAAATTTAAATCTCAGTTCTGTCTCCCACATCTCTGTGATTTTTTCACCAAGGTTCTGTTTTTGTTTCTAAAACTTGTTTTCTGAACTATTAAAGGTGAAGAGAGGATTCTTACAATACTTAAAGATTTAATATGAGGTTTAAACGGCATGACATTTCCTAACGCATCTGTATCTAGACAAAAGTAGGTATTCAATAAATGTTAAATATTAGCACGGGGCTCAACCCATGTGCTACCTCCTCTTTGTGGCCTTTTCTAAAATCTTGGTAAATTCCCTTCACTTCCTCTCTTCCCTGTCCGTGATCTGTTTTGTCAATTCAGTACTTTATTATGCAGATTTATTTATTACACATATTTATTTCTACTTCTGCTGCTTCAAATGTATGCAAGCTTCTTGCTGATAACAACCAATGATTTCATATTTCTGATGCCTAACACAGTGTCAGGCATGTAGTAGAGATTCAACACATTTTTGGCAACAGAAAATGGATAAAGAAGTGGTGAGAATGGTGAGGCAGAGTAGGTCACCCAAGAAGTGAGGAATTGAATACTGGAGAAAATAATTTAAAATGTAATAATCAATCACTTTTTACCCAAATTTGCTTCCGTTTATACAAGATGCACATCAATTCATGCTGCCTTTCTACCCCTGTGCTCACCCACTGGCTACAAGAAGAAGGCTTTGTCTGTGATCTTCAACATTTGAGACATTCCCCAAAGATTCCATGCAATGCTATTCATGTCACAATGTTTTTTTACTTGCTGATTCCTCCATATGAAACATCTTTCTTTCTCCATTTCCACCCTACCAACCTCTCTTCCCTCTTCACCCAAATAAACCTTAGTAATTCTTCAAAACTCAGTTTCAGTAGGCTTTTCCAACCTACTCCAACCCCACTGCCCAAGGCCTAAATATATTTCTTGTATATTCTATTGCGTACCATGTAACATTCTTCCATTCCCTCTCTCTCTTTATCTTATAGTTGCCAGTTGTGTTTTGAGAGTGAAAGCATACTCGTGGAAGAGACAGTCAGTGACTCTTATTTCTCTATATTACACCTTAGCCAGTGCCTGATATGTAAAGAATACAAAAATGATTTTTGAATGAATGTCTTTGAATCTGAAATCAAGCAAGCACGTACCTTCTCCTCATTTGACAGACGCTGTATCACTCCCGGGTTGTGCAGGGTGAATTGTTACACTGCAGCTGTTGCTTTCTAGGGAGCTACAGCAAGGCTGTACAATGGAGTTTACTGACTACAGATTGAAAGATTGTTTGCTAGCAATACACTAGGATCCTCTCCATTAGGTGTCAACCATTGTCGTCTTAAGGTTCAAGTCCTATGAGCTAGCTCTCACCTGGGGCCAAGTACACTGCTTGACAGAAACATCCTCTTCCAAGTCAGTGATTCAGTGACGGAAAGATGGTTAACAGCCAGGTAGGGGTTCTTTACTTACAGTTTACTTAAATTTAAATTATACCTTCTTCAATTAAGGTCATACCTTCTGCCTGTGAATTATGTTTATTCCTTTTTTATACAGAATAATCACCTATAGACCTAAGCAAAGGGAGCACTAGACATAGAGACAGGAGCCTGTGGTTGAGCTGTGTTCTGTCTGGGAAAGCTACTTGACCAGGGGCATGCTGATTAAACTCTTTATCCATTTCCTCTTCTCCAAAACAGAGAGTAGAAATCCCATCTCAGAGTATTAGTGAAGAAATGAAATTATATATATGTGTATATATATTTATATTATATATATAATAAAGTTATATTATATAATACATGTGTATATATGTATATTACATATAATAATGTTATGTTATATATATGTGTGTGTATATATATATATAAAACAGAATATGTATTTTTGGAATATAAGTTATTTTTCAGGAGATTTTTTTTTTCTGGTTTACCACCAAAACCTTCTTTTGGACAGCAAATATAAACTGTTGAGCACATGTCTGTGCTTATTTCTTGAGAAAGCTGAGCTTGTTTCTTGTGATTTTAACACATTCTGGGCTTTGGGTTTGTCGTTTGCCCGTGTAACGTTTATAAGTAAGGACTAACCCTTTTGGATCTGGTCACATGAAGGCATATGGGTTTACTCTCTAGTAGCTCAAAGCCCATCATGACTTAGACAGTTGAACATGCTCATGCTGCTGTGGTAGGTGGCTAGGTAGATGGGGAACCAAATCTGAGATTGTGTGGTTCTAAGACACAACTTCCACTGTGGGAACAAAACTGCAGGAAATAAAAATTTTGAAAGATGATTGCAATAATCCAAGACCATATAAAAAAACTGACCAGCACACAGGAGTCCCAGTGTTAGAATTTCACAGCAACTAGGGGATGCAGAGATAAATAAGACAGACTTTCTAAGCTCAAAGACAGATTGAGACAATAAAAAGCAATTTCAAATATTATTAATATTCTCTGATCATAATGAAACCAAAGATACAAAGGATGTGGGTAATAATAATAAAATAATAATAGTAACAGAAATTAGTATATGATTAGCTACCATAAATGAGCATTATGGAAAATGTAACAAGAAGAAATTGTTTTTCTCTAGTGTGAGTAAATGGTTATCATCAGGCTTGGGTCCTGCACAATTCTAGATTTCTCTAAGTAAAGATGATCTCAGATTTCCTGTTGCAACACTATTTCCATAGACATGATGGAGCTAAGATGGATGAAGAATGATGTGTTCTAGAGGCTAATTGTCATTCTTGTCAACTGTGTAACGCTTGATATGGGACTGGACTTAGCCTGGGGTAGATTTGATTTGTAACTGGAATAACATAAAAGACAGGTGGGAAACCAAGGCAATGGCTTCTGTATGTCAAGGTGAGTCACACACTTGGATTTCATCCCTGACAAGCACACATTTCCTTTGGATGCATTGGGCAGGGTGGAGTAGGGTGAGAAAGTTGTGTATGAGTACCTGCTGAATCTCCCAAGGAGATAAAAAGAGCTGAATTGCTTATTCTGTATTCTTCCATAAAGCTCAGTCAATATGCTTGTGAATTAAAACAGGCACTTGAAAAGATGCTCAACATCGCTTATCATCAGGGAAATGCAAATCAAACACACAGTGAGATACAGCCTCATACCTGTCAGAATAACTATCATCAAAAAGAGCACAAATAACAAATGTTGGCAAGGATATGGAGAAAAGGGAACCCTAATTCACTGTTGGTGGGAATGCAGCCACTGTGAAAAATGGTAGGGAGGTCTCTAAAGAAACTAAAAATAGAACTGCCATAAGACCCAGCAATTCCCCTCCTGGCTATATATGCAAAAAAACAAAAATACTAATTCAAAAAGATAAAAGAACCCCAATGTTCATAGCAGCATTATTTACAGTAGCCAAGATACAGAAGCAATCTAAGTCTCCATTAACACATGAAGGGATAAAAAAAGATGCGGTGTATGTGTATATACATTTATATTTATATTTATATTTATATTTATATTTGTATTTATATTTATATTTATATTTATATACACACCACAATGGGATACTACTCAACCATAAAAAAGAGCAAAATGTTGCCCTTTGCAGCAATGTGGGTGGAGCTGGAGGGTACTATGTTAAATGAAATAAGTCAGACTAAGGCAAATACTGTATGATGTCACTTATATGTGAAATCTAAAAAAAAATACAACAAACTTGTGAATATAACAAAAAAGAAGCAGACTCACAGATATAGAGAAAAACTAGTGGTTACCAGTGGGGGTGGGAGGGGCAATGTAGGGGTGGAGGAATGGGAAGTACAAACTTTTGGGTGTAAGGTATGCTCAAGGATGTGTTGTACAACACAGGGAATGCAGCCAATGTTTGTGATAACTATAAATGGAAAGTAACCTTTAAATATTTTATAAATGTTTTTAAAAAGATCAAACTCTTAAAAAAAGCCCCATTACATCTCCTTACTGTTATTACTAGCATGAGCCTGTGGTGTTTTGGTGAGCTTTTATGACCAAAGTGGATCTGGAGATCTTGAGAAGCAGATGGAAACATTGCATGTAGGTGTAACAGTATGCATTTTAGACTATAAGGTGGTGAGGGTAGCGATGCACGGACATGTTGGGGAAAGAGTGGCTGGAGTGGAATGGTCATGAAATGGTACCACAGCTGTCCACATGTGCAAATGTCAGCTGGAGGAGATGGAAGGGGCTGCAGGGGTGGGTGGAGGATGGGATGTGGGTGAGAAAGTGTAGAAAGATTGCCAAGCATGACAAGAGCCAGGAAAATGTATGGTGAGTTTGAAGAAGGATGTAAGAAAATCAAGTGTCATTAAATGGCAAGGCCTTTTATTGGAAGATTTTGGTGTCAGTTCACAGGTCATTAAGTGAGCATTTTTCTGGATATCCTGGGTAAATTATATGTCTTTTTGTCTCTATGATTTCTAGATTTCAACTTGAACAATTCTACTATAGTTTCTCAGGTATAATAAATCAAGAGAAATCAGTGAGGATTTTTATCTTTGTTCTTGAATGCAGAAATGACAATTTTATGCAATATTATTTCACTCAAAATTCCCCTCTTGCACTTGAATGTCTGTAACTCCTAATTTTCTTAATTACTTCTGAAGCATTGATGGTTAAAGGAGGGTTCTAAGACTCTGACAAATGACTGAAAGTAAGGGAAACCCTGGGTTAGGAGTGGGACTTATCCTAGTGATTAGCAAACACATGCTTATAAATCATTAGAGACTGCTGCTCTGAGTTTTCTTCTTTGATAATAAATAGATGTGTTATGCAGCTTGTTAAAGCTACTCTAACATTTGGATTAGTTCCCACACATCTTTTGGGCCACAGGGACATGAAACAGAAACAGAGGCAAGATTTTAGTCCATCATCCATAATTAATTAGCTGTCTTTTGGAGGAAGTTCTTTCAACTCTCTGGGATTCTTTTTGTTCATCTGAAAAGCAGGGATAGAATAAACCCTCAAAGTGAGATAATGGATGTAAAAGCCCACATTGCCTTGGCTGGGGTAATGTATTATATAAATATGTTGTCTCTAGAACAACAGTTACATCACCTTCCATCTTAAAATAAAATCAGTTCCACAATTTTATCCAGTGATCTATACATATGCAAACACACACACACACATTTGTTATTTTGACTAATTCAATTTGATGCTTTTTTATATTAAATACACTAATTGGTTGATTTTTTAATATTGTATCTTTAAAAAGCACAAACTTTTTTTCTTCTTCCCTGTATATGAATTAGAGGATTTTCTCTAGGGAAACAGTTTAACTGCAGATATTCAAGGTAATCGTTTTCAGCTTGAGGCATGAGGTTGGTTTAGTAACCTGCATATAGATTTTGAGCTGTTTCATTTGTTATGTGTTTATGTCTTTCATTGTAGCAATCTAATAAAAATTACAATAGGGCATAATGCGCTGGCATGACTTGTTTAGGAAATTATGAAATTTTGATTGATCTGAATTTTAATTTTTATACTCACATCTTATGATTAGACCAGCACTTTAAATTCTATAGCATGTTCGTATATGGCTTATAAGCAGGAGCAGATGCTTTCTCTCAAGTCTTGTCTGTTGAAGCAAATACTTACTTGGCCTGTGTTTAGAATGAGAGTCCTGAAGCACACTCCAAATCTCTGAACATGGAATGTTCTAGCTCATTCTCAGGTTTCTTCACTGCCTGAACTCCAAAATTTCTGGCAGCCTACTGGGGACTATGGGATTAGAAGTGAATACAGTGGAACTGGGCATAATTCAGGGTAAACCAGGTGTATCCATTGTGTAATTGCTTTAAACACAAGACAGACTGTGTGTGCTGGATGGATTTGTCTAAGAACCAGGCTGTACAATAGGAGGCTAGTGTTACTTGTTCAGGACAAAGAAATGACAATATTAAAATAATTACTTTAGTATCTCTCTGTGAAGGAAAAAGGACAAGATACCACTTGGCTGGTAAGCTTTCATAAGCTTATGAAAGGATTATTATCATTTTTATAGGACCAGGAAATCATAAATAAAGATTTAAGTCAACTATTGACTATCATCTGAGAGGTCCAGATAGAACCACGTTGAGGGTGAGGGTTTTTAAGCAACAGAAATTATGAAAACAATCAAAGCGACCTATATTTAGGTTTTAATTGTCTCACCTGTGCCTAGATACCCTAATTTCAGAGTGTTATATCTTTGTATTTGGAGGCTGAAGAGAGAATAAATTATTTGGTTTTGATATTCCTCAGGAGACAATTCTGCAGTTAATTCACCACTTTTCACTGCAACATTTGCTCTGTTTGGGGTGAACAGAATTAAAAACATTTCTTGTAAGACATATGGAGAGTAGGTGTGAAGCAATTCTCACTCTATTAACACGTTTCTTGACAGATTCTCGCATTGGTCAAGAGATGGTAACAATTTTCAGGGAACTGAGATGTACGTACTCTGGAGGTGATGCATGTTCTAGAGAGGGTTCAGGAAAAGCTCGAGAGTTACATGAACTTCTCTTTAAATAACTCGAATCATTGTCAAAAGAATGTGACTTAGACGGTGATGGGAAGTAGATAGCAAAAAAAAAAAGTTTTACATCATGAATTAATGCCAATATTAAGAGGCTGAACTGAGAGGATGTTTCTCATAAACAGAATTGTAAAAATGTTTATCTCTGATGTGATGAGCATCTTTAATATAACACAGTGAAATGCAACATCTTACTCAGGAAAATAGATTGTTTTGTCTCTGCTTCTCCTACTGTCACCTTTGTTGTGCAGCCCAGACTATGGTTTAAAAAGACGAAGGCAGAACAAACCATTCCCACCCAACAGAATATTCCAGTGTTGAATACTTTTTTAAAATATGTGCTTCTTTTCTCATGAACTCTCAAATATTCATCTGGAGCCAAAGTATATGAACGTAACAGGAGGCAGTTTTTAAAGGCATATGGAATTTCATAGCAATTTTTTTTCCTTTGGGACCAGCTTTGATAAAATATAAGACAGCTGCAGATTGGTAATTTTGCACATAAAATGGCTGCAGGTTGGTAAAAATAGAAATTGGGGAAAGTGAACCATTTGCCAAAGGCCTTTTTCATTGTTTTCCTTCTTGCTGCTGAGTGGCTATCATCACTGATTTGGTAGAAGCCCCTGCACTTTTAGGTGATACATTCCACCTTCCAGTAAGCCAAGTCTGTAAGACTAAATCTGTTTTTGTCCACCATTTCATATAACCTCCCTAGTTTCAAAAAAAAAAAATTCTTCTTCCTGGTAGCTCTGTATTAGTAGCTTAAACTCTGCCATAGACCCATTGGATTAAAAACAGCTGGATAATTCAGACTGTTTCACTCTTTCTAGTTGAAGAGGCGAGAGGGTGGACTAGCACCCAACACATGTACTTGACAGGTTCAGGGATAGGAAGTGGTTTGCAGAGGACACGTTGATAAAGTGCGTATTAGCTTCGCGAACAGTCATGGAAAACAGAATCTGCTTTTACCTGAACTCAAAGAGTTGTTAGAGAAACAGATCAAATGTGCACGCAAATAAAAGGAAGCTCCTAAAATTTTAACTTTGTCTGCGACGTTTACAGAAGAAGTGACCTGCTGTGTGAGATGTCACTGAAACTTGTTAAACTGGGATTTACCTTGGATTTCAAATCAGTTATTTTTCTTTGCCATGGTTTTGCCATCGAGATAATGGATGAAATATTCATTTAAGCTCCCTTTGTATCTTAATAATTGGTACTAAACGTGTTTGGACTCCTAATCTGTCCCAAAATCATGGTTCTGGGATGAGAGAGATGAGTGGTAAAGACAGGAAAGCTAGCGGTTAGAATGAACTTCTCACTCTCAACAAATTTCTCCTTTATCTCTAATAGCTTTCAGTAGTGTTCTACCTGGTACATGTTAGTTAACAAGAACAGTTGTGCACCTTACAATAAATAGTCTTATTCTGATCTTCAAATCCCGATCTTTTCTTTTGATTGATTTCTTGATTGAAACTTTATTTTTCTTCAAATGGTGACATTTTAAAATTATGGTAATATGAAAATGTACAAAAAGAAAGTGTCAATCATTCAATAATTTGCTATCCTGAAATGAACCATAATTTACATCAAAGTGTTTCTTTCCTCCCTGCCTTAATTTAGACGATATTTTTTTCAAACTATGGCTTCTAACTTACTAAGGATGGTACTAAATTAAATTTGTGGGCAACCAACATTAAAACAATAAAATAGAACCGAAGAGAAAATTCATTGCATATAGCATGGGTACATGTACTCATGAAAATTTTGTTTTAATTGCTTGTGTGTGTGTGTATGTATTTGTGTGTGTACTGTTTGGTATAAATTTTATTTCTTCCTACGGTTAATAGTCAAATAAATTTTGTAAGGTAACGACTTAGGCAATGGATGGAAGTCAATCTGAATCCAAAAGAGCAAAACTGGAGACAATTGCATATAATTACGGTTGAAAATGAGACAAAATCAGGGGCCAGGAAGGAAAGGGAGAGCAAGGGTGAGATGGAGAATGAGAACAAAGAGAAAGGAACAAAGATAATGGAGCCCTACTTAAGGGCTGTTGCTGAAAACAGTCCTTTGCCTTAGAATCATTTCTCATGCTAAATAGCCCCTTCGGATGAGCATCTGAGGCCTGAGACAGGTACTGAAAGTGGGGTGTATGTACTACAAGAGCAGGGACAGCCTTTAAAACAGGTGAAATGGGCATGACCTGGGATGTATGGTTTTAGCAAGCTCTCCCTGGCTAAGAATCCTCTCCAGGAAGATGGCGCGATGAAATTCTCGCTAAGTTTCATTCCCTTTTTAAAGCTTTAGGAAATGTGCATACTTCCCCATCAGGTCACATTTAAAGTTCATAGCAATCATCTATCTCCCTGATTGAGCCATTTCACCTGCCTGGGACTCAGCTTTTCCATGATGAAACTAAGATGTTGGTTGAGATCACCTCAAAATTCCCTTCTAACTCTGATATTATGTGATTTATATGTGAGATGACCAATGAAACAACAAAAAAAGAGATTTTGATAGGAATAAAGTGGTAGCCAGCTGGAGGTAAAAACACATGTGTAAGTGGGAAGATACTGCAGTTCAGAGTTCAAAACACATTTCCAAATTCAAAAATTCTCCAAGGACTGATTGAAGGGAAGGAAATTACAATACTAGCATAACTTTTGATTGTTTGCTGTTTGCCAGATGCCATACTTAGCTCTTAACTGTTTTTCATTCAGTCTGTGTGATAACTTCTATAGTGTACACCATATTAGCTACAGGTGACTCAGTGATTCATTAACAGAATCAGAAACCAAACCTAGCTTTGTCTACCATAAATCCCGTATTTTTCACTGGTGTAAACTGCCAAGTCAATATTTTGAAACGTATTTAAGATTAGATTTTATATTGTTGAAAATCTGTACTGATAATCTCAATATTCTGATTTTTAAAGCACATGCTGTATAAAGGGAATATATAAGGTCTGGTGTAATATGAAGCATAGAGAGTACAGAGTCAGAAAATATGGATTCTAACATCCTTATGATAGGGAGAGCTTTGTCGAACTGCATAAACCCCTGAAGTATAGTTTATCTTTGAAACACATTAAGAAACATTTCTAGTCACCTGTTCTGCATGCCTCAGGTCTGTAACTAGGATAAAACAAATAAATCTACTTGAAAACATTTTGTAAATTATAAAGCAATGAATAAATGAATAATATATTACTTAATTTATCCTTGGATTTATCCATTCCCTGAACAAGAGAGGGGCTTTTTAAAAATGATGCTCTGTAAACTATTAAGTTTTTTATGATAAATTTTGCATCAGCATAAAGAAATAATAAAAATGATGTTAATTGTTAAAGTTGAAAAATAGTGACATCAGAAAAATCCAAGGGAGAAACACAGGGTTGTCTGAGAAGGGTTGCCCAATAGGATGTACTCCAAAGTCAAAAGTCCAAACACAATGAGACGCTGGACCACCTGAAATGGAAGATTGAGATCAGGTGACTTGGATGGCTGATGACAGAGGTAGTTTTGACAAAAGACAAGCAACATAAAAGATCGCTGAATCAAAGCAGGAACTGTTTCTTCTCAAAGATGAGGTACAATGGCATTTTGAGCATGAAAGATGTGGTTGCTGTTATGTGAAAAGAAATCCATAAAGGCCTTTAAGCCAACAGTGATATTGTAGGACAGGAGTGAAACAAGTTAGCGAGTTTTATTGTAAGAGGTTTGGAAAAGGAAATCAATGTTTTCTTATCAAGGGCTGGTTCTCCCTCCTTTGAATTCTGTGTGAAGTCATCTGTAGAAACTCTTTCCAGGGTTGTAAGAAAGAAATCAGGCTTCAGGTGCCTGTACCGGTGAAAAGTTGGGCAAGTTTCAGCTTTTTGTCGCTCAAAGTGCATGTTGCCTTGAGTGTTCTGAACACTGAAGTAAGGGCTTGGCGATATGGGCAATGTACCGACAGCATTTTCTGGAAGCCACTAAGAAGTAGACCCCAAATCTCAGCTGATTAACAAAATAAAAGTTTGCTTCTCGTTTCCATCACAACTTAGGGCAGTAGGGAGCAGGGGTGCACGTGGTTTCCAGTCACACAGTTATTCACAGTCTAGGGGTCTTCCAACTAGGGGCCCTGCAGTCTTCCAGAGTTTCACAGTCTTCCGGATCCAGGGCACCTAGCTGGCTCATGAGCCAAGACAGATTGGCGGAATTGTGCAGGAATTTTATGGCTAAGTTCTCGAAGAACCTCAACACTTCTGTCTATATACCATTGGCTGAAAATCAACCACAAGACTGCATCTTATTGTCAGGAAGCACTGGAAATGTAGTCTAAGCGTCTGTCCTGGAAGAAAAAGACAACTCACATTTGGTAAGAATCGCAGTCATTCAATAATTATTAAACCATACTACTTCTCATAAGCTCACCTTGATATGCTTAATAAATACATATGTGTGTGTATGTGTATAATATATACATATATATGTAAAATATATCCATGCACATTTGCACATATAAATATAAGAACACATCCATATCATATTTCCATTGCTTTGCCTGGCAATTTCAAGCTATTCTGTCAAAAACTTACCCTCAGACAAACCATTTTTGCACACAGACTTATCCATTTTTTTCATTTCATATTAGAAGTAAACACACTTTATTTAAATTTCACTAGATTGCATTGACCGTAGGAAAAGGTAACTCACAGGTTGCACTTACTTTAATTTGCTCAGCAAATTAAGCTACAGTATTCTATAAGGGGATTTATCTTCCACATTACTTAAAATTCTATTTATTTTAACTCAAGAAATCAACAAAGTATTATTGTACACATTGGTCTCCCAAACACTAAAGGACAATTAAAAAATACGTGCTGGCCTGAACATTTTTGAAATGAGTGATTCTGTGAACATTTTTAAATGCTATCTATGTATCAGCAGAAACACGTTTCCCTGTCCCGCGAGGTTCCCCGTACGGCAGGTCATTTTCACGTTGCATACAACATATTTTGACAGTTGCTATTGGATTCACCTTGTTGTGCTGAAAGCCTCATGTGTTTGAGTATAAAAATAATTGAATTTTAGTGAACTAAAGTACTGACCTTAATTTTTTTTTAGGAAGTTACAGGTATCATGAATAAAACTGCACATACAACAGACTCTTGAAATCTTAAAATTGTAAAGTTAGTTTAAAAGAGCGGGAAGGAAGTGTAAGCTTTAGAAAAAATATATAATGTTAACTCCCTGATTTGGCTACCAGGTAAGTAAGCTGCACACATGGAACTCTTATTTATACTGAATTTCCCCTTTTCTTTCTGTATTTAGAGAGAAAGAGAGGAGAGAGGGAGAGGTAGAGAAAGCGATATTCACAAGAGGATAGAAGATAGCAATATAGAAATCTGGGCCTGTATCATAGCCCAATCAACTGCCTTCTTCCTCTCTTATGGAAGAAAAGGTCAAATGGATGAATATACAGTTACTTTTCCCCTGGGAGTGACTCTATTTACTCATCCCTTATGATGATCTAACCCTGGGAATGAGTGAGGATGCCGCTGTTAACGATCAGTCCCAATATTTTTCAAGTCTAAGAGACATCAGGCCAATACCTGAAACTTAGTAGGGTAAGTCATGTTATTATGCCCTGATTTGATATAGCTAGTCAATTTGATTGTGGCTGAAAGAAATGCACTTTGTGTGTTCATTTATTTGAATGACCTAGACTAATGTTTCTCAACCAGGCATGTTTTTTTCCTCCCCCAGGGGAAATTTCTGGAGACATTTGTGGTTGCTAAGACTGGAGGTCTAGTGGGTTGAGGCCAGGGATACAGTTCATCATCCTACAATACGCAGGACAGTTCTTCACACCAAAGAATTACCTGACCCCCAAAGTATATATGCCAAGGTTGAAAAACCTTGACTTATAACTATAGTCATTCATATACATAATATAGAAAAGAGTACCTATTTTTTTAACTTCAATCATTTTATTTTAGGTCTGTGAAGACATTTTTAAGTATAAATGTAGAAGGAAGCATAAAATAGAAGACAATTCAAATTTCACTAAGTAAAAGTGTAAAATATTCTGAATGTCAAAAAATACTATTATCAAAGTTAAGTAACAAATGAGGGAAAATATGTGTACAAGTGACGAAGGTTAATATCTTAATATAGACAGAGCTTATGGGGATTATTGAAAAAAAAAAAGACAAAACTCTAAGAGAAAAATGAGCCAAGGACCTAAGAGGCATTTAAAAGAGTCCCTATTTTATGTAAGGAGGATTAAAAATCAGAGTTGAGTATCAATTTATCAGCTCCTGCTTCTGTTGTGAAACAGTTGTGGTTATGCACTGGAACTGGACCTCATTTCTCCCTTGCTCTAATCCCTACCACAGAGAACACATTATCTATCATTTCTCTTTTTTTTGCTCTGTTTATTTTGGACTGTCAACTTCTACACACTCCCTATGCTTGACCCTCCTGGCACCAGTCCCTCTCACAGGTGCGCTGGTCCCGTATTGTCCTAATTGGATCATCGGCCCTTCCAGGCAGGACAGACATAACTCAGAAGAGTGAAGGCCCTGCAGGGTGAACTTGCACTCTCATTCCTCCAGTTTTCCTCCCAAAGTTCTCCAAGCTTATTTCATTCCATTGAGCAGCCACAGTCATGGGAGGACTGGGGAGACATCAGACAGGCCAGATGGCAATGCCTGTTCCCCTGGTTTCAGTTGTCACTTCCTGCTGTGTTTCCTAGGGCTTCATCACGGCTTGACATGTCTCACCAGGGGCTCTGATTTGATTGGCTTGTAACCCTTCAATTCATTCATGAATGATGTACTTGTAACTCAGTATTAGTTCCTATGAACAACCTTGCCTTGTGAAGTTGGGCAGATTATCAGGCTGGAAGTCTGGTCTGAAACAAAATGGAAGTGTTCTATTTCAAAATTCATGGCTTTCTTTGTGTTATTGAGAGCCTGGAAAGTATTGGATCGAAAATGATCTTCTCTATTTTAATGTTGTAAAACTGTATATAGGTCAAGTAGTTGATTCAACTAGTTGAAGTCAACACCTATGAAATATTCCAGAAGGTAAATTTGAAAAGTGGGGAAGAACATGGATAATTATATTTGTGTCCAAATAATTACATAAACATAACTCATGCTTCTATCATATAGAAAGTCACATCCGAAAAGTAACCAGAACCTGAGAATTGGCTTTTCATCTTTGGAGGAGGTAATATATTGAAAGAGGAACAAGATGTGGGCTCTGAAGTCAGACAAGGCTGACCTCAAGTCATATCTCTGCCATTACCTTTGCCTCTGTAATCTAGAGAAGGCTATTTAACCTCTGTGAGCTTCAGGCTCTGCATCTGTAAATCACAGAGGGTGACTCCAGACTCATAGTGTTGCAAGGATTATTACAGGGTTGCAAGGATTACAGTACACACACACACACACACATATATATGTATATATACATGTCTGTAATATGTATCTCCTACTATAATATTCATATACACACATATACATGTACATATATATGTAGATAATATTTATTTACATGTTTGTACACACACATATATGTATATATATAAGTAACAAGCCTTAGCTCAGACTTGATCTTATTTACAGATAAGAATTGGTTAATATTATTCTTCTAACTTGACCCCAGAGTTGTATATGATACATACTACTTTGATAGCTGAAATATGTCTCAATGCTGAGAATGACCTCAACTTTAGGAGTTCAGGACCATGTTTCTGGTATAACTCAAGCCAACTGTGAGCTATAAAAATCATATAGGATCATCCACATAGAATTCCTTTGAAAAGCCTAATTCCTCGTGCTTATGCATTCATATGCATTTGTTTTTGTTATTCCTCACTCCCTCTATCCCTATATTGTTTCCCTATTCTTAACAAAATGCTTCTGATTGATTGAAAAAAAAATTGGGTTTTGTTACAGGCTGAATTATACCCTCCAAAATTCATGTCTATAAGCCCTAACTCCAGAAGCTCAAGATGTGGCTGTATTTGGAAGTAGGACTTTTAACAAGTTGATTAAGTTAGAGTGAGGTCTGTAAGGTGGTTCCTAATTTAATCTGACTGATGTCCTTATAAGAAAAGAGAACTTGGTCACACAGAAAGAGACACCTGGGTTGCATGTACACAGAGAAAGAACCATATGAGGACACAAGAGACACTGGCTATCTGGAAGTTAAAGAGAAAGGTCTGAGAAGAAATGAACCC
Source organism: Vicugna pacos (assembly GCF_048564905.1). Lineage (NCBI taxonomy): Eukaryota > Metazoa > Chordata > Mammalia > Artiodactyla > Camelidae > Vicugna > Vicugna pacos. The sequence goes on along the minus strand of NC_132988.1, from coordinate 102,141,132 downwards.
TGTCTCCACCTTGATCTTGAACTTCTAGTTTCAGAGCACCGAGAAAATACATTTCTGTTGTTTAAGCCACCAGTTCTGTGGTATTTTTTTATGGCATCTCTACCACACTAATATAGGTTTCATGTGCCACTTCAAAATACTGCCTTACGGTTTCCAGAATGGCGGTTAGAAAGTGGTGATTTCTGGTTAGAGTTCTCAAATATAAAATCAGATCTTAAAATTTAGAAGAGATTATGACTGACGTCAATTCATATGTTGCTTTCTCTACATCACTGTTTATTTTCATGGTAGTTTTTCATCACAATCTGAAATTTGATTCTTCCTTGATTTCTGTAACTCCATCACACTAGAATATATGATCTTAATGAAGGGAGGGAGTATATAGTTTGTTCAATACTTTATCAGCCACATCAGGAGAGCACCTGGGGTAAAATAAGAGTGCAATAAAAAAACAGTTGAATTATCAGATGAAATCACAGAGTTTTGAATAATTTATCATCCTAGGTTGGTAGGGATGGCGTGATTTACTTCATCATGAAGCAGCTAACCATCAAAAGAAGCAAAACACAACTGCCAGCAGTCATCAATTATTTATGATGGTGGATATTCGACTACGATATTCGGCCTTACATAGACTAGGAAAGATTTTGAAGGGTTAACAATGGTTGAAATACGCTTTGATAGTCTTTTAAAATGCAATGTGTTTACCACACACTTGTAAAGTATGATTCAAGGCCGCTGTCTGAAAACCCGAAAGCACTTTAGAGCTTTTATAAAGATGTCTGAGTTTGGGTAAACACTTCTCTGCAGTCTCCAGAGACATTATTTAACTTAAGTTCCAAGTGAACTTTAGACCCAACAAACATCTCTTGCAAAGTGTATTTTAGTTTATTTGAATTGGGAAGTAAATGAGTGATAAATTTTGTTTATTTTTCAGCCACGAAAGAGATGCAAGTTCCTAGCATGCTGCTGTTAATTGGCTGGGTGCTCAAAGAATGAATGTTTCAGAAAGTGCTCAGTATATCAAAGTGAGACTATTTTTGAGAAGCTGAGTTTAAAATAGTCCGAGTACATAAATTACTGGGAAAAGCAATTATGAGCTTCTGCTTTTGTCTTCATAAAACAGAAGAATTTTTGTGACAAATTTTGAAAAATAATTTGTAAACTTAACAAATCAAATTGTATTTGTAAGTGTACATTGTATTCTGTTGTACTGCATAGCTAGCATATATAGTTTAATTATTTTATTGTATTCTTCCTTCTCATTAAATTTTCTGCATAGTATTTAAAAGTATGGTTTCAAATTTAGGCAGACTACATCTGTAATCCCAGCTCTGCCATGTGCTAATTGTATGATCTTTCTAATCCTTAGCTTTATTATTGGTACATATAATTGGTGATAGTTCACTTTCTTCACGGTTACCCTAAGAAATAAATTGTCTAAGGTATGGAATACTCTAAGATGTTATTACCTGACACATATTATGTACTCAATACATTTTAACTATTTTTATTTTTGTAGGGATTTTATTTCTGTGTGTGTGTGTGTGTGTCTGTGTCTGTGTGTATGAGATGCTTAAAGGCTTAGTCTAGACTTTGGGTAACCCCAGTTCTAATACCAGTCAATTCTAAATTAATGTATATATTTGCTTTAAATTCAAGAATTTGATATTTACTCCTCATGAAATGAACACACTATTTTAGGTAATACTTTATAAGTTATTATTTTATTTATAAAATATTACATGGTATTTTTCATATCTACTAAGAGAATAGCTTGTCTATATCTGTAAGTACCACAACAAAGATATTAGCTAAATTTTTAAGCAAAGGAATTCTTACTTTATTTTAAATTATAAAACTTTTCAAAATCAGAATCACAATCTATGCCATAAACAAATCTATCCCCTCCAAACTTTTCTTCCTGCCTTTTTAAATTATTATTATTTTTTTTACATTAAGGAAACAACATAAGAACTTCTATTTTTAAGGCTAAGTGAACAGTTTCCTTTTACCTGAAAGTAAGCTATACAATTTTGTACAATCTCTTGTAGCAGATTGGGATTTCCAGGAGGCAGATTATGGGGCAGAAATTTACATGGAACAATGGTATTCAATGTTACTCATGGGATCAACAATGGTGGAAAAGGAGTCAATAAAGCAAGATCGGACAGAGGAAGATGTCTGGGCTGTGATGAGTAATAAGAAAGGTTTTTGCCAACTTGTGGGTCTTTATAGTCCTTATATTGACTGGCGACTGAATGGAGGCTGCCCCAAGAAAGGAGTTTGACCTTGAACAGCGTGACTCTCATCAGATGAGGGCAATCGCCAGGAAGATGGCAGCTTCAAGGTGGTACAGCACACTTCTTTTGTTGTAAAGTGGCTTTAATGCAAAATTATTTAGCATCCTGTGTCAGTAGACAAACATTCTTTTAGCCTTTGAATAGTGGTGCTAGATTAGGCCCTTCTGGGAGGAAAGGCAAAAACCATACCCAGTATATGCATCAATGCTAATCAAAAAGAGTTGCTGTTCCTTTCACAGTAGAATGTGTCAAATGGATTTAGTCTTCCACTAAGTGGCTATTTGAACTCCTGCAAGCATAGTGCCATACTGGGGAACTAGCATCAGTCTTGGTTTTTAGCAGCAGCAGTGATGAGAAGGGATCCATGTTCTTGGACCCAAACATCCTTGGTAGTAATGATTACCCAGTTCACGGGCCCATTGTGCCAGTACTGAGGTGGCTGATGGACAAATTCTGCATGATGCCAACTGACCTAGTCAATCTATTTAGATGTTGGGCCCCTCTTCCAGGGTGGATGTTTTCTGATGGGTGTTGACATGTGATGCAAACAGCATCACATGCATGGCTATTTTCAATATGCCTATTCCACAAATTTCATTGTCCTCCCATTTGAATCCTCCAAGCCCCTTATCCCTCAGTCAAGCCATTCACCAATGTTCATAAGTCTAAATGCATTCTAAAAGGTGGACATTTCCCTTTCTGTACAAACTGCATGGCCACGTTAACTATTAAATATCTATCCATTGAGAGAATTTCCCCTCACTGTTGTTTTTCAGGGCCACCTCTGAATGAGGCCAAAGGGCAGCCAAGTCCATTTAAAGGTAACTCACTGATAAAACTGTGGTAGGTGACACAGAGGTCCTGTCCACCTGCTCATGCCTTCCCACCTTGCTCATGTGTAATCCTGAATGAATCATGTCTATAATTACTGCTAAACACACTTGACGTTATAAAGCAGTGGGCCTGGAAAAAGCCAAGTGTAATCGTCAGTTTATTCCCTTTGGACTAGGCCAGAGTCCCACAATATTTAATCAAACACTAACCCAGATGTTGCTTTGGAAATATTTGTAAACATAATTAACATCTATGATCAGTCGACTTAAAGAAAAAGAGATTATCCTAGACTCTGGGTGAGTTGAACCTAATCTATCCAAAGCTTTAAGAGCATAACAGATTTTCTTGAGGTAGAGGAAATTTCCTCTGTAGACCAAAACCTCAGCTCCTGCCTGAAAGTTTTGAGCTACCCTTCCTTATGGCCTGGTCTAAGGATTTCTGACTTGCCTAGCCAGCCCCCCAAACCAAAAAAGGTAGTTTCTTGTAATAAACATCTCCCTCCCTCTCTCTCTCTCTCTCTCTCTCTGTTTTTCAAAAGGTATGTAATTCTTTGCTACAGATAGCCCCCAGAATTTTAGGAGTCTATGCTGGTGATTATCTCTTTAGGACTTGCCATTAACTTCCCACCATCTCTTTTCCCAAATGCAGATACCTCCAGTATTACTTTGCTGGGCCATATGGTTATATGGTCATATTAGCATGTACTACAGTCTGCAAACACTCCTCCTAAGTGCTACTTAAAGTTGGGAGCATTTTGTTACCTGATATATGGATCAGAGAGATATTCCCAGATATGGAATATCCTACCTCTAAAATGAAAGGGGTGCAATAGACATTATAGTTAGTTCTTAGTGGTGGGAGGTACAAAATGCAAAAATTTATCCTTTACATTGGAGAGGATGTCCTGGCACGCCCCAAAACTTCAGATCTGCTCCAAACCTCACTGATAGAATCAGCCTCCAAATATTTATAGAGATCATCTAATATCCTTTGAAGTGTTTTTTGTCTTCCCAGGATTCCAACTTCCTTGCTACTTCTTTATCTGGTCTCATTAAGATGAAGTCATCTATCTGTGGGATTTCCATTCGGTCCACTTCCCTCTGGACTATTTGTCACAGGACAGTAGAGTTATCATATGCCTGTGGCAAGAAAGGTATAAATGAATGTTTTAAATGAATACTTAGAAATATTATTTCTAATCTTCATTTTTGATAGGGAGGGATATATTTGCAAGATCACTGATCACATACTATGTACCTGAGGCTGTGTTAATATGATCTAGCAAAGGTTCTTTATTCCACACAACTGAAGTTGGGGTTGCTACATGGTTGAGATGGCAAGGATTAATGCCATCCTCCAGAATCCCTTTGGAATTTTTTAGAGACATGAATAAAGTGGAGATCTCATGGGCAGGCATCACCACCCCAAGAAGAGCACTAACCTCTTCCATTCCCTCCAAGACATGATATTGTTTTTATTTTTCCATTTTGGCAAAGGGAGTGGTACTTTAGAAGGCTACCACTTGACCTTCCCACTAAGATAGCTCTTACTTCATAAGTGAAGAAGTCAATATGGGGCCTGCCAACCACCAAATATATCCACTACAGTTTATATTTGGGGACATTATATTGTATTTGGGTAGGAAAGTAACTATTAGGTGGGTTCGTGGATAAAGTGGAATCACTGTGAAGCAGACTTGGCTAAGATTCCACTTATTGCCTGGCCTCCACAAACCCCTACTCTAACAAAAGGGCTTGATGATGCTCTGGATCCTCAGTTGTCAGTGCCAGTTTGGACCTTGTATAGACCAGTCTTCAGTATCTTTTGAGCATTCTGCTTTCCCTACTGTATAGTTCCTGAAGTCAGTGCCTATAGGTTCCTTTGAAGAAGGAATGGGACAAGAATGGCCACATATCCTTGCCATAGTGCCTAAAGGTTCTTCTTTCTGGAAACTCTGCAGCTTCAGCACATGGGTTCTGAGTCTTAAAAGTGGCTTGAATTCAGAAATTAGGCAAGGTGTTGCAACTTTTTATTGGAGTGGCTACTCTTAAGATTCAAGATCATCAATCTTTATTTTATTGTTTGCATAAATTGAGAAATACTCTCAATACCCCTGTTTTGCTCAGAGGGACAGGTACTATTACTCAATTCCATAGCTCTCCGTATTTTAAATGGAAGCACTACTGGTATAGCAAACTTGTTGGGGATATAAATTCAACTTTCTTAACCTTCTTTGAGTTTCTTTCTCCTACTTTTATGATTAAATGTGATTTTCCTGTCCCCTTGCTTTATAAGATTAGAGTCTTTGTATATTGTCAAGGAGGACCTCAGGATTTAGTTGTTCAGTCTTTTGATTTTTTTCTCTAAATCATCAGTTTCCCTCAAAATAGTTATCCATTTCCTTCACCTTTATAAATACTATTTTGATGTGCTTAAAAGCCTCATACATTACTTCCATTAGTGCATTCCCTTCCAGTACATACCAATTCCTAATGAGGTGGGAAGCCCCATGAAAAAGACGGCAGGACCCCCAGTCAGAGCCACTACTCTCCTGTCAGCACCATTCAGTTCCCTGGCCCAGTGACATTATCTCCCTTTTTAACTTTGAAACGGCTTCCTTCTAGGAAAGTGGAACTTATCCCTAAGAGTCTATTGGTTCCCTGAGCTAACTCCTGATTGGTCCATTTGTAGTGCCTCATTTGCATAGAGCTCACTCCTAATCTGTCCATTTCTATCATTCCTGATTGGTCCATTTCTACAAAGCTTGTTCCTAATTAGTCACCTTTGTTACAATTATTTACATATCATGTTGCGAAGTATAGACTGGCAGCCTATAAAAGCCTGTGTAAACCTACAGACAGGGTCCAGAGCTTGGAGTGTTAACTCCTCCAGGCCCGCCTGGCGTAATAAACCTGAATTTTCCAACCCTCCCAGTGCTGCTTGGTCTATCACCGGGATCCAGGTTGCTGTCACGACTGAGCTGTAACACTGTCTCTAACACACTTTGTGCAACACTAACAGTAAAAGTTTTAAGAAATTTCAGTTGCTGCATGCCAAGAGATATCAGTGCTCTGCCTGCTGCTATTAGGTGAGCTAGTCGGCTTCCTTGAACTACTTCTACCTATTGCAGATTGTGTTTTCCAGCCTCTGAGATTTGTGTACAGGAAGCTTACCCGGTAGTACCCTTGGGATCAATACAAAGTGAAGAGTACAGGAATGGGCAGAGGGAGACCTTTAAGCTACGTTGGAAGCACAGCTATGATGAGCTCTGGGACTGGGTGGGCTCTGAAGAGTTGCCTCGGCTTTGGACATGGGGTGCTGATGAAAAGGGAGGGTTCCCTTTAAGAAGCTCTCGCTCTTTATCCGTGGGGCAATTGCTGGGAAACAGGAATCACCTGAGAACTCTCAGCAATCAAACGCCCCTACGGCCAGGAAGAGGGATGCTTAGTTCCAAAGCACACACACGTGTAGCTGTGCGTGTCTGCGTTCCTAGGTGCGTGCCTACGTGCGTGCGTAGGTGCGAACGTGCGTGCGTAGGTGCGTACGTGCGTGCGTCATTGCGTATATGCGTGCGTGCCTGGGCCCGGGAGGTGAGCTTGGCGTGGACCGTCCGCTACGTCTGCTTTTCCTTGGGTAAGTCGTGTGATGACAAAGCCCTTTGTTTTTTCACTCTGCCTTGTTTTCTCTTCTAAAAGTTAACCTTCCTAGTTACATTAAGACAAGCTAGGTAGTTGTAGAAAAAACCTCGGAGAATTAGAGAAGGGTAGTTCAGTTTACCTGAGGCTCTGCTCAGCTCTTTGAGGCGGGGGCCTCCGCTCTCAGTTGAGTACATATGGGAGTGTGGATAGAACAGGAAAGGGAAGGTGAGTTTCTCTCTAGGTTTTATATGGAGCGTTTAAAAGTATAATTCCATAAAATGTTTTATTTGAAGCTTTGTGAGTCTCTAGAAGATGGTAGAAGTTCACATGTAAATGTAAGTATAGATTCTCATTCTAGAATAAACCAGAAACGCTGCTCTTAGCTCTTGTGTCTCCGTTCCTTTCCTTTAGTAATCTACCAGGCTCTGACTGAACGTAGGCTAAGGTACTTGGCAATGGGGTGGGTAGGAGGTTTAAAAATCACTAATACTGTTACTGGGAAGAGGAAAATAAAAATTACCTCGGTTCTTAGCCACCCGGAAATTTTTTTTTTTTTTAAACGAGAGACAGGAAGCATGATATAAGCAGGAGTTTTATTAGTAAAGTGAAAAAGTAGTAAAAGATAGTACACTCCCGAGAATTGGGAGCAGGCCCACCCAAGAGAGGAAGAATGGCACCGCTCCTTTGTTTTTCCGTCTTGTATCCTGGCTTAGGGGTGCTTTTTTGGGTTGATTGATTCATGGCTCAGGTTCTTTGAGTGATCAGGCTGGTTGACAGCTCAGGTTCCTTGTGCTCTGGCATGCCCTTCTGGGCAGGTTCTTACCCATGAAGCACACAGAGAAACCTACTGGAGGGGGCTGAAAATGTAATGTTAATTACATTATAATTAACATTGGGTAAAGTCACCCTGAGTCCTTCTCTTATGCGCAGCTGCAGCGTTTTGATTTCAGCTGGCTTCTTTTGCTGGCCCTCATTTAGAGAAAGTAAGTTTCTGGAGTCCCTTATCCTGAGTGCAGACGTACTGTTATTTTATGGGTTGTTCCTTTCCTCTCCCGGTCCCTCTCCCCCTGCCCAGTGCTCATTTCTATCTAACTGCCTAACTACTATCTTCTGTTACCTTTATTCTGTAGACAACATGACATTTTAAGATGGCTTAATTTAAAGGTATTTGCTGAAATCACAGGAGATCATTATACCCACTTCCCCCAAGAAAAGGGGGGTGCTTTTCTGATGCTTGGGGTTTGTGGAAACAAGACAGCATATGTGGTGTTATCCTTAGAAACAGTGTAGATAACACAGGTGAAAGTGCCTCTAGCCTTTGAACTAGAGTTGTAGTAAAAGAAGTAAGAGGAAGAGTCTGTTCTTTTTTTCTCTTACTGCAATTGAGTTGCATAGTACTCAGTTTCAAACGAAGATTCACTTGCATTCACTCACTGTGGGAAATGACACTGATTGCTTCCCAGCTTCCGTATGTGGAATGGAAGTAGGTGAATACTTTCATCTCAAGTGCTGTCGTATGTATTTGCCCCTGTGAACATCTTTTAGGTTCTGCCATCAAGTCAGCCAGTTGCCTTCAGTGCCAATGGTGGTATTTTATCATGTTGCTTCCCCACAATAAATTCCAGTCCTTCCCTGGCTTGGCTGCGACCACCTGTTTTCCCACACCTGTTTCAATTTATAAACCATATGCTGTAGTCACAGCTGAGAACCACTGTAGACATGATGTGATTTCTCATAAATATTTCATAAATTCAAAGTTTCCTGCACTTCAAAATAATTTGAAGGTGTTGATTTTATTGAAGACCTCACAGAGACTGACATACACTCTTATTATTTAAGAAAGATGAAGTTTACAACCTTATAAAATAACCTGCATCAGTACTAGAATAGCTCTACCTTGGTATTTATGCTTTTAAACAAACATAACTGCAGCCTGTGGTAAAATAATTCAGTTGCAGTAATTGGTCTGAAATGTACATATGCTCAGGAAATCCAGGGAAACATGTTTTTACATTGCATTTCCTACGTGGAATAAGAGCCATACTTCACAGAAGCAATCAAATACTCACCAAAAATCCATGTGGACTTATTGGCACAGTGTTGTCATTAGTATTCTGAGAATGTAAATTAAGTGAATTTTCACAAATCATACTTTGCAAGTAACAAAAACCCAAAATTAAACTTGCTTAAATAATAAAGAAAATTGCCTAGCTTATCAGCTGAACAGATAAGAGATCTGTTGAATTTCAGGCTTGGATTGATTCAAGGATAGAAGAATCTGTGGCAGGGGCTCTGCTTTTCTATCTGCACTTGTTAGCTTTGTTTCTATATGACAGGCCTACCTTTATTTTGGGAGAACATATGCTATTATTTTCTGAGCCTTCATGCTTTCCTGTATAAGTCAAGCGCAAGAGTTTCTTAAGGTAACACTGTAACACAAATAAACAGCAATAAAAATCAAGGCAACAAAAGCAGAAACCTCCTTTCTGTCCAGAAATCTCAATAAGCATTTTCTCTCATCTCGTTATAATCTAAATGAGCATTTATGAAAGAAATATTTTGAACTGAGGAATGGGGTTTGCTAAGCCAGTCAGGATCTAGCCCTAGGATTTCACCCCTCTGAGGCCCCGTTCTTTATAATAGGGAAGAAGTAAATTTCCCACTGGAAGACCAGGGTGCTTTTTTAGGGGGAGGGAGGATACATGTGAAAGAAATCAATTTGTATTTGCATTTGTCTCTTTGTCTCCCTATAGATACGTACATACACATACAAAATTGGGAGGATATTTTATTATTCTGTCTTGTTATTTAGACTTGGAATTGTATCATGAATGCTTTTCCATGGAAACACACAGTCTACCAAAATGTCAGACTTTTAAAAGAATTGAAAACCAGAGATTATTACTAAGTTGATCACTCTTGCATTGATGGATAAATAATATAGAACGTTTTAATCCTATTTGCCTAGAAATGTTTGAAGTGACATGGTGGCAAACAGTTCAGCCAAACCTTTTGGCTGTGTAGACGTATTTCTGAATGAAAAAAGGCTTGACCAGAGTAAATGTAATAGCAGTAGAGTGCTTACATGTTTCCTTCATTGTGGTATGTGTTTAGTGGATAGATTTCTCTTTTGTGGCCGTCACATATTTTGGCAATTAATATTATTCCTTTCTGATTTAATTCTTTATTTGCTTTATTTATTTATTTGGCAGCAATTCTTTTATTCTTGTATTCATCCTAGCTTGAAATTAGACATATCTACCTCTGGTCTGTTCAACCAGGCAGTTTTCTTTATTATTTAAGCCAGTTTGATTTTTAGATTTCTCTTACTTGCAAAGCATAATTTGTAAATGATTTCACATCATTTAAACTCTCAAAAATGAAAAGCTGTACTCTGAGCAGTTCTTACCATTCTGGCAGTGATGTGCCAAAAAGAGGCCTGTTGTGCAAGTTTTGTATCTTTTAGCAGGTAGATAGAATCATGGAGTATCGGTTTTGGAAAGTTTCCTCCGAAACACAGGAACCCATGTCTGACTCCTGGCCTTGCTGATTCCTCTGCTCATTCACATTATCACCTGTGGCTGCTTTCACACTGCAAAGGCAGAACTGAATAGTTCTAACTGCAAATTCAGAAATATTTACTAACTGGCTCTTTTCAGAAAATGTTTGCCAGCACCTCATCTAGGCTATGGGTGGCAGATGGATTTTCTATTACTTGATATCTTGGGTAAACTGACATAATTTTCTTTAGAGCTACTCGGAGGGTTGGGGAGGAAGGAGCTTGAGGAAGGACTGCCGATGTCTGATTTGGGTCTCTGAGGGGACAGTGTTTGTACATGTGTTGGTACTTAGCAGTTACTCTCAGAAGAAAAATAAAGGAGAAAACTGATTGTATTAAAGAACGCTGTTCTAAGAGACGGGGAATTCATTTCTACCCATAATTAGCTTTTGCAGTATCCCTGCTCTGTAAACCAGAAGTGCAAAGCAGTGCCTAACATGATTATGTTACAGAGTGGCTGCCATTGTCAAATGTGAAAACATATGTGGAAGTGCTCTTTATGTTATCGAACTAAGAGAAAGAAAGACTAATAATCACTTTATCATAAAGCTTTGTTGGAAATGGCCACATAAATAATGTCTGCATACCAGGGTGCTTTTGACCAAATGTCACTTACAGGATTTACAATCTTTGTTCTAGAATTATTATATCTCTCTATATGTAAATAGTCTTTGTTCTAGAATACTGTACTATATATACATATATATGTGTGTATACATATACACACATTCATTCGGCATATTTAAGCCCACGTGATCTGGCACTGGAGCCTCAGTTCTCTTCTGTGCAATGTCACCTTTTGAAGAGGGGCACCATAGCCAGGGCACCATAGGATGAGACACAGCTGCGTGGAAGAAATAGGCACGGGAATTTCAAACCCTGTGTTTGAGGCAGACCCAGGCGCAAGTGCTTTAACTGGCACAGGGATGAAGCTTGCTCCCACACTGTCATGAAAATTTTCTACTTACATTGAAGTGATGCGTTGGGAACGATGGCAATGAGCCTAATGAGCTACTCTTCAGCTGACAATGTATGGGGTGGTTAGGGATGGAATTTGGGAGGCCCATCATCAGCAAGATTGTGGGAAGAGGTGGCAACAATTTTAGAACATAGATAACAACTACAGTTTCAAATGTGTCGTATCTTGTTTTCTATTCGTGATATTCCCATGCCATAGTTAGCCACCATGTTGAACCAAAAATACTTAATTTATCCCAACTTCCCCCTGCAGTCTGTATTATTATACTCCCTCAAGAGCCTACTCATTTGTCTTAAACACTCCTTATATTGACTTTCTTTAATAATAATTTTCCCCAAACTTTTAAAAGTATCCATGCATATTATGGAAAACTGAGAGGCACAAGAAGCCAGAATACAAGATCACCCATGATTACAACCTGTCTGTATTTCGATGTATCCTTATACTCCCCGCTGGTACCTCCATATTTGCAAACAGTGTTTTGGTGTGTGTACATAATACACAGTGAAGGATACATTTTTATGTGATAGTACAGTGTATATCATGACTTTTTTTCACATCATGAATATTTACCACTTCAAAGTCCCAAAATGTTGAATAGTTTGATTATCAAGAATATACTACACTATAACAATCAGAAAAGAACTGTAATTCAGCCTTTGTGTGCAAAAAAAACTTGCTTAAAAGATAGTGGACCCCTGGATAGATTTTGGCCAAGTAAATACTAAAATCCTGTTTTAATGTGCAACTGAAAAAGAGACAGAGCAATGTAGTCCAATAAGCATAATCTTCTAGATAATTCTAAAATTTATACTATTAAAATACTAGCAAGAGATATGTTGCCATGTAATTATTTCAAAGTCTATTCATATACTATGCCCAAAAGAAATTCACACATACACCAATGGTTATAATCAAAATGTAAGCATGAACACAGCTGCATACATCCCTTCCCTTGCACTTCCTCCTGCCCTCTCCTGCCATCACAATGAAAAAGTCTTGATGCATATTGCTCAGAGATGATTTAACAAATCCATGTTCAAGATGCTTCTTTTCTATTATACGTAACAAAAAGATATTCATAAGTGGGTTATTCACTAGTTCTACTTTTTGTTATACACTGTTTCCTCAAAGCATTTAAAAAGCTTAGGTACTGTAAAATAAAAATAGAAAATTGTCCACAATAACTCAGATACTTTCTAAAAACTAAGCATATAGAATTGTGGTTATAATCTGAAACTGTCTTCTAGATACAGAGATACTATCAAGGAGCCTTCCTTTTCACACTTTCTCTCATTTCCCCTCAGGCCTAAGGATGGTAAATGATCTCTGCTGTTACTATCCCTGTGGTACTGTATTATTTCTTGATCATTATCCTAAAACCTGCCTTTAACCTTTTAAAATTGTCCTTTTATTAAGCTCTCATCGTATACTCCATTGGAGTGTGCCATCTATTTACTAACGCAGACTTGATGGATACCAGCTAACAACTTCAGGTGATAGCAAATGTCATGAAGAAAAAATAACACTCTCACTCTAATAGATCGTCAGTCTCCTGAGACCATCTCTGTCTTGCTAATTAATGTGTCTTCATTACTTAGCACAATATATGTAATATAGAAATGCACAAAAATACATTTTTAAATAACAGAACAAATATTTGAATTAAATAATGAGAGTTGAAAAGGCACATAAGAGGATCACTCAAATCTCATTCCTTGTCAGGATTTTTCAGTAAGGATAAGACAACATCCAAGTTACATTCTGAAATTACTCTGATAGGAATTAAAAATTTTTAATCTTCATGATTTGATACAAATAATTGTACTGGATTAAATTATGTCACACTTCCCTTGCCAAAATTCACGTCTACTTAGAATCTCAGAATCTGGGTCTTATTTAGAATAGGATTTTTGCGTATGTAATTAAGATGAGTTCATCCAGGATTAGGGTGTGGTTTAATCCAATGATTGGTGTACTCATAAGAGGAAAATAGGTCACAGACCCACGCATGGGGGGAAGACAGTGTGACGAAACACAGCACCGTATGAGGATAGAGGGAGAGATTAGAGAGATGTCTATAAAACAAAGAACACCAAGGACTACTGGCAACAACCAGAAACCAGGGGAGAGACATGAGACAAATGAATCCCCAAGAAAGAACCAACCCTGCTGACACCATTATTTCAAACTTTTGGTCTCGTGAACTATGAGAAAGTAAATTTCTGTTATCTCAAGCCATTAAGTTTGTGGTAATTTTTGTTAGTCCTGAGAAACTGATACAATAGTTCATTTATTCCACAAGTCGTTACGAACACCTAACTTGTTACAGGCACTAGCCTAGCTTATGATGATATAATGGTGTATAAGACAAAGAAAGTACTTCTCTCCATGGAGCACGTATTGTTGGACTGACAGTAAACACATGGGATACCGTGTCAGGGAGTGATGACACCTACAAAGGAGTAAAGCAGAGTATAACTGGGAGTTACTCAAGTGTACTATCTTATGTGAAGTAATCCTAGAACTTTCTAAGGTAGTGATATTTGATCAGAGACTTCATTGAAGTGGAGAATCAAAAAATGTGAAGATCTGGAATAAAAGTGTTCTAGACCAAGAGAACACAAGTACAAAAGCCCCAAGGTGTGAACAATCTTGGTGTATTTAAAAATAGCAAGTAGACTAGTGTGTCCATTGTACAATAAACAGGGCAGAGGAGATGATTTAGGTGAAATAGCACAGTAATGCCCTCTTAAGACTTAGGAATTTTTATTTTATTCTAAGTATAATTGAAAGCCATTGTCGTTTGTTTGGGTACACAGGGCAGAGTATACATTTTTTAAATTCATGTTTTAAAAATAACACTCTGGCTTCTGTGTGAATAATAAAAAGACAAGTGTGGAAGTAAACTATTGCATTAATTTAGGCAGGATATGATGATAGCTTGGCCTAGAATGTTGGCAGTGAAGGTCATGAAAAAAATTCTCTCAGGACAAATGTTGGTGAACTAGAATTTGCTGCTAGGTATGAAGATACAACATGAAGTAAGAAAGAAAGACCAGGATCAAAGTTGAATCTTAATTATTTGGCCAAAGTAATTAGTAAATGATGATGTGATTTACTGAAATGTGAAACAAGAAAAACCAAGAGTTTACTGACAAGTTGAGTTTGGAATGTCTATAGCATATTAATGGGAAAGACAAATAGATGGTTGGATATTGGAGTCTGAATCTTGGGAGTAGTTTCCATGATACAAGCAGGAGAAATGGGACACTACTTTCAGGGCAAAGTGATATTTCAGTAAATTAATCATGTTTATATTTTTAACCTGAGAGATATCACAGCATGTTGTCTGATGATGGAAATAGTCTAGAACATAGGAATAAATTATGATTTAGGAGGTATGGTAAAATTGCAGGGGCACTGTCCCTGTGGCAAGTGGGAAGGATTCATGTGCAAATGGAAGGCTTGGACTTAGCTAGAAGCAGGGTCAGGTAGACTCACTTCAGCAGAATGGAAGGCAGAATAGAAGGATGTAGATCTAGGCTGTTTGGTACACTTGATGTTCTAACTTACATAATTTTTTTCTAACTACTTCTATTTTTCTTAGAAACAAGCTTATAATCAGTAATAGGGGTGAGAGATTAGAGTCCTGAGAAGAAAAAAGTTGTTAAAAATCATGTCAGAGACTAGAGAGTAAAATATGAAATTAACACAAGATGATGTCATAGCTGGGCAATGCTGAGGACCTGCTTAGGATCTGTTGTAAATTTAAAGTGAGACCAGTCAGCAGGGTTCTGTAATTTTCTCTAGTTATATACAATTTAGGCACACGCGAGGAGGCTAGATTAAAGTAATACATTTAAAATCTGCAAAATAAATACAAAACAAGGCAACTAATTTGATTTCAAGAATACTGACAAATTTTGATTAATCAATAAATTAGGGAAAATGAGACATTACTAAAATTCCTCCTTCAAAATTTGTAAAATAGAAGTTGGTTTACAATGAATATTGTTTTCCTGAGGTTTGATTCATTGTTTTTTCTTGTTCCTTCTTAATTTAAAATTGTAAAGTATTGGGGCAAAACTGTTGCACAGCATGAAATATTGTTTGTATAATACGCACAAGGAATATCTACTTCTTCATACAAAAGTAGGCTGTGCTTTTTCTAGAATTGGAAGTCTATAGTTTTTGATAAATCCCTTGATTTAGTTTTTGTTTCCTTGTTACAATGCAGCAGGAGGATTTATTTATTTTGTTATGCAACAGTGCTATTTACATCACAAATCAAAGTAGGTAAGAAATAACACTTCTATTCCCAGAAATAAGCCTTGATCTTATTTTGGTTCAGATCTTTTGGAATTTTTTTCTTTCATATTTTCATACTTATTCTCTAGATGTCTTAAGAAGAAATTTAAATCTGAAGCCCTAGGACTTAGTAAATATTATAATAAATATTTCTCAATGGAGAGGGAAGTTTATTTTTATTGTTGGATGCATATGCCATCACAAAATGTTAAGAGAAATCACATTGTTATGTCTTATCTGTGTACCCTAAATTTTTGTCAGAATTAAATATCAGTTCATTATTGAGGATATCAAAATAGTAGGTTATATGTTTTATGCCTTTTCTTAAACTAATGGTTTATTTATTTCCTTAATGGCTGTTTTCGACAGGATTGGAATGTCAATGTGAGTTTTTAAAATTCTCTTCTTCATACTTATATTTTACTTTATTCCACTCTTCAGTTTTTAATTTTAAAATGAAAATATTAAGTTAAAGATTTATTACTTTTTTTCAGTAATGTAGCTAGCTTTTAAAAAGTTGTTGAAAGTTATACTTCTGCTCAGGATGTAGATAATTGCATAAAATAAATAAAAGCAACAACAACAACAAAACAAAAAACAAAAACATTGCTCCCACAACAATGAGAAAAAGATGGATAATCTACAAAATCAAGTGTTTTCTTGAGTCTTTCAGAAAACTGAAATTGTAAGGAAATCAAAGTACAAAGAGTGACCTTCCCCTCCAATGAGAGATGGGACCACAAATGATCTTACCTTTGACAGAGCACAGAGAAGGATGTGTCCACCTTGGAAAAGGGTAACAAGAAATCAACTAAAAGTTTTAATGAACTCTTAAACACCAAGTGTGGGTTAGTTTTCATTTTGAATAGCAGAAGGGAAGCTCATAATTACTTTTAGGCTTATCCCCCATAGACCTCCTCTGGGAAACCACATTAAAGATTAAGGACAGCAGAGAGAGCTCTTCTTCACAGAGCAGGCATGAAAGAAGTAATTGGTGCCTGAGAGAGGAGGGGTGCAGACAAAGAGGCCCACCTGCTTCCAGATCCCTTCCTTCTATAAAATAAAAACTGCAAGCCACTGGGGAAGGAATAGAAATCTATTTTCCTCTGTCTGCCTGCTTCTGGAAAAGGGATAGAAGACTGTATCCCAAGACACCAAAATCCATTGTCGCTGGGGAAAAGTTAGAAGCCAAAAACAAAACAAAGAAATCTAACCCTGAGGGAGAGTCAGGAAGCTGTAATTTCTACAGTGATACCATGTAGAAATCTGTATACACAGATAGAATCTCAATAGGTGAAGAAAAATAATTGGATAAGATCTAACATCTATGTGTGATAAAAACTGTTAGCAAACTAGAAATGGAAGAAAATGTCTTCAACTTGGTAAATGACATCCATGAAGAACAACTAGTTAATATACTTAATAGTGAAAGAATGATTAACTGCTTCCCCGCTTGGATGGGAAACAAGGTAGAGATTTTTGCTCTTGGAACTCCAGTATTGAACTGGAGGTCTTGGATGATAAAATAATGCAAGATAAAGAGTAAAAGGCATACAGAATATAAAAGAAGAAATGAAATGAGTTTTATTCACTGATGGCATGATTTCTGAATAGGAAGTCCCAAAGAATGTATAAATAAACTGCAGAACTTGTAAGTGGTTTTGTCATAGTCTCAGGATATAAGGTCAACATACAGAAATCCATTGTGTTTCTGTAAACTACTGGAAATGAAGAAGTAGAAATTAAAATTATAAAATCAGTGCCAATTACAACAGCATTAAAACTATGAAGTACTTAGGGATACATTGAACACATTACATGGTAATAACTGCATGCTAAAAACTGGAAAACATTGTTGGTAAAAATCAAAGGAGACACAAAAGTTGAATAGGTATAACATGCTCATGTTTCAAAAGACTTATGATAACTGCATGCTAAAAACTGGAAAACATTGTTGGTAAAAATCAAAGGAGACACAAAAGTTGAATAGGTATAACATGCTCATGTTTCAAAAGACTGTTATGATACTGATCCTTCTAAAATATATCTACCTATTAAACAGAATGTCAATCGAAATTCCAGCAGGCTTTTTAAAAATAGAAATTGACAAGCTTATTTTACAATTTATATATTAGTGCAAAATACTTAAAACAACTAAATTTTGAAAAATAAATACAATTGGAAGACACACTACTTGATTTTCAAGGCTTAGAAAGGTTCAGTAATTAAAATAATGTATTATTGGAAAAAGGGCAGGTAATGTAGATCAGTGTAACAAATAGAATAGATTCCAGACATAGAATCATACATATATGGTTAGTTAATTGATTTTTGACCAAGTTGTCAAGATAATTCAATAGGAAAAAGATCTTCAACAAATGAACAATTGGACATCCATTTGTAAAATATGAACTTTGACCCATCAAAAATAAGCTCAAAATGAACCACAGATTTAAATGTAAAACCTAAAACTATGAAAACTATAAAACTTTTAAAAAAGTGTAGGAGAAAGACTTTTGTGACTAAGCAAGAGTTTACACATAAAATTTTAAACTTTACTAAAAACAGCTATAAAAGAAAATAATAGAACTTCATGAAAATTAAGAACTTCCATTCATTGGACAATAATGCAAAGATTATAAACAAACCACTGATACAGATACTTACTTTTGCAAAACAAACACATATTGGATCAAATACTTTTGTTCAGAATACATAAGAAATTTTTATAAATCAGTAACAGAACAAAGACATCAATACAAACTAGATTTGAATACACAGTTCACTAGAAAATATATATGGGTAGCATGCAGGCACTTGCAAATATGCTCAAGAATGGTATCCATTGGGGAACTGGAAATTAAAACCAGCCTGATGTTAGTGTCTGTTATGGGCTGAGTTGTGTCTCCTTCATAATTCATGTGTTAAAAGCTATAACCTCTAATACTCAAAGTGTGATTGTATTTGGAGCTAGGGCCTTTAAAGAGCTGATTAAGTTAAAATAAAGTTAAAATGAGGCTGTTAGATTGGGTCCTAATATAATCTTACAGATGTCCTTATAAGAAGAGGACATTTGGACATGCAAAGAGACACCTGGGGTGTGCATGCTGCAGAGGAGGTCACAACAAGAAGGCAGCCACCTGTAAGCCAAGGAGAGAGGCCTCATAAGAAAACAAACCTGCTGATACTTTACTCGGACTCTCAGTCTTCAGAACCATGAGAAGATACATTTCTGTTGTTTAAGCGAGCCAGACTCACATTTTGTTATGGCAGCTCTAGGAAACTAACACAGTTTACATCTATTAGAATAGTTAATGTTAGAAAAATGACAAAGCCAAGCTTTTACAAGGATGTAGAGCAAACTGGGACCCACATACATTGTTGGTGAGAAAACAAGATGGTACAATCAACTTGGAAACCAGTTTGTCAGTATCTTATTAAGTGTGCAATTTATGACTCAACAATCCCATTTCTAGGTATTTATTCAATAGAAATAAAAATACATGACTGCACAAACACCTATACCTGAATTTTTATTGCAACTTTATTTATAATGGTCCAAAACCAGAAATAATTTAAATGTCTGCTGGTGAAGAGATAAAATTGTGCTGTATCTGTACAATGGAGTATGATTGAGCAATCAAAAGATACGAACTACTGATAAATGAAGTAACATGGACAAATCTTAAAAGTATTATTTCAAGTAAAAGAAGCCTGACAGGAAAGACTATGTACTGCATGATTTTGTTTGTAAAACATTCTTGAAAAGCAGCAGTAGAGTTAGAAATAGAATAGGTGTTTTCAGTTGCTTGGGTTGGGTTGAGGATATTGACTACAAAGGAGTACAAGGGAAATTTTGCATATGTGGTGAAAACATCCTGTATTTTGATTGTGGTGGTGATTAAAACTGAATACACAGTTGCCATATGATCCAACAATCTCACTCCTGGGCCTATATCTGGAGAAAACTGTAATTCAAAAAGATACACGCACTTCAGTGTTCATAGCAGCACTATTTACAATAGGCAAGACATGCAAGCAACCTAAATGTCCATCGACAGATGACTGGATAAAGATGATGTGGTATGTATGTACAATGGAATATTACTCATCCATAAAAATGTGAAATAATGCCATTTGCAGCAACATGGATGGACCTAGAGATAATCACACTAAGTGAAGTAAGTCAAAGACAAATATCATATATCACTTATATATAGAATCTAAAAGATGGTACAAGTGAACTTATTTACAAAACAGAAACAGACTCACAGGCATAGAAAACAAATTTTACCAAAGGAGTTACCAAAGGGGAAAGGGAGAGGGGACGGATAAATTAGAAATCTGGGATTAGCAGATAGAAACTACTGTATATAAAATAGATAACAAGGACCCACTGTATAGGACAGGGAACTATATTCAACATCTTGTAATAAACCATAAGGGAAAAGAATATGAAAAAGAATATATGTATATATATCTCAATCACTTTGCTGTGCACCAGAAACTAACACAATATTGTAAATCAACTATACTTCAAAAAATTTTTTAAATAAACACTGTACATACTTTTTAACACTCCTAAAACTGTTCATCTGAAAAAGAGTAATTTTAGCTGTATATAAATTATACCTCAATCAACTTGATATTTAAAAAAAGGCAAAATATAAAGAATAAAATGAGCCAAAGGCCAACCATGAACTTTGACACATTGAATAAAGCAATGGCTTAACAAGAACCAATGCAGTGATAGTATTAAAAAATGGTTGTGTACTTACCAACATTCAAGTAATATATATTACATAATATAAATTATATAATATATAATTATATTACATAAATAATTTAACCTAAGCCTTCATTAAGAACCTCATAGAATATAGAAAAATGTGAGTTAATTAGAGCCCTTGCCTTATAACCATCTATTGATGGAAGTATTCATGACTACAAATAGCTACATCAACAGATGCCATGTTTGGATTATTCTTTGAGTGCAGTAAGTCGCCAAGGATAGAGTAATTAGTTCTGATTGAAGATACTGAGGAGGGCTTCAATGCAGAGGTGACATTTGAGTTAAACTCTGCAATTTTCCATTGTTTACCAATCTTTTGATAGCTGTAAAAATATATATATATATAAATATATTTTTGTTGTTGTTGTTGTTGTATAATGCAGAATCCCAAAATATCTCCATATGGTTTCATACATATATAAGGTGTTTAGAGATGATAAGTGCATTTGCAGTACACTTGTGGGTATCATTAAACCCTGTCTTTTCTAAAGGTCATATTGTTCCTATAATAACAAGTGCATTTCAAAGTGAACATCAACACTGGATTCACTCAACTAGTGCTCCAAAGACTCTGGGTTGACACATTAGCATCAATAGATTCTGCTAAAAAGATGTTAATCTGTATTTTTTTCCTAAGCCTCTATCTATCCATCTATTCTTTTATATAAGAACATACTCAACAGAAGTTACCCCAACTACGTTGTTACATAGATTAATGAGCATGAAAAGCATACTTGTTTCCTCATGTATTAGGCAGGCACAGTGGTTTTTTCATTCATGTTATCTGCACTCCATTATGTCACTTATTAATTAATTTAATACATAGTTAGAGCCTACTAGGGGTGTATGTGTTTGTGTATATACATATATATCCTTACAATTGCCTTTTGAGGTAGGTATTATGAATTACATTTTATAGATGAAAAAACAGACTCAGGTAGCTTACATCATTACTGTGATTCCATCAATAGAGAAGTTCTTTTGATCAAAGATGCAGTATATGTTTCTCTCATGTTGGCAATTGCTCCACTGAGTGTGATTTCTGACACTTGAAGATTTGTCTTGTTTTTAGCTAGACACAAATCTATTTTGGCTAGGGTCTCAAGGTTCAGTATGAACACCTGCTATAAATACAGTTACCATGAAACTGGGAGAAGCATTTGACCATTAGCTTTTCAATGTGAGAAAAAGTTCGGGGGAAAATTCAGTCCTGAACTTGTTAGTTATTAAAAGAAGTGTTCTCCAGGGATCAATGCTAGGGCTCTGCCGACTTAACTGTCTTTCAATATAGAAGTTCTGGAAGAAAGGGCCCTTAATGAGATGATCAAGTTTGCAGATGAAAGTATCGCCTCCTGGGTTGAGAAGTGCCAAGCTAATGGGAATAAACTTCAGCAGTTCCTCACGAGGCTGTGTGAATGCTCAGAGCTGGGGTAGATGAACTTGAGAGCAGGGAAGCATAAAGTTTTACTTTTAGTCAAAAATACTTCAGACCAAACAGATGAAATTAAGACCTCTAAGTGGTAGATATGAGCCAGGAAAAGATCTTTTTATTTGCTATTGGCCCGGAATATTTTCTCTGAATAAAAGAATAACCCTCTTGTGTATATCCTTAGGGAAAAAAAAAAGAAAATGAACTTGCTTTTTGCTCTTGACTTCTGCATGCATTTTGGGTTTTGCAATTCAAGAAAGGGAGCCTTGCTGAAGGCATCTGAAATAATCAAGGATTTAGAATGATTTGTTTACTATAGGAGTAGTTAAATTTAACGTAGGTTGTAGAGGCACTATTTTAGTCTAATAATAAAGAAGTGTGAAAGTACCATCATCCTAGTAAAATTTAGCTCCTTAATTTTGAATTAAAGCCAGATTTTTTAACTCGTGAATTTTATGTTTAAGAAAAATTTGGAAGGAAACAGATAACTTACTCCAAGCATCTTCTATCAGCAAAAGAACCCGTGCAGTGGGAAAAGGGTATTCATCCGACCCAGACCTTTCACCTTGTTCTCACTTAACTCTTTCAAAACTCCGTAGGGATGCAGAGATTTTTATTCCCTTTTGGGAGTTTATGATATTAACTTCCAAAGAGGTTAGCTGGATTTCTACTCATCAAATAAGTAGCCAGGGATATAGCAGAGATTTAGACTCCCTTCTCCTGTTTCCAAATCCAGCATTTGTACTTCTGCACCCTGGACGCTGTATTAAGTACAGAGAAAATGGGGGAATTTCCAAAGCAAAGCTTATTCATTCAGCAGTCACACCTGGACTTGCAACGAAAACTATGGGTTATTTAGATAAGAGAAAGGACAGAGTCTCACATATTTTTAATCCATACTTTTATCACTGTGTTGATGAGAAAAGCTTTCTAATTCAAAGATAAATATCCTTTAAATATTATTAGACAATGTATATACCTAATTAAATAGTACTACTTATAATATTTACTGATCTATAAAATGCTTCAAATAGATTATTTTTTAAATGTTCACAGTAATCCTACAAAGGAAATATTTTTATTAAGCAAGCAGCTGGCATAATTTTTGACTGTCACAGCTTTCTCTCTAATATCTCTCAGTCTTTATTCTTTTTGCACCCCCAATACTAACATGCTGTTTAAGACTTATCTCTGAACTGCTTTCCTATACATACAGCACAGCTCCTGCCTGCAGTCATGCCCCATCCAACCTTCCTCCACATTCTGTTCAGTCAATTTTCTAAAATGCAGCTCCACACTTCCTAGAATACCCACTACCAATGCTGTTAAGCAGTATTCTTTATTGTGGCCTCTCCTGCTTTGCTCATTCGTGTCTTAATGGAGTCAGTGAATATATATTATTCTTTCAATTAGACTGACTGGGAAGGGAAAGATAACTTTAGGTTGACAGGTACATAGGACTAATAAAACACATTTTTGTATTTCCTGTTGTGGATTCAGGGTTAAGAATCAATGGAAAGAAGGAAAAGGATGAAAATAATTTGAGGAATGAAGTCTTAGAGGACCCATATGAAGGACAGAGGTACTAATGTCAATAGATTATGTGTAGACGCAGGTAAATTTAGATGGGATTGAGTGTGTGCACACGCACATGTGTGAGTTTACATAGGGACACATGCGACTTGGAGTGGAGGAAGGACTGTAAAGTTTTCTGCCTGGTGAACAGACTAAATAAAATATAAACATAGAAGATGATTGGACATTTCATTTCAGCAATCCCCTGATCAGTATGGTCTTTACAAGCAGTAGTTCAAATTGGAAAAAAAAAGTTGCCTCAAACATTTGAATTATTTCACTATTTGTTTTCAGTGTTGTGTGGTTGATCCATCGTTCTGTTAACTAGTATGCATGTATGTGTGTGTAGTGCAAAACAGAAACCAGAAATTTTATTTTGTGTATCTACGTTTATGTTCTTCATCAACAAATTGTTTTCCAAGGATTTAGCCCATGATGATGGAACTTCTGGATTTATTTTTAGTCATAATTTTTTCCAGAACATGTAGTACATCTCCAAGTCATTTTGTCAATTATATTTTTCCTTTTTATTCTTTTAAAATGTAATTTTCTTTTTCACATCATGTATGTACTTTCAAAAGTCAAATAATTTTACAAAGTTGCTAATGAAATAAAATTAATGTTAGTTTTCACTTATTCTCAAGCCTAATTTGTTTTTTTCAGGCAACTCTACTTTTGGTTTTAATTTTTAGTATTTTCCTCCATATCTCTAATATTTCTTTATATTTATTATATTTCTTTAAAACATATTATTTATTGCTCTCTTAATGAAGAACCTTTATCACTTATAATGCACCTCATACCTGTGCGAGTGCGCACGCACATATTTCATATGCAAATCCAACCATCCTCCTAATTTTATTACATCATAATTTTTGTTAAATCAGTCTTCAGAATCTACATCATTATGGGTATCTAATATTATTCATTGCTGAGGCATGTAATTTTGTTTCTCTTCAGTTAATCATTTTTATTTGTTTAATTAAAAAATAATTTTCTTTTTTAAAGTCATAACCAAACTTTATAGGTAAAATTTTACTCTCAATTTGTTGAACTACTTTGAGGGATCTGTCAGTGTCATCCTCCTTAACATGACCCTCTATTATCTTGCTTAACATGGACTTGTTTTACCTTAGACTTAATTTGTAATTTTCATATTCTTACACTTACCATGACAGTGGAGATTTTCTTTGCCTATTCTCTGTGATAAATCATTTACTTCCTGGATCCAGATTCTTCCTCTTTCTTGATAAAGTTTTCTGTTGAGATGGAGCACTTTTGGGAAGTTCCTGAGAAAGAAAGTGTGGATGTGAACTTTTAAGACCATGTGCGATGGGGCTGGGGGAGGATACTGCCCCTCCCTGTGGTTTTTGGTGATTCACTATAAGGGTTCATAGGATCCAGAGGCAGCTGTTTTTGCAGTTATGGTTTATTCCCCTGAAAGGGTACACAGCAGTCTCTGTGAGGGGCAGGAAGAAGAGGCATCAGGTAACGCCCTAAAGGGGTCCAAGAGCAGACTTCACAGTTCTCCCTCACAGAATGACGGGAAGGGAGGTCTCGCGCTAAATATGCTTCTTCCTCCAGCACAGAAATGTGCAACACGCATCCAGTGTTTTTGCCTAAGGAAACCTGCTTAAAATTTTGAGTCCAGAGATTTAATTGAAGGCTGGTCATGTTGGCAGTCTTTGCTTGAGCAGTCAGTCACTATTACCAAAATTCTAGGTTTGAAGATGTAAAGTGGTTGCACACCATAAATCACATTTGTTCGCACAAACAATATAGAAGACTAGTATAACAGAATTCTGTGACCCAGTCACACAAAACAAACGGTCAGTATGGAGTAGGAAATGTTCCACAGGCCAAGTCCTTAGGAACCTCCCTGAGGGTCAGTCTCAAGCAGGGCTTCCTGGAGATGACAATGTCAGGCCGGTGATATTAACTCTTTCCTGCAGAACATGAATACATATCCAACAACATCCTTTTTCCACTTCCGTACTTTACAGACATATTGTCTGGGCACTCAAAGTACTAGATATTTATTTCCTTGTGGAACTTGGAAGGCATGTGTCTATTCTAGCGTTGCAGTTGGGAAACCTTGTGCCACCCTTACTCCTAACGCTTTGTGTGTTACCTGCTTTGTTTGTTTATTTTCCTGTCTGGGAGCTTTAGGTTTTTCTCTGTAACCTCCATATTCTAAAATTCCAGAAGATATGGCTTTGTTTCGAGAATTTTAAAGATTATTTTTGCTGGACAACTAGTAGCTTCAAACTGAAAGTTGTGTCCTTTAATTTTGGGAAATAGTTTGTGTTGATTTAAGAAATGTTTTCCCCTCTATTTTTTCTCTTTTCTCATTCAGAAATCCTGTGATTCAGATCTTGTACTTTAAGGGTTGGTTATGGCATAAATATACGGAAAATTCAAACAATATAAATAAAAACTTGATCTCAATTTGTCTTGAGAAATGTAGAAAAATAATAACATTAAAATGAGAAAATATAAAAGGAAAAAAATATTTTTTAGCATTAGACATTAAAAAATAGCAAGGATGAAATAGGAGTATGAGCAAAAACAAAACTGTCTTTAAGGATAGCTTAAATAGACAAACCTTTATCAAGAAAATTATATGGCATGAGTAACATTTGAAATTAAAAGTTATGATAACTACAGACATGTTAGGGATTTCAAATACAGGAAGAATATAGTACAGACTATTATACATATGTTCTTAGAGAAGTTAAGTAGTGTAAATTCAAACCCCAAATCCGCTTAAGGTACATAGCTGTAGCTATAAACTCAGAGGACAATTCTTGTTCACTCAGAGCCCCCACCAAAGGAGATGTGCTTTTTCCTTACCTTTACCTTTACCTTGTTCCAAATTCCAAATTATGTCCCTTATTGATAGAGAATGAGTTTCTCTGTATTCCTCCCATCTTTCACCAAGAATTCAGCCCTTCAAACATGCCAGTTTCTGCAAGTAGTTCTGTTCTGTTTTCCCATTGCACACAGGCACAAGACTGTTCTTCAACTATACATTTTAAACTTTTTAGATGGCAAAATCCAACACCTGATCCGTTCCCCTCCCAGGCCAGGTTAACTGAAGAATCAGCTAAAATCATACCTGATTATACCTGGTTTTAGTTTGCTTTTTGTTTCTGACCCCAAGAAATTTCCCCATCCTTTCTAAGGCTAGTTAGGCTTAACATTTTAAAAGATATTTGTTATATTTCATCATAAATTTTGATCTGTTTGACCAAGATGATTTTGAGGTAATTTAATCTCTCATATAGACAGAACTCAATATTTCTCCAGTTTTCTCCACATCTGCAAATCTTGTATTTTAGGCATTATTTTCTTTATTGGAAAATAACTAATTTAGACAATGTCCTATTTTGTGTCTCAAATATTTAACATATTTTAGGTATTTAATAAATACTTATGGAAAATAATTGAAACAACCAGTGATATGCTACTTTTCTTCTGGGACATATTTAGACTTATAGTAAAATGGATTTGTTAGCAAAAGCATGCGGAATGAGCACACACAAAGTGTGGTCACTGAATAATGTGCAGTTTACATGATAGAATCTCCATTAATGAAATCACCTGTAAATTAGAGTAACAATATGGAGTATTTTCTTTTTTTAGTTATTTTTATGTACTTTGGGACTTTATAAATTAATTATATCTTTTAAAAATGTTCAACCTTGAAGAAAAATGCAAATTCTAAAATACACAATCAGTCCATGAAGATGTATTATAAACAGGCTCTAAGTAGCTATCATGCAAGGTGGATAGTGACTTTAAATAATGACATTTTATTGCATACAATAAAATCTCCCTGTCTTGAACATAAAATTTACCAAAAAGGTATTTCTACTGGTGTAATTGTAAATACCAAGATCATGAATAAAACTATGAGAGACAGTAATGGATTTCACGTTCTCAGTGTATTGGCAGAGGGTATTTTCTTGTAGTAGGCAATTCACATCCAATATTTGATACAAAAAAGCATCCATTGTGAAGAATGGGGGAAAATCTGGTTTCTATTAAGGACAAAGACAAAATTAAACTCAAGCAAAAGATAGTGGCCATATGGAAATTATAGCAAAATTTCACAGTTCTAAGGAAAATATAATGATCATATAATAGAATCATGTTAATGTTTCACATATGAAAAATAATCCAATGAGGATGGGGAAAAATGGACCACAGTTTCAATTGAATTATATAACTCTTCTGAGTGGTACATAAGAGAATAAATCTAAGTAACTTTAAAATATAGTGTTTTGGATAAAATACAGTGTCCTCATGCTAAAGACAAAAAAGAACTAGAGTACAAAAACTGTACTCTAGTGAGGACACTTCCTTTTCACAGTGATATGAATTAGCAATCCTAAAACTATTTTATGTATATCTTATGATTGAGCAACCAGTTAAATATATTTTGAATAATGAAAGCCATGTTTTCTTTGACCATTGGAGGTTTGCACTCAATTTGAGTATGCACTAAAATTTTTAATACACAGAGAGATAGAAAAGACATATACATATATCTGTCCTCTGAAATATCCTAGAAACTAAGTTAGCCAGTAGCAGTTAGAATATCGAGCACCAGACCTTGGTTCTTAAATGCAGTCCCCCAGTAAAAAGAAACAGGATTCCTTTGGGAAAATGATCATTTTAAGACTAGAACTGAGGAATACAAAATATATCTTGAACATCTTGTGGTGTAAGAAGATAAGTACTCAAAGAATGATGGGAACTTGTTGAAGGACCATAGAGGCTACAGTGAAGGAGCATGCACTGACCAAGTCTGAAAAAATAGTGACAAATAATAGCTGCAGGTTGAAATAAGAGCCCATAAGTCTACACTAACATGTGAAGGAATGAAAGAATGAGTGAGTATTTAAATGAAGGAGAAGGAAAGCTCTTATCTATGTAACTTCCAAATTTTAATATCCAAAAAGAATATTATAATATGACCATTTGGCCATTACCATAAAAAAAATTTCAGGCAAGAATCATCAGTATAACTAGTGGGCAAAATTATGATGAGAACCAGGATATGTACAGGTTCTCAAATTATCTGCCCAGAAGATAACCTTAATTATAAAGAAAAAGAAAAACTATACAGTGGAGAAACCTAGACTGCTTAGAATCCTTTACTTGAACTCTCTTTTTCCTTTTTAAAATTTAGAATTTGGGATAGTTCCAAAGATAAGTGTTTTCCTTCTCCCTCATTTATATATTCATTCACTCATTAACCCATTATCCAGGAGATTAAATTTTACCAGTAAAAGGGACAGATTGCCATCAAGTGCTTTCTGCTAGGATACACTAAGAATGACACATCAGAGCTTCTGTGTTAGATGCAGAATCTGAATTTAATCATAAGGAATTACTAGACAAGACTAAATCAAAAGATGTTTCACAAAATAACAGGTGAGTATTCTCTAAAAACTTCAAGTTCATGAAAAGTGAGGGAAGACTAAGATGTCATTCCAGATCAGAGGAGAAAAAAAGAGAAATGACAATTAAATGAACATGTGACCCTAGATTTGATTATGAACTAGAGTAACATATTTTGCTACAAATGAGAGTAATGAGGTAATTGATAAGAGTTTGAACACCCATTCATTAGATAATATAACTGTATTGATGTTAAATTCCACATTTTGATACTGTGGTTATTAGTGATATAGGGGGCAAATACATGTGTTTATGGTTAAAGAAGCATCATGTCTGTAATTTGCTCTCATGTAGTAAGTAATTATAGCTATGCATCCACCCATCCATCCATCTGCCTATCCATCTATCCACACATCCATCTAAACACAAACATATGCATGTGTATATATGAAAGGGAGGAAATGATAAAGCAATAATGACATACCATTGGCATTTGGGAAATATGCATAAAATGTATAAAATGAGTTTTTGTACAACTTCTGAAACCTGTTGCTAAGTCTGAGATTATTCATAATAAAACTTAGAGACAAACAGGAAGCTTTAGATGTATAAACATTAATCAAGATATAAAGTGAAAACAGCACTTACAATAGAAATTTTAAAAGAAAATACTAAAGAATATTTAACAAGAAATATGAAATACCATTTTGTGTAAAATATTTGTATGTAAAAATATTTGAATCTATTAAAAAGATATGAGTATATTTGAACACATAGACATTCCTTTAGATAGAATGACAAAATATAAGTATATATACTCTGTAATTTATAAATTTAATGTGATAACATTAATTTTACCAACCATGTTTTTTCTAGAATTAGACAACTTTTTCTAAAGTTTATATAGAAAAATAAACATGGAAACATAAGTAGTAAAACCTGAAAAAGAAGAAATATTAGGAACTATAACCCTACTCAATATAACACATGAAAGTGTGTTCAACTTCATTTGTAATATCAGAATCAGATTGAAATTTATTGAAATGCCATTTCTCACTAATCAAATCAGCAAAAGTTCAAACCCTTGGCAATGCGTTTAGCTGGCAGATCTGTGCACAGACACTCTCATATATTCTTGATAGATGTGGGAAATGATAGAAAGCCTTAGGAGGAGAATTTAGCAATATCTAAAAAAGTGCATATGCATTTAAGGTCTGAAGACACAAACTCCCCTCTAGGACTTCAACAGCGTGAATATATAATTATTCTTTCAACAACATAGAACACATACAAACACAAATAAGGTTGTTATTGAACTATTTTATGTAATAACAAAATATTGGAAATGACATAAATGCTCACACAATGAAGGTATGTTGAATAAAGTGTCTTCTATCTACATAGTGAAGTACTACACAGTTGCAAAAGCAAATGTGGTAGAATTCTATTGTGGTAGAAGGTCTAAAATTAATAATTTTGTGTTGACTTAACAGCTGGTGAAATTGAGAGGGTCTCAGATAGCCTGTGGAAATGTTCTGCTCCCCATTCTCCTGTGGATAATGTCCCCTACTCAAACAATTCTCCTTATCAAGGCAAACAGTCACAGTTGCTGCCTTTCCCTGAGTGACCGGTTTCAGTTCCTTGCCAGCCCAGTACTTCAGATAAGCCATTCACAGCCTTCCACAGGAACCAGTGGGCTCTTGCTTCCTGTAGCCTTGGTTTTCACTCTGTTCCCAAGGGCAGACCCCAAGTAGTCCTGTGTGGTGTGTAGTGTTCATCTCCCGCTTTGCCCCTGGCCCCAGGCTGTGAGTACAGTAGCAACAACAACAGCAACAAAACAAAAACAAACAAAAAACAACAACCAAGAAACCAAAACAATAAAAACAAAAACATGCTGTCAATTTCACCTGTCTAGTGTCAGGTATCGTGTGTTTGGCCATCTCCATGCCCCTCCCCAGGAATTCCTGCTTCACCAAAAGAGTGCTGAGAAGGCAGTTAAAGCGTCTGTGTGCTAATATAGATCCTCCCCAATATATTGTCAAATAAAAATAATGAAGGTGAAAAATTGTATAGTGTCTGCCATTACTGATTTAACACAGTGGGGGAGTGAATTTATATGCTTTCTACATAATTTATAACAATTTGTTCATAATTTTGGATATAAACTGAGAATCAAGCTTGGCCCAAGCAGAGGGACTCTATTGGGAAAGGAAGAAACCAACAGGGCTGTTACTTTTGCATCGGTTCACTCTGCGAAGCCCTGCACATGGGCAACATTTGATGAGTTCTGGTACAGCTTTTGTGAGGCTGGGAGCTGGGTCAAAGACTTCTCACATGTACTGTGAGAGGGAGGTAGACTAAAACTGATGACCCTCTCAAGACATTTGGCAGACTTTAAAGCCTCAGGGGATGGAGGTTAAAAGGTAAACTTAAAATCTCCCCCAAAATCAGAACTGAATTTCTCAGTTTTTGGAACTGAAGACAGACATCTCTGCTAGATTCTTAGTTAGTCTGGGGAGCAAGGGGCAAGAGTGGGGGGCTGAGATCTAAGAAGGCCTATACTTGAAGAAAAATGAAATAAGAGGACATGAACTAAATTTCTCCATAAGATAGACAAAATTTGTCTATTGGCATATGATATATTAGTTAACATAGAAAAGCCTAATGAATTTAGCAACCAACTACTGGAGTTACTACTAAGAAAATAAAACAAGACCACAAATTACAAGGTTAACAGATATAAATCCATCATATTGTTATATACTAGCAGCACACATTTGGGAAATGAAATTTTAAAAATTACACTTTTAATTCCAAAAATTATAAAATAAGACTAAATCTAAGAAAATATGTATAGAACAACTACACTGAAAAATAAAAACACTGCTGAGAAAAAGAAGACAAAAATAAATATAGGGACATTCAATGTTCTTGGGTTGGAAATATAAAGAAGGAAAAAAAAAGCAAAACTTTGCCATGTTTCCAGACATAATGAGCATATTACTTCCAAAGGAAGAGACTTACTGGAATCAACTTCTCAGTTGTAACACAGCAACATGGGAAACACTGGAATGAGATCTACAGACTAGTTAAATAAAAGGAATACAACCCGACATTCCATAGACTGGCAAAACATTACATACCTGTCATGGAAAAAGAATGTGGTTCTGTAAGAATTCTGAGGATATTTCACTCAAATGCCTAATCTTTGTAACACCAAAGATAGAACGCCAACACTAACTGTAACAAACTAAAATGGAGACTCCAAAAAAAGAAGCATTAAAAAGTAGGTAAAAGAATTGTGAGAAATGATCCTTAGCATATATGAATTTGCTGCTAATCCACTCTTAGAATCTGTCCCCTTGAAGTAAACGTACCAGCAAATAAGGGCCAATGAACAAGAATATTCATTATGTAATAGTAAAAGCTGACAACGGTAAGTTTCCATTAGTAAGAGAATGCTTGTTAAGATTGTGGCATATTCATACGTGAAATTTTATGCATCCATTACTGAAAGAATCTGTAAGACAACTGGGAAGGATTTCTACAATATATACACTTTTAATATCACAAGCAAGATGTAGTTAAAGGTGTATATGCAGTGTAGCATTTTTGTAAAACCCCACAAAAATAAATAACCCGTTGATTATGTAGACATGATTACAAGAGCACAGAGAAGAGTACAGAATGGTCCATAACATTTTGTTTACATAAGTTAAGTTTGAGGGACTGTGGGTGTTTTAGTAGCTTAAATCAACAATCATTAATCATCTCACCATTCTGTGGGCTGGTAATTTGAGCCGTGCTCAGCTGGCTAGAATGGTCTCACTTGATCTTAGTCATGTGTTTACAGTCATCTGAAGCTTGACTCAGATGAATCATGGAGGCTTGATGAGGAAAATCGGCTGGACTGGCTCATCTCAGCTCCACGTGGTCTTCATCCTTCAGTAGGCTATCTTGAGTTTCTTCACGTGGTGTACTGCATTCTAAGAGAATGAAAATGGAAGCTGCAAGGTCTCTTTACGTCTAGTCTGAGAAGATGTACCATATCACTCTGGTCAAAGTAAGTTCTAAGGCCAGCCTAGATTCAAAGAGTGGGGATATAGGTTCTACTTCTTCTATATGAGAAGTGGCAAAATGACGATGCAAAGAAGCATACAGGAATCAGAGGAATTCTTGCAGCCACTTTTGCAAAGTCTCTCACAATGCAAGAATGGTAGGGATTATTAAAGAAGAAAGAGAGGAAAGCAGACCCAATATTTAAAGCCAGTGTTTGAGCAGTTGCGCTAATAAAAACATAATCTCAGCTTTGAAATATGAAGGAGACATAGCACAAACTGAAAAGCCAGTATGGGACACAAATAATTTACTTAGAAACTCTGGTTAGGGGTTAGTATGAGTTTAGTGAAAAGTAGAAATTGAAGACTTGTATCAGTGCTCACTATATTAAAAACTTGTATATTTTATAAAATAATTTTTAAAGTTTGTTCTCTCCAAATTAACCTACTTAGTCAATGTAATTCCAGTAACAATTCTAACAGTATTTTTAATGACTAGATAATCCTCAAATGAATGCTGAAGAACAACCAAACTTTTATAATGAAGTCAAATGAGCAGAAAACTAACCTTACAAAGTATTAAGATTTATTATAAAATGCAGTAATTAAATGTTAAGATATTGACTCATGGATAATTATATTAATTAATGGGTAAGAATGTGACATCAGAATCAAACTTGTACATATATGAACATTTAGGATATGATAAAATGGCACTTGCACTAAATGAGAAAATAGCCCCATATAGGAAAAGGCTGTAACAGGCAGTTCATACAGGAGAAAACTGTAACCTGTTAAACATGTGAAAGATGCTCAAAAACACTAATAGTCAGGGAAATACAAATTAATATAACTCAGAGATACTATTTTTACCCATGGCAAAAAATAAAATGCCATATGATGCTAAATTTGGCTAACATATGGTAAAGTTGACTCCTTACGCACTTTAGGCAAAAGGGTAAATTGATAACTCAGTTTCACAGCAATAGGGCTTTATCTAGTAAAGTTGAAAATGAAAAGGCAATTTAACCACTTATGTATCCTTAGGAATTTTTATATGTTTTTACAATGAAATGTGGCGAAGTATGTTTATTGCTGGAGCTCATTTTGTAGGAGTGAAAAAATTTAAATAACCTAAATATTCAATAGGGTTATGGGTGAACTATAGAATATTCATATGAAGAGATGATACACTAAAGTTAAAGTCAATGAAATACATCAAATGTTTCATGGATAGGTAGACCTCAAATCATAATGTTGAGTGAGAAAAAAGCAAGTTTAACAATGATTCTTAAGTTATGGTAGTATGTATATAAGTGATTAAACCATACACACACTGTGGTGTTTATATACGATATATACTTGTTTCACAATATTCTAACCATGAATATGAAGAAATAAACTATTTGATAGCGATTGCCTCCAGGACAGAAGGAAATGAGATGAGGAGGAGAAAAATGAAATCTTCAACTAAAGATTATGGTTTATTTCCTTCAAGAAAATTTTGAAGCAAATGTGATACAATAATATTTTTTGAATTCTGGGTGATGTTCCAAAGAATATTTGTTACATTATCCTTTACTTGTCAGTAGATAAGATAAAAACATTTAATTTAAATCATTTAAGCTGCTATGGTTATGAAAATAAAAACTGATCCAAGTAAAGTCTGATTCTAAGGACAAATATGTATTGTATGCACACCATGTTTCAGGGCACATCAGATGCAGTATCTCAGGCAGTCCTCAGAATAACCTTATGTGGTGGATCATGTTTTTGTTATCATTTACAGGTGAAAAAACTGAGCTGTACAGCAATTAGGTTTATTGTCAAAAGTCATAGATCTAGTAAGTGGTAGAACCGGAATTAGAAGTAAGGCATTGTGACTCACTTAACTGTTAAGTGAGATTCATTTTTGGGCTTTAAAATCCATTGTTCCCTGGAAACTAACTTAGGGAATTTTATTGTACAAGTTAGAAGGCATGAAATGAATGGACTGGCAGAATTTGAGTTCCGTTAGGCAGGATTTGGTTAGTTTAAGGATGCTTATACAGAGCTGGAAATGGGAATTTGGAAATTAGTTCACAGAGAGTGTGGTATTATGGACAAATTGTTAAAAGTAGAGGTAAGCCTCTAGGCTGTCTTGTCGTAGGAGGGCAGGTCATGTGATATGTGGAGAACCAAAAAACAGGCCACTTTTGAGATGATGTATCAGACACACAGGCATGAGCAGATGGTAATTTGTAGCTAAACTATGGTTACTGGATAGGACTGAGAGAACCAGCAGGACATTTG
The DNA here is from genome assembly GCF_048564905.1 of Vicugna pacos. Lineage (NCBI taxonomy): Eukaryota > Metazoa > Chordata > Mammalia > Artiodactyla > Camelidae > Vicugna > Vicugna pacos. The sequence continues at coordinate 102,105,953 of NC_132988.1, read as the reverse complement.
AAATCTTTGAAGAATAAACTTAAAGAACAGTTAGTATAAAGGCAAGACAGAAAACTCAATTACAGCCACACTCTTAATGTTGATAGGATATTTCCCACTCCTGAGGCTTTATATTTATTCTCTAAAGAACTTGGGGTGTTGATGACAAGGAGGAAGAATTGATATATGATTTTGAATTAAAAATGATATAGCTGTTTTAGAAAAACAAAACAAAACAAACAGAAGAGAGATCCAGAAGAGGAAAAGAATATCCTCCCCTCAAATTATCTTTTGTAACATCTCCCAAAATGGAATTGTTGGCTTAAAAGATGATACAGGCATCGATTCAATGGGATGATGGATGTGAGTCATTCAGAGGAAGAGCTATCAATCACATGAGATTCAGAATGGGATACATTATGCCATGGTGAAGAACAACCTCAAAAATTGTGATGTTAAATAATAAAAATTTATCTCTCATGTGAGGTTTACTGTGACTTAGCTGCTCTCCAGGTCAAGTTATCTCAATGTGGATGAAGAATTCTCTACCATCCTGTAGCCGTGCCATCTCATTGGTCCCCCTTGGTTGTTGTAGCAGTAGAAACGGAAACTTTAGCAATTAAATTCTTCAGTCTAGAAATAACAAGCATCACTTCTGCTTAAAGCTCATTGGCCAAAACTGGAAGAGGGGGCTTTTGGAACTAGAGTCTTCCATGTGTCTAGAGTAGTAGCAGAAGCTGGATACCCCGGGGAGCACTAGCAATGTCTTCCACAGCCATCGTCAACACAGTATTTCCAAAGTCCCTGTGCATGCCTGTTACCAAGTTGGCAGAGAGTGAAGGAATAGGAAGGATCATACATGAGAAATTTGCCTTGTCCCAGGCTTAGGAGTGGCACTTCAGTCAGAATTCAATCATACTAAACTTGAAGGGTGGCCAGGAAATGTAATCTAGATGTGTAGCCAGGAAGAAAAGAAATGAGTTTGGAAATGGACTAGTGTTTGTTGCATGTCTAACCAGTGTTGTTCCCTCATTTGGGATCATTCTTCACCTGTATTTTTTTAAACTGAGGTATAATGGACATGCAACATTATACTAGTTTCAGGTGTACAATATAATGATTTGATATATGTATATCTTGTAAAATGATCACCACAATAATTCTAGTTAACATTTATCACCATCCAGATACAAACATTTTTTTCCCTTGTGATGAGAATTTTAAAGATCTACTCTCTTAGCAGCTTTTAAATATGCAATACAGTGTAATTAACTATAGTCACTATGCTGTACATTACATCCCTACGACATAAATATTTTATAACTTGAAGTTTGTACCCAAATCTTAATTTTAGTGCTTTTTTCACTTCAAGTTAGTGTAAATATGCAGCCCAGATATTTCCCCCAAATTTCAAGTCACATATCAAATTGGATATTTCAAAATTACATCCGAAACTGAAATCTTGATTTCTTTTCTCACACTAACCTACTCCACCCACAGCCCAGGTCATAGCCGATCAGTTCATTCTCTTCAGTCCACCTTCAAATTATGCAAAACTGGAGTAATTCTCATCACTTTTGCTGCTGGTGCCTAATCCAAATCACCATCTCTTACTGAGATGACTGCAGAATCTTCTTAAATTTCTGCCCTTGCCCCTATGTTCAGTCTTGTTACTGAAGTAAGAATAATCTATGTAGAGCATGAGTTGGATTTTGTCACACTGTATATTCAGACTTAGACTGATGACATTCCTTTTCATGAATTGTTCCATGTCCCTCAGGTGATGAAGACATCTGCTATTTTGGAAGGGAATAAATAAAATGCGCTCAACCACAGTCAAGATTTATAGACCCCACTTGATCCATCCTTTTCTTTCGGTGACATTCTGTGTTTCCCAGTTTTACTCTCCACATAACTGACCATGATTATATAGAATAAGGAATATTTCTTTCTCTTTTGTGTCATTAGGAATTAGCTGTCTTCTCTTCTCTGATAGAAATATTATGAATTATAAGGTATGAAACCATTCTTAAGACATTGAATAAGTCAAAGATTGAGAAACACCTCATGCTTTTGTTCCCACCTTTATTGTAATTTATATAAATCAAATATTGAGAATGCAACAGCTCAAGCCTTACACTACTGTGTTTTCCTCATGGCAGCCTATGCAGTTCACTACATTTCTTCCATATGAAAGTAGGTGTCAAAGGGAAAGAGGCTATGAGTCTGTCTTATGTCTTCTCCCAGGCACACACACAAATATACACATACACACACATATAAAATCTCCCTCTTTCCATTTACATTATATGTGTGTGCATGTCCAATAACTTTTTGTTACATGATATTGCTAACTTTTAACATTTCCTGTGATGCACATTATATCTTATTTTATTATCTGCAGATATTATTTCACCATTTTCCTTAAAAATGATTTTAACAATGTAAGATTTTCCTATGTGTGTACATTTTGCTGTATTTTTGCCTTTTCAATTTACTTTTTCCCTTTATTACATTTGTCAAAGTGAAGTTTCAGAGACCATAAAGTTCTATTACAATGGAGGAAAAATCAAATACAGTTCTTTGGAAATATCAAATATTGTTTACTTTTATTATTTCAGCTGTTAAAGTTGCCAGTACTTTTTTTATATTTGCCAATTTCATTTGATATTTGCTACTTCATGTAAAGTATGACTGATTTTTCCCACTTATTTTCCAATTTACTTTTCCTTAAAAGTCAAAGTAAGCCTTGTATATCTTTTTCAAAAACCACACAGTGTGTGGTTAACTTTCTCCAAGCTGGAAGATAGATATAGATAGTTTAGGCAAATGTCAGTTTGGTCATCATATTCTTGAGAAGCCAGTAAGGAGTGCTTTGTCTAATTATGGAGCAATTTTCCTTTTACACATGTAGAACTGTGTTGAAAAGCATGTAATACATGTTGGAAAACTGTGTTTCTAGCAAAGCAGTTGTAGTTGCATACAATTCACAGCTGCTTTCTAGTTTATGCAGTTAGCAGATATGGAGAGTGTCTAGCGTGAGTCAGACTTTGTGTAGAGATTTCCTGAAGGATAAAATAACAATTCTAACTTGGAGTTTGTCTTCAGTGGTTTGTAGTCTAGAAGGGAAACAATAAAGGAAGTAAAATCTATACGTGGTATCTTGCCCAGTCTACCTCTTCCCATCAGCTGATCTCTTTCATTTGTTTCCCATTTTGTCTCTTCCTCTTGAAGAACAATATTCTGTATCATGTTATCATTTTGGCATCCACTACAAAACTTAACACCTGAAGGTAGTTAGGGGTTATATTTGATTATATTCAATAATATCTGCCACTCACTGAACACACAGTGCACATTTGTGGAGTCACTGATGGTGATGTTCAAAAGATATGTATATATTTATGAAGATTTTGATAATGTGCAATGGTATTTTGAATAATAGAAGAATCTGATTAACATTATTGGTATTCTGATAAGAAGAGAGAAGATGAAAGTATTTATTTTTTTCATTTGATAAACTGCATTTTTTCATTCATTAAGTAGCAATAAGTAATGCAAATCCATCTTCTCTATGGAAAATTTTCTCTAAGGATTCTCTTTCTCTTGTTCTCTCTCTTTACTTGCTGGTAACCTTTGAGATGGTTTAGTGGTCAGCTGGAGCCACCTGTACATTAAAATTTTTCTACTAGGCAACCATTATAAATAATACATCACTACATAAAATGCCTATAAATACAGATTCCTCACTTTTTATGGTTTTTATGAAACAAATTTATGGGAATGAAGATCTCTTATTTAATCAAATTTAATCTAATTTAACCAAAATAATTGTTTAGATGTACTAAGGACCATATATATTAATTAACAAATAGATCAGTTTATATCTGAGTTTTCCTTCTGGGACTGTGAAGGATTTTTGATGAATAGATATGTTTGTGAATAGACTCCATGGAAAAGTCTCTAGGTCTAAACAGTTGTTTTCCTATGTTAATGATCTTCAGATGGATATTCAATGTGAAGAGGCAGCCAAATGACCTTCCATCATGATAGTAGCCATTTGACACTATTTTCAAAACAAAATGTCACCTCCCGTGGGAGGAAGAAAACCGAAACTTCAGATGTCATAATTGTCAGGAGAGTCATAACACATTATTTAAAGATTAATAGATGTGCTGAAGATAAGGGAAATATGACCTTCATTATCTCACAAGGAATTCAATTTGCTGTCACATAAAATAATGCATGTCTATTGGGCAAATGGCTGGTTCAGTCTCCTTTATGTCACCTGCCAAGTACAATTTCCTTTAGCTAAGGATACTAAAGAGGTATTTTGAAAATTCCAGTATAACTTAATCCATTTTAGATTAAATCATTCTTTATGATCAAATATCTAATATCACGGATTAATAATGAAGAACAAATTCAGAAACAGATACATTTTCCATCTCTCATTTTAGTTTCCAGTGATTTTTACTGATAATGTGAGCGCTTTTCCTTTTACAGAGGACTAACACAGTCCTTGTTTAATACTTTTTAAGTTTTAAAGAATGTATGATTGAATGTAAGCTACATTTTTTTCTCTAAAATGAAAAGCAATTAATTACTTTGTAAAAAGTGAAAAAAGTACTCTCACATTGAGCACATCTATATAGAACTAGAATAGAACAATGGAAATTAAAAATAAAGAAGTTTGTAAAGATGTATTTTATTTGTTGAGAAGAATATTACAAGAAGAATTGAGGTAGTCACAATTCTTACCTACAAGCTGGTGCTGCAAAGGAGAACAGATGACGGGGCTGTCACCTTCTAGGTTGCCTGGGACAGTCCTAGTTTAAGGTTGTTTTATATGGTTATTAACAACACATCCTTCCAACTTCAAATTGTCTTGCTTTTGAGTGATACACTTTACTTAAAGCAGACAAAATCTAAACTGCTTTTAGAAAGATGAGTAAAAGTTAGATGACAGTTGGCAAAGTTTGGAAAAATGTACAAGAGGGAATTACATATTCCAAGACCTTCAAGAATGTGTATTTTTGAGGAATGAGAAGTGCAGTGTGAATGGAGTATAGCATTTGAGGGGTGTTTAGAATTGAGAATGGTCTAAATGTGAAGTCGAGAGTCCGTCCAATATCCTCTTCTTGTGGAAGTCTTTAGTTCTATTTTATTTTATTTTTTAAATGATTTGATTTGATTTGAAATGTAGATTTGCCCCTGATCTTCTAGCATCATGGTCCTGATTGCTGAGCTGTTAGCCAAAAAGGGACATCTTGTAAAGACAGGTTTCCTGCCAGTTCTCCCTTCTTTGTCCGGGACCTGCGTGTAACCATGAAAATGCACCTTTCTATAGACTGAATGTTTGTGCCCCCCTCCCCAAATTTATATGTTGAAGTTTTAAATCCCAGTGTAATGGTGTTTGGAGGCAGAGGCCCATGATTGGTGGTCAGGTTATGAGAGTGGAGCCCTTGTGAATGAGATTAGTGCCTTTACTAGAGAGAGCCCAGAGAGTTCCCTCACCACCCCACCCCCCAGCATCTGAAAGTACAGCGAGAAGACAGCCATCTGTGAGCCAGGAAGTGGGCCCTCACCAAACACCAAATCAGCAGGTATCCTGATCTGGGACTTCCCTGCCTCCAGAACTATAAGAAATAAATATGTGTAACAGCAACCAGAGTGGACTAAGACACACCTGAGGTGCAGTTTTTGAGTGTTTTTCCTTCAACACCTGTTTCCCTATTACTAATGAATTTATTCCTCCAGCAGACCTCACCAGAAGGCCAGATATCCTGTGGTCCACTGGCATGGTCTCCTGAGTATTTGAAATCCGCTTTTAGCAAGAATGTGTTTATGCTGGTTGCTCGGTGCCCTAGAGAGAACCTTGGAAATAGAAGAGAATGAGTTAGAAGTTATATGGAATTTATGATTCTTTTGTTATTTTATGGATTTGGCGCCTAGAAACTATGTTCAAGTGTCCTAATTCTCTCCATAAAAATAAACTTCTTTAAATAGGGTTGTGTTACAAGGAAATTTGAAATGGGGAGTCAGGAATTAAGGTTCCACTCTAGCTTCTTCCCGTAATTGGCCATGTGACCTTGTGTCAATCCTAACCCTTTCTTAGCTGCAGGTTTCTCTTTTCCATGATAAGGGAGCTGAATACATAATGATTTAAGCCCTCTGGGCTCTAAATTTCTACAAGATTTAAAAATGTCTTAAAATGTCCCTGTGCCCTGGGAAGAGCCTCAAGCACACACGCCTGCGTCTGGCCTGCTGAACCAAGCACAGGTCACTGCCTCGGGCCCTTGGGCCTGGACTTGGTGTGCTTCTCTGACAGCGCTCGTGATAAATCATGTGGAGGTCTCAAAGCTCAGGCGACAGTGCTGCACTGTACTGTAGATAAGAAATCTGTCCTGTTTAGCCTCACAAACTGATAACTGCTGCTTATGTGTTAAATTTATGGTTTGAGGCCAAATTCACACAAGGCAATCAGCACAAGTGACTTGAATTTGAGACACTTACACGGAAAAATCTCGGCACCAAATAGTGAGGTAATAGCCACATCAGTATTAGGAGTCTAGTTCTTCAAGCATCTGTGATCGACAGAAATTGAAAAATGCTTATGAAATTATTTTTGTTCCTGAGAATACAATTAGCAAGAACGTTCTGAAAATTCCAAGACACTTAATAATTCCTTTTTTTGTATATTTTACGAAGTAGTACTGACGTGACCGAAGTGTAAACTTGGTGGTGGGCATATTTCCCATATAACTTGTTAACTCCTAACAGAGCACAAATATTTTAAAAAAGGAAAGACCAAGGGCAGACCTTTTATTTCCTGGCTGAACTGTTCAGAAAATGGAGTAGAAAGAAAATATTCTGTGTGGTACTGAACACTCTTCTTTGCTTCTTTTTAAAAACTCTAATCATGGAGATTTTGTTTTTAACAGTTTTTGAGGTCTTGTTATAATCCAGGACTTTTATGAATGATTTCATTAAGAATATTTTCCAGGATTTAAATCGAGGTCTCAAAAGACCTCTGTCTCCTGTAAATCACAATGCCTCGTCAATATATAAATAGGTAGTGGAGAAGAAATATTTTTTGTAGCAAATTTAAATTTAATGTTAAAGAGTATCAGATAAAGGTATTGGCACATTTAACAAGTGGTTTAAATATTTGTTTCCTGAAATAATTAGATGTGTCTATATAACATATGGAATCATTAGGCTAAAGATATTGATCTTAAAGAGCACAAGGTAAGGCTGAAAATTGAGAAGGGTAGCTAAAAGTCTTTGTCATAAGAAGTTCTGTTATGTAATTCATGAACACTTCCCTCTCATTCCTGAAAGCAGGCTCTGTTTCCAAAGAGACTTTTACTTTTGGAAAATAGGCTTCTTTACTTTGCAGTTGCCCTGAAAAGTCAGTTCCAAAGTTCTGTTTCATATATTGCTTCACCTCTAATTGTTCTCTTAAAGTTTATTTGACAACTTATGGAATTTTTCTGTCATGTCAGAACATCGGAAATAAATATAACATGCCATATTCATTCAATCAGTCATTCAACAAATACTAAATCCACACCAACCAGGTGACACTAGAGACCCTGTGCGTGGCACAGGGAATCCCTAGTTCCATCTAGCAGAGCCCATATACCGTGGAGCTCACGATGTAGTTTATACTTTTTCTGTCACCCATTCTTCATGTTTGCATGCCTGGTTTTTAGGATAGTGCTTGGCACATAGTATGCATCCAGTAATCACCTATTAAAACTGAACCACACTGGCTGTTCTCTGGTGCCCAGGTTCAGCAAAATAACAAAATGCTGAGGTTAAAAAGGACGTCATTGTTCACTTACCCAGATGCCCTAATTCTGTAGAAGAGAAAGCTGTCTACAGAATGAATAAACACAGAGAAACGTGTTATATCCAAGGTCACACAGATTTAGAGCAGAACTGGAGAAGGAGATTCATTCTTTTGTCCAGTGCTTCCTTACAATATGGTCTGCTTTCTAAAGATTAAGTGCAGCACAAAATTAGTAAAGATAAATATTTACTACTCAAGGTACCTTATGAACTCTATTTACTAAAAAGCTGATATAATAATGCTAGGCTTTCATATCATAAGATTTCATTTGATGCCTATAACAGGTGTAGTATTTGGTAGAAACTCAGTTATAATTCTGTAGGTGTCAACTCACATCTGTCACCATGTCTCAGCAAAATGACTGTCACTGGGTATTGATACAGAAATGAGTTTCACAACGAATCTCTTTATCAACAATAGAATAAATAACTCCCTCTGATGCCCTCTTTGAGAATGTAGCCTGGGGATATAGTCACATCTTGGGTCAAAATGAAGCATTTAGGGAAAAGAAGAGTATTATTTTCTTGAGGCAAGAGCAGAACACTCATGTTCTGAGGGAAATATATTTAACCAGTGAATTAGATAGAAAGATTGAAAAATAATAGTAAAAACTGTGCTCTTGGAAGTTTGCTGTTATGGCTACATATCTGTTTTACTTTGGTTTTTTTTTTTTTTTGGTTTTAAGTGATCTTGCATCTCTTTTAATGCATTTCCATGTCCCTTTGGGTTAAGATTCCCTGTGAAGATTCCCTGTGACATTTCTGTGTTAGAATCTGACCCCAGGCATGGTTTGTTCTCACATAGCAAAAGCCATCCATGGGTTATTTCTGAGTGCAAATGGCTGGAGAAAGCTCTTTTCAATCTGTATGACAATGAAAAATCTAGTACACTGGATTTTCACAATATTAATAAACATAAAATTTCACATTAAAGCTTTACTCTGTTCCAGATTTTATGCTAAAAACTTACTGTCAATTTGTATATTTAATCCTCACAGCTCTGTAAAGTAGGTTATATTATCATCTGCATTGCACATGCAAGGAAAATTATACTTAAAAAATCAGAACTCAAATACATTATTCACTTGGACAGCCAGCAATTTGCAGTAATAACTAACACTTATTGTATGAACTGTTTTACACGTTCAACCAAAACGACTCTGTGGAGCAGGCTCCATTGTTATCTCAACCATATTAAACTGAGAAGTAATGCAACTTGCCTAATCTAACTGCTAGTAAGTAGAGCAGATCGGGTGTTGAGATTCTGACCCATGCAATCTACTATTGCACGTTATTTCACTTGACATATGCAGATATTGACTGAATATGGTATTACCACAAAGAATGTGTGAAGTGCTACATAAAATTACCTCCAAGATAGTAAATAAAATATAAATTTAATGTATACAAAAACTTTATTATAAAGTATTAGTCTAGTTTTTGAATTTAAAATCTAGATTATAGATATAAAAAAGCAGTTAGTTGTAATTGTTATTCAAATTCTAAGTTAATTTTCTTCAATCACTAGTATAGATTAGTATATGCTTTTATAAATTATGATCATTTCATTATCATTTTAGATTATGGAAAATTGATGTGACAATTTTAAACTTAAATTTGCTTTCAAATAAACTTTGTATTTTTTAATTAATAGTCATTTGATAGAAATATTACATAAGTGATACGTGACTTAGTAATCGTCTCTATGTTTACATAAAAGACATCTCTAGATCCTTGACAGTCATCTATTTTCAAAAATCAGATATTCTGAGTTAGGACTCTAACAGCAAGCCCATATCCCTTTGTTTCAAGTGGGGAAAAAATATATATAATGCATTTAAGCATCCACTAAAGCCTCTAATCAACACCCTAAAATATAGCTAAAACACAAGAAACCAGTGCTTATATATGTAACAAACTGTTACCTTAAGATATAAAATTCTTAAAATGCTTTCTGATCACCAATTAATCATCTGTTAACTTTTTTCCTTACTTGTTTTGCTTCCTTCTTATAGTTTTCGTTTAGCACCTTCTCAACTTCTTAGGGACTTATGAAACACCAGGCTAAAACAAGGGCTGTGTGAGAAAGGCCCTGCAGAAATACATTCAGAATGAGCGTGTGATGACTGGGGCTGTCTTCACTAATCATGAAACTATGATGCCCAGACTCACTAACATCCAGGAGGCATATACTTTTTTAAGGCACTCAGTGATCTTTTAAAATGGCCAGATATAATTGTGTCTTTTGACCAATAGTCTGTGGAATATAACTTGAGGATTTACCACAATCATTTTGTGATAAAATTGTGCTGAATTTGGTGAATAAAAATACAGACTGTCCTTATATAAACATTAGCTGTATAACACATTGTTAAGATGTAGAAATTTGTCAGAAGACTGGGTTTTAAATACTAAAAGGCGTTCTACTAGGGAGATGTTTACTTGGAAGAAGTTCTCCAGAGCATGCCTGCATTTCATTTTGAAAATTATCTGGCAGATATTAACATATGTTTATGCAGAGTGTTTGTGTATCTATCCATCTAGCTGTTTGGCATGAAATAGAACCAGAGAATGCAGCAGTCATACACTTGCTGTTGTGTTCTCTTAGCTTTTTGTCCCTGTAGAGAGATGTTTTCTCTATGCGCAGTAAATTCTGGAATTGCTTTGAGAGTTTTTCAGTTGTTCCACCACAGTTTGGAGCAAAACTGCCCTTGTATAAATTCAGATGAGGAAGATAATCTAAGATGGGCAATAAAATGGTGTGGGTAGTGTATTTCTGAGCCTAAAGATAAGAATGCCACATTTCCTCATGCTAATGAGGCCACAGCATCCACGTTTTGAGGATTATGGATATTTAGAACTGAGGAATGATGTGTGGTAAAACGTGGATTCAAGTGATTTATGTTTGTTTATATAATCTTTGCACTGTGCAGTCTCACAGCAAGGAACTCATATACCCTTTAACATCAGCAAGGAAGCAAGGCCCATAGTAAAAATTGTTCAGTAATTACAATTGACCTTGCTTTCAAGGAGCCTAAGAAATATTATAGTACCATAAATGGAAAATATCATCACACTGACGCAAGTTTTACTTGCAGATTTGTCTGGTGCTCTAATCTAATCGAATTAACAGTGGGTGAGTGCTTAATGCAAGCATGAACAGAGATGTGTCCTTTTTCCTCTTTCTACTGTGGGTCTTCAGTGAGGCAGAAACCCATGGCTGGCAGTATGGATTAATTGCTTGAGAATCAATGTTTCTTCAGAATCATTCCTGGCTGTAAGTCTGCACATTAGACAGTTCTGATTATTTTTTCTTATTCTCAAAAGTTGGTATTAGTGAGCAGTGTTCACTGTGAAATGGGATTGAAGTAGGGTATTGACTTGCTATTTATATATTTCTGAATTCTGTGTTACTTAACTGTTTTAAAATGTGTATATTAATTATATATGTATATGCACATGTACATGCACACACACATGTGATACATGCATTTTTATTGACACCTTGGTGAAATCACATGGTTATCCCTGACTTTTTACATTTTTATATCAGTTACTTGAACCTAATTGTGTTAGAAACATTTGCCAGTTACTATGCTTAAAAATTAACCAAAGGCAACTTAAAGGCTCCATGAGCCTATAGAAACATCTTAGGTTCACTAGGTGTGATTATATAGATAACTAGTTATTAAATTTAAATTTAGAAATGCTTCTGTGCATTTTCTTGTTTTCTCTAGAAGTATATTTCTGAATATTTCAAGCTGTTGCTCTTACAATTATTAGAAAATAATCTGCTTTTATCCTAATTATAACTTGTACTTCAAATCTCAGGTTTACAAATTTTGTGGACTGAAGCAAGCTATTATTGCTAGCTCTACTCTATTCATAACTCACTGTTTGCTAAGGTTAAAGACAGTAGCCTCAACGATGTGATCTAGTGATCAACATAAGGAACTGTTGTAGACTTATACATTCCATATTACTGTACGATCTGTGCTACTTGAAGAAATCACCAAAGTAGATGATTGGGGATTTGAGGTTTTAGAAATAACATCAGGAAGCAAAGAGAAGTAGCTTATGTTAAAGAAGTCTTTTTGATGACAGTATATTATTCTAGTTTTGTAAAAGCCAAATTCTTAGGCATCTAACTTTGAGTCAGTTTATCATTTTGGTAGCATTAAAGTAGCATAATGGTTCTCAAATATGATCGTAAGCCACAACAGTGGGTTGAGAAGGACATAAGATATAATTACAGTTAGGTTCCTGGGAATTTTATATAACTTGATGATAATCTTATGAGTGTAGAGCCCCATAGTAAAAAGTAGTGAATGTGGGTCACACAGGTGACTGTTATCCCTGAGGTGTATCACATGAGGGAAAGCAAGTTTGAGAAACACTTGTATAGAAGGAATGTCCCTTCTGTAAAGGCTCTTGTTTTTGTTTTTTTTCCATCCACCCATCCATCATACATATGCATTACAGAGTAGTTACCGTTTGCATGGATCATATCATAGTCCTAATTCTGCACTAAACTAACTGTGAGCTCCTTAAAGCCTCATAATCTCTCTGACCCTGTTTCCCCATCTGTGTAATGAGAGAATGCACTCAGATGATCAAGATTCTCTGGTTAGAAGGAACTTCACTTTCTGCATGATCCAATCAACTGCTTCAGCACTTTGAGAGCCTCCTTTATTTTCCTATTCTTGCTATTCTACATTAATTGTTGCCCTGAAAAAAAAAAAAGCTGGGTTGACAGTTTTCACTGAAAAAATTAACCCCTGCACTTTACTGCCCATGGTATTTCTAGTCTTACTAAATGTGTGTTCTAGAAGAGTTTAAAAGAAAGTCATCCTTGGAAGTGTCGTAGACAACAAGATTGGAAAGGCAGGGAAAGCTCCCATATATCACGTTCCTGTGTTGATGCTAATAAACGAGCAGGATACATTCAAAGTAGTGAACAACCAGAAGCATAGGCTTTGGCCAGTCAGGATGGAAACCTAACCAGTTCAAGCACTATGGACCAGTGTGCTGTCCGGATGCCTAATGGACCAAGGACCAGCCCTAATTTCAAAAAATCTAATATTAATCTTTAAAAAATACAAAGGATGTAGATGATTATGTTTACAGTGTAGCTTTTATATCCTGCTAAAGAGTTATACGCTGTTCTCAGTTTTTGAAGTTATCTTCATATGTAGCCCTTACTGTTTTACACAACAATTTTTTGGTTGTGGGCATAACTTTACCCATGGGTGCCTTCTCACAAGGTGCCAAAAAGAAAACTAAACAGAAAAACTGCCCCGAACTTTGCAAACATCATCAGTAGCAATTTGATGAGTTTTTGAAATAGAACATACTACATGATGGATTATATGCTCCCAGAATATTCATTTTTTAATTGGATGCCAGCCTATACTAGAGAAATGACTAAAGCTTTAAGGCTTTGTGCTTCACTGTTAGTAAGTTAATAATTATTTAAAACATCTTAATAACATAGGATAGTTACTGTTCTCAGGTTCCAGAGAAAATGGGCACTAATATATTTTACTATAAAGTGCTATGTTTTTAAACTTTATTATTTTTACCCTTTTTGTTTTAAGATGCCCTTTATGATGGCATTCATCAGATACATAGCCTTATTTCATGATATATAAAAATCAATATATAATTTAGAAATTGTCTTTTAATTTATTCATCAAACTCTTATGCATACTGAGAGCATATTACTACACATTGAGGGGAAGAGAAAAAGGATTTTTCCCTCTGCATTGATTCATATCTTCTCATTTCATAATGATATTCACCCTGTTAAGAAGCTAATTCACACGTAGAGAAATAAAGCTCATCACGGTAGCCAAGACATAAGAGAAAAATCCTAATGAAGCTTGAATCAGAAGGTGTTTGAGGGTGAATGCTTAAAATGATTTGAAGTTTTAAAATATAAACTGCAGTTGATGCTACAATTTTCAAACATGCTAGTTTTTACAGGTTTTTCACACCGTGAGTAGTTTGAGCAAATGACCAATTCAGAGACTTAAAGTATTGAATTCCTATTATGGGCAGTGAAGCTAAACCATGTATGTAGTGTGTCTCTGTACTTTTCCAGGGGTTATTTACTGGGTCATCTAGACCATGGGCTTTCAAAAGCCAGCGCTCAAGCTGGAGGCACGAGAATAACTTGGGTTATTTATTAAAAATCCTGAACCCCACTCAAAATTGAGTGTCTCAAAATCTTCCAGGGTAGGTTCTGGATATTAAAAATTTTAAGAAGGCCTCCAGGTAATGCTGTTCTAGGTGCATTGCAACATGATTTTTAGAAAGTCTCTCATGATGTATTTCAGCCTTGCTTTGATATTTGATAAGAGAAAAAGGGAGAGGCGGAGTGACAAAATTGCTTTCTCTTAATGGGTATACAGTGCATAGACACCATGCACAAAGCTTCCTGCCAAATGTGCTTCCCTCAGAGCTCTGTGCCATTACTCCTCCTAGCCATCGTTTGTTACCTTTTGGTGAACTCTTTCTGTGATTTGAGGGGACATAGATGCCCCAAACTTGTGTGAATAATAGCTTTAGAAGTTTTTAGCTGTTTTTCTGTTTGTTGGAGGAGCAAAATTACTCAGACCCCTTGACTACTTTTTGCTTGACAGAATGACACAATAAAGAAGATTGATATCAAAGTCTTTTAGATAATTGTGCAGGGAGAAGCTTCAGGAGTTATACATTAGCTCAACTATATTTGTCAACAGTTAAGTGGTCCACAAGAAGTCATTTAAAACAAATGACTCTAAATTTACTTCAACACCAATGTTGATAATAGCATTAAGCACTGGCTTAGCTTTAGCACCATGAATAGGCTTTAAATCTTACATAGTACATGACTGTTAATCACAGCAAAGAAATTTGGAGAAGAGATAAAGAGTAAAGGGTTCAATTTATTTTGACTCTAATATATGCAGACTCAGAGTCAGAGACCAAAATAATTTGTTATAAAAGAAAAACACAATCAAAAGTCTTCAATTCTGCTTTGTTGAACTCCTCACAAATGGCAAATCCATTTTTTCTGGAGATTCCATCTAAAAATTTGCCATTTTCTTTCTCCTATGCCTTAGCTTTGCAGACTAGTACCCTGCATGAGGAATAAGTGGAATTTAAACCGAGTTTTTGCACTCATGACTATCATTTTACTTTTTATCATTCCTGGAGTATAATTAGTAAAAAAGCAAAAAGATTTCACTTTCAACTAATTCTTTTCTGTCTCTTAAGTCTTTGGACTAGAACTAGACTTGGAGTACTACTCAGCCATAAGGAAGAATGTAATGCTGCCATTTGCAACAATATGGATGGACCTGGAGGGTATTATGCTTAGTGAAATAAATCAGAGAAAGACAAATACTTTATAATATCACTTATATGTGGGATCTAGAAAATAAATGAAGGAATATGACAAAACAGAAACAGACTCACAGATGTAGAAAAAAAAAACCTAGTGATTACCAGTGGAGAGTGGGAAGGAGGAAGGGGCATGATAAATGCAGGGGATTAAGAGGTTCAGTGTACTATGTATAAAATAAATAAGCTACAGGATATATTGTATGGCACAGGGAATATAGCCAATATTTTATAATAACTATAAATGAAGTATAACCTATACAAATTTTAAATCACTATGTTTACACCTGAAACTAACATAATATTGTAAATGACCTATACATCAATAAAAATAATCATTTAAAAAACTGTTTAAATTCAGTTAAATACATAAAGAAAAGCATGAAAGGAAGCTATCAAAATATTTTGGGATGTTATTTAGGGCTGACATTTTAGTTAATTTTTTTTCCTTCTTTCTATATACAAATATATTTTTGACTTTTAATACCATGAGCATAAATAATTATATATTTTAATTGTTGGAAACAGAGTATATTCTTTAGAATAAAATATATATGGGTCTTATGCTTACTAATGCTAAAGTTAGGTCAATTACTAAGCCTCTCTCAGCCTTTATAATCTCTTGTGTAGTGTAGTTGTGTCATAATCACTTAGTATCTTTCTCATAGAATTGTTGTGTGAGTTAGCTAAGCAAGGGCTTATCACAGGATCACATATGATAACCAACAATTAAAAGTGTGTTGCTATCATCATCACTGTCATCATCATCTCTGTCATCATCATCATTACTACATTAAAGGATGAGAATTTTAATTCTACCTCTTATGTCAGTATATCTTAGAAATATTAGTGGTGGCAGACCAGCCAGTTTTCCTGTTAGAATCTGTTCACCTGAAGTTCAGCCTGAATTGGAAACCAAATTAGCAGAGCCATAGTTCTGCCATGAACTAGCTTTGTGATTTTGGTCATGACATCAAGTCTCTAGGTTTCATGTAGATAAAATGCAAGAATTTTAATAGGTTAATCCCAAGCCTTTATTAATTATGATACCAATTTATGTTGTTCATTGTGTCTTCTAAATGTGACTTCTGTAAACACACCCTGATCAACACATCCAGGTCAGTATCATTTCTTCCCTGAAGTCTTACAGGAGCTTCCTGCCAAGTTTTCCTTCTTTTGCCTTGGCATCTCATTAACCCACAATCTATATAGCGGCCCAGATGGCATTTTGAAAATGGAAATCTTAACATGCTATTCTACTGCTTTCAACCACCCATGCAGTAGGAATAAAATTTAAATGTCTTATCACTGTCTACAGTGTTCTGATAAACCCTACCTCTAGCTTTCACTACCGTCTTGTCCAGAGTCGCTGTCCCATTGTTATCCAGGGTCCAATTACATGGATGTTGTCCCTCTTACTCAAATAGTCCAAGTTCTTTTCCAACTCAAGACCTTTCAAATTCAAATCTTCCAACAAAAACGCACTTTTGCTGATTCATATTTGACTGTTTCTTTTCTTACTCATCCTGATCTGATCTTAAATACTGTCGCCCTTAAAGGGGCATTCCAAACCACTTTATCTAAAGAACTGTCCTCTGCTACTGCTGGCCGCCACAATTTGTTTGAATTTTAGGTCCCTATTAGCTGGAATAAAAACTTGAACTGATTTTAAATATTTTATTGGTTTGTTCATTGAAAAAACTTTTTAAAAACTTAAACTAATTTTAGATATTTTGTTGGTTTTTTCATTGATTTTCATTTCTCGGCATCTAGATAGTTTAGTTGTAAGAAAGGAGGGATGCTCTTAGTCCAGATATCTTTTCTGTTCCCACTGTCTAGAATGGTGACTGGTGATAGAAGATGTTATTTAACATTTATTTAAATTAATTAATTATTTCAATATTTGCTCATTATATGAGTACAAATAAAAATATGGATGAATGCATGGGTAAATAAGTGAATAGTGAATAAATCAGTGTATGTGTGCATACTCTGAAATTTAGTAATACCCATCACTGTCATTTAATTTGGTTCTGACAGGCTCTTTCTTTCAACATAAACACAACTTTCTAAGGTACCAGATGGCTGGGGGCAAGAAAGAAACTATGGCTGTTCTACATTTTCCAGAGGGTGGATGTCAATAGTGTTGTAATTATTACTAAAATGGGAATTTTCCAATAAATACCGATGTTATAGAGGAAGAAAAGACTTGGTGACCTGACCACTATTTTGGATTCATCAAACATCAAACAATCTCAAAGTTTGGGACTGGATGTAACACTAAATGCATTTTGCCAGCTATTGTCAACTTTTAGCTAAAAATCCATTTCAAGTCAGAAACTTTATGTCCTTTTCTCTCAGGTCAGCTGGACACAAAGGCTCAACTTAACCTATGTATTGCAGCTGACCTTCCCTGACCACCCTGTTGCTCACTGCTGCCCTCTTTTGTATATAGTTTTACTAGGAGAGTTAAATATTTACCTGATTGTGTAGATGAGACAGAAGTTCCAAACTATGATTGATAGTATGTAACCTTTGCTCACGTAGAAAGCATTATTTGTGCCCTTGAAAAAAAAAAAAATGAATGTCCTGTCAGGTGGCAAGGACTATTCGCTGTATTAAGACTTCATAATGTCCCATTTCCTAACAATGAGTGTATAACCATTTGTTTCTCTTAAATTTTAACTCAAAGCATGCTTACACGTGAGACCTCAAATACAGGCAACATAAGTAATGCCCAGTCAATTAATGGCAAAGAAGTCCTAGAATAAACAAATATACCTCATGGCGTGGCTCACGTGGCATCAACAGGAGGGAGATGTTCAGTTCTGAGCTTCTACTGCACGCAAGATATTTTGCCATGTTCTTTGCTCATGTTATAATACCAAGTCTTATTAGACTTTGAGTCCCATATGGGTGAGACGTATTGCTAGTATTTGTTAAGGTGTCTGATACAATTATGGGATGCAGATGTGGTAATCTAATTTTACAGATGGGAAAACTGAGCTTTACAAGTTTAATATTGTGCTCAAGGTCAGGATCCTGGAAGATGGGTCTGACTGAATCAGAAGTTCATTCTTCTTCCACTATGTAACCTGATGGCAAATCCTAGAAGAACTTATGTTTAAAACTATTTATGGAGTATAAAATAAAACCCACTGCTGGCTAAGCATCAGCTGGCTTGGAAAACCACTTTGAGTGGTATCTGCAGCTGACGACTTTCTGCAGGAATGTCACAGTCTTGCTTTTTATGTGTTAGTAATTCTGTCACAGGTCAGTCATTAGCCCTTGAGATGTGTCAGACATACTGTTCGCTACAAGGATAGAGCTAAATGAAGCAGTCTCTATCCTTATCAGAATCCCAGTTCTCTTCTTTAATTTTTTGATGTTTAATATGTTTAAGGAGAATTCTCTTAATGTCATTAATCCAAAAATTTTAAATATTTTGAGTTTCCAACATCTGTATAGCTAATTTAATTTTTACTGAAATTTGTATAGTGACAATTAAAAAAATTAAGTTTTTATCCCTCAAAATAAAAATAGTGTATCACTGCTCCAGCCAGGCTTAAAAATTTCTATGAAAGAACTAGCAAGGAAAAAAAATGTATATTTTACATATATATGCATATGTAGTTATTGATATATATGAATAGACAGAGGTAGAGATACAGAGAGAGGCCAGATGAGATATTAGTCACTATTTGCTCCGAATACTCTTTCTTTTGAGAAAAACTGGTAGGTGATTTAATAGTTAACAAATGATTCAGTAAGTAAAGCACGCTTTCGTTTGCCTTAGGCTGGTACATTATAC
The DNA here is from genome assembly GCF_048564905.1 of Vicugna pacos. Lineage (NCBI taxonomy): Eukaryota > Metazoa > Chordata > Mammalia > Artiodactyla > Camelidae > Vicugna > Vicugna pacos. The sequence goes on along the minus strand of NC_132988.1, from coordinate 102,086,920 downwards.
TCCTTAAAGTGTGATGGTAGTATGTGCTCACTATATCATTTCTGTCTTGGATACTGTTATTTTATAAGAATATCTTTCACATGTTAACATCTTTCTATTCTAGCAGATCTGCTCTTGAAAATAGAAGCATTTACTATCACTTTTCCTCCAATTAACATTGAGTTAAAATGCTAGAATGCTATGACATACTGTATAATGAAGGAAAGAAAAAAAATAGCTAGTTGATCCCAAATCACTGCAAATACAATTAAATGCCAAAGGTCTTCCTGAATAACACTTGAATAGTATCCCATCCAAGATCTGACATATAGTAGACACATGGCCCATGTGGTACTTCTTTGTCCTTAACCTACCTCAAAGCATAAAGAAGTTTTATTTGTTTATTTTACATCCCTGTTGCACCACTTACTAGCTATGTGATCTTGAGTAGTTTGGTAAATCATCTCTGAGCATAAATTCTTTATGTGCTCTGATGGATTATTATCTGGCTTAGTGACTCACAGGATTGTTTTGAGAATTGAAGGGGATTATTGTAAAAGTATTTTATAAGCTCTAACATCACATATAAGTAGATGCTATTATTTTGCCAGTAATTTCTGAGAAGAAAATGTGATATTGTATAAATATCACAAGTCTAGGAGGCTTATTTACTATAAAACCATCAGCAATTTATTAAGCTCTTGATCTTTAGTTTCCATGCTCTGGGTACTGTGTGTCTCTTCAGTAATATCCTGTGCCATTCTGTCTCACTGAGATTTAACCACTCTGTCCTTGGTTTAGTTCCTCCAAGCTACTGAGCTATGCCTTGCCTCAGGGCCTTTGCACGTATTTTCCACATAAATGATATCATATAGTATTTTTATTTCTTTTTGTGGCTTACTTCACTTAGAATAACAATCTCCAGGTCCATCCATGTTGCAGCAAATGGCATTATTTTATTATTTTTTATGGCTGAGTAGTAGTCCGTTGTATAAATATATTACAACTTCTTTATCCAGTCATCTGTCAGTGGACATTTATGTTGCTTCCATGTCTTGGCTATTGTATGTAGTGCTGCTATGAACATTGGGGTGCATGTATCTTTCAAATTAAAGTTTCCTCTGGATATATGCCTAGGAGGGGGATTGCTGGATCATATGGTAAGTCTATTTTTAGTTTTTTTAGGAATCTACATACTATTTTCCATAATGGCTGCACCAAACTATATTTCCACCAACAGTGTAAAAGGGTTTCCTTTTCTCCACACCCTCTCCAGGATTTATTGTTTGTGGACTTTTTAATGATGGCTGTTCTGACTGGTGTGAACTAATACTTCATAGTAGTTTTGATTTGCATTTCTCTGATGCTTAGCAATACTGAGCATTATTTTTGTGTGCCTATTGGCCATTTGTATGTATTCATTGGAGAATAGTTTGGGTCTTCTGCCCATTTTTGGATTGGATTTCTTTTTGTTATTAAGTTGTATGAGCTGTTTATATATTCTGGAAATTAAGCCCTTGTCAGTCTCATCTTTTGCAAATATTTTCTCCCATTCTGTAGATTGTCTTTTTGTTTTGCTTATGATTTCCTTTGCTGTACAAAAGCTTGTAAGCTTAATTAGGTCCCATATGTTTAGTTTTGCTTTTATTTCTATTACCCAGGCACATCTTAACAATGACTAAGCTTTGAATAATTAGAGGGAAGGCTGCAATTCTGTTGGATCAGGAATGCTAGATTTAGGACCTTCAATGTGATCTAAAATACAGTAGATTGAGGAACCACTGTATTTCAGGATTATTTCAGGTTTTCAGCTATGGAAAGCCTAAACTATCTGGTTTAGCAGATAATGGCACACAAGACAGAACAGCTCAGGCAGTCTATAGTTTTCAAGAGAACTTGATCAATGTCCCTAAGATGCCAACCAATTTCATTTTACAGCTCTGTTTCCTCTGATACAACTGAATCCTTACATAATGATCCCTTGGAATTTCCAAGCTCTTGCTACTGGAATGCAGCTGTTTTAAGTCTCACAAACTTGAATAACCAACTCCAGTGGGATTGTGAGAGTATTAGCCCAGTGTTTCCAGAAAAAGTGCTAAGATTCTCTCTGATTACATAGACCTGTGTCCCATGCCCACATCTCTAAAACTTTAAACTGTGCTAATTGGCTTTCTCCTGAAGCTAAATCCTGAAGTTCCCCACTTGATTCATTCTATTTAAATCACTTGGGCAGAAAACAAGAGGTGACCGCAGTGTGCCTGTTATCAGATCACTTAAACGGTCCCTAACATGAAGAGAAAAATGATCCGTCAAAATTTATGACTGCCTTCTGCTGAATAGTGGCTTGGAGAGGAAAGAGGAATCAATCGAGATCCCCATCAGTTTGTACGGGGCCAAGAATTTTCCAGTTTGGACAAATTCTACAGCTCTTGCAAACACTTTGGTATAACTGAAGACCACAAGACAGACATTTCAGGGAATCCTGAATATCGTTTTGACCGTTATTATTCCCATTTGAAAAGATAAAATATCCATGCCACCCCAGAGGCCTCCAAGCTAAAGATCAATTGTTTCCTGGGATGATTTACACATGGAAAAAAATCCATCAGCCTAACACTCTGACATACTACTCACTGAAGGCTTGCCAAAAGCTGAGCAGGCTCTTCCTTTGCTGTGGAGTTGCAGAAACATGAAAATCAAGAATGAAGCAATAAAATAAACTGCATGGGGAATGATTATTTTTAAAAAGAGAAACAGGCTCAGGTTTATATATTATTCATCAAAGATTATGTATATAAAACTTTGAAAACACTAGTATCCTGTATAAAGCTGAAATTTAGTGACCCCATACTATATTCTGGATTATGTACTAAATGTTTTAATGATTGAATCCTCATAGCGATGGTATCATTCTCTTCATTTCTCATGAATAACTAGTCAATCCATGTGGCTAGTAAGTGGTAGAACAAAGACTGAGCCCCTTTTGTCCTGTATTAGTCCCAATGTCTGCATGCTTTGTCAAGGAAACACAGAATATTATCACAGAATAAAGTGATAAAGTATGTGGAGTGAATTTAATTTCTAAAAGCTTGCAAATAAAATATTTTGATCTGAGTTCTAAAAATAGATTGATACAGGTTTAGGTGGGAAGGAGAGGGGAACTATCATAGGATAGGCCATCTTAATTACCTGAAAGAAGCAATTTCTCCAATTTCTCTAATATCTGTATTAAAAAATCATCTCCTTGGGTACATGTTTGCCATTAAAGGCCTTATGCATTAGTGCTTAATACATATTTGTTGAATGAAAGTAACATTCAAAATGGGATTAGCCATTCGCTAGAAACTCATTTTTATTGTAGTCCACCTGGTATGGGATTAGCTAAATTTTTAGAATTAATTTGAAGTAACTCTCTAGATTCTTTGGTAAAATTTAATGTTGATGAGTTCATAAGTTACTGAAATAATTAGGAAACTAAAAGTTACTTCACAAACTTTTGTTAAACAAAGCTATTTTCTTGTTCAAATCCCAAAACCACTTATTTATAATTTTTAGTACAAAGATGATCTTATATTAACCATAGGATTACAATAAAATATATTTTTAGTTGGAAAACAATTTCAAAATATTAATTTTTTCATACATGTACTTTTAAAACAGAAAAAATTTAATATTGTTTTTCAACAATATTGTATTGTACTTTCTTTTCCTGCTGATGAACAAGTTGAAAGCACATCAGGATCCCTCAGTAGAAATCAGTAGCTATGTGCATTGTTATCCATCTTTTTCATTACTGTAGGCTTGTTGTTGTTGTTGTTTTGCATTTTACATGGACTTAATAGACAAACCTAGTGTGAGTTTGCAGCATTTGTCTTTGCAGTGAAGATAATTTCTTAATGTCCTGCCACCTCCTCTTTCTCTCTTTTACTTCTATCAGAATAATTTGGGAACCCTAATTTCCCTCCTGGCTTCAAGTTCAGTCTTTTTGTTGTTGTTGATAAATCCCAGCATTTTATACATTACTTCCAGAGGAAGATCTCTGATAACGAATGCACAACAGGCTTCTTAAAGTAATTCTGATGGACGGACTCAGTGCTATTTTTTCCCAAACAAACCGAGTTCTTGTCTTACCCATGAAATTGCTTTGCTATGCATTTTATTAGGCTCGAAGTCTTAATACTCTTTCTCCTGCTGCGAAATGAAGAGAATATAGGTCTCTGGATAAACTTATCTGCTAGCAAGGCAACATAGAAATGTAATCTCCTAACTGGCCTCATATTTGGCTGTGCTCTGCACAAATGCATCTGAAGACATTTATCTGACTCTCTAGCTGAGATCTTCATGAAAGCAGGTTAGCTCACCCAGATTCAAATAACTGGGTTTATATCCTGTGACCTCAGGGTGACTTTGGAGTATTAAACCAGACCTGGGGGTTAAAAGAGAAGTGGCCTTGAAATAGTTTAGATTTACGGTGAACGGCAAAGAGGTGAGCAGTGCAGAGGAAGAGAAATGGCTGTACAACACTTCCTGCTGTAAGTGAGCCTACCTTGAACTTGCTGATTGAGAAGAAATAATACGGTGCCTTGCAAATAAACCATGCTGATGGATGTCTTCTGCTAGAATGGAGCTCACTGTATTTACTCTCTTTCTGTTTGATGTCAGCATCTTAGCACTCAGCGTGAACTCTACTACAGCTAACTGTCGAAATAAGTTATTTCTAGTCGATAATGAATGCTTCCCTAACATGTTATTATTGAAAATAACAGGTTCCAAATGTGTGACCGTATGGTGTACAATTCATTTTCTCCCTCTGAAAGAATTGGATTTTCTTGTCATTAGAACTGAATTGTGTGTCGACACTGCACTAAGTTGGAACATCCAGAATCCAGACCAAAGGCAAAAAGTTACGGTGAAAAATTATAATAGCAATTGCAATTGAACAGTGGCTTACAGTCTGCAAAAAGCTTTCACAGTGTCTTGTCTACTCTCTTCGGAGTGTCTTGTCACTCTCTAAGGAAGATATGATATGTAGTTTTACTCCTATTTTAGTAAAAGGTGGATTTAAGCATGAGAAATTTGAGTGACTTGCCCAGTATCATCACAGAACTAGTAATTGAGAGCACTGAGGCTCAAACCATGAATATCTGCTTCCAAATGCAATGTTCTGTCTTTCCTCCTCCTAAAAGTAAATACTGGTATCTGAATGTACTTGGCTATTTTTAACAACAGAAACAGAAAAGCACAAAGGCCCATGATGTGCAAGTAAGTAAAAGCAGCGGAGAGAATGTTAGTTACTACAGCCTGGTTGTTACATTAGGTCCCACAGATAGTTACAGAGTAATGTAGACAGGGTTTAAAGAAATTTAAAATGGGTTTAAACATGTCCAAAGTCACATTTCAAGGTATATATTTAAGAATCAAACACATTTTCACGATCTCTTTTTTCATCTTTCCCTATTTTCTTTTTTATCCTTAAATATCTTGTTAAATGATTATTAGAACTAAGCATGCTTAGTAGACTCTTACAGGCATAGCACAATATGGATAAAACACACAGGTTTTACTGTTTAAGGAACACACATACATACAAAGAAATGTATAATTCTTTCCTTTCTTCCTTCGTCCCTCCCTTCCTTTCTTCCTTCCTCCCTCCCCCGCCCCTTTCTGCCTCCTTTCTTTTCTTCCATCATTATTTATTGAGTATCTAGTATTAACCTAGATATGGTAAACAGCAGTCATTGTTTCTGACTCTTGGTTTCGTATTTGAGATTATTCCTCAATATCATCTAAGGAATTCTTTCCCCTGCTTCATTTTAATAGGCTATGGAAGAAATTGTTTTTCCTGAAATGTCATTATGCCTGCAGTCCAGCTAGGAATGAGTGATAGCAGAAACCACCCATTCTACATGCATCAGACTCGCCTCCTATAATAGCGTCTGTATTTGGCATAACATTGGGTTTCAGTTAGACTTTGATGATCAAAATAGCATCACATGATGAGTAAAGTATGGCGATGAAAAATGACAGGACTGTTACACTGAATCTGCAGTTTCATCCCGCTAACTGGTTGCACTCAGTTTAGCATGGAAATGTAGGTTCACTTTTGCAGAATGGATGCCCCTGGAAATAGAAGATGTTTATAAATAGAATACTCTTACTTCCAAAGTAAAGGAATTTACTCTTTAAGCAATGCTGTGCTCCCTTCAAAATCTAGAAAGAGTAGAACTACCCTTAATAACTGATATTTTATAAAAATATTTCTTTTTAAGGCCTTAATACTTTATGGGAGAAAGTAAGTTACATGTATCCATTCTCATCTCATTTAATCTTCACCATGGGGCAGGAATCAGGTCTATTACCATTGCCATGTATTCAGGGTACCCTTTGAGGATTTTGTCACCCCTCAGGAATTCCGCACCTTCTGGCTTTGACAAGTTCATCACTAGCACTTAGTGTTAGGTGGGATCATTACTCACTGATTTTCTCTCCTTGTTACGGAAACAGTGCATATATTCACTTTGCCATGGGACTCGAATCTACCTCCCCATGGGGTAAGCTGAGTAAATCTTCCTGCCCCAGTGATAACTGGGTTTGGCCAGTGATTTATTTTAGGCACTAAATTTTAGCAAATGTAATTCTAGTAGAAGTTTAAATACATTTTAACGTTTCAAGTTGGCCCCTTGTCCTTCTGGCATCCACCGTGAGAAGAGCACATTCCTTATTGTTGATGGTCTCAGAATGGAAAGACACTTGGGAAAACCTAAGTTAAATCTGTGCCCCACAGCAAAGCCCAGCTGGTGCCAGCTAAGCCCAGCAAAGCCAACATTTAACTTAAAGATTTGTGAGTGAGGAGGAAAGAAGACATTTACTCCTGTAAGCCATTAGGCCTGTAAGGCATTGTGGTATCTTGTTATGAGGCATTACTATAGCAAAGCTAACTAATACATTCTCTAAAGAGTTTTTCTTCCATGTGCTATTGGAAATACCATTTTATTTTATTTTCCTAGGTCTTTCAATACCATTTAAAATTAAAACACTTCCACACACCATGTGTTTGTCACCAAGGACATTCTGCCCATCTTCTATTTATATGTCTCCCTGACAGGTATTTTCAGCCATTGTTGAACTGGTGAGGATTCAGAAGCTATATAATTTTTTTTAAAAATAGACATAACCAACAATACATGTTTACTTTGAAGAGAGGATGAAGAGTGACTATGTCGAAGCTGGCTTTAGGAATTGTTGACAGATCACTGATGAATATTTGGGTAGAAGTGCTGGAATTGAAGATTTCTCTTATCTGTAGAAATATTTATAAAGAAATAAATCTCATGTTTTCTTTTTTCCCAATACCAGTTAAAAAAAAAAGTTAGTCTAGCTTCTAAGAGTGTTCACCTCTTCGTTGCCCACTTACCTTCAGATATATGACCCAATGTTTTATTCATTTTGCTTTCCAGTAAAACAGTTTCATGTTCTGAATAAAATATATTGAACGTCAGTTATTTCCCTGTAATGATCCTACAGGTCTTGAAAATGCAAAGAATGTTTGGCTTTCTTTCTGAAGCAGAATGTCTGGCAGGCTGTTCTTTGGACACTCTGGAATTCTCTGCCTTTTTGTTGTTTCTGGCCTTCCTGTTGAATGTAGGGTGAGCACATTGACTTTTACAGAAAAATTAGTATTTATGTAATAATTTCTGGTGAGTTTTGTTTTCTTAGTTTCTGTCCCTTACAAAATGTTTTAAAATCACCTAAGTTAATAATGATCATTTAAAATTTTTTACTTTTTACAAATTCCTTTGATTTCCAAGTAATGTAGTTAGTAAATTGGTTTTATTTCTTCTTTTTTACTAAAATGTGTAAATGATATTCAGATAGTTTTCAGTTTTTTATCTGAGAGAGAAAGTCAATAGAAATATTGACCTTCTTATATTTTATGACTGTATGATTCTGTGGTCAACACAATTTGCCTATTTAGTACATGAAGAAAAGTTCAAAGAAGTAAATCAGATTGTTGTAGGAGAATAGGTTCTTGCCTCACATAGGAAAGAATCCAAGAGCAGGGCATAGTAAATTGACAGCAAGTTTATTTAGAGAGATATACACTCCATAGGCAGAGTGTGGTCCATCTCACTCAGAAGGGAGAGTGGCTTAGGAGATAAACATCCATTGGCAGAAGGCAGGCCATCTCAAAAGGTGAGAGTGAGAGAGACCAAGAGGTGTGGGGTGTTTAGTTTAAAGTAAAAGTGGATACACACTTTGTAGACAGAATGCAGGCCATCTCAGAAGGCAAGAGGGGGAGAGCGACCACCAGGTGCACAGTTGTTAATTTTTATGGACTCTAATTTTATATGCTAACGAGTAGGAGGATTATTCCAAGTACTTTGGGAAAGGGGCAGGGATTTCCAGGAATCGGGCCCCCACCCACTTTTTGACCTTTTATGGCCAGCCTAGGAACTAACATGGTGCCTGTGGGTGTGCCATGAGGCTCAAGGTCTACAGGAAGTCAAATCTTCTACCGTCTTGGTTCCAACCAGTTTGTGCTATCCTCAAATGCTGTGTTATTCTTTCAATGCTTGTGCCCTGTCACCTTCCCTCCTGTCTCAACATTACTGTTTTATGTGTCTCTTCTTTTTTAAAATCTCTGAAAGTTTGCAGACTTCTGAAGTAAGTTGCTTAGCACACATATAGTAAATGGGTATCATAAAGACATAATGTACTAAAATTGTGGACATTCAACTCTATATATTGTTGTAGGAAAACAAACAGTATTGGAGTTAAAAGCTGCTGGAGAGGTTTACCTTTATTTAAGTACAAATTCAGAGTACTAAATGGCCTCCTTTAGTTCCAAATGAAAACTTTCAGGGTCAACAGTGAACTCACTAGTCTTTGTTGCTGCTTCCTGAGAAACAGATCCACTTGAAAGATTTATCCAGCTAAAGCTCAATTATAGAGGAAGCTGTTTATGCATGATGATGATAACACAGGCATTAATACCAAATGGCTCTATTATGATTACAAATAGATTGATAATGAATAATTTGGAGAGGCATGATTTTAGTTGCAAATTATTTGCTTATGTTACTTTTCACAGGGCTTTTAAAGACTAGTGTCACGTAGGGCGATTAATAAAATACTCACAATCTGAGGATTTTAACTTCTCTATAGGTGTCGGTCATTTTCATTTCAAACTTATTTGTTGAATGAATTGGAACAGAAAAGACAGAATTTGCTTTTAATAAAACATCTAGATTTTCTGCTTTACCATTGTTTTACATTTGTTTCAGAAGATAAAAATGATTATTTGAATTTGTAATTATTTATTGATTATTACTGTTTTTTCCAAACATATTACATCAGTCATGTTTACAAAATAGGTTATTCAAAACAAAAACAAAACTAGAATCCTTAATGCAGCATTTTTTTGAGGATAATTTTTTAGGTTAGTTCATCATAACAATGCTTTTAGTTTTCTTCCTGAGTAGAGTAAGGATTTCTTATACCTTCTCTCTTTCGGTCTCATATGGTGGGTTTGGCGCTCTGATAGCATTATTAATGTGTCAGTTACAAGTAGGTTGAAAATGCTTTGAGGACAAATGGCTTCCACAAAGCAAGTGGGAACCCTTATGATAATATTTCTTGAGCAGACTTCATGGTAGTCCCTATTAAGGTGCTTTGGAAAAGTCCATTATCTATGCCTAAGCAAACAGGCAATCCTTTAGTACCCTCTGGGGTAGTTCTTCTTTAAATTGGCAAAAATCAAAAATATACAGTAAATTTTTTCCTTTTAGAGTTATATATGTGTATGTGACAATGTACATGCTTGTGTATGTGTAATATGTAAGGAAGAAGGTACCGCATATCTACCACTTTAAAATAATAATATAAACACTCATGCCAGTTTAATAAATGAGTGAGTACAAATATCACTGCAACCCTCTCTTAATACCTTCATTCTGTGGATTCCTGTAGAGCTCCTAGAACACAGTAGGGGTAGCATTTGAACCCAGATTTTAAGGATCAAAGACTGCCACTGTCACCTTTCCAATTCTTGTAGCTTCTACTTAAAAGAAAAAAGAAAAGGAAAAGAGAGACATAGATATGTACAGAAAAGACAAGAGGCAGTTACACATTGGGTCAAAGAAGAAATCAGAGAAGAGATATAAAGAAAGGATTGATAGTCACTTATCAAAGCATAAAGTAAAGAATATTTTTTAATCAGATCTGTGTGAGTGTGTGTGTCTGTGTGAGAGAGAGAGAAATATTTGAGACATTCTTTTGTTCTAAATGTTAGAAATTTCTTCGAGTTTGTTTCACTGTTACTTCCAAACCTTAGCTTATTAAGTTTTCCTTCTGTTGTGCGGTTGTCCTTTTTTTTAACCTTCCAAATGTATGCTAATCCATGAAAGGTGATAGTATTTTACCATAGCATATTCTTAACTTCCTGTACATGCCTTTGTTTATTGTGTCATACCACCTTATTTATGCCTTTTATTGCACTAATGTGCTTTGATGATAAAAGCAAAGAAATACATGCAAAGATAATGAGCTTCTGGCAAAAGGTGAAAAATGCACGTTATATTCTTCTGCCTACGTGACATGGTGATTGACAGCATTGTACTAATTAGATCTTATTATACGATCAGACTCTATTATTTACATCAAAACAAGATTATATGAGACATCTAAAATTTGGCACATTTTTCCACTTATCCTGTGCTATAGGACATTTTTGCTTTAGAAATTCAGTTCCTAACATAGTCTGCAAGATGAGCAGTTTACTGATTTCAAGGAAGGCATCAGGTAACTACCTGTTAACTTAAAAGATGACCATTCACTTGGATATTTTCAAAGATATTTTCTTCCTATGCTACGGAGCTTTTAGCTGCCAACAGTTTATCAACATGTTTTCAATGGGAAACTTATTTCACACTTTCTTATAACAACACCTCAGTAGCCCACACATCTCCAATTTGATAGGTCAGAATGTGCTGCCTGTGTGCTGCTATGATAAGGGAAAAATTCCAAAATGCCACTTTGGACTTTTTCATTCTGTTGTACCGAAGACAGCATTTTTCCCTATCATCATTTATTTGTTGTTGTAAGTCGAATTGTAGAAGAAAGTTCAGCAAGGGGAGATTCATGTCAGTTAGAGATCCTCACAGCTATCTACCTTGGCCATAGAAGTGTTTAATTAACTAAATAATGAAAATTAACATTATTAAATCCTACAGCAAAAGGCCTTTGGTTTTTAGCAAATACTGAAATTAAATTTAATGTGGTTCTTTGCTGCTGGGTTAGTGATAAGGAAGCTTGGGCTCTGGTCCAGGGTTCTGCTGCTCATTAGCTGTCTGATTTTCATCAAGTCATTTCACTTCCCTAAGCTTTATTTCTTTCTTGCAAAATAGCACTACTAACCCCTGCTTTAGGCAACTCTAGACTCGTATGACTCAAAGAGATGATATTTACTTGAAAGTTAGGTAGCATATATTGTTTTAACTTCACAACATCCAAAAAGCACGTAAGTTGTAAGTTTTATCTCTTTTAATCCTTATACCAAAGCAGTAGCTGGAAAATGACAAAATTAGGATTCAAGTTTAATTGCCTATACTCTTTCTGACTTTGTAGCATGAGTTAGAATTTAATGCCAAAAACTGAAACGAAGAAAGTGTCTCTGAGATTATCAAGGAGAAGAGAATGCTGGGAAAATGTCAACTGACTCTTCCTTTCTCAGCTCCAGTTCATCTGTCTCTTCTAAGGCAAAAGGGCTACACACACATCTAAGCCTACATATATATGCATATATATATATATATATATATATATATAAAAGACATATGTTATGTTATATATGTTATGTATAGTTATACATGCACACATATGTTATATGTTACATATATGCATATATAATAAATAATGCACACACATATATGTTATTTGTGCATATTTATTATAAAACAAAAATCCAAGAGTTCATATTCATTCCTATAATTCCAACTCAAAACTCAAAGCCTCAGGTTTCTTTCTAGTCTTCTCTCTTTTCTCACTTCTATAATACTTCTCTAACATTGGAAATCCTGGCTCACATTATAATCAATATTTTTACTTATTATTTGATTATTTTACTTATTTGTTCCATGTTCCTAATCTCCCAGTGAATCCAGCCACCTTATTCCATGACCTCATTCTGCACTCATTCTAAGCTGCTGCCTAGGCTATCAGATGCCTTCCTCATAAGTACTTCTCTGTATTTACCCCCAACTTGCCTCCAGTCACCAGCCACACTGACAGATCCTCATGGTCCACCTCCCACTGTCCCAGTCCTTTGCTGCCAGGCACACTGTTGCCTCTTCACCATCCCATGCCCTTACCGCCCTGCTTTCTTGATCACCAAGGACACTGATTTCTCAAGAGGGCATCCCCTTCCCCATATTCTGCTTCCTCACCTGCCTGCTACCCTGATCTCCTGCCTGCCGCCCTGCTTTGCAATCTCTGGCACACAGCTCCCTCCAGGAAGGGGAGGACAGCATAGGACTAGGACAAAGGAAAGGAAGAGAGAAAGGAGCATGGAAGTAAGGAGAGAAGAACGAGAGAGGGAAGGAGAGGGAAGAGGGAAGGGAAAAGGATGGGGAGAGGAGAAGCAGGAAGAGGAGACTTCAAAAGGAGGCAAAACTGTAGGGAAGGGGAGGGAAGGGAGAAAAGAAGAAAGAAAGGAAGGTAGTAGACTCTTCAAAAACAAGTAAACCAGAAGAGAAAATTGGAGATGAGGAACATAAACATTCAAGCAAAAGCTGTGCCGTAAATGGAGAAATACCTGTTTATTAATGTAAACGTTCCTATGCCTTCTCATCATACTTAGACTGTGAACAAAAGCCCTTATTTGGGCTTATGACAGTCTCCACAGAACTTATAAATTCTAATATTGCTTTAAAAAAAACTTAAAATAATACTTCAGTAGCACTTTAAAACTCTAATGTCATTTGATTCAACTTTTGAAGAAAAAAATACTTCCAATGATTACACTTGGAATTGGTTTAAATACACAGACCACTTTGGGGAAAATGGATATTTTTCTAAGTATTTAATTTTAAAACAGAATAACTTGATTTTGAATACTTATTATAATTCCAGTTATTTAATAACTAATTTTAGTAGTATTTTCGATACTTTTTATCTCACCTAATTGTACAAACATATCTTCATTACACTTTTTAAAAATCAAAAATAACGTATTTTAAATTACTTGTGTTTAATTTATATTTGTTAAAGACTGGTTGGATTCATCTAGCCTAAATTTTCATGTAAAATTACATAAACTAAAAAAAGGAAAAAATTATAAATTCTGGTTATATAGTATAACATATGCTATAAAACATAATGTAGTAGAGTGTATTTTATAGTGTGTATGTTAAAATATCTTTTGCATGCTACCTGAGACTTTTTTATTTCAGAAGAGTAATTTAGAATCATAAAAGGGACAGGAAGGACATTAAAAGCTTTCTATGACAATTATGTCGTAAATAAGGCCTAGAAAATTGTACTAGGGACTAAGGTGACCTAGAATACAAGTCTCCTGATTTGAATTTCGGCTCTTAGTTCCCTGCAACAGCTCATTCTAACTTGTAGTGAGATCACTATTTGACCATTGGAAAATCTAAAGTGGAATTTATGTATATAACTTACATTTCTCTACAGGCATAGAACCACCAGGGTCACCCGTAGCAGCACCAGCCACTCTGATGCATATGTATAACCATGGGCGCGAAAGCTGAAAAAAAATGTAAAACAAGAGACACAAGCCGCCTGAGAGTCAGATGACTCACTGCCTGACTATAGAGTTTCCCCACCTACAGTCAACCCACGAGTACCTATGATGTGCCTGATGTTTACCATTGTTTGTGCAGGTGTCGAGGAAGCAGGATGGGTCCGACTTGTCCTCTCTCACTAGTATTTCAGTTTTTCTCTAAAACTACCAAAAGTAATAGAGAAGCAGTTGGTGTATGATTAGATGCTTGGATTTTATTTCTAAAGACTTTGCTTTCTGTTTTTGCTGCTGTCACCTCTGGCCAAATACTAATGGTAAAATCATTCAAATTCTTCAAGTCCCAGCTCTGTCATCTTCAAAATAAGATCAATAATATTCATACTGACAACTCACAGTATATTAATGAGAATAAAATAAGCAATGTGTGTAATCATGAGAGAAAATTAAGATCATATTACAAGATGATTTCACATAGTTTCAGGTTTTAAATTTCATTTTCGGAGGGTAACAGTTTAGCTTACAGAGCACTTTGGATTTTGCAGACAACTTCAGCATAGCTCATCTCATTTAATATTCCAAAAAACTTTTCTAATAAAATAGGTGTTATATTTTCTAAAATATTTTGTCTGGAACATCCAAAGATTAAATATGTAGTCAACAAGAGAAGTGATCAAGACCCAGGTTTTCTTGCTCCAAACCCACTGCTCTTTTATGCTGTTCTATTAAGAGAATCATTATTTCATAGTGTAGATCTTAATGCCATTAGAAATAAAAAGTCACTTAACCTAACAATAGTGATTTTCTTTATTCCTCCAGGGAAAACTGATTACTCTGTAAGTACACAATTATGTAATGTTAATCACCCCAAAGTACTTATAGCAATTTCTAAAATGGTTAATTCATTGGCATTTTCACATCCTCAAATACAAAAATGTAATAGCTTAATAATTCAGAATAATCTATCCTACACTGCTCTATTTCTAATAACCCTCTGAATGTGCTTTCTGTTTGCAAATTCATGTTCCAATTCATCTCTCCAAACTCCCTTCTGAAGCTTTGAGTTGGGTGCTTATCTGTCTGATTCTGCAATGTTCCTTATTCTTTGAAGAGAGGAAGCATGTCTTATTAATGGAGTTGAGAGCAGTGAGTTCTGCCTGGTCTCTTATTTGTAAACACTCTTTAAGTTTTGCACCTAGGGTAATGTTTGCACATAATGAAAAAAAGCTACCATCATTGAACAATCATATATGTAAAGATGTATTTCATAAACGAACTCACTTAATCCTCATTAAAAACCCTGTGAGGGAGAGACTATTGTTATTATTCCCATTGTTTAGATAAGAACACTGAGGCTCAGAAAGTTTAAATAGTATCCCCATGTTCAAACTGCTTGTAAGCTTACAACAGGATTTTAACCCAGGCCGTCTAAATCCAAACCTTTTCTTTCAGTTGCTGTGTAACATTATTTCTTATAACAGGCAGTTATTACTTATTTTTCAGGGAGAAGAAATAGTGTTTAAAATTGAAAGTGCTTGAACCAAAGCCATGCCTGATTGGTTGCTTTCTGCATTTGTTTGTTCTAAAAACTCAATTAAAGAAAAAACTGAGAGCTAAAATTAATAGGAAATTTGGATACTTTGTATCAGATCCAACACATTGCACCTTATGAATTGATGAAGCACATTTCTAACCTAATGCGGTAAGAAAAGTGCCTGTATCACATTTTGAAGTCCTCCAGATCCTCCATAGATGCCGTTTATTACCTTAAGTAAAGAATACAACATCAGAGCCCACACCACATCTCCTGAAAGGAGATTGTTATCGTTTGCATTTATTTTTGTTCTCTTTGTAAGGTGCTTATCCATCCTTCTGAGGACAGATGTGTAAAAAGGACTTTGAATAACTGCCTTCAGTTATAATACTGTTCCCCTGAGCTTCCTTCAACACAGTTCACACCCTGGTCTCAGAATTCAGAAGAATTTACGTCACTGCTGGTTGTGGGATTCTGACAAAGCGCTCAGGTACACAAATGGGAAGTGATGCCCGACCCGAGTGTTCCAGCAGAAGAAGCAAAGAGTTGAAATCTGCCTGTTTCTGCAGGGCATATCTCACCTTGCATTTTGGGGGCCTCTGGTTTGCTCTGGGTTGTTCTTTTGACTCTCTTTTTCCTTCAGCACAGTTGGGGTTTAAGAATGAATCAGGGTCTTTCTCCTCCTCCAGGGTATGTACCCTTCCTCCAGAAATTCTGGTTAAGTTGGCTGGGCATGAGGCTGAAGAAACAGAAGGAAACACCTGATGCGCTCCCCCTTTGTATAGTCAAAAAGACTTGGCACTAGTGTCCAGCTATCTGGCTCTCCTTTTCTTCTTTGTGCTTCTGGGAAGGTCAAGACTCAGAAAAATCATTGTTCAGTCCAAGCTCTAGTACTTGCTATTTTAACACCATGGGGAAATTACTTTTAAAAAGGTATTATGAAATCCACATTCTTTGAAATTTCTACAGGTAGCCAACTATTGGGAATGGTCTGTTCTTGACAGTGCACAGTTGATTATGATAACCTATGTCGACACCTTCCAAGTTTGTGATAGACAGAATCCTGTTGTTAATTTTCTTAGATTCACCCTCCGATGACTCTACATAGCAAAACCACTCTTTCCATAAGAAAAATTACATATATATAAAATACACTGAAGTGAAAGAGCATGATGGAGTATAGATTAAATCTCAACTTACTGGCCATGTCACTTTCAGGCAAATGATACCATCTCCCTCCTCCGCTTTTTACATAAATTAAATCACAGTTTTTGAGTTCTCCAGCAGTGCTCCTGTTCTTTTTCTAAATCAGGAATTACTTACACTTGCACATTATTGGCAAATAGTGCAATCTGTGTCATGCCTGTAATTTATGATGGTGCAATTGCATGAAATGTCTTTATGTGCTGATTTAACAATCATAATTTAAGTTTGGAGCTTGGCTTTTAATGCTTTTCATTATGGTTTCATACAAAAAAATTTACCTCTGTGTTGTTCAACTTTTTCAATTAGTCCTGCCGTTTGCTCACATGTCACTCCCTCTGGCAAGATTGTTTCTATTATCAAGGAGACTTTACGGGCAGCCCACAAATCATGATGTGGTTTGGCACAAACTCTTAGGTTAATGAGATAAATCTGATTTCCCTTGGTCTTCCTGTATCTAAACTGTCTTTTCTGAGAGTCATATTTGTGAAAATGATTTGGCTCAGAAAATCTGTTTAAAAACATGAAAGTAACATGTCCCTTAGGTGAGAATGATTAGGAATATAGGGATCACACAATTAAGTTTAATTGGATTAAGTGGAGCCGACTGACTTTCATAATTAATTTAGTCTCATGATTGGTCTTTCGGGGGACTATCCCAGATGAAAAAGATGATTGTGGTGAAAGAGCATGAAATACTTCAAGATACAAACCAAGCCACAGATGATCCAGGCATCAGAAATAATAAGTGATGACAGCAAGGACACAGGCTACAAGATCGGGGTGCAGATGTGGGTTGTTTTCTTATGTACTAGCAACGAACAATTAGAACTTGAAATTTACAACTCTAGAGGCATGTACACTAGCACCAAAAACATGAAATCCTTAGGCATAAACCTAAAAAATATTTATAAGACATATCCATAGAAAATCACAAAACTCTGATTAAAGAAATCAAAGGACAAAATAAATTAAGAGATATTTTGTATTCATGGATTGGAAGACTCAATATTCCTGATGTGTCATTTTTTCCCAAATTGACTCTAGATTCAATGCAAATCCAAAATCAAAATCAACTTGTGGATGTGAACAAGACATTTCTAAAGTTACATGGAGAAGCAAAAAGGACTCAGAATAGCCAGTACTATATTGAAGAAGAAAAACCAAGCTGGAGGACTGACACTATCTCACACCAAAACTTAATATAAAGCTACGGTAACCAGGGCAGCATAGTATTGGCAAAAGATTAGACATATAGGTCAATGGAACAGAAAAGACAGCCCAGAAATAGACCCACACAAATATAGTCAACTGATTTTTGGAAAAGGAGCAAAGGCAATTCAGTGGAGATAGGATCTGGCGCCCAAACAACTGGATACTGATATGCCAAAAAAAAGAATCTAGACAAAGATGTTACAATTGTCACAAACGTTAACTCAAAATGAATCATAGACTTAAATGTAAAATGCAGCAACGCTGTAAGACTTTTAGAAAATAGCATAGTAGAAAATTTCGGTGACCTTGGATTTAGCATTGACTTTTTAGATACAACACCAAAAACATAATCTGTAAAAGAAAAAAATAAGTTGGACATAATTGAAATTAAAATCTTCTGTTCTGCTAAAGACACTGTTAAGAAAATGAAAAGACAAGCTACAGACTAGAGAAGATATTTGCAAAACACGTATCTGACAAAGAACATATATCCGTAATATACCAAGGGCTCTTTAAACAATAAGAAAACAAACAGCCCACTTGAAAAGTGGCAAAGCTCTGAATAAACACCTCCCAAAGAAGATACGCAGAAGATAAGCAAGCATATAAAAGGATGCTCAATGCCATTGTCATTAGTGACTTGTAAACTAAAATAACAATGAGTTACTATTACACAGCTACTGTAATGGCAAAAATCCAGAAAACACCCAATACCAGGGTGAGGACGTGGAGCTGCAAGAGCTCTCATTCACTGCTACAGGAATGCAAAATGGTACCCACCGCCACTTTGGAAAACAGTTTGAAAGTTTTGTAAAAAAGTGAAATGCAGTCCTTCCATACAGTCCAGCAATTACTTTTAACTGTTGGGCTAATTCAACTGAAACTTTATATCCACACAAAAAATGTATAGCACATCAAAGTTTATAGCAGCTTCTTGGTATTTCCCCAAACTGGAAGCAACCAAGATGTCTTTCAATAAGTGAATGGATAAACAAACTGTGGTAGATCCATGCAATAGACAATTATTCAGTGATTAAAAAAAAATAAAGAGCTATCAATCCATGAAAAAACATAGAGGAAACTTAAAGGCGTGTTGCTAAGTGAAGGAAGCCTGCCAATCTAAAAAGTCTGCATTACTATAGTATTCCAGCTGTATGGCTTTCTGGAAACGGCAGAACTGTAGATAGTGAGACTGTCATGGTTGCTGGTTGGTTGAGGGGAAGAGGAAAGGGATGGATATGTGAAGCACATGGAATTTTTAGGACAAACTATTCTGTTTGAAGCTGTAATAAGGGATTCATGACATGAATTTGTCAAGTCCCACGGAGCTTTACATCACAAAATCAAACTTTAATGCATGCAAATTAAAAAGAAATTATTTAGGAGAGCAGGCATCCCAGGAAAGAATGAGACACTATAATAAGAGAATCTAAACATATTTAAAATACACCAAAAAACCCATTGAGGAAGGTAGGGAATAAAGTGTGACCCAAGTAACTTAGGAAATGGAGGAGGTCTGTAAGATAAAAACAAAAGGGGCTGCGTGTAACCACTCTAAGCTAGCTGATAAAATTATTTCCCAGGGTATATGGGTTAATGGTTCTGATCCTGTTACATGTGTATAGTGGAAGTAAACAAGTAAATGAATGGCAAATGGCAGAAGTCAGGTTTTCTTCTTTTGGTGTGGAAAGTTGCAGATCAAGAAGAGGTAGGCTAGAATAATCCAGGTGATACTGGAATAAAGTTGGAGACTCCAGTAAGAACTCACGTGCAACTTTATATAAATACAAATGTCGTGGTATTTATAGATCCGAATATATACAGAGGTTAGTATACCAACATATACTTCTTTGCTGTGCCATCTGAGAGGGCCTAAAAATGACACATCAGTAGCAAAGAGGACACCTAGCACTCAGACCTTGATTTCTCATACCATTCCCCAATAAAAGGAACCAGGACTCCCCTGAGAAACGGCTGATTCTAGAATTGAGGCAGAAAATATATAAGATAAAGCTAGAGTATCGTGTAGAGTTTCTCCAAACTCCAGATGGAGTTCACTCCATCTTGTAGTGCCAGAAATAAAGCATTTCTAAGCAAATAAGACAAAAAAAAAAAAAAAACAACAGCAGGAATTATGGGGTTATGTTAAAAGGGAACATAAGCCAACTGGAAGAGTTCTGTTTTGCATTGAATTACATCTCCCCAAAATTCATTGTATTGAAGTCCTAACACTTAATACCTCAAAATGTGACCTTATTTGGAGATAAGGTTGTTGAAGATGTAATTAGTTAAGTCATACAGGAGTAGAGTAGGCCCCTAATTCAATATGACTGTTGTCCTTATTAAAAGGAGACTGTAAGGAAGCAAAAACATGCTACCTTAAAGATCAGGTAATTTTGTTGCATTTTAGTTGGCCTAATGGCCAGACCGAAGAAGCTACTACTGTTTTTTCACCAATAATTCATACTTTCTGGAAAGAAGATTAAATTGGCTCACAAGTAAGACAGGAAGGAAGGGGGCAGGGCACAACCATTGAAAGAATGACACAGCAGTTGAGGACAGGACAAACTGGTTAGAACCATGATGGAGGAAGATCTGACTTCCCGTAGACCTTGAGCCTCCTGGCACACCCATAGGAGCCATGACTGTTCCTAGGCTGACCATAAAAGGTCAAAAGTGGACAGGGCCCAATTCCCAGAAATCCCTGCCCCTTTCCCAAAATAGTTGGTATAAGTCTCCTACTTGTTAGCATATGAAATTACTCAGCTCATAAAAACTAACAACCCTACACCTCGTAGTTACTCTCTCTCTTGCCTTCTGAGACGGCCTGCACTCTGTCTATGGTGTGTGAAGCTACTTTTACTTTAAACTAAACACTCCCTAACCTCTCAGAGCTTGCCTCTCCTTCTCACCTTTTGAGATGGCCCGCATTCTGTCAATGGATATTTATCTCCTAAGCCACTCTCCCTTCTGAGTGAGACGGACTGCACTCTGTATGGAGTCTGTATCTCTCTAAATAAATTTGCTTTCGCTTTACTATGCCTTGCTCTTGGATTCTTTCCTGGGCAAGGCAAAAATCTATTCTCTGGCAACACAAGGAGCATTCCTATTGTATAGAGTTTCAACCAAGCTAGGTTAAAGTGGCTTAATTGCTCGCATCACCTGCATGGATCCTCAGTTGAATAAGCTGTGGCAAAAAATATATGTTTTATTTTGCAGTTTGCAACCTAAAGCCTGGCAATTTTTGCAGGGAAGAAAGCATTTGATCCACTTTCTTGAGGTTTCTGAAGGATTCTGAGACTCTTCCTGATCCAATCAACACTACAAGCCAAAGAAACAGTCATTTTCATTCCTATTCAAAGCTTTTTTATGAATGAAAATATTATTGCTCAGTTTCATCACTATCTTTGTCAATTTAGCTCAACAAACATGTTTTATGGAGTCTTGTACATTAATCAATGCTCTTGGTCTTGTGGGAAATCAGAAACCTGCTTGAGAGGCATAAAGCTTGTAAAAAATAACTATTACACGAAACAGCATATGAAAATTCTCTAGAAAGAAGTATAGGCTTTGAAAATAGAGTGTAAACTCTCATAGGATCATAGAGATATAAGGTCCTTGTGTAAATTGAGTGGGATTTCTTGGAGTATAAGGTTTTAGTTGAGTGTAAAACCTGAACTTATTTTATTGTGACAAGCCTACCAGAAATTAACATTAAATGATTATCTCTTGAGAATGAGTTTATGCTTCCAAGATAATCTAGAGCAGCATCTTTTTCTCAGGGAAATGCAAGAATGTCCTTTTTTCTTGTTACTTAGATGCTCTTTCTAGCAGGTAACGTCCACTGATTCCTGATGCTGCTTCTATTCTGCTAAAGTTAACCTTATCTCTGCTTTTGTTATGTGTCTTAGAAAACTGGTGAAAACATCTCTCTCTCTCTTTTTGTCAGGGGAAGATAATTATGTTTATTTATTTATTTTTAGAGGAGGTACTGGAGATTGAACCCAGAACCTTGTGCATGCTAAGCATGCACTCTCTGCTTGAGCTATATCCTCCCTCCCCTCTCTCTTTTTTAAACTCTTTTAAAATAGGTGCACTAAAGAGTTACGAAAATAATGTCAGAAAAATTTCAGAGAATTAAATTCACCTGCTAGGCATTGAGAGACTATATGAATATCATAAGGTAAAAGCCAGTATCAGGCGGAAGTCTAGCTAGAAATAACTACACTTCACATATATTTGAGGGTGATTGTAGGTATCCATCGAGAGAGTATTGATACACCTACTGATGCAGTATATGTTAGTTGGTTTACTCATTCATTCATTCATTTAATCATTTACCAAATCTTTATTAAGCCACTTAGAATATATAAGTATCAAGCTGAGCCTACCAAGATGACTAAGAAGATATCGTTCTCACATTCAGGGTATTCAGTCTACTTGGAAAAAAAATGCGTATCCACTAGTGATTATGGTAAAGTGTGGTAAAAATTTGGGAGAACTTTGTACATGAGTGCTGTAGCCTGAATGTGCCCCCTTCCAGAAATTCTTACATGTTAAATCCTCACACCCAATATTTTGGTATTTGGAGGGGAGACCTTTGGGAGGTAATTAAGTCATGAGGTTAAGCCCTCATGAGTGGGATCAGTGACCTTATAGAAGAGACCCCAGAGGGTCTTTGCCCCTTCCATCATGTGAGGACACAGTGAGGAGGCAGCTGTCTATGAACAGGCAAGCAGCCCTCACCAGACACCTGATCTACCAGGCATCTTGATCTAGGGCTTCCCAGCCTCCAGAGCTGAATGAGGAATAAATGTTTGTTGTTCGTAAGCCACTCGGTACATTGTATTTTTGTTATAGCATTCTGAAGGGCCTAAGGCAGGTGGCTTTAGCAGCTACAGAAGGAGGCTGAGATACAGGTTAAAGAGATTCTTCAGAAAGGAACAGTGCTTTAGGCTGAGTCTTGAAAGAAAAGTATGAGGTGTCCAGGCTGGAGGTGAGATGCGGGGAGTGAGGCTTCTGTGGGGCAGAGGCGCAGTGGTGTAACACAGCCTGATAGAACTTGCAAGCAGTACGGACTGGCACTCTGTCAGAGCACTTGACGTGATTTGCCTCACTAACTTGCCTGATACCTGTTTCACCTGACTGTGCTGATGCTCAGGGTAGGGTAGCAGATGCTGCTGGCTGTGTCTCATTCTGTCCCCCAGAGACCCATCCCCATTTTGGTTGATGTGGTCAATTCCCCACCTCTCCTCCTTGGTTCTGACCTCATACCTGCAGTCTTCTTCAGACACTCTTTCCTGGGCCATTGAAGACACTAACAACCTGATAGGGCAAGGTGCAAAGTCCTAGCACTTTTACGTCAAGGCAGGGCCTTCTGTGTTGCAATTTATTCTTTACAGATTCCTCTAGGGGTCAGCCTACAGCTGGACTTTCTCTAGAAGTTCTTTTTACATAGCTTCTTCCCTTTCCTGGCTTATGCGCCTTCCACTCATATGTTTTTTTTCCCTTAAAGCATTCTTTAATAAGCACTTTCCTCAGTCTCCATCTTTGACTGCTTCTGTGGAACACAGCCAAGACAAGTGGGGTCTGTGTTTCATTCATCTTTATGCCGAAGTACCAAGAAGTGGAGACATGTTCTAAGCACTGAAAAATGAATTGTTAAATAAGTGGATCTGAAAATCACATTTAGTAGACTGCAAGCATACATGGTAATTTGAAATCAGATAATAGTTAACATTTATTAAATATTTACTGTGCTCTAGGCATCTTGTAAACTTGTTACATGTATAATTTTGTTTAAGTCTCAAGAGCCCCCACCAGGCAGACTGAATATTATCTATATTTTACTGATGAAGAAACCAGGGATTAGAGAAATTGATTTTTTGACTAAGACTCCTCAGCAAGAATGACCTGTACAATTCCATTTAAGACGTGTGTGTGTGTGTGTGTGTGTGTGTGCTGGTGGAAATCTGATCATCTGAACTTCATTAATTGAAATTTAATTGATTTTAGAAAAGAGTTCAAAAACCCTGGATGTCAAATGGTTTTTTGACATAACTTTTAGGGCACGGGCAAAGGAGCTGGATGTAATATTTGAGTTATTAATAACACACTTTATTCAATTTCTTTTATGTGGAAATACTTAACTTATACTCTAAGATTCATGCTAACAAATTGTCCTCTCTCCACCTCCTCTCTCCCAAACTTAGGGTAACAACACATTGTTCATAGGCAGTACCCTGAGTGTCAGTTTGGCATCTGGATTATGTAAGGTATAATTGGATTTACCCTATGCAATTAGAACTGGGATTTTTTGCTGCCGAAGCACTACATTGCAGTTTTTGCCTGGAAACGAATGTTAAGCATTTTGTTTGGTGCTTGAAAAATCTGCCTTGACAGTGCTTCATAATAGAACCAATTATCAGGTGTGCTGTTACACATAGCCTTCCAGACCTCAATTTAAATAGAAAGTGGTGACAATTTCTTTTGTAAAATAGTCTCCACAACAATTAAAATCAACCATAATGTGTAGACCTACATGCTTATGAAAGCGACAACAAGGGACCGAGCATACTTGTTACATAAACATGTACTTTGAGGTTGAGATGATTGAATTGCCAACTAAAGAGAATGACAGATATTAACATCCTCTTCCAAGGCCAGTTCTTGCTGAATTTCTTTAATAGCTATTAACACAGTTAAACCTATACTCTGCCTGTATTACTTCTCTAAATGAGAAAAATAATCTTATTGACACAAGACCAGTATACTTCTACACTCTGAAACAAAACCTATTTTGATCTTCTTTTGTACATTGACTTCTGTGAGCATTTAAAGAAAGTGTCCATTTACTAGAGAAGTGGATAGAAATGCCTGATAGTTATGTTAAACAAGATAATGAGATGTACTGCTAATTTTTCTGTATCATATGCAAGCAAAACTCCCCAGAAGATTATTGGAAAGCTTATGCAAATGGTTACTTACACATCACAAGGGGAATGTAGCATTGAGGAATAATTCTCAAATGCATATAAATCTCCCAGTGCCTAAAGAATTATCTGGCCTCACTTTTTGTGATTTTGATTGTGAATTTGAAGTGAGAGCTAGAAATCTCTATTTTTATTTTTATTTCTTAACTCTCTAGGTGATTCACATGCATAGTTATATTGAAAACCAGTAGCTTAGAGCTTAATATATGAATTTATGAATGTTTTTTAGATATGTTGATAATTATTACATACTATCAATATATACAATTATCAACATATCTGAAAGTAATTATGACCTACATCCATGGAATATAGTCTTCAACTTTGAATTGTAGGAAAGCCTTTCTTGCTTTTATTTTCTTGTTTTTATTTATATATTGAACAAGTTTTGAATATTGATCTTTAGGGATTTTTTAATAGTATCTTATGGTTGGAAAAGATTCCAAAATCTCAACATGCCCATCCTGTCACCTCAAGACAAAACTACGTTCAGGTTTCAGGTGGACTGAGTATTGATAGGAAATCCCACACTGACTCAAAGATCCTGATTATGTTAGTGAGCTAAAGTGTGGTGACTAAGGAAAGCAGGAGAACGCAGTTTATTTTAGTTCAGTGGGCATAAAACTAGCCTATGCTTTCACCTGAGACTGTGTAAAAACATTCCAAGAGTTTTAGAGGTATGAGTAGAAGTGAGGAATTTGTGTCTAAATTCTCATCTTCCCTGTGTACTTTTACCTACAATTTATCTGTCTGCGTGCCTCCATCATTATGCAGATTTGCATTTTCTGTCTCCTCTTTAAAAATCACCCTTCTCATACTTCAAAAAACAATGAGATACCTCTAATCTATTTCTAATTTGTTATAGTAGATTGTTTTGGGATGCAAAAATCTCAGAGGCACCAAAAGAACAATTCACAATATTGATGTAGGTGTTGAGAAAATGGCTGATTCAGATGACTGTGTAACCAAATCCTTTTGTAAATCAGTTGTTTTTCAAATTTTTATTTGAATAATATTGATGGAAGATCAAATTGATTTGTTGTGCAGAGTTTATTAATAATAATTTTTGATTATAGGTGACCGTGTAATTTTGGGATATATCACAGAGGTAGTTGAAAGAGTTGAATGACAAAATGTTTCATATCCATCTACTTGTTAATGTGAACAAGGAATATCATCACCTACATCTGTAAATAAGATCTGCAAGGATCTAGTTCTAAGTAATATTTCCTTACATATTTTAAAGCAGAAAGAGTCAATTTGAATTCCAATTCTACATTACTTTCATAGTCTATAACAATGCTGAAACATAAGATCAAAATGAATTAGACCTCAAAATATTCATTTATAAATATTTATTTGGGAATATTGATATCTTCACAACAGCTAGTTTTCCAATCTGTTCAAGTGTTGTATCCATTGATTTATTAAGAGTTAATTTAATTCCTCTCAATTATGTGTTCTGGTTTTCAAATTTGTTTTTAGCTATTTAATAAGTTTAGGTGTTATAACATCCATTATCTTGATCGCAGTGATGGTTTCACAGTGTATACATATGTCAAAAAGTATCAAATTGTGGGCATTAAATAACGTGTAGTTTATTGGTGTCAACTCTACCTCAGTTAATCTATTCTAAGTTTCAAGTTAAAATGAAGGAATTACCTTTTTTAAAATTTAGATTTTTTAAGAGCAGTTTAAGAACACAGCAAAATTAAATGGAAGATATAAAGAGTTCCCACATGCCCCTTACCCCCATAAAAACATAGCCTCCCTAATATTAACATCCCCCACCAGAGTGGTACAGTTGTTACCAATGCTAAACCTAAACTGACACATCATGATCACCCAGAATCCATAGTTTACGTAGTGGTACCTCATGGTGTTGTGTGGTCTATTGGTTTGGACAAATATATGATGACATATATCTATCATATGGTATCACACAGAGTATTTTCACTCATCTAAATGTCCTCTGAGCTCTGCCTATTCATTCCACCCACCTCCCTCACTCCGACAACCACTCCTTTACTATAATGTCATATACTGGAAACAGCAGGTAGTCTGTTGAGGTTGACTTCTTTCACTCAGTAATATGTATTTAACGTTTCTCCATGTCTTTTCATGGCTTGATATCTCATTTCCCCCTTTTTAAAAATTGAAATATAGTTGATTTATCTCATTTCTTTTTATAGCTGAATATATTCTATTGTCTAGATGTACTGTAGTTTGTTACCATTCACCCACTGAAGGACATCTTGGTGCTTCCAAGTTGGCAATTATAAAGCTGCTATAAACATCTGTGTGCAGGTTTTTGTGTGGACAAAAGTTTTCAGTTTCTTTGGGTAAATACCAGGCGGTATGATAGCTGGATCTTATGGTAAGAGTACGTTTTGTTTTATAGGGAATTTTGTTTTATAGGAAACCACCAGACTGTCTTCCTATAGTTTGGTGGGAAGTTTGCTGTACCATTTTGCATTCTTATCAGCAATGGATGAATTCCTATTGCTCCACATCCTCACCAGCACTCAGTGTTGTCAGTGTCGTGGATTTTGGCTCCTCTAATGAGTATATAGAGGGTATCTCATTGTTGTTTTCATTTGCATTTCCCTGATAATATATGATGTGGAGCATCTTCTCATATGCTTACTGTCATCTGTATATCTTCTTTGGGGAGGTGTGTGTAAAGTCTTTGGCCTACTTTTTTTTTTTAAATTGGGTTGCCATCTTTCTTATTGTTGATTTTTAAGCGTTATTTGTATATGTTGGATAACAGTACTTTATCAGATGTGTCTTCTTCCAGTCTGTGACATGTCTTCTAGTTCTGTTGACACTGTGTTTTGCAGTGCAGAAAGTTTACATTTTATTGAAGTTTAGTTTATCAGTTGTTCCTTTCATGGGCTGTATCTTTGGTGTTATATCTAAAAAGTTATCACCATGCCCAAGGTCATCTAGGTTTTCTCCTACATTATCTTATATACATTTTATAGTTTTGCATTTTACATTTAAGTCTGGGATCCATTTTGAGTTAATTTTTGTGAAGGGCATAAGGTATGTGTCTAATTTTTTTCTTTTTCTTTCCTTTTTTTCCAAATGGATATTAGTTGTTCTAGCATCATTTTTTAAGAAGATATCTTGGATCTATTTTATGCTTTTGCTCCTTTTAAAAGAGCAATGAATTATATTTCTGTCAGTCAAGTTCTGAGATCTGCTCTTTTCCACTATTATATTTGCCTATTCTTTCACCAGTACCTCAGGTTCTTGATTACTATAGCCTTCTGGTGAGTCTTGAAGTCAGGATGTGTTAACCCTCCAACTTTACTCTTCTCCTTCAATATTGTGTTGGTTATTCTGGGCCTTTTGCCTCTCTTTATAAAGTTTAGAATTGGTAAGTAAATAGTCACAGAGTGACTTGCTGGGATTTTGATTGAAATTGCATTGAATCTAAATATCAATTTGGGAAGAACTGACGTATTAAAAATATTGTTTTTCTATCCATAAACATGGAATATTTCTCTATTTAGTTTTTCTTTGATTTCACTCATCAGAGTCTTACAATTTTTCTCATAGAGATGTGTATGTTTTGTTAGATTTATATGTAAGTATCTCATTTTTTGAGGTACAAATATAAATTGTACTCAAAATTAATTTCTAACTCCACTTATGTATTGCAGGTATACAGGAAAGTGATTAACTTTTGTGTATTAACCTTCTATCCTGAAACTTTATTATAATCACTTATTAGTTGTAGGGGTGTTTTTGCTGATTGTCAGATTGTCTACATAGAAGATCATGTCATCTGTGAACAAAGACAGTTTTATTTCTTCCTTCTCAGTTTGTATACTTTTTATGTTTTATTACATTAGCTAGAACTTTCAGTATGATATTGAAAGGGGGTGATGAGAGGGGATGTCCTTGCCTCATACCTGATCTTAGTGAGCGAGTTTCAAGTTTCTCAACATAAAGTTTAATATTAGCTGTATATATTTTGTAGCTATTCTTTATCAAATTGGGGAAGTTCCCCTCTATTCCTAGTTTACTAAGAATTTATATTATGAATGTGTTTTGGATTGGTAGAATTCACCAGTCAACCCATCTGGGCCTGATGCCTTCTGTTTTGAAAGGTTATTAATTATTAATTCAATTTCTTTAATAGATATAGATAGGCCTATTCATATAATCTGTTTCTTCTTATGTGAGTTTAGGCAGATTGTATCTTTGAAGGAATTGGTTTATTTTGGCTGGGTTATCTAATTGTGGGCATAGAGTTGTCCATAATATTCTCTATTATATTTTTAATATGCATGACATGAGTAATAATGTCACCTCTTTCATTTCTGATGTTAGTAATTTCTGTCCTCTCTTTATTCCTTAACCTAGCTAGAGGTTTTTTGATTTCATTAATCTTTTTAAAGGACCAGTTTTTGGTTTCATTTTTTTTATACTCTTAATTTTTATTTTTAATTTCATTGATTTCTTCTCTAATTTTTATTATTTTTGTCTACTTACTTTGCATTTAATTTATTCTTCTTTTTCTGTTTCCTAAGGTGAAAGCAGATTATTGATTTTAGCTCTTTCTTCTTTTCTAATATATTCATTCAGTTCTATACCTTTCCCTCTAAGAACTGCTTTCACTGCATCCCAGAAATTTTGATGATGTTTTTTCAAAAATTTTAATCTTTTGAGATTTCTTTGATCCATGTGTTATTTAGAAGTGTGTTGTTTAATCTCCATGTATTTGGGTTATTTTTTCATTATTGACTTCTAGTTTCATTACATTGTGGTCTGAGAGGAGACACTGCATGATTTCTGTTCTTTTAAATTTACTAAAATGTGTTTTGTGGCTAGAGTGTGGTCTATCTTGATGAATGTCCTGGTGATTTTTAGAAGAATGTGTATTCTGCTGTTGCTGGATAAGGTAGTCTTTAGAAGAATTATCATTTAAAAAATTTCAAATAGTATTGCTGGTAGGTAGACATGTTTTTAAAGTTGCTTTAGGAGTAATATTTTAAAATTCACTAATTTAATTAATACTAATAGATTTTTATGTTCTGTATATACAATTATGCCATCTATAAGTAATGACAGTTTTATTTCATTCTTCAAAACTTTATAAATTTATTTCCTTTTCTGCCTTATTTCACTTCTCATATTTTTCAGTAAAATATGGATTGTATTGCTTCTGGTAAATGGTCAGGGGAAAGGCTTGGAATATTTTACCATATCATGGATTTATTTTGATTGTAAACTCTTTGTAGATATTCTAATCCAGATTAAAGTTTTTTTGTGTGTGTCTGTGTGTCGTTCCTGATTTTCCAATAGTTATTCCAGTAGTTCTAATAATTGTTGTTTATGGTGATTATTTTTTAGCATATATGCATTCTACATACTGTCTGATTTTTTTCCTGGAATCAATCAAAATGATCACACAATGATTATTCTTTCTTTATCTTAATGTGGTAAAATACACTGGTATTTTGAATTATAAACAAAACTTTCACTCTATGAATGAACCTCTTTAGTCATGATGCATTATTTTATTTAAATATATTACTTTTAATATATATTAGTATGTATTCATGTAATGTCTTGTAATATTGGTATTATTTCTTTTTTAAAAGTTTGAAAGAATTCACTGTTGAAGCCATCAGGGTCTGCATATGTGATTGCACTTATGTGACATTCTGGAAGAAGTTGAAAAATTGTAAGGAAATAAAGTATATCATTGCCAAAGACCAGGGTATAGGGCATGGGATTGACCGTTAAGAGGAATCTTGTTGGAATGATGGGAATATTTTATGTTTTGATTGATGTGGTGGTTATATGGCTGCATAGTCTTGGTCACAACTGTGCAAATTAAACTGTACACTTGTAACCAATGGATTTTACTCTGTAAATTATTCACTACATGTGTTTTATAAAAAATAAACTGCAATTATACTTCAATATCATACTTTAGTTAATTGTAAATTTTAAAAAGTATATTCCAGTTGAAGGAAAATTCAAATAGAAAGAAATGTTTTGGAAATTCTGGATTTGAAGTAAAAAATGAACTTTAGTATCAGTTTTGCTTATCAACCATATAATCTTGGATGAGTCATTTAACCTCCCAAAGCAGTCTCATTTGTTAAAAGGAACGTGTCTATGTAACCCAACTCTCTTTAACTGCATTAAATACTATTTAGAGGTATCAAGGACAAAGTAGGAATGCAATAGATGTCCATCAAACTTAAATATGGCATGTTGCTAAGTATCTTCATTATCTTCTTATTTTATCTTAAATAAGAATGTTAAAAAAAAACAACCTCTTCATTGAGATTACCTTTTCAATTTGTAATGAGCACCCACATAGAAGAACTCTTTGTTTGTTTGTTTCAATTAGCTGGATTTAAGTTATAAAATAGAATATGGCTACTTAAGAAGAACTTCTGAAGAGTAATGAAATAGGACCTTATATTCTTTCATTACTTTTTATTCAGGACATATAAGCTGTCTGCTCAGCTCCTAACTTAATTCTATTAAGTAAGTAACCTGATCTATGTAAAGTTTGAGTAGGAGGACATTTTTGGCACCTTTCTGCCACTGAATGTTGCCACTTCAAAAGCCAGTCTAATCAGGTCCTTCCTCTTCTGTTTCTCCTACAACCATAGTGAGACCATATAGACCAACCCTGGATAAGGACCTGCAACCTAGCCTTCAGAGTCCCCTTGATTTCTGCTAATTATCTAATCCTTTTGTTAATTCTAGGAGCCACAAATATTCTTCCACTAAATTTTCTCTTTATATTTTATACTAGCAAGTGTTAGTTTATGTTGCCCGCAATAATAACCTCAAGTGAACAAGAAAAGTCAATACCTTCAAAGAGATTACTGTTTGAATTTATTGGAAAATTAGACAACCTGCTTCCCAAAGTGTAATTGATGACCATCTGTCAAGTAAGTGAATATGTTGAAGGAAAAATGAATAAAAAGGACTTTCACTTGATGATGATGATGTTTCAAAAACTGGATTCACCCTGAAGACTTAAAAGCAAAACAAAACAAAGTGACAAAATATATGAAATTACAGTTTTCAGATATCAGAAAACGGTCAGTGGGAGACAGTGATCCCTGCAAAAAAGAGAAGCAAATGAGGTGGGCTTTCCATGCTCCCAACACAGACGTGCAGGAAGGACACACCTCAGTAGAACCCAGCAGTCTCCTGGCATTAGGATGAGAGAGTCAGAATTTGTGAAAGTCAAGTTGCCGAGAACCAACGGAGCAGAGTGCTAGAAAGAGAGCTGCGTGTAGAGAGAGCACGTTAGAACCAAAAAGGGTTACTCTCAAGTCTTAACCTAAGTACTGATAAGCACATATATGTGAGGAAACCTGAATCCAGGGAAAGACACATAGGAAGGACAAGGCAGAATCATCCTTGAAGTTCAGATAGGACCAGGAATAATTCGTGTTCCAGCCAAAGTGGAAAGACCTCCAAAACAAGGGACATTGGTAGAGTTCTCGGAAGGAAATTCAGTTAGTGGGGCGTGCTTTGCCCTTAATTAAGTGCTGTTTTGAAACTGCCTAAGAAAGGTTAAAAACAAGCTTGGAAATAATGGATCAAATTGTTCACAAGTAACTTAACTGCACAACAAAATGAAGCCTTAAAATATTTAAAGGAACACACACACACACACACACACACACACAAAACCCAAAACAAAATTCTCAATTGCACTCGATAAAATGAGCATGAAAAATAAGAAAATATGACCCATGATGAGAAGAAAAATCAGTTAATAGAAGTAGAACTAGATTTGACACAAGTAATACAATTAGTAAAAAGGAATGATAAAAAGGCCAATATAAATATATTCCATATTTTCAAGTAACTAGTGGAAAGCATGAACATGATAAGGGGAAAAATGAAAGGTCTAAAAAGATCCAGTTTAAACTGTTAGAGATGAAAAGTAAAATATCTAGGATGAGAAATATATAGGATCAAGAAGAGACTAGAAACTGCACAACATTAATGAATTTAAAGACCTAGAAACAAAATATATCCAAAATGACAAAAGTCTGAACAATAAAGTAGACAAGAGAATCAGTGAGCTGTGACAAAATATTAAACAACCTAATATATATGTGCTCTGAGTCCACATAATTGTGAAGTCAGCTGGATGGTAAGGTTGTAAGTCAGCTGAGCGTTGGCTGGTCTAGAATTATTTCAGATGAGATGACCCATTTCTGTTCTATGTGGTCTTTTATTCTCCAGGAGGATAGCCCAGGCTTGCTCAAATGATGAGTGTTCACTAGAGAGTGAACAGAAGTGTGCAACACCTCTTTACACCCACATTTGGACCAATGTCACTCACTCAGGCTTCATTATTTTTGCCAAAGCAAGTCCAAGGTCAGCCTGGACTGAACGAGATGGAGAAATGGACTGCAGGTTTTGATGGCATCACATTCCAGGAGTTGTTGATACAACGGCAGAAGATCTAGGGCATTTTTAAATAATCTATCTGTCATATGTTTTAATAATAATTACCAAAACCATGTTATGTTGAGTGGCACTTTGTGCTCTCAGTGTTAGTCTCTAGCTTCTATTTGGAATGATAAGTAGATGGTTCAGATAAAAGGAAAAGCCTTGAACTCAGACATATTTTCATTTTCTGAGAGTTTATCCTGTGGATATGTTTCCACTTTTGAGTGGTAAATCCCCTTTCCTCATTTTGCCTAATATTTCATACCCCTGTCTACTTAGAGTGTAGCTGTACCCTGGGATACTTTCTAATTTTCATACTATCTAGTTTTGTTTTGTTTTTTTAACTAAAATGTGTATCTGTCAAACAGCCATGCAGCCAACATTTGATATGGGAATAATTAGAAGGCATTTTAGTTTCTTTCCTAAGCAAAACCACTTTGACTATAAAATATTATAGAAATAAATTGTCTGAACAATATGTAACATTCCAGTGTAATGCTGCAGGGAGCTGATAGCTCTTGACTCAAATCTCTGAATGCCAAAACCCTCTAGGCTTGCTTTGAAAAGCTCCATATAGATAGCTTTCATGCACTGTAGTAAGATAAAATAGAGGAGCCCAAGAGTTTCCTATAATTATATAATTTATTCTCTTTATCTAAAAATAAAACCAGTTAGAAAAGGAGTTTGAACATTTGGAAGAAATAACACATTTAAAGACTTAATTGGTTCTTTATTAGGACATTATTTTCAGAGAGTTAGTATAATATTTCTTCACTGAATATTCTAAAATAGAAAGAGCTGACAGTCCACAAATGCTGAACAATTTGCCAATGTGGGAGAATTAGAAAAGAAATATTTTAATTATTATTTGAATATAAATTACTTATTGTTTAACTGTAAAATATTTGGGCTACAAATATGACACTGTGATTCAATCTAACAGCATATAATGGACTGATGGATCCAGATTCACACTTCCAAGTCCCAGCTGCAGAGTGTCATAGACATTCATTTGTTTAGCTACTCATTACCTTTGAATATTCTCCCTATTTTTGTTAATTGCCCAGTTTGGGAATCACATCTTCGCAAGATGGAAAACAGGAAGCTTACATTGCCAGGCTCCTCAAACTGGGATTCACTCATAATGACTTACCATCAGACAGACTAACAAAACAGGTTCAGTGGTGATCACATATGAGAGAATACATCTTCTAACAAATGTGTTGTAAAATACGCCTGATTCTTTAAGACAGATAGGTCTGTTGTTTATCTGAAATGCAATTTTAGTTGGTGTCCTGTATTTTTATTTGCTAAGCCTGTCAACCCTATTGCATGGGCACTTCTGACTGCTTAGCCTCAGAGTGGTATACAATCTGTCTTGAGACTCAATGAGCTTCTTAAACAACTTTACAAAATTGCTTTTTGGTTAAAACTAGCTAGAGTTAATTTCATTACTTACTAAATAAAGTTGTGATGACAAAGACTTTTTGGTATAGTATAGAAAGAGCCTAAAGAGTTACAGAAATGGGAATACTTGAGTAAGCCACATGTACGCAACTCACTTATATGCTCTCTTCATCAAGACAATAGGAATTACATGACTCAGTGATGGCTAGCATCTTTGAGAAGGGCTGTAGTTTCTCTCCTTTGTAAAGGTAAGAGTACAGTTGGTAGGTGGTGCCTTGAAATTGACTTTATGATTTTAATGGAGATGATGGACCTTGAGGCTCTGAAATCTACTTTAGTAATTATACCCACTTGGCCACTAGCCACTAGTGTTAAGTGTTACAAAGTGGGTATAGCTATGCAAATAGGTTTCAGAACCAGGGTGGCAACCAGAATGACCTAGTCCACAGTGATCTTTGGCTATCGCTAATTTATCGTTGGTCTCTATCACCAAAAGAAATGGGACATAAGAAAAATAAATTCCCAAGAAATTTATTTTTCCAAAAAGATCTAACTGGAGTCATTATTGAAGAGTCAAAGAATCTTGATAATTTCTAAAAGGAAGTTTAGAAGAGGCCAGTTTGAATAACCTTGAGGAACAAGTATGGAATAATGTTACACTAACATTTAATAAACTTTCCAGCTAGCTTTCTCCAAGGGGACCTATGCCTAGTTCCTAGGGTAATTGTACTTGTAAAAGAGCCAAGTAAACAAAATATCCAGTGATTGACACTGATTCTGAACTAACGCTGTTTCCAGGTTTAACTGGATAAGACTTTGGTTTATAGGTTTCTAGAGGTCAAATGGTAGTTGGAGTTTGGCCCAAGTCTCCCTCAAAGTAACTTAATTTGTCTATAAATATATCTGTGGTTATATCTCAATTTTAATATATGGTTAGAAGAAATATAATCAGCAACTCACAGTATCTACATTGGCTATGTATCGGAAGGGATGGGATGTATAACCAACCAAGTGGAAACTTCTGGAGTATTTCTTTTCATATCAAAATAGTAAACCAAAATCAAGACTGCACCTCTGATAAAATGTAAAAATTGGTGCCAGCATCAAAAGCTTGAAAGGTTCAGTGTTCATGATTCTGTTTATTTTCAAGCCACTGTAACTCTAGGATCTGCTAGTTTATAGTACCCAAGGATGCAACACAGTTCCATTAAATTGGCAGCTAAAACTTCTGCCTGGTTATTTCAGACTTCCTGGCACTGGAATAAAAAGGGATAAAAAGATTATTGTGTTGGCTGGGTAATTAATTTTGATTACTAAAGGGATATAGTCTTTTTGTTAACCCAATCTGGGAAGAAAGATTAAAATAAACCCAGAGAATCCTTTGACGTACCTTCAAGTACTGTCATATCTTTGGGAAAAGTTAATGGATAGTAACAGCATCATAATAAATGTAAAATAACTAAGAACTTCCTTAGGAAATTCAGTTTTATGTCACATTTCCAGGTAAACAACATTGGTCAACTGAGCCCCTAGCTGAGAGCAAAAGGAACGTGAAATACATATTGGAAAAAGCAGTCTCAGTACCAACTATAGTCTTTTTTAAAAAGTTACTGAAGTATAAATATTACAATATTATAATTGGTTTCAGGTGTACAACATAGTAATTTGATATTTTATAGTTACACACCAAAGTTGTAATTATACATATAAAATCATAATTAAAATATTGGCTGTATCCCTTGTGCTCTGCATTCCATCCCTCCATCTGTCTGTTTCAGTTTTCCCTCTCCTTCCCCTTCTATTTATATAGTATCTGTTGGATAGAGGGTGCATGCTGTTGTTTGGAAATTTAAATAGGGAAGAATTATATATATATTGTGCATATTGACAATGAGTGGCCAGTATTAAGGGCTCTAAGGGATATTCATGATGTGCAGGGATAGAACATCTTTATTTGATGTTATGTCTGTCTGTATTTGAAAATAATCCTTATTTTGAACCTTGCCTTGCTAAGTCACAAATCAGGAAACTTTTTCCCAAGAATCCCACGCAGCTGAGGTGCAGGGTGGTGATACATGTTCTGCTAGTCAGATGTACTTAAATACATCTGATACTTAAATCTTAAATGATTTGGAAGTGAGCAAAATGAAATGATGGTCACATGAGAGGTAATAATTGATCTTTGAAAGATGTGTTGATGGACATGCCTGATTCTTTGTAAAAGGCAGAGACTGGACTTCTGTGTTCATTCTTAAGCATTATTGTTACCAAATCAGAATGGTTAAGGAGTGTGTATAGAGAAACCCAGCAGCACTTGGTAACAGATCCTGCATCTATAGAACTTTAGAATCTGGAATTTCTAATAATGCAGATTCTATGAATATGTTAGCATCTCCTGTTCAAAGATAGTAATAATATCAACCTCATACAGTTGTCATGAGAATTATAAAATTTTAAATTATATCAGCCCATCTAATTCCTGAAACTTAGAAGGAATTTGATAGACCCCTCTTCCCTTTCCCACCTTTTGCTTTTCCTCTCCTGTTGCCAACATTCTTTTTCAAAATCTTGTTAGCTCTTTCCTAAACTGTTGCAGCAGGCTTTAATTTTTTTTTTCTGTTTTGGTTTCTTTTCATTATTCAAACTATCATGTCTACTGCTGAAAAAAATAATCAGGTTAAAGTGTAATTGTTATCATATTTCTCCTGTTCAGTGTTTCCCCATTGTCTCATAAATAGTAGTCAAACTTTTCTCTTTATAATTTAATAATTTCCAAAATATGGTTGCACTTCAAATTTCCAGATATTTCTCTCAGTACTTCCTTATACACGCATGAAACTTAAATTTATCTCTAGTCCCTATGATTTGTTGAATAAGCCTCTAAATTTCTGAATTGTGTGCCCTTTCTTACCTTCGTACTTTCCCAGTGCTCTTCAGATTTGTCTGTGATAGATTCCACCCATTGTCAAAGGCAAACCTTCAGAAAGCCTTTGTTAAATATCCAAACTCAATGATTTCTTATTCTGTCTTAGTCTTGTATTATGGGCATTTCTGTTTTTGATCATCATATCCATTATCTTTCTATTCTACCTTTGCTTTTCATATACAATTTGATATTGCATTCTTTAAAATTTTTGACTTTCAGAATTAGAAAAGATTTTGAAATCATCTAATCCTATTTGAAAGTAAACAGTCATTTCAAATATTGCATATAGACAGAATGCAGAGCTGTTATGTGATCTGAGTATGAAGCCAACTTTTTGATTATTCCAAAAATCATGCCTGTATAAATTCAGTTGAAAATCAACACTCATTTTAATATATATAACATTAGCATCACATTTAGGTCCTGTGTTAATTGTACAATTAAAACTAAAACTTAAAATATATATATATACACACACATATATATAAAATCCATCACTTTACTGGGTACTCAAATCATGATATTGATCCCAAGTGGAGAAATGCAAATTTTCTCTGTTAAATGTTCTTGATAAAAGCATAGGAGGTTCTTGAAACTAGAAAACGCTTTGCAAATTATTTAGAAGATAATAACTAAAATACATAAACAGATTAAAACCAAAATAAATATAATTTTAGATGAGAGATTAATTATATATACTTTGAAAATTCATTAAACTGTACTTTGAAATAAGATGAAATTAAAACCAAATAAATATAATTTTTAAAGGTGTTTGACTTAGGGGAGGGTATAGCTCAAGTGGTGGAACACATGCTTAGCATGCATGAGGTCCTAGGTTCAAGGCCCAGTATCTCCATTAACAATAAATAAGTAAATAAACCTACCTGCCTCCCCTCCTAAAAATAAAAATAAAGATATTTAACTTCTCTCAAAAGGTTAGTTGTGAGATGCTCTACTACCTATATCAAGGTACTGAGCAGTATAATGTAAATGGATCCCACGTATTCATAAAGGTGGTTTGTCTTTGTAAATTTTTCCCATGGTGTTACAGTGACTCTTTGATGTGCTATATTTGCATAACTATTTGAGGAGTTGAGATGAAATATAATGGTGTGTTGGCCAGTTAGCATCTTTAATTTAACCTTGAAAGTTAAGTTTATGGCTACCTGAGATGCTTTGGTTTCAGAAGTTTACTGCATTTAGGACTCTAAAGCATCCTCTATTTGCAAGGTTGACTCTCTCTGCCTGATCAAAAACAATGAACCCCAGAAAGTCGTATTATTTTTGAGGAGGACAGTAACACAAATACTTGCATATGAGTTGGCATCATTTCTGTCCCTGATAAATTCCAAAGGCTCCTGGTTATTAGACCCTTTAGAACTTCCCAGGATCCCATTTACCAAGCCAAATTGCAAAGAAAACTCATAAAAATGGAAATTCATAGAAGAAATAACATTGTGCTGCCAATGTTCAATGGGAAAGAATTGCTTGGCCAGCAGTCCAGACACAGGAATGAGCATTTTACAACAGTGTATGTGTACTGTCCCCATTAATTTATATTGAGGACAGCTGGAGGGATTTAAAAAAAAATCCCAGCCACTATAGCAGAGATACAGGAATCTAAACATTAAGAACATGCTTAAAGGGCTGAATTGACTTTTAAAAGTGTATCTGAAGGACTTTAAATAGGGGCTTATTTAGCTAATATTTTCGAATTTTAATTAAATCAGTGTGTCAGGGTTGAAATCTTCCCCAAGGATCCAAATTGGACACAGATAGCTCATCAAATTGACACTCTCTGATTCTTTTTCATTAATGAAAGCCTGTATATATGCTTTAACTGTCATCTGATATTCCTTCTGGAAAAGAGCAATTAGGAGGGCAAAGTAGCATATTTAGTGCTTAAAGGTCTGCCATGTAAAAGAGTGTCTTAATATTTCCTGCATGACTCTAGAGAACAGATCCAGGACCAATCAACTGCACTGAGAGGGCAATCATGTTTGGCTTAATACAGAAGATACCCTTGGAATTTCTCATTTGCTGGAATAAAGTGTCTTTCAAGGTCATAAGCTCCCTGTCAAAGAAATGCTTAGTATGTGTAAAAATTTTTATATTTTTGAATCATGTGGAGACACTGTAAAATTATAAGTCAAAATTTCAAAGATCTACTTTATTTTTGGCAGGATTAAGCTAAATACGTGCAATTTTAATGGATGCCACAAAACATTCTGATTTCCTAAGCATCAAATATTCTTTTATTTGTAATATTAAGCAGATTAGTTTTAATGCAGTGTCCTTGAATTTATACTGAACAGGGGATAAAACTTTGGATAACATTAAGTTATTTTCATGTGCTAACCCAATTTATAATTAGGACAAGATGGAAACCAATATGCTAAATAAATTCTTTTTGTATGCTTAATTGGTTGTGGTATTATATGTATTCCCAATTATGATGCTCTCACTTATATACATGTAGAACTTCCACATTAGTACGATAATTTGTCATGAAGACTTTTAACAGGAGAGGATGGAGTAAGCTAAAAAGAATAAATTGAATGATAACAAGGCAATTATTAAAGGTTATTTTTTTCCCTTGGACTTCAGATTTTTTTTTTCCAATAAGAAGTTATTCCCTTAGAGCTCAATTTCTCCTTTAACTTGGTGATCCTTTGATATGTTAGAACTGGATTCCATTTTTATGTGACTCTTCATAGAGTTGCATAAGATGAGAGAAGGATACATTTGATTTGTCTGTGAACTGGTTTTCATCAAAGGAGAATGACCGATGCATTTACTAAAAGAGTCAGAACAAACTTTGATCAGAAGACCAAAGAAATAAGAAAGATTAAGTGTAGACAGACTTGCCTCTGGTGGCAAAATTCTGACGGAAGCAGCAGAATTCTCACACTGTTGTAGATACTTCATCCTGATCAAGTTATTCATTTTTTTGTGTTAAAATTAGTAAAGATAGAAAAATGAAATACTTGATATAGTTAGATATCTTTTTGTTGAATCAAAGTGGAGTCAAAGGCAGTGATACTGGCCTGTTCATCAGGGAATAAAACTTAGGACTAGGAGAAATCAAGTCTCTTTGTGACTTCTCCATATCTCCATCATTTGAAATCATTTCTAATTTTAAAACAAATTATCAGTGATTCTGTAAAATGTAAAATTTGACTTTGTAATTCCATGGTGACACATTTCACATAAACAAATGTGGTATTGACTCATTTACACAGGATACAACTTAAGGGAAGACAGAAAAAATATCTTTTTTGGGGTGGCAGAATTGTTACTGATAATATTTATTCCTTTATATACTTATGTAGTTGCTTAACAAACACTTCTATAGAATATACTGTGACATATTTTTCAGCATGCCTTCACAAAGCTAGTACATCTAAAACTCTCAACATCCCTATGAGGTTAAGTATTATTTTTATTCCAGTTTTATAATTGTGGAAACAAAGGCATCAGATGGTTAATAACTTGCTCAAAATCGCAGCTAGTAACTGGCGAAGCTGGGGTTCAAAGGCAGGTGGCCTGATTCTAGTTTTACCTCTTGACCACTACGCTGTGCTTTTATGATATTTAAGCATGCACTGAAGTTTATTGAAGATCGTTAAAAGTCCAAAATAATGTTTCCTCACCACCATTAGTTACAGAAGTTTCAGACTAATTCACTAATTGAAGTTACCTCTTCTTGATGCCCTAATGTGTTGCAGCGAAGAGTCAAAAATCATTCATTTCTTTCAGAGGTTAGTGTGGAAAACCATCAAACACATGGGGATAAAAATGCCAAACTGTGAGGTGGAAACAAAGATCAGAGTTTGATTTTTAAAAAAATATTCTTTAGAGACTCACTTCCGATAAGCTACCAACTCTTTCCACAGACTCTAGAGTACTTACAGTGTATATGTTTCTGATTTCGCTATGGATAATACAAAGAAGTAGTTCTTGAAGAGACAGAATTTAGATGCTTGGACAGTTAGATAATAATACAAGCAATGGCGCAGTACAGAATGATTTACAAAATGTATGTCTGATTGAATTTTTATGAATTTTCTATTGATCTATGGAATTAAGACCTTATATGCTATATCCTGTGATGTGATATTTAGATGTATTTGAGGCATGCCTTATGTTTGCATTAATTTCATCGTGTACATAAAGAAGAAAGTCAAATTATTGGAATCACTTCAGGGAAAAGTCATTAATTTTAGAATGTAACTGGAAAGTATGACTGCAGTACACAGATGCTGAAGATGTATCTTTGAGATTAAATTATCAATATAGATAACCAGCTTTAGTTACTAAGTTCAGTTTGAGACCCTTATAATGTGCTCATTTTCTGAACTTGCAGTCAATTAAAGAGGAACTATTAGAAATTCATGAAAGTTA
Source organism: Vicugna pacos (assembly GCF_048564905.1). NCBI lineage: Eukaryota > Metazoa > Chordata > Mammalia > Artiodactyla > Camelidae > Vicugna > Vicugna pacos. The sequence goes on along the minus strand of NC_132988.1, from coordinate 102,045,044 downwards.
AAAGATTATTTAATGTATAAATAAAAGCTGAGGACAAATACTGACATTTTATTATTTCACTTAATGCATATAGTAAAAGTTTCCCAGTAGATTTTTATCAAATAATATGCATTAGTTTCTGTACTTTTTGCACATTTTTCAAGTTTACTAGTGCTACAATAACAAAACATTACAGACAGATGACTTACACAACTATGTTTATGTTTTCAATGTTCTAGAAGCTGGAAGTCTTCAGGTCAAGGTGTTAGCAGCTGTGTTTTCTCCTGAGGCCTCTCCTTCCCTTGCAGATGACCACCTGTGATGCTGTGTCCTCACGTGGTCTCTCCTCTGTGTTCGCACATCCGTGGTGTTTCTTTCTGTATCCAAATTTCCTCTTGCTGTCGAGGCACCAGGCAGATTTGATTAAAATCCCCACCCCATGACCTCATTTTACCACACCTTAAAGGCCTTATCTCCAGCTACAGTCCCATTCCGAGGTACTGGGGGTTAGGCTTCAACATGTGAATTGAGGGGAAGGGACACAATTAAGCCCATAATTCAGCTTATTTATACTCAAGTCTGTATTAGACTCTGCTTGTTGATAACACAAATGAGAAAGAGACATGAATCAGGGTTTTCAAGATACATATAACATAACAAACACATATTAAGCATGAGTCACGTATCAGTAATGGCTGAGAGGATTTGTAGGACATGTGAGTGCATTGTGGATTTGAGCGATCATTTCAGCCATGGAGTATAATTGCACGTGGATTTATGGGAAGTTATTTGCCATTTTGTTGCATGACCACAGAAACCTAAAGAAAATAAAGGAATCCAAATTAAAGCAGAAGAGGTTTTAGATATATATAATGATTTAGGTGACAAAATAAAGAATTACTAGAGAAGTTACGGTATTTTCATCTTAGATTTTTAAGACCACAGCAGAAGGCTTTATATGCTTATGAAGTCTACAGATTATCTCTAATAAACACTCTTTCGGACATGCTGAACATTTGATTATATGAATATCAGTGTCCACTGGCAGCACTGTATATTTAGGCATTATCAAATCAAAGTTTGATTAATGAAAAGTGTACCTAATATGCTATCTGCATTTCTTCTGATCCATTCTGTTCTCTGTATTGTTACTAAAATAAATTTTCACTAAACTGCTTGGGAAATTCCAAAGACTCACATTTTCCACGACTGGGGCTAAGCTTTACCAGGAACTTAGTTGTCTCTGTAAATGTTTCTACTTTATTGTATCTCCCATTAACTCCAAAATCTAATGCCAGCTTCTCTCAAACCAGCAACTTCACTGTTCCTGGAACAAATCACATTTCGTTTGCTTTTTGTGTTTCTTTTCTGGCTACTCCTCCCCATTTTAATGGATTCCTTATTGCCTACACTGATTCTACTCCATTTTATGGTACAGTGCAAACTACATTCTTTTAGAACATTTTCCCTAAATTGCTTTGATATATGGGCATATCGTATAGGTCTCATTTTATAACATATTATTTGCTGCACAAATTAACATTTATTTTAAAGTATTTTATATTACTTAACAGTTCATCTTGGATCATCTTTGTAGTATTAAAAGACTTTGAAGGCTTAAAAGATATACTTTAAAATCACACAGACATGAATGTTAATACTATCCCTGTCAATGATGAGTAATTTGGGGATATTCACTTAATGTCTCTGAAGCAGAGTGTCCTCATAGCTACAATTTAGAGAATGATATCTGCTTCCTATGATTGAATATATATGATCACACTATGCCTGACATCGTGTACTAGCGTTCATCTCTGTTTTATTTCTCCATCTCTTTACCCTCGTCCCCATTCCCAAGATGTTTTTTAACCCACATGTAGCAGATACTCTAAGTTTTTTTCTTTGATATCCTGTTTGTATCAGTCAAATGCAGTCTGGAAAATAGTGTAAATATTTCAATCAGAAAGGGATTTAATACAGAAGTATTAAAAATTAAAAGGACCAGAGGAACAAAAATAAATAGTAAGAAAAATGATGTCACCCAGTGTATACTAAGAGAAAGAAGCTGTTCTGTCCCCTGGGCGTGCAAGAGAAAATGAGAAAAAGGCAGTGCTATCTGTGGATCGCTAACCGTAGAAACCATGGTGCTGAAGGTATGGATGAAAGAAAGTGGTATTCCTGGGAAAATAAGAACCCACATTTCTTATGATGATGAAGGAATCTAGGAGCCACATCTTCTGATTCTGTTTCCAGATGCAGAAAACTGTATTTTTGTCTTCTTTCTATTTTCCAATTTCACACAGTTTCCTCCAACTGGCAGTAATTAATCAGAAACCAGCTGGAAGAGTATAAGGTGAAATGTAATTTTTAGGATTTCAGTCTTGTAGGCATAGACTATGTCAGGTTTTTAAGATTATACTATAGTTAAAAAAAAAAAAACACCCCTAGGATATCAGTAGTGGTTTACAACATGATGATAACTTCCTACCTCTGTTACACGTTGGCAGGTCTGGTGTGGTTGAAGCTGTGTTCCATGTGTCTTCTTTCTCAGGCTGAAGGGGTAACATGTATTTGTGGTATACCATCTCAGTAAGGGTGAAAGAGCACAACTGTTGATGGGATCACATAATGGCTTTTAAAATTTCTGATTTGATCTGGCTTTTGTCATTTAAATTCACATTTCACTGGCCAACCATGTCATATGGCCAAGCCTTACAGCGTGGCTCATGAGTTTCATCTTCCCCAAAGGAAGAAACTGAAGTTTACATGGTATGGGAAAGGATGTAAGCTGCTCTCATAGACTAACCAGAGGAGAGCATACTTGAAAAGCCCATGTACCACTGTACCACTGTCAACTTTCTTGGTCCCAGATATTTACTTTTGTCCTTTCTCCCTCTTTGTGCAAAGTGAATGCAAGACTCCACAGGAGGCAGTCTAAAAGCCCCATTCAGTCTCATCAATGGGCTAAAGACCCAAGGTCTTGTTATGGTCTCCCACATCAGCTATGTCTTGATTAAGAAAACTAAAAGTTTAAAAGGAAAACAAAAAACAAAATTCTGCTCCAAAACACCCAATATACTTTGATACAACAGAGATAAAATGACAATACTGATTCCATGCAGAAACAGGAAGAACTAGAGACACATAGCGTTTACTTGTCTATAGAAATTATTAAATCTTGTTCTTGAAACAGCCCACAATCTTCGGAGTAGGGAGTGTTTCTTGTTTAGGCCTTAGTTCTTAGTCTATGAGAACATCTTCCCCCTTGGTTCTTGGCTCTTGTCTCCAATCTCAGAGAAGTGCTTTCCTTGAGGCTAAAGTTTACTTAATACTAAACTGTAGGTTATTATTTAGGACATGAGAGATTTTCTTCAGCTTTCATTGTGCCATGGAAACTTGGCAGCCCAAAGGTTATTTTATGTCTTTTTTTTTAATTGAATTATAGTCAGTTTACAATGTTGTGTCAATTTCCAGTGTAGAGCATAATTTTTCAGTTATACATTAACATACTTATATTCATTGTCACATTCTTTTTTGCTGTAAGCTACCACAAGATCTTGTATGTATTTCCCTGTGCTATACAGTATAATCTTGTTTATATATTCTACATGTTCCTGTCAGTATCTACAAATTTCAAGCTCCCAGTCTGTCCCTTACCACCCCCCTCCCCGCTGGCAACCACAAGTTTGTATTCTATGTCTACTAGTCTACTGTTTATTTTTGTATTTATGTTCTTTTTTTTTTTTTTAGATTCCGCATATGAGCAATCTCATACAGTATTTTTCTTTCTCTTTCTGGCTACTTCACTTAGAACGACATTCTCCAGAAACATCCATGTTGCTGCAAATGGTGTTATGTTGTCATTTTTCATGGCTGAATAGTTCTCCACTGTATAAATATACCACTTCTTCTTTATCCAGTCATCTGTCAATGGACATTTAGGCTGTTTCCATGTCTTGGCTATTGTAAATGGTGGTGATATGAACATTGGGGTGCAGGTGTCTTTTTGAAGTAGGGTTCTTTCTGGATATATGCCCAGAAGTGGGATTCCTGGGTCATATGGTAAGTCTAGTCCTAGTCTTTTGAGGAATCTCCATACTGCTTTCCACAGTGGCTGCACCAAACTGCATTCCCACCAGCAGTGTAGGAGGTTTAACTTTTCTCCACAGCCTCTCCAGCATTTGTCATTTGTGGATTTTTGAATGATGGCCATTCGGACTGGTGTGAGGTGATACCTCATTGTAGTTTTGATTTGCATTTCTCTGATAATTAGTGATATTGAGCAGTTTTTCATGTGCCTATTGATCATTTGTATTTCTTCCTTGAGAATTGCTTATTTAGATCTTCTGCCCATTTTTGTATTGGGTTGTTTGTTTTTTTCTTATTAAGTCATATGAGTTGCTTAGATATTCTCGAGATCAAGCCTTTGTCGGTTTTCTCTTTTGCAAAAATTTTCTCCCGTTCTGTAGGTTATCGCTTTGTTTTGCTTATGGTTTCCTTTGCTGTGCAGGAGCTTGTGAACAGTCACAGGATCTTTTGATGCAGGTTGATAACTTTTTTTGGAAGTACAACTCACTCAAAAACTTTGATTCCAGTCAGGCTAATTGTCCTAATAGCTTGACCCACAATTCTTTTTGAAGCATGCTTCTCTCTCTAAACCAAGATACAGTTCATCTGAGTTTATAAGTCTTTAGGGGAGCACCATACTGTCTCTTTTCTCTGAGACATTTTGCCATCTAAAAGGATTTTAAAGATGAATTAAGGGTGCTGTGTGTTTTCCTTTCTTTCTTTCTTCCTTCCTCCCTCCCTCCCTTTCATCCATCTCTCCCTCTCTCTTTCTTTCTCCTTTTCTTTCCTTTTTTTAAAAAACAAAGTCACTGATAACCATATCCTAGATTTGGTCTTTGCCCTGTGACTGAAAATTAATTTATCACTTACCTGTTTTATCTCTCACTTTGCAAGCCCTAAAATTTCTGGATCCTCCACATTTCCCCTTTTTATAAACCAATTCACTCTTTCTTGTAGTAGATTGTCATTTAGCTAATAACAACTAAGTCTTATCTATAACATTGCATATTCCAGCCCCTTTAACAAAAACTCATTCAGCACATTTTCTGCCTTAATAGTCATGGGTAAGACTTTCACAAACTATTTTGCATCTTTATGACATGGTAGGACATGTTTTCAAACATTTAATACCAGTTTTGGCCTTATCCTCCCCCTAATGCCATAAGCCAGTGCCACATAGTTTAGCCTTATCTTATGAAAGCATCTCACTTTCAGAATAACTAACTTTATTAGGTTATTCATTGACAATTCCCCCATTTACAAATATACTGGTATGTTTCTCATTTACCTTGCATATTATTAGATGTGAGTTTCATGTGTTTTGGTTTTATATATCTCCTCATTCTGGAACTTGGTATGAAAGACCAGGCCCTATTTGGGACATGCTATTCTTCTGGCAGAGGGAGGGAGCAAGAGGGTTAGCAGAAATACAAAATGACTAGTTAAACTTCTGCTTGGAATGGATTTTCATCACCTCTGCCTACATTTTATTGACCAAAGAAAAAGTCAAATGGCCACATCTGACAATGGAGTCATGTATTACACTCTTCCTGCAGGAAAGCCCCTTAAGTCACATGGCCAAGAGAAGGATGCATACTTCTCTTACAAAGAAGACAACGTAAAATTTTCAGGGCAAAAATGCAAGCTTTAGAAGAGCACTCTGTAGGAAGGGGCTTTGAGAGCCTAAGAACCAACAAGCAATAACGAACATTTGATTTTTAAAATTTTGCATCAAAATTAGAAATCTTACCAATACTGATTGTTTTGCAGAATGCTTCCATAAAACTCCATGTGATTTTGTAATTGGAAAACGTTTGGGAAATCAATTTTTCAGTGAGTAGTTTAATGTAAGTTCATTTGAGTAAGGTCTTGGTCAAGTGGCGGTCGGTTGAATGAACTGGAAAAGATGGCAGAATAGTGTTTGGCCCAAGCCAATTTATTTTATTTTACTGCTTCCATCTCTGGCTTCATAAATATTCATGACATCTGAACCTGGAAAGGAAATAGGTTCTGCAGACCTAGTGTTATAAAGTAAGTACTTCCTGCCATATTTATTCAAATAGAAACAGACAAAAGATATGATTGTATTTAGATTCAATCTGGTTATTTTAACAGGAGAAAAGCAAAAGGTAAGGTTGCTGTGCCAAAGAGTGAAAAATCAGGGAAGAGTTGCTGTTCTATTGTGCCAATTCCAAGTTACCTGCACCCAAATTTTAATATCAAAATTGGGTTAAGCTTCTCTTTTGGTTTCGTAGAGTTGTGGCAGATCCTGTTTGATGGGGAGATGCTCTTCAGGGGCCAAAGATAAGGGGCTCTCTCTTCTTCATTATGCAGCCAGAGCTACATATAAATGGATTTTACTACTTACTGAGAGGATTTTAATTCTTTTTAGAAGTGAAGACAACATTCTTGTCTTATTTCACGAGGTATATTTATCATTCTGTGTAAGCTTTAAAATTCTAACCATATATTAATTGTAATTATATTATCATTACTCAATATAATGATAATAAAACTATTTCTCTAAAGCATATAGCTGTGGATATATAAATTCTGAGGGTGGTAAAGTAAGTATATTAATGCAAAAATGATATTTCACCTCTTGTAAATAAGTGCTGTCAAGTAATATTTACATGTGTTAATATTCAGATTGCAAACTCAGCCGTCCCTTTAGTGAAGAACTGTCCTGGGAGTCGTCAGCCACCTTTACATGCTGCACTTGCTAGTTGGGAATGGTTAGGAAATTGTTCTTATCGGGGGCGGGGGGGTAGAGGTGATACAGCATCAGTGTGTTTGACTGTCTTAACATGCTGCAACCTCCTCTGCTCTGTGTCTTTCTCTCGCTCTCTGTCCCTCTCTCATTTTCTCTCTCTCCCCTCTCCTCCCTCCTTTCCTCACTCTCACTCTCTTTTTCTAACAGAAAAAACAGAGAAAGAGTGTATCAGTATATCATGCATCTATTAATAACCACCATCTGAATAATTACTTTACATATATGTAAAAGATTAATTAAAAACAAAACAAAAGACCTTGTTTACACACACCTGAGAACAATAAAGAAGACTTGGAATTCAGAGGAATTCTCATCCACAATGGTTTATGTTTGTGTGCTGGCCAGTGGTTTTGTCTCAGTTTTTCTCTTTCCAAAAATATGTGGGGTTTAAGCTGTTTGTTCATTTTGTATCAGATACAAAACAATAAAGTCGTTGTGTTCTTGTTTACGTTTTGTAGTTTAATTTTGTTTTGTTCCTACTTGCTGCAGCCTGCAGACACAGAGGAAAATTAGTTTGTTTCCTGGACAAACACACCTATAGCTTATAGCAGATTATTATCTGTATAGTTCATTAATAATGATCATGGTATACTTATAATAGGAAACATTTATTTAGAGCTTACTAAACACCCAGCACTGTTAGGAGAGTGGATACATATGGATACGTTTTATTCTTACAATACTCCTATCACACAGTGAGCTATAATCATTCTCAGTTTACAGAGGGGAGCACTAAAGGGAAAGAGTTTGAGTAATTCCCTCAAGGTCACATGGCTGGTAAGTGGCAGAGCTGTGACTTGAACCTAGGGACTTTTTGCCCTAAATTTCAGGTTCTTAGTAGCTGTAATGTGCTGTCATTTCTTCATGACTGTGCTGCGTTTATTCTGCTTTCCCTGTCTGCTGCTTGCCCAGAAAACTGTCTTTATGTTGTCTTGGTATCTGAGCAGCACCGGAGTTAAGCTCCGGGTCTCTCTGCCTTCTGCAGTCTCATTTGCTCTGCGTCTGCTTTGACCCACTAAAACTAATCTCTCTACGACCAGATGTGGCACTTCACAGAGTTTCTTAAGCCATATTATAATTTGATTGTTGAGCGGTGAGAATTGGTCTTTTTTTTCCCCTCTACTTAATTGCTAACTCTTTGGGGGCAAAAATGCACTTCTTTGTTCACCATGGCTTCTATTAAAGTGCTAATAGCATGTTTAATGCTGAATGGAAATTTAGTTACCACATGACTGGGGAAGCATGGATGCCTACACATAATTATAGCAGCCAGGCCCACAAAGCCTAAAATATTTACCATCTGGTCCTTGACAGAAAAACGCTGACCTGATACTGCAACGTAGGCTGAATCCTGCACATTAGTTGAATTTTCTCAAATTATCACCTAACACATGCCCTCCTTCTCTTCGTTCCAGACTAAACCTAGACATCTGCCTTTCTATTTACTGCCTTTTCTCCCATTATCCACATGTATGTTTTATCCCGAGGTACCATTAGCTCAAAAAATAAAATAAGCCCATTTCATGAAACTCAGCTTTACTTGAGGAAGGGAGTGGATACATTAGAACTGTTAGAGAAGGGCTGGAACACGTGGGAAATACAAAGTGAAAGATTCCAGGCTGAGTTTTCTGGGGAAAAAAAAAGAGTTTCACTATGAATGCTTGCCTTTTAAAGAGAAAAGTAGATACATTGTAAAATGTGTGAAACTGAAATATATATTTCTATTGTCTGGTAGTGAATCCAGAAAGTATTAAGAGAAATGTCTATTTTCCTATTAAATTTCAATATATTCACTAAAAAGAAAATAGGCCTATCAAGTAATTATTTCAAAGGTTTCAGTAATCCTGAATAAACTTGTATTGATAGAATATCAAAAGAACGTTGAGCCTTGACATATATTTAATGCTCTTGGTAGAGGTTAACATGATCTTTAATTGAACATTTTCCCTAAATATAACTATAGATGAAATTTAGTAACTGGGGTATAGAGGCAATTAATGCCATAAAAATATATTCTCAGCTAAAAAAGAAACTCTGAACAAAGGAAATAATGTCGCCTTTAAAGAGCTTGCATCTAAACCTTCGCAATATATATTGGGGACTCAGTTTAAGTTAAAATTATACCTTTATTTATATCAGTGTGGATTATTCTCATAAATTTTAAATAAAATAAGTGGGTAAAACTAGAATCATCAAAAATCTGGTCTTCCCTAGATATATACAGAGTTGGAAATCTACTTTTTAAATCTTATTAAATGTTTAAAGATTTAAAATGGTTTAATCAGACAGCCATGGCCTTTCTTTCTTTCTTCCTTTCTGGCCTTCTTTTTCTTTGGATTTTTTTTCTTTCAATGTATTTTCAAAATGTATAATATATATATATTTCAAACTTCTTTAACATGTGACATTATTATACATTATATTTTTTGTTGTTTTTCAATGGTGGGATATCCAGTTCTTCTATTTTTCTGGGATGATGTTCATTTTTCAAATTAATATCTCATGACTTCTTTTTCATAACACTTGGCTCATTTGCTTTTGTACTTCCATGTCTATGGCTACATATGAGATAACTCAGAACAGAGGAAAAAGAATGATGAGTCTCTAAAAGCACACTTGACCCAAATGTTAATGACAATAACCAAAAATGTATACTTTCTGTCTTCTACCAGTGGTATGCAAAATTTTACATCAAGTATTTTATAAGCTATTTTGCTATAAAATAATCTTACATGGATATATTATTCCTTGAGAATTACTCCCATACCCACAAAATGAATTTGCATATAATTCTTATTCATTAGAATGTATAATGTGTTATACTTGTTCAAGGGTATTATATTTTTATCTTCCTTAGAACTGATAATAATTTGAGTAGTTTATCTGTTATTGATCAAGTTGTTAAATTATTATGCTACTCTTAGAAAAATATATTTCACCTTAAACAGTCAAATATTTTGTAACATTTGACCGAAGGAAAATAAAGGTGGAACGAGTTTATAATTCTGAAAGATGACCATATACTAAAAAGATCCATATAATACTATTTATATCAATATTTTTATTAAATCATGAAATTGCAGAATCATTGCTCTAAGTCCTCCATGAGTTTGTTTTATAGAATCCTGCATTCATTATTTGGATTATTATACAAAAACAAGTAAGAAAATTAAAAGTATTAAAAAATTATCTAACAGCACTTTGTTGCCAGGCTATTCCAGGAACCATGGGTACGTTAGTTAAAATTCATTGTCCTCAGTGATGGTTTGGGGTGGCTTCTAGAAATTTCATCTACTGATTCATACCCAAAACAAAACAAAAATCTGTCCATGTTTTAAAAAGGCATGGAATATTAATGAAAACAAAATATGATTTAACTTTGTGTCTCTAATCTGAAATTTCATTTAGCAGGTTGTCACAATTTTCAACTGTAATTTATACAAATAAATTTATGTAAATGAAGTATTTTATTAAACATAAATATTGGCCAGGAAGCTGATTATGTCAATACAAGTTGAACCACATAGGCCCCCAAACTTTGGATTCTTTGTGAACTGGTCTTTACCTACATGGTCATCTTTATTGCCTGGTGCCCTCATTCACTACTTCCCACCAAATACACACATACAGCAGCACTGTAAACTCTGTGAGTTTCTTAAAACCACAGATTGTCACATGATTCCATCTATGCATGATCTGATTCATTTTGTTATTCCTCTTTGGGTGCACCTGTCTGCATGTACCACCACCATCAGTTTTCTTAGTCTGCCTTAAATGTCAACGCTTTCACAGACTTTCAGTATTTGCCCATCCCTCTTCCAGAAAGCCATCACTAGATGCCATGACTCCCTCTCCCTGGCCAGCCAGTTCTACCCGCTCACTAATTATACGCATAGCAATCTGTTTGCATGTGCTGTTTAGAGTTGGAGCTCCTTAGGATATTATTGGTTCACATTCTGCCAGCCAGCTACACCACACAAACTCTGGGATAACTTCTTTTCATTGAATTTCATAAGGAGAGGACGTAAAAGTGATTTAAAAAACCAGTAATGATTGAGAAAAAATAAATGAAAGTGACACGTTGTTACTGATATGAAATTTCATTCTTAGAAATAGAAAATTAAACAATTTATAAAGGAACATCTAAGTCATTGTTGTAACGACACTGCAGAGTAAATCCTACCTCATATGCTGCTGCTTCTATTTCTGACACATAATATTTGATGTTTGGAAACATCTAGTATCACATATTAAATTAGTCAATCCTGCAGTAATATTTGAATGCTTAGTGTGGTGTTAATCCTGTGGAATTCTGTGCAGTCTTGATGGACATTAATGCATAGTGGGAAGAGATTAATGTGTAGTAGAAGTGTAATGAGAGACATTTGGACACAGCCGCTGGTGAGGAGTATCAGGTTCCTTACGCAAAGCACAGAGAGGAGAAATGACGTGTGTCCCACTAACAGATCAGGGAAAGGCTTTGTAGTCGGCTGGTTATTACTAGACCTCTCTGTGCCATAGTTCCTCATCTGTAAAATGAGGATAGTAATGGCACCACAGTGCCTTCCTCTAACGGTGCTGTGTGAGTGACTGATAAATGTGGAGCTTTTAGAAGAGTGCTTGGCACATAGTATGTCCTCAGAAAGTTAACTGACATCATTATTACTACTGCTAGCAGTATTATTCAAGAGGGAACTTGACAGGTACAGTCCAGATTTAGAGAGAAACTGGAAAAATAAAAGCTGCAAAAAATCAAGTGTATTTGAAGAAACGGTGAAGAGCACAGTTGATAGAAACACAGACTGGGGGAAATGGCAGAAAAAGCCTGAACTGAGAAATCTGGCTTGAGGAGAAAGCAGATTTAGGGGAAAAATATGTATTTATTTTAGGTAGCAGAGACCTGTGAATGTTTACAAACTTTGGTTGAGGCCCTTAATTTCCTCTGTTACAGTTCTTCTCAAGGTTCTATGTGTGCCCACATCACTGCGGGATCTGATCAGATTCTGATTCAGGAAATCTATGGTAGGGCCAGAGAGTCTGCATTTCTAACATCCTCAGAGATGACGTCAGTGCTGCCATTCCAAGCACTACACTTTGAACTTGTTTATTTAGTTGTCCATACAATGCTCCCCACCTCCAAATGTGAAACTGGTGTGAGCGGAGATTATGTCTGTCCTGTTCATCACTGTACCTCTAGTGTCTGACACTGTGCTCAGCAGAGAGTAAGTGGTCAAAAAATGTTCAATGAGTGAATGAATAAATGACTGGAAAATGAATATTAAAGACAGGAAGGCATGGGAATTTCAGATATAAGTGAGAGAGGATTGATTAATGGAATATCTTTCTAGAGGATGAGAAAGTGGAGCAGGATCAAGAATACAGAAGGTGCACTTTAGTTTTGGCTAGAAAAAGAAAAATCTACTTTTTGTATAGAAATAGGAGAAAAAAAAATAGAAGGGAACCGTTTTGAAGTAGAAAGGAGAGAAGAAAGTGGGAGTCTCAATGAATATCGTGGATTAGCCTAGAAAACAAGGTTCAAGACTCTCACCACCTAAGCCCACTCACAATTCAAAACAGGTGAAATCATGCTGCGTTTTGTGGTGTGAGTCCAGGACACTGATCTCAGACTAGTCAATAACTAGAGTTGAGATGCGTTTTGTTTTTAAATGCGTGTTCTCAAGCCCATTCCAAATCTATGGAGTCAATGGGCAGCTTAAGATGGAAGCCCCTGAAATATTTATTTATATAATTTTATGATGATCATATTAGCTAGTCTTTAGCTGAGCAGGAACTCAAAGTTATTATAAATGAATCTTGTAATTATTTTACATTTTGCCTCATTGCCCTGAAAAGAGTGTTTGTAATTTAACTAGTACTACTGCTATTATGTTATTGATATAGCTGCAAAAATTGAATGTTCAAACCTAATAACATTAATCCAGGAAAAAATAAGTTAGGGAGAAAAGTTGCATTTTACCAAAAAAATGCATTTAAAAAAATTCACTGTAAAGCAGATGCCTTCTGTTTGCGTTTTCTTAATATTTGAATGCTAGTCTTTATTGTTGCTCACAAAAAATTATCATTCATGAACACTGTAAGGCAATGTGAACACTGAAAACCATATGACAAGGGAAAAGATGCTATGCAGAAACTGATGATTTGTCTTATTAGAACAACATCTCTGTTGCATGCAGTAACCTTCATATTTGAACTTAAATTCTTCTAAGCTTAGAGAAAATAACCCAATCAATGGCAGTTTAGACATCTGAGAATGAATGTGATACTGAGCATTGGAATGACATATTCCTATTTCTGAAGGTATTTTACGGTATTTAGTACTGCTCGAAATAAACTTGGAGTCAAGTAAGGAACTTGTTGTAAAATTGCTATATTTCTTACTGGTTTTGATGAGTTAACAAAGTCCTATTTTTAAGAAAATGCCAGGATAATATTTAGATATTGGCTCAATTAAAATGCTTTAAAGAAAATCAATTGAAGAATAATGTAGGCACTGAAATGAAAAGTTGTAATGTCTTGAAATAATTGATTTAATGTTTTATTTTTCTAGCTTTGTCTTAAAAAGAAAAAGTTATTTTCTAAAATGCAGGTGCTATATTAGATTACATGTATTTTACTGGCTTTACTGAGAGAATTAAATTCATACCAAAATTTAGGATCTTTGCTCCATTTGCAACATAGGACGTTAAATTAAGAAAATCCAATTAATGAAAATACTAGCCTTGCCAATGGAGTCATCAGTGTAGATAACTTTCTTTTCCACAGTTTTTTATCCCTTTTTCAGAGCTAAAATACACCAGTTATTCACCAATTATTACTAAATGAGAAAATTTCAAACTGTGAATAATGCTATCTCCGATATTTCATTGATTAAGTTCTCACATATTGCATCAGGAAAAATATGACTTGTAGTATTAGAAACTCTTTCCAAATGTCATTTATTCAGAGAATGCTTTATCAATTTTAGCTACAGAGGGTTAAATCCGGAAAAAGTAAATCCCTCAATCACTGCAAGTATGAAGAATATTTTTTATATCAGTAGATTTAAATTGATAATGGATTATTTTAATATATCCAATAAATTATTCAGTTTTATCTTTGTTATCATTGAATGTTTTCTTAAACCACATGATTCCAGTAGTTTACACTGTTGATTTTATTCAGGCAAAATTTTTCCTTCCAAAATTCGTGTTCATACTATTTACATATTTTGTTTAAATTTGTTGAGTGTGATTTTGGATTTAATATTTTTCCAGTGAGAATTACTTGAATCATTAGTGAAGTGATTCATGTTGACAATGCATCTTAAAATATGTTTAATGTTTTAAAGAATATTTTGTGTGTAATTAATATTTGGTTCTTGCATCTCACTGTTTCCTCTGTGCATTTAGTAACTTTAATTGATGATGTGTAAGACCAAGTTTTAAGTCATTTTCAATGTTTTCCTTATACAGATGGTCCCCAGCTTGATGGTTTAACTTAAGATTATTCAATTTTACAGTGGTGCAAAAGTGATAAGCATTCAGTAGAAACTGTACATTGAATTTTAAATGTTTCTGGGCTAGCAATATGCCGTTCCATACTCCTTTCTCATGTTGGGCAGTGGCAGTGAGCCGTAGCTCCCAGTCAGCCATGTGATCATGAGGGTAAACCACTGATACACTTACATGAGGGTAAACCACTGATACACTTAGAACCTCTACATACCCAGACAACCATTCTGTTTTTCACTTTCAGTGCAGTATTCAATAAATTACATGAGATATTCCACACTTGGTTCTAAAATAGGCTTGTGTTAGATGATTTTGCTCTACTGTAGGCTAATGTCAGTGTTCTGAGCATGTTTAAGGTAGGCTAAGCTAAGCTATGATGTTCAGTAGGGTAGGTGTATTAAATGCACTTTTGACTTAGGGTGTTTTCAACTTATTCTGGGTTTATCAGGATGTACCCCATGGTAAATCGAGGAAGATCTGTATAAAGGGATTAATGACTTGGCTGATTTTTTTCCTTATTTGCTAAAAGTTTTTAAATCATTGTATTCATTTTCTGGGGTTGCTATGACAAAATATGACAGCCTGGGTAGCTTAACTAACAGAAATTTATTTTCTCACAGCTGTGGAAGCTAAAAGTCCAAGATCATGAAAAGTTGAAAGGTTTGGTTTCTCTTAACGCCTCTCTCCTTGGCTTGTCAATGACCTCCTTGTCACTTTTTTCCTGTGTCCTCTAATGTCTTTCCTCTGTGTACACACATATCTGTGTCTTACTCTCTTCTTATAAGGACAACAGTCCTACTGCATCAGGGCCCACCCATCTGACTTCATTTTACTCATTAAACAACCTGTCTCTATCTGCAGTCATATCTGAGGCACAGGGGGTTTGGACTTTCTATCATATGAATTTTGGAGGAGGCAATTCCGTTCATAATGATCATCTATCAGAGAATCTAGTCTTCTGTTTTTTTTATAAAAACGTTCACAAAATCAAATTACCTTTACATGCCAGAGTAATAATGATTTAATGATTTTGATCGTGCCGGCAGATGATTCTGAGGAGGCTTCGTAAATTCTGCAGGATCAACCTGAACGTTGTATGAAGCTTCCCAGTGGCTCTTATCTGGTATTAATGGCTTTGCTCCTTCCATAACAGTAAAATTAATGTACATAGTGAATCTCTAAGAGAATGGAACATTGAGACTACAGCTAAGTGAGGTTTAATGCTGTCAAGTAGAATAACATGATATAAAAGCAAAGCGTTTATAGTGTAATTAAAAATTAGCATTACTTTCCTGGTTATAGGTAATTGTTACTCCTTTGGAAGAACTGTTTAAAGCTGTTAGATTTTTTAAACAAAGTATGTTTGCAAATCTCCTTTTTGTGTCTTTTAACATTTTGTACTTCCAGTAAAGGAGCCATCCTTTTAAAATATGTACATTTTAGATCTAACAGTAATGTCTGTTTTGATATCCACATAAACCTTATTTTTTCCTGTTGTTTTGTTTTCTTGGAGGAAACTAGTTTGTTTTTTTTTTTTTTGAGTGAATTGAAGAATACTGCTTGAAAATAAAACTGAAGCTTCATTATAAGAAACCTGTAATTGATATAATAATCTTTAAACTTTGTTCTTACTTAAAGAAGTAGTGTAATTTCCAATATGCTTTATTGCAGTGCTACTCAAATGGTGTGAAGCTTGTACTGACCTTGAAATTTTTACAGATTAGCAACAACAGAAGTACAGAAATTGAGAGTAAACATTGAGAAACTTTTATAGTCTTTGGACAGGTTAACATTGTCATTTCTACCAATAAAAATGGAGGGGTGTATTTTGAATTCTTTTCATTTTTATTTTATTTTGCAATCAATTATTATCATAGTGGGGTTTTCCACAAAAGTATAAGTTTATGAAGGACTGAAAATTACAAACAAAACTTAAGAAAAAACATGAACTTTAACACATGGAGTATGAACAGCACTGTTCTATGGAATAGGAACAAGAGCTCTAGATATGAATCTGACAGGCCTGA
This sequence comes from Vicugna pacos, assembly GCF_048564905.1. NCBI lineage: Eukaryota > Metazoa > Chordata > Mammalia > Artiodactyla > Camelidae > Vicugna > Vicugna pacos. The sequence continues at coordinate 102,028,686 of NC_132988.1, read as the reverse complement.
ATTTGACCCTGGCTCTGCCACTGAGAAGTTATTGAGATTTGGGGCAAATTACTTACAATCTCTGAACTTGTGTTCTCACCTTTGAAGTGACAATCAAAACAAAATATTGAATTTTTTTTTTACAAAGCACATAGGGTCTTAACTAAGGTATTTGAAACTCAGTACTATTGATACTTTGGGCTAAATAATTCTTTGCTTTTACCGGTTAACAGGGGCCTGGCCAGGACACTGTAGGATATTCAGCAGTGTCCCTGCTTTCTCCCACACTAGATGCCAGTAAGCACCCCTCACATCTTGACAATTGAAGATGGGTGAGGAGAGGGGTGAATTGAGAACCACTGGGCTAATCTCACTGAAAAAGAAAAAAATTACATATGGTTAACCAAACTCTTGTAGAAATCTTAAGAAGTGTAAACATCTTGATGAAGTCCAACACATTTAACTCCAACACAGCATTTTTATTTCAGTGTTAATTAGATTGCATGTTTTCTTTCCTTAAAAATAACACTAACAACTGCATTTTAAAAAATTGAGTAGTAGATGAAAATTGATTTGTATTTATAAGCATGTTATGCATATACATATGCATATGTATGCATATATACATGTTTATATGTATACACACACACCTAAAAGCATCCACATATATATTACTGTATATATAATATAATCACATGTAACCATATGCATTATGATGTCATGTAATATAATATGATTTGCAAAGGGAACAACAAATCTAATTTTCTAATCCCTTTTCAGTGTAGAGTTGTGGTGTCCAATACAGGAGTTACTGGACACATTTAAGGAAATTAAAGATGACTTAAAGAAATGGAATGATATCCCATGCTCTTGGATTGGAAGAATTAATACAGTTAAAATGGCCATACTACCCAAGACAATCTATAGATTTAATGCTATCCCTATCAAATAACCTAGGGCAGTTTTCACAGAACTGGAACAAATAATCCTAAAATTTATATGGAATCACAAAAAAACCAGAATTGTCAAAGCAATACTAAAGAAAAAGAATGAAGCTGGAGGAATAACCCTCCCAGACTTCAGACAATACTGCAAAGCTACAGTAATCAAAACAGCATGATATTGGCACAAAAAAAGATCCATATGATCAGTGGATTAGAATAGAGAGCCCAGAAATGAATCCACACACTTAGGGTCAATCAATCTTCAACAAAGGAGGTAGGAACGTACAGTGGAGAAAAGACAGTCTCTTTGACAAGTGGTGTTGGGAAAACTGGACAGCCACAGTAGTAAATCATTGAAATTAGGACACTCTCTTAAAAACATTCACAAAAATAAACTCAAATGGCTTAAAGACTTAAACATAAGACAACACACCATAAACCTCCTAGAAGAGAACATAGGCAAAACATTCTCTCATATAAATCATAGCAACATTCTCCCAGTAAGCTTTTGCACAGCAAAGGAAGCCATAAGCAAAACAAAAAGACAATCTACAGAATGGGAGAAAATATCTGCAAATGATGTGACTGACAAAGGCTTAATTTCCAGAATATATAAACAGTTCATACAACTTAATTAAAAAAAAAAGTCTAATCCAAAGATGGGCAGAAGACCTAAATAAGCAATTCTCTAATGAAGACATACAGATAGCCAATAGGCACATGAAAAAATGCTGAATATTGCTAATTATCAGAGAAATGCAAATCAAAACTATAATGAGGTATCACCTCACACCACTTAGAATGGTACTCATTAAAAAGTCCACAAACAATAAATGTTGGAGCAGGTGTGGAGAAAAGGGAACCATCCTACACTGTTGGTGGGAAGGTATTTTAGTGCAGCAATTATGGAAAACAGTATGGAGATTACTTAAAATACTGAAAATAGATTTACCCTATGATTCAGCAATCCCACTCCTGGGCATATATCCAGAGGAACTCTAAATTGAAAAGATACATGCACCTCAGTGTTCCCTGCAGCACTATTTACAATAGCCAAGACAGGGAAAAAACCTAAATGTTCATTGGCAGATGACTGGATAAAGAAGTTGTGATATATATGTATATACAATGGAATACTACTTAGCCATAAGAAATAATAAAATAATGCCATTTTGCAGCAACATGAATGGACATGGAGATCATCATACTAACTGAAATAAGCTAGAAAGAGAAAGAAAAATATGATGTGATATCACTTATATGTGGAATCCAAAAAAAAAGAAAAGGACACAAATAAACTTATTTACAAAACAGAGATGGACTCACAGACAGAAAACAAACTATGGTTACCAGGAGGGGAAGACAGTGGGAAGGGATAAATTGGGAGTTCGGAACTATATTCAATACCTTGTAATGGCTTATAAAGAAAAAGCATAGCATCTATGCTATATGTGAGAAATTAACACAATATTGTAAATCAACTGTACTTCAATTAAAAGGAAAAAATGGACACCAGATTTTGAAGACATAGTATGAAAAAGATAATGTAAATTATCTCAGTCATTTTTATATTAATTACATATTGACATGCCATCTGGGCAATTTTAGTGAATAAGATATGTAACTGTACATCTGCAACTAATATAATATTGTAAGGCAACTATACTTCAATTTTAAAAAAAGATCTAGGATTGATTTGAACTCTTTCACTTTTCTTAATGTGACTGAAAATTTAAACTTATATATGGGGCTTGCATTTGTGTCTTAATATTTCTCTTGGACAGCACTGCTGTATGTCATATACTCTTTGGAATGTTGGAACTTATCATCTATTGCACTTATATTGAAGTTTATCTTTTTTTTCTTAATTCTGTACAGTGATGTGTAATGAGTTCAAGGGAGTTAAAGGTATAAATGACAAGACTTTCAGGGTGAGATTTACATAAACCACTAAAGGCATGATGCATAGAAAATAATTAGATCAGTAAATATTTTGCTGTTATTATTACTATTGCTATTATTTAGTAAGGACTAGTTCTTCAATAAATGAAACAAAGGAAAGAAAGAGGAGGAAATATTTTCTGATTTTGAATTTATTTTACGGTACATGTTGATAAGCCTGTTGGACATCTCTTTTGTTTCTAAATGAGATGATTCTGTATTCAGATCTGAAAACAGAATCCTTGAATCTACAGCGATGACTGTGCACATGTGTGCCTTTACCCTCGTCCCCCTGCCCCACAGACTGCATATGGAGCTGCTTGGTATATTTCTATTGCTTAACTAAAGAAAGAAATGAAAAACTAGAAAATTGATGACCTCTTCTGAATTTTTTTGATGTTTTCAAGCATTTTGTATTAATGGTTGATATTTACTTAAAAACTCAGTAGAAAGAATTTTTCAAGCCAAATGTGTGTATTAAAAAATTGATGAAGACATTTCTTTGCATGTTGAGCATATTGACTGAAATGATTATAAGGATATATGCAGACAGGGATAAGAATGGTTTTATTGTTTTTCTGAATTTCTTTTTAACTCTATGATTAAAAAGATCTACTAATAAAAACAAAAAAAATATTTTTCAACCAAGATGCTCTGTGAGAAAATTAAATGGATGTTAATGCCTTAAGCACTCATCGTGTGTAATTAATTAGCTTCCTTCCTATGCATCTAAAATAGTGCAAGTTATGTAACCATTTTGGGGAATGGAAAAAAAATAGTAACTCCATCACTTTCTGTGTTACCATTTATTGCTCAGATGAGGAGCTTTGGATATGATCCTATAGGAGTTCTCTAGTTTTTCTGTATTTGAATATTTGTCTTTCTTTATGTAATCAAGCTTGAAGAGATAAGCCTGTTAAAATTACCGAGAACCAAAGACAATGCGATTGCTTGGTTTATTAATCAGAAAAAAACGAACACACCATTCGAATTGTAATTACTATCAAATCAATCCCCAAAGTCAGAAACAAAAGCCAAACATTCAAAAAAATAAAAGGTGAAAACAGTACATATGCTAAGAAGATGAAAGGCAAGGCAGCCGATATCAGAAGTATTTAGAAGCATAAAACTGAGGTTGCAAGGAAGAAATGGAATTTGAGTGAACAGCAAAAATGCCAAAATACAGTAACAGTAGAAAGCAGAGATGATCTCTGGAGGATATTTAAAATTCCACATTAACACTTACAGTAACTCCGTGCATGAATAAAATACCATAGCCTATGGGGACAATTAGTGTAAAGGCAAGCTGAGTTTGGCTCTTCTAGGCTCTCTAAAGGTAGTATTTTGCTATCAGTGGTGTCACATTAAAAGGAATACTAAACAATAGCTTGTATCCGCTTGAGAAAAGTTGTACTGCAATTACAGGACATGGCAAGTTAGGCTGTGATGCTATGAATTTCTGTAATGTGAACACCGATCCATACAGAAGTAGACCCCAAACTAGTCACAGTGGAAGGTGCCTACTCACATGTGAATCCTAAGAAAAGGTACATAAGCAAGATAAGAACATTTAAGCGGAAGCAGAGATGTTAGATAATTTAAAAAACAAGTTTCAAGACAACAAAGCTTAGGAAAAACAGCTGATCGTGTTGTGTTTTTTAAAAAACAAATTTGGAATTACTGAATTCTGTGTAATGCACATGTATATGACTAAGCCATAGCATGCTGTATTTGTTTATGTTAATGGGGAAGATAAGAAGATATCCACAATTCATTACTTCATGCATTCTTTCAGAAACATTTAGTGAGCTTCTACTATATTCCAGGCACCTGAGTAGGCATTTGAGTGGTGGTCAAGCTAGAAAAGATTTCTGCCTTCATGGAACTTATAATCAAGTGTATTGCAGGTATTGAAAAAATAGAAGAATAAACATTTACTATCATTCACTAGTTTAAATACTGAAAAGAATAAGGACATAGTATAAAGGGATAGAAAATAATACAGGTGTGTTTAGATTGTTAGATTAAGGAAAACTTCAAGAAGGTAATTATTGAACAACGACCTGAATGAAATATCTAACAGGATGTCTGAGAAATACATAAGGCATAAGAAAGCTTGAGAGTAAGTTTGTTCTAGGAAGAGGAAACTATAAATGTGAAGACTTTGAGGAGGAAATAAAGTTGTGCCATTTGATTTACAGTAAAAACAGCAGAGTGGCTGGGCTGGGCTGGGCTGAGCAAGGGAGACCACATAGGAGATTATTTGAAGTATCTAGGTGACCAAAGCATGATCCATGTAAAAACTGCAAAGCTAGACGTAATTAAAATTTAAAATTTTACCCTGTGGCAGATATTGTCAGAGAATAAAAAGACAAGTCACAGACTGGGGGAAAATATTTGCAAAAGACATGTCTAATAAAGGACAGTTATCCAAAATATACAAATAATTCTTAAAAATCAACAATGAGAAAGCAAACAACCAGATTTAAAAATGGGCAAAGACCTTAACAGACACTTCACAGAAGACATACAGGGGGAGGGTATAGCTTAGTGGTAGATTGTAGAGTATGTGCCTCACATGCACAAGGTCCTGGGTTCAATCCCCAGTACCTCCATTAAAATAAATATATAAACCTAATTACCTCCCCCACAACCAAAATAAAAAAAATGATATCACTAATATGTGGAATCTAAAAAAAAGGACACAATGAACTTATTTACAAAACAGAGACACAGATAACAAACTTACGGTTGCCAGTGGGGAAAGGAGGGAGGGACGGATAAATTGGGAGCTCAGGATTCGTAGATACTAACTACTATATATAAAATAGATATAAACAAGTTTCTACTTGTTTATCTATTGTTCCCTGCACGAGGAACAATACTCAATACCTTGTAATGGCCTATAATGAAAAAGAATATTTAAAGGAATATATATATATGTATAAATGAATCACTATGCTGTGTACCAGAAATACAACATTGTAAATTGACTATAGCTCAATTGAAAATAAAGAACCATTGCAGAAAAAACCAAAGACATACAGATAGCAAAAGGTGAAAATGTGCTCCACATCATACACTATTAGGAAAATGCAAATGAAAACAACAACTAGATGTCACTACACACCTGTTAGAATGGCCAAACTTCACAACACTGACAACACCAAATGCTGGGTAGGATGTGGAACGATGGGAACTCTTGTTCATTCCTGGTGGGAATGAAAATGGTATACCACTCTGGAAGACAGTTTGGCAGTTTCTCGCAAAATTGAACATTCTCTTGCCATATGATCCAGCAAACACACTCTGGTATTTACCCAAAGGAGTTGAAAAGTTATGTTCTTACAAAAATCTGCATACAAATGTTTATAGCAGCTCTGTTTATAATTGCCCAAACTTGGAAGCAACCAAGATGCCCATCAAGAGGTGAATAGATAAATAATTGGTAGTACATCCAGAAAATGCAATATTATTCAGAAACTAAAAAGAAATGAGCCGTCAAACTGTGAAAAGACATGCAGTAGCCTTAAATGCGTATTACTAATTGAAATACACAATTCTGAATAGGCTGATTCCAAGTATATGACCTTCTGGAAAAGGTAAGACTATGGAGATAGTAAAAAGATCAGTGGTTGCCAGGGGTTTGGAGGGGACTGAAATGAGTAAGTCGATCACAGAGGTTTTTTAGGGTAAAAAATTATTCTGTATGATACAATAATGATGGATACAAAGCATTACAGATTTGTTAAAATCCATGAGATGTACAACACCAAGAGTGAACCCTAATATAAACTATGGACTTTGAGTGATTGTGATGTGTCCGTATAGGTTCATCAGTTGTAACGAATGTACTACTGTGGTGAGGGATGTTGATAGTGGGGGAAGGGCTGGGCATATATGGGAAGTCTCTGTACTTTCCTTTCAATTTTGCTGTACATGTAAAACTGCTCCAAAAATAGTCTTTAAAAAATATGTAAGCAGAAACCAGAGGTAGTAGGATCTTATAAGGTCTTCATTATTTTTCTGAATGTGAAAAAGTCTTTGGAGGACTATGAACACAAATATGGTAAAACTAGTGTTAAGAATAGAGAGAAAGGGAAAGACTGGAAGGGAGAGGAACTAGTTAGAAAGTTGTGACATATATCCAACTGACTGATGATGCTTATTTGGTTAAGGTGGTTTTGAGAGAAGTAGGAAGTAGTTGGTAACTCATGAACTGGCTAAAGGGATAAAGAAAGGAATCAAGGATACCTTATAAATTCTTGGTTTGTGAACAACTACATGAATGTCATTTACAGTATTGAGATGAGGGGAATTTTGGAAGAGCCAGGGAATCATGGGTGGTTTAGGACGGGTTAAGTTCAATAGTCCCAATGGAGTTGTTGGAGAGAAAGCTGTACATACAGATCAGACCCAGGGGAAACGTGTGGGCTTGAGATAAAAACTGGGAATTTTCAGCATAGAGACATATTTAATACCATTGGGCTGGATGAGATCTTTTAGATGTAGATAGGGAAGAGAAAAACAAAAAAATTAAAATATACTCTAATATTTAAAGACCAGGGAAGAAAGGCAAGCTAGTAGAGATTATCACCTATATTGAAATAGATTAGGAAAACATGCCATCCTCAGTGTCTAGTAAATTTTGTGATTCAAAAAGGAAGAGGAATCAACTGAATCAAACTTTGATGAGAAGGTTTGAGACCAGATAATTGACCATTGGATCTGTCAAGTCAGAAGTTGCTTTAGATCTTGACAAGAACATTTTTAGAGGTTTCATGGGGATAAAAGTCTAAATAAAGAGGGTTGAAGACACCATACAGAGGAGGAAGTAGACAACACAGTAGTTGATAACTTTGGTTCAGTAACTGAGTTGAAAGGGATCAAGGGAAATTTCATTTTAATAACAAAAAAAAATGGAGCAAACCTGAATTATGAGAGGAGAGGAAATTGATTATGTAGGAGAAGAGAGTATATGACTCTATTTGAAAAATCTTAATATTGCAAAACAGGGAAGAAATGTAGAGCACTATTGGTGGGTTTGACCTTACATAATAATAGGGACAATTCATCAATGCAAGAGTCAGAAGCCAGAGTATGTAGGAACAGATGGAAGCAGCCCTATGTTTTCTCAGTGGAGAGTCAGAGACAGAGGATGGTGTTGATAGTTTGAGAAAAAAGTAGAAAATGTGAAGTTTTCCTTTCTGAGAATGAGAGAGCAAACTTGCTGAAACAGTACAAGAACCTTAGGGGATTCTGAGGGCTCAGCTGATACTTGGACTTACAAACATATGTTAAGTGTTATTTGAAGTGGTAACTTATTTCCATGGGTCCATGAAGTTGAACTAGAAGCTTGTAGTTTCAGATGCCTGACTTTGGCTTTCTGTCAAATTTAAAGAAAATGTTCATCATTTATTTTAAAAAATGATTTGACCTGGAGAAAAATATTTATCTTCTCCATGCTTCATCTGAATACTAGCGATCACCTATCTTACAGGGTAGTTGTGAGAATTAAGTGATATAAAACATTAAGCACAGTATCTGGCAATAGTAAGCATACGTCCATTGTAAATTACTGTTCTTGGTATTGTTTCTGCTATAAAAGCATCAATAACCAGCTACCTCCTGTGGACCAGGTACTTGAGATTCAATGAGGGTATAGTTGTTAGGGATGCAACTGACATTAATAAACAGAAAAGTTGCTTCCGATGTTTCAACCAGAGAGAAGTTTATTTTTCTAATGAAAATGATGATAGTTAAGGGCTGGATCAACTGTGCAAGGTTGCATCTTTTCTGTTACCATCTTTGCATATGGCTATTGTCCTTGGAGATGCAAGATGGCTACAATCTATACAGACTTTACGTCAAAGTTCCAAGTAAGACGGTGAGGGAAACAAAGTATATATGGCTAACTTGGTGGTGGTTGAGAGGTTGTGTGTTGTCCGGATGTGTGTGTGTGTGTGTGTGTGTGTATTTTGATTAGGTAAAGCAATAGCTTTCCTGAAAGAACCAAGTTGTTGACTTTCTCTTTCTTTTCATTGACTTAAACTTCACAAGATACAAGGTAGCCTACCGAGATATTTTATCAGGGTAGATTGTACCCTGAATAAAATTGGGGTTCTCTTTTTAAAGACACAGAGAATGCATATTTGTTAGGTAGCCTACCACAGAGGGTAAAGACGAGTTATTTTCCCCGGAACAGTTCATTGTTTAGAGAGGAGACAAACACATAAGCCTGTATTCACACATAGGAATGTGCACAGAGCCAGACAGAGAACAAAAATGACTGCAGTGGACTGGATGGCAAATCACAGACCACATGTCACAACTAATGATGGCAAGAATTACCTGGCTCTAATAGAATGATGTCATAAGGTCTGTGGACTCAGTGTGCTTAGTTCTTTCAACAGAAGCCCAAATCTGGATTTTATGTTAATTCTTCCTCTTTTAAAAATCGTAAACTAAATTTTTTTTCTAAGTTTTAATTTTTTTTACATTTTTGATTGATTCATAATCATTTTACAGTATTGTGTCAAATTCCAGTGTTCAGCACAATTTTTCAGTCATTCATGGACATATACACACTCATTGTCACATTTTTTTCTCTGTGATTTATCATAACATTTTGTGTATATTTCCCTGTGCTATACAGTGTAATCTTGTTTTTTTTAATATGCAGGCCAAACAAAAAAATATCTATGGCTCGGATCCAATACAGTTCATCACTGACTTGTACATTTTGATATCTTAAATTATGATAAAGGCTTCAACAGGAGTACCTGCAACATGCAGTGGGAGCCTCATAGACAAAGGAACTCAAAGTGAAGGACTTTCTGCTTCCCTTAACATTGCTTGAGGTGCAGTATACCACGGCGTCATAGATCTTTACAATGGAAGGGACATAAGTAATCATCGAATTCAACCCCTTTATTTTATACATGAAGAAGTTGAGTCCGAGAGAAATAAAGAAGTTACTTTCAAGTCTACAGAACAAAGCTCTAGAATCCAGGTCTCCTGTTTCCTAGACCGGGGCTGTTCCTACCCCACATGCATCTTCATACAAGTCAGACAGAGGAGCGAGTTGAAACTGACAAGGCGATTGACCTAGTCCACTGGGCTTGTGAAGCAGAAATAATAGATAATGTTTTAAACACTCCTGTCAATTCGCCATGGTGATAATGCCAGGGAAGAAGAAGAGTTTCTAGAGATTGTGAAAATAACTCAGTTGAAGGCTATTTCACAGCCTTTGAGTCAATAATTAATTCTGCCAACAGGTAGCTGTGTTATCCTTCTCTGAAGGTCATGCGGTTGCTCATCTTCTATTAAGATTTTGTAAGAAAGAAGCAAATGAGCCCAAGTAAGCTCACATCAAGGACTTTTTAAATATAGTTGAGCATTTACACTGGTTTCTTTCCAGACGATCCTATTTCTGACTGAATCTGTATCTGAATCTGTAAAAAATGCAATATTAGAAGTCTTTAAATCATTGAAAACATTTTTTTTTAAATCTCAATTTTCCCAGGATCCACTATTAACATAGGATAAATTAAGCTTATTGGACTTCCTTAAGCAAGGAAGGCTGCAGTAGATTTTGAAAATATTTTCATCAGAATGTCTTTCATTTAGAAAATAATCAATTAGTTGCTTTCAGAAATTCAGTATAAAAAAGGATCAAGTCAGAATACCTAATTTTTAGAATATTCCAGGCTACTATTATCATTCGTAGCTTCCTGAGTAACTAACCCATTAGGCCTCAGTGATGAAAAATGTAGTTCTGTGCTTTTTTTTTTTTTAACATGACAAGTTTGCCCTTAAAAATATTCAGGATTTTCAGAAACAAAAAAGATGGCGCATACCTGGCAATTAGTTAAATAGATCCTTGTCTACTTGAGCTGAATGGTTCTTCACTTCCCAATTCCAAACTCAGTTGGAGCCTGTGCTCTTTCTGATTTTCAGTTTGTTTATTTAGTTCATCTCTTTTCAACCTTTTTCTTTACATGACACTAATGCTGGTGTCATTCGAGAGTTCATTTGGTTTTTCCCTCGGTAAGTCTCCCGATTTGTGCTAAGCTCAGCACCACCTAACCAGTCCTAGGCAGATATATATCTAGCTGCTGTGTGTGTATTTTTTTTTAAGCTCTTCAGGGAAGAAGACTCCATAAACTCCCTTGGTAACCAATTCTAGTGTTTAATGGAACCTGTCCATTCATCTATAATAATATTTGTAATTATACAGCACATTTCTTCTGAGTAGCTCTTGGCACTTTAAAATGGTATTTCAATCCCCAAGACACTCCTAGAAGTAGGTGGTAAGCTTCATTATGCTCCTAGAGGGCACAAACAATGTCTTATGTGTTATATTCAGTGCACGGGACACTGGGAAGACTTTAGAAATATTTAATAATCAAAATAGCAATTTTACAGATGGACGAATTGAGAGAAAGTGAATTTAACTTCTCTCCCCAGTGCCCACAATGGAGGAAAAAACTGAAAATTTCTGACTCACACTCTGACAGCTGCGATATTATTCTGTAAGCTTCTGCTGGTTTTTTCGCTGCTTTGATTAGAAATCAGATACCTTTATGGATCTTAAAAAAGCAAATACTCCTGTCCGGGCAACTTACACAAATGTGATATTATTCAGTGCATTATTATGAGTTTAAATATCCTGGAGACCAATAAACTGTGAATGAGATAAATTTCATCATTATAACTTATCATTTTGGTGTCCCTTTTCTCAAGGGAACTCCCAGCTACATCTGGTTCCCCATTACATATTCCATACTGCATATTAGGCAAGCTGTCTCTAAATAGAGTGCTGAAACTTTCAAACTTTCACCAATTAAAATATTCCTGATTTGTGCCTTATGTCATTTGGGTCCTAGTGAGTCTCCCTAATGCTATTAAATAAATGCATTAGAAATTCCCAGTATGTCTTGGATCATGCGATCCATTTGCATTTTAACAGGGACCTTTTGAGAGCATAGTCCTTAAGCCCAAAGAGCAAAAGAAGAACTTTCAGGAAAAATGTCATGGGTCAGTGGGAAGAAATATTTGGGGGCAGCTAATTTCCTTAGGGCCACATGAGTTATATTGTGTAGACTGTTATCTGTTTCGTCTTTCAGTAGAAACAGTCATGGACAGCTGTATTCATTTCTCTGGAAGACTAAGTTTTCATTAGAGATTAAGTTTCACTGCATTACCAAAATCAGTAAAATGGAAGCCTTGTTGTGCATAAAAGAATTAGTGGGTCTAAATTAGATATTCTGTGGGACTTGGGTGACTCAAATCATGTGACTGGTAAGCCAGCTGATTGCTAATTTTTTACACATGGATATGTTTTCAAAAGCAGGTGTTCTAAGAGGATTCTGAGAATCAGTCTGAATCTGGGATATTCATAATTAACCTGATTTTCCTCAACTGTTTGAAAATTTAAGCTTAAATCTGACTGGCTTGCAGGTGAGTGAATGTATTTAGAAGAAATAAAAATAGAGGGGGCAGAAAGAGAGAGAGAAGGGCAGAGTATGTTTGTGTGCCAGTATGTGTGTGAGTAGGGGAGAAAGACAGAGACAGAACAGAGAGAACAAAGAGAAGAGGGGTAGAGAGAGAGAGAGAAAACACATGTAAGTACTCAGTCCAACAGGCTGAACTGCTAGACCATCATGGACAAGGATGTAAATAGTACTTTTACCACCTCTCTGGGGAGCACGTGTTATAAAGCTCTTAAGTATCTTTTTGAAGGAAATTCCGCTACTGAATGGAAAATATGATTTCACTCAGACCTGTAGCCACATATATGAGGTTCAGAGATTCTTACAGAGAAACAGGAGAGGCAAAGTTTTCTTAGAGATACTGTTGAAAGAAAACATTCGTGATCTTCATTGAACTCGCAGCCGTATGAAGTAGGCCAATCTCACAAGTGTTTAAATTTAGTGCCTGATGTACTGGGAGTTTGCTGGTGGTAAAAACACTGTAAACTGGCAAGAATCACGCTGAAGAAAGAATGGAGACAATAACAATTCAGTACATTATTTTCAAAAACAGAATTAATTACTTTTAAAATATAAAATTGTGATTATGGGCATGTCCCACATTGAAAGTCAGTGATAGCATACATCTATCAGCAAATTACTAATCTAAGTGAAAAGACAAAGAGCCTTGATTGTCATGTCCCTGAGCAATAGTACCAAGCCTGACATATAAGCAAAGTTTGCTGTCCAAACTTTTCACACGAAATCAGTAGGTTTCAGGGTGTGGGGGAAGCATATATGTGGCATATCAAAATTCATGTTGTAACAAATTCTTCATCTTTTTAAACCTACTTGTAAATCAATCGCTGAATAGTCACCCCACATAAAATATTCTATGTATTAGCAAAAATATTCTTCATATTAGAAATAAAATATATTCTCTTTTCCTAATTATATTTCCCTCTTGAAATGCCTGAACCACCTACACAAGCCAGTGACATGGTACTAGCTTCTATAAATTGAAATGGTAGGAGTTGAACTTGCAAGGATGTTATTCAAATAGTGGATGCAGCTGTAAATGCGAGCATTCCATCTGATTGACAATCTTGGTGCTGTGAGGAGAAAGGTGAGCTGTCAGCTATGACACTAATGAACTATTTGGCTGAGTAAATAGATTTTCTATGTGCAATGCAAAACATGTTGTTTTTAAAATTATATTCATAATTAAATGCTGCTAATACTATGGAGCAATTTTATATACATGTCTAAGGCACATCAAATCAAAAATGAGCTCAGAGAAACAAGTTTCAAGTATCAGACAATGACTTTTATCACATATATCGGTCTGCTACTTTCAATCTTATGACATTGGCTAGATAATTTAACCCAGTTTATTATCTGAAAAATGGGAATAAAAATTCTTACTTTACAGGGTTGTTGTAAGACGATTCAGATAGTGTTAAAAAGGTACATAGCTTGTGTCTGTGGCATGGGAAGTGTTCTATAAATGGTAGTTGTTTATTAATAAAACTCAGGAAAAGAAACATCTAAAATACAGCACTGCGAAATTCTTCCCTAAACCGTAAACACTGCGCACTAATAGTTAAGTTTTATAAAATGAAATTTCTTCCACATGAAGAAATGACAAGTCAGAATTTGTATATTTGAAATTGATTTTGCACAGTCCCATAGGATAATTATAGTAGGCATTGCAGATAAAAATCCAGTGGCTCCAAATTCTCATTAAAAATCCTACAAAAACTGAAATCTTGAGAATTAGGGACAGGTCTAAAGAATTTCTATCAAATACAATGATAATAATAATGAATTATGCTTTTCATATGAATATTATTTTATTTTTTGAAGGCCTTGTAAGTACCCTAAACTTACCTTTCTTTAAGGAATTTGGGTTAGAGCACTCAAAGGGGGAGATTTCAAACAAGGTGGTTAATATAACAAAGGAGCCAAGACAATAGGGATGACCAGGGGCCTAGTGTCATATAGTTGATTTGTAAAGAACTTAGTGAAATTAAAACATTTATTGATACACTGCTTTTAAAATTTTAGTTGATTTATTAGCTAATTCAGTCATTCAACAGACATATTGGATGACTTCCCTGTTGAAGATGTTGTGATCTGAGCAAATGAGGAAAGTGATGGGGTGTCAGTGGACCCGTGCAAGGAGGCACAGTGTCACCGCAGGAGCACATGCTGAAGCGCGTGGAGGACGGACGTTCTTTTCTCTTGTTGAGAGTCTACTTCGGGTACAACATGAATATTAAAATTTGGAGCCACTATCTCATGTTACTAAGTTCTGGCTTTATTCCACCATCTTTTCATTCTGCCTCAAGAGGCTGAAAGTGTTTTCCTTAGGTTTAAGTTTTATTTCTAAATTTTAGTCTCTATTCTAGTCTTGGAGGAGGGACTCTGGAATGCTTGGTCTCCTAAGCATTCTATTCCCTGGGCCACCTGAGGTTCACGCTTCCTCCTCTGCATTTCCTGTAGCACATGGAGTCCCTCTGCTGCAGCACGTTGGGGTCTGGTGCCTCTCTTAGAAGGTAAAGCTTCGTCAAGTCAAGGCCATGTCCTAATCATTGCTGCATTTACAGGGTCAATCACACTGGGAAGTAACTCACATTCAGAGGGAATAAGGAACATCAAAGTCATTAACTAGCAAACACAAGTCTTCACGTTTCTATAGCTAATTCTGATCTTCGTTTCCTTGGATAAATTAAACTGTTTTCAGAAAATCAGCCTTTTATATACATTTTCCCACATGCTTTTCTAATATTTTATTATGTTTATTGGATGATTAACAGTTGCCTGAAACTAGTGAATACGTTTTATACCTCCATGTGTAAAATGGAGAGGCTAGTGCAAAAGTTAAAAACAAAACCAAACAGCAAACAGCCAAACAAACTTAAAAGCCAGACAACCAAAAAAGCTGCAAAAGCTTTCTGTGTGTGTGAGTGGAAGGAGTTGTCAGTTGGCTTTTGGAATAGTTGGGAGCTGGCCATCAGGCTTGCCCTTCTGTGTCTGCATCTGTTGACTCTCCTGGGGCTGTTCTCTTCTGTTTCTTTGCCTGTCTTTCTTAGGGTAGCTTTTGTTGTGCGTGTGCGTATGCTATCTGGGTGCCTGGCTCTTGGGTTTCTCTGCATATGAAGATTGGGTTGGGGAAGTCATAATGTACCTTTTGTCTTTCAATTGATTTCACTTCTGCTGGCCTGAGTTAGTGTGGCCCACGGAGTTTCAGGGTATCACAGAGCTGACGAGCTTCCTTTGCACTGCGTGCCTCTGATCTTTCACTTTCACTAACTGGTGGCACTAGTGGTCAGTATTCTCCCCTCTCCATCTTCAATAAATTTTAATTTCTTAAAATCCTTTGGACATGGATCCTTCTACACTTTGGGTTCCCTCCGCTTTGTTAGTTTCATACTTTTTTTATTAACTGCATTAGTTTATTATCATTTTAGTAGGTCTTGAGAGTGAGACAAGTTAAACATCTGTTTTCCTCAATCTTACGTATTATTCTGGAATCGGCCCCCCCTTCTCAATATTGTTTAAGTATTTGTTCAACATTTGGAACGTGTGGAGGGATTACAGTAAAAATCAGGAACCTCAGATTGAGTATAAAACAAGGAATCTATCAGTACTCTGATCGTAACTGAGAGTCTTGTTTTATTTAGAACTTTTCTCCAAACTTTGCTGCTGCTAAAACCTAGATACCAACAGTCATCATGCACAGTCAGGATGGAGGGGATTTGCATGGATACAGCACAAGTGAAAGTATTTTCAGGTTACTTTTCCTATCTTCCATGTTGACAAAATTGGCCCCCAATCTCTGTGTTCTTGCTTCAGTGTTCTTCTAAGATTTTCCTAACCGCACAGTTCTTGGAAGGTATATTAAAAGGCACAAAATGTGAATAATGAAGTAAATCCTATGATCCTGCCCTACATTATTTGTATTCAGAATTTCATCTGATTGGAGTATTTTCAGGAGATCCAAACTGCTCATCTCAAGGTCAGAGGTCAACCAGTGGCCGGAGAGTAAAAGGCATCCTTTCACCCCGCAGAGATCTGTTGTGCCTAACAAAATGTTTGTGCCTTTATCTGGTTTCAAGTGACCACCCAAGGCACAGTCTACTTCATGGGGAGGGGACGAGTTTTACATTTCATGTAGCTCTAACGGCAGCTGTAGGAAGTGAAGCTACTTAAGGTTTAGTTCAGCATCTTCCCAGTGATGTTCTTCCTGCTGCTTTTCCTGTCCCGTCCCGGGTAGCTGATGCCTGGTTTGCTTTTTGACCTTCCTGCCCAAGGAAAGGATATTTAGCACCGGGCCTCCAGTAAATTTCTGATGCTCCAATTCTGATGGAAGTGACAAGATACTTACTTCCACTGTTTGTCAGCTTGTTACCTGCTTCAAAATCTCCCTTTCCTTTTGAGACTAGGGCTTTCAAAAGAGCTTCCGTGTTTCTTCACAGTTGTGAGACAAATACCATTTCAGGGCCACGGTGCATTGACTCACACTGTCCTACCCGTGACGCCTTTTCATCCTGGCTCTCATTTGCACCTATGAAGAACATTCTGGTCATTCAACATCCAGTGAAAATGTTATCCCTTCATAAAATGGCTTCCAGTATGTTTAGCCAGAAATAACTACTTGCTTTCAACTATCATGAAAATTTTTGGTATTATAGTCAATTAGGAAGATGTCTCATCTCCTCTCCCAGATGGCAAGTTCCTCAAATATCAAGACATGTCTCATTATTTTTTATACTATATGTATACAGTTGCATACTATACAGTAGTAGTAGTTATAGTAATACCAGCAATTACACTAGCAAACACACGTTGAATGATTTCTCTATGCAGACATTTTCTAAGGGCTCTATACACATTTTCTTGTTCAGTTCCCATGAGTATGTGAGTTAGGAATCAATGTTGTCCTTTTTTCACCTCTGAGGAAACTGGGACCTAGAGAGGGTACACAATTTCCAAGAGTCTTACAGCTTCTAGAGTTTAGAGCTATTTTCAAACTCAGATCTACTTTAATTCAACTAAGCTTTTGTCCCTCCTCAAAAATATAGACAAATATAGGACTGGCACATAGTAGATGATTAATAAAAACGCTTTGTGTGAAACTATGCCTTTTTATGAGCAATTTAAATCAAAAATTTTCCAGAGAAATAAGCAAAGTGCATTTTACCTAGTTTCTGTCATGTTTCCTTTTTGCAGTGAGTGGCCCAGCATACACATTCACATCACAAAAAATATCATTATGTCACATCCTAGAATAGGCTTCCTGTCTCTCCTGTCTCTTTTATTCAGCATATTCAAGTGTTAAGACTCCCATTACTTTTGTAAGATAAACTCCTTTTGATAGCACTCTTATAAACAGAATATAGGGGCAGGTATATCTTTGCCTGAACAAGTAGACATTGTATTCTTAGGGTATAGAATTGCCATCTATTTGAGAACCACAAAAAAATCCCATGAACAAGATTGAAGTAGTTCATTTTGCCCACACATAAAGGCTGAGCTGGTGTAATGGCTCAGCTGTGTGAGTCATCAGAGACCTGGGATCTTTCTGTCTTGTTGCTCTGCTATTTCTAAGGGGTCACACTTATCTGCATAACTCAAGACGATTCACTCTCATTTATTCATAGCAGCCAGGAATGGGGTGTGAGGGCAGGACCATGCACTTTATCTGTAAAGGCACAATCTGGGATGTTCACCTGCCACCTCCCTTATACCGCATCGTCTGGAACTCAGGCATGTGGCTCTGCCCGGCTACCAGGAATGCCAGGAAATGTAGTCTGTAATCGAAGGGACTGTATGCTGAGCTAAACATTCCATTACAATGAAAAGAGAGGCAGGGGATATATATTAGAGAAGAAATAGCAGTATCTCCTGCAGATTTGATCACATTATACTTGGTTTTGTATGCTGAAAAAAAACTTGTTAGAATCTGTCCATGTATTTTTCCTTTAATACGTACAGTGGCAAACTTCAGGTGTAGCACAGAACATAATATCAATTGAAAATGTACATTACTCATACCTAAGTATATCTTAGGTATTTATACATTGGATTTGTAATTGGCATCTGATGTTGGAGTGGAAAAAAAAGTGATGCTATTGTACCTAAGAAACGTTTCCATGCCAGTGAGTCCTGCCTCCAACTGCCCCTTCTTTGAGTGACCATTTCAGTGCAGATGCATAAACTTTAACCATATTAATGGAGAGTAACAATTCCAAAAGCCATTGAGGATGGCATGGAGTATTTTGGGCAAGGGATGAAATTTTGTCAGCACTGTAAAATGTGCTGTTTGAATAAAATAACTTTGACATATAAAATAAAAGATTTTGATAAAGCTATTAAGCCCTCTTTTCTCTATTTCAGTAAGAAGGATCAAATGAGCAGCCTTCTTTTGTCTAGGGGAAAAGAAGAAGGAAAGAAAAGAAATTTGTGCTATGATCTGTGGAATCAAGGTTTGACGGACAGGTAGACGAGAGTTCCAAAACAAGAAGGAAAAGTGAAATGTATTACCTAGGGAGCGTCGAAAAGATTGTGAAGGGCAAAGTGGAATTTCTAGAATTGTATGTGACTTTACCAAGAGTCAATGGATAATGTGATAACATTTCAACTGTTTTCTATTCATAATGAATTGCCTCATGCAAATTTATTATGAAAGTTTATTTCTATGCAAGCCAACGGTCCTATTTCTAAATAATTTGATTCAATCAGTGCACATCACAGCACCTCTTGTGATTCATTCCGCCCTTATGTATTTGGTAAATGAACTAATGAAAGGTCAGCATCAGGCTTTTTCAATGCCCTGCTGTGGAAATATTCAGGGAATATATGATTATAGAAGTAAGATAATATTACTTATCCGCTCCCATTCTTTCTGATTAAGTCTCAACATTTGATTTGGAAGTTCATATGTAAACGTATTTTACCAAAGAGAATCAAACCTGGACACATAAACCATATTCTTGATGGTGATTTTGAAGAATTTCTTTTAGAATTTTTATTCTCACTTTCTGCTGTGTACCGCCTGACTTATTTCTTCCTGTGAGTCTAGTTACTTGGCAACAACATCCTTTCTTCCTGAATCTTAGCAAATGCTTTTAAAGATGACATGATTGTGAACGCTGTAATCTAGAAAATAAACGGACTAAGTTTTAATAAGGTGGCCTAGTTAAAAAGAAACACATAGTCTATTTTAGTTCTACACCGTCACAGAATCAGAAGGTTGGAGCTGGGAGCCTTAGAGATTTGGGGGTCAAGTTCCCACGTTGCACAGACGAGAATAGAGTCAGTCATGTTAGTTTTCGTTTCCATTTCTGTTTTTCATGTCAGAATCAGAAGTTGCAAAGCAAAGGAAGAATCCAGAGACTGTAGAGGAGTCTGTTTCTAACATCACTGCTTTCATAGGAATTCTAGCACTGGAAGAAGAGTTTACAGTTTTCCTGCACTTGCTGTAGAAGAAACTGATGGTTTCACTTTTTTATGTGTGTTTTGTTTTAGACATAGTATATTTGTCTACAGCTCAAATCATATATATAATAAAGGTAGAACACCTTAATTCATAGTCCTATCTGAATGGCACATAGTAAGAAAGGGTAATTCCTGAGAAGAAAATCAACATGACAGACTCCTATCACCAGCCAGCTCTATATGGACATCAAGCAGGAATCTCATATTCTTCTAAAATGTCTAAAACAGAATTCTTGATTTCCTCTCCAAATCAGTTATTCAGGACAAAAATCAAGATGTCATCTTTGAGGCTTCTTTTTCTCTCTTAACATCAAATCCAGTTTATCAGCAATGCATATTAACCCTACCTTCAAAATATACCCCTAATCCTGCCACTTCTCACCTCCTCATCATCTCTGCACTAAGTGAAGACACAGTTATGGCTCATCTGAGTTCCCAGACCAGCTTCCTAACTTCCCTCCCTACACACTTCCCCTGTCCACTCTTCTCAGCCGAGAGGCCAAAGTCATCTTTCCTAAAAGCATATCATTCCTTAGCATCCTCTGACTCTAAGGGGAGAAATTCAGACACACTTAAATAATAGATGCTGGTGGCAGTGGGAAAAAAAGTGGGAAAAAACAGCAAATGCCCACGACAGGATGGAGGGAATAAAGCCAATATCACTTAAATGATTTTAATGATGTCTCACTATGGAGTCTAGAACTGCTGAGTTTACTGTGTGGGGAAAATGTTAAAAGCCTCAGAAGGGTTGATAAGCCGATGGACTTCCATAAAGAGTTATATGTAAAGGCAGTGAAAGAGAAATAAATATATTGTTATTGAATTTTAAAAAAAAAAAACAACAGCTTTGAGTTCAAGAATGCATTATATCTGGAGTTTAGATTCTGTGGTGTGATAAAAAAAGGAGAAAAAAAGCCATCAACTATTTTAACCCCAGAGTCATTTCAGGTTATTTATAACAAAGGTTATTGAAAGAAGGATGAGAGCTCACATTTGAACAGCCAAAGACTTACGAAACAAATGTCTGTTTGTTAATAAGAAAGAGCAGGCGCAAGCCTGGGATGCAAGCTTGGAGGAAGGCTGCCATTCTGCTCAGGAACAGTAGATGGCGGTGGTGTGCCAGAAGAGAGCTTGGCGGGTTGGGACTGAGGCTTGCAGGAGGTGGTTTATGCAGGTGCAGGCTAAAAAAGACACTGTTTTGTCTGAGGAACTGTAAATTGTATTCATGATTCACATATCATTATTAATTCATTTTGTATTCATTATCATACGGCAGCTTCATCTGGCATTTAGGCAGATGTCAGAGTGTAGGCACTTCCGGGAGCTGTCAGTGCAGGTTCAGACCAGGCTATCTGTGTGCTGATTTTTGTGGATACTAAGTGAAGAGGAGAAATGCTTTTTTTTTTTTTTTTTTTAACCACGACACAATTTGGCTGAAGACTGTACCAGGGATTGCCCAGCTAATGACTTTCAGTGTCTAATTCTGTGATTACTGTGTGTGTCGTTACTTGCCTCTGCATATTTTTGGCAGATTAAGTCTGGCAAATGAGAATCTCCCAGGTTGGAGAGCTCTGAATGAGATAAAAATTTAATAATCTTATTGCTGACCCAGCCACTACGGGTAGAACAGATAATCCTTTAATAATGTACTTCAGAAGCCTGGTTTGCATAGCCAGAGACTGGAGGCAGCCTGGTGTAGTGGGGAGAGAGGCTTTGAGACAGAAAAATGATGGACTGTGGTGTTGGCTCTGCCACTAACTAGCTCTGGGACTTTGGGACAATCAATTAACCTTCCCAGGTCTCCGGTTCTTAATCTATAAAATTAAGGGATTGCATGAGATCATCCCAAAAGTCCCCTCCCATGCTAAAAATAGCAAAATTTCCTGATGAAAAAAGAAGCGCATGTCACATAGAGTTTTAAAACTCTTCTTTGTGACCTACTTCAAATCAGATGAGTTGTAAAGCTCGCCATGAATTGTACGAGCGTATCATCTGTGAGTAAATGCACCTCAAGCTGTTACGAGTGTGATTTCTTACCAGGGGCTGGGGCAGTATCACATAGAAGTAACAATACCTGGTCTTGAAGCCTTTCTTAAATCTCAGAAAGGACAGAAGAAAAACGTCAAGAGGAGAGTCTAATTTCAGGACTACTTTCTTATGAACACAATTTGACAAACTGTGTTTCCTGCCGTGGCGCACGCCTCCCAAACGTGCAAAGCGCTGATCCATTTGGAAACATCTCCGAACGCGAAACCAGCTTTTTCTCAGCGCAGAAGTCAGTCTAGAAATGAAGCAGATGCTCAGAGAAGCTCATTAACTCTTTGAGGATAGGAGATACTTCTCTCCACTGCAGTATGGAAACTGAGTTCTCTGATACGGTGTATCCAGTCTCTTTTGCTCCCTGATTAACACAGGAAATAGTGGGCTGATTGGTAAATTCCCAAATAAAAAGCATTGATATTGAGCAGTCAGACAGATCTAGTGGATAAAGATAAGCAGGTTCTTTAGGGGAAAACCATGTTTGACTAATTTTTTTTAAAGAGATGGCCAGTAACATGATAAGTGTACACATTTATAATTTCAAAACTTTGGACAGGGTTTCAAAGGATGAATATTTCGTTTAAGAGCAACTGTCAGAAAGGGGAAGATGTTTTGTCGTAGATCTCACACTTCCACCTCTTTGATAATGAATGGATGAGTGAAGCATGAAAAGAACAATCCCTCAGGCATCAAAGTTGAGACTCATTGTTCAGTCTGATTATCCAAGATCAGGTAGAGGGAGTCCCAGTCTTCCGTCAAGTCTGCAGGTGATGTAAGCTCCTCAGTGCTACTAAATGCTGGATCAATTGCGATTACATTCGCGAGTGTTTCATTAGGTTAAAAGGACAGAAAAATGAGAAGGAACTTCATTCTACAAACACTAAGCAATTACTACGTGCTCGGAATTCTGTTAGTGCAGGAAATACGGAGATGTTCAGATACAGTTAAGAGAGCAGGTGTGTGCTACTGCAGTGAGTGATGTCCTTGGAGATCTTGGGTGTGATGAGGGAATGGGGTTACCTGGAGGTACTGAGGAGGACAACAGGAGTAAAACAAGACCAGGGTTTGTGAATAGCTGGAGGATAGGAAGGAGTAATGTAAATTTAAAGGCAAGAAGTAGGATGTGGAAAAACATGGGAAACTAAGAGAACATATAGTATTTATTGAGCATTAATTAGTGTGATATGACAGAGGGAAAAAAGATTCCTGAGGTTAAGTTGTGGGAGATGTGGTTAGGGAGGGAGTCAAGGGCCAGTTCTTGAGGGATGTTAGACTGTGGGAGCAGCAGGTGCTTTTAAGTGAGACAGACCCAGTCTTGAATACTTTCTTGTCATTTACTGTGTGTCTCTAGGAAGGTTGCTTAATTCTGAGTAACAGTTTCTTAATCTCTAATGTGAGGGTAGTGATGTCAACCTCAGAGGCTCACTGTGCAGTTTTGACCTGGGTCTCTGCCGGTTGCCTGTCTGTCAAATGGAGAGCAACATCTCAGCTTTCAGGCAGGAGCATGAGGTTGGGGAAGCAGTACTGGATCTCTGTGAGCAATCCTCAGCTTTCTGTCCACAGACTGAAGAGAGGAAATTCCTCTAAGCATGGCCGTGGACTGACTCTCCTTGTCTCCTTCTCAGCATCCTTAGGATGAGTGAATGTGGTTGATAGCATCACCAGGTGTGTGACTTTAGAGGCAGCCTGCCTAAGGAACTTGATGGCAGAGGAAATCCCTCCTAACGCTCCCAGATTGTGTCCTCTTAGCTCTTTCGGTTTCAAAATAAAGGTTCAGGTTCACTCAAGCTGTAACTGACCTCTCTAGAAAGATCAACACCTCTGCTCCTATTTCATGGAAACATTGCCACAGCAACATCTTTTTGCATCCTTTTGGACCTCTGGCATGCAGTTAACGCAGGCCCCAGAAAGCTAAGAAATGAAGAGTTTGCAAATTAAAATAACTTTAAACTCTAACTGCGACCTTCTAAGTTCACTTCCTATTCTATATTTTATCTAAAATTTGACCAGTTAGGTGATCCAGAAATACTGTGCAGGAAGCCAGGTGAAGTGTGTGAATAACATGATTATTCTAAGGATAAAATATTTTTAAATGTTATCACTTAAAACTTTGAGTACTATCTGCCATCATTAAATTCATAAGTAGAAATCGAAGCCCCGAATTGGAACCCTTATTCTGTTTAAAGTTAAAACTGAAAACAAAGTTTTAAGTTAAACCCCAAAGAAATTAATCCAAAAGTGAGGGGTTTTTTCTCTTTAATTTCTTTCTCTACTCAATTTCAGTCAGATAAGTCTTGGTCAATCACCTGTGGAAATAGAGTTTCCCTTATTTGTTATAGCTTGGGTCCATTTATTGGAAGGACTAAGGTTCAGTCAGGACCTCTGAAATTCAAATACTTTTACTCAAAGTTTCTCATGTGCCCTAGTTTTCAGAAGTTCAAAAAATTAACCCACCACATGAGATCTTCACTGCACTGGTACCAAACCCTCACCATTTGGAGAACACATGCAACCCCAGCGTCTACATGAGTTATTATACGTAAATGGTGTCCTTATAACCCAGTGCAGTTGACCCTTGAGCAATGTGGGGGTTAAGGGTGCCGACCTTCCATGCAGTCAAAAATCCAAGTATAATTTATAGTCGGCCTTCCATACCCTTGGTTCTGTGGATTCAGCCAACCACTGGTCATGCGGTACTGCAGTATTTACTACTGAAAATAATCTGCATGTAAGTGGACACACACAGTTCAAACCTGTGTTGCTCAAGGGTCGGTTGAACTTGGTTCAGTTCGAACCGAAATTACTGTTAAAGACCAGAGACAGAAAGAAGAGTAAATTTCCTCAACAGTGTCTCTACTAGAATCTCAAGCAACTGGTTGTTCACAGTCTAAGACCTGTGAGCTTAGAGCCCACCTCCCGACATGACGGTGTACATTATAGCACCGTTCTTATCAGATAGCGGGGGGAGGACCCGCCTAAGCAAACCGATTCCCATCTCTCAGAATATTATTTGAGACATTTGAGCCTTTTTGAAGAGTTTGCAAATTTGTACTAGTGGTTCCGTGACTGATTCCTTTTTTTCTCCATCCTCCATAATTTGAAACCTATTAAATCCCCCACCCCCTTGGATGCCGAGCAATGCTTTCTCTCCACGTTTGTCTCATCTGCAGAATCAGCAACAGCAGGTCTCCGCCCTCAGGAGCGGCTCAGGCTTCAGAAGGTGTCGCCCCAGGAGACCCGGTAAATGCTGAGACCTTGTTACATGTGCTCACCCTGAGAGTTGCCTTTCCTCTGCTTTGCTTTTAGATTTCTCAGAACCGAAATAACTTGCTGTATTTTGCTGGCAAAGCACATCCTTTCTACCGTTTCATCTTTTTCTGCTACAGTGGGCTAGTCCTCAAATACTTTGATCCTCTCCCTGTTTCTCCTTTCCAGAAGGCCCTGCTAAGTTTATTATTATTGATTCTTTGTCCTTAATGATTTACCCGTGACTGTTGCAAACTTTTGTTCGCTTAAGTTCTTTTATTATTATTAAGGCTTTTTAAAAAGAGAAATTAAATATGTTTAGAGCAAAATTAGGGGCAAGGTACAGATATTTCCCATATATTCCCATTTCTCCTGCCACCACACATGCAGAGCTTCCCCCATAATCAGCATCACCCACCAGAGGGGTAGTTTTGTTACAAATGATGAACCTACATTGACACATCAAAATCACCCATGGTCTGTAGTTTATGTTAAGGTTCACTCTTAGTGTTGGACATTCCATGAATTTGGACAAATCTATAGTGATGTATACCACCATTATGGTATCATACAGAATACCCTAAATACAGGTGTCGTGTCCTGTTGAGTTTTGAGCATTCTTGTCTGCTCCCTAAATTGATTTTTTTCCTTTTACATCACATGTGGGGTGAACACTGCTTGTAGTGTTTTATTTGCTCTCCTTTTTTTTCTTCTCTTTTTTCTTTTTATTGAAGTATAGTTAGTTTATAATATACGATTTCTGGTGTACAGCATAATGTTTCAGTCATACATGTACATACTTATACTCCTTTTCATATTCTTTTTCATTATAGGTTACTACAGGATATTGAATATAGTCCCCTGTGCCGTACAGTAGAAACTTGTTGTTTATCTGGTTTCATAAGGATTTTCCTTGTAGTTCCAATAGTAAATATTCCACCCAAGTTCAGTGGTATTTTGTGTGAATTGATCTATATGTAGACGTAGTATTTGATGTATTTGTGCAAGAGGGTGAGCACTGGGTCCTTCTGCTCTGCCATCTTGGTAATTCCCTCATTCACTCTCCTTTTAACTGTCCCTGCTCTCTGAGGTCTGGACTTTTCTTTCCTTACATTCTCCTCTATATTTTATATGATCTGCCCTCTAGTAAGAGATATGATGCCAGACCTTGGCTCTAATCTGTTATTTGCTCTCTGGTTCTTCCTCCTTTTTTGTATACTCTTTGCTTCTCTTTGAGTCTCATTCCCATTCGTAAGACCTTCCTTGGTCACCAGTTCCTGCCTCAGTGGACACTTCCTGTTCTTCCCTACTCTTCTGTTTTCCTTATCACTTGCCGCTTTCTCTCATGCTACATACTCCCTATTAATCTAGTTTATTTTGTCTCTCTCCCTCTGAGACCTATGCTCCATGGGTATAGGGATTTGTGGCCTCTATTCCCTTTATATCCCCAGAAGCAAAAGTGTTGCCTTGCAAATAGTAAATGCTCAAAAATTACACTGAATGAACTTTTTGCAGGGTGTGGGGAGCAACAGCTATGTTTTCAACCACCACAGTGATCATGAAACAAACCTGAAAAGGCTAAAAGTTATTTTATGATGTATCCCCTCTCAAATGTTCAAATAATCTGTACCTGCCGTCGCAGCTGGCCATCCCAGTCTTCATGAAGTGGTTTCCTAACTGCTGCTGCTAGATGCTTCCCATCTGCTGTTATAAGATGATGCTTCTCATTGCTTTCTTGGATATGAGCTCCTTCCAGAGAAGTCGCTCAGGCTCACTGCTGAGAAATGCTGCCATTTCCAGAGGAAGAGCATTTAGTGTAAATGTAGCTCATTTCCCCTTTCATTTAGTTTAAATCTGATGGTAAAGACCTCAAGGTGCCTCTTTGGTGGGTCCCTTTCTTTATTCATCCCTTGAAAATATGCCTTTTGCTCTTTCCAAAGGTAAAACCATTGCCTGAGCCATAGTCATTTAACACATTGAAATTGCTCTGTATTTTACCCCATGTCTTCTTGCAAATTACCTGTAAACCTTATTTCTAAGGTAAATGTATGTATAATATTTCTTTGCTGAGTTTTAACTTTGTGATAATATCTTCCAATATCCCTTAAACTTAGGTTCAAGTAAAAGTCATTTCCAACATAATATGCCTCTCTCCCTTGTTATTCCTTATCTGTTAGTTAATAAAATCCACCATTCTTTTGTGGCTCAATCCAGTCTCTGTCTTGGAGGTCTTATTATGCCTTGGTGACAGAACGTTCAGTGACCACATCAGAGTCAATCTGAAAATACATGGTAGGACGTGGCTCTCTGGGACTGTGAGTATGTCACAGAGTCTAAGAGATTAGCTCCATGGCTCGGCTCCTCTTTACTCTCTTTGGAATCGGATGCCCTTTCAAGTGTGGCAAGAGGAAGGAATTTGAAACAGCTAAACTAATAGCCTCTATTAATGTCAAACACGAACAGTACAAAGACTAAAACCTCACCCAGTCATATGATAGCCCACGTGGATATGAACTGTTCTTGCAGATTGAAGCCTCAGCTGGTTGACAGTGAGAAACACTGCAAGAACAAAAATCATTTCACCCCTCAGTGCCTAAGAAGCCTGTGTCAAGTGAGCCTTGACTGGAACTAAGAGACTCGCTTGCCCTCGATAATTTAATCCCTATCTCATTCCTGCCTGCTTGGGTCAAAGCTGCACCCACGTCAGCCAAGGTCAGCCATAGTGTGAGCTGTGCTCCCTAAGTCCGAGGCTACTCATGAAATAGCTGCTAAACGCCATAGACATCTGCTGCAATAAGCTGACGAGCGCTGCCATCCTGGAAGGTCAAGGACGCCAGCCACACTGGAAGCATCCATTTACCCACGTGGTATTGTTTCACGTAACACCTCCCCCTTGCTGGCTCTTTCAAGGTTCCTGGCCAGTGTGCCAGTATATTGAAATTTTAGGATCCTAATAAATAACTGTTGGAATAGTGATATTTCCAATAGATCTTTCCTTCATTCCCTGCTACACACAAACTTGAAAAAGTAGATACATTCGTTGCCAGGTGAATATTATTATGACAGTTTTATGATCAAAAGAGAGACATTGGAGGGGAGACATCAGTTGTGTGCTCATTATAACACGTTAAAATCCTATCCTTCATTAACTAGATTTACCTAACTAAAGCGATAGGCCACCTTGCAAAAAAAAAAAAAGCCCAAAACAATAAAACACAGATGACCTAAGTGCACTGCAGGAAGGAGAGACTATGTACTTGAGACAGAGAGCCCCTACCCTAGAAAAACACGGGAGACTAAGGCGTGCACATACTCTAATCTTAACTAGCAATCACGCAAGGGAGCGTGTAAGGAAGGTCAGTGTCCCCCCAAACTCTCCTCTCTCACGGCTCAGCAGTGGGGCTACGTTGGTGAGCAGAACTAAGTCAATGCATATCATCACCATGGAGTTGAAAATCTAGTGGGAGAAATTGATACCGAAAATTTAAACAAAAAATTCCAGATAGTAATACTGTATAAGGAGGTAAGAAAAGTTGTATATGAGACAATGATATATAAGATGTTCTAAGTATGAGTAGAGAGACGTGCTGTTTAACACAGAGAGAAGAGGGAAGGGAATGTTAGTGTCAGGTGATAGATGGAAGGAATAGGCTAGGAAGTAAACTGTGTTAAAATAAAAAAACGACTGACTTAACAGCACTGCATAAAAACTGAATTTACAAAGTTAATTTGGTGATATCCCCAAACTTTCTTGAGGTTGGCTCAAGAAGGACATCATCACTAATAAGAACTGGCCCATTCGTTGGCTTTACACAGATAAAAGAATGATGTAGCCATTTAAGCCTGAATGCTAATGAATAAAGTTAATAATATACATGATCTATGTATTTTTTTATCTAGAAAGAATAGATTAAAATTTTTAATGTCTATGGAGATTAAAACTTTTAATGTCTATGGATCTGACTGCTTAATCTCAAGAAGATTTTAATCCAGTGGATGATAAGAAAGATAGTTGATGGACATAAGCCCAGTACCTACTCAGGCAGACTCCACAGACTTCCAGCCTTGACTGTAATCATTTAGCATCTGTACCATATTTCAGGTCATTAAGGTGGTTTCTCAGTCATTTTGTCATGAAGGAAGTTGAAACTTAAACAATAATTTTGTTGATATGTTGATGGACAAAAGAATAGGGAAGAAAGATACTTGTAGGAAAAAGAATAAAAGACACCAGGTTAAACTGAAGACATAAGAGTATGGGGCTATATACATCAGGAGAGATAAAATGATGTTAGCATTACATTGACAATGATTGTGATCAAATTTTGTGATCATTACTTATTTTTATGTACATCAAAGTCTGACAAATACTACAATGTGGCAGAATGAAAGAGGCAAAGGACCTTGGAGCCAGACTTCAAGGTGCAAATCTGTGACCTTGGGTAAGATACAGATCTCTGTGCCCCAGTCTTCTCATCTATCAAATGAGGACAGTAGCAATACCTATGTCACAGGAAACACTAAGCATTGTCTAGCACATTGTAAGCACCATGTGTTTACTTAATTGAAGTTATTGTTATGGTATCTGAATTTGTATTTAAAATCAGGTTCTAACCATAAACTTCCCAAACAAAAACTGATTTCAGTTAATAACCAAAGAATATTCTACCTTTAACATCTGAAATACTGAAACATTTCAAGGTTGTGTGCATTTTTCAAGGATCTAAAAGTTTACAGATGATCAGATTGGACTGGAACAGGGGTCTTCCTGCTCCCAGCTCAGTCCTTAACCCAGTGTCCTCTTCATTATGTAAATAGCAGACTCTGCTTCTCATCCATGTGTTGAATGAATGTGTCATCTGAACAGTGCTTTAAGGGACTAAACTGAGAATAGAATGACCTTGAATATTTTACATCTTGAGAGCACACTGCCACCTTTCCTTAAAGTGACATTGACATAAATGTCCTCGAATAAATTTATGTCCTCATCTCTACTGACTCATTAGGCAGAATTAAGTTTGCCCATCAATTGAAACAGAATTGGAGGAGAGTGGCCTTGTCAAGTTGACATATAGAAATAACCATTACAGGTGGTGAGGGAGAAAAAGCATTTTCAAAGGTGCCAAATTCAGAGTTGGTTAAGATAAACAAACAAAACAAACCAGCAAGACTAACTGTGGCAAATATTCTTTCTGTCAGTAGCAGGTCTTTATGTTTTGTTTCCTCATCTCATGCTCAATCTGGTCCCCTTAATATTTTATTTGTGGAGACTTTTACAATTTAAGAAAAATATTTCATTTGTCATGTCTATTAAATTTTTATTTAGTTTTCCAACATAAAATGTGGTTACTTTAAATTTTTCAGCTTCTAAAACATTAATATTTATTGAACGAAAGTTGAATAAATCCAAAATAATTCATGGAGCTTAAAAAGTACAAATCCTAAGACATTCCCCTCTCATGTATCACACCAAAATCCCCACATTTCCTGAGATTTTGCCAAATTCAGTTAAACAAATAGAAGAAACAAGTAAAACTCACAAACAAGCAAAACCTCCCTAGTTAGGTGATTGTGACTAAAACAACTATTACAGTGAATTCACAGATTTGTGAATTTCTAATAGTCTCTGAATATAAAGAATTTGTTATCGTGTTGGTATATATGGCTGAATTAGGCCCCCAGTGATGTCAATATTTGAATTCCCATAATCTCTGAAAATGTTATCTGATAAAAGGTACTTTGCAGACATACTTAAGTTAAGAATCTTGAGATCGGGATATTATCTCAAAGATGTCCTTATAAGAACATGGCAAGAAGCTGGAGGTGATGTGATGGTGGAGGCAGAGATAAGACTGATGCAGGTAGAAGCCATGGGATGCACAGCCTCCAAAAGAAGCTACAAAGGGTAAAGGAATAGATTCTCTTCCTTGGAGCCTCCAGAAGGAATAAACCTTGCAGACAACTTGATTTCATCCCTTTAAATTTTTCTTTGGATTTCTGACCTCCAGAACAGGAAGACAAAAAGTTTGTGTTGTTTTAAGCCACTGAATTCAAGATGCTTTGTTACAGCAGCGATAGAAAACTAACACATGCAACAGTGTCAGTGAGAGTTAACACATGGTGAGTGCTCTCTCCCGGCATCACTCTGTTAAGCCCTTTCCACGGAGAAGATAAAATTTAATTTTGAAAGTCATGAGGCAGAGATTAGTATTATCTTCATTTTTACAGAGGACAGATTGTAGCCTATAGACATTCAATCACCCATGGACTCTTTGTTAGTAAAATATGACCCAGAATTCAATCCATGAAGTCTGGCTCCTATCACACATCCCACCTCTACTCCTTCCCTGCTTATCCGTGTTTATCTCTGAAATTCCTGCTCAAAGGCTGTGGATAGAGTCTGGCCACAGGAGGTAATTTGATCACATGAAATTATAAACTGCTATTAATTTGAAATTAATTGGGCAAATATTTAATAAGCACCCAATATATAGCAGGCATTTTACTAGACAGTAGACTATGTGGGTAACTAAGATAAACATGACTCAAACCCTTGGAAAGCTTACAATCATAGCAAACATGTGACCCTCTTTAATGGGATTTATTATATTTCCAATTTCTATTCTGCACTTTTTGGGGCCTGCTTTTCAGCTGTTTCTTAATCTTACTAAATGCATTACCAGTGCTGAGTCACCACAAATGCAGTTTTCGGAATATTGCAATTTGAAGCAGATGAGAAGAGGTGTTTTAGAAAGATGAACAGAAAACATGTAAATACAATATTTCTTGTAATATTGCGATCAAAATCTCTGTACTGAGCATTCTTTACTGGTAGCGAAACCACCTTTAATTTTCATTTCCTTTACTCCCTGGAAAGCAAAATGAATTAAGCAGCATTTTCCATTTGTTTTTAAATATGAAGGGAAGTTTTGAGAAAGGCATTTGGGAACATAGAAAAAAATTTAAATGCAGCAGTGAGTTCAGAGGACAGATTCACAACCAGGGAGAAAAACAAAAGAATGCTTTTAAAAAAAAAAGGGTTTCCTTTTTCACTCCTCTCATTTTCCTCATCTTAATGCTTTTATGAGCCAAATATTTTACAACCTTATGTTAAATGGAAACAAAGGGCTTCATTGCATATTATTAAGTATAGAATTATAAGAATAAGTCCATAAAATATATTTATATTTTTTTATATATTTTATATATTTATAATTTATATATATTATTTATAAATCCATATATATATATATTTGGATTTCCTCCAACTCTGTTTTTCCAGTGCATTTGAGCTCATTATATTCAGCTAGATCTATTGATTCTATTTCTACAGATTCTAAGTGTTTTTTTTTGTGGTTTATCCATTGTCCTCCTTTTAATTAATAGCAGATATGTAATAGGGCACCAGACAATATTTATTCCATAATATTAATTCTGCACCTGCACGGAGGCACAGGGTTTTAGGAGAAACAAATGCACAAGCTAAGCTGTGTGCCCTCCAAGGTAAAGTTCTGTAGGGTGCACTGTGGCGTGATTTCCCCAGGGGGAAACGTGTGTTCTACTTCTCCCTGAATTAAATGGGTCACTTTAACTAGGAGGACCTCAAACTCTGCATCTGTAAAATAAGGATCTCTAGAGTTCTTTTCAGCATCTATGTATCGGATTTCTGTGGACACTTTCTGGCTTTCTGGCTCGTGTTGTATTCTCTGGTGCATTCTGGAAAGAGCCAGCTTTGGGCTCTTTGAGATACATAGGGAAGTCTGCTTTCCCTGTGGGAGGGACACTGAGATTTTGGCCTAAGGGGTCTTCCAAGTGCCTCTTGGAAGTAAAAGAGTGGCAAGTTTGCTCACGAACCGAGTCCTGTCCCTTATCTCGTTTTCTTTTTCTTTATTGGGTAGCAAGTGTCTCTGGCCACCAGGGGGCAGAATGGCTTTGGGTAATCCCCGAGGGGATCTACACGCATCATCAGTTCCCGAATCTTGGTTCCGTTTTAGAGCTCCGAGTTTTGGAACCCCTTTTCCGTGTTTTCACAAAGTCATCAGCACAACGACATCTAGATGGAGGAGGCAGTATGCCTCCTAAATGTCTCCAAAGTCATATATCTTACTGCAGAGCTTTCTTCCTTGGTCGGGAGAAAAGCATGTGGGGCATTCTACAGGCAGTTATAGGACTGGATGGAAATAAAGAGAGTCAACAAAAGACTGATTTATATTGACTTGGAGAGCAAAAACAAATGTGTCCTAGATTCCACATCATTAAGAACGCAACCTTCAACGTACAAGATGTTAAACAGTTTTGCACTGCCTCTGAATGCCAGCTCTCCTTCAGAACGATAGCCAGGTGAGAGGAAACAAATAATAATAACAATAATGGCAATAACCACTTTAAACTTTGGTACATTTTCAAATCCCTGTTGAACTCCTTGTGCTTAATGCCTAGTACTTTATCTTCCAAACTGTAGCGGCGAGTGCTTCATCAAATCTAATCCGGTAGGTGCTATTGACAGTGGCTGAGGTCAACACACCTGCTGACTTGGAGCTGCTTCTTGAAAAACAGGGAACATTCTTTCTCCCTATCCCAAGACAAGTTAGCCTTTCTGATGTGAGAACTATGAGGGATTATTCCCACTTATAAGTGTTCATGAGAAAAAATATGGATAATTATACCCTTCTTTCAGTATTGTTATGGTGACCAAACAAGAGGAGGAACATAAATGCTTAGCCTGGCATGTGGCAAACACTCACAGACGGCAGCTCTTATTTCCCTCTTGTAAAATGAACTGAAATGATTACAGTTGCTCCCAAGCAAAGATCTGTGTGACTTTTGAGTTTTTTGTCCAAGCTAGCTCCCCTGGCCTAAAAGAGAACAGTGAAAGGGACCACGGCTCCGATCCTTTTCCAGTCAGAAAGCGAGACCATGAGGTTAGGGACTGTACTGCTAGACTTCCTGAAAACAGTTATGAGACAAAAGAATTCCAAACAAAATCATTAGGGGTAACCAGGCTAAATGCAAGTTTTTTCCTTTTAAAGGTAGAACAAAGAGATGCTCTCCTTATTGGACTTTCGGGCTAGAGGTGAGAGACATCTTCCATGTCAAGCATAAAATATGGATTTATATTCTAAAATATAAATACCATATCATATACTTTCTTATGTGTAGCCTATCGTGTATACTTTAACTGATTAAAGGGATGCATCTTGGAAAAAAATTCTATGGCCCAAATTTGGTAAGTGAAAAGGGATCAAGTAATAAAACACTAATAAAGAAAAGATTTACTAAAAGAAAATTGCCCTTAAATTAGGAAACATTTCAATGACTTAGTAATACTAGAAACCAGTATCCACTGAATAATGTCAATTTCATAAAAGAAACAAAAATAATTTTTGTCAATCTCATTCATGAACTACAATAACACGCTTTTATATCTTCAGACTAAACATCATATCTGCAGGGATATTTTTCAGTTCTCAGGAGCAGATTAACTATGAAGCTAAAAGAATGTAGCTTTAGGGTTTGTCATTTCCTGTGCCCTGTAAATACTGGAAGTTAGGAGTTGTAGAGAACTGCAGATGAGGGGGAAAAGTCCAGGTTTAATGAGAAGTGTTTCTATGGAAACATTACTTATAAATTGCCAAAAAAAAAAAAAAACAATGAAGAAATCACAGAAAAAGGACTCGAATCTCAGAATAGTCAGTGATTTTTCCCCCCATTCTAAATATTCATTTTATACTTTTGTAGGCAGAATAATAGCCTCCAAAAAAGGCTCACATCCTAATACCTGGGAATCTGTGAATATGTCACATGGGAAGAGAGATTTAAGGTTGCAGGTGGAATTAACTTTGCTAATCAACTGACCTTAAAGTAGAGAGATTAACTGGGTGAGTGCAATGTAATCCTAAAGTCCTTAGTGAAAATGGGAGTCAGAAGAGTCCTTGTCACCCTGATGTGATGTTAGAAGGACTCAACCAGCGATTGTTTGCTTGAAGATGGGGGAAACAGGCTTCAAGCCAAAGAATGTGGGCAGCCTTCCAGAAGCTGGAAAAGGCAGGAAAATGAAGTCTCCTCTAGAGCCTCCAGAAAGGAAAACAGCCCTGCTGACATGTTGATTTTATCCCAGTGAGACACACTTTGGGTTCTGGCCCCCAGAATTGAGATAATAAACATGTTAACCGACTAAGTGTTAACCTACTAAGTTGGTAGTAATGTGATAACAGTAGCAAAAGGAAACCAATGCAAATACTTACTTTTGGATTTGCAATTTAATTATTTGTTTTCTTAGGGAAGACCCTGAATTGTGTAGATTTATAAACTCACAGAACCTGGTTCCATCCCTATCGATACTGTACATGAATGTCGACTTTATTAGCATGGACGTGGTTTTCCCACAACTTGTATTTATTCCTCTCCCAGGGATATAGATATATTTTATGATGTCATTGGCCTTCCCCTGGGAGCACTGGCCCCTCTCAATGTTAATGAAATTCCTTTTCTTTCCTTAACACAAGGATCATGGGGAGACAAAAGAACATTCATTACTTTACAACACTTTGTGCTTTTGTAATCTTTAACCCAAATTGGCCCGATGGAGATGCGTGCTGTGTGCTCCAGCCTTCTGTTTTTCTTAAATTGGCCACTAAAATGAAACCCTTCAGTATAACTGTTGAGATTCTAATATAGTTACACTGCGTCTGTGAAACTGGTTAGGGCTCTTGTCTTCCCCATCACTAACAGCCAGTGACATATTCCAATTTATGGGTATAGCTGTTTGTTGCCTACTTCCTGTTGGGCACAGAATGGGATCAGTGTGCATACCTTTAGAATATTTGTGATAGTACAGAAAATGAAAAGAGAAGAAATGGGAAGATTATATTGTTGAAAGCTTAGAATGTATAACTGCTCTGTTAAATGCTTTATATAAACCTTTTTTATTTCATTCTTCCAATATTGCTGTAGGTTGGATAGTCTCATACTCCTTTTACAAATGAAGATATTGAGGCTTTAAAACATTATTTGTTTTGCTCCAGGTCAGGTAATTGGTAGATAGCCAAATTGGAATGGGATTCCAGTTTTGGTTTGTATGACTTGAAAACTCATAACATTTGAAAACCCCTATCATCTATTCCTACCTGTGTCGAAGCTTGACTTTTCCAGGCTGGTGTGCACCTGCAAAGAGTGTGTTAACTCATCTGAACGGTGACAGTGTCTCCTTGGGTACAACATGGGCTCTTCCTGACTCCTGTACCCTCTCCTCAGTTTCCTTTCCACTTAGCCTATTCTTGATTCAGTTCGTTTTCTGGTTCAGGAATATCTCTTGAATCTTGCCTGATATTCTCCCTTGATTAGACTAGGTGCTTTTGACTCTCATGCCTACCTTTCTCGTAGGAACCGTGCCAAGGGATAGGTGCCCATTCACTCCTCTGCCTTCTGCACTAGACGCCTTGAGCCTTGAGGAATGAATCTTTCAAGTCCTAGGCAGATCTGGGGCTTGGTCTATGCCCAGTTGAGTTAATAAATATATTCCCTGACTTTAGTGCTTCTGTAAAATACTTTTCTAGGAACAGAAGACGTGAGGATTGTCTTTATGAGTTTAAGGAAAGTAAGGCACTAGCAGCTTTTCATGCTTATTAAATATGTCTCTTTTGTTTATGTTATCGCATTACTGCCCAGAATAACTGTGTAAGTTGGGATAGTTTTATCTTCGTTTTACAGATGAGCAGACTAAGGCTGAGAGCTTAACAACCTGGACTCAGCTTGTACTGATCCAGGTGTTACTGCAACACAGAATTATCCATTATCACTAGTAGTCATGCTACTATCGTTGTTGTTATTTGAAGGCATTCCTGGGGATAAGACACAGAGGAGCTGGCTGATTTCCTCTGAGCATATGGAGGAAAGCAGACACTTCAGAATGCTGAGGTCCCCACAGCCTGCGCCACGTGAGGCGGGCTCCTGCCCTCCTTGAATCTTGACATATTCTATCAAAGCTTGGCAAAGGTTCGAAAACCAGGTTAACATTAAGTATTTCTACCTCCCTAAGCATCCCCAACTCATGCCTTCCCTGGCCAGCTCAGATGCTGCTCACCGTGAAGGCAGGTCACGGATAGCGAATCCTCAAACACATCAAGTGGTAGGGCTTTAAAAAACGCATAGATTTGTGACCCAATAATGACAGTCTACAACTGGAAACAGGTGTCCATCAACAGGAGCTTGGATAGAATGGAATGAAGAGACAAGCATAAATACAATTATATGGATGAAACTCAGAAACATTTTATTGAGTGAAGAAAAAAAGGATACTGGTTTCCTATTGCTGCTGCACCAAATCACCACATACTTAGTGACATAAAGCAAGGCAAAGGTGTTATCTTACAGTCCTGGAGGTAAAGGCCACAATGGGTCTCCCTGGGCTAAGATCAGTCCTGTTAGCAGCTGTTTTTGTGCCTAGATGCTCTATGGAATAATTCATTTTTCTGCCTCTTTCAGCTTCTGGAAACTCCGCATTCGTTGGCTTGTAGCCTTTTCAACCTTCAAAGCCAGCAACGTTCAGTCAACCCTTTCCTAAGATGCCATTTCTGTGGTTTTGACTCTTCTGCCTCCCTCTTCTTCTTGTGGTTACATTGTGCACACTCAGATAATCCAGGATAATTTCCCTATTTCAAGGTCAGCTGACTAGCAGCCATAATCCCGTGTACGACTTTAATTACCCCTTCACATCACGCCGTGTAACGTGACATGAGCGCAGGTTCTAGGGACCGTGAGGTGGGCATGGGGCGGGGGGCATTATTCTGTTATTGACAGTCCTGCTTAAAGGAGCATATGTGTATGACTTCCACTCAACCAAATTCTAGAACCAGCAAAATTAATCTTTGTGGGGAAAAAAATACGGAAACATGGTTGCTCTCGGGCTTAGCGGCAGAGATTAAGAAGATGCATTAGGCAACATTCTGGAATGATGCTGATGTTCTTTATTTTGATAGAAATTTTTGTTACATAGGTCTATAAATTAGCCCAAACTCAATGTTTTATATATATATATAATTTTTGTTATATATGTAATTTTTACATACATACATGTTTATTATATGTAAAATGTTTATTATATGTAAATTTTACCTCAAAAAGATAAAAAAGGATCCACAGCAAATATCAAACTCTTGTAAATGGTGTCTATGTGTAAATATTTAGGAGAAAGTGCACTGATGTCTGTAACTGGCTAAGTAATACACTGACAATTGGATTAATGGGCAAGTTGAGGGATGGATGGATGCATAAATAAGTACATGGTAAATCAAGTGTAGTAAAATGTTAGTTGTAGGCAGTAGTAGGTTAGTTTTAGGTCTCTGTGTTTACTATAAAATCATTTCGATTTTCTATATGTTTAAGAATTACAGTGAAACATGGAGGGGGCATGTGTAGGTTAGGGGTAGCGATACTGTGCAGCAGTTCTGCACCACACCCCTGCTTGCTCTCTTTACTGTTCTCTGGGCACTGAGGTTGGACTGCACTACAACACTCAGATTACAGGATAGATTAATCCTTACTGAGTTTAGGAACTCACTTTGGCCCCAGAGCTCTCTCTTGCTATTTTCCAAATCTAGATTTTGAGAAATTTTTGAAAAACAGTGAATCCCACTTAACACTGCTATCCCATTGAAGCCTTTCTGGGCAAAATTAATCCTTTTGACTCTCAGCCCTGGCAAGATGTTGTGTGCGCGTGAGGGTGGTGGGGTGGGGGGGTGGAGTTCCGTCTCGGGTGTTGGGTGCACGTGGATAGTCAGGAATTTATTCTAGAGAACCCAGCACACATCCTTACCACAGAAGAACCTCAGTCAGATGCTGCAGCTGCGCTCTGATGAAAAGAAACTATAGTAAAGCTGATTACTATTTCTCCCCAACAGAGACTGCCCAGAGACCGGTCTCTCTCCAGTGTTATAAATCCCTGTCACTTTATTCCATCCGGCCGCTTTGAGGCCTGCGTGCAAACCCGCTCATTTGTCACATTAGGCTCCAGTGGAGTGCGTGGACAGCCCATTACACTCTCATGAAGGATGCCGATCTTTTACCCCATCACAGTCAGCCGTGCATTTGGATATATGCCCTTTGGAAAATTCTGAAATGTGCCCTCAGCTTCAGAGCTTCTCAAGTGATTCCTCCAGATGCCTAACATCCCCCTTCTCTCATGGACACAGGCAGGCTTTCTGGACGCGCACGCAGCTGCTCTCCATAGATTCATGATGTTTCTCTACGTATGCTGTCAGTGGGACCACATTCCAATCTGATTTTTAAAAGAAAAGGACAGAGTTGTACCTTTATATATACATTTGTTTGTTTGTTTTAAAACACATTTGCTTTGGCTTGTGAGGATTCAAGATGTGATCTCTGGGCCCTCGCAAATTTCTGGTCTGAACTAGGCCCCCTCTGTCAACACTACAAGGTCAGTAACACGGGGCTCCTTAAAACCAAAGTCTCATTTGTCGTAACTGCGGCTACATGCCTCTCCCTTCCCCACTCCTCCCGACTGTGACAGACTACAATAACTCAGATAACATCACTGCTAATAAAATAGGCCTTTTCCCTCGACACTGCGCTTAGCAACTCTCCACAGTCCAGATAAATTCAATACTTTCCTATGAAAACCCAGGCCCGGTAAAAACACAACCTCCGTGAGTCCCTGGTGATGCTCTCGCTGGCAGTTGTTCATGGATGATAAATTGCTTTGATTCCAGAGAGTGGCAAAGACTGCTACTTAAGTCGAAACTTATGAAAATACCAGAGAGTACTTTGCTCACGTGCAGTTAACATCTAATTATTCTTTGCTGCTTCTCTTTCCCTTTGTCCCCCGCTGTTTCAAGCAACAGGTTGATTTTTCTACCTGAAGTCTGTCAACTTCAACTTACCCTTCTTAAATGACTGATGACTTTGTTTATATTTCCCCTCAAATTCCTTCCTACTTCCCTTTGTTATTTCTTTGATTGGAGCTTTATTCCTAATGAAACTGTGACTTATTGTTTTCCTTGAGGGTTACTTCATTTGTAAGAGGCTTAGAATGATCTAATGGTTGGATTCAAGCAGACATACCTGACTTTTCCTTGATATAGAAATGTGTATTCAATTTAAGTTATTGACTCATTTGTCCTTTTATTGATTCGACATTCACTGTAAACTTCATATTTACACTTGCTGAGTATTTTCAGATATTTACAATTACTTTCAATCATATTAACAATAAACCTAAACTTAAGTAACTCTGAGTTGATAGAATATATTAGATCATAAAAGAAATAGTTTGTGTATATGAGAAAGGAAGCGCCATACAGGAAAAGGGTAAGACCAGACCTGTGTGTGTGTGTGTGTGTGTGTGTGTGTGTGTGTGTACACATATATATTTAGAAACACTGTGACTTTATTTATTATTTATTTTTAATTTGGGGAGGGTAGGTAATTAAATTTCTTTCTTTCTTTCTTAGTGGAGGTACTGGGGATTGAACCCAGGATCTTGTGCATGCTAAGCATGTGCTCTACCACTGAGCTATACTCTCTCCCCTATTTTTTTTTTTTTTTTAAGAACTTGGTTCAAGTGATTATGGAGACTGAGAAGTCCCAAGACCTAAGATAGGCAAGCTGGAGACCCAGAGGAACCCATGATGTATTTGCACTCCAGAAGTTGGTGGCAGACTTGAGATCCAGGATCTGATGTTTCAATTCAAGTTTAAAAGTAGGGAAAGACTGATACCTCAGCTCATGCCATCAGGTAGGAGGAATTCCCTCATACTTGCAAGAGAATTAGCCTTTTTATTCTATTCAGGCCTTCAACTGATTGGATGAGGATCCCCCACCTGAGGGAGAATGATCAGCTTTATTCAGTCTACCAACTCAAATATTCATCTCACCCAAAACATCCTCACCAACACATCCAGAATAACGTCTCACCAAATATTGAGGCACCTGTGGCTCTATCAGGTTAACACATAGAGTTAACAAGCACACTGTCTTTGACCTTCTTCTACCTAAATCACCTCTTCCAAGAGAAATCTCCTCACTCACTTTATCTTTTATAGATGTGAAAATTGCTTTATTATATTTACCCTTTTAAATGCACTCTTCTCCCCATGTTCCTCATCTAGATTAGTAGTCACAATCCACCAGTCACTCCAAACCCTCCCCATTTCCTACACAGCCTCAACAATCAGTTCTCCCTCTTCCCATGCTTACTGTTTACTCGTCTATTAGATCAGCTCTTCCTTTCCTTTCACCTCAACTATTACTGTAATAGATTCTTTTTAAAAAAATATTTGGGTGGGGACATAATTAGGTATACTCATTTGTTTATTTTTAGAGGAGGTACTGGGGATTGAAACTGGGACCTTGTATATGCTAAACATGTACTCTACCACTTGAGCTATACCTCCCCTTTGCAATAGATTCTCAATTGTTGTCCTTGACTCTTTAATGTTCCCACTGCTTCCAGAACTATCTTATAAAAAAATAGTTTGACTCCTCCTTGGTGCTACCCAAGGTTCCAGAGGAAACAAAGCAAGTATCATGTTTCTGGGGAATTATGCTGAGCAGAGTTGCCTGGGGCCTTCGTGAATCATAGACAGCCTTTTCATGGTAGCATAAAATAACCAAATTCAAGAAGGATTCCACATCCCTTTTCAGGAAAGAATATCCAGGAGTGGCTTTGAGCCATTGGTCAAAGGTGTGTAAAGAAGGTTTAAGTGAGGCAGCACATCATGCATTCAAATGCTGGGCTATACTGATACTTACATGATGGATTCATACAAGTGTATTAGAACTAGTGCTGTGAACAGTGTGGGGTACAAGGCACCCACTTGTAGATAAAAGGGAGGGTATAGCAAGGTGATACATATAAGGCTTAGATGCACTGATAAGATCGTGTCTCATCTGCCACAAATACCCGCCATGCTGATTCATTGCTTATGAAACATATCCCGTCAAACACTGTTATCATGATGAACACATGTATTTGCATTTTTATATGGTTAGCTTCTACTCTCATCCTAGATACACCATTTAGTAACTAACACCCTTGGAGAAATTGCTTTAGGTCTCTAGGTCTATTTCTTTATCTACAAAATAATAAGGTCATTCTTGCAATGTTGTTCTGAAAAATAGTTAATTAAAATTGCCTACATGAATACCACTTCATACACATTAGGATGTCTACTATACAACAAACAAACAGACAGTAACACATGTTAGTGATGATTGGAAACCTTGGTGGGAATGTAGAATGGTGCTGCCACTATGGAAAAGAGTATGGTGTTTTCTCAAAAAAAAAAAAAAAAAGAAAAAAAGGATTACCATTACCATATGATCCAGTAGTTTCACTTCCGGGTGTATAAGTGAAAGAGATGAATGCAAGGACTTGAAGAGATATTTGTAAACTTATCTTTATAGCAGCATTATTTACAACAGGCAAAAGATGAAAGCAACCCATGTGTCCATCAACAGATGAATGGATGAACAAAATGTAGTATTTACATATAATGGAATATTATTTAGTCTTAAAAAAGAATGGAATACTGACACATGTTACAACACGGAGTGACTCGAAGACATTATGCTGAGTGAAATAAATCTGTCACATAAAGACAAATACTCTATGATCCCACTTTTTTGAGGTACGCAGATTAATCAGATTCATAGAGACAGAAAGTAGAACGATAGTTTCAAGGACTGGGGAAATGGAAGATTGAGAAGTTTTTGTTTAATAGAATGAAGCTTCAGTTTGGGGAGATGAAAAATATTCTGGAGGGATGGTGGTAAGAGTTGCCAAACAAGGTATATATATTTAATGCCACTGAACTATATACTTAAAAATGATTAAGTTGGTATATTTTATGTTATGTATATCTTACTAAAATAAAAATATAGGCTGTATGTAATACACATAAATCTCTCTGAAATAAGACCCTCATGGTTTAGCCGCTGTCCTTACACACCCTACTCGTCCCCTTGGCTTCTGCCATTCTACTCTATACCCCATTCCCTGGATGGGCAATGTATATTCATAGTGTGTACATTCCCTCATACGTTTTTTTCCCACTTGGCTGTATTTATGATCTCGTTTCAATTATTGAAATCTACTTTACTTTAATGTCCCATGTCCCCAGTGAACCATTTCCAGATACCCCTGTTTAGAATCAGTCAGTTACTCCTTCACCTGTACCCTGTGCCATGCTTACTTATACCCTGATTTACATGGCATTTATTGCCTGTCTGTTATAGATGGTTGTTGGCATTTGGTGTCCTCCGTCCCAGGATCAGCTCCTGGAATGCAGGGTGTCTGATTTCTCCGTCCTTCCCTTCTTGTGCCTAGTCATTCCATAACTATTCCACCTGAAATGGGAGCCTCCCTGAATAACCCTTGAGATTGGTTCTTGCTTTTGCTTTGTAAGAGACAGGTTAAACTGAACAGTAATTAAAGGGAATTTTTCTCTGTTTAAAAATAGTTTCAAAAAGGTTCTGCAGTTTAATTTATATGAAGATTTTTATTGTCCTCTACTTTCTCTTTAGCGGCTAGACTTTAATACTATTTACATGAGTGCCACTTAAAGGACTAAGGGTTGATCTTGTATTTTCAACTTGGAAAAAAAAAAGGAGATAATAATATTTCAGTTTTTCTATTTGTAAGAATTCACAGAGAAAACAATTTTTTCTCAAGTATACTAGCTAATGTTGATAGAGTAAGTG
Organism: Vicugna pacos; assembly: GCF_048564905.1. NCBI lineage: Eukaryota > Metazoa > Chordata > Mammalia > Artiodactyla > Camelidae > Vicugna > Vicugna pacos. The sequence goes on along the minus strand of NC_132988.1, from coordinate 101,984,843 downwards.
GCAGCTATAGAACAGGCAAGCTATTAAAACATCAAAATTTAAGGTGAACACCACCACTTAACTGGTCTCATTGTTACGTAAATTGGAAATCCTATAGCGCTAATGATGCATGGCAGAGACACAGGCTTTTTCTCATATTGCTCTGCATACTCTTAATTATCCTCTGCAAGTTAACTGTACCCTGAAGGAGTAAGCTACATTGTCTTTAACAATGTTGGCTCCTGAATCTTACACCTGGCGTCATTTTGGTTCTAGGCATACAGAAGCACTGGGTTTCTTTCATTATGAAGTGCTTTGAATATATAAAATAAATAAACAACAAGGACCTACTGTATAGCACAGGGAAATATATTCAGTTTCTTGTAATAACATATAATGGAAAAGAATCTGAAAAGAAAAAAATCTATATATATGTATGTATAACTGAATTGCTTTGCTGTACACCTGAAACTAACATTGTAAATCAATTACACTTCCATAAAAAAATTTTAAATGGATAACAAATAATTTTTAAAAAGCTTTAAAGAAATTGTATCAACTAAAGTGTAGGTCATGATGTCCATTTAGAAATTTCTCTACCCCTGTCTGAAACCAAAGTTCTGGGGAACTCTAACTCAGCCTTGAGTAGCTTCCTCTTAATGAACAAATGAACCAGTCGAGGACTGGGAGTTGCCGATTCCGTAGTGCCTTCCTTACTAAATAGGCATACAGGCAGAATATTTCTTCTTTCTGTCTTGATTTTATTGCTGTAGTAACTACTCATGCTATTTGTCACATTCCTTTTTTCTTTTTTCTTGGGTGTGTTTCTGGTGTCTTCTCATCCTCTGGAAGAGGTCCATGTATTGGAAGAAGTGCCCTCTCTACCCACCCAACACTGAGTCGGTAATTCTGTACAGCATGTCGTGGGGGCCATTAGTGTGACTAGGTATCACAGAGCCTCCAAGCCTCATGCCTCAGACTGACACAGACTGTTAAAGATCCTTTACAACGCACTCGAGCCACGAAGGGAAAAGGACGACTCTTTTTCAGGCAATCCATGGTTCAATATTGACAGGAGCATTAGAAGAAATTTCAGATTGCCTCTTTCTGCTGGCTAGAAAGTCCTGTAATTGTGGCAGACAGGGGGCAGAACGCCTTTGGTGGCTGACAGTGAAAATACTTGATCCGAGCTCTCAAAGCTTTTGTAGATATTTCTACCCAGAGAAGAGCACCAGGGCTACATTAGTTGAGTCCTTGAGATGCAATTGAGGAGGCAATGCTATTTTCCTTCTGGCTGAGAGTAATGGCAGAGCCTCTTTGCAACAAATGATCATAAATTGCCCGCGTGTCTCCCAGGCAATGAAAGGGCTTGCATGTTAGAGCTAATGCAAGCTGCTCTCTCACTTTTGAGTAGTGCTTGCTCTTGGGAAGAAATGAGGGCCTGAGGATACAGCTACCAGGACATGTCTGTATGCCTCAAGTAAACGCGATTGAGAGGGAAAGTCTTTCAGCTCTTAAGTTACTTGAAAAACAGAGTCTCAAACCTCAATAATCAAATCAAGAGGGAACCGAAGCCAGATAACTCAGATCAAATGAAACTGGGAAATAAGAAAGGGCGAGAGTAAACAAGATCCCTAGCCAGGGGTAAGCCTGACTGTCAGCTCTGTCTCATATCCATTTTCTGGTTTGTTTTTTGTTTAAAATTCTGTATGAGAATATGTGAGTAATGTTATAAAAAGTGGTATCAAAAAGCTTGCATGTATTTCAAGTTTAAATTCAGAGAAAAGTTCTTGTTCAGGGCTGCTTGAGGCCATTTTGGCCAATTTTGTAATGATTGTGGTGCACAATCTAGGTCATCTTTAAACTTCCTGAGCTTCAGTGTTTCCTAGTTCTTTGCAGATCATTTTATGATTAAATTTCAAATGTACAGACACAGTAAGTGACTTCTGATGGACTTCGATTATGCTCATACCTGTGCTTAAAATTTTTCCTTAGAAGCCCTGGAGTGTCGTATGTGTTTCTAGAATGCCTCTATGAGGACTGAATCAGCAAAACACAGACGGGATTTTGCTACCTGGCCATCCTATGCTGTTTCTCTCTCTCTCTCTCTTTTTTTTTTTCACTTTGAAAGCCTAATTGTGTTTATTCATTGAAATGATTCCCATATAGAAATGGAATAACCCAAATTTTAAAGTAAAAGTATTCAGCCAAAGGGAACTATTCAGAAAAAAATACATTTATAGATAATTTTTATTAAGCTACTTTTTGATGATACTGGTCCTGATGATGGTGTGTGTCACCTGGGAGGTGTTTTCTAGTTGCAGGAGAGTCTACTAGTTATATCACGGATTATCTCATTTAATTTCCTCAGCATCCTTATCATGATGATTACTCATACTCACTGAAGAAACTGAGTCTCAGAGAGGATAACTGAGGTCATACAAAGAGTATGTGGGAGATAATGGCCTTTAATCCATATAATTCTAATTCTCAAGGCAAAACACCAACAAGGAAAGAACGGGGTAACTGAAAAGGCACTAGGGGTTTTGTTAAGAGATTCAGAATACAGTTTGCACTCTCATTTCCCAGTTTCATTTGCTTTTGAGATCCAGCGTCTGGTCCTCCTAATTTTGCAGGGAACAGCCATCTTATTTGCTGAAACCCCACTTTTAATCATCAGCCATGTAGGCTAAGTGCTGTTGACTCAGCTCCCAGCTGCAGGTGTTCAGCCCCGGTTGACTTACGTAAGCATTTTCCTGGTTCTAAAGATGGGTCAGGTATTTGCCAGAACTTCAAGTTAAGGAGTCAATCTCTTCCTTTTCCTGCAAGAACTACCAAAACATACACTGCTATTCATTGGATTGTGTGATGTGTGAAAATATGAGGAAAATTAAAGCAACTTTGTGGAAGAATGAATCAAAACTCCCTGTGCCCATGTTTTCTGACAGTGTAACTTTCCCACACCTCTCATCAAGAGATGGAAGTTCTTCCCTCACCTTGTGAGTCTAGGCTGGTTTTCTAACTTGCTTTGACCAACGTAAGATGAAAGAAACGACACTGTGAAACTCTGAGACAGCCTTTGTGGCTTCCATTTTTTCCTTTTTTCAAACTCTGTCCAAGACTACCACGTGAGGAAGCCAGTTTAGTTGCTGGAGGATGATTAAACAAGGAGGAGATCCATGGTGTTCAAGATAACAGCCAACTTCAATGGTCAGACCTGTGAGTCAGGCCAGCTTGGACCTTCCAATTCACCTGACCTTTATCTTAATGAAGCTACATGTGCAAATGCAGTGGAGCAACCAGAGTCAGCCAATATTACTGTGAGAGAGGGCAGATCATGGTCTCTTAAGCCACTTAGTTTTATGGTGGTTTATTAAGCAACAGTTAAACAATTCAGTCACTGGGACTAGCGAATTGAATGGCCCAGGGACAGTGATTACAGAGGGGAAAAAAAATGGGATTCTTGCTGTTCTCATGAGAGTTGTTAAATCAAGTGTCTCATAAAGTCTGCCCGCATCTACACTTAGCATTTATGAGAGCCTACCCCTCACGCAGAATTCCCTCTCTACCATTTTTTCTTTTTGTTTCTGCAGGAGCTGGGATGGGGGATGGTTTTAGTCAGTTATGTTTCATTAAGCTGCAATACAGAGTAATTAATATATTATCTTAGTCAACATACTTTATTGTTGTTTAATTCTTATCATCTCTGGGTCTGTTCACCGTCTAAGGGATTAATAGAAATATTGTTATGAAAAGTAAAATTTTAAAGTCAAGATTATCTAAAGTTTGAGTAGAGTAAAGCTTTAGTAGCTTTAATAAATGTTTCCTTTGTTCATTTCTGAAATGAATAATCCCTTAACTAACTCAACTAAAACTGGCCCTGGAGCAGACTTATGTTATTCTTTAAAATAACCTGGTAAACAAGATTTTCTGGTTTTAAAGCTGGAATTCTGAAATAGGTGATTGCATCTGCTCTTTTGCTGAGTGAGAAGGAGGGACATAGTTTTCAATCTGAAGTTAGAGGTCAGTTCTTCACCCACATAATGGGGCAGGTCCATTATCAAGTAAAACGGGGGGCTGAAAATAAAACACATACTTAAAAATTGTTATTAATTGTTGATATGTATATTTCTGATATATGATTAAAATGAGTTTTGGAAATCTCTAAGCCTCTAGGCTACATTAGTTAGATTGACACTGGCTCTGGGCTTTCAATGAGTCCTTGTTTCTGGATATTGGCTTCTAAAGTACCCCACTTGCAAAAATATCTCACTAACTATGACCTCAGTTATGAGGATAACATAACCTGGATATTAAAAATGATGATTAATTATCTGTACAAATGTTTGGTTCCATAACTAAACTGAATAAAGTGATGTTATGAAGACTTAAAGTTTAGTTGTATTTGTAAGAAATAATCAGAATTGAGTGTGGTATAAATCTCGTTCAGCCCTCTGATTAAAAGGTTCTGAGAGCCGTTCATTTACTTGTAAAATTTATTGAGTACCTACAATATCTCAGGCCTTGTGCTGAAAGGAATGAGAAATGGTACATTTTCTCAGGAAGCTCATAATCTCAGGGATGAGCCAGGCAATTTTTCAGGCTGTACCATAAAGTGACTCAGGATAATGAGAAGTGGTTGACAATGCTGGACAAAGAGACAGAGCTAATTGGGTAGCCTCTTCAAAAGAAAGCACTGGCCAAGGTGCCCAGACTTGTCACTTTAGTTCGTGGAGCACTTCATTCACACTGTCTGTATTTTGGCACTCAGGCAAAGACCTATTTGGGGACCGAGGTACTTAATGAGGGAGAGTCATCAGTGCTGGGTCAGACCTGGATCTTCTCTCCTCCCAGTCACCTGGTAGGATTGTATTTGCTGACCTTCTTTTAAGTGGGTGTGACAGAGTGATGACTTCCAGGCCATAAATTATGAACAGTAGTATCTTATGGCACTCTGGCGTGGAGCTTCTAACTTAGAAAACAAATCTCTACAGAGCATTCTCCCTTCTCTCTGCCACTGCAACCAGCAATGTTCAAGATGGCGGCCGCTGTGGTTCATAGTGATCAGATGTGCGGAGCTCCCCCCGCTGATTCGCGGTGGACATACAGAAGGAGCATGGCAGCTCGCTACCTGTATCTCTGTGAGTCACTGAGTTTTTCATGGTGCTTATTCCTAGAATGTTAAACAGTGCATCCTGACTGAATGAAATGTTTTTCTCCATACTTTTGTAATGGCTTACTATGTGAATTGACTAACCAAGCAAAATAAAGGAGGAGTTATGGAGTGCTTACTCCAAACACCCATCCCTATTTTTTTTTAGACTTGTCGAAACACCAATTCCTGTACTGTGAACTCCTTCTGACCAGGCCCTCAAAGTGACACAATCCATATACATGGATAGCTTGCATGTATGTACATTCATACATACACTGAAAAAGAAGATTTTTTAAATTTAATACACAATTGTTTAAATAATGAACTTTGAGATATTTATGAGATGTTTGCTGGTTGGACGACGCTTGATGTCATTACTGTTTTAAATACAGACATTAAACAAGCTTATTTTAGGACTCTAGGAAATTGTGTTTACCTCACTGAAGGCATTTAGTGAAACTTGTAGATCTTATAAAGAAAACCAAAGAACAGGTGACCTGAAGCATAGGAGACAACATTGAACAAAAGAAGTTAGGGATGGGTATGCCAGCTTCCTTCCAGACATGTTGTATGGCTTTCTGGAAAGTGTTTTGACTGTGTACCCACCACCCCCTATTCTCTAGAGATTTTTTTCTGTGGAGAAAGATTTTATTTCTAATATAAGCTCCAATCTGAGAGCTTCTCTTTATTTCTGAAAGTTTGTGGCACTCTGTTTACGTAAAGATGCTTTAGTGATGTTATAAAATGCTATAGCTTCACATTATACTTATCTGTCATTAATCCTTCTTGGGCTGGTGATGGGATAAGATTCTTTCCCTGAGGGTGCAACTTGAAGTTTCTGCAGTGTTCATGTAAAATACGATTTGACAAGGAAATGTAGCTTCGAGAATGAAAAATGATGACTATCCTAAAGGTCTCTTTAAGTAAAGAAACTAAAATAAGCATTCCATGTATAGGAAAATTAAGTTTTAAGAGGCTCAACTCCCACAACATGAGCTACTTCTTGAGAATATATAAGACACTTTAGAAGCTATATTAATTCTTTCAAGATAAATTATTATCTCTTAGCATTAGTGCCCCAAGAGACCACATTTTTTCCTACTTATTTCAAACTAAATATACAGTTAGTGGAATAGTTAGGGGCACAGATCTAAAGGAAACCTAGAATGAGATTTTTCCACCATTTATTTTCCTTATTGAATGTAGACACTGAAGTATTTGTGGTTGTTAATTTCACTATCTGTGTGGTTCACTTATAGCATTTCTGTGGTTTAATGATACGTAGCAAACTCAACCTTTCAGTAGCGTTTGGTGTACATTTATGAAGCACCTGACTTGATCCTGTTTGTGACACTGAGATGGCCATGATGAATAAACTGTGACCCTTCGCTTGAAGTATGCAGTCTAGTCGGGCACAATTACATTAACAGGGGATTTTGGAGCAGGGCAGAAAGGCAGTGGTTGTGCCAGATTAATTTTCCGTATATTTTTCTGAGAAGGCATTACTTCCTCTGCTTTTAAAAGTGGAGGTATGTGCATAGTTTTTAGTACTCTTGCATAGAGTGAATTGGAATTTCACAAGTCCAGCGACCAAAGGAAAAAGAAACAAATAAACAAACCAAAAACCCGCAGAAAACTCAGATCTAGTACAGAGTAATTACCTTAGTATTTATATCTAAACTCATCTCCCTTTGTAGATGCACTTGAGTTGATTGGCACCTGACCTTTTTAAAAATTGTAAAAAACCAAAACAGTATATGATGAAATAGTAACAACTTATATTCATTCTTACAGAAAAATATTAATCAGTATGGCTGGCATGACATAAATATCATTAATGAATGATTCTGAAATGGGAAAACATAAAGTTTTGGAGCTTCTGTGCTTGTCTAGATGTTTTAAATCTCCGATTTGAACAAATTGTCATTTATATCTTCCCAAGAACACATTACCTCTGCTGCGTGAAAACCCATATGATCTGCACTGTCAGATTTTATTATTATTGTGACAGATACTTTAGCATATAAATCTTAAACTAATGAAAAAATGTCATCTTCTTTTTGGAGCTAAGTGTTCAAAGTGCGTCAACTATTCAATTTGATAGACATTTCTTCAGAAAGCTTGGGAGGCATTACATATTAAAAATACGTTGTATGTGAGACTTTTTATCATTCACATCCACCTCCACAGTGGCTAAACCACTTTGAGAACTAGACTTCCCCCCTAAAAAAAATCTTTTACCTGTAGGAGTAGAACTCTAGAAACACAAAATGATTTTTCTGCGACTTTCACAGTATCCCGAAGAATTTTTTTTATTTACTGGTTTAATATCAAAACAGAAGAGTCTTGTACCATCTTTCAAAGCTGAGGTCATGCCTTATAAATCTCTGATGCCATCACAAACGTGGCATGTGGTCAACTAAACTAAGGAATAACTGTGTCTTTGCTTGGCCTGTCCTTTTGGGTATTTTTTTTTTAATGATAGTGACAATAATGCATCCTTAGGGCAAGGGAAACCTAGTGTAGTGTTTCTCAAAATACCATGTGAATAGGATCTCCCGAGAGTTTATTAAAATTGCAGATTCTCAGGCCACATCTTTAGTGATTCTGATTAAGAAGGTCTCTAGTGGAGTCTCCAGAAATAATTCTGATGTAGGCAGTTCAAAGAACACATTGGATAAGGAATGATGCAGAATGTTCAGATTTACCACTATATGCTTAAAAAGTCTTAGGGATGGCCTGAACTTCTGAAGTTATCTGAAATTAAATTTGCAACTGATTAAGACAAGAAAAAGTAAGGGAATGCATATTTATTTAGTTAATACCTTCTCCTTCAAAACTTATTATTATTACAATTATTTCTGAAGGGAAGAGTTGATCAAAGTTAAATGTCCAGAGATCAACAGTATTCACTTTTACTTTTCAAGGTCATTTTCTTAAAAACTGTTCTGCCATACAATAGAGCAGGACATTAGGGCTTCAGCTCTGCACCATTCCTGCTCCATGTGTCTAAACATATATTACCCTAAAGTTTTATTTCCATGGCCTTTAGTGTCAGTGTAGGTAGCACTTTTCTCTCTTAAGGTACAGGCTAAACAGTTCTTTGATAATCCAGTAGGCAGTGTAATTTTCACAAAGGTCACAGACCCATTCTCCTGGTCTTCACTCAGCACACACTCGGCAGGATGAGCATTTGAGTCATTAATCTAAAAGATGAGCCATTTTTGTTGTTTTAGTCATTCCTAGTCATTTTAGTACAGGACAATGTATATCTTCTGATTCTATTCAAATGACTTTAAGGTGAAATATCCTCAAAGATACTCGCCATGGAGGTGGCATCTTTAACCTAAGAAAGCCCTACGTTCAGCAGAATTTCACACTGCATTTCAAATAATATTAGTCTATACAGGTTTCCCTCTGAAAAACGGTTCCATGCTTAACTGGGAGACTGCATACCATACTGCTGCTTTTAAAGATTCACACAAACATTCAAGATCTGGAGTTGCCTTAGGAATAAGAAAGTTCTTGAAAATAGTTTAACTCAGCATTTTCAAAATTAATTTTAGTCTACAAAGCCCCCTTTTCATCCAATACCCACGATTGCATACAATAATCCATTACGTCGTGTAGCTTTCTCCTCTGGCCAGCTTTGCCATATGTTTTGTTCTGTTGGAATGTGGAGTCACAAGCCTATTCTCCTGGCCTTCACACAGTGAAACTTCAAAGAATGAGCATCTGGACCATATCAATGAAAGAAGACATTTTCGTTTTTTAAAATTCCCCTAAGCCATGTTAGTACAGTGTAAATATGAGAACGCTGTTTTTGGAGAATTAGTTGTTCACATTCTCTCATCACATTCTTCCTGTGTAAATTCAGACACTAAATCCAGTTGACTCAATTAAATACTAGAATCTTCCTTTCAAGTTGTGATGCTGCATCTCTGAACCATCACTTCTCATCTAAAACATCACAGTCTCCTTCTTGGTGGTCCCTGTGTCTGTATTTTGGTTCCATATGAATCTACTTATAGACGCTATTAATAGTGTCATATCCCTCTTTAAATATATTTAATGTCTCCTCCTTGCATAAAGAATAAAATTCTAATTTCTTGGAATTTTTCTTAAAAGTCCTCGTGACATCATCCCAGCTACCTTTCCTAACTGTACTGCCTTTCACATGTCTACATTCGTACTTTCTTGCATCTAAAATGTCAGAGGTTCAGATATTCACCCCCTAAGTGGGCACCTGCAGGCACGTTATTCCAGGTGTCTCTTTTTTAACGGGAACTGGAGCTTTTTATCCTACCCTGTTCACCTGGTTGCACCCATGGAACTAAAGAGACCATCTTTCTTCAGTGTTTCTTTAATATTTTAGAAAACTTGCTTGGATTATGGATGAGACCTTAAGCAAAATGGACCAATGAGTATTTTCCCCGGGGAATCTGGAATTGAGGCTAAGAGACTAGTCCCAGTTCGGGCAATCTTTTAATGAAAGAGAAATAAATCCCAGAGTTCTGGAAAGCCATGTAGACAGGAAAACAAGGGAAGCCAGTCTTCAGGAAAGCACACAGTGAAGCAGGCACACAGGAAAAAACAGAAATATGAGGCAGAACAGCAAACCTTACAGTATTTAGCAACCTGATTCCAGTTTGTTCCTGAAATCTTACATCCTATAACTGTGACTTCAAAATGTGATGTCTGTTCTGTAAGCAAGCTGGTATCAGTCTCAATACCTCTGCAACCAATAGATGAAGGAGTACTATAAAATGAAAACCCACACACATCCACATATCCCACATTACTTCTCCTGTGCTGAGAATGTTTACCTCTCTGTACTTCTGCTTGTCAAAATCCGACCCATCACTTAAAACCTACCTCTTGCTTAAAGCCCACTGTAACCTGCCATGCACGGACACTCACTCTATGTCCATGACATCCAAAATATTTTTATAATACATATCACTGCATTATATATATTTGAGTGTAAGACTATGTCAAAGTTACCTTGTATAACCTCATGCTTATACCTAACAGCTTGTTTTAAACAGAGGAGGCATTAATAATATTTTTGAATTGAGTTGAAGAAGAAATAAGACTCTATAAATTCACCTATTTCCTCTATAGATATAAACCTTTTGATAGAAAATGCTAGCTCAGAATAAACTTCATATCAGCCGTGATGATTATTTCCTGGAGAGTACACTTGTTTTCCTATTGTCATCTCAGTGAATGCCTCGGTCCCAGAGATGATGAAGCTCTGATTGTCTATTTGTAACTCCCTAGGAAGGGGGAGAAATCACATCCAGATTGTTGGTATAAATATGAGAAATAGCAGAGGCAGGTTTTTGCAAGGATCCCAGAGAACAGTGAGGGAGGGTGTCTGACGGCTGAATAGAGTTCCCAGCTGTGTTTGAAATACACTTCCAATGCATAAGCGATAAATTGCTTTTGTATAACACCTTTAAAATGTATGCATAATGCAAAAGGGTAAAATCCAGTAGACACTGCACGTTGATAGATGAATAATTGTTAAATATGCTTTCAAAACCTAAAGGTCACTTGAAATTATCATAAATGGTATTTAACATCTGAATTGACTTTTGACAGTTTAAGCAACACATGAACCAAAAATGTGACTCATTTGAAGAAATAAAATTATTTACACAGCACCTAATATAGAGACACAGCTTCTCACCTCCTCCCCTACAACAGCGCTTGCTGGGTTAGGGACCAAAGTCCACTCCAAGAGGGTAAGTCTTGATAAGAGGGAAAGACCTGAGCTGGAAGGATAGACAAAATTTGTTTTCTGCAGTGGATTTTATCAAGAATCCAATTAGCCAATATTCGTGTTTTATAGCAGGCATAATTCTAAGGAAGCGGAAGGGAGGGCAAGGCCGGGTAAGAAATGGGAAAGACAAACCGTTTTTGACCATCTAGTGGGTGCCAAGCAATGCATTCATTGCTTTACTAGTGTCTCATTTCGTATTTTCAATGTAATCCTTCTGAAGTGTATCTGAAATTGAATTTCCACTTGGAACCTATGTAGGCTTTCATTATATTTGAGATACTGATATTGACCATCTGATAAATTAAGTGGTTTGGCTCCATCTTGCCCCACTGTTAGCAGTGGCTCCAAGATTTATAAAGTCCATGTCCTCTGAAGTAAGCAGCCCTGTGCCTGAATCCTGTTTCCCTGACTTTTACTTTATTTATCAGCCTCCACGACCTTGAGTGCCCCTGTTACGTGCGGCAGTCACGTTTGGGCTGGAGTCCTGCTTTCTCTAACTGGAAAAGGAGGCAGAGGGTCCTCTCCCACCTGTGCCTAAGATACAAAGCAAACAACGGCATGGCATCCATGCCTATTTATATGATTCCAGTCTGGAAATCCTTTAACAACCTGCAGCACGGTGGCCGTGTTATTGCGCGATACAACTCAAGGTTATGGTAGTAGAGCGCCTGTGAAGGAGGAAGGAGCTGGAGCCGCTTTACGCAAAGGGGCCAGACCGCTGCCGACCATACTCCCTGACTTCCCAGGATGCTGCTCGACGACAGACCAGAAATCTCTTCACTGTTAGCCGGCGTAGGCCAAGAGAAACAACAGCAGGTGAGTCTTAAAAGGTAAGGCATTTCAACAGGTCTCCGAAAACAAGGAGTAGAGGAGTGAGGAAGCAGACTGAGAAAAGCGTAGGTACGTCACAGAGGCAGAGCAGACAGCACTCATGTTCCTGGAATCTGCTGTTCACAGAGGCTGCCCCTCAGAAAGCCTCAGAGCCGAAGATCTTAGGTCAAAGAGAGCACAGTAGTGGAACAGGGGACTGAGAATTAATGGAAAAGGTACACACAGTGCTGATACCCCAGCACACAGTCACAACGACATCCTTCCCGTCACACCCCTTTCAACACACAGCGGCCAGCATCTGCCAGATTAAATAAATAAACAAATAAGACAGTGGGGACTCCCTTTCTTGGCAACATGGTTGTCTAAGCATACAGTGTTTCTCAGAGCAACACACCTAAAAATATTAGATGAAACATGCTTACAAAAGGCTTTTAATAAGAAGAGCTGAGATGGCAAAAGTAGTAAGGAAACTCTTCTGTGCCGAGTGGAGGAGGGTAACAACGCCAAGAGAGAAGCAGGTTCTGAATCTGGCCTCTGTCCTGAGAGTATCCGCTGTTCCGTGCTGTTCCAGTGGCCCACGCTTGGGGTGCCAGAAACAAGGCCCTGAAGGAGGCAGTACTAGAGATCCCACGTGTTGCCAAGAATCACAGAGGACTAGCTAGCCGTGGGTGAATTAGGAGAGAAACCCCCACTTACTGAGGAACACCGAGGAATTGTGCTCACTCCAGAGCTCTTTGGATGAGGTAAAATAGGACACCTTGAAAACATAAAGCAAGCCAGTCTTTGCAGAAGTTTGACACACTCTGTGTAGTCTGAAACTCTTAAGACAGGAATGTTATTGAGAGTGACTACCCAGTGGTTGCTCTGTCCACAGCTGTCTGGCAGAGCAATAAAAGAAAATGACCTACAGTTATATATTTCATATAAAAAAGTATGTTGCATGAAAAATAACTGTCACAAAAGAATATGTCTCCACTTATGTGAAACTTACAAACATGTAACACACACATAATATAAATAGAAATGTATACACACACGCAGAGAGAGGGACAGACAGACAGAATGACTTTTGGTACCATCTGGAGAGCAGCATGGGTTGCGATGACATTATCAAGGTTACTAGAAGCTTCAAACCTACTTAAACATCTTATTTTTTAAATCAGGTTGGTGCTGACATAGACGTTCTTTTTATTATATTGTTTTGTATATTGAATATGCTGTAAGTAATTAAAACTAATCACCCAAGAGTTAAGGACATTTAAAAAATGCCTTTAAATAGGTAAAAAATAAAAGTAGCCTTTGTAGCTACTTGCCATTAAATTGGGCCTGCCAGTCAAATACGCTCCCCCACATACACAGAGCCTCCCTGCTCAGCATGCCTCTTGTCTTATCTGTAATCATGATCAAACTACAAAGGTTGTCCAGGTAACTGACAAAAGGCTGCACCTGAAGAAAGGTGGACAAGAAAAGCAAAGAGAAAAACTGACCCCAGGAGCAGGTGAAAGAGGTAATTAAAGTTAATCAAAATAAAACAATTTTACACTAGACTCTATGAATACCTTCAAAAATTTTAATAATAAAAATCATCTATAAAATGAGGTTGCCCTGAAAATAATCAGACCACATTGCAAATTAACAAGATAGTTGTTGAAATTAAATAAATGTGATATATTAATAGATATGCACAAATTTGAGATTATCTCTTGGAAATTAAAACATACAACAAGAAAAAAATATAAAAGTTAAAAGACAACAAAGATCAATTCAGATCCATCATTTTATTAACATTAATTAACCAGAGAAAAATGAAGAGTAGGAAGGACCAAAGGGAATTATCACAAAAACAAAAACAGAAGTTCTCAGAACTGAAGAAGGATATGATCTTCAAGTAGGAAAGACCTATTCAGGATTTAAAAAAGTCAAAACAAAAGAATGGTCAATAAGAACCACACCTGTATGTAGCATTTTGAAATTTCATAACAACATAAATAAAGAAATTACCAGAAAGTGTAACAGAAAAGAACAAACCTGACTCCACATTGGCTCAATGCCTGTAGCTCTAATTGTTGTACCTTGTTGCCTGTGCTTAGACACGCTGGGTCTGCACCTTTGTGAAAGAATGTTTCCTACAGCTGAAATATACATGATAGCTCAAGGTCATTCACACAGAGATAAAAAGTCACAGAACAGAGAATGACATTTGTCTTGTTGGAGGTTTACAGGAACATCATGACCAGACCTACACGGACAGTTTCAAGAACAAAAGATTCCTGCACCAAGATTTTTGCAACAACCAGCAACAACCTACCCCCTTTTAGTATAAAAGCAGCCTGAAATCTAACTTGGGGAAGATGGTTTTTTGGGACATGGTCCCCCATCTTCTTGGCCTGCTGGCTTTCCGAATAAAGTCACTATTCCTTGCCCCAACACTGTCTCTCAGTTTATTGGCCTGTTGTGTGACAAGCAGTACAAGCTTGGCCTCAGTAACAAAAGCACTAGGACAGGAAACATAAACTTGCCTAAAAAAAGGAAAAGAACATCAGACTGGAATCAGAATTTCTTAAACCAAACTAAAAGTAAGGAAACAACACCTTTAGTGTTCTCAGATGAAAGGGTTTTTAACTTAGAATTCCACACCAGTTCAATGGAATACTATTCAGCCAGCGTATTGCCTTTATATTCTTTCTTAGGGAATTATATGAGGGTGTGCTCCAGAGAAAACAGGGAGGAAATCAGGAAACAGAAAGATGTGGGATCTAAACAGCAATGAAGCACACTCAGGAGATTAATGAGTTGAAGTCCTGGGAAAACAGGTGTGAATCTGACCTGGAGCATGATCAGCATAAATGAAAGGTGAAAGCAGGGAGACATGAATTTTTTGCAGCCAGTTGTGTGGCAAATTCAAAGGAGATTCTACAGTTTTGGAAGTGTCCATAAATACACGACAAAGGTAAAGAGTGCAAGGAAATTTTACAGTGGAAGAAAAATAGAGCCCACAGGTAAATAAATGTATTCATGATACAACACTTGGTTTTGTAGTAAACATCTTAATAAAATCCTAATTGTGTAAACATAATTTACAAGTTTTCAATGTAAACTACAGAACAGAAGATAAATATTATTGACTTGGTGCTATAAAATAAACTGGCTTGTAATGGGAATCAGTTTTCTACCAATGTTAGTCTCACGGATTTCGCTGCACATCATTGATTTTGCCTCCCACCGCTGCGTGAGGTTTAAACTTAAAGGAAGGGAGTCTTACTGAGTTAGGACAGCAAGCTTGGCTAACAAGAATGAACGCTTCTTCCATAAGGTGTAGAAGGTATCAGTGGCCCTAATGTGTGTCATATTGTCATACTGTCATATTGGCAAGAAAGCAGCTATGACTTGGGAAAGTCAAAGGAGAGTTCCTACCTCTCTTTGGTCATGGAGAGTTAATATGTTAGAGGAAGCAAAAATTGAGACCCAAAGAGGAAGGAGGGAGAATCAAATATTCACATTTATTCATTCATCATCCATTTAACACACACTGATTGAATGCATACTATGTTTTATGCAGGGTTCATGTGCTGAGGTACAATCACTAAATTCAATGGACAGAAATCTCTCCTCTCGAGTTTAATTCTAGAAAGAGTCAACACCACTTTTACTCTGCACAAGGCATTATTCAAAGCACTTTAAATGTGCCAGTTTGTTTGATACTGGCTCTCTAGGATAGAAGCAGGCTTTAGTGAGGTGAGTATTAGATATATTGAAGGTAATACTGAAGGCAAGGTCTCTCTCCATCCCCAATTTGTCAGACTTTTGAAAAGTACAAGAAAAGAATACCTGTAAAGACAGTGGGTTTAGAAGGCTATTGCTATGTATCATTAACACCTGGATAAATATGACAAAAGATCTCAAGGATTAATGAACAATTAAAAATTGAGTGTGGATGCCAGAGGGCCTCTCTGTTTACAGAGACAAAAGCAATTCTCACCTCCTACAAGGGGGAGCAGAGAAACATGAGGACCAGGCCCAGAACTTAACAGTTAGGAGTGGCGGTATTCTAGAGCAAATGCCCAAGCAAGGATGTCTGTTAGGCCAAGTTTAGAGACCTAACTTAAAAAACAATCAGGGGCTTGACAATCATTCAACATTTTAGGGTCCTGTTAATAAGAGGTATAACAAGACACTGTCTTCAAAGCAAAAGATGAAATATTGCATCTTGCAGGTTCTGAGTGACTAATGTTTAGTGATATTCTGGAGATGGTATTTTCCAGCTGGAAAATTGATCTGACCCACATAGTGGGGGGACATGAAAATCTGCCACGTTTGAATGAGGCACAGAGCAGGACAAGGCTCTGAAGCGTTCCCAGGCTGTGATGCAAGCAGCCCGACACTTGGGCCACACAATCTGGAATACTGTCTGGTTTTAGAAGTATCAGTGGATGAAAAAATGTCACGTGGAGCTTATAGTAAGCCTCGGTGGGAGGATCGCAATGGTCAAGTTCTGAAGCAGGGCCAGGCCACCTGCAGCAAAAGTGATACGCCTTTTGTAAAATTGCTCCTAGAATGCTACTGGGCCCTGGGAGGGGCAGAATGCTTGACCATGCAAAACCAAATGACTGTACATCTGGAACTTCCCATTGTGATTTGGGTTCTGTCAGATCCAGAAAGATCAGGTGGGCTCGGCAGCAACTCAACATACGATGGAAGAGGAGTATCAGAACTGATCAAACAGCAGGTGCAAGGGGACACCAAAGGACAGGTCTGCCTCTCCTCAGCTCATACCTACGTGCATTTGGAGAAATCCCTTAGGATCAGCTGGAGGATGAGAAAGACGCCAGAGCATAGTTTACACATGTATCAACTTGGTAGATTTTGGTGGCAGCCAAAAACAGATGGTGGCTGCAGTACATGCTCACACACTTGGAAAACAATAGAAAAAGAAAATCCTCTCAACCTGGCCAGCCACTTTGTGTGGACGGAGAAGTGGCCCTCCAACTCTGGAGTCATAAATTGGTGTCAAGCGAATATGAAGATATGTGTGTAACTGAGAAAACTAAAAAAGAAGTAAGATTGCTTCCTGAGGTTACAAACTGGCCCATATCAAGAGACAGTGATAAATTATTATCTCTGAAAATCATTATTACTTATTTTACTACTTGCTTGCATTAAGCTGATATACACACACACACACGCACACACACACACGCATAGCTCTTGTCAATCACCTTGATATTTACCTTACCTTCCACATGCCTTTCTTATTTCCCCAATGTATCACAAATTCTCCTTTCATTCTTACTCCACAATATTGTACACAGCTGCAACAGCTTTCTAAATAGTTCCCCTGTATAAACGACTGTCTCCTTCCTTTCAGCGCTCTGCATACCCAGTCTCCTAGCTAGAGTAATTTTCCAAAACTATTTTTGATCGCAGTGCTTCTTTGTTTTACTACCTCCAGAGCTTTCTCTTACAGATAACGTCACACACATAATATATGGTCCACACTCTGCTCCTTTTTCAACCTCCCAGCCTTAGCTCCCAGTCGTCAGATTGATCTCTCCAGTCATTCTGAACTGCTTTTAATTCTTGGAATGCGTCACTTGACTTGCACCTCTCTGCCCTTGAATATGCCATTTCTTCAGACTGGAATATGTTCTTCATTCCCTCTGCTTCCATTTAGTTAGGTCCTCAATTAAAAATGACCTTAATCCAGGACCTTCTTTGTTCTGCAGGACTAGGTTGAAATGCCCTGCCATAGGTTCTTGAGCATCATCCCAATGAGTGACATGTCATTCCCTTTAATTACTTGTTCAATACATATCTTACTTCCTAACAGTAAGCTTCCTGAGGACAGAAACAACTGTGTCCATATGTATGTATTATTTATTCTTATATATATATTACATATGTTTATGTATATACATATATGTTCATATATATTTACTTTTCATGTGCTCAGGTGCTTAGAATAAATAAGAGTTCAGACCATATTTTGATTTAAATAGTTATTAGGACCAGTTGAATTCTTAAAATAAGACAAAATTAGAAGCAGAGCTGCAATAAACATAAAAGGACTGCATTTTAGAGGAACTGCAATGTTCCACAAATCTGTTTAATAAATTCTAGAATAAAATGTACTAATCATTGAAAAAATGGTGTATGCCTAGTAAATTTTTGATATTTAAGAAGTCCATAGTTTAATAGTTAAACTGTCCTGGTAGAAAAGGAGAAACCCACTTTCAAAGTAGAGTGAAAACTTTTTGGTGATACTGCGCTATGCATAAATTACCCATAATGAATTGAGCGATGAGTGAACCAAGTATTTTTATCATGTTCTTCAAAATAAAAACAGTTTTACCTTCCTAGAGGATGCAACTGGCAGGTATAATCACATTTAATCTTCTTGGTTCACTGAAAATGGAGAAACACACACACACACAAAAGAATGAAAAATCAGCAAAATTGGCCTTAGTTCTCTCACACCAGGTGTCCTCAATTATTTAAATGGATGTTTTCAGGATGCAGTCGTTTCTCTCCACCAGAACTGCCCCACCTCACAGGCAACAGGCATCAGCAGAGCTGTTATTTACTTTGATTCTTATTATGTGGCTCATCTCAGTTTGTATAAAAGGCCTCAGAGAAGTGCACCGACATCATCACTAATGCTGGTTATTGCAGCTTCCACTTCTTCTTAGCTTGGTAAAACAGCGCATATTAATTTTTCCCCTTGCGACATTACCTACATAAATATTATTAGACATATAACAAGGGCAAGATTTATATGTTGTCCTTTCTTCAAGTTGGTTTTTACTATTTTGCATCAGTTCGAGTTTTGTAGTCTTACCTTGTCTGTTCAGGCCTGGACTGACTCCTCCGAAGTGAACACACTAAAATATGCTAGAAGAGTCTTTGGTGAAGGTTTCATTCAATGGGAATTTTAGCCTGTTTGGCTTTGCTTTTACTTTTTTTACATTACATGTTTGTAAGATTTTTGAATTGAAATTTATGTTTTTGGGGTGCACAATATCCTTGGTGATTACACTGAGCTCCGATCCAGCGTCATGCGTCTGAGGTAAGATGTGTAAAACAGAACAATTTCTAGTTCCTTTCTTTAGAAGTATTTTTCACAGCTGAGGCAAAATTAAAATCTGAGCAGCCAATTCAATTTCAAAGAGGGAAGAAAAAAATGAAACTTTGGCCATTTATGAATTTCTTGAATGCTTATTATGTTCCCAGTACTTTGCTAACAGTGATTTTTTGATAGGATTTAAGCAAGGCTGATGGTCATTCTGCAAATGTCAAGACCCCAAAGTGAATATGCTGATCTGTATTTTTGGAATAGGCTGCTGAAATATTTCTAGAACAGCAGGTAATTGGTGTCTCCACTTCAATTTGTGTTATATAGTAATGGCTTCAGGGACATTTAATATTAGAGAATCCAGCTCTTCAGAAAAATCACACATATTAAAATAGTACTCTGAAAGAACTCTCTGGGAATACATTTTGGGGTTTTAAGATATATACTAAGAACCAATAAACTTCTTGATGCCACAGCCATAACACTGTATGGGCGTTTCATGAACTATAATGAAAGACTTTGTGGGACATGATTATGGAAGACGGAAGCCTGATGAAGTGGAATCAATAACGTATCAGTATGAAGCCTGAATCACTAATAGGTTTTAGGGTCATGTGATGGTTGAAGGTCAGTGAGCCTGAGTTTCTCCATATATTAAATGGGGACGCCGTCACCTAACTCCCAGAGCACTTGCAGTCATAGTTTAAATGAAATATAATTGTGTCAAACTCCTGCTTAATAATATGTTGTTCAATAAACATTACATCCCCTCACCAAGATTTACTGGTTGCTTTCTCTTGGAAGCCACATAAAGGAATTCTAGTGATTTGGTGACTTTCTTTGAAATTGACTTTTGTTTTCATGTGGCTTTTTAGTGACTTCCTAAGGCTGCTTCCTGCTGGAGTAATGTATTGCTCTATGCGTTCTCATGTGTTTCATCCAAGCACTCACATACTGGGTGTAAAATAACTTTAAATTGTTTCCAGGTCCAGCTGGATGGGATCCCACTCTCCCTTGGAACTCAGCTTGTAGTGATCTGTTACTCATCACAGGTATCAGACCAGAACAGACTCCAGAATTTATAAAATGCCTTTCTGCATCATCAGTTTTACTGAACTATTACTTATTGTAGTTATCATGTGTTTCAGAAAGTACCTCATGCAAATCTTAGAGTTGTATTTTATAGATCACTCAGATGTGCCATGCATGTCACCTGGCTCATTTTTATCTCAGTTTCTTATAGGAATGGAGGAAGGCTGAAAGAGTGAAATTACTTGGATGACGAAAGTTAATATGTAAATCTGTGTAATGTCTCTATGTCCCTATAAGCAGGTGGTAATATTAGACTCATCATTTAATTAAACTCCACTTTTCATTAAGCACTTTTTCATTATACAAGCACTGTAACAGAATATAAATGGTTATTAAGTATCAAATATTCAGGAAGTGAGTTCAAATGGCACCAGTGGAACTGACAGTGGCAAGGGGTAAGTTTGTGACTAAGGTTAGGACAGATTCTCTAGAATTATGTACATATGTATGCACGTACGTATGTATGCCTGTTTGTATGTAGTGTATGTGCATCTGTGTGTGTATGTGTCTTGATACTAACTTCTTTCAAGTAGCTTTGTGCATTAGAGATTTATCTGTATTAGGGGTGTATCCATAGTTCATTTCTTTTTATTTCTCTGTAGTATTCTTTATTTGGGATCTTCCACAGCTCATCAACTCAACAGCTGGAGTCAATTTCCATTTTTTAGTAGTTATGACTATAGCTACCATAAACATTTGTGTATAGATTCTTACATGAACCTATGTTTCTCTTTTTTATGAGCTTCTGTTAGTTCTGTTAGTGGTGCACAAGGAATTTGTTGATTACATACATGTTGTTAAATTTGTAGGCACAAGTTTGTTCATAGTGTCATCTTTTAGTATATGGTATCTGTAGGACCTGAAGTGATGCCCTCTATATTTCATTTAGAATACTTCTAGTTTTCTTTGAAAGTTTTTCTTTTATTCCTGAGTATTTAGAAGTGTGTTGTTTGCTTCTCATATAATTGGCATTTTTCCAAATATAGTTCTGTTATTGATTTCAATTTTATTTTGTATGGCCAGTCAATATACTTCATATGATTTTAGTTCTTGAAGTTTGTTAATATTTGTTTTTTGGTTCAGAATGTGGTAGATCTTGGTGAATGTTCAAGTACTGAAAAGAAGGTATACTCTGCTCTTTCTGAGTGGAATATTCTATAAATATCACTTAGGTTCTGTTCGTTTGATGGTGTTATTTAGAACTTTTATATATTTATTAATTTTATAACTACTTGTCCTATCAATTACTTTAGGATTGTTGAAATAGCAAATTTAAGTATGAATTTTGTTCACTTCTTCTTGCAGTTCTATCAGTTTTGCTTTATGTATTTCATATTTCTGTTTTTAGTTACATACATGTTAAGAATTGTTGTGTTTTCTTGGTCAATTGTCCTTCTTAACATTAAGTAAAGTCTCTCTATCACAAGTAATATTTATTGTTCTAATGTGTACTTTTCTGATATTAACAAGCTAGCAACTCCATTTGATGAATTAAGTTCAGTATTGTAAACACTAGACATTTTTGCACAGATACAAATAATAAAACACAACAGTGGAGATAAAATGAAACCAGAAAAAGTATTCAGCCCACAAGTAGATAGATAAAGAGGGAAAAATAAAAAAAAAGTGGAAAACACCCAAAACAACTATCAGGTTTGTAGATTTTAAGCCAAACGTATCAATAATTATATAGAGTAGAACTGGCATAAACAAATCAGAGAACTGAATTTGTCAGATTAGATAAAAATATCAAGGTCGAAAAAACTGTCTAGAAGAAATCCACTTTAAATTTATAAACAGGGATAGACAAAAGTAACCAGAGAAAAAGAATAACAAGATATAAGAAATGTCATGTAAATATCAATCAAAATAAAGCTAAAATTTTTTTCCATTTTATTCTTAGTTTCTAAAATTTCTTATGTTTATGTTATCTTTTTCATGAGAGATGTTAAATTATTAATTGTAGTTAATTTAAATTCCCTGTCTACTAATTTTGTGTCATCTATGAGTCTCATTCTGTTGAATATGTTGTTCTTGATGGTGAACTGTATTTTTTTTTCTTTGCTTTGTGTGTGTCTATTGATAGTTTTCACTGATTGCCAGAAACAGTGTGCAAAACAGTAGAGACAGAAGTACATAGTATTTTTGCTTGGAAATGGGCACAATTCTCCTTCTGCTATGATGTTAACATGGGGATTGAGTTAATCTAGACAGGAGTTGAGCTAGTTCTGTATTTTGTTGGCAATATTTTTTACCTTCAGTTCACAGCAATTTCAAATTCCTCTGTTCTGCTTCTTTCTTAGGGTGAGGACTGTTGGTCGGGTTTTTTTCCCCACCAACTTTCCTGCTCCAACCTCGACCTTGGGCCTTCCCTGTGTGTCTGAACTGCAGATGGGCACTCTCTCTACCCTCTTGTCCTTCTCCAGCAGTAGAATGTCTTCTTGTTTGTTATTCAGTACTACACTAACCTGGTGGTGGGTCGTCTGAGAGGGCCCTTTGTTGTCTCGGATCAGCCTTATTCTTAGACAAGACCTCTATACTGATGCCCAGTGGGTAGTAACTCCTCTGTGACTCAGCTCCTTCGTCTGCGATGGACAATCTCTAATGGTCTGGCCCAGGATGATTTTTCTGCCCCTCCCCCAAACGTAGATGGCTTTTCCTTTGTTATTTCTTCCAGTCGCAGTAGGTCTTCACTGTGCTCTGGGGATGGCCCGGCTTTCTCCTTTGTCCTCAATGGCTTAAATCTTTTGTTCCTCAGGGTCTCTTTGGGACTTCATTCCTTTCTGAACTGGTGACTGTGCCCCTCCTCTAGACCTGTGCCACCAAAGAAGGCTTTCTTCAATCTCCTTCCTACCATTATTCTTTCTTGTGAGTGCCCAATGGCCATGAAGAAAAACCTGTTAGAGGGTGCAATTTCCCCTGAATCTAATCACCCAGAGTTCTTCCACTCTCTCGTTACCCTATACACACCCTTTAGTAATTTGTTAAAAAAATTTAGCTATTTTTTCTTACCTGCTTGAGTGGAGGTGCTGTCTTTTTCCTGATGCCACAGGTAAGCCAGTACTTATGTTCATCTCCTCTAGGGAAACCTCGTCATATCCTAGATTTCAGGCTGTTTGTTTACAGCTCTCTGATGGGTTCAAAAAAAATGAGTATATGCTTTTAGTGTTTTATATATCATTCTGTTATATTATTTTTCATTTTCATATTTATAACTTTTATACCTTCATTTTGAGTTATAATTAAAGCAAACATTTTAGTGATTTTATCTAATTCAGTTATATAGTCTAGAGCGTATTTAAGTAAACTAGATTAATTCTAATTCCTTCCTCAATTTTCATTAAAAATTTTTTTTTCTTTTTAAAGTCCAAAAATCCTTTTTTGGGGGGAGGGTGTGATTAGGTATTTATTTATTTATTTATTCTTACTTTTCAATGGAGGGGATTGAACCTAGGACTTTGTTCATGCTAAGCACACACTCTACCACTGAGTTATACTCTCCTCTCCCTCACCAATTTTCAGTGCATAACAATTAAATTGTTTCCATATTTTAAAGGTTTTTTAAAAAATTTTTACTGCTATAATCTGTATAATCATTTTCCCATATAAATCTTACAAAATATTTAATTCATTTAAAGTTTTCAAACTTTTACCATTGTTAGATTTTATTGTGGATATCACTATTACAAAATTCAAATTTTCCAGGTCAAAACTTTTAAATCTAGATCTTGTAAATAATGCTAAATTGTTCTTTAAAAATGTAGGCAGTAATGATTTTATTTTGTATTCTTTATTAGATATAATCAGTATCATTCTGTGTTGACTATTTCTACTAAGTCTATTTTTTTCTGGGATAATTTTTGTAAATTTTAATTGTAATGAATGGATATGAATCTATTTATGTTTACATTTATGGTATATTTTAGTTTATACATTTTAGTTGTTGTAATTTTCCTGTTGTTTATTTTTACAGTGATGTTTACTAGGCATTGGATAGAAGCTTGTAGTTTAGTCTCTGGAGCAAATAGCGACAAACATAAACAGGAAAAGGGCATTCAATGTGGACATATATTGCTATAGGAGAGATACGGAGACATCATTTCAGGCTATAGAAGGGGATGAAAAATTCTAATAAAGGGCAAGAATCATCAAACCAATGACAAGAGAAACGGTGGATAGGTATAGAGACCAACACAAAAGAAATAATGAGGCTATACTGGAAAAATAGGAGACAAGCTCGATTAGAGACAGGTTATTAAACATTTCAGAGTGGCTTACAGAGCTTGTGAATAGTAATAGCAAAATGGGCCAAGGTGAGGAATAGCCTGTGCTGGAATCTGCAAACCCTCCCCTCCTTCACAGACATCTGAGGAGAGGTTTGTGAGCAGTAATACTGGACTACAAAATTTCCTTGGAAATATATTCCTTCTATAAATACGAATCAGTAAAATAAAGTGTGTGCCGTGCATCTTGTGTGGGGATGACATACTTCTGCCTGATTCTTTATTAGTAGTGCTGTGGCCACATACACTAAATAAATAATATGCAATCTTTAAGTATGCTTTGGAAGGCTTTGTAGAATTTGTATATAGAAAAAAAAAGTAAATCGATTATTCACACACAAAATTGAACAAAGTTGAAGGCAAAGATTTATAAAATTTCACATTTTCCAATGTAATTAATTATGGGTGTGTGTGCGTGTGCATGCACATGCACTTTGGCTAAGAGAATTGCTGAGCAGTAATTTAGTCAGATAATAAAATGCACTGCTTTTGCTTATATTTTTTTCTTCAGTGCGGTTTTACATGATCAACACACCTTATAGTTATGTGTATTTTGATTATTTTGTGAATACCCACATCACCCCTGATGCTCTCTAGCATCAAAAGAATAGGCTTAGTCCTGTCTTAAGCCAGACTCAGAGGAAAGTATTTCTCACAGATCTGCACCTAGATTTCACTCATTACTGATTTTTTCCCATAATCACCCCCAAATTCTGACTCCTTTTGCATCATGCTACTATTGTTAACAATTTTCAATAAAGAACAGTATAACCTATTACAAAAACAAGTAGAAGGAAAAGAATCTGATGCCCATGTGGTAGGTGAGAGTTTTATCTTTAAGTTCAACTATTCATTCCTTCATCTGAAGGTATTTCTTACACACCAGAAACTATTCTAGGTACTAAGGAGATGGCAGTGAGTAAAACTGACTCAATCCCTGGCGTCATAATGTCAAATTCCACTTGGATGAGACAGAATATACACAAACAAGGTAAATGTATTTGTTGATGATAAGTGCACTAGTTAAAAAAACACACGCACACACAGAAAGGAGGATCAGGAACAAGTATTAGGAGAGACAATTTTACTTGTCACTGAGCGATTAACTGAATTGTAGCAACATCCTGATGGAGATCAGGGGCAAACCACTCATATTTCAAGATAGAGTATAAAGACAGTAGAGAAAACAAAACCTAACTTTGGTAGATGCATGCCTGATCTGTCTGAATTAACAAAAACAAACAACCCCCCTCCCCCAAACCCCAGTAAGCCATTGTAAGAATCTTGGCATTTACTCTGATTGGGACAGTAAGGTGTTAAGAGGCTGCACAAAGGGATGAAGTGATGTGACTATTTCAGTGGGATTGCACTGGTAGCTTTACGGAGCATGGTCCTTTGGCAACTAAGAGCAAAGGCAGACAACATTTAGCCAGCTAATGAGTCATGGTAATGGCCTGTTTCAGTGAGTTTGTGTGGGGGCCGTGAGAAATGGTCAAATTCTAAATATATTATGAAGATAGAGGTGGCAGATTATCTTGATTGGTAGGATGAGAGAAAAAGCAAGGATGATTTAAAGTTCTTTTCTTTTTCCCCTGAGCAACTGGAAGGACAGAGTTCCCATTAAACAAGAGGGGGAAGGCTATATAATAGGTTTGGAGAGAAAGATCAATATTTCAATTTTGGACACATCAGTTTTGAGTGTTCAAGATGAGATAAACAGACAGAATAAGTAAAGTTATATAGGCAGTTGAATATACAAGTCTGAAATTTCACGGGAAATCCAGACTGAAGGTATAAAGTTTGAGGTCGTTATCATCACCATCATGTATTTAGTATCAAAGTCATTATATTGGATAAAGTTTTCAAGTTAGTGAGTATACACTTCCAAGTGAGCAGAAATAAGTTAAAGAGGTATAAGGGCTCATTTGAGACTCAGAAACAAAGAATAACCATTGAAGAATAATGAGAAAAAAGAAAGAATCCTATTCCACTCATAGTCATTGGCTACTTTTAAATTGCCAGGCATTTTAATATGTGATTTAATTTAATCATTGAAAATTGTGTATAGGAGAGGAAATGATCTCCCTGCTATAAATGAGGAAAATAATTTGGAAGGATCATCTTACTCAAGGACACATATTTTAAGTAGTCAATATTGTATTTGAATTCTGGTTTTGGGATTTCAAGTTAACTTTCCACTATTCAGGTAACTCATGGTCCCTTTAACCCTTTTTTCTTTGGATTCACTAGATGAAAGTATCAACTCTGAACAGAGGCTTAAATATTACAAAATGAATACAGTTAAGCACCGGCCACAACAATTTAGTAAACATTTTGG
The DNA here is from genome assembly GCF_048564905.1 of Vicugna pacos. Taxonomy (NCBI): domain Eukaryota; kingdom Metazoa; phylum Chordata; class Mammalia; order Artiodactyla; family Camelidae; genus Vicugna; species Vicugna pacos. The sequence continues at coordinate 101,958,308 of NC_132988.1, read as the reverse complement.
CCATAATCTGAGGTGATACTAGTAAGTCTGGCAAGAGTTTGAAGTGTGTAAGGAGGATGAGAGAATTTGAAACAAGCAAAGGACAGTAGGCAGGACAGATGGAAAACCTGGGGCTCTGCACATGTAAAGTAGGCTTGAGTAGGTTGCTCAGTGGAATTCCAGGGCTGCCAAGGATCAGGATGAGGCACTGAGTTCCTGTCATATACGACATGAACGTGATATTTTTCTTAGATGTGAAATGAGTAAGAAAAAAAGTAAAGAACACATCAAGCTTTAACAAAAGTTCAGTAAACACTTATTAAGTACCTACTAGCGAGATGATGGAATCTATGCTGGTTCAAAGATACAAGTGTAATCGTATGATGTGATCATATCTCTTGTTTTTTGTTTTCTACTAATTCTCAAGTACCACTGCAGGAATTTCAAAATCCCCATTGTATACATTTCAGTGCTTCTGCATCCCTGTATTTCATGTCAGTTTCTTTAGCTACAGCAGTGAATTAAGAAGAAATAAAAGAAAAAGCCTTTCACTTGGCCTTTTACTATTCATTGCTAAAGATCTCTTCTAGTGAGAATAACTTTGAATGCTAATAATTTGCATCATGGATGTAATTTTTGAATAGAATTATTATATATCTTGTAAACACAGGTGTTTAGAATTTAGACCCAAATGGATCCCTCTGTGAAAAAGAAGAGTTGGTAAGTTACAAAATATCTTATTTTCTCTGTCTCATTTGCTATCTATGTATAATACTACCCTGGTTTATAATATCAGTTTTCAGCTATGTGTGTGGCAGAGTGATGTCTGGTAAAGTTTCATTTATCATTATTTATGAATAGATTCTATGGAGCATAAAACTTGCTGAAAGCTCACAGGTAAAAATATTTCAGGACAAAAGTGAAGTTACAGAGGCAAGCTCTGCTATTTAAAGGTTCCAGAACCAACTGAGCAATAAATATGAGTCTGGAGTTCTTATCATCCTAGTAACAGTACCTGCGAGTCACAGTGGACCCACAACACCGCCAATCCCCCAGCACTGGAAGCACCCTGAGGAAAATGCTTGCCTGCTCTGATTTTGTTGGACAGTGGTCTCTATCTGAAATTATATTATCCCTGATTTGACCTAATTATTTGTATCAGTACAAACTCCTGGGAATTCATTTGACTTCCAGGATCAAGAAAGGAGACTCTGGAATCCTAACCAACTTCTGTTACCCTCCTTTTCATGAGTACTTTTTTGTTTTAAGTCAATAGTTCTTAAGTGTAGTTCATGAATACCAGGGGGTCCCAGAGATAATTTCAGGTGATTTGAAGATTAAAATTTTTTTCTATAATGATATGAAAACATCATTTGCCTTTTTATTATGTTGACATTTGCCCTGATGATACAAAAGCAATGGTGGGTAAAAAGCTCTTATGTTTTATGTTGTTACTTGAAAAAAAAGCCTAAAAAATTATGGTTATTCAAGCTTGAGATTTTGGTATACATTTTCTCCAAATGTATGAAGTGAGTGTCTCAACTGGCAGGAGTTGTTGGCACAATGTGAGTTTCCCAGAGAAAATGAGAACTTTGGAAAACTTGACTCAACCACTGTGAGCTTGACAGCTTTTCAGTACATCTACCAGTTTTGTACCACTGTGTAACAAGTCATAAACTTAGTGGCTTAAAATCATAATCATTTATTAGCTCTCAGGTCTATAGAGCTGAGGTCTGGGCATGGTACAGCTGAGAGCTTAGCCTTACAAGGCTGAAATTTAGATGTTAGCCAGGTTGCATTCCTTTCTAGAACCTCAAGTCCTTTCCCGAGCTCATGTGCTTGTTTGTAGAATTCAGTGGTTGTAGGACTGACCCCACTTTCTTATTGACTGTTGTCCAGAGGTCACTCTCAATTCCTAGAGGCCACTCTTAAGTCCTACCATGTTCCTTTCCCCTCCGACTTCCAGTCCAGTAATGGAGAATTTCCCTCCTGTCAAATCCCAGTCTTTAGAAAGAGACTAGTGCCTGTTAAGGGTTGACCTATTTATAATTAGGCCAGTCTTACCAAAAATAATCTTTTCTTAAGGTCAGCTGTGCCGGGTAGCATAACTTCATCATGGTAGTGAATCTCATCATATTCACAGGTTCAAGGAGAGCATAGTGTACAGGATGTATACTGATGCTGGATACCCACCACCTCACAAGCTCAGTATCATGTCATTCCTGAGCACAGAGTGGATTTGTATCTTTAGGTCTGGATTAAAGTTTCCTTTCAACCTTCAGAATGCAAATAACCTTACTCTACCACTTCTCAGACAACTGGGTTATTCTTTAATCTTTAAAACAAAAAATTACTCTGTGCCTGGAGGAAGCTCATTTCCACCCTTCTGGGGAGATTACCTCCCCGCAGAAAAAACTAAAGGGCCTGAAGTCCATAATGCTCAATCTTACCCTGTCTGTGATGGAGTGTTCATTACAGTAAATTTAAGATAATTTTCCGATACTGCTAGGAAAAAGGAAAGGACAACAATAAACAAATGCTCTTGCTGTTAGGATTCTTGAACACAAAAACGTATCTGAAGCAGTCCTTGCTTCCCCCAAGAATCTTACAATATGGCAAAAGGCAGAACTCTAAACCTAATTCTATTGTTAAATGAGCCCTATTCTAGTTTCCATACTGGTTCCCAGAGTTTCTATATTATATGGAAATGATCTGTCTATGCACTGGTCATTGAGCACTCTCAGTTTGCTGGGTATTTAATAATGACAATGAGGATGTGATAAAATGAATCACATATATATATATCATTTACTTTCCTTAGCATTATAACTTAGTGCAATATTTCTGTGGTACTGGTATTATTCCAATTTTATAAACCAGGAAACTGAGGCACAGAGGAGTTGCATATGGTGTCCCACATCCTGTGATCTCACAGATAGTAAGGGACAAATTTAAGTTTACACCTGAGGTAGTCTAGTTCCTGAGACTGAATTCTCAGTCTTTATACCTTGCCGCCTCTCTTAAATCTCTAAAAATTATTTAAAAAACCATAAACTTCAATATAATAAACACTATATATGAGTGTTATTTATAATATCAAATGTCCAGTAAATGCCATAAAGAGTCTCTCTATAACAATTCTCAGGCATCCTTGAGGTTTCACTTTTATGGGAAGAAAAATGGCAGGAGAGACATAATTAACTATAACCATTTCTTGTGAACCTAGCTGGGCACTTTTATATGCAATTTATAGAACAGCTAATATTCATTCATTCATCAATAGAAATTATCTGTTAATCTTCTTGAAAGTAATGGAAGGCTAAAGTTCTAGATTTATTTTTTTCTCTCTCCATCCTAGAACTGAATCAGATAATCTCTTCCCAGGACTTCAAGGATAGGTCATTTCCTATACAAATCATTCCTTTTTATATCACCCAAAGCATCATTTTTCACTATCAGTCTGTTTTCTCAGGTAAATCTCTATTGTTGTAGAATTAAGGTCCTGGAGGTTAACTGGCCGTCTTCAGAAAATGAAATGACCCCAGAATGATCCCCCCCCCCTTTTTGTCTTTTTTGGCATGAAAGAGTAATAATTTGCTTTTGATTATACAGCATCATTAAATATTGTCATTAGAAGAGGCTCTGAAAGCCATGTGGTCAGCGTGACAACAAAGACACTGAGTCTAAGAGAGTTTAGATGAGTTGTTAAAGTTCACACAGCTAATTACTTGCACAGCATGGATTAAAACAGAGAGCTCCTGATTCAAAGTCTAGCGGTCTTCATCAGGATGATGTGATACCCAGGAAAGCCGGTACGTATTAATATAATCACATTTCATGACAGACCTCCATGCTGTGGGTATCTGACAACAGAGACTAGACTATAAAATTTATTCTCCTTTCCCTTTAAGGTTCTTAACAAAGAGTTGAAGTGAAAGAAATTCATATTCTTTTTTTTTATATGACGCTTTTGTTGACTTGAATAACAATCATAAAGTGGTGAAAACAGAAGTTCTTCTTCAACTTAATTATAGATACACTAGTAGTTCTTTGTAGTCAACTCTTAATTTGCATGTCTAATGTCTTGAATTATCTTTCCACATTTAAATTTATTAAGAGAAGAAAAAAGTGATTGTTAAACAAATCTACATACATTAAGCAAAGCTTTTTTCCCTCTCTGCTTTGAAAAATACCCTGTTCCATATTAGGGTTTAAATAAATGGCAATATTTATTAATTCACAAAGACTTATATAGCTTTGTGATTATGAACAAGGGAAAATATTAGAAAAGGTAAAGTTAGCAAAAAAAAATCTTTAAGCAAAAATTCCATGTCAGTCAAAAACATTAAAGCTTGATGCTTTGAAATTCCAATTGCTAAGCCATGGGCACAAAACAAGAAACTAACGAGGTTGACTGAATAAAGCACACACATTCATGAATAGTTGGCAGGTTTTGAAAATGTTAAAATATGGACGTTGGGCTTTATATATGTATAAATATGTATTAATGCTTGTATATAGGTATTTAAAATTATTTACTGGTGCCATTCTTCAGGAAAATAGGAAATAAAAAATATTTCATAGATTGAAAATGTGATAAAAGAAACAGAAAATGAAATATTTGGGACAAAATATGGCACCTATGATGGCCATTAACTATCTAAAAAAGGTTAAAAAGTACTTTCTTGACATTGAATATTTAGGTAGAGTTTGAAATTTAACTTTTGCATTTCGTTTTTCTTAATCAATTGTGCTGTTACGCCTACCACGCAATGCTCAGACAAGGCAGAGCTGTCATCAGAAAGCCAGTTTGAGACGGGGAGGATGAATTTCTACTTACAAAGAAAGGACATGGCAGGATCTTTCAGCCAGGGTTTTAGAGTCAGACCTTGAGTGAAAACGGCCATTAGGGCCAGTATCAATTCAATGTCACTTTGGAAGATGTCAATTAGGATTGCATCTCTGGAGAGATGTTTCATTTATTTATTTATACCATTTACTAAACTAAAAAATTCATCAACTAGATCTATTGTGATTACTTTGCAATATATAAAAATATGGAATCATTGTGTTATACACCTGAAACTAATATAAACTATGTCAATTACACCTCACTATTTAAAAAAAAAAAATCAAGACAGCTCTAGAAAAGTACTATTTTAATTGCTTTCCCTCCAAAGGCAATTTTTTTGGACCAAGTCAAGAATGTTATGGAAGGTTTTATTATGTGAAAGTCTCAACATGTATTGGATTGGCCCCTTTTAATTCTACAGCCCCTCCTTCCATTCATGTTACTATCTCTTAATTCTACCTGCTTTACACTAATCTTCCTTTTTAAATGTGCCCCTATTCCACTATACTATTTTATCCACTGTAGCCTCAGGGCTTTCTTCTGAGACAGTCTCATATTTGAAATGATACTCTCCTTTCATCATCCTTGTACGATGCTATTAGTACCATATTCCTGGATATTCAATGGAGTCAGAGTACGTTTAAAAACACACACACATACACACCCCAGATGCCCCTTAAACCTCAAAAGTTTGCAGGCAGATTCAGATGAATGAGCATGATGTCAAACTGTCTTTAGTACTTTTACACTTTTTAGTTCATATAATTTCCTGTTCTATGCATCATTCTTGGATTCAGCACTGGTGTTTAACATCTTACAGATTAATGAAAAGGAGGATTTCTAGATTTAAACAACAACAACAAAATACTCTGTGTCTGAATCATATCCTCACATTGTTGGAAAAGACATAACTCATCTAACCTAGTCTCTTTCCAAAGTAGAAATCCTTAATCACCTCCTGAAGGGCCAGCAGCCTTTTCTTGAAGGGTAAAAACTAGAGAGAGTTTAGTACTTCTCAAGACAACTCATTCAATTTTTGGCTCAACATCCTTGTTAGAGCACCCTTCTTTTTACTGATTTACTTTTAAAATTTATATTTATGATTATGGTTATACCAAATAAAACAAGATGCAACTGGAACAATTTTCCATTGATTATAGTTAGATTGCCTCTATGTACCTCTTGAAGTTTTCCCTAAATTAACATTACCTGATGACTCTACTGTTTTTGGTATAATGATGCAGTGACAGTTTTATTATTTTATAATTATTTTAACAACTGGCACAGTTCCTCTCAATTAGGTGGCTCTCTTAATTTTTTTAAAAAAGTATTTTAATGGGTTATTAGTGAAAGCGTTAGGAAAGACGTCAGAGGCTATGTTGACTGGGGGCCAGCTGAAAGACAGATGTGTGTGGCTGCTCTGCACAGAAGAGAGAAATGTGTTTTGCCCAAAGAATGAAGTTTTTGTTGTGTAGAAGAGGGAGCCAGACCGAAGGAAGCTGAAAAAAAAACCTCTCTCTTTCCCACTCAAAGCAGTGAATGAAAAAGCCAAGAGACATTTTAAGAATCATGTTGATTTCAATTCACATTTTAGGATATTTGCAGATACCAAGTAAAGCAGCCTCCCTAGGTCTTCTTTAAATTCTGCCATTCATTACTATGTAGCGTGGGTATTGATGTTTCGTAGGTATTGAATTTCACATCTGGGTATATTCTATGCAACAGGCAGAACACACTCATATCAAGAAAGCTTGAGAAAAACCACATGAATATGTGTGCACTGGGAAACTGCAGAAATGTTATGAGAATGCTAAATTTTCATATTCCATAGAATTACACATAAATTTAAAAAAATGTAAAAATTATACCTAAATAATATTTTTAAAATCCCCATTTTTCTTCTCTTCATATAGCTTAAAATGTAGTCCCCAGAAAATAATGCAAAAGTAAAAAAAAAGAGGCAGCTGTTTCAGAGTTCTCATTTGCTCTGTGGCTAATTGAGCTCATTTATGTTTCCAGATATTGAACTCTAAAAATTGAAATATACCCCCCCCCCAAAAAAAGCCTAACAAGTTCCCATGAATGCCCTCTTTCTATTTCAAAAGGTTCTAATCTACCATTTTCAGCTTCAAAGTAAGTATCCCTCACGACATTCATGTAAGTGATCAGTGGGTGAGTTCTGCTTTGAGAAACTTAAATTACCCATTTACTCATTCAACAAATATTTACTGATTGCCTACCCCATGTCAAACACTGGAGTATAAGTTATGTTTACAAAAACGAAGAAAACATTCTTCATCCTGCACATACTCACAACTAGTGGGGTGAACAAGTAAACAAATTAATTTTCTATTTTTAAGAAAATTAAAGTAAGTTTCAGGACACTATGCATAGTTCAAGCTGATTAAAAGTTTTAAAAAGACAGATATAAATCCTTGTATGAAAATGCTTAAGAGATAGACAAAACACTAAATAGTGAGAATAGGGGCAGAGGGAATGAAAACTACTACTTTTTACTTTATACACTTTATATCTTTTTGTACTGTTTAGATGTTTATTTTTGCAGTAATTTCATAATTTTCAATATGCATTATCTGCAATAATATTGTCACAGCTCGATAGAGTGGATTGGCACACAATACTTAGAACAGATTTATCATATTTGGTCTTTAGGTAAAAAATGTTTTAATATTTCCGAAATATACCATTCTGAGCCGTTTCATTCCACCAGGAAAATCAGGGTATTTTTCTCTTTAAAAAAAAAAGGAAATGCCAAAATAATTACATTTAAATAAATAACGTTATGATGATGACATTTAAAAATTCACAAGCAGGCCAAAGCCCTCTTTCTATTTAATCCATGGCTGCTCAGGCCTGAGCCCAGAACTCTCTGGAAAGGTGAGTGGTTTTCTTCTGGAGGAGCGTGAGCTGAGGCCAGGCAGGACCACCTACTTCTCATTCTTCCGCTTTTATTTTTTGTAGGAGAGAAGTCAGACTTAGAACTTGATCTAGTTCGGAAAGGTTGGGGGGACTTCCTGTTACAAATCAGGAAACAATCTAGATGCTTCCAGTGCTCACCTGAAGGGCCTTTGCTTCCAAGATCCTTGTGTTAACAGGCAGCTTCGGCTCCACTCCAGCGTCTGCTGCTTGCGGTGAGTGGGGCAACCCGCACCATCATCCAGGAGCCAGCTGGCCGGAGGATGCCTAAGGCTGTGTGTGACGTTTGTTTGAAAAACTGTGTGCTAAAAGATTGAATCTTTTTTTCCCCAAATGAAGTAGCAATAGTTTGTCCTCTTAAAACACACATAATACATAGGAGACTTGTTTTTAGAGTGGAAAATTATGCCAGGGACAAAGTTAATACAAAGAAACAACAAAAAGTAGCAAGAAAAAGCAGGTTAAGTGCAGCTTCGCGAGGCCAGTATCTCTTTCCGCCAGGCTTGCAAGCTTCCCTCAGTGTCTGTCTGACTGTCCTACACCCGGAAATAGAGGGAGATTCTATTTATCAGGCAACTGCTCCACTGTGGAAAATTGGCAGATGTCTTAAGTGGCTCCACCTGACTTTAACTGGACAGACAAAAGTAAATCATTCCACAGGCTGAAAACCAGCAACAAAAATAAAACTACGGGTACGATGTTCTCCCCAACTGGCATTCCCATCAAAGGTCCTCCATGATTCCAGGGTGTCCAGAGTAGACGTGGAGTGACCTGAATGGCAAGGGCCCGGTTATTTTGTAAGGAAAGGAAGTGCGCCTCAACATACCCAGTTCCGCACGTGAACAGCAGCGCACGGCCGGCCCGGCGCTCAGCCCGCAGGTGGGCGGCGCGGGCGCGGCCTCGGCCGGAAGGACCGTGAGCCTGTACTCGGCCGTGAACGCGGGCGCGGCCGGAGCCCCAGGCTGGTGTCGCCGCGGGCCGCTTTGTTCCAGAGGGCCTCAGCCTCTGAGTGACGGAGTTTGAAGGCCAGCTGCGTTTGTATTTGCGGGGCCTAGGTGAGCCGCCGGGCCCTCCGCGCACCGGGAGGATGCGCGCCGAGCGCGGCAGAGAGGCAGAGTCTCCTCCGGCGCCGCGGGGCTGGCGGTAGCGGAAAGCTCTCGGGCCGCTGGGGCTGGGCGCGCTTCTCCCGCGCGGCCGGCGGCGTGTGTCCTCGCGCAGGGCGCTGGCCACGCTGTCGCCGCCTCCGGCCTTGACCCCCTCCGCCTCCGGCCGCGCCGGCGGCTCCGCGTTCTGGGGCTTGGCGGGCGGGGCGGCCGACCCCTGGCGTGTGTCGCCCGCGCGGGTGGAGGACTCGCCGCTGCCTGGTTCTCCTGGCCGTGGACGGCGCGAAAGGGCCCCGCGTGAGTCCCGTTTTGCTTTACATTTTTTATTGGGAAGAGGTGCCTGTTGCATGGGGTTGACCGGCTGGACAGGGTGGACTGTGACGTCTGCACGGTCCGGCCAGTGGCGCCTAGTGCGGCCTGGCTAATGGCAGGAGTGGGCGCTTTCGCTTTGACTTCTCCGTGGTCTCCATCTCTGGCTTAGGAGGCCGGCCGGCCGCCTGAGTGACCACGGCCTGCCTGGCCACACTTGTTCCGTTTCATTTTTGATGTGTGTGTGAATGTGTGAGTGTGTGTATATGCACACATCTGTAAATTTATTGTCCATAATGTACTGTTGTATTACATGTAATAATATATGATATATAAATATAGAGAGAGAACCATGAGCAAGTATCAAGCAAGCAACTTTTAAAAAATTAATCAAAGCCTGTATTTTACTCACATTTCCTTAATTTTTCTTCAGTGTTCCGTTTTCTGTTCCAGAATACCATTCAGGTTTTAAAATTGCATTTAATCATTGTGTTTTCTTAGGCTCCTCTTGGCTGTGATAGTTTTTCAGACTTTGTTTCTGGTGATTTGGGCCGTTTTGAGGATTACTGGTCAGAAATTTTGTAGAATTTCCCTCAATTGTCATTTGCCTGATGTGGTGGCATCACTGTTGATGTCATCATCTTGCTTAGGTGGTTTTGTCAAGTTTTGCTGCTGTAAACTTACTCCTTTTTGCCCCTTTCCGTCGTGTGCTGGTTGGAAGGGAGCCGGTTTGCACAGCCCACACTTGAAAACCTAGGCAGTTCCTGGTGGGGAACCCAGGAAAGTGTGTGTTGGGGGAGCTATTTGTGTGCTTGGCTAGAGGTTCTGGGACTATGGCTCCCAAGAGTTTCTCATTGTCACTGTTGGTCACACTAAGCCTCAAGCAGTTTGTCAAAATTGCTGTTTCACTGTTCCGCCTCCTTTCCGGTTCTCACAGTTTCCGCTGCCTGTGAGCGGATCTCAGCTCTCACTCCACGGAGGCCTCTGGTTTTCGAGATGACAGGTCCGTGGTTTTCCCTGCCATCTCAGTTTAGGGACAGGTCTGAGAAAAGTCTTTGGGTTTGTCCAGCTTTCTGTTACTGTAAGGAAGGTGTGTTGATTTGCTGGGGCAGCCGTGACAAGGCTGCCATGACACACTGGAGGGCTTCAACTACAAATTTATTTTCTCACAGTTCTGGAGGCTGAAGTCTGAAATCTAGGTGCTAGCGGGGTTGCTTTCTTCTGAGGCCTCCCTCCCGAGGTGATAGGTGGCCATCTCCTTTCTTCTCCCCGTGTCTTCACATGGTCCTCCCTCTGTGTTTATCTGGGACCTCCTCTTCTTACAAGGACACCAGCCAGTCACATTGGATTAGGGTCCACCCTAACGATCTCCTTTTAACCTAGTTACTGTTTCTCCAAATTCAGTCACATTTTGAAGTATCAGGAGTTAAAATTTCAACAGATGAATCCTGAGGGGATACAGTTCAGCTCATAACAGATGGCAGTAACGGTTTTCAAGCTTTTTACATATTGGAGCTGAAACAGGGAACTGCCAGTGAGCAAACTTTTAATGTCAGTGTTTAATGTGCAGTGCTGGGGTGTGCTAAATATTATTAGCAAAAGGTCAATGGTGAATTATCACTAAAGGGTGTATGTTAGGATTTTCCAGAGAAACAGACAGAACCAGTAGGACATCTATATCTATATCTGCGTATCTATCATCTGCCTGTCTGTTTGAAGAGATTTGTTGTAAGGTATTGGCTCACTTGACTATGGAGGCTGAGAAGTCCCACCATCTGCCCACTGCTAGCTGGAGATTCAGAAAAACCTATGATGTACTTTGAAGGCTCATGAGGCAGAGAACCAGTGGTGTGGATTCTAATCAAGGTTTGAATGCCTGAGAACCAGGAGTGCTGAGGGCAGGAGAAAATCGATGTCCCAGAATTAACGCCAAATAATTGGTACCTACTCTTTACAAAGGATGATCTCTTAAAAAAGAATATGATTCCATACTGTCAGGAGCTCAGCTGACCAGAGAGAGAGAGAGAGCTGAACTTCTAGGTGTCAGAGTCACCAGTTAAAGCACCGATGCACAAATGAAAGGAGTAAGCCTTTAATTACTTAACTACAGTGGTATACTCAAGAGTTATAAAAAACTGGGAGGAAGGCAGACTCCGTTTCCCCCTGTTGAGTGGCACAGCCGTCTCGGGTCAGGTAGATCACTGCAGATGTGGTGGGTAGTGGTCGTCTTACCTTTGAGGGAGCCCTGGACAAGAGGAGCCAGCAGTTTTATGGACTGTGGGGAGTTGGCAGAGGGAAGAGGTAGAAGTCTTGGGTGCTGAGTCGGGGTGGGGCAGGGTGTAAGGTTTCTGCCTTCTCCCCATCATGAGACCTCAGGAGATGCGAAGAAGATCTTTACCCATGGACTCAGATAAAGACCTAGGGTGAAGGTGCCTGGGCTAGAAATGGAAATGTGTAAGAGAGTGTGACAGGCTGGGGGGTCCATTTCCTTCACTATGCCTCCCTTCTGAGACAGCTGTGCCCTGGCTGTGCACCATGCCTGGCATGGGGAGGGCAGCTTCTCCCCGTGGGGCCTGACCTGTCAAGCCTTTGCCTGTGATTAGGTCTAAGAAAACTCACATGGAGGTTTTTCACAAGGAGTCCAATTCCTCGTATACCAAATTATCTCTAAAGAAATTGTACCTTCAGAGTAAAGGCAATTATCATCTTCAATATTATTATGGTTGAAAACAAGAAAGCACAGATTTCAAAATAGTTTTTACATTGTTTAGAAATCTTGGTTATGCTGCATAGGATGCCCTAATCAATTGCACATAATATGCACTCAATATGACAAATTTACGGAGAATTTCAGAATAGTTATCTTTTCAGTCAATGAATATACAAGCTGATTTTCGTTTGAAATTGTGAAAGGAAATTTGGGATAATTGTAGAATCATTGAGGAAATGAAGTAAACTCAAACAGGGATCTTTTTATTGCAGTACAATGAGTAAACAAGCAAATGATTTATATTTCAAAAGACAGTAATTCTTAAACTTTACCTACAGAAAGCTTACAAAATTGTTTATTATCTAACAATTTCAGGCTTTCTGATTGAGTATGTTACAGGTAAACCCTAAGACTCTGCATTTTTGACAAGCTGATTGAGGTCATTCGTACACATGTGGCCTTGAGATTAGACTTTGAAAAACATTTCTGTTTGATTAATTTGAAGGGAAAATTTTTTATTGTAAAATGAAGGGAAATAGTTTGATATGGTTTAAAAAAAAGTCAGGGAGTTTTTAGTGATGTCTGATCTGAGGTCTGCTTCTGAGTCTTGCTAAAAATTAATCTCTCTGCTCTTAGTTTCCTCATTGTTAGAATATTGTGCATTTAATTGCACAACTTCAATGTTTTGATTAAGTTCTAAAATTCCATGTGGATAACTAAATTATACGATGTCATGTAAAAGTTATTTTACAACTTTTAGAATCATTCAAGTCTCACAAATATGTGAATTCTTTCAAATTTCTCATTGGTGCAGCTTTATATAAACTGTATTTTTCTGAGTTGAATGACATTCACAACCTTCTGCACACAAGGGGTGCATTTCAGGAAATGGAAGTGCTCACCACTCTATGGACTCCCTCTGTTTATGTCAGGGTGGCCTTTGTTCTTCATTTTTGTAGCTAAAAGGGATGACAGATTTTCCATGAAAGAGCTTGACATTGAGAGATTTATTAATTGATTATAACATTTGGAGTGAGGACTGTCTTAGGTTTTAATTTTGTTTTCTCTTTTAACTGATAAGTGCATTACAACCAGTTGTTTCTTTGTATATAGTGAGTCTTGAATTCCCATAAGAAAAAAAGAGCATCTTATACAATAATGTTTTAATTTTAATCCATTTGGTTCCCTTCCTTTTAGAAACACCATAGGGATGTGATTAGGTGCAAAGTGTTCAGAAGTCACACTGCCCTATTAAGATCCGAATTCTACAACATACCTGCTGGGAAATCTTAGGCAAGCACTTAATGAACGATCTGTAACTTAGTTTCTCAGAATCTGTAAAACAGGGATGTTAATAATAATGGCTGTCTTGCTTTTTCATAACGTGATCATGGTGCTTTCCATTTGGAGCTTGCTTTCAGTCTTTGGGCATACACTAAACCATATTTTGAGGAAATCTTGATTAAATTCATACATCAACAAGCAAGTGTAGAGAGTGTCACACTCAAATATACTACTTTCCCAAAACTTACCGCTTACCCCAGATAACTTTTTATTCAAGGTCATACACGTGTATTAGGACACAGGAAGCCAACTTTGCTCCCTTTCTAAATATTGACCGTGGTAGACTAAATTGCATCATTTTCAATAAAAGTAGAGAGCACTGGAAGAGACCTGACATTTTTAATAAGAATTGACCATGGTACTAAGGGTCAGGTTAATTTCTCAAGCATCAAGTTTAACTTCTGCTTGAGGAAAAATCTGCCTCTGAGAGCTCAGTTACCACCCAAAGTCTTCTTTATGCACAGAGACTGCAGGGTAACAAGAACAAGTGCGCCTGGAGCAAAGCTGTGAGCATAAGGGCGTACCGCTGTAACCTAGTGTCTCACAGAGTCTCAGTAAACGAGAGGCAGGACTTGTCAGCGCAAGTTTCTGTACAGGTAACCTGTGATTCCTCAATAGTACCTTCCCTAAGACAGTGACTGTGACAAGATACCGGCTTTGTGGTTGTCATTTTACATGGCAACCTGGATTTTGCAGATGTAATTAATGTTATTAGTTAGTTACTGGGCGTTTAATCAGAAGGGAGTGTATCAGGGCACACCGAACCACATGAGGGCTTTATAAGAACAGTTGTCTTTGGCTGATGGCCAAGTGGAAACTTAAGAGATTTTCAGAGCAGGAGAAGGCCCTGAAGTACCATCGCTGACTTGAAGATGGCAGCCGCATGTGCAAGAATCTAATTGTCATAGGGAGGAACAAATCTGACTCCATATGAGATGTGTTCCTTCAGCTCTAACCCTGGGCTCTGCTCCCAGTGCCTAGTCATGCTGGTTCTGCACCTTTTGTAAAAGAATGTTGTCTAGAGCCTGAAATACACAGAAAAGCCCATTCTCAAGGCTCTGACCTTTAAGGGTATTAACACCTTTCCATTGATATAAAGATAACAAGTTGCAGAATAGAGAATAGCATTTGTCTTGTTGGAGGTTTATAGGAACATCATGATTTGACCCACATGGATAGCTGCAAGAACAAAGGATTCCAACACCACGAAGTTTGCAACAACAAACCCCACCCCCTCCCCTTTTGGTATAAAAGGAGCCTGAATTCTGACTTGGGGAAGATGGTTCTCCAGGATATTAGTCTGCCATCTTCTCAGTCTGCTGGCTTTCCAAATAAAATCGTTATTCCTTGCCCCAACACCTTGTCTCCCAATTTATTGGCCTGTTGTGCAGTGAGCAGAGCGAGTTTGGAGTCGGTAACATAATGATATCTAGAAGCTGAGAATAGCTTCCAGCCGACAACCATCAAGGAAACAGAGACATTAGACCTACAGCTTTAAGACTAGATTCTGCCAACATCTTGAATGAGCTTTGAAGCAAGTTCTTCCCAAGATCCTTCAGATAAGAGCCCTGCCCAGCAGCTACCTGGATCTGGCCTTGTGAGTCCTGAAAGAACCCAGTTGAGCCAGCACAGACTTCTGTCCTATAATCTGTGAGCCAATGTCTCGGTGTGTTTTAAGCTGCTAATGCATGGTAATTGGTTACTCAACAATAGACAACCTATACAGAATGCTTGAACACTCAGGCTTGTTGGAGGAGGTCATCCAGAGGAGATGGCCACTGGTTGACCCCTGAGCAGGACCCAGGCAATCAGAGAGGTCTCACCCCTTCCCCTGTCCTTGGAATGTGTGTCCGTCCACCATTCCTGTAGCTGGAGCTGTCTCAGGGATGCAGCCTTGAGAGAGAAATGTTGTTGAGACTATGTGGACTGTGTACGTGACTGGATCCTGTTAAGGCCCGTAAATAAACTTTGAAGATTTTGGTGGGCGGCACAGAGATTAGTGTCATGTGTAAGTTCCCTTGCTCATTACCCCTGCCACCTGTCAGTCTGGAGTGATCTGCCTGTTTTCTTCTGTCTGTCATTTTCCTCTGTGTATGGAGGCCAGTTTTGTATTTCACCTGGGGAACTCTCAGGGGGCAAACCGACAAGGCTTCTGTGTGTTTTTGCGGCTCCTCTACCTGCAGGATTGGTGCTGTGATCATCGGAGGGCGTCCACATGACAGGTCTAATGTGTTCACTTCGTGATATGCGTATATACTGGCCAGAGCCTTCTCTTATGCCATCAGTTTTGACAGCATTCCTGGGTACCTGGTGTCCTAGCAAGAAAACCTCAGGATTTTTCTTTTTGTGGTGGGCACATGTGCATTGGCCCACAGATTCCTCAGGTCACGTAAACAACTCTCCTCTCCTCTCCTTACTCCTCCTCCTCTCCTCCTTTTCTGTGAACTTGGAGAAGTTGGTTAACCTCTTGAGAGATTTTGCTCATTTATGAAATGTGGCAAATAATACCTTTGTTATAATATTTTCTTGAGAATACCTTGAAATATGATGCGTGTAAAGCAAATACAGCAAAATCTTAAATGTAGAAAGTAGAAGATGGGTATTAGGCTGTTCACTGCATAATTAGTTCAGCTTTTCTGTATGTTAGAAAATGTTCATCATTAAATTGTTTAAAATAAAGCTATTGCAAAGTGTAGGCAAGAGATGGGTGCCTGGGCCTCAATGGCATTGGTACAGATGGAGTGCTTGAGCTGAACTAAAAGATATTGTCAAAGTAAATTTGCCTTGATTTAGTTACAATTTGTGTATAGAATCAGTAAGATGGCAAAGATTGTTCATAGGTTCCAGACTTGTGCAATTGGTGTCTTGAATGTACCATTCATGTGTCTTCTGCAGAAAAGAAGGACTTATTTGGGGTATGTTTTGGTTTTGATTGCATAAATAGTAAATGTTATATTAGCATCTAAGAGTTTAGAATCTAAGACGTAAAATTGTCAAACATAAAATCCATCCTTATAATGATGCTCACTTAAATATTCAGGTCTCTAGTGACTTAGAGGGACAAGAGAACCATCTATAACCAAATATGGATAAACCATAAAACTGGTCCTTAAAAATAGAACTTACATTATATAGTATTTTTAAACAAAGCTACACAAAGAAGTAATAGGCTTTTTTCTTCCTTTTTTTTCCTAAATAAAATTGGTTGGTATACACTTAGTGCTCTAGGTAATATCAGAATAAAACAACAAATACTGGATGGGGGCCAGAATAGGAGTAGGGTAGGAAGTATTTGAAAATTGCAAACACAGTCAACACAAGATAGCTCTGATTTATGATACAAATTACAGGCTTGGGGGGTTTCCCCAAACCACCCTCGATTTAAATAATTTGCTAGAAAGATTTGCATATTTATCAGTGTGGCGTGTAAAGGGTACAGATGAAAATCAGCCAACGGAAGAAGTGCTTAGAGCAGAGTCCAGGTGGACACCATACGTTTCCCCTACATGGAGTCGTGAATGGGTTACTTTCAGGGCGTACATGTGTGATGATATGCATGGAGTGTTGCCAACCAGGGAAGCTCAACTTAGCCTCCTTGGCTCCATGGAGTTTTTACTGGGGCTTCATCAAGTGTGCATGATTAATTGATTTATTGCCCACCTGGTTGATCTCAGTCCCCAGGTCAGCTGAAACTGTGGGATCTGAAGCCTGCACCCTCAATCATATTGTTGGTGTTTCTACCATGGCCACCCCCAACTCTGAACAAAGACTCTACTGTCAGGCATGACACTCCAAGAGTTCAGAGATTACCTCCTAGAATCTGAGGGCAAATGCTAGGCCTCTATTTTGGGCAAAGTTAAGTTCTTTCTTACTCAAGGATTTTTCAGTAGGTGTGGGCAACTCATTATTTCACAAAATTTGCTGATATCTTGATCTAGTATCCTATATAGTATATAAATGTGACAGAGTTGTTTAAAAATCCCAAGTGAATGCTATTACAATATCCGACCAAAATAAGGTACTCATCACTGCAAAAACTCAGGAGTAAGTATGTACATTATAGACGAGATGATAATAATTTAAATTATCTATGAAGTTAAGTGATCTTACTGTGTAATTCATCTTCAGTGAATTCAGATTGCCTTAATCAGTTGGCTGGTAGTATTGTGAAATATTTTGCAATTGCTAACTTGATTTAAATATATTTCAACGTTGTTAATCAGGCAATATTTACAGTTAAATGAAAAGTAAACCAGAAACCTCTGTTAAAATAGAAAACTTCCCTTGCCTGCCCCCTTTCCCCATTCCCAACTCTGGCTGAGCAAGATTAAGGTTCAGTGTAGAATCATTACTTAGGAGGAGAGGATTTCATCTGAATTACTATTGATGTATCCTTCTCTGACATCTCTTATATTATTCAGATTCCCACTGCCTTCGGTTTTCTCAAAGACTTTCATCTGATAAACCAGATAGATCTCCCGAGTCTTCATCAATCTTCTGTTTCAGAGTGAATTCATTCTTTCCTTCTTTTATTTAACAAACATTTTTTAAATGCCAACTGTGTGTGACACGCTAAGGTTACAAAGATGAGTAAGTCACAGCTACTGTTAGAATCCAGTGCCGAAAAAACTGTGTGAGCACATAATACAGTCGGATAACTACTATGAGTAAAATGCAAAGTCTCAGGAATCCTAAACAAAAGACGGACCAATATATTTGAGATTGATGTTGTAAGTGTGTACAGTTGTCCTTGGCCCAGGTTGAAAAAAGGAGATTTAGATTTACCAATATAAGTTTCGGGAGAATTTGGGGGTAAAGGCTGGGAAGGTAAGAGGAAATAGGAATTGAGGATGGAGCGAAGGGATATTCTCCTAAAGAAATCACATGGTCATAGTGATGGGTCTGGAAACACATATTCTGTTTGTGGAATTTAATGTCTAAATCTAATGTCTAGATTTAATGTCTAAATCAAAAGTGGTAGGAAATAATGAATTAATAAAAAATTAAATTGCTGCTGCAGATGATGGGTCATTGAAGATTTTAAATAGGAGACTGGCATGACAGAATTGTGTTAGAAAGATCAACTGCAAAGATTTCCATTTTCACAGGATAATAAAGGGATGTTGTTGCTTTCTGGTATAAAATCTTTCTGTATCTAGCATTTTTATTCAGGGAAAAATTCATAATCTTCAATAATTGCTTCATGTCCTTGTCCTTGTCCACCTATACAGCTTCATCTTTCACCAGCTTTTAGCTCACAGGTTGTGTTCACACCATGCTGAATTTTAGCTTCCTTGTATCTTCTACCATTTGGTTCGAAAAATAGAACCAGCATTAGAGTAGATTGCTGTTTCTTTTGTCAAGCACCAAATCAGTCAAAAATAACATTGAATCAACAAATATGAAAAGTCCATTAACTGGAATTTTCCTTTTGTTTTATGTTTAGAAGAACACTAAATCTCTTTTTTAGTGAAAAGGAGTACCTATCATGAATTGTCATGGCAATTCATGTGTATTGATACCCCCATTATCTACGAGATCCTTATTAATAAAAAAATAACAAACTTGGATTGTTTTTGTGTAGTTAGGTTTGATGAGGAAGGGAGTAGATAGTGATGGCAAAAATAAGACATTTTGGTCAATTCTTAGTAAATACTATGTACTGTATAGTGTGCATTTATATATACACCATATATATACTATGTGCATATAGTACATATATATGTATAATATATATACACATGCTGTACATATGTTTGTGTAAACACTCACATTCACACATAATGCCGTAATGCTACATTCTAGAGTCTTCTGGTTAATGGAGCTATGAATTTTATCTTGATTACAGTCAGTCGGTTAGAAACTGTGGATAATCTTACAAGGGTTCAACCAATGGGCTGGTACAAGCAATAACATGTTATAATGAGAATAGTACCAGCCTGGTATGTAGATGAACCAAATTCTGATCACAACCTTGGAAACTAAAGTCTGTGTGACCAGAGACAGGCAAATAGCTTCACTTCTCTGTGTCTCAGTTTTCTTATTCATAAATTAAGGATCTTGGAAATGCATGATTCAAAAGAGATGTTTTTCTTCAGGTCCTTTTCAACTTATATTGTCTAAAATGTGCTTCAATAATTTTAAGAGTTTCAAAGCAAGGTGTAAAAGTAGTAGTAAAGTTTTCTTCAGGTAAGATGTAAAATAATTCTTAGGGTGTAGGAGTGATGGAGTCTAAGGTTGACTTGAAAATTTAAAAAAAAAAGTTTAAAAGAAGCAGTTTAAAAAAGCAGCAGAAATTTCAACAGATGACATTGACATGGGAGGAAGAGTAAATAATAAAGAAAAATACAGCAAGCTACACGGGGACTTAGATCATTTAAGTGCTAAAAGATGAAAGCTAGTTCAAAATAGCTCTAAATCAGAACAGTGACACATCTCTGCAAAAAGGAATATCAAATAATTGCACATCATTAAGTCTAAGATATCAAAAAGTAAAAGTATAAAGGTAATTTTGTGTACATTATTAAATGTGAGTGATTCATAATAAGTAATATGATTTTTAAAAAGCCGAATATTAAAAAGAAAGAGCAACTGTAATTAAGAAGGGCAGACAGAGTCTAAAGAATAGCTTAACATTGATAATCTCAACAATAGGAAAAAATACGAAGAATTAGGAGAAAGACCGTCAGGGGTGCTACTACTAATTAAACCAGAAATGGTTTTCATTAGAAGTTATTTTTAAGAAGTAGAAGAAAACTGTCTATTTGCCAGCATTTAGGAACCTTTCTGGAAAGCATTGTCCATGTTCTTATTTAATCTCAGACCACCTGAGAAGGTGAATATAGCAAGAAAGCCCCGTCCCTCCTCTGTTCTGAAGCTAGATTCATACATTTATTGATCTTTCACTAGTGTGGATTATCAGAGATTGATTGCTGGCAGTTAATCATTTGAAGGCTATGCCTCGACCAGGTCAGCCTTCGCTCGTGCCATCTAGCGCCCCAGATCCTCCCTAAGAGAATTCTCTAAAGAATGTCAAGAGAGTGTGGGGAAGAGATCCTACCACAGTTGATACCCGCTTGCTCAAGCTGCCCTACAATTTATTCTCTTTCCTATTAATATTGCTCTTGATAGTAATTTAATCTTATAAATGAGCATGTGTGTTTTACTGTGTACATATGTGTATGTTTGGGGAACTGAAATAAAAATTAAAAAGTAGGTGTATTTTCCCTGAGAACGTTCATACCTTCTTATTACATGGAAGCCGGGGATTGTCTCCTTCTTAAATCATGCCAGAATTTTGAACCAGGTGACAAATTAGTCATGAGGAGCGGGTAGAGAGAGATCAATGGATGGATTTCATTAAGGATAAAACTAATTACAGACTGAGACTTGGATCAGTGGGCAAATGCGCTTCCTAATCACCGCTCCCCGCCCCCTCTTCTCTCTGACTATCTTCGACAGAACTGCATCCTGCAAAGTCACTGGGAAAGTCAGAGAGCCTGAGCCATGTGAGTTCTTCCCTTTGCCCAACCCGACAAACAAAGAAGAGTTGTGGGTTATAAGAGGCTGGACCTGTCTTCCCAGTCCACTCTGCTGGCAATAGAATAGGAGTTTCTTCCCATCTGTGAGGAGCATGACATAACTTCCCACCCCTACTCCCCCAAATTTAGGAGTAGCCCATCTCAGGACCCAAGACAAGATAGTAATGACATGATTTGAGTGGCTCTGACTCCACTTCTTTGACATTCTTATTTCCTTTTTTTTTTTTCCCCAGTCATTTACTTTAACCTTTCTGTTACCTGTCAAGCATGACTCTTGTAAGGAACATTTTTTAAAAATCATGTCTGACACTCTTTTCACTTAATGATAATAGTCCATTTACTTTCAACATAATCACTGATGCATTGGGTTTTGATCTACCATCTTCCTTTTTGATTTGATTTGTCTCCAGAGTATTATGTCCCTTATTCTCAACTTTGCTTGATCTTGTTTTGGATTAAGTAATGGAGATTTTCTTTGTTGTTGTTATTTGATTATTCATCTTAGTCAGCTTGTTAGTCATACATTATTTAACTGTTGTTTTTAGGGGTTAGCTTAAAGATTGCAACATGTATTCTTGGCATATGTTGTTCTAATATAAAATAGTACATTTACCACTTTGTAGAAAATTGTAGGAACTTTTAATATTTATCTCTATTTGCACCTCTCCTGCCTTTTATTTACTGTAGTCATGATTTTAATCTCATATATATTTTATTTCCTTTTTAGAAACAGGATTATCATTTTTATAGTCAATGTTCATTTAAATTTGTTCACATGTTAAACTTTTTTTTCTTTCTGTTTTTTCCTACATTTTCATGTTTCTACCTAGAGTCATTTTCCTTCTGCTTGAAGAGATCTTTAAGTCATTCTGTTTGGGTAGGTGTGATGGTGACAAATTATATAAAATTTTTATTCATCTAGAATCACCTTTATTTTGTCATCATTTTATATACAGTTTGTTTTCCCTAGAAAGGGTTCTAACTTGGCAATTTTTTCCCCGGTACTTTAAAAATATCATGCAGTTGTTTTCTGGATTTCATTGCTTCTTTTGAGAAATCAGATCCTTGTTTTTTAAAAATATACAATGACATGTATCCACTATTATAGTAATGGTGGAATAGTTTCACTGCCCTACACATACTTTGTGCTGCACCTGGTCAGCCCTCCCTCTGCCCTAGCTCCTGGTAACCACTGATGTTTTCACTATCTCCATAGTTTTACCTTTTGTGAGGATCATATAGTGTGTAGCCTTTTCAAACTGGCTTCTTTTACTTAGAAATAGGTATTTGAATTTCCTCCGTGTCTTTTTGTGGCTTGATAGCTCACTTATTTTCAGTGCTGAGTAATATTCTATTGTCGGGATGTACCACAATTCATTTATTCATTCACTCACTGAAGGATAGCCTGGTTGCTTCCAAGTGTTGGCACTTATGAGTAAATCTTTCTGTTAACATCTGTGTGTTGGTTTTTGCATGGACATAAGCTTTCAGATAATTTAGGTAAATAACATATAGCAAAAGTCTCTTCTTAAGGAAGTTTGTGTGTGTGTGTGTGTGCGTGTGTGTGTTTAACTTAGTCATGGATTGTCAGCAATTTTGCAACACAACAAAACAAAACAAAAAAAACCCAAAACAAACCTTTTTGTGGTTTGCTGTACTTCTTGAATCCTTAGTTTATGAGTTTTGGGAAATTTTCATCTATTACTTCTTTCCTACTCAATCTCAACATTCCTTCCTGGGACTCAACTTAAATGTGGTTTAGGCCTTTTTCCTTTGTCCCAAATGTTTGTTACATTTTCCACCTCTTTCTTGCTCCAACCCTTATCCTACTTATTTTCTGCTAACCTGTTTGCCAGCTTATTAATGTTTTCTTCCACTGTGTTAAATCTGCAGCTAACCCTACCTGTTGAATTATTTTCAATTACATACTTGTGTTTTCCTTTTAAAGAAAGATTACAGTTAGTCGGACTTCTGTCTTGTCATTTATTCTCTTGTTCACATTTATTACTTTTTTTTTTTGTTAGAGAACTGTGTTTTCTAAACCCAATACCTGGGTCACTTGCAGCTTGGCTTGTTTTGAATTTTTCATTCTTCTTTGGGTGATGTGAATGACAGGTTTTATTTGACTAACATGGTGTATTAAAAAAAACACCTAGCCTCTATGTTTATGATATCTCTCAAGGGAGAGTTTATTCTTCTCTTTAATTGACAGATTGAGTG
The DNA here is from genome assembly GCF_048564905.1 of Vicugna pacos. Classification (NCBI taxonomy): domain Eukaryota; kingdom Metazoa; phylum Chordata; class Mammalia; order Artiodactyla; family Camelidae; genus Vicugna; species Vicugna pacos. The sequence goes on along the minus strand of NC_132988.1, from coordinate 101,935,313 downwards.
GATGGAAAGCACCTTAATCTGATAAGAGACTGAGCTGACTTGTGAGTTAGGTTACATTGTTTATAACACTTGATCTATTTCTGCTTCCTCTAATCCATGTTGTCTTTGGCTGTCTATCTTCAAATCAAAAGAAATCATAAAATTATGGAATGTTGTTTACAGGAAGCACTTTAGAATCATTAGCCAGTGCTTTCATTTCTACGGTAGAACAGATGCTGAAGGAATGTGTATTCGTTGGCAAGATTTTACGCAGATACTAAGTAGGAATTCCAACTACCTCATACATCAGTGTGCTTTTCTTACATCTGCTGAAGTGGTCAGTTGTGCTCTCCTGGTGCACTAGTCGGGATCTTGTAATCTAATTCAGAAATCAGTCCCTCTTACCTTGAGCTGACACCGAATTTACTAGACTTTTTATATTGAGCTCATAAAATTACTGGAAGTTGGAGTGAAAGGCTCAGAAAATGCTCGGGCTCTAAGCTGGGCACAGCAAGTGTGGGCCATGTCATCTGCAGGAGCAGTCTGCTCAGGGTGCCTCCAGCAGTGGTCCTCCTGGCTCCTGCAGATGCTGACACACTGAACAAACTCAGAAGTCTTCGTTTGTCTTTGTCTCGCTCCCTCACAGTTCAGGGTTTTGGGCAAAAGCACGTTATTGGCCAAGCTTTGGTTACTTGATGTTTCCGTGGAAATCCAGAGTGCAGAGTAGAGAATTGTAAGGTCACATTAACATATATATTTGTATACCTGAGTCATGACTTCGGTGTGCTGTAGAGAGATCTTTCAGGGAAGAGACTTGGGTTTTCATCTAGAATGCCAGGCGTTAGAACGTTTAGACAATTATTAGGACTTCTGTCTTTCTTTTCTTACTACCTGTAAAGTAGGGATAATAATCCTTGCCTTTTCCTAACTCACAGAGATATTAACAAAGATCTTCGAAGTCATACAAGGTAAGTGGCATATATAAATACAATTTTTGATATAAGTTACCACAAGATGATACCCATCTTACTAAAATGAATAAAAACATCATACATTTCCTTTTTGTTTTTCCTATGGCGGTCTTACCTTTAAATCAATAGTGAACTCTTTGGAAAAATCAGCAAAGCTTTCATGAAAATTGGAGTAAGGTTTAAGCAACCATAAGTTGAATTTTAAATATTTTCAATACAGGCAAAAACCGTAATGTATGGTTAAACGGAACATTATTTGTAGTGAATGAGGTCCATATTTTTAGTTTCATTTGAAGCCCAGTGTCCAGAATCATTTTCATTATTAAAGAGGCAGTGTATCAATTTCTGGATTTCATTTTTCTCTATCAGTTACTAGTAAGAAATTTTAGTTTCTAGGCCATTATTCTTAAATCCTCTGTACATTGTCCATTATAAATATGTCCATGTGACCAATCATACAGCAGAATATGTCTCTGTGGCAGTGGGACGTATATGAGACTCTGTCCTGTAGACAGCCTAAGCAAAGAGGTCAACAAGAAATTAAGTACTAGACTGAAGTCTTTTTTTTTTTCTCTCTCTCTCCATCGGGTGTTTGCTCTGTCAGGACTAAGACTCATCAGCATCGTGATCTAACAAAAATGCTGTACCATTACTATAAATTGCCTGATAGTTACTTTTCTGGTTTCTTTCTTTTTTTTTTTTGGTAGGGGGAGGGGAAGGTTATTAGGTTTATTTATTTTTTGATGTCTGTACTGGGAACTGAACCCAGGACCTCAGGCATGCTAAGCATGTGCTCTACTACTGAGCTGTACCCTCCCACCAATAGTTACTTTTCTGATTCTTAGATAGAAACCTATCTAACAAAACGTTCACATACAAAAACACTAACACATATTTCTAGTCTGGCTCAAAGTTTTCTTTTGTATTTCATCAACCTATTAATTACCATTGGGATGATAATGTAAGTAAATCTATCTCCTAAAAACATATTAGTATAATGAAACAGGTGATTTTAGATTAACATTTTTAAAGTCAGCAATTCCAAAAGTAGTAGACAGGGGACTTCTTAGGCTTCATAATTATGTGAGCCAGTACTTTACATACATCTCTGTGTATACATCCTTAGATTCTATCCTTGGCTTCTGTTTCTCTGGAGGACCTTGACTCATGCACATGTGGTCTGTAGCTGCAGTAGGAAGTCATGAATGATATACAGGCAAATAGCTAAATTTTCTCCTTTTAGCTGTGTCTTCTAATATTATGTTGCAGAAAAGAAAATAGAAATAATTTAATGATAATTTACTTTCATGGAAAGAAAGTTTAAAAAGTTTTCCAGTGTAAAAAAAATTTCCAGAACAAAATGAAAGCTGTCACCTCAAAATTATCCTAACATGATAAACAAATAATTAGTGACTTTTCTTTTTGTGTAATGAGTCATTAAAGTGACAGAAGGATAGCGATATAATAAAATCCATATTAACAATCCTTGTTTTATATTTGACATTATGCCAGCATACTAATGAATGCACTTTTGTTTACTTAAATATTAAAAAAAAAGCTACTGCATTTCCTGAACAACATGGATAAAATCATTGATATATTTTGTTATAATCAAACATTGGCAGTGTCTTGATTTTATTTAAAAAAATAGAATATGAAACAAAACTATTGGAAAACCTGGTTGAAAATGAAAGCATGTTTTTGGGAGGGTGGAGGCTGCTTTATTTATTTATTTTTACTTACATTCTTTTTTATTGAACTATTGTCGGTTTACAACGTTGTGTCAGTTTCTGGTGTACAGAGTAATGTTTGTCATACATGTACATACATATATTCATTTTCATATTTTTTATTATAGGTTACTACAAGGTATTGAATATAGTTTTCTGTGCTATTCAGTATAAATTTATTGTTTACCTATTTTATACATAGTAGTTTTTGAAAATCTCAAACTCGCAATTTATCCCTTCCGTTCCTCTTTTCCCCTCTGGTAACCATAAGTTTGCTTTCTATGTCTGTGAGTCTGTATCTATTTTGTAAATAAGTTCATTTGTGTCTTATTTAGATTCCACATATAAGTGATATCATATGGTATTTTTTGTTCTCTTCCTATCTTACTTTACTTAGAATGATCATCTCCAGGTCCATGAATGTTGCTGCAAATGGCATTATTTTAGTCTTTTTAATGGCTGAGTAGTGTTCCATATATACCACATCTTCTTTATCCAGTCATCTGTCGATGGATGTTTAGGTTGTTTCCACGTCTTGGCTATTGTAAATAGTGCTGCTGTGAACATTGGAGTGCATGTGTCTTTTTGAATTGTATTTTTTTCCAGATACATGTCCAGGAGTGGGATTTCTGGATCATATGGGAAGTCTGTTTTTAGTTCTTTAAGGAACCTCTATACTGTCCTCCGTAGTGGCTGTACCAGTTTACATTCCCACCACCAGTGTAGGAGGGTTCCTTTTTCTCTACACCCTCTCCAGCATTTAATGTTTGTGGAATTTTGAATGATGGCGGTAAAACCTGGATGCAATTGCTATTGTGACTCTTTGGCTCGTTCAATAATTTGGGGTTGAAAGTTCAAAGGTCAGGGTTTCAAAACCAAGTCAGAGAAGATTTGTGAAGGGGTTAATCTTCAAATTTCACTCTTAAAAAGAAACACACGCAAATAGGCAAATGTGTAAAAGTGGAGTTTTAAGTCTGAAAAGTGTGTGGGGGCAGAGGCACTGACTAGAAGACAAATAACCTCATGTGCACAAAAAGCAGCGGATGCCTTGTGCTGATGTTAATACAATGGGGAGGGTTGGGGGCAAAATGGACTGTTAGTGCTGGTTTATGAAGCTGGGTGTGCCCTCTTTGGAAGATTTGGGTTTAGCTCAAGGACAGTGATAAGCTCAAAGGAATTTTATGTGAAAAAAAGGGACAGTTGAATTTGAATATTTATTGTTCTCTTGCTGTTTTTATTAAGGAGGATGAATTCAAAGATGATGAGATTAGAATTAGGGGGATGAATTAGAAGGATTTTGAAGTTATCCAGTGGAGAAATGATTGGGGTCTAAGCTAAAGCAATGAGCGTAGACATGGAAGGAAGGAAATGAATTTGAGAAATAGTTAGAAAGTCAGATCAGCAGAAGTGGGTGCCTGTGTTGGGATGGGTGTGCAGCCTCAGAGGGAAAGGTCTGTGATAACTCCCAGTTTCATGCTTGCATTTTGAGAGTAGTGCCTTCAAAACAGACAGGAAGTACAGTGAGGAAAATGAGCTGGTGGGGCCTATAATCCACTAATGAGAATTGTTTCACAGGTGTTTAGATGTAGCGACCTGAAGCTAGAGGAGTCATCTAAGCAGAGATTTGGGAGTCATTGCATACAGATAGTCATTAAAGCCAAGAGAGCAGATAAAAGAACTCACGGGCAATTTGGGATAATGAAACTGAGAAGCTCCTTCTTTCCAATGATGATGGCATCAAAGTGACTTGAATACCTAAGAATTCAGTACATTTGAACCTCTCTCTCTTCCTTCACACACCCAAAATGAATGAGGCCTTAAACCTGGTGAACTGTCCGAGGGTACCTTGGTCAACAACTATTTTAGAATCACTTAGTTGATAGTGGTAACATCTTTATCCTGCCTAGACATAATTCAAATCCTCTGAAGGCAGAACCCAGAAACACACATTTTCAAATTCTCCAGGTCATTCCATTCATTTCAAACCTAAGAAAGATCTACTTCAGTCAGTGCTTTCAAAATAAGAATGAGAACACAAATCACCTGGGCATCATGTTAAACAGTGTATTCAGATTCTTTCCATCTGGGAAGAAGCCTGATGGTCCTGATTTTCTTTTTTAATTGAAGTACAGTCAGTTATAATGTGTCAGTTTCTGGTGTACAGCACAATGTCCCAGTCATGTATATACATATATATTCATTTTCATATTCTTTTTCATTAAAGGTTATTACAAAGTATTAAATATAGTTCCTTGTGCTATACAGAAGAAACTTTTTTTTAAATCTATTTTTATATATAGTGGCTAACATTTGCAAATCTCAAACTCCCAAGTTTATTCCTTCCCATCCCCTTTCCCCCAGTAACCATAAGATTGTCTATTTCTGTTTTGTAGATGAGTTCATTAGTGCCCTCCTTTTTTCTTTTTTTTAAGATTCTACATGTAAGTGATATCATATGATATTTTTCTTTCTCTTTCTGGCTTACTTCACTTAGAATGACGATCTGTAGGTCCATCCATTTTGCTGCAAATGGCATTATTTTATTCTTTTTTATGCCTGAGTAGTAATCCATGGTATAAATATACCACAACTTTATCCCATCATCTGTTGATGGAAATTTAGGTTGCTTCCATGTCTTGGCTATTGTATATAGTGCTGCCATGAAAACTGGGGTACATGTAGCTTTTTGAATTAGAGTTCCCTCCAGATATATGCCAGAAGTGAGATTGCTGGATCACATGTTAAGTCTAATTTTAGGTTTTTGAGGAACTCTATACTGTTTTCCATAATGGCTGCACTGAGAAGCCTATGATTTTTAATTGGCTTCTCAGTGTGCTGCAGCTTGTCCAGGCACACACTGAGAAGCAAGGCCTTGGAGCACATAATGCCCTCAGAGCTTACCAGATGTAAATAACCACTGTATTTTATTCTATTGTTATTTTTATTTTATTATTGATATAATTATCTAGAAGTATATTATGATTTCTACTCCATTGATTTATTTTGGAATGCCATTCTTATTCTTTTAGCCTGTTTCTAGCTTTGGAGCCACAATTTTAGGGAAAAAATCTGATTAGAAATTGAATTGCTTGAGGAATGTAATCACTTTTACCTACTTAATACTTTCTAAAAAGAACTCTTCAAAACTTGAAATATGCAATATGAGCACCCAGGAGGGGGAAATGATAGACTATCTTACAAATGTGTTTGATGACAAGACCTTTCTGCCCAGAATGCTAATGAAAATCTCAAGGGAACACAGGTTAGGAACATTGCCTAAAGCCACACTAGAGTTGACTTGGAACTTCTTTGCATGTCATTTTCAGTTTGCTGTAATGTATCTGTGCTTAGGCTCTTGAAAAGCAAGCGTTTCACAGTGTTGTGGGTATGAGGGTGGGCCCAGGGGCAGGGCTACCTGGTTTCGGGTCCTGACTCCACCTCGTGTCTGATGTGCTTTAGGGAGTTGCTAACCTCTTCTGAATTTTACTTTACTCACCTGTAAAAATGGCATAATAATAGTTCCTACCCCAAAGCAAAGTAATAAAGCAAAACACTTAGCATGTTGCCTAGCATAGTAAGCATTTAGTAACTTCTACATTATAACTATCGTGAATTTCATCCTTATTAATTAACTGTTTTTTTACCCATGGAGTTCAAAGTTTGTATTTTAAGTTATATGTGTATGTATATGTATGGTATATGTGTGTGTGTGTGTATATATATATATACATATATAGTATAGTTGTTACTTAAGCATTATATTGGGGTTCTTATGATTAGAAAAGAAATAAAAAACAGTGACACCTCTTCCATTTTGAGTATATAGTACTAGGATTTGACCCAACAGCCTGTTCATTCCATTCCAAGTTGTACTTTCAGCTCTAAGTACTTATATAGGTTCTCAACTTTACTAATTTTGTTTTTCACTTCTCTACACTCACTTGCTCTTATTTGGTTATTGCTTGTAGTTACTTTTTAAAATTTAACTTAAAGTGTATATCCTTTCAGTTAACTTGTAAACATCATGAATCTGGGAATAATACCGCTTTATACTTCGGTATTTACTCAAAGTGATTAACAAAGGTAAATGATTAAGTGCTTTTCCAAATAATGAAATAAACTTTACAACAAAAATTTCTTTGAATTTACCTGTAAAAGATGTTTTCTGATTTTTTAGTAACTCTATATTTTCTGATTTTTACTATGTCATACAAAAAGTATGTGAATTACTGATTAAATTTGAGTCTGCGCTTAACCATTATACTGTAACAGGGAGAACCATAAGAGTAAGTTGCAGTGACTTATGATATGGATTAGATTAGGGTTTCAGAAATGAAGATGGATAACATTTGGGTTTTATGTCCTTAGGTTGTTTTTTTTTTTCCCTGATATATTTGAAATGAGATAAGGAAAAGATGAAATCCCGGATTTTTCTAGGTGTTTTACTTGAATAACTCAGTAGGCTCTTGTACCTCTTACTGAGATGGAAATGACTGGAGAAGAAGCATTTTTGGATAGTTCCTGGAAATTACATGGTACACTTGGGGCCACACAGTGAAATGGGGGAGAGGGCGAGGGGGAAGAGGGGAGGGTGAGAGAACACAAAGGAGAGTGTTAGGCCTGGGGTTCTGCATTTATTAGGGTTGAAGGTAGATGCCCTGGGGCTCCCAGACTCACTCTTTATTGGTGAATTTAAAACATAAGAGGGGAATATAAAGTATGGGAGGAGAAAATAAAAACAAAAACAAGCCATCCAATGGAAACCAACCAAGATCTGTAAAATAAAGGAGCCTGGTGGGGGAAGCAGCCTGGCTCTTTATCTCGTGTTGTGGCTGGCAGTGTGTTTATTGGAGATCTCATCCTTGAGGTGGATGCCTCAGCCGTCAAAATTGGGCACCTGCCTTACAAAAATGAAAAACCAACTGCACCAAGTTTGCACTGAGCACTGTGGATGGCAGTTAGGGCAGTTAACCGGGTAGAGTGCAGGAGAACAAGTTTAAATTTGAATTCTAAATAAGTAGTTTTTTTTTTGAATAATTATTGAGCGTACTTCCTCTTAAAGAAGTATTTATTGTCTGTTATTTATTTATTGAGTATATGTCATACTTATTGCTCTGTTTTTATTTGCTAAATCTGGCAACCTTAAGTTAAAGATGACTTTGCTTTTTCAAGTTAGGAAATAATAAAATGTGTATTGTGATTAGACATTCCTGTAGAAAGATAGAATAATGAAAAAGCAGGCATAATTAGAGAAGTTGGATCTTCTAAGTACATAATTAAATTGAAGAAGACCCAATAAAAGAGATTGGCTTTGAGAAGAAAGGAGGCATATCTCACATAATAACCCGTAGTAAAACCAAACATGGGGCCAGATGTGAAGACAAGGAATTTGGGTGATGGGAGGATAACATGCCTGTCTAAGTACATTATTTTTAATTGAAATATCATGGTCAAGGTCATAATATCATTGTCTAACCAGAAATTTCTAGGAAGGCAACAATGTTATGTTAGTTTATATAAATGAAACATATTAAAATACCCATATATGTGATTTAATGGGTATTATAAGATAATGGTTATTTGGCTAATCGGCTAGGTACAGCCTGTCAGTACTGTGGCACTGAAAGATACTGCATCTTGTAAATCAGATTCTTTGAAGCTTTGCCAATGTTTAATGGATTCATTTCACTTGTGATGTTTATCGTATTACTTCATTAGTTATCTTTAAACTGTACATAAATATTTAAGAGTTTTAAAATTTACACATTTCTGTTTTAATGCACTTTAATCGTGTACATCAGCATAACATTGGTTACTTCATGAATAATATACATATTATTGGTATGTATTATAATATACATGATTATTCACTGTGTATAATAATGAGGTATTCATAGGCATCAGTAAAATCACCAGCTAGTGTTTATTATCATATTATTATATGTTTATAAGTAAAACAATATGGTAACCATCATGGGTTAAACGGGTTCACTTAAGTATTCAGAGGCTAAAGAAAAGAAATTCAAGTAGACCGTATTCATTGAAAGGCAGCAAATATGTTTCCTTTGACTAAATATGGTTTATACTGTTTTCCCACATGGCTAGTGCCCTCTTTTTAGATGAAACGACTTCCATGATAACATGTATGATGTTAAACAGAGCTGAGTTTGAAGACTGACTCCCGTATTTATTTTTGTATAACTTTAGTGAAGTAATGTCTCTGAACTTCTGTTTTCCAATCTGTAAAACAGGGTTAGAAACATTCATATAGGCTCAATTTGAGGATTTCAAAGATAACAAAGAGCCAAGCAGAGTGGTATCTAAATTGGCTCTCAGTATAATAATGTTAGTAATTACTGAGAGCCTGCTAGGAGATAGGTGTTACATTAAGTGCTGTCTAGGCATTAATTTAATCCTTGTGCTAAATTACTAGACTAGTTCTATGGACAGAGGCTGACCATTGGCACATAATAAATAAATTATTTGTTGAATGGGTGATTGAATGAACAAGATTCTGGAGGACACATTGTTATTAGTACTGAACAGACAAGGGAACCAAGCACAGTGAAGGCAAACCAAGCACATCACAGAGTGATGAAGCAAAAATCTGACCACAGGGTTAGTTCACTGCAAAGTCCACAGTGTTCACCACCATGCTAATACCTCCACAGTTAATAGGTTAATGGGAGTTACAGTTATTTTTAAAATAAAAAAATACTCGATGGTATTAGGAACATACAGTAACGCACCTCTAGTGAAACAATGGAGATGAAATAAGCATAGTTCTGTGGAAATTCAGGCTTTCATGCTCCACGTCTGTACGATGTCCTCATTTAAACCAACAGTGTTCTCAAAAAGGATAATCACAGTCTGGAAATATTTTTTGTGGGGTGTTTAGGTGGGAGGTGGAAGGCTGGGTGGAAGGCTGGGAGAGATTGGTGTTGATGGCTGGAAGATCCTGTCCCTAATTTAGACAGTTACGAGGGTAAATTGAGGCTGTTTATTCTTTTTTCTCTGGGGCACTTTTGAATTATACTAAAAATTGAACACTATCCAGGGACAGTCAGAAAGAATATTTAGAGGTGCAGAAAGGGATGTTCAGTTTAGTTCTGAGTAATGAGAATAGAAGTGGCTTACTCTGGGAACCTTGTCTGCATTTCAGTTACCTATGATCATACTCTTTATACATTGTGTGCAGGTAGGAGCTTGAAGTCCCAGGGCCATATTTCCACTCACTCGGTGACTGCAAAGTCTTCTTCTTCTTTTTTTTTTTTTTAATTTTTTTGGTCCCAACTTTCCATGAGAGTCACAGTGATGTGGGAAAAACCATATAAACTGTGGAGTAATACAGATAGAGATGCAACATTTATGATTTTTTTATTGATAATGGGAAGGAAATTTTAAAGTACAGAGAATTTCTTGTTTTCAGTACACGTCCAACCACAAAATAGAAAATTGGACTTCATTTGTTTGGCTATCTACATAATGATCTATTACTTGGGCATTAGAGAAGATAAATTTAGAGTAACTAGAGTTTGGCATTTATTCCTAAATATGTTTCTTAAGCTCTTAAGAGAGATCGTAAGGGCAAAATCGTAAGAGAAAATACACTGTGATTACATATAATTGATCATCAACCAGCGATGCCATTCCCCAGATATGTCAGGTAAAATGATTTCTGTTATTTTTGGAAGATGCTGTAATACATTTCATATGGATGCAACCCTGTCAAGGAGCTAGAAGGCATGTTTACTTCTGCACACATACATACATTCACACATAGCCATGTGTATATACACACAACAGATTAAGAGGAGAAAATTAATGAGTTTGTTTAACCAATGGGTTATTTAGAAATCAATGGGTTGCTAATTGACAATTCAGTTGTTCTGCTGAGTTTAACTAGTTGTCTTCAAAGTAAATGCTTAAAGGTCAGTCTCCATTTTTTATCATGGTGATTTGTGTGTCGAGACAAAATGAGAGTGCAAAATTCATAATCGAATTTGACTGAATTGGCTCGTTGATTACTGTGCTTTGTGACTTTGGACCATCTTTAACCTTCCAAATAATTAATGTACTTGAATATTGTAGCAAAGTGATTAGTAACATAGTCATTTTGTCAGGGCAAATGGGTCAATACATCAATCGAGGAATGACTGTTTACTGATTGATTGACTTAAGCTTAACATTGTGCATGAGATATTGTTGTTTTATTTAAATTGTTCGCACAGATCACCAGAGAAGAAAGCAGAAGCCCTGAGGTTTTAGTCTAACTTTTCCACCGACTAACTGTGTGATCCTGTTCTAGTTATTATCTTTGCGTGGTCTCAGTTTTATCAATAATTAAATATCACCTGTGACAAGACAGTCATAGTTTTTTTGGAAGGTCTAATATCCTAAGGGATTCTATACACAATAATCACAATTATGGAAATAATAATAGCAATGAAAATGTACATTGAGTGTTTATATTCCAGGAGTTTATAGTGAGTCTTCTGTATGTATTATAATATTTAATCTGCACAGAAATCTCAGGAAGTTCGTTTTCCAAAATTATAGATAAGGAACCTGAATTTGAAAACCGTTAATAATTCAACAAATGTTCAAAGTACTGGAACCGGCACTCGCGTCAGTTTCTGCTCGCACGAATTCGATGTCCCTCTCCCTCTGTTCAACAGCCACTGCTCACAGATACCAGCCACTAGTTTTCTGTTGCTCTAGGTGTGAATCAAACGTAGGTCATTGCCTTAAACCTTAGCAAGAAAAAGGGAATCTACCACGACACCATTAACCTGCCCATGGGGGTGGTGACTTTACGGTCAGAATTAGAGACGTGGAAACTCTCCTCCGTGAGGGAGGAGTGGCCCCTGTGCCCAGGTTTTACCGCGTGGGCATTATTCCAGAAAGCCTAGACAGTTGACACAGGATTGGAAAACTTTAGAAACCCAGGCACATCCGCAGAAATCAAACTCATTAAATCTGACTGCTTTAACCCAGTGGTTTGTCAGCAGCTCTTTCTTGAAACTCAGAATAATTAGGCAGAACATGAGACTTTGTAAAGAAGGCTCACTCTGCTATTCACTGCTGACCTAGAATGTGAAAACTGCTTCAACACATACTGGCTCTTCAGAGCAAACTCAGCTCCACTGGTGTATTCTCCCCGCTTTGCACAGGGGAGATCAGCATAAAACCCAGCACTTTTGCCAATTCCCAGTGGAGCACAGACACCTGGAAGAAGGAAAGAATTTCTACCACCTACAAGTTTCCGTTGGTAAGCAGGAAAGAGAAAGAGAACCGCTGAGACCGAGAGGAGGAAAAGATTAATAAGGGCTGCCATCAGAGCGGGAGAAAGGGTTTCTCAAGACAACAAACATAAAAAGTGCCTCCAGGACAGCTGTGCAATATGCCTTTCTTCTCCTAAAAAGGAAAAACATGACAACACAGGGAAGCAAAAGAGGACTGGAAAAGGAGATAAAGGAAGTAAGAGGTCAAGCGCCTGGAGTTGTTTAAAAAAGAAAAAAAAGGAGAAAGTGAAAGCAGAAGAAAATTTGGCTTCTTTGTTTTTTTCATGTATTATATATGCACAGGTATTGGGGACTGGGGTCACGTGGATATTAGGTATCCATGTAGAAAACAGCTCTGCTTATAAAAATAGATTAGGCACATCCGGAGCTTATGCACTGCCAGCGTTTGTGTGCTCTCGACTGTCAAGTGCAGGCTCTCTAAAATACAGATTCCAAAGCAAGACTACAAAGAAAACAGTAACCAAGTAATTGATTTAGAAAAAAAACCAAAATGTGATCCTTTCTAACTGCACCCGACTAACGGTCCATGTTTGTGTGTTGTTCCTTGGCAGGTACTAGTTTTTCCCTCAAACTATGGTTATTTCTCAATCTCTCTCACTCTTTCTCTGTGTCTCTCTCTCTGAGTGTGTGTGTATGTGTATGTGCACTTGCAGTTTTAAAATTGAGGGTCCCTGATTTTATATATTTTTCTGGAGGATTCTACTGTGGGAAAATGACAGTCTGATTGTTATATTCATTTTAATAGAAACACTTAAATGTGTTTTATTTTTACATACATGTTTTTTCATTTTTAAAGGATATTCCAAAATTGTCATTAGAGATTTTGTGCATGCCTCGCAGAATCTAGTTTTTTTAAAAACAACACCCTCATGTCGGTATATTTTAAACAAAATAAGAACTCCATATTCAACCTAATATTGCCAGCCTCTTTTTCTGTCATCAACCCACAGTGACAGGATCTCTGCTGAGGGAAATTAGGCTGCCTGTCTCTGATGCCATTTTTAAAATTAGCGAACTGTGCTGGTTCAAGTTGTATATCATCTAGCTTTATACATTATAATTACTTGGTAATATATTTCATTTATTAAGAAAAATATGAAGTGGTTAAACGATAGTCCTTGATGCTGCAAATCATGATCTTGGAAGGGGAAAAAAAGCTTCCTGGAGCCTCAGAACAGACTGTTTTTTGCTAGTTTGCCCACAGAAGCGACGCTTAGAGAGGAAAGTGACACTCCAGTGATTTAATTATTGTTCCACTCCTTCTTACATGTGTGGCCTAATATAGCACACCGAACAGCAGAGATGACCGTACAGATAGTCATCTTCCTCCTGTTGAAACCTACAGCCTACTCACACTCATAAATAACGCTCTCAATTTATTGTTGTTGCTGCAGAAATGCCCACATCTTCCCTGGAAGGAGAAAGCACTACTCAAATACTACATTGCCAGCTTGACTAGCGTGCGGTGCACTGAGGGAATGCCCACACATTTCAGTGATTAGCATAACAAGAGTCATGTTATGTTAAGTCTGTCCTTAAGTTATTGGAGCACTCTAGACTTGTGTATTTGCAAAGGACATGAGATGTCATCAGATATCTTCTGTTTCGACATTATTGAATAATGGGGCTTGTGACTCTAACCTCAGTAATTGATACCAGTTGCTAAGTACCCTTTTTGTTTATAACTGAACTTCTCGCATTTCTGCCTAAAACTTGTTTCTTGACTTCTGATGTTTGCAAATGATTTGCCAGTCTGTCCCAGATTCCTCTATATTCAGCTTCCTAATGCAGTCTTTATAATACTATTACATTACATCAAGAAAGAAGCTGTCTTTTTCAATGCCTATTAAATGAAGGAAGACCCCTTTTGAGTCTGCTTTCAAACCTTAGCTGCCTCTGTATGCTCTCTCACTATTCTTGCACCCTGACATGTACCAAATTGCCCTATATTCTCCTTTGTGGGCTCCATACATGCTGTTCTGGGTTTGTGGTGGTCATGCTGTTTCACTAGCCCAGAATTTTCAACTGTTTTCTGCTTCCATTGCTCTTCAAGCAAGAAGATCCAGCCTTTCAAGATTCTTCCAAAAGACAACAGCATTAGTTTATTTAGTCTATTAATTTAACTATCGTTCATAGACATTTACCATGTTACAGGCACAGTGGTTACAGTGATGAATCAGATGCACTCAGCCCTTGTTTCCATGGTGCTCACAGTCTAGGAATATGTCCTCGCCTAACAGTGATTTCTTCTTTTTTTTTGGTATTATTCTAACACTGCACTTGTACTCTTATGGCCCTTTCTTTCTGTGGTCCATTTTGCTTTTTACCTCATGAGCATGTGTAACACACATACATGCATATTTAGACTGAATTTATATTTATATTTTAATGCATCTTTCCCAGTTATATATTGCTACCTAAAAGACTACCCCAAAGCTAAATGTCTTAAAATTGTATTTTCTGTCTCATGAGTCTTTGGAACACAAATTTGGTTAGGGCATAGCAGTGATAGCTTGTCTATTTTCTGTGCTATCTGATAACTCAGCTGAGATGGCTCAGATGCCAAGGAGCTGGAAAATCTAGGGACAAGCCAAGCATCATTATCTTTCTCCATCTAGTCTCTCCATGAGGAAGCTAGCTTGAGTTCCTCACAGCATGGTGGCCTCAGGGAAGTTGGAGTTCTTACGTAGCTTCCAAATATAAATCTTACAAAAAGCCCAAGTAGAAATAGAAGCTTTCTAGAGACTGGGCATCAGAAGGCACTCATTCCATACTTTATTTCTGAGACAAGCCAAAAAACGTAGCCCAGATTTCAGGTGAGTTTGATGTCTTAAAACATTACCCACATATTCTGGTTGCCACTCTGTAAGGAGTTTGAAAGTTGCCACTCTGTCCTAACAAGTAAAAAGCTGAACAGAAGACTTATTTTCAAACTATAAAAATCAAAGATAAAGAAAAATTCCTAAAAGAAGCCAGACAAAAAAATCACCTTATTTATAGAGAAACAAAGATAAGAATTCTGTACCACTTCTCAGAAACCATGCAAACAAGAAGAGGTATGGTACAGTGAAATATTTGAAGTGTTGAGGGGAAGATCCACCTTCCTAGAATTTCTGCAAAATTATCTTTAAAAAGTCAGGGAGAAATAAACTTTCTCAGAGAAACAAAAATTCAAAGAATTTGTTTCCAGTGAATCTGCCTTGCAAGAAATGTTAAAAAAAAGTTCTTTAGAGAGAAGGAAAATAATGTAGGTCAGAAAATCAGATTTAAATAAGGTAAGGAAGAGGAAAAAAGAAAGAATAAGTGAAGTGAAATAAAAACTTATTTTCCTATTCTTAGTTTATCTAAAAGATAAGTTTATTCAAGTAATAATGGCAATAATATACTTGATGATGCTTAATAACATCATCTGTATACATGCTTCTGGGTGCTTATATATAAATGAAATGACAAGTGATATAAGGAGTGGGAAGGAGGAATCAGAATTGTTTTATTATTACAAGGTACTCATATTGCCTATGAAGTAATATAATGCTGTTTGAAGGCGGACTTGGATTAACTGTAAATTTCAAACTCTAGGGCAAACACTGAAAACACTAATAAAAAATGCTAAGAATGGAGAGAAAGTAGAGTAATAAAAAATGCTCAATTAAAATCACAAAATGCAGGAAAAGAGGGAAAGACAAAAAAGGAAAAAAGAGCAATGGTAATAAAACAATAAAGAATATGGTGGATATAATCCAACTCTACCAGTAATCACTTTGAACATCAGTGGTCTAATGTACCAGTTAAAAGACACAGATAGTCAGAGTTGATCTAAACACAAGACCCAACAATATATTGACTATAAGAGACCAACTTTAAATATAAAGATACATATAGATTAGAAATAAATGGAAAAATATGTCATACTAAGACTAATTAAAAGAAAATAAAGTAGCTGTATTACTTTCAGACAGAGCAGAGTGGAAAGCGAAGAAAGTTATGTAAATTGTGAAGCTATAAAATTCCTAGGAGATAATATAGGAGACAACTTAGACGACATTGGGGATGGTGATGGTTTATTAGATATAACACCAAACACATGACCCATGAAAAAATAATCAATAACCTGGACAATTAAAATTAAAAAATTGTGCTCTGTGAAAGACAATGTCAAAAAATGAGAACACAGGTCACAAAATGGGAGAAAATATTTGCCATAGCACATCCGATAAAGGAGAGCTATCCAAAATATACAAAGGACTCTTAAAAGTGAAAAATAAGAAAACAAACATCTCAATTAAAAATGGGCCAAAGACCTTAATGAACACTTCAGTAAAGAAGATATACAGATGGCAAAAAAAGCATATGAAAAGGTAGTCCATATCACATGTCACCAGGGCAATGCAAATTAAAATAGTGAAGAAGTCACTATACGCCTTTTAGAATGGCCAAAATCCAGAACACTGACAACACTAAATGCTAGTGAGGATGTGGAGCATCAGGAACTCTCATTCATTCCTGGTGGGAATGCAAAATGGTGCAGCCACTTAGGAAGACAGTTTTATGTTGTGTCAATGTAGTGTCATCAGTTAGAACAAATGAACCACTCTAGTGGGGGATGTTGATAATGGGCAATGCTATGTGTGCGTAGGGGCGGGGGTGTATGGGAGATCTCTACCTCCCTCTCAATGTGCTGTGTGCCTTTATTTGCTCTGAAAAGTAGTGTTAAAATCAATCATTTTATGTCTCATGATTTTGTGAAGCAAATTTGGTCAGGACATAGCAGTGATGATAAGAGTGCTAAGGAACTGTCAGCCATCCTGAACCTGCTGTAACATGCATCTTGTATAATCCAGTAGGCAAAATATCTCTTGAGTGCAGGATCCATCTGATTCATCTTTGTTTCACCTCAGGGTGAATATTAATATAGTAATTAACACTAACTCCCACAACAGAATTCACAGTCTCAGTACCTTAATGTTACAAAATTTTCATTTAAATTCCAATGCTGGTTATGAGATCTCTTTATATATATATATATATATATATATCATATATCATTTCTGTCCTCTAAGTAGTGTCTCAATCTTATAGTCAGGCCACAGAGAGCAAGTGCCCTCTCTGTAACCACAACAAGGAAGCAGAGAGCTAGAGGACTGTGTGGGGTTTTATGTGGCACATCTGGATATAGTTTATCTCACTTTTACCCTCATCCCATTGGCCAAAGTTAGTCACATGTGTCCATCTCAGTGAATAGGAGATTAGAAAACATCACTGTATACATGTGTGTATATATATATATATATATATATATATATATATATATCTCCATCCCTTTTTTTTCCTTCTTTATAAGTACTGTGTCTAATCTAGTATCAAGACTGATTTATGATCCTTTCAATTAGCATGACCTGCTTATGCAAATTCATTCCTCCTCTTAACCCAGTGATTTATAAACTAAAATGGAACGTGATGTATCTCTTCTCATCTCCAATGTATACAACTAGTGAAGCAGGAGAATAAAACCTCGCATTTGGAAAAGGAAGTATGGGAAACAGACAAGAGCGAGCCCTGTACCTGTTCTCTGGGAGGCACTTCCGTTTCCTTGTATCTTGGTAGTCCCTGGCTCTGGTCGCTGAGTTCTTCCTTTGCTACTGTGTATTTTGGCCAAATCTGGAGTAGGAGTGGGTTCATAGGAGACAAGGCTTCAGATTCATAGTGTTTTTCCTACCCCAGCCTTGAAATTAATCATTTTCCCCAGGAACTCGGGTTCCATTCAGTGGACAATGTTATTGAGACACCAAGATCTGGGCTCTATGTGTGCTCATTCTTACAATGTTTATGGTTTCTTTTTGTGATACATTTTCTTCAGTAACTTAATAGGTTTCTAATCTATTTATTATCTTCACTGAGTTTCATGTGTCAGAACTAGAACCATTTTTTTTCCTGAAACTTACTTCTTAAGTCATCTTCTTTTTTTTCCTCTTTTACTTTATTGACATCAGACCTCAGTGGCTTCCTTAAGACTATCTAGTTTAAATGTAAAGGCTACATCTACAATCTTATCTTTGCACTGATCCCAGCTTATCCAAATGAAACATTTTATTGGAATATTTTATTCAAATATGGTTTAATATTATTTCTAGATGCAGTAAGATCTTCCAGATCTAATCACTCCTGAATTATCTTTCTATATTTCTAGTTTTATTTTACTTTATTAAATTGTAATAAAGATAGAGAAAACTTTATAGAACATAAGTGTATATCCTGGTAAATTTTCAGAAACTTACTACATCTGTGTAACCAGTACCCACATCAAGAGATGGAACATTATATATAAAAATAAATTCAACATGGGTTAAATACCTACATATAAGACCAGAAACTGTGAAACCGCTAGAAGAAAACATAGGCGGAGCACTCTTTGACATAAATCCTAGCAATATTTTTTTGGATCAGTCTTCCAAAGCAAAGGAAATAAAAGCAAAACTAGACAAATTAGACCTAATTAAACTTAAAAGCTTTTTCTGCACAGCTAAGAAAACTTCTGACAAAATGAAAAGACAACCTACTAAATGGGAGACAATATTTGAAAATAGTGTGACCAATAAGGGGTTAATATCCAAAATATATGAACAGCTCATATAACTCAACATAAAAGAAAAAACCCAATTAAAAATTTGATACGAGACCTGAATAGACATTTCTCCAAAGAAGATACGCCAATTGCCAATAGGCATGTGAAAAGATGTTCAGCACAGCTAATCACCAGGGAAATGCACATCAAAACGACAGTGAGATTATCACCTTGCACCTGTCAGAATGGCTATCATAAAAAAAAAAAAAAACATGTATAACAAATGATGTGAAGAAAAGAGAACCCTTATCCACTATTGGTAGAAATGTAAATTGGTGCAGCCACTGTGGAAAACAGTATGGAGGTTTCTCAAAAAACTAAAAAAGGAACTACCATATGACCCAGCAATTCTACTCCTAACTATATAACCAAAAAAAAAAAAAACCCAAACCAAAAACAAAAACACTAATTTGAAAAGATACATGTACCCCAATATTTATAGCAGCATTATTTACAACTGCCACGATATGGAAACAACCTAAGTGCCCATCAACAGATGAATGGATAAAGAAGATGTCACACACACACACACACACACACACACGCGCGTATATATACATACACATGGAATAAAATACTCCTTAACCATAAAAGAGAATGAAATTTTGCCATTTGCAACAATGTGGATGGACTTGCAGTGTATTATGCTAAGTGAAATAATTCAGAGGAACACAGATTCTGTATGATATCACTTATATGTGGAATCCAAAAAATTACAGCAAACTAGTGAGTATAACAAAAAAGAAGCAGACTCACAGATAAAGAGAACAAACTAGTAGTAACCAGTGGGGAGAGAGAAGCAGGGAGAGGCAAGGTAGAGGTAGGGGATTAAGAGGTACAAACTATTATATGTAAAATAAGCCTCAAGGATCTATTGTACAGCACAGGGAATAGGGCCAATATTTTATAATAACTATAAATGGAGTATAACATTTAAAAACTGTGAATCACTATATTGTTCACCTGTAACTTGTATAATATTGTACATCAGCCATACTTTAGTAAAAATGGAAGAGATGGAACATTACCAGCTGCCCCCAGAGCCCTCCTCGTGTCCTCTTATTGGTGTTGTCTCACTCCTACCCCCAAGAGTAATCTCTGTGCTGACTTACAGTACTATAGACTAGTATTGCTCAATTTCAAATTTTATTTTAATGGAATCCAACTGGACATATTCTCCGGTGTCTGGCTTCTTTGATTCATTATGTTTGTGAAATTCAGCTATATATTTATACACAGTAGTCAGATATTATGCTATATGAATAATATACCATTTTGTGAATAGTCCATAAGGTATGTATCCATTCTAATGTTGATGGACTTTTGGGTGGTTTCTAATTTTTAGCTATTTTGGAGGGGGCTGCTAAGAACATTCATGGTCATGCATTTTGGTGAACATAGATACTTGAGTGGCAATGCTGAATCATAAATATATAGTTATTCAGTTTTATAAAATATTGCCAGTTTCCCAAAGTGGTTGTACTGAATTATACTCCTTCTAGTCGGGTATGGGAGTTCTCTTTCCTTCAAGGCCCTAAATCTTTATTTTCAATAATCTCTTTCTTTTCTTCTAATTCTGCTTGTACTCAAGACAATATTTCCAGATCTTATGTGTTTTCTTCAATACCTTGCCAAATGCAGCCAAAACACATTACAACCTTCTATTGTTTGACACCCTTCCCCAGATCTACTATCTCAGAAGGCACGTGGCTTATATCCTCGTTTAGAACAGGCAAAGGGTTTTCCAAATACTGTCCACAGCTTCCCACAGACAGCCACTTTTTGCTGCCATATCAGTTGCCTCACTGCCCAGTGCCTGACCACTAATTTGGCGCTACATGTTTTAGTTGCTAAAGCAGCATTGCTCTTCCAGGACTGACTCCAGCACTGGTGCTGTAAGAAAGGAAACCTGAAGCCATAACTGGTTCGCGTAATAAAGGTTTACTTCTAGCTCACATCATAGTGGGTTACCAAACAGCTGGCTCTCTGTCTTGGAGCCACGTGGCTTCTGTAGTCACCACAACAAGGAAAGAGAAAACTTGAGGCTCATTTGAGATATTTTTGGATTTTGTTTTAATAGAAATGGCTTTCATCACTTTCAACTAAACCCTGTTTGAGTGCCCACTCCCATTCATTTCAGCCTGAGTGCATGGAAGTTAAGGAACACATGGGTGTTTGGTAGAATGACAATCTCTGCACAAGGGAGCTTGTCCAAACTTCATAAGCATAAATTGAATGAATGAACAGGAAAGCATAAGCACATCCTCAATGTTCTACCTCATGACAGGTGTGAGATACTCAGAACAGGGAATTTCTCAAAGTACTTGCTAATTTAGATTGTAATTCAGAGTTTATATATGTATATATATATATAGAGAGATCTATATATATTTGTTGAATATATATATATTATATAAATTGCGTGCATATATATATACACACACACACACACACTCACACATACACACACACACCTAAATAATAGAGCACACATCTCGTGTCAGGTAGTCAACACAATAGAAGTATCTGAACTTTAAATGATGACATCATTTTGACTATATTGTTTCTCCACAGAAACGCCCATTAATGTGCATAATTTTAAGGACTAAATCAATGAAATTAAGGAATGTTCTGGCCACTTATTTTTCCGAAATCTCACTAAAGGAAGTCAGTGTGATCTGATCCCAAATTAATAAAATTGTTTAATCTGAATACTTTTCTTCACGAGTTACCTATGGGAATTAATCCCTACTCTCCAACCTTCTACGTAATCGGGCTAACCAGAGTTGATGGCTCTCCTGAGAGTACCTTTATAATACATTAGATGTGTTTTAATTACTATTTGTCAATACTTATGATTTTTAAAAACAAGGTATTTGAAATAGCTGCTCTATGATTTCTGCCGATTTTACTGGTTCATTATCATTGCTATGTCTTCAGTACTGGTGTATTTTAATTATTGGTTTTTTTCCCACCTTCTAAGAATTATTCCTTTCTATAACCAACAAATGGTTTTCTCTATTTCCTGTAGTGTTAACCACAGTGCTGCTTACCCAGTGGTTCTTCAATAAATGTTTGGTGAATTGAAATGGATGCAAACTTAGGGTTTTTCTTCTATTTTTCATGTATTACCAGTCTGTAATAGTATTGTGTGATTCGAATTAAATTCAGTTGAATATAACCAAAAGAAAAAATTTAAAAGTGAACACACATTTTTGTTCTCTTTTTGAAAAGATGGCGGGAATGGGCAGTCCAGAGTTGCTTTGGGAGTACAGCAGATGTTTCCAGGTCTCAGCCATTTTCTGCTTTCTATTCCACTGATCCTAAAATGTGGCTCTTGTTCGTGAGTTTTAAGATGGCTAGTGGAATGTCAGCCCCACATCTGCATTCCAGGTGCCAATGTGGAGGGAGATACAAAGGAAAATAGATAAAAGACTCATTCAGACTTTCTTTTCTGGTTGTCCAGAAAAGGTCACACACAGTCTATTTATATCTTTCTGGAAAAAGCATATTTACAACATGATACTTAGTTTCAAGTGAGTTTGAAATATGTAGTATAAATAACACTACATATTCAGAAGGTCGATGCTGGGTGAGGATGTGAGGTTTATAGCTGTGGAAGGAAGTTTTGAACAGATACAGGTCTAGGGAACCTTCAGTCTTCACCAGAATCGGAAGTGGAAAAACCAGAATCCCCGAGAAAAGCGTGGGGTTCAGAGTAATAGTTACCATCACTGGCTTGGAGGTCAGGATGACCTGGGTTTGAAATCAGGCTTGACTGATTTTGAGCTGTGTGGACTTGAACTAGCTCCTCCTTAATCTTCCATCTTCATATGTGTATAATAAGCATAACATTTTTCCTTTAATTTTTTGGTGCCCTTGTGAGGTTTTAATGAGATTATTTGTAGTGTAACAGGTTCAAGTGAGTTTTCTTCTCAGTGGCATTATTGTTTTCTTATTTTTGCCAGCAATTGCTTTATTTAGTAGGAAAAAAAATGGATTTGTGCTTGGAGGACATGGTGAGATTCTGGCATATACCAGTCCTATAATCTCCCTGAAGACCAGTGTTGTTATCTGTAAAATAGTTCTACCAACACTTACTGCTGTGATGAGAATTACGTAGAATATTGCATGTGAGATCTTCCTCTACAGGGTATGATATGGAATGCAGCCTTCGTAAATGTTGACCCAATATTTTTCCCCTACTTTGGCTCATTTATTTTACCCTTTTCTGTAAATAGATTTAAACAGATTTATCAAATCTTCAAAAACCAGACAGGTTTATTGAGTCCCCAAAACTCAGAATAAGCTGCGATGCTAGTGGTTGCTGCTGACCTGATCTGAGTGACCTGCAAATATCTATAGAGTGTGGATTCGGTCTATCAAAAATGTACTGTTCTATTGAGGTTTTCCTATGAAATTCAGCAGCATGAGTTTTAGAATAGAGTATCAATTACTTCTTATCTTGCCTTTGCAATAATTGCTGATTAGAGATCAAGAAATGACCTTTATTGCCCTAAATTAGTATAAGTGTGCAAACATGAAGAGAAAAAAGGCTGGTGTGGCACATAGTAGGGACTCAATCAATATTTGATGAGTGAATTAATGAACGCTAGGGCAGATGAACGCATATGCTTATGTCCTCTTCCTTGCTTCATCCCGTGGGTCTGTATTACCAGGAAATTTTCAAGAACTGATGATTTGGTCTCCGCATGGTTTCAGTTACGCTTCTTGTGTTTATTAGATTCTAAGTCATAGTGGCAGCTCTCCTCTTTACTGTTAGGTTTGGTGAATGTTACAGATTCGACTAAATGAACCATAGCAAATGTAGAATAAATCTTTGCCAAGGGGATGGTATAAATTGAGGCAATTACCTCTTAGTCGCATCAGTTTCTCAGTAAAAACCACATAACTTTGGTGAACAGCACTGCAATAAAAAGGCTTGTTTTCCTGAAGACTATCAAGGTAACCTGACACTCACTGGATTGTAGGTTAAATCGACTTGAGAAATCTTTCTTTCAGTTCAATGAGTTATTAATGATCTTTTTGACTAAATTGCGCTTCATGATATTCAGCAGATAAATTAACTTCTGTCGTCCTAATTTCTCATCTTTAAACGAGAGGAACATAAGTGTGTGAGCCAAAGTTTCTTTTGTCTCTAACATTCTGTGATTCTGTGATTCTAACAGTTTGCTTGGGTAACCCCTCAGTAGTCCCCAAAATCCAATCTTCCACTTCTACAGAACAACACCTCCTTTTTTAAGTCTTTACCAGAGGGTCATACAGTTTTAGCTTGAAAAATCTCCTATTATAGAATACCTTTTGGGTAAAACGACTCCACTGTCAGATTCTCCCAATTATGAGACAGTTCCTCATTTTGAGACACAGTCTTCTAGGTAATTTCTACCTATTTGTTACTTTTCCCCAAGGAGGCAAAACTTGTAATACCTCTTTGCTCTGACTTTCTATCAAATATCCACAGCTGTCATGTCTACCCTGGGCTGCTCTAAGCCAGTCATTCAGTTTCTGCAGTTATAAACTTCTGCAGTCAGGATTTCCAGTCCTCCAAGATGTAACAGTTTCTTCTAAATCCAGAATTAATGAGCTTCTAAATATTTGCCATAAATCTGTGCCCCCTAAACAAAGAAAAAACAATAAAACATAGCTCCATGGCATGGACAATAAAGATGGATTATTTATATATTTAGTCCTTTTGTTTTGCCAAGAAAATATATTGTAATTTTGAATTTAGAAAACAGCTCTTGATTTCACTTTATGAAACATTGATTATGAACTTTTCCAAGTCACCCATCCTCTCTGAGGGCTTTCTCGTCTTTAAGATCACTGTCATCATCATCATGTTGTGTATATCATCTGTTATTCTGATATAATGTAAAATGCTCTGAAATTTTGAAGTTTTGTATGTCTATAACTGTATAGCGTTAGTAACTGTTTTTGTGTATGTGCGTAACATCATTGCCACATCATTTTCTTTTAAAAACAAATTTAAAAATAGTAGAAATGGAAATTATCAGGTCAAAGGCTATCCCTAGGGGGAGAGGGTATTTAAGCTGTGTATATATACACACAAACACTGACACACACATATACTTCAAAGTTTTAATAGATATATTTATAATTATTTTGTTTAGATATAACTGGTAGTTATTTTAAATTACAAACACAAGAATTAAGTGATCAGAGAAACAGCAATGTTTAGATTTCCTTTTGGAAAGTATGATGATGACTACCTTGAAGCCATTAAACTCTATAATATACAATAAATGTTTTTTTTTTTTGCAAATTTAAAAGTTAAGAAAATTACACAGGTGGCATTTTAAATACACTGAAGAAGGCTTACAAATCCCATGTGTGTGAATTCTTGTGGCATGTCCAGAGCCTAGTCTATATTCTGCACATAGCACCATTGAGAGCGCTTTACACTACTTGTTTTAAGTTTAGTTAACATCTAACTATTCTTTGTATGTCTTGGTATTTCATAGATCAGTGAGGGAATTCAACAAATCTTATTCCAAATTTATCTCTAGTTTCTCTAAGAAAATTACAGATACAGCTTCTAAAGGAGATAAATTTGGTCCCTTTAATACCAAATCAGCATAGAGAGTAACAGATAATGATACGAATATTGCAACGCATGTAGTAAATGCATTACTGAGAATTCAGCTTTGACTGCAAAATTCTAGTGGAATATATTTCATAATGTTTATTCTTTGTTCAAATTTATTTTCCATTTGTTCGTTTTTGTTTTTTGGTCTATAAGGAACCATTTAGATTAAAAAAAAAATCATGCCCCAGGATATAGACATATGTGTGTGTGTGTCTGTGTGTGTGTATTATTATAATGAAACCATCAGCTGCGGTTTAAGTGAGCTGACCAACTTGCTTTAATGCCCCAGTGAACTCCACCACACATAGTTTTGCTCCTTAAAAGTTCTTTGCAGTACCACATTTAGAGTAGCTTTGCTGTTTTGCAGTCTGGCCAGTATGAGAGTCTGCTGTTCTAAGGGCAATGAAAGAATCCCCCTCTTCTGGGCAAAAATGAATGAGTTCTAGGAAAAGGGCTTGGAAGAAACTTGGGACAGCAGCTGATTCATGAGTTCAGAGAGCTAGATTTTCCTTCAGAAAATGGAAACTCCATCATTACGTTAAGGCAGTCAGCCCCTTTTAAGATGTCAGCAGCTGATATCTAGTACATTGTAAACCCATAGTATTATTCATCTTTTATCAAATGACATCATCAAAGCGATCACTTTTCTGTAAGCTTTGGTACCAAACACCTTTTTATCTCAGCTCCTAGCCACAGAAAGCCTTTTAGTTCCTTTTCCCAGGAGTCTACAAATGTGGTATATCTGGTTTGGAGGTGTCTCCTGGCTGTTCTACAGAGGCTTAACAATCTCAGTGCTGTATGGTTTTCCTCTTGGGATGATTGAAGAAAGTTCACATTGCTGGTCACCAACACTGATGTGTATAGGTAGCATCTTGCCAGGTGGGAAGGAGGTCTGGAAGTGGGTCCGTATATTAGGATCCACAGGTCGTATTGCATCAGGCACCATCTAAGAGGTGCATATTAGAATGGCCTGTTAAAAGCACTCTAGCACCAGGTCAGAGGCAATATTCTGTGACTAGGAGGTATCCAGGATGCAGTGCACACACTGGGTAGAGCCCCTTAAGTGGTCTGTGTTCCCAAACAGAAAAAAAATAGGTCTAGAAGCCAAAAGCTGGACCCAGCAGTAGCCACCTCACCGTCCCTCCAGGGGCATGCAGGAGGTCTTTGTGCTTCCTGTCCCGCAGCTCGGGCTCTGCGCTGGGTCCCTCAAGCTGGTTTCTACACGACAGGGTCACGTTGCCCTGTGAGCTACTCACTCCCTTTGGTTCTCATTAAATAATAATTCTTTCTACCTGAGTTTGTTGGAGGATTAAAGTAGATCAAGTATGGAAGTGATACAGGTCATAGGAAGCTGCTCAATAAATATTGGTTTTGTATTTTATTTGAGATTGTATTTAATAAAAAACGTTTTCAAAGCATACTATTGAGATCTTTTGATTTGACTGAACTTAAAAGCTATTATTTGGATCATAACCCAGAAATGTTTAGAAGAGAGAAATCTGAACTCATCCTTTTTCCCCAATGTTTCATAGTGACATCTTGAATAAAGTGTAAAATTTGGGAATTCAGGATTGACTTTTCCAGTCCTTCTGTTGAGAAAAACTGGCTATGTTGTAAAGGTGATTCTTTTCAAGTTATTGAAGACCATAAATAACCTGTTCTCCAAAACATATACAAAAACATCTGTATTTGACTGTAAAACACCACTAAGATATTCTCTATATATTGGAATCTGCTTCAGCTTATAAAAACTGAATGTGTGACTATTCTTATGATTTTACTTTATATTGTCTCTTGTTGTAATCATAAAAGGCAGGAACTTCTTTCTGATTTTGCCAGGGGAAAACCATTAGGGCAGGAAAAATCAGAGAAATTTAGAGTTTGAGTGAAAGTGGAGCTCTTTATCTTATTTAGCGTTACTACTAAATTTGCATATCTGTAAACAACCATTTCTTCCTTCTGGACACCAGTATCTGTGCTGGGCATCAGGTTTCATTCCACTTTCTTCAGGGAAAATGTTTCCTTTGGAGTATTATTACCTTCTCCCCTCCCCCTTTTCTCTTCAAGTCAGCAGATAACAAATTTACTGTATGCCTACAAGTACCAAACACTGAAAGGTCTGTGTGAGATTATAAAGATGTTTAAGCGATGAGGATGAGCCCTGCCTTCAAAGAGTTTACAATCTGGATGATGAGTCACATGAGGAAGTTGTGGCATTATTGGATTAGACAACTTAAGTGGAGTTCATTAAAATGTTCACATCCTTTGAATACTTCTCTTTGCAAATATATAAAGAATCTTTTCAATAGGAAGACTAACAGTGAGTAAAAAGACCTTTTTTTGGGGAATAACTTAGTGACCTTGGCTTTGCTTATGAGCATCTTTCTGTTGCTGTAACTTTCTCTCTTGCATCTTTCTCAGCATCATTTCCTAACTGGAACCTTGTTTGGAGAGAGTCTTCATGTTTCCTGAGCCTTTGCCAGGGTTGCTCGGTTGTTTGTGAATGGCTCAGTTGCAGTTTGGCCTTAAAATGAATTGCAGTTTGTTTTTTTTCCTTCAACAAACCAATATTTTGATTTTTCCTTTTTTAGTTGATGCTGGAATGATGTACTTTGCAGTGTGTGGTTTTAAGGGTAGGAGTGAAATGCAATAAAAAGGAACACAGGGCAAACTTTTCCCTTGTTCTGAAAATTTACTGCCATGCTTACACATTGTATTCTGTCAAGATACAAGAGCAAGTTATAAAACTCTCCTAGTTTTAAAATTAGAGTGTATTCATGTAAAGTATATGTACAATAGAAAAAGAAAGCTTTGAAGTACAAACTCAAAAGAATAATTCGATATAAATACAAGTGTGTGTGTATATCCACATATATCTATACATCTATACAACCAGGAAATAAAAAGCGTGTATATATAGATATATGTGGATATGTAATTTTAAGGCTGTGGTTTTTTGGAGCAGTTTTAGGTTCATAGGGAGTTTAAGAGAAAGGTACAAATATTTCCCATATCCCCCGGCCCCACACATGCATAGCCTCTGCCATTGCCAACATCCCCCTCCAGAGTGGTACATTTATAACAATTAGTGAACCTATATTGACACATCATAATTACCCAATGTCCATAGTTTACTTAACAATTCACCCTTGGTGCTGTACATTCAATAACCAGGTACCTAGACAGGTACATTAACCCTCACATCTACCACAGGTGCCCTGTTATTTTGAATGCATGGATAAATTTTATTTTGTCCAGGATTTCAATCACATTTTTTTAGTTTCTTTTCTTTTTAAATGAAGTATAGTCAGTTTACAATGTGTCAGTTTCTGGTATACAGCATAATGCTTCAGTCATACATGTACATACATATATTCATTTTTGTATTCTTTTTCCTTATATATTACTATAAGAGTATTGAATATAGTTCCCTGTGTTATACAGTATAAACTTGTTGTTTATCTATTTTATATATAGT
Organism: Vicugna pacos; assembly: GCF_048564905.1. Classification (NCBI taxonomy): domain Eukaryota; kingdom Metazoa; phylum Chordata; class Mammalia; order Artiodactyla; family Camelidae; genus Vicugna; species Vicugna pacos. The sequence continues at coordinate 101,906,600 of NC_132988.1, read as the reverse complement.
AGTTAGTATCTGCAAATCTCAAACTCCCAATTTATCCCTTCTCACCCCCTTCCCCTGCTGGTAATCATAAATTTGTTTTCTGTGTCTGTGAGTCTGTTTCTGTTTTGTAAATAAGTTCATTTGTATTCTTTTTAGACTCCACATATAAGTGATATATGGTATTTTTCTTTCTCTTTCTGGCTTACTTCATTTAGAATGACAATCTCCAGGTCCATCCATGTTGCTGCAAGTGGCATTATTTAATTATTTTTTATGGCTGAGTAGTATTCCATCATATAAATATACCACAGCTTCTTTATCCAGTAATCAAGTTTGAGTCCAATGTTAGGCCTAAATGTTAGTGGTATTGCTCTTTAAGTGGGCACTCTAAGATTCCCTCAGGCACAGTAGGTCTTTGCTGATGAACCTCCAATGCCCTAGATTGGGTCCTTTACTCATCTTCTTATGGGATAGTTCAGCCTGCTCAGAAGTAGAGTAGCTGGCCCAGCATTTACATCTCTTTTTGACCACTTTAAGCGGGTTGTCCACACAATTCTAGAGGAAGTGGTGATGACTAGCTAACTTGTCACTACTTATATGTTCTAATGCTTCTTGAGTGAGGGGCTTCAATCTCTTATTCAGTATAGGGCAAGTTCCTGTACTGACTCCTTTCCTCAGGTACCTTGAAAAGCTTCTTGCTCTCAGCAGTCACATGGACCATCCCTTAAATCATGGCCAGATTCATATTCAAATCTTTCTTACTTGGTTTGCCCCAAATTTGTTTCCTTTGCATTACCCTTGGAGAAGAATTCTCTCTCTTTAGGGTATTGAGTTGTAAGTAAGGTTGGTTGGAATCATCTCGTTTTCTTGTAGAGCTGCTGTGACATCACCCAGGAAATAAAAAGCATCTATAGAACCTCTAGTTTCTTATCAGGCAGGAGCATAAAAATAGCCTTGACTGCCTAGAGGTACAGTACTTGGGCACATATGGGTAGATCTGTAGGAAGGTTTCCGAGTTTTTCATCGTAAATACTCCAAGAAGTTCTCCAAAACACATCTTTAATACGCCTGCCACATTATAAGCAAAGTACCCCCTCATAATTCATGACACTTTTATTTATCTGGCACAAAGCCTGAATCTGGGATTTTATCACCTGCCGTTTTTTAGTCCATGTGGTTTAGATATGGATGGCACCAGTGAAGGATACTAAGAGAGGAGATGTGCCTCAGGTCTGGAGAATTAATACACTCCTTGGAGGTTGTTTAAACAATTAAAATGATACAGTGTGCACAGGAAGTTGTCAATCTGGCCACCACTGGAGAAGAAATTACCTTTAGTTAAAGAGTAGATCATTGCATCATCACATCATATATCACATCACATCACAGCTGAAATATGGAGGAAAATAGAGTACTGACCATATCACCTGAACATCAAATCATGCTTGAAGCTGTCACTGTATGGGAACGTTGTAGTAACATGAGTGAAAAAATGCATTCAAATTTAGGCCAATTTGAGTGGCCTTCCTTGTGATTTGCAACTAAAAACATCCCAACCCTTAGCATGTTTACATGTGTAAAAACAAGTAAGCTATATAAGGTAGTAAGGCTTAATAGTTCTGCTTGCACGTATTTGTACTATGTGGCTTTGAGTCAGGTTCCTTGCCATTTAATCCTGGTTTGCCCACTTAGTGGGTATGTGTCACTGTACCAGTTACTTAACTCTCCTAAGCTTGTGCTTTTGTTTCTAAAATTAGCTATGATTTTTTTTCCTTCTTCAAAGTATTGTTGTAGAGATAAAGTAATATATGTCAAGGATTGCTTTCCTTTAAATATTCGTACTCAGGCTGCTATGCCTTATGTCTTAAACTTATGTCTGAATTAAATGATGAAACAGTTCTACCCATCAGTGCAAGAGAGCAGAAATCTTTAAGAATGATTATCAGAACAGGATTTTAGCCCAGGTGAATGAAGTCAATTTGCATATGGAATAGTATTCAAGAAATTAATTAACTCTAATATGAATATCATTTGAGTAAATAAATTGCAACTTGACCGTATTAGTACAAATTAGGGATACCATTGATACACGTGTGTATATAAACATATACATGTTATATACAATGATAAAGCAAATCAGATAAATATGACATATATAAAAATATATTGTAATTCATGTATCCTTTTTCTCTGGGTTACTCATTTTTGAATCTGAGGACCTGGATGTCAAAGCCATGAGCTATTTTGAGGATTCTGTGTCAGTGCTCCTGCTGTCCATGTGGAGATAAGCCAGGAAATGGCACTTTCTTCTTCATAAAGTTATTGTTCTCAATATGGATTAGGGACAGGGTGATTGTTGGAGTGAAGTGAGCATAGTCACATATCCTGGTAAGTATCTAAAAAGGCAGAACTATTTTATAAGATTTATTTATAAGATTTGTAAATCTGTAGATGTCCTGGGTGAGCCGAGTGTCTGTTCACAACCTCTGGAGGTTCCCCACTCCAGATTGGTAGGTGGCAGATTTAATACGCCAGGGAACTTAACACATGAGGCTCGTCTTAGCACAAGATGGGGAGATCTCCATGCTCTCAGAATATTAAAAGGCGTTAACTGGGTTTAGTCACGTGTACTGTCCAGATGGTCTTGACAACACTTCACTCGCTCAAGGCTGTGCCCTTGAAAAGGCTCCAGCTGTGGGAACAGTGAGCAGCTTGTAAATGACAAGGACTGAGAAGAGCTGAGGAGCCTCTGATCGCCTGGGTCTGGCTCAAGGCTCAGCCAATGATCATGTCCTCTTGAGGACCTCATCCAGCACCAAGTCATCATTGTTTCGGGTGGAATGGGGACGGTATTGTTTTAAATAGCTATTTAAAGCAACAGGAGAATCTTATTTAAAATTCTAAAGTATTATACCAGGGAAACATTTATATTTGTTTATATAAACATTTATATTTATGTTAATATATGTATTAAATATATTATAATATATTAATTTTATTAAGATATTTATTAAATATATTTATTCCAAGAATCCCTTGGAACTGCTTCATTGGGCTTCTTTTGCTATGCTTAGAATTAGAGGTATGCTTCCAGAAACAGTGGAAAGGCTATTACTTTCAGCTAGCTCTTTTCCAACTCGCATACTTAATGAATTTAAAAAAAAAAAAGCAAATTCTTTTTTAAATGTTCTCCCAGTGTGAAGAGGAATAGTTTTGTAAGGAGATTCCCAAGAATTGATAAATACAATTCAATAAGGAAATCTTTCATAGAAGAATACCTGTGCCTTCATGTTGCTTGAAAAATGTTAGAATTCCAGTTCCAGCTGACCTTCTAACAATGCTACGGTTAGGGGTGCTGACCCTGCAGATGATCGAAAATCTGTGTGTAATTTATAGTCTGCCCTCCGCATCCCCAGTTCCTCTGCGTCTGTGGATTCCACCAACCATGGACCCTGTAGTGCTATATTTGCTATTGAAAAATATCTGCATATGAGTGGACCTGCACAGTTCAAACCTGAGTTATTCAGAGTTCAGCTGTGCATGGTGACACTTCAAATCCCCTTTCTTTTCCTCCTTAATTCTTTCATGGCATAAAATTGTTCCAGGGTACCTCCTATATCAAGTCTTTTAAATTTTCCCTGTAATTAATTCAGGGAGCTTTTCAACATCTCTTCCTCTGTTCAACTTCCCATCTCCTTTACTCTTAGCTTTTTATTGTGTAGAAACATCTCCCTTCTCCATCTAAATACGTTCTTCCCTCCTTCAGTTTTCTGCCTTGTCTCTGTCTGGGTAAGTGCAGTTCTAATGAGATGGAAATATGAGGAAGAAAGAGCAGGGAAAGACAAAGGGCAATAGAAAGGAGTACTCAGGCATTAATAAATCATGTCCTGATCAGATGTATTTTAAACAGTTTTTAAACAAGAAATGTGCAAGATGAATGGAAATAATGTCAAGGAAGCTGAATCATTCCCAATGAACCTGATGTTTTATTTTTTATAAGATGTTCTACACTATCAATATAAAATTCACTCAATTCAAAACAGAGATATTCTTGGTGACTTTTTTCTGTATGTAAAAAAAAAAATGATTGCAAAGTGTCTATTGTGGTTTTGCTTTGAAAATTCAAGAAGCAGACCTTAATGAGTGTCACGATGAGAAGCATCTCTTTGAAGCGCTATGAATCTTTTAATGTCTCTGTTACACTATTTTTCAGTGGTAGTGTCTGTAACGAGAAGCTCATCTCAAAGCCTCTACCCGGGCCAGGTACGTCTCACCTCCTCTGCCGGATAATGTTGCATTCAGTTGGTAAAAGGACAGTCTTAAACATAGTAGTTGTATGTTTTTCTCCTTTGTTGTCAGTTTCAGTTTAACTTGCTTGAAATTAGTACATTTTTTTCATCAGTAAGGAACTTTATAATGATGATAACCCTAGCATTAAAGGTACAATGGATTATGAAACATGACAATATTTATCACATGCTTTTATTTTTGAAAACAGTGATCCCTAATTGTAGGAGTATGAAATAAATAATCCATTCTCAGTAAGGAGAACTTGAAAATGCCTTCCAAGTTCCAAAGGACAGATGAGGGAGGTTAAAATAGCAGGAGAAATAATCTGTAGTATGTGTTTTGGAGTCAGGAACACATTTGTTTCATTAGGATTAGAGCTTCTATAATACTACTACTACTACTACTACTACTACTACTACTACTACTACTACTACTTCTATTGAACAGTTACTGGGAGACACATGTTCCTTTTGTGTGCATTAATTCATTTAATTCATGTATCACCCCTATGAATTTATTACTATTATTCCAAGTATAAAATTGGTGACTGAGTCTTAGAGAGGTAAAGGTAAGTTATCTGCAAATATATAATAAAGGAGTAGAATATAAAGGTTCAAACAAAAATCGAAATTCCAAAGCCCATACACCCAATTACTAGCATATACTGCCACTTTATTCTCGTGACTTAAATGTCAGCCATAGGAAATAAAATGCGCTCTGGTTCATTTAAGCAGAAGAGCAAATGAACAGAGTGTATGGGGAAGCTCACATACTCTCCAAGAGGGACAAAGAGTGAGGTTTGGAGGCCACTCTTGAAGGACACACTAACCATACCTTGGGGGAGTTCCAGGGAGACCCCCACAGCATCTATAGGTCACAGAGTCTGAGGGTCACACCACTCCCTTCTTCGTTGCCACTGCTGCCACTCCAAGGCCATGGACTCTCTGTGTGCTGCATTGTCACATGGTTCGGTCTGATTAAATCCCCACTCAGGTGTCTGAGGGAGTCTAGCTGCAAGGGAGCCTGGGAAAGAGAGTTCAGAGGAAAACCTACCCAAGGCCTTCTCAGCAGCATTCCTTTCGCAGTCCCCTAGGGTTCTTTGTATTTTTGTAACCAAACAGGAGCCTATGAATCCATCCCAGGGCAGAACCCCTGCCCTCTGCCTCCCCATCGCCTGCATCCTCTGCCTGCCTCTTGTCTGTAAAAAACTTTAGCCAAAGAATAAATTTAATCATAGAAGTGAGAAAATGCAGAAGCAAACAAGAAAAAAAATATTAATAGTTTAATCATTAAGCCAAGTCAGGGACCTTTAGTTTCTCCTCTTGGGCTGTAGATAATATTCTGAGCATATCCTTTGAGCTGTTTTCCAAGGTGGAAGAAGCTTACTGCATGATTACTGGGCTGTAGCCATTACATAAACTGCTCCATCTTACACAATTCCAAGAACTGGCCTCAAGGAAATGGTAACAAACCGACCTTGGAGTTAAAGAGTATCTGTACTTAAAACAGTCAACATGGTACCGATCAGATCACTGCATGACCAATTTCAAGATGATTGTTGGAGCTGACTGTGCTGGTCTGCATGTAGCCCCGCTCTCTTTTATGTGCCCCTGAAATTCCCTTTTGAAAGCTCTTGTCACCTGATCAGCAGTGGGAGTTGGTTCTTTGGGACATGAGTTTACCTTCTCCCCAGGATTGCCTGCTTCCTCAGTAAAGCTATCTTTCCTTTTAAACAACACATGTCTCTCAATATTGGATTCTTGAGTGCTGAACAGCTGAACCTAAGTTTGGTAACATTTTGTACTCAGAATAACTACTTTGTATTACAGCTCATCTTGTGTGCACTGATATTTCCCAGTGTATTATGACATCTTTAGTCCAGGACTGGGCGTATCCATCTTTGTCTCTCCCAGGGATCCTAGCACAGTACTTGACATATAATTTATTTATCATTATTTCTTTCAGTTGATTGAACTGAATGCCTCTCTTGGAATAAGGATGAGACAGAGACAGAGCTACTGAAATAATTTCTGCGAAAGGAAATGGTGAGTCACACCTCTTGGTTCCTGTTCCAGAACACTTCAATCATGCAATACTGAATTATTCTACTCAAACACAGTTTTTCTCTACCTTCCTATTCATAGGCAGAACTTCCCACTTAAGATTTTTAGCAGAATATTTCTAATTATGTGGTTAAAGAAATGGGCACATTGTCTTTTATTCATGGCCATTTAAATTAGTGATAGTAGGATCTCATTTGATGCAGTTTAAAAAATAAGATTATAGACTATTTAGGCTAAGAGCTAAAAATCATTTATTATAATGTTTCTCATTTAGAAAATTGAAGAAATAAAAGGTTGAACCAAGAGATTATGAAATGACCTGTGCCTCCAATACTGAATTAAGCTGGGATGCTGTGGATCCCTGCTGCACTTTGTACTTACAGCATGAAGAAAGGTCTTTTCTGCTGCTCATTGCATTTACCCAATTAGTAGTTGTAGCATGCACTAGATTCAGAACTTTTATTTAGGTAGTTAGTTACTTATTTAGATATTTATTCATTTATTCTGTTTTGAGAAATTTTTTTTTTAAATTTAACTTTAAATGTTTAAATGTTACTTTCCATTTACTGTTATTACAGAATTGACTATATTTTCCATGTTGTACAATACATCTTTTGAGCATATCTAGGGAGGTACAAACTACTGGTATAAGATAGACTCAGAACTTTTTGAGGTCAGAGACTGTGAAATGTTTATGGCTGGAGACCCATTGCCTAGGATCAGTCTTAACTCACAGTAGGTGCTTAGTAAATCAGTGTTAATTGTGATTGAAAACAAAGCCTCTGTGATTTTGATATTCTTCTGGTGGCTTAGGACAGACACTCATTGTCTGTCCCTTATTTGTAAATAATTCAAATCTCACAAGGCACCAAAGCAGAAGAGATTTGGTCTTAAAGAGAATAGCACAGTCATAGGCATTCTTACTCTGGATGAAATTACTCAAGCTAAAAGACCTCCCCCAAGTCCTGTAAGGTAACAGCAGGAAGACCTTTCTGGTTACAGTGATAAATATAAGGGTGGCTAAAACCAGGCCAATTGTAGCAGCAGTGGTGAGCAGTTTGGGATTCTGAATATATCTTGAGACTAAAGCTAATTGCGTTGCCTGATGAATTGATGAAGATTATGAGAGAAAAAAAAAGATCCATAGATGACTTCGAGGTTTTTGGTCCGACTAACTGGAAACAGGAACGGCAACATTTCTCGAGCGGGTAAGAACTGCAGGTGGGATAAGATTTGACGGGAAGGTTGGGAGTTTAACACCAAACATACTAAATGTTCTCCTATTAATCTATCCTTGTCAGTTTAATTTTGAGACCTAGCTAGGGACCTTAAGAGGGTCAAGGAAAGCATTTTCCTCCCATACAACACTGTTTATTCACATAGAAACTGGCAAGTAGTGGATGTGGAAGTTAACTTTGGAAGTTGTGTGAATCTTTTCAGGGAAGTGGGAAGTAAAAAGAGAGATAATGGCAGAAGAGGTTTGGAATTTTGAGGAAAGGGAAAAAGACATGCCATAGTTACGTAGGAGAGATGAGTGGGCCAGGAAAATACAGTCAGGCGATGAGGCAGCGTGAGGATCCGCTTGAACCTGTGGTTGTGAATTTAGTGAAACGAGTCACTGTGGTCATACAGCCATGGTTAGCTGCGTGCAAAGAGTCCATTTGGAGATAGACAAGTGGAGTTTACTGCAGTATGATTTTTGCCAAATAAATACAGTTAAGCAAAAGAGAAGCATGTGTTTCACATTTTAGGCAGATGAGTAATTATAATAATAGACAATGGAATTAAACTGGTTAAAGTAGGGGATGAGGGCATTAGTGTAGGTGATATACACAGTTACTTAACAGAGATACCCATTCAGGTACAGCATCTGGTGTGGTGGAGTGCTTAGGAATTTTGATGTTAAGTCAAAAGAATGTAGACTAAGACAAACTTGCTACAACTTTTAAATACTAAGTTGGTCCAAAAGCAAGCAAAACACACACACACACACACACACACACACACACACACACACACACACACACTTTAACATTATTATAGCATCTTTTTTTTCACTCTGTCTCAAGATGTTTGTTTGGAAGATTGAAACTGTGGATAGTCCTATTCATGGAGAATATCTCACATCTTTTTTTAATGAGAAAGAATGAGGCATACTTCCATCATCACATCAAGATGGACTGTTTGAGTGGTGGAATATGATTGCCAACAAAGAAAGCGTACAAATAAACAAATATATCCTTACAGAAAAGAATAAGTCCAGAGAATCAAATGTTCAGTGCTGCAGTTGTTACATTCCTTTCATTTATCATTTCAAGCTGCATTATTTTGATGGCTTTTCAGCTGTGAGACTACTGGTGCTGATGGAGAGATAATGAAATACTGAAAGCCTCAGACAACAGAAATGTCTCAAACTGGTAATGGGCATCCTCCTTCAGTTTATTATCTCCAGCTGTGCTGTTTGACTGTTTTTGTGAAGAGATGCCACACGAGGTGAATATTGAATTGAAAATAAAGGATCTGATGTCAGAAGCAACCAGATCCACCTAAAACCTGTATTATGAGATAGGCAAGTTGTGAAAATTGCCCTCACATGCCACCTTGAAACACAGCTCCGTGTCCATCAAGTAAAATGTGACCAGTGTAAGTTTCTTTCTGTGGAGGTGTGTCAACCCCAACGTTCACAATGGCACTTAATAATAAACTTACTGATTATATACCCAGACAGTATTCTGAGTAATATCCCAGAATAATCAAGGTATCAGAGTGTGACTGAATATTTTCTTATATCAGGATCTCTGGATAGAATAAAATTTAAATAATTTCATTTAGAGTAAGATTGAGAATGTTTGCTACCTTATTCTATACCGTTCTCTTTAGCTTGATTCTTACATTCTTATGTCATGGGCCATTTTAATTACATGCAAACAATGAAAACTGAAAAGAAAGAAGTAAGTTAAACAACCAAAAGTACAAAAAAGTAACTGAACAAAAAGAGCAAGTATTCAGCTTTTCTTGACCTCTCAGAGAGCTGAAGTTGCAGGACAACCAACTGGCTCAAGGTCTAAGGTGAGCAGGGAGCTGGCAGGGAGAGACAAGACATGAGCCCTGGCTTACCTGGGCAAAACACAGCGGCACACTGGTGAGAAGAGTTCATCCACGGTCATTGACAACTGTTGGGAGGTTGGCCAAGTATATGCTACGGACAGAGAGTCCTAATGAGAGCTCCCTGATGATGAGCAGCAACCAATGCAGGAAGGATTTAAAACTCCACTGGGACCCTCCTCTCCTTAACCTGTGAGAGGAAGGGCTATAAACACTGCCACTCTCAAGGCACTAGGAGAAGGGAACACTACAAAAAAGTAATAACTCAAACCAACTCTCTACTCCTGGGACAGAGTCATGAACACATGCTGGGCTCAGACCTAAACGTGATGGAAAGGGTTGAGAGCTTCAAGACCACACCTCTGAAACCCAGTGACTTGGTGCTCACCTACAACTAAGAATTAATCAGAGTAACCAACCCTGTCCTCCCTTGCACACATATACACACACTTCACATCTGGTCCCCTACCAGGCTATATAGAATTGAGCCAACAGTAACTAGCAAAATAGAATCCTTCTCTGAAGTTTAGCTCAAAGGGAAAACCTAAAGCTGAGGATAGATCAGAAATAGAATGCACCTACATACACATATTTACACAATTGAAAAATAAAAATTAAAGCAAAAATTTACACACCAGCCACTCCTCTCTCCCTCAAAAAAGAAAAATGTTGAATATAAAGAACATTCTTTAGATGAATATACTACCGTTTAGAAACTTGTACCTACATAAAGAAATGAGAACAAAGTTAATGGAATAAATGAAAGTAAAATTAAATTACTTTTGTCTTAGTTTTCTTTTGTTGCATAACAAATTACCACAGATTGTGCAGCTTAAAATCTCGCATACTTATTATCTTGCAGTTCTGTAGGTCGGAAACCTGAGCTCTCTGCTCGAGATCTTCCAAGGCCAGCCGTGAGATCTCATCGGAGGCTCAGGATCCCCTTCCAGACTCACCCATTATTGCCAGAATTCAATTTCTTGCAGTTAAAACATTTAAGTCCCTGTTTTCTTGCTAGTTATCAGCCGGGATCTGCCCTCAGCTGTCAGAGGCCAATGTCAGACTCCCATCAGTGGTCCCTCAACATGTGGATCACAGCATGGCTGTTGCTGCTTCAGCCCAGTAGGAGGCTCTCTCTGAAACTTCCCACTGAAATCTTCCAGTACTTAGTCATTAGGTTAGGTTCACCCGGAATAATCTGTCTTTTGATTAATTTAAAGTCAAATGATTAGAAAGCTTGTTTACATCTGAAAAATATTTTCTATCATATAATATAACATAATCTTGGGAGTGATCTCTTTCTATACGCAGGTCTTCCATAACTTGAGGTGTGGATTATAGAGTGTATGTACACCAAGGGCCTGGTTTCTTGGAGGTCGTTTTAGAATTCTGTCCACCAGAATTTTTATTCTGTTTTTAATTATTCTAAAAGATGACTGATTATCTAAAGCAAAAATGGTAGTAATACATTGTGTGTTTATAGCATGTGGAAAACAAAGGTGAATCACAATAGCAGTGAGGACTGGAAAAGAGGAAGAGAGTTTTCACAAGTTTCTTACATTATACATGAAATAGCATAGTATTTTCTGAATATAACTATGGACACTGAAAACTCTTGGGAACAACTATAAAGTTAAAAAACAAAAATAAGTATAAATCAAAAAAAATAGAATAAATGAACTGGAATGATAAAATAATGCTCAATTAACTCAAGAAGGCAGTAAAAAATAATCCAAAGCAGATGAGAAAAAAAAAATCTAGCAACTTCGTCAATTTTAATTTTTGAATATGAATAATTATATGTAATACTTAAAAAATACCAGTTAAAAGACAAATTGTAAAGTTTGTTGAAAATGTAAGACATGACTATAGGCTGTCTTCTTTAAAGGCAAAAAGGTGAAAGTTTAAGGATGTTGAAAGATATACCATGTGAACAGTAACCAAACTAAAGCTGGAGGTATATATTAAAAAATAAGGCAAAGTAGACTTCAGAATAAAGATTATCACCAGGGGTTAAAAAAGACATTACACAATGAGAAAACATTTTGTTTTTTTTTTTTTACTCCAAGACACAGCATTCTAAATGTATGGTATCTAAGAATATTTCTTCAGATTATATATAGGGAAACTGACAAAACTTAAGGAAGAAATAAGGAAATCTAGAAGTTTAGCTAAAGATTTTAGCATTTCTCTTTCAGTAATTGCTAAAGAAATAGTTAATAAATCAGTGAACGTACAGATGACCTGAATAGTACTGTGAACCACCTGGACCTAGTTTGTGTAAACTTTTCTACTCCAGAATAGTAGAATATACATTCTTCTTAAGAGCATATAGAAAATTAACAAAGATAGACAATCTACTACATAATAAAATGCATACTAACAAATTAAAAAATACAAATCAAACAAAAATTATTCTTGTGTCATAACAACCAAACTGGAAGTTAGTAACTGAAAGATATCTGGAAAAATCCTTAAGTATTTGTAAGTTTAAAAATGTAAATAACCTATGAATCAAAGAAGAGGTCTCAAGACAAAAGTTAAAAATATTTTGAACTTAATGAAATTGAAGGACAGCATATCAAAATTTGTGAGATCAATAAATACTTACAATTTAAAGGAAAAAAAGAGTTTAAATTAGTAATTTAGACCCATCCTATGAAACTAAAGAAGGTGAAATAATGGGAGCAGCACAGTGAAAGAAAGAATAAAGAGCAGAAGACAATGATACAGAGGATAGAAAAACAATTAAGAAAATAAATTAAACTAAAATTTAGTTACTTTAAAAACAGTATCAATAAAATCAATAAACTTATTGAATCTGGTCAGAATGAAGAAGAGGAAAAAAACACTAAACAGTATCAGAAATGAGAAACCTTACTACAGACTACATAGGATTAAATAATAAGTGAATGCTATTAACAATTTTATGCCCATTACTTGGAAGAACTAGACCACTTCTCTGAAGTTCTCAAGCTACTAAAATCAAGGTTAAAAAAGAAGAAAATTCTTACGTATACTTAAAAAACTGAACTTGCAGTTGGAATCTTCCAACAAAGAAAACCTCAAGCTGGAATGTTTTCACTGCCAAAAATTTAAAGAAAAAAATGCTATACATTTTACACAAATTCTTCCAGAAAATAGAAGAGGAGGAAATACTTTCCACATCATTTTATGAGGCTAGCATTTACACCAGCAATGAAAGGCTGGTTCAGTGTTTGAAGATCAATCAATGCATCATAGTAACAAGTTAAAGACGGAAACTCATTTGTTCATTTCAAGAGATAAAGAATAAGCATTAGAGAAAATATCCACTTATAATAACAATTTTCAGCAAATTAGTAATAGAAGGAACTTCATAATCTGATAAAAAGTATCTTTTAAACGCTTAAGTCTAACATTAGTTTTAATAATGAAAAACTGAATGTTTTTTTCCTGAAGATCAGTAACATGTCAAGTAAGTCTTTTTCACTACTTCTATGCATCATCATATTGAAAATCCTAGTGTTGCATTAGCTGCTTCTTCAGACTTTTGGTGAGAGAGTGATTTCTACCCTAAAGTTAGCAAGATAACAGGATACCAGACACTGGACAGATCAAATGAACTCTTTCGTTTATTAGTGTTATAAATTACAGCCCAGAAACAGGAGGACACTGTACATCTTGCATGGCCACGCAGGGGCTGCACTTGGGAGCTAAGTAATTAAACAGAGATTGTAAGAGGCAGATTTTGTATCAAGAGGATAGAGTCACACTGATTTCTTTGGAAGAATGTGATTGTTCTGCCTGAATAATTCTACAGGCTGGCAGGGAACCTGGAACACATTACTCAAGGATAAGTGGGCACTATGCCTGGTCCCCAGGATGCAGAGTGTGGTTTGGCTAGGGGGCCTTATCCACAGCAAAAGAGGCAGAGGGAAATTTGTGCTCAGGTTATTTGAGGATCTCTCAATTTTATCAGATGTTATGGATTGAATTGTGTCCCCACCCCCCCAAAAATATATTGACATCCTAGCCACAGTATGTCAGAATGTGAACTTACTTGGGAATAGAGTCATTTTGATGTAATAGGTTAAAATTAACCCTTAATCCAGGATGGCTGGTGTCTTAATAAAAAGAGGAGAAAGTACACACAGAGAGATCTAAGGGGAAGACAGTCATTTGACAGTGGAGACAGAGACTGGAGTGATTCCTCTATAAGCCAAAGAATGCCAAGGATTTCCAACAAACACCAGAAACTAGAATAGGCGGCAAACTTCTTCCCTATAAATTTCACAGGGAACGCGGCTGTGCCAACACATCGATTTTAGATGTATAGCCTCCAGAGGTATGAGATAGTAAATATTTGTTATTTTAAGCCAACCCGGTGGTAAGTACTTTTTATGGCAGCCTTAGGAACTGATACATCAAATATCAAGGCAGCACAGAATGCTGAATCTTGAATTCAGACCTCACACCACACATAGCCAGTGCAGTATATCAAGGATAAAAAATATAGTACACATTGGAAAAAAATGCATACAATTGTCTCTATTGACAGATGACATTATTTTCTATTTGGAAAAAATGAAAGAATATACAAAAAATGTCTCCAAAACTAACAAGTTTGTAGGAGACAAAGGCAAATGTATAAAAATCAACTTTCTTATTAAAATTCCAGTGGCATTTTTTACAGAAATAGAAAAATCAACTATAAAGTTCATATGGAACTACAAAAGAGCCTGAATAGCTGAAGCAATCTTGAGCAGGAAGAAAAAGGCTGAAGGCATCACATTTCCTGATTTCAAATTATATTACAAAAGTTTAGTAATCAAAACAAAATGGTATGGGCATAAAAACAGATACATAAACCAATGTGATAGAATAGAGAGCCCAGAAATAAACCTATGCGTATGCAGTCAACTAGCCTTCAACAGTGGCGCCAAGAACACACAATGGAGAAAGGACAGTCTCTTCGATAATTGGTGTTAGTAAATCTGGATATACACATACAAAGGATTTTGTGTATGATGGATATTGGATCCTTATGTTACATCATACACAAAAATCAACTTAAAATGGATTAAAGGAGTCTGTGTAAGACCTGAAACCCTAAAAATCCTAGAAAAAAACTTAAGGAAAGAGCTTCTTGACATTGGTTTTACTAATTTTTGAATTTTATACCAAAAGTATGGGCAACAAAAGCACAAATAAATAGAAATGCTTTTAAATTTAAGTAGGTACCATTTGTTTATTTTTTATTTTATTTGTTTTGCTTTAGGAGATAGATGCAAAAAAAGTATTGCTGTGGTTTATGTCAAAGAGTGTTCTGCCTTTGTTCTCTTCTAGGGGTTGTATTGTTTCAGGTCTTTTTAGGTCTTTAACCCATTTGAGTTGATTTTTGTACAAGGTGTAGGGAAATGTTCTACTCTCAATTCTTTTACATGTAACTTTCCAGTTTTCCCAGCACCATTTATTGAAGACACTCTCTTTTTTCTGTTGTATATTCTTGCCTTCTTCATCATAGATTAATTGACCATAGTGCATGAGTTTATTTCTGGGCTGTCCGTTCATTCCAGCAATTCCAGTCCTGGTTATCTATCTGAAAAAAATGAAGACACTGATTTGAAAAGTTGCATGCACCCCAGTATTTATAGCAGCATTACTTACAATAGCCAATATGTGACAGCAACCTAAGCGTTTGCCAACAGATGAATGGAGAAAGAGGAATTGAGATATATATATCTCAGTCTCTCTCTCTATATATTATGTATTACATACATATATATGTAATATTCTATTATATATATATAATGGTCAAATTCATGAAAAATAGTGGTATTCTGCCGTTTGCAACAATGTGGATGAACCTGGAGAGTACTATATTTAGTGAAGTAAGTCAGACAAAGAAAAGTACTCTATGTTGTCACTTATATGTGGAACCTAAAATATAAAACAAACAAACATGTATAACAAAACAGAACCACAGATATAGAAGACAAACTAGTGGTTATCAGTGGGCAGAATGGAGGGAGAGGGGCAGGAGAGGGGTGGGGCTTAAGAGATACAAACTACTATGTATAAAATACATGAGCCATATATATTGTACAACACAGGGAAATATCACTGTTATTGTGTAATAACTTTAAATAGGGTATGATCTCTACAAATATTTGAATCACCATGTTGTACACCTGAAACTAATGTAGTATTGTAAATCAACTATACTCCAATAAAAAGAGTGGGACTACATCAGATGGAAAAGTTTCTGCACAGCAAAAGAAACAGCCAACACAATGAAAAGGCAAACTGTGGAATGGAGAAAATATTTGCAAACCATATATCTGATAAAGTGATTACTTTCTAAAATATAAGGAACTCATACAACTCAATAGCAAAAAATAAATAAATAAAAGTAATACAATTTAAAAATGGGAAAAGGACCTGAATAGACATTTTCCAAAGAATGCGTACAAATTTTCAGCAATTACATGAAAAGATCTTCAATATCACTAATCAGTTGGGGAATAGAAATAAACACATAATGAGACATCACCTCATATCTGTTAATACTACCATGGCTGTTACAAAAAGGTCAAAAAAATAATAAGTATTGGCAAGTTTGTGAAGAAAATGAAACCCTTATATGCTATTGTTAAGAATGTAAATTGATACAGCCTTTATACAGAACAGTATTGAGGTTCCTCAAAATATTAAAAATAAAACTACCATATCATCCAAAAATCCCCCTTCTGGGTATATGTCCAAAGGATTTAAAAGGACTATCTTGAAGAGCGATCTGCACTCCTATGTTCACTGTAATGTTATTCACAATACTTGAAATATGAAAACAACTGAAGTATCTATTGACGGATGAATAGATAAAGAAAATGTAATATATACATATATATGTACAATTATATACAATATACAAGTATAATATATATAAAATGAAATATTATTCAGTCAAGAAAAGAGGAAATCCTGCCATTTGCAACATTATGGATGAACCTGAAGGAAATTAGACTAAGTGAAATAAGCCAGACACCGAAAGACAAATACTCCATAATCTTTCTTTTATATGAAATCTAAAGAAGTCAAACACATAACAGCAGAGAGCAGAATAATGGTTACCAGGGTCTGGGGGTGTGGAGGAAATGAAATGTTAGTTAAAAGGTATAAGCTTTCAGGTATAAGGTGAATAATGTATGGCATGGTCACTATAAAATAATAATGTGTATTTGAAATTTTCTAAGATATTAGATCTCCAGTTTTCACACTACACACACATACAGACACAGAGGTAACTAGATGAGGTGATGGAAATGTTAATTAGCTTGATTGTGGTAATAATTTCACAATGCATACATATATCAAAACATGTTGCACTCCTTAAATATATACAGTTTCTATTTGTCAATCATGTGAAGCTGGAAAAATAACGTTAAAATAAAAATAAGTCGTATTTCTATATACTAAAAATTAAAGTTAAGAACTTTTAAATGTAACTAAAAATAAAATACTTAGCTGTGAATACACTCAAATATATTCAGGATTTTTATCTGTATATTGAAAATTACAAAGCATTTTTGAGATAAATCAATGAAGACCTAAATAAATGGAGAAATATACTGTGTCCTTGGATTAGAAGATTCAGTAGTATTAAGAAGTCAGTCTCCCCTAGTTAATCTATAAATTTAATGCAATCCCAGTAAAAATCCCAGCAAGACTTTTTGTAGATACTGACAAGATGATTATAAAATTTGTATGAAAAAGGCAAAGGAACTAGAATAGACCAAAAAACCCTTAAATAAAAATAAAATATATTACTATCTAATATCAAGACTTACTATAAATCTACAGTAACTGAGGTGCTTTGGAATTTTTACTAGTGTAGATAGAAAGATCAATGAAATGTGATAGAGTCCTCGGAAACAGACCCATTCATATAAGGTTACTTATAAAGAGGCAATCCCAAATATAACTAGAAGTTGAACAGGGCAATGGAATAGCCAGTTGGGAAGAAAACAGAACCCGGCTAACACAGTGAGTGGTAAGACTCTCCCTACCTATGGCTTTTCAGTGTGCGTGAGAATTAGTCCGACTGTGCAGTTCCTCGGTACTTGGCGAATGGGAAGTATCTCCTTTAAACCCTCCAAAAACATTACTTGAACAAGAGTCCTGAGGTTTCCTAAATCAGCCTCATGCCATTGGAAATTCTCTGAAATGACTGATATATTTGTTCACTGCAGTCATTTGAGAGAAGTATGGGAGATTTTCCGAGGGCTTTCAAGTCATGTCGACATAAATTCTTTTTCTGTGCGAGGTTTCTGCCTAGCTTTTCTAAGACCCATATTTAATTAGGGGGGAAAAAAAGCTTCTTTGGCTTGCTACTGATACCCTTACCAATATTTATAGCTACGCCTGCCTTTTTTCTTTATAAGTGTTCCTTACCCAGGGTTGTTTTATGAAAGTGGGAGGTGAAAAGAGGGGGACATGTTTTAGTTCTTTTTTCTATGAAGGGGCTTAATAGCCACGTTTTCCTTTTTATATCCCCCACATTAGAAGATATTTTACCTCACATGTGTCTGGGATGTTGTGACTTCATTTTCAATATATCCAACAATTCCACGTTAGTGTGTCTTCCTCCACTAAAACTTTTTGTCTCAATGGGCAATTTTATCTTTCTAATGGTGTGTATTCTCTTCTCTGTGTTAGAGGTATTTGTATATACAAATCATGATTCCCTATTGGATTAAAGATTCCTTAGTTGTAACTGTCCATATTCCATCCCGCAGAGCACCATATATGATGCCTTGAATATTACTATAGGTCAGATGTTTTTTTATTGAAAGTAATGAAAGAAATGTACTAGATATAAGTTTCTTCTTAATAAAAATCCTTGAACAAAGAGGGTGTAGCTTTTTTCCTTCTTATTTTGGCAATAGTTGCTATAATCTTCTACCCCTTGTTCTTACAGGCCCTCCCACCAAGAAGTAGCTATATTTTATACCCCTTGAATCTGAGCTAATCTCGTGATGTGCTTTAAACTTAAATACAAAACAGAGACAAACTCACAGACATAAAAAACAAACTGATGGTTACCAGAGGGGAAAGGGAGTAGGGAGAGATAAATTGGAGTTTGAGATTTACAGATACTAACTATTGTATATGTATATATAAAATAGGCAAACAACAAGGTCCTACTGTATAGCATAGGGAATTATATTCAATACCTTGTAATGGCCTATAATGAAAAAGAATATTAAAAGGAATGTGTATATATATATATGTGTGTGTGTGTGTGTGTATATATGTATATATAAATGACTATGCTGTACACTAGAAATTAACACAGCATTGTAAATCAACTATACTTTAATTAAAAAAAGAACCATTATACCTCTTTAGAGACACCAAACAAATGCAGTCGAAGTTACAGTGTTGCAGTTCCTAGACCATAAGAGGACTTGTGCTCTTCCACTTTCTCTTGGAACCCGTCCACTGCCTTATGAACATACTCTAGCTAGCCTGCTGGAGGGAAAGTTACCACGTGCATCAGGAAACGCCAAGCCAGCTGCAGCAATCCTGAACCAGTTAGCATATACCAGCTTCCTGGCTGACTGTAGTTTCATGAAGGCAATCAGCTGAGATCAGCCAAGCCCAGGCGAGATAACCAGACCTTCCCAACTGGCTAACTGACACGGAGCAGACACAAACACTGTTGTATGCCCCCGAGGTTTGGTGGTGGGTTTTATATAGCATTATTGTGCTAATAGATAAGAAATACAGATAACAGAAGCTGTTACTAATTTTAAGTTAAATACTATATTTCGTATTATACCCACTAATTGGTGGCTTTGATAGCTGATCTCCTTCTCAAACACTCTTCTCATTGTAACTCCCCAGTTGATGAATCTCTACCATATACTAGAACTCTCATTGTGCCTTATCAAAATGGAAAGTAAATATTTAAAAATTTCTCACTCAAAGATTTAAGTTTTGGCACTAAAGTTTGCAGGTAATTCATTCAATTGTCAGAATCTTTCTTTTTCTTTTTCTTTTTTTTAACTCTATTTTCTCCAGAATTCTTAGCTAAATTGTACATCCCATGTGCTTTTAGCTCTCTGTGGACTAAAAGATGATGATGGCACAAATGTAAACTTCTTTACACAAAGGTCATACCAAAAGTCATTGTAATTGACTAGGTGGCATCTGCTGGCTCAGTGGTACAAGATTGCTTTCATTCATACCCTGCAGGTTTATGTCACCAGCTTTCCCAGCAAGGTACTTCACGGGCTGACCTCCTGTCTGAAAATTCATTTGAAATTCTTCACCTGACTACAGCCTGTCAAATGGAGTCAGATAACTCTAGCCTAGTTTTAAAAAGAATAAAAAATCAGACAGAGATGAGGACACAGGGAAATAGCTCTGAAGGAACATTCAGAATGTATTGCTCATTGTGCACTTAGAAGAAACTACATTCGTTTGGAGAGCCAGTGCTATTAGGTCGATGTACAATATTGAAATTGATTTAATAAAGTAAATGACAAGTTTGCCTTCCGTCCTTTCCCTGTATGGCTGTCAAGATTCAGATAGTGCTATTTCACCTTGTTTTGTCAAGTATCCAGATGATTTAGCAAGATTAGATCACTAATGACCCCAGCCCTAGAACAATGAGAGAGTATTCTTCACTGCTCCATCTTACAGAACTGATATGTGTTTAAAGTGTGTTAACAGCCTTGAATAGCAGAGGTACAGAGGCCTGAGCATTGTTATAATTTGAAGATGGGCTGGCATTGTACCAACATTTTATAGTTCCCAATTTTTTTTTCCCCAGTGCTGTGATCTTCCATGGTTCACACAGAAGTCTGAGGAGATGGGTGGTCAGGGAATAAGATGAGGGACCTAAGAGTATGTAGTTAAATGTGTTGCATGGCTCCCCTCCCCACACCCACGTCCCCTGAGCATTAGTGGGCTGCGTGAGCCACCTGGAGACGGAGATAAAATGGAACTAGTCTATCAAGACTTGAAGCTGTCTTCTAGGCATTTAAGTTTTATTAAGAATCTAGTATGCACCAAGAGGGGAGGGTATAGCGCAAGTGGTAGAGTGCATGCTTAGCATGCACAAGGTCCTGGGTTCCAATCCCCAGTACCTCCTCTAAAATTAAATCAATCAATCAATAAAACTAATGACTTCCCCCTGCCAAAAAAAAAATTAAAAAATAAAAAAAGCAGGATATCTATGACTCTAGTATGCACCAGATAACATACTGAACACTTTCATATTCCATCTTGACAATGACTCTGCAAATTTGATACTATTATCAGTATATGAGATGAATCAACAGATTTAATGCAAACTTTTTAAACAAATTAAATGCTAAGCAATAGATTAATAGTTTAATAAATTTACTTTGCCTATTTAACTCTTGAAGATATTGAGGGCACAAAACAGTTAATAATTTGGTTAAGGTTAAATTAGTTTTCCCTTGTTTTATATAGTCTGGCCAAACTCTTTAAGTTACAAACTATCTCCCCTTGGAGTTAGATTGCCTCTAAAAAGGGCCTCTAATGTGTAGTGACTGAGATGTGGTGTGTGTTGTCATGTAGCCCATTCTGCATAATCACCTGATGCCTATTTTCAGTTGGAATTGACAAAAAAAAAAAACTTGTTTGTATTTGATACATCAGAATTTTTACCTTTGGAGGAAGCAAGCACCCTGGCCATGGCTCTGTGACTAAAGATGTCTACTGGGTGTCTTTAGTAGAGGCACTAGACGCTTAGATCCTCTAGTGTCTAGTAGCTAGATGGTCTAGATACTGGAGAACACAGTGCCACAGGTCATCTCTAAATTCCCAATCCCGCTTCACTCTGATGTGATGTCCAATAGTCAACACCTTCCAGTTTCTCTCTCTCTGATTCCTGCCTGAATTCATCTACATTTGTTCCCATTCTGAAGTTTAATATATTGGTGTTTCAACATATGTCTGAACTTTTTACTACAGTAAATTTTTTCATTCTTGGAATACCCTTCCAGCCCTTCAGGCAGCACAAAGCCTTCCTCAGGTGCATTCTCTGCACTCTTGATAGTGATTTCTCACACTTTGATGGCATCTAGCTATATGCTACCTGGTGCCAGTTTTTATTTTGTACCTGATTCCTGTCAGCATGTAGATTCTTGATGATGATGATGATGATGATGATGGTGGTAAAAGATCACATTCAGTGAGTCTCTGGCATATAATGAAAACTCTACAAATAATATTTAACTACTACTATTGCTAAACACATTATATGTGTTATTTTGTTTAATCTCTGAAAGATTAAATTATTTCCAACTTAAATATGAGAAAGCAGAATATCAGAAAGACTGAATAGCTTATCCAAGGTCCCACAGCTGATGACCAAGGGGATTGATGTGAAAAACAAAATTTATTTAATTTCAAAACTATCTTTCTAGCCATCTTTTGTACTTCTTCAGGTGTAGAGACAGTGCTTTTTATGTCTCTGAGTACAAACTGGCTGACACTGTCATTCACATATAGTCAATACTCAATAATCATAAAAATTTTAAATATTTTGTTGATTTCACTGACAAAAGAAAGTTTTACTATATTTAATACTTAATTATCTTAACACCTGAATGTTTAAGGAAGCAGCATAATATGCTTGGAAAAAAATGAATGAATAATGAGTAACTGTGTAAGCATACTCAGGAATTTCTCATTTGGTAATCTATTCCAAGAAACCCAATCCTAATTAAGAAAAAAATGTAGCGTTAAAAAAAAAGTGTTCATCATAACACTATTTAATTTTAAAATCTGGAAATAGTCCATTCAGTAGATTAGTTTTTAGGTATTAAAATTCCATTTACAAAATGATGGAAATAACATGAAAAATGGAGTAATTCTGGTGCGTTTACCATTGAGAAAAATATATTTTAAAGATTCAGTAAGAAAATAAGTTAAAACTAAAGCCTTCCAAGTCTGTCACCAACTTCTAATACAAATATTTTGTCATGTGCCCCAGAACTCTTCATGTTTATGTATTGACCTTGAGGTTCAGCAGCTACCAAGGACACAACTCCAGGGCTTCCCGACATCAGGCTGTGGACACCAGAAATCATCTACCTCCTCCTCTAGACATTAAAAGCCAAGAGTGGTCCTTCCTTGACTTTATGGTAATTCCATTTAGTTGGCAGCATGCCATGTATTAGCTCCTTGGTCCCCCCAATGACCCTATAAGGGATCTATGCAAGAGACGCTTCCAATTTCCGTCCAGGCAGATGGGAAATCTTCATTTCTAAGCCTCCTGTGCAGTTCTGCGGAACAGTGTGACTGAGTTGTAGCCAATGGAAGGTAGTGAGGGGATGATGTCACTTCTTATTTGGCCAAAAAAATGTTCTGCAGTTTTCTATGCTGTCTTCCCTCCATCCAACCATGGAGGCTAAAATCAGAGAGCTCCAAGAAAGCAAGAAGAAAGGAGGGAGATGCCCTGAATGCATCACTTAGGGGAGAACTACCTAGGAGAGCTGTCCAGTGAAGATAGCTGAATCGAATTTTGTGTGAAATGAAGTAAATACTCAAAGTTTGAAGATTTCAAAGTTCATCTCTGCCATATCATGGTCTAGCCTTCCATATCCAATGCATTATCATTATCTACATGCTTCATATGAGGAAACTAAGGTGTAGAAATATGAAGAACTGGTGCAGGTATACATAGAAACAGTGAAGACAGAATAAATATAAAATCAGTTTGACATCAAAGCTTGCATCTGTTCCATTATAAAAATCAGTACTGTCACTTTAATTATAAACATGTATATATTTTAATACTAAAACTTGGTAAAAATTAGAAACTCAATAGGGGAAAAGGGAATATATTTTGTTAAAACTAAAAAAAAGGTATTGCAGGAAACTGAAAATCAGATTATAAAGAATATTTTATTAAAGTAAGGTCCATAGGAAAAGAAAAACACAATTATGTGTATACATATATGTGTGTGTGTGTTCTGAGTCCAATTTTGAACATATACAACACAGAAACTGGCTTGAAATCAAACCTAATAATATGTTTACAGTGGTTTTCCTATGAAAAGTGGGAGTATGGAACAATTTTACTGTTTTCCTTTATTATGTATTTAAATTTTTTTTAAAAATTTATTTTTTGAGGGGGAGGTAATTTGATTGATTGATTGATTGATTTATAGAGGAGGTACTAGGAATTGAACCCAGAACCTTGTGCATGCTAAGCACGTGCTCTAGCACTTAAGCTATCTCCTCTCCCCTTTATCATGTATTTTTCAGTTTGAGGTAATTATGTATTACTTTTTAATCCAGGAATTATGTATTAGGTGGAAGATGTAGGCAATTTATACCCCTTTGACCTCAAGGCAGCACTTGATTCACAGGTCCATTCATAATCCTGTGTGTTTCAGAAACACCTGAGTGCGTGGACGACAGCCACTTTTGTTGTCCCCAGTGGCCATGTTTGCAGCTGGTGATATTTTTCTGTCAAGAATCATAACTTTTGTTTTCTGTACTGAGACACCTTTCTAAGTGGTTCATGATGTGTGTCATGAATATCTTTTATTGCTGTGCCTTCATTGAACTAAAATGGATCGCTATTAGTTAAATGTAGGCAATGTGTACATTTCTTTCTTTTTTTTTTGTCAAATGATTGTGACTCTATCAACATATATATTGTTTGGGTATTTTTAATTTTCAGTGCTGTTTGTAATGTTATACAAGCCTTCTGCAAACTCTTGGGATGATTTAATTCCTATATAAAACATTGTGGGCAACTTTAGTGCTGACAAACTGTCCCAGGCAAAAGCTCAAAAGCAAATCAGTCAAAACTAATCCAAGGTTCATTAATCACTTAATATGCAGAACCAGCGTTCCCATAACTGCCTTCTACAGAAGAGAGTTAAAACGGCACTTCTGCTGTTCTCAGTGCCTGATTCTTGAGACTAAGGGGGAATAGGATATTTCTCCTGTTGGTTTGCAGGCTATAGACAGAACAAAACAAAAATCTTATTTAGAAAGGATTATTCTATTTTCCCTTACTCATATTAATATCTTGATGTTCTAAGTTAATTTCTTTTTAATAATGTGAAACTAATCTTTGTCTTTATTGTCTTCAGAAATGTTTGCTTTTGAAAACAGAGCCAGCAATAAATGTCAAACATGAAGTTTTACCCTCAAAATTTCTCTCTGGAGGGATGGGGGTGTTTATGAATTTAAGTCAACCAAGACCAATTTTAGGACTTACAAAGAGCATTCCTTAATCCTTTGAGTGAAACAACAGACATGTAGCCAAAAAAAATTAGAGATCTGGACTAAAATGTAGAGAACCACCATTCTGTTCTTTATGCTAATTCTATTAGCATTCTATATGTATTAATTTATTAGTTCTGTGTTTGGCAGTTGGTATTTTAAGTAGAAATTATTTCATCAACTGTTGTTTTATTCTCAGTTTAATATAATTTTTTAAAAGTTACTGTTCAGACATGTTATGTTTATCTCAATGAGAATTTTAGCGAAGTATCAGGTTTTGATTTCATTAATTGAATCAGAAATAGGTAGTGTAGAGGAGACAAAGTTTTTCTTCCACCATCTAGGGTCTTCAAATGTATCTGAGAATTAAACTGACATAAGACACTAACAGGAGAAAAACACACAAGTTTATTTAATGTATGTTCTACATGACATGGAACCTTTCTAAGGAAAAGAAGACCCAGAGAAGTAGCAAAACCAGAGTGCTTCTGTATGAGCTTGAACAAAGGAGACAGTTGTGGAATGGTAACCAAAATATATGAGGAGGCTATAGGTTAAGATTTAATTAGGTCTGTTTGTGCAGAATTCTCTTGGCCTCAAGTCTCTGTCTTTGCTGTTAAGAATGTTTCTTTTCTTCTGGTATGGGGAGGACATCTTACCTATGGGAGTTTTAGCCTCTGCTTTCAGGAAGAAGAAAAGAGGATTTCTCCTTTCTTCCAAATGATTTCTCACACTTGCTTTTTTCCCAGTGCCTTTGGCTCCAGATAATTCTTATGCCAGAGTGCGATATTTTGGGTTGGCATATTCTGCCACCTTTCAGTAATGACTCTGATACTTTGATATTTTGCAGTTATTTTATTTTTTCTCCTTTAGCATCTTTTCATGATTTGCCTTTATTCGTAAACTTTGTGTGCTCTCAGTCAATTGCTTCTTGGCTTTTAGTAGGCAGATTTCTTTCCTGTCTATACACTAAAATCATGTGTAGGGAGACAGATTTTGTTTCCTTTCATTACAAGCCATACTTGTTTTGACTAGTCGAAAACTATTCATAAAATGATGGCAAGCCATGGTACACAAGTGTCTAGGGGTCCAGACTGTAGACTATGAAAAAAACATGCTTATGTGTTGCCCATAGCACATTGTAACAAAGTGAAACCCACGGGCTTTTTTTAACATCTCAGCTTCTTTATTTATAAACTGGGGATGATAAAAATGTCCTTATTATGACATTAGACATCTTATGAGTTGTTGACATAAAGACAAAATAATGCATAGAAAGTGCTTCTTTGCTACCTATATGCTATTACAATATATACAAACTAATTATTTAGTGTTCTCTTCTGGTCCTTCTGTGAGCATGCCACTCCATCCACTATGGTAAACACACCTTTGTCAGTTCCTCCTCTGAAAACTATGTCCTTTTGATTCTACCAGCATAGCTGTTACAGAATGGATTGATCTAACTATTCATTCCAGTTTAGATGATTCATACATTCATTGTGCTCTTTGGAATAAATATGTTGAAAATAAATTAATGGTTAATAGTCTGTACAATTTTGAGAATTTCTAAGTGATACCATACAGAGTTATCATGACTGTGTATAGTGAATTTGAGGCATGATAATTAATAGAGATTTGAGGATGATAAATTTCAAGTTGACTGGATTTTGCTCCACCAATAATCCTACTAAATTCCGTTCTTGAGACCAAGTATGCATCCCAGAATATATTGTTTCAGACAAAACATGAGGAGGATTAAATTCAGTTAAAAACTTTACCACATGACATCTTAGGTGACTAGAACAGCTTACCTATCTTTCCTCTGTATTCATTAATCTCTTCTAGATTTCCAGAAAGGGGAATACCAAGGTAACCTTGCATTAGCAATGAACAAAAAGGAAA